>NC_064646.1:360791231-362189981 GCF_023864345.2 Schistocerca serialis cubense
ATCTCTGTGGCTCCATCAAAGTAAGCAAGTGACAGCTTTCCTGGATCTGTTGCACTAAGAGAAGGGATGGACAGTGTGCAGCACACACAGGCTTTGAAGGCACAGAGAGTCTGAGCAGATGACGCAACTGAAAAGCCTCTGTCGCCGGAAGTACTGCATGGCCTGATACAGAGTGAAGAACTCTGCTGCAAATACTGAGCAGTGCCCCGGAAGCCAATACGAAAAAAATGTTGCCGCCAATGATGAAGGCACACCTGACACCACAGTCAGTCCAAGAGCCACCAGTGTACACATAGGTACTATGCAAAATTCCATGCAAATGTAATGAAATGGAAAGAATAAGAGCGAGGCTGGATTAGTGTCCATAGAAAGCGAATGAAGGTCAGGGTGAACACGGGCCGCCGCACGAAGCCGTGGTAGTGAAGGGTTCACGCCCACCAGGAAAGTTGCAGGTAGCATGACGTTAAGCTGCCAGAGCAAGAACCAAAAGCCATACGGAACCAAACTACATACTGGTGATCAAAAGAGTCATCTAAGAAGAAGGCACAGGATGGGTGGCCAGGCATGGTGGACAAATGGCATGCATTGTGTGAGGAGAAAGTCACAGTGGTAGGACAGTGGTAGTTTGGAAGCTTCCACATACAGACTCTCAACTGGGCTAGTGTAAAATGTGCCAGTGACCAAAAGGATGCCACGATGGTGAGACGGCATAAGAGGACATGCACATGCATAAACAAAACAGCCGTAGTCTAGTTTTTAATGGAAAAGGGACTGGTCCAAATGGAGGAGGGTGGTTCGATCTGCACCCCAGGAAGAGTCATTAAAAACACACAGGAATTGAAGGACCGCATGCAGTGGGCTGCCAGGTAAGACATGTGGGAGGGCCAAGAGAGTTTTCTATAGAGCTTGAGCCCCAGGAACTTCGTAGTTTCAACTAACAGAAGAGCAACATGCCCAAGATATAAAGACGGTGGAAGAAACCAATTGCACCACAAGAAACCTATACACACAGTTTTGTCGGTGAAAACACAAAAGTCACTGTCAACGCTCCATGAATAAAGATGATCAAGACATCGCTGAAGGTGTTGTTCAATGAGGCAAGTCCATGAAGAACTGTAATAGATGGCAAAATCGTCAATGAAAAGGGAGCCGGAGCCGGAGCCAGAGCCAGAGATGCCCGGTGGGAGGCAGGCCATTATAGAGTATAATGGCAACAGCAAATAGGACAACACTTAGGACGGAACCCTGAGACACACCATTTTCCAGGATAAAGGTGTCCAACAAGGCAAAACCCACATGTACCTTGAAAACTCTGTCTTTTAAAAATTGCTAATGGAAATGGGGCAGGGGGGCCACGGAAGCCCCACGTGTAGAGATTACAGAGGATACCAGTTCTCCAATATGTGTCTTAGGCTTTCTCCAAATCGAAAAATATGGCCACAGTCTGGGATTTCCGCAGAAAACCATTCATGACATGGGTGTACAAAGTGACAAAATGGTCAACTGCAGCACGCCGCACTCGATATCCACACTGTATGAGACTCGAGCCCCCATACCAGCCTGGCATGAATCATATGGTCCTTCACATTGAAAACACAGCTTGTGAGAGACAGGATGGTAGCTAGATTGAAGTTGTTTGTCCTTAAAGGATTAGGTATATAACAGTGGCTTCATGCCAGCATCTGGGAAACGTGATCTCTTCCCAGATTTGGTTGTATGTATTAAGCAGAAAGTGATTGCCTGCAAGAGGAAAGTGCCAACATCTGAATGTGAACGGCGTCTGGCCCTGGGGCGGAGGATCGGGATGAAGTGAGAGCGAAATCTAACTCCACAATGACTTCATCTGCTACTGTCTGGCCAGAAACTGTGGAATGGATCTTGGTCCCAGTGACCCATCGGAGGTCGGCCCCACAGCAGGAGAGGGAGTGGAACTGTTAAAAGAACTAACAGATGAAACCCAGTGACCTTTTTTGCTATCCTGAAGAACACAACACACTGTGTACACATCTGTTTATAATGAATGCAGTTTGCCATCATAAGACAACAGCTAAAAAAGTGGAGAGCACATCTCTGTGCGTTAATCTCTGTGCGTTAATTGTGTCACGGCACATCTCAGTCCCCCAAGGGACCGGGACACGGCGCAGTAAAGAGGAAGGGTGAGGAATGGAGCGTCCTGCGGTGGTAAGGATAATGTTTGTAAGATATTCCCCTGAAATTGTAGTTAGTTGAAGGTTGCCAGGGAGGAATAAAGCCTCCAGTCGGCCTTAGTAAGCTGCCATTTGGTTGTGCCCAGAGGTGGGGTAGGAGTCAACAAATGGATAGCACATGGGAAATGGTCACTCGAGTATGTGTCAGAGAGAACAGACCACTAAACGGGCAAGCTGGGCAGTGCAGAGGGATAGGTCCAAATGGGAATAAGTGTGCATGGAGTCTGAAAGGAACATGGGTGCTCCTGTGTTAAGGCAGAAGAGGTTAAGTTGATTAAGATGGTCAGACAAGAGGGTGCCTCTCAGACAGGTTGTGGCAGAACCCCAAAGGGGATGGTGCACATTAAAGTCTCCGAGCAGCGGAAAGGGATGAGTCAGCTGCCCAATAAGCTGGAAGAAGTCTGCCCTGGTGACATAGTATGAGACAGGGATGCAAACAGTACAAAGGGAAAAGGCCAAGTGAGGAAGGAAAAGGAGAACTGTAACAGCTGGAAGGCATGTAGTCAGGGGTATGGGTTGACTAAGAGCAGCATGACTCCTGCATGAGATGGAATACCAACCTCAGGAAGAAGGTCAAAATGGACCAGGAAGAAATGCAAGAGCTCAAAGCAGTCATGAGGATGCAATTTTGTTTCCCAAAGGCAGAGAACAAGTGGGCGCTGTGATTCTAAGAGCAACAGTAAATCCTCCTTGTTGGATCGAAAGCCACAAATGATCCATTGGAGGAGAGTCATGACTAAGAAAAAATGCCGAGTGTCAGCTTTGAAAGACTCACTGCTACAGGGCACAGAGGGTGGAGGATACTGCTCCATGAGGTCTACAGATGTGTCGGCAATCTTCTGCTGTCAGCCTGTGGAGGACAGAAAAATGGTTAGTCCTTTGTACTGGTGATACTGATGTCAGCCAGGCAAGGCTATCACGTGGCAACTCCATTGAGGAGGATCTTCGAGTCGGTGATGGAGAAGACCTTCTGCCTTTGTTTGACTTCTTCGAGCCTTTCCGATGAGCAGAGGAAGATTCTGGTGTTGGTTGGCTGGAGGGATATACGAAGTCTTCACAGGAGTATTCCTTCTGCCCTTTCTGACTTACCAGTTGTGTAGCTGGTGACTTCACCCCATGAGGCATGTTGCACAGCTGGAGCAGGAGACAAGGACACTACCATGAGACTGGGTGATTTCACAACCAGTGCTGTGTGGACTCAGATATAGCACGAACAGTACTGTAGGTTCCAGATAATACAGCGAAGGGTTTACAACTAGCCAATGTGTGAGCGATTGGGTAAGGCACTTTTTCCTTCATCCAGATCTCCTTGACAGCCCACTCATCGAGATACATAGGACAATCGTGGGAGGAGGCGGCATGGTCATCACTGCAGCTGATGCAGCAGGGAGAAGGAGGTGGACCATCACCCTCATGACCATCCTTACCACTGGTTACACATTTGGCTGGGTGTTGACAAGATGTTCTAGTATGGTTGAAACGATAACACTGGTAGCAGAGCATCGGGTTCGGAATATATGGTTGGACTGTGGTAACTTCATAACCTGCTTTTATCTTTGATGGAAGAACCATTCTATCAAAAGTGAGCAAGAGAGTGCATGTAGTCACTAAGGTGGCATCTACTTTTTTCATCACCCAATTGACAGCCATGACACTCGGATCAGAGAGGTACGTTTGGATTTCTGCCTCGGTCAGATCATCGAGCAGCCTAGTGTAAATAACACCATGGGAAGAATTCAGTGTTCGATGGGCCTCAGCACAAACAGGATAGCCATAGAGAAGTGAAGCTGCAAGCAGTTGTTGTGCTCGAGAATCAGAAGTAGTCTCCAAAAGCAAAGTGCCATTGCATAAACAAGAGCAGGATTTCACAGTGCCAGCAATTGCATCAACACCTTTATGAAAAATAAACGGATTTATCATAGTGAAGGACTGACCATCTTCAGTACGTGAAACTGCGGGGTACCTTGGTGCAGCTGGGATGATCTTTGAATCGTTAGCCTCGTTCTGTTTACGTTTCGTAGCCATTGACTGCAAAATGACTGGCACATTGTGAGAAAATCCCCCATAGTTGCCAGCATCTCTGATGGCACACTCGTTACAACTGGGGGCTCCCATCAGAGGAGTGTCACCCGCCTTACGTGATTGTTAGCACCTCAGATCATATCTCCTGAACACCTGACAAGGAACCAATTGGCAATTTGGGATGGTAGCAGCTCAGTTAATCACCCCTCCCTGGGCCTGGCCTCTAGCAGAGGTTACATGCGAACCCTACCTGTCAATGCGGGGCTGGGAATTGTGTGTTACCCAGTCACCTGTTACTTGTCAGAGGCATGAGCCGGCATTCAGGAGCACACAGGAAGAAAGAAGAATAAGAGGAAGCTGAAACACCAAAGTAACGGAAAAGAGTAGGAGACGGTGAATGATGAACAAAAAACAGCAATGAAAAACAGTGGAGAGTATTCATTCTGATATTGACTACCAAAAATGCAGAAATCATTTCCAAAAAGGATTCAGACGTGTTCCCCAAAGGAGGGGAAAAGGAACAGCCAGAGGATAGGCATGCAGCATGAAAGGGAAAAGCTGCTGCAAAGGCTGGGGCCCCATGGTAGCCAAGCATGGACCTGCCAAAGAGCAGCAAGCCCGCTGGGGGAGGTGGTGATTCTGTGTCGGGTACTTTACTGATATCTCACCAGTATACATTCAATATATGGGGAGGGGGGGGGGGGGGGGAGGGTGCTGGATAGAAATACACAGCTTCAAAGCCACTTCGACATAATGAAGTCGTACTGGAGCCACATACATTCACCTATAATTCACAAAAAGCTGATGAAGGACTACCAGATTGAAGTACCAATCACGAGAGAACTACACAAGATGACACCAAATGTGATGGCACTTTTACGAGAGAGAATATTAATGTTCAATATTAATGCAGTTCAGCAAGCACTGCTCAACCACGAGTTCAACACAATGTAGTGGCACCACAGTTTAGGATAGGGAAAGTTAGTTTTGTGCAATATTCTGAGCACAAGTTACAGCCAGTTGTGGGCCAGATTGCAGTGAGTTATGCATACCAATGGTTGTGAAGAGAACGGAGGCCACAGGGCCGTTTAACCACTGAAAAGCATAAATGCAGTGGTTCACATGGCACAAGCTACAGGCAGAAGGGGCCCACTGACGCAACCGGGGTGTGGTGAGTATGTGACTCGGAGTGGCGCATTAGCAAAACAAGAGACGCACAGCCGAGTATAAATACGTGCCATTTTCTAACGAGGTTCATTCAAGTGTGGCAGCTCTCCTCGACGGCTACACACAACAGCAGATGGGGCGCCAGCATTCCAGACCATGGCGAGTTGTTGGTTCGACCCACTGAGGCCGACATGGTGTCCATGGCCAGCCAGCCAGCCAGCCAGCCAGCCAGCCAGCAGGCCACTCCACAGCTCACTACAGCAGGCAGTCGTCTTGGCTCCTGACACACGTTGGAGACATCCCGACGCGAGGGCCACAGATTTGGACCCCAGATCATGGGCACTTGTTCGTTGCCGTGATCTCAGCCACGCCGGCGAGAAGGACACAGCTGGCTGCCTGTGGCTCACACTGAGCAGTGCTTAGTCGGCAGGGATGCAGACTGCTGAGCCAGCTCCTGGCATCCTGACGACGACGCACTCCGCTGATGTACAAGGCCTACGCACACCACGTTGCACTGGGTCGCTGGGGCGGTGGCCTCAGTGTTGTGGAACCCTGTGACGTGGACCGACGGGAATGGGGCGCTGTAGTGGAAACAAATAAATCATTTGGAAAGTTCTTGCCAAGTTTTAATATGGCACCTCCTGGCAACCACCCACTACATTTGGTGTCATCCCACAACATTTGGTCATCCTGATACATTTGGTGGCACCAGCCACGACATTTGGCGTCAGAATAGCAGACGTTGTTTGTCCAGTACAACGTTTGAGCCCACTGCCTACATTACGGTCACAAGATGTGGTGAGTTTTGCCCAGTTTTCTTTTGAGTCTTAGACGTTTTCTTGCTTTTTTTTTTTGTTTCTTTTTAGTATGGCTCCTGGCAAGCCACATTGTAGATGTTTTGCATGGGTATAGTATTTTTTGTTGTCAGAGTACGTGTTAGTATGTTTAGGAAGTAACATTGTTTTCGTGGTGTTTAATTAGTTTTGTATTTGTTTATGATGATACTGAGTGTGATGATATGGAGCTGTAGGAAGTCAGGTTGTTCTTGTACTTAAATGTTTTGTTTCGGGACTAACTGGGAATGACAGCAACATAATGGCTGAGTCAGACGTGAGGTGTGTCAGAACCAGAAGTGGTGCGGATTTTGATGGAAAAAGTAGCACAACTGATAGCGGACAATACACAGTTGAGGAGTGATTTGGCATCTAGAAGAGAGCGGGAAACTGCATCAGATCAGTCATTGTTGCCTAGGGTGCTGGAGATTGACCCAGCTGCCGCAAGTTTGATTATTCCATTTCCTGGCACGGTATCTGGGCATGTGCATTCGTTTGTGGAGGACTTGAAAATTTCAGCTGTGATGAATGGTTGGTCTGATGAACAGTTGTTACATGTAGCCAAGATTAGATTGACGGGTGAAGCGAAGACATACGTAAGATGTTCTGAGGCCTTAAGGAAGCCAGGACAATTTAAGCTGTTAAAGGAAGGGCTTTTACAATGGTACAAAAAACAGAATAGCACTCGGTACTTTACAGAGAGGTTAAGTACAATGACAAAGAGACAAGGGGAGACGATGCAGAAATTTGCAGACAAGATAATGGAAATTAATGAGTATTTTTATGAGTCGCGTCAGAGTAATGAAGCGAACTGTGTTCTGTTGCAGGAGGCTGAGAAAAGGGCACTTTATGTGTTTTTGAGAGGGTTACCGGCACACATGTCACGGAAAGTGCGTGAAGGGACTCCAAAAGATTTGTATTCAGCCATTCAGCTGTTAATTCAATGTGAGGAAATAGACATGGCAACAGGGGTATGAGAGAGGCAAACAGTGTTTACAGCAGGTGCAAAATGTTTTAAGTGTGGTTGTATGGGACATGTGCAGAGGCAATGTACCCTGTCACCGTGGAATAAAGGAAGGGGTGGAAATCAGCAGCGTGGAGGATGGAGAAGTGGAGATAGGGGAGGTGAACAATAGTTAAACGGTAGACGGGGCAGAAGACCCACCTAAGGGAGCTCCTGTTTAATTTCAATACTACGAATGCATGTGCAGAGGTGGAATGTTCAGTGGTAAGATCCACAGGAATTAAAAAGTTTAAGATTTTGTTGGACAGAGGGGCGCAAGTGTCAGTGGCTACTAAGAATATCATGGACAAAGGAAGTTAGACCCACCATGTTATAGGTTGCATGGAGTGGGGGATAAGGAGGCCACGCCTTTCGGGTCAATGACAGTTTACTTTCGCATAGGGAAAGTCCGATTTGATGCATATGAAGGTAGTACCATGGGTAAACGAGGGCTATGACATGATCCTAGGAGTAGATTTCTAGCATCAACATCATGCCAAAATTGTCCTTGGACAATGAACTGTGGAACTTGGTGGAATGTTATTTCAGCTAGGGAAAACTGTTGTCAATGCAGAGCTGTCATGAGGGGCACTCAATGTAATGGACAAACCAGCTGAACCGCGTTCATTAGCATTAAGGCTTAATTCACATGAGTGTGTGTCTAGTGGCACCGGGAAGTCATTTGGGTAAGGGTGGAGTCAAATCTACCTGTGGGTACAGTACACGTTATTGAACCATTGGAGGATAATGAAGTTTTGGTTTCACTGGGTTGTTTTGTGAAACGTAGTGTTGTACACGTACACGACAGGAACGATGGCCAAGTAGTTCCCCTGAATGTGGATAATTTTAGCACTGTAGACGTGAATTTGAGAATAGGAGTTTTAGTAGCAAATTTGGATTTGCCAGATGAGGAAGACTGGTGTTCGAGAGGTAGGCAAAGCGATCAACCACTAACTGCTGATAAAACTGCATTGCATGACAAAATTAAGCATTTGAAAAGAGGAGAAAGAGAGCATATGGAAGTATTATTGTGGGGATTTAAGGATTTGTTTTTTCTACAAGGGCCATTACCAGCAACTCTATTATTTCAACATAGGATACCAACAGGGAATGAAGCACCTGTTTACCATAAACCATACAGAATACTGAGGCATTTGCAACCGACAGTAATAGTTGCTGGGTAGTGGGCATTGTCATTGTACCTAAAAAATCTACTGACGGAACTAAGAAATACAGGTTCTGTTGTGACTCCTTATACCTCAATAATAAGACAGTAATGGACGCATACCCCATTCCAAACATATTGGAGACTTTGGATCACTTAGGGCAGTGCCAGTACTTTTCTACGATGGACAAATGGTTATCATGAGTTGGAGTTGGCTCCAGAGGATCGTCCAAAAACTGCTTCCTCTACTCCTGGAGGCCATTACCAGTACATTAGAATGCCATTCTGTTTGAAAAACGCTCCAGCATCATTTTAGAGGTTGCTAGACAGTGTCTTGAGGGGTTTGAAACCACGGCAGTGTCTGGTCAGTTTGGATAACATTATAGTGTTTTCAAGTAGTATGGAGCAACATTGACAGCAGTTAAGGGAAGTCTTTGTGAGGTTAAGAGCAGTTCATTTGACATTGAGCCTGGAGAAGTGTCATTTTGCATTAGAAGAAGTAAAATATTTGGGTCATATTATCAATAAGGACAGAGTGCAAACAGATCTGAGGTTGGTACAGGATGTAAGGGATTTTCAGGAACCGAAAATAGTTAAGGAAGTGCAGTCATTCATCGGAAGCTGCAGTTTCTATCAAAAGTTCATGAAGGATTTTGCAGATTTAGCACAGCCATTGGCGCAATTGTTGTGGAAGGGTGTGAAATCTGAGTGGACAGAAGATTGTCACAAAGCGTTTGACAAACTGAAGTGTTAACATCAAGTCTGGTTCTTGTGTTTCCAGATTTTGAAAAGGAGTTTATACTAGCATGCAATGCATCAAATCAAGCATTGGGGTGTGTTCTTAGGAAAGTGATGGGAAAGAACATCCTACAGTCTATGCATCTAGGCAGTTGAATGCAGCAGAGAGGAATTACTCAACAACTGAGAGGGAGATGCTTAGCATAATCTATGGAATCACGTATTTTAAATGTTATTTATATAGGAAAAGATTTCAGGTAGTGATGGATCATGCTGCGTTGAAGTGGTGGTTGGGGTTGAAGGATCCGTCAACTAGACTCACTAGATGGGCTGTGAGGCTAGTGAATTCAACTACAAGGTGGTGCACAAGCCTGGGAAGAAACACTGTAATGTAGATGCACTAAGTAAGAAGATGGCAAAAGTAGAAGTCATAGGTTATGACCCAATGGTATGGCAAGAATTACAGGATGCAGACAACAATTGTAAATTGAATCGTACACAGCCACAATTTAATATGTACGATGGTCTTCTATGCAGGGAAACGAAGTTAGGATCAAGGGTAGTAGTGCCAGCAAAGCTGAGGGATGAGGTTTTAAAGGAAGCACATGATCATGTGTCATCCAGTCATGGAGGGTGGCAGAGTGGCAGAGAGATATTGGTGGAGAGGTAGGAAAGTAGATGCGGAACAGTACAACAAGAATTGTATACCATGTGTGCAGAGAGAAGATTTGAGTCGGGAACAGATACAGCTACAACGATTACCGGAAGCAACATGTCCATTTTCTTTGCTGGGGATTGATGTCTTAGGACCTTTTAGGCAATCACCATCGGGGAACAGATTCGTTCTCACAATAACAGATCATTTTTCCAGGTACATGGAGATTGTGGCTATGCCAAATCAACAGGCAGCAGAGGTCGCACAAGTGTTAATAAACAACTGGATTTTGAAGTTTGGTGTACCGGCGTCAATAATTACTGACCAAGGGACCAACTTCATGTCGGATTTAATGAAGGAACTGTGTAAATTGTTGAACATAAAGAAGTTGAGGGCGTGCGTGTTGCATCCACAGGCCAACAGAAGGACAGAACAGGTACACAGAACAATCGGGAAGATGCTGAGTTTTTATGTGGATTCTCATCACCATCAGTGGGACGAGTATTTGAAGCATGTTGTATGCGCATACAATGCAAAAGTCCATACAAATAACAGTTTGTCTCCATATGAGGTAGTGTACGGGTGAAAAATGCAGTCACCGTTTGATTTAGTGAAGCTACAGAAAGGAAAGACCGGTGAATCTGTATGTCAATTTGCAAGGACAATTTGGAACATTTGGAAACAGGTACAAAAGGCGAATACAAATGCTTTGGAAAGAGAGGAAGATGCAGTAAAGTGGAAAGGAAGTTTACCACAGTATAGAGTGGGGCAATGGGCAATGCTGTCCAGCCCCTACACGCAAAAAGGGAAAACGAAGAAATTCCTCATGAGGTATCAAGGGCCATACCCTTTAATATTAATCTTCAGCTGCCAACTAGAACGACGATAGTACACATTGGGCAGTTACGGCCATTTAAGGGTTGCCCAGATGTGATTCCAGGCATGTCACAGGAAGGAAAGAGGAAGAGAGAGAGAGTGAAGAGAGGTGCTAAGCACTGAGAAAACTAAGAAGATAGAGTACAGCATGAAATACCATATCCTCTGCGATACAGAAAGTAGTAGAGTATTTGTAGTTTTTTTTGTTTTCGTGTCATGTATCACTGGGTTTGTGTAGGGTAACTAGGCATTGTATTTTATACGTGTTTTCGAGTATTGTGAGCCTGCTAGGGACAGCAGTCTTCAGAGGGAGGAAGGGTGATGGTGATCCCTGTCCTCAGGTCACTGAAAAGGGAAGTGTGGCGTCTGACGTAAGTGGAGTGTTGTTGGAGGAGAAATCCAACGCAGTACTGGAGAAATAAATTCATCAGAGTGAATTTTGCAGCAAAGCCGTAATAAATATGAGTTGAATGATGTCAGAGTCGTACAATTTTCTGTTTAAATTTTTTGCTATCGATAGTGCTGGGTCAGGAAAGTTGGGTTTATTGCACCAGTTCATATAATGTAAATCTAAGGATGAAAGTAGTCACACAATCAGTGTTGAGTTTGAATAAAAAATAGTGAATGTTGGAGGAAAATCTGTGAAGCTACAAATATGGGACAAGTGCACCATGAAGTTATTTTTTAGCTAGGGGGAAAGGAATCGACTGTCCAAGGGACATCATGGAGCCAAACTTGAGCTTGCAACAGGTCAGGATGCATTGGATCTTCTCCACCTACAAGAATTTGGTAGTAGAAGCAAGTTGTTTTGAGCGAGGAATATTTGCAGAAGAAAAACGAGCAGAGCTCGAAGGAAGTGGGATTTTAACCAATGGAACTAAGTGTAACATAATAGGACCAACCTTCCACCTGCCAGGGTCAATTTCAGGAGTCACACAGTTGATTGTTACGCAGCCACAGCTGTACTGGCCAGAAGCCACTTTAGAGTTTTTGCCGAGGCAGAATCTGACCTTATTAAGTCAAACTCTGGAGCCAGGCCTACTGAGATTCGTAAACAAGTTCATTTCAGAGCAAAAGGGGGCATATCAGACGAACAGCTTGTACAACATGTCGATCAGTATACGGAAAAGCAACGGCAAATAACTATCATTTTGAGCACCTCTGTGTCAAGTGTCATCACAGCCTTAACTTTGTTATGTGTTGTTTTCTTTCTGATCAGGCGGAGAGCTAATTCCAAGAGGGAACCAAGGGTGGTCCAAGTCCCAGTGGATTTGATACCGAGGGCATGAGACGAGTAGTAAGGGGTTGATCGGGCAGTAGCCGTCCAGTAAGGAATTTTTACATTTTGTTTCAAGTCATGGTTTTAAGAGGGCACTAGACCACATTTAAGTTTCCTAGTAGTAAGGAAATATGCCATAGTTGCCAACCCAAACAAGTTAAGAGCTAATTAAAGGTCAACCCGAGGACCACATCTTTCCAAAGAGAGAAATAATGTAGCGACACCACAGTTTAGGATAGGGAAAGTTAGTTTTGGGCGATATTCTGAGCACAAGTTACAGCCAGGTGCAGGCCGAATTGCAGTGAGTTACACATACCAATGGTTGCAAAGTAGAATGGAAGCCACATAGGCCGCTGAACCACTGAAAAGTGTAAACGCAACAGTTCGCATGGCGCAAGCTACAGGCAGAAGGGGCCCACTGGCACAACTGGGGCGTGGTGAGTACGTGATCCGAGCGGCGTGTTAGCAAAACAGAGGCGCACAGCCGAGTATAAATAGGTGCCGTTTTCTAACAACATTTATTCAAGTGTGGCAGCTCTCCTGGATGGCAGTGTGTGTCACACCACCGGCTACACACATCAGCAGAGGGGGCATCAGCATTCCATCCCCAGTGGGTCGTGGGTTTGACGCCCCTGAGGTCAACATGGGGTCCGTAGCCAGCCCGCCAGCGGCGGGCCACTCCATGGCTCGCAACCGCAGGCAGTCATCTCGGCTCCCGACACATGCTGGAGACATCCCAAGGTGAGGGCCACACATTCAGACCCCAAATCACGGGCACTTGTTCGTTGCCACGATTTCAGCCACGCTGGTGAGAAGAAGGACGCAGCGTGCTGCCTGTGGCTCACATCGAACAGCACTGAGCTGGCAGGAACACAGACCACTGAGCCAACTCCTGCCATCCTGACAACAACACACTCCACTCGCGTACAAGGCTGACACACAGCGCATTGCACTGGGTCGCTGGGGCTGTGGCCTCAGCATTGCAGGACCCTGTGATGCGCACTGAGGGGAATGGGGCGCTGTATTGGAAACGAATAAATCATTTGGAAAGTTCTCACTGAGTTTTAATATGGCACCTCCTGGCAATCACCCACTGCAATGGTGTCTTCCCGCTACATTTGGTCATCCTAATACATTTCGCGGCACCAGCCATGACAACAAGTTCCAAAATTGATCTAACAAGAAGAGACCTTCATTGTTTATCCTGAAAGTAGGTACTTCAGATGAAAATGGAAAGTTCATGGATTCAGAGTATATTACCAAAAAATTTTTAAAGCCGGATAGTGTAGTAGGCTTTTACATTAAGATGGAACCTCTCCCAGCAGGATTCAACATGAAATCACATTGCTTTAAGTGTCAACAAGAAGGACAGTGGCTGCTACCATCGGACAACATGTGTGAAATGAGCTGAGAATCATGACATCCACAAATGTAAGCACAAAAATGTAGAGCTATCCACGTCATAACATGGTGTGGCTGCAAGGCCTTCTCAGGTCACAACAATGTTGGAAATAAGACGCAAGAGAAGGTAAAACATCAAGCAGACTCAAAATAAATCACCAGGAACAAAAGACAGAGGAGGTAACACTAGGAATGTGTGGCACCCCCTTGAGTGCAGACCAGCAGTGAGCTGGCAGAGGCCTCCCCTCACTGTGGCCAGCCAGAACTCCCAAACACAGAGTGGAGAGAAGGACAATCCTACAGCTAGGAAGGAAGCCAGTCAGCACTGAAATGAAAACAGACCAAAGTTTTTGAAGAGGTAGTAGGCAGTGCGAGAACAGAAGAAGAGTCTGAAGTTCAGATCAAAGCCCTTGTCAAAATGTTAGTGAGGAAGCTGATGATCAGATCAGAACAGAGCTCCTAGTTGGGATAAACATGGTAGTTTATGCTGTAATAGAGAAGGCAAAAGTGCGCTACAGCACAAAATCCAAAATCAATCCCAGCCACACATTAAGTGGGATTTACACTGGCTATAAGGCAAATGCTGGAACTTCCTTCTTCTTCTTCTTCTTCTTCTTCCCCCCCCCCCCCCCCCCCCCCCCGCCACACACACACAAAAATATAAGTATCTGCCCCTTCAGATCTATTAATGAGTACCCAAATCAATAAAAACACAGAATGCCAAAACAGTGTTAAAAATTAACTCGCAATTTAAAAACACAAAAGTAACATTCATAAAATATAACACTAGAAGCATAAATGACTTACACTACCCACCATTCAGCCTAAGCATGGCACAGAAAGGACTGACAGTGGAGTAAAGAGTGTAGAAGATTTAACTTCAAACTCAAAACCAACTCATTACACATCACATCACATATCACATTTCTGATACACTGAACTATTATCTGGAGATACTATCCAATTAGTTAAAAGCTCATATTTTACTCACGCCAAAATATACTTAAGTGAAGAAGAGGAGGAGGAGTTTATTGACATAATCCTGACCTACCTACCACACTGGCTAACCCAGGAAAATGTTGTAAACAAATTACTCTTATGTGATTGCTATCCTATCCTAAGTGTACCACTCTAAATCTGTCTTTCCGGCCCTCTATCAATGCTCACTAGAAATATGTGGTTTCTTCAGTGTATCTTTACACATGTTCATTTTATAATTTTTACTGCTGTATTTTCTGTTATTTGGTTAGTTCATAACACATTCTCCTCATCTCCTCTAAATCTACTACTTCATTTGTTTCCTTGTATCCTGTTATTTTAATTTTTACATTGTTTGTTCATCAAGTTTGAGACCTGATCTAACAACTGGTGTTTGCTATTACTAAAATTAATTTCATTTACAATGTATTACTGTGCAATAAGGACTCAGAATTGTTTATGGGCCATTAATCATTATCTGGCCTTCTGGTTCTTTTCCCAAATCATTAAAGGCAAATGCCTGGATGTTGCCTAATAATCCGTCACAACCACCACCTTCCACAATCATGGCCAGATATAAGTAATTTTAATTTAATGTCTCCTGCAGCACTGTCCCTGTCATGATTACTCATTGCACTAAACCATATTCCATGATATTGTTAAAACACTATAATGGTTTTATGAAATAAATAAATAAAATCCAAAATTTGTATGTTTCCAGTCCACATTTTCAGCTGCAATTGATCTCTTTTCTATTCCTCTGTTTGGTGTGACTTTTCTACCCTTAACTACTAGTAAGTCTTATCTTTGTTAAGATGTATATTCATATCTGTTGAGTTTCTAATCTTTTATAATCATATATTTTATACCAATTTCGATATCAACAGACAAAAGGCTACTACTGACACAAATGTATTAATTGATTAGTGATAAGAACATGAGCACAGGATACAGGTGACAAGTGATTTGTTGAGAATCTGAATTTCAAAGATAAAGTACAATTTATAGTTCTTACCCTAAAAGACAGGCACAATAATATCAGTATTAATTAAGGATCAAATGCGTGCATTTTTTGTGTCTGTCATGTCATGTATGTTTGTTTCAAAAAAATACAAGACACCACCTACTGCCAGCATCTTTCCTCATTAGTTCTTACTAATATTGCCTTCTTAACATCTACCTACAACCATTCAAGACTATGCTGTTGTCCTTAGTCTGAATAAGGGTTTGATGCAGCTCACCATGCTACTCTCTCTCTCTCTCTCTCTCTCTCTCTCTCTCTCTCTCTCTCTCTCTCTCTCTCTCTCTCTCTCTCTCTCTGTTAAGAGTGTGTAACTCACTTTCATTTCATTCAACTCTTACAGCTGTGGCCTGGTTTCTCTACAAGCCTTTTTGCTCCCTGTATTTTATCTCTGATAACTTTGGAACTGCAAATAATGTATTCCATTCAAAATTTTCAAAAACATAATTTTATTTTTCAAAATGTCTTCTAAGATGTAAGTTGTAGAGGTAATATTGGCTCATGTCTTCCTACATTTATCTTGAACTCAAATGATCTCCCAGGGGTCAGCTTCCACGAGTCTCTCCTATCTTCTGTAATTTATTTGTACTAGTATTTTGCAACTATGAATTATTAAACTGATGGATTGCTAATATTTATTGTGACAGCACCTGCCTTTTTTGGGAATGGGCTTATTCTTTTCTCGAAACCTCAGGGCATTTTTCCTTTGTCATATATCCCACATATCTGAGGAACAATTTGGTCATGCCTATTTCTCCCAAAGATCTGAATAATTCTGAGGCAATTTCATCAACGCCAGATACCTCGTTTATGGTATACTTTCAGTAAAAAAACATGTAGCTCTGCATCATACCCTAAGAATCCCATGAAACTGGCTTACTGCTGTGTCATCTTCTGCCATATGGCATCATTAAGCTGCAGTATGAACGGATATGGGGCAGTACACCACTCTCCCACTGTTAGCTTTCCACACCTGTGAGCTGCTGCTACTGATACAAGCAGCTCCTACAATGGCCTCAACAAGGCTGATTGCACCAGGTTTCACTCCCTTGACCAAGGAAAAAGTTTCTGGCAGTACTGTGAATTCAACACCCATCTTGAGCACTGCATCTCTTCCCTTCTTGTACCACTGTCTTCCAGTCCCTCACATTTGTACAGTGCTTTTATATACTCCTTCCATCTTTCAGTGATCCACTCTGTTTAGTACTGGCATGCCAACTGCTCCTGATACCTACACATCAGCTTATCTCTTCTCTTAATGTTTCTTTGGTTTTCCTATACACTGCATTTATCTTTCCCAGCCATGCATGAATCTATAGCTTTCTATTCCTCCTCTAGACATCCCTGTTCTGTTATCTTGCACATTCTGTCAACCTGTCAATTTATTGATATAGGCGCACATATTCCTGTTGGCCTCCTCCTCTGGTTATTTCTATTTCTTTGCTTTTTTTCTCATTTCATCAGTTAAATTGAATACCTCCCATGGTATCCAAGAATTTCTAATGCACCTTGATACACTGTCTTGTGTTATATTGAGCTTTCATTATTTCATCCCTCTACGTTACCCATTCAGCTTCAATCTTATTTGTTTACAGGAATGAAAAATGAGGGCAAAGTGAAAAGAGGGATAGCTTTGAGTGAACATAGTAAGACAGCAATAAAAAAATTCTGATAACACATAAATATACTGGTCAACACCTGATAAAGTCCTGTGAATTTGCCAAAACGGGTCTAGTGCAGCAGGGGATACAACCCGTCGGCTTTGGACAAGGACGTCACAAGCCGCCAGAGAGCAGTTTACCATTTTCGCTTTTGCTGTTATGTTTGTTTCGTTTTTTTACTGATTGCTTAATAAAGTGGATCTGTTTATTCTATCTCGTGAGATTTTTTTAAAAAAGCCAAAAAACACTTATCAGCCACTGAAGGGAGCTACAACACTAAGAAGAATCGCTTCTCGATTGGCCACTTGTGACGTCATTGCCCAAAGCCGACGGGTTGTATCCCCTGGTGCACTAGTCCCGCCAAAACTAATTTATAACTTTATTATACAGCTTTATCTTTGGGAATCATGAATAGAAGTGATGTTCCATAATCAGTAAAAAACTACAGCCAATGTCATCACTCAGTTTCTGGGAAACATGGAAACACCGTTCAGAAAATTTTCAATTGTGCAATTATTGAACATAGAATATAATCTCTGTCTTAAATGACTGGAATTAACCACATGACTGTTCTACAACAATCCCATTTATTGCAAGGTACTATTCTCGTAAATCACAATATAATTAAAATAGTAGCTAAAAAAGGTTGGTCTATCCCTTATGCCAAGCAACAAGTTGCTTTGTCCAAGAAGATTATTACTTGAGGGTGAAATGCATGAATTTACAAACAAAACTCCGTACAATTGACGCACTGAAAAAAAATCCGAATGATGTATGTACAATGTCAATAACCAAGTAATGGAAATAATTATCAAAGCGAACGATAAGTGAACGGCATCAACTATAAGCTGCTCAACAGGTATCACGAGACTTGCTTTGCACTATAAAATTACCTGCTACACATAAAACTGAGAAAACTTTAATAGTTTTTTCTTATAAGTGGAGCTTTCCGTAAAACGCACGTCCAGTTTCTGTAAGGTGTGCGTGTTTATTTGAAAAAGTTACGGCTACATAATCAGTTGATTGGAAAAATAGAAGAAAAAGAAGAGGCAGAACATGCCAGCTAAAATAAATATAACTTCCATAGATTTCTTTCGGCTAACATTTCTTTACAAACGTTTTAAGAGTTTGTATTATTTTTTTCGTCATGAACGCAACCATTCGTGCATGCACAAAGCTACACACTTATCTGAAATACTAAGTCTATGATACCTTGGCTGAATTTGCAAATATATCTTCCTCGGCCTCATTCGGCATCTTCTTGCTCCTAACTGTCAAGCACACAACCGTTTGTTGTGATGCCGCTGTCACAGCAGACAAGCAAAACTTCTGTTGACGTTTAGCAAAATTCACCAATCAGTTTCACGAGTTGTCTACCGTCATTTGTTTTCCTAGATCATCTTCGGCAGTCACCATCTTTAGCAAATGTCTGCGCAGGCAAATCGTACCCTGTCTAACGAATATTTGTGCAGATATATTTGCACAAATATACAAATGCGAATCAAGGAAGATAGAGTAAAGGGAGATGCAGTTGTACAGAGTGGTCAGAAACGGTCTCAAACACTTGTAACGGTGTTGTTGGGTAGGTTATGCAGAGAAATAATTGTTAAGAAAAAATTCGATACATTGCGCCCTCTCCAAGTTAATTGGCATTGAAGTTGGTCAGTCAGACCGTTGTGTGCACAAATTCAAGGGGCGCACCAGATACAGTTAGTGTCAGCTGTTCTCATAGCGTAGCTGATAGCGCACGAGTCTGCTCAGCCTTCGAATAGGGTTTTATTCTTACTACTGTCCCATGTCCAATTTTTGTATCGGTCTCTTGTTCGGTTGTAGAAAACCAAACAAAGAACACTTTTGGCAACACTATCTCTGGCGGGCTGTTTGACTTTGCGCACGCAAAGGCCTGATTGGCTAACTTCAATGCTAATTAAGTCGAAATGGTGCGACGTATCGAATTTGTTCCTTAACATTTATTTCTTAACATAACCCTCTCTGCAACACACTTTCGAGTTTTTCATACCGTTTCTGACCACCCTATACACGTGGAGAACATGAATAGCACAGTCTAAACCCGGGTTCTCAGACGCAAATAATGCGCCGTAGCTTGTGGCTTACTGTAATGGCACTGTGAGCTATCGTTCACACAGGACGCCACAAATTATGCGTAACTGCACAGCTTTCAGCATTGTGTCAGTTGATATTAAAAGGTTGGGTATGAATGTTATAGTAGTTGTTATCGCATCAGAGCTGCGATGAGAGACAAATACAAGGAAGAAGAAACTCAATTGTCGGATCTGAAAATAGATTTCGCAAAGGGGTAAATTAAGTGCCACAAACACATTTATAAAGGAAATAACACTCAGGGATGAAAATGCTATCTATAATGGCAAACCAATGGAGTTAGAATGTTTATGTCAACCTCTCAGTGCCAAACTAATCAACAGCTGGCATGTATCATGTGCAATATCATCTGCAAATACGTCACACTTTCAAGATTTTAGAATCTTGTTGTACTCGTTGATACATGCATTATGAATAACTTATTTTTATTTTAAAAGATGCCACATCATATTCACGAGCTATTTCCTGTAGACAGAGTGTTTCACTAAATGTGTTTGCCTGTGTAAGCTACGAAGTAATAGGCGACGGAAATATTTATTGTGGTAGGTCACTATACGAAACGTTACACTGTCTGCGGAGCTATGACCACAGTTTATTGTGTTTTTATCCAAAGAGTTACAGCAAAAAGATACAATTTTTTAAATGGAACAATAGTTGTTTCTATCGTGCACTGGAATCAGTAACACCAACTCCGTATACATCAATTTAAATTACATTCTTGTCACTTTTAGTTTGTGAGCCACAACCCTTCAAAGTTTCATGGGCAGATACCACACGCTGTACTTAATAGATGGCTGTGTGATGGGTGATGGATGTTCTGGCGGAGAGAAGTTGAATGCACAATGCAATGCTCCTTCTAAAGGATCTGCAGACGAGATGTAACATCGCCAGTGTCACGATGAGCCGTTTTAGATCACCTGGGGATGTGGGCTCAGTGACATAAACATGATCCTTTAGGTATCCCCACAAAAAGAAATCTAATGGTGTTAAATTGGGCGACCTTGAGGATCATGAATGAGGACCATAACGCCCCAACCACTTTCCTGCAAACCTGTTGTTTAGTTCTTCCACAACAGCACATGCAGAATGGGCTGGGTGACCATCGTGCTCCATCCACATATGGACTCTCATGTGTAAACACACATGCTCAAGGATGGTTCAAATGGCTCTGAGCACTATGCGACTTAACTTCTAAGGTCATCAGTCGCCTAGAACTTAGAACTAATTAAACCTAACTAACCTAAGGACAGCACACACATTCATGCCCGAGGCAGGATTCGAACCTGCGACCGGAGCGGTCGCTCGGCTCCAGACTGTAGCACCTAGAACCGCACGGCCACTCCGGCCGGCTCATGTTCAAGGAGACCACCTAAACTGTCGACTATAATCGCGCGATATAACTCACCTGTGAGTGTACCTGGGAAGTAGTGTGGACTGATGATTTCATCCCCAAGGATTCCACATCATACATTTATAAACCACCTATGTTCACGGTCGACAGGTCGTACCCACCGAGGATTGTCTGCGGCCCAGTGGTGCACATTATGGTGATTCACTGCACCATAATTTGTGAACGTGAACTCATCAGAGAACGTAACACCTTGTAAAGACCCCAGCGTGAAATTAAGCATGGTCCATTCACAGAATGTAGCTCTCGCACGGAAATCGTTCCCATGCAGCTCCTGGGTGAGTGACAGGTGGTACGGGTGAAACCTGTGGCCGTGTACTATAGCCACACATATGTGAGACTGACACCAGCAACGGCTCGCGAGCTGACATGAGGATCGTGGTGTACTGCAGCTAAAACAAGCACCTCCGTCTCCTCACTTCTTGTTGTTTATCGTCTGTTACTGTGGCGCATTAGCAAGCTGCCTGTTGCCCAAAGGCATATAAGAACGTAATGGCTGCCGGAGCTCTTCGCCTAGGATATCTCACGGCGTACATCATGGCTGCTTCAGTGGCATCGTGTCGGCAGTCGCCGAGCATCAGCAACATGTAAACGTACTCGTTGTTTGTATATGCCATCTCCATCCCATGTCAGTAACTGTGGTATATTGTCCCGTTTGTTTGTGTGGCTCGAACTGTCGGATATACGGCCGTGTGCGGCAACAGTCGTCAGTCTAACGGCGCTTCCACGAAGCTTCTCGCTCCGTGACACCGGTGACGTTACAACTCGGCGGCACCACATTTAGAAGGCGCATTGCATTATGCACAGTGTGTGTGGTATTTGCCCCCGAAACTTTGAAGGGTTGCAGCTTCAAACTTAAAGTGATAGGAATGTCATTTAAATTTATGTAAACACAGCTGGTGTTACTGATTCCAGGGCGTGATAGATTCGACTATTGTTCCATTTAAAAATTGTATCTTTTGCTGTAACTCTTTGGATAATAACACAATAAACTATATTCATAGCTCCGCAGACAGTGTAACGTTTCTTATGGTGACCTACCGCAAAAAATATTTCTGTCGCATATTACTTCGTAACTTACAGAGGCAAACGCATTTAGCGAAACACCCTGTGTATTCCACAATTTATATAATGCTTGGACTGACAAGTCACGAAGTTCAAATGACTAGCTTTTTCGGTTACAAATAACAAGTTTATTTATTCATTCAGCCAAAATTCTTGTAAGATACGTCACTGATCTGCAAATATTTCTTCTCCCCACTCCAAACACACACACACACACACACACACACACACACACACACTGCTGCAGAAAATCTAATATAGGTTGCTGTCCTTGTTGTTCCACAAGCCTGTGAAAGTGTGCCTACCGACCGCTTTTTTCAGTGATAAAATGAAAACACACTAAAATAAAATGATGCACAGTAGCAATCACTCCACGATAACTGTGACAGAATGCTCCTGTTCAGAATGGCACAGTGGTGAATGGGAAGTGGGGCAACCATGGAGGTAAAAATTAGAAGGGAGTTGACATTACGCCAAAACTTGAAGCTGACGCCCACCACATTATATAACCGGAAACTTTATGTTCACCACATTCATACTTACATGGCTCACCATGGCGATACTTCCCTGTAATGTAACTCTGACTTGCATGTGCCCAGTTTAGACTGTTGGGAATATCTTTCAGTTTTTGTGGTCATATCCTAAACAGCTTCTGGTGCTTTTATTGTGTGGATACGTAGTTGTTTTATCAAAATGTCAGCTTGCATCGTTTACAGCTGTACTGATCTATCTGATCGTAATCTAAAGTTTAAACGAATCATATTTCATTCATTAGTGGAGTCCTTCAAGGAATATTATCTTTTGTTTACATGAGTCATGGTTGCGCTTTTTGCTTTTATTCTTTCCTGTTTTTCATTGCCTTCCTGACCTCAAACTCACTGACATCCGAACCACACTGTCTCGTCCCCACACAATGCAGTGCTAAGTCATTGTGTTGATTGTTCATGCAGCATGGCATGCCTTAAATTCCTCGAGCCAGTAATTATCCATTGTTCATATTTCCTCCCTCTTAAAATAAAAAAGATTCTGGCTTTAATAGCCAGAGACAGCTGTCTTGTGTGTGTGAGTTATGTGCATATGATTGTATCAATGTGTGCATATGCTTTGCGTCCTTTGTGATGAAGGCTTTGGCCAAAAACACATGCGAACACTCTTTTCGTCGTGCCTGCCTGCTGTTCGGTGTGTGAGTAGCAATCTATCCATTTCACAGTATAGTTATTCCTTCAACATTCCAGTTGTGATATGTTTTTTATTCCTGAAAAATTGACTGTCATAGGCGAGAAATGTTCTGGAAAAAGAAGAAAATAGGCTACCGCTGGAAAGGTAGGCCTATACATTACACCAGTTAGGCTATCGTTTGTAAAAATGACTTACATATATGTTAAATCAAAATATTCATTTTAAGGGGTCTAACCATTTGAGATCAATCCCTTAATCTCATTTATAGTATTGCTCAGTGCTGAAAAACATCTAAAAAATTATGTTTTTTTGCCCTGTAAAATGTTATTATTTGTCACTCACTGAAAGAGGCATCAGAGTGAGGAGATGCGTAAACTACGGTGAAACTTATGCACTGGCAATCTAATAAAACAAGAGCTATATTCTGCATGGAGGTAAACATATATGCACTTCTGTTTCTTTGACATTTCAGTAATCGTTAACTTTGCTGACATGCACAAGATACAACAGCATGCCCTGCTTCTTTTCTCATTTTACATGTGCATTAGCAAAGAGCATTTTTTTTTTTTTTGCAAATGTGAACATTAAAAATGTTGTGCATATGAACTGAAAGCTGGAAATGTAACCAACAAGAAGCAGTACTACTAAGCAAACAAGCACTACTTTCGCCGTGCCAATTTCATTTGCCATTGGTGCAAACACAAAGAAAGTGGAATTAAATGGATTATGAAACCATGCTTTTCGCATATATCAAAAAAAAATCATGGTTCATTAATGAGGCCTCAAGTGTCATGTACCTTTTTATTTTATTTATATATTTATTTTATTTTTTTTTTGTCATCAGCCTTCTGACTAGTTTGATGCAGCCCACCAAGAATTCCTCTCCCGTGCCAATCTCTTCAACTCAGAATAACACTTGCAGACTATGTCCTCAATTATTTGCTGCATGTATTCCAACCTCTGTCTTCCTCTACAGTTTTGCCCTCTACAGCTCCCCCTAGTACACTGAAGTAATTCTCTCATGTCTTAACAGTTGTCCTATCATTCTGTCCCATCTTCTTATCAGTGTTTTACACGTGTTTCTTTCCTCTCCGATTCTGCACAGAACCTCCTCATTCCTTACCTTATCACTCCACCTAATTTTCGACATTCGCCTCTAGCACATCTCAAATGCTTCGTTTCTCTTCAGTTCCGGTTTTCCACAGTCCATGTTTCACTATCATGCAATGCTGTACTTCAGACATACATGCTCAGAAATTTGTTCCTCAATTAAGGTCAATGTTTGATAATAGCAGTCTTCCCTTGACCAGGAAAGCCCTTTTTGACATTGCTAGCCTGCTTTTGATGCCCTTATTCCGTCCGTCATTGGTTATTTTACTGCCTAGGTAGCAGAATTCCTTAACTTCATTTACTTCTTTGTCGTCAATTAAGTTTCTCTCTGTTTCATTTCTGATACTTCTCATTACTTTTGTCTTTCTTTGATTTACTCTCAATCCATATTCTGTACTCATTAGATTGTTCATTCCACTTAGCAGATCATGTGATTCTTCTTCACTTTCACTCAGAATAGCAAAGTCATCAGCGAATCGTATCATTGATATCCTTTCACTTTGAATTTTAATTCCAATCCCGAGCCTTTTTCTTTTTTTTTTTTTTTGTTTCCGTCATTGCTTCTTCAATGTACAGACTGAACAGTAGGGAGGAAAGACTACATCCCTCTCTTACACTCTTTTTAATCCGAGCACTTCGTTCTTGATCGCCCACTCTTATTACTTCCTCTTGACTCTTCTACATACCGTATTTACCCATCTCTCTCTTTAGCTTACTATTATAATAGAGCAAATACGAATTCAAGATCAGAAAAACGTTCCAAATTGCCTTCCTGACACTCTGTTATTCATGTAAGTATTGTGATTTATAGTGTTTAAAACTGCTGTTGCATGACAGAGATAATGAATAAGAAGCAATCATAAACAGTAGTCTGCTAACGTTTTGGGTTATTTAAGATGGCGGCAGAGTCTGTGCACTCTGGCAGCTTCAAAACAATTTACAGTGTAAGTCTGTAGAGTCATCTCCTTCTTTTTTTTACCTCTATGGGCACTATGAAGTAAAACCAAGCTGAAGTTTTTGTGTCATGACGAAAGTTGCGTCTCTGAAGTAACAACACTAAAATCTGGTAGTTCACACATGCAACTGCAGTATGTTCACATCTAAAGCACTATGCTATCTGACACCAAATCAAATAAATTTCGTTAATTTGAGTACAATAGAAAAGAACAGGTTATTTATTCACCTTTAAACAAGTTTATAAGTAATCAGACTCAGCATATAAAATTTACTCTAGGAGACGCTATTCTATTGGTTATGCAAAGCACAAATGCGAGAAACTAGATAGGCTACGCAATAGGCTGCAAGTTGAGACTTCCATGATCAAAATCAAGGACTGGACCAAAAGAATTACACGTTGTCCAACTTACTAGTTCATAAACCGAATTAAAGACCATTTCCACAGCAACTGCTGTGATCTGTGCCGTTGCAGCTCGGCAAGTTAGCGCAAGCGTCCAAAGACGTTTCTTTCATCGGAAATACGAGTATTATAGCAAAACCTCTGGTTTTAACACGACAGACATAGCTGAAGGCCATGATCAATCGAAATAATTAAGTACTGAGTATTTATCCAAACTAAGCACAGACTGAACATGTGGTCAGACCGTCCAGTATCGTAAACATAGCGGTCTTGGACACAAAATTTGCCAAATTTACGAGAGAAAATAAAATGGTTACATTAAGAATTGCACTAATGAGATCGAGGAGTGGTTAAGTATAGATCCCATATATGTAATAAGCCAGGAGCCACACTCACATGGCATGTTTTATTTATTTATTTATTTATTTATTTCGTATTCAATTAATCCGTATTGTGATAAATCACAAGGATGTGGAATGAGTCATGATTACATACAACAGATATAATACACATATATAAAATGACAAAAATGTACCATAAGATTATGAATAAGTTTGTAGGTTAAAATCAAATCAAAGGTATAGCTCAAGTAATATAAAACAATACCTAAAAAGGAAATATAGTACATTTTCCAAATTAAACAAATAATACACATATATAAAATGACAAAAATGTACCATAAGATTATGAATAAGTTTGTAGGTTAAAATCAAATCAAAGGTATAGCTCAAGTAATATAAAACAATACCTAAAAAGGAAATATAGTACATTTTCCAAATTAAACAGTTAATGTGATCTATAGCAAACAAATTTTTATCAGTATAAAAAATCATTGCTTTATCTGTAGATACTCATCAAGAGAATAGCAGGAATTTACCATTAGGTATTCTCTCAATTTACATTTAAAAGTAGGTAAGACATTAATGTGATCTTTAATACCTGATGGAAGGGAGTTGAAAATTTTTGTGGCTGAATAATGA
This sequence comes from Schistocerca serialis cubense, assembly GCF_023864345.2. Taxonomy (NCBI): domain Eukaryota; kingdom Metazoa; phylum Arthropoda; class Insecta; order Orthoptera; family Acrididae; genus Schistocerca; species Schistocerca serialis. Next base: position 360,817,458 of record NC_064646.1, read on the forward strand.
ACACCTTTCTGAACAAGACTTAAATGTTTCAGATCCCTGTGTAGATCATTTTTAGACCTAGTATTATGATCATGACATTCACTATTAGTTTTAAAAAGAGATAGGTTGTTAGAAACAAAAATCATCAAAGAAAATATGAATTGAGAGGTAAGTGTTAATATTTGTAACTTATGAAACAGACTTCTGCAAGAATATCTTGGATGAACACCACTCATGATTCTAACAGCTCTCTTCTGTGCAGTAAATATTTTTTTGGCTAAAGGCTTGTTGCCCCAAAATATTATGCCATCCGACATGATAGAATGAAAATAACCAAAGTAGGCAGCTTTAGTAGCGTCCTCATCACCAATGGGGGTGATTACACGCAGAGCATAAGTTGCCACACTGAGCCTTCTATGTAGGTCTAAGATATGCTCAGACCAGTTCAGCTTGCCATCAATTAGAATGCCCAAGAACTTAGATGATTCACAGTGTAGTATATTTTGGTTACCACAGTTTAAGTGGCATACTTCATTTTCTTGTTGAAATGTGTGAAATTGCATATACTGAGTTTTCTGAATGTTTAGAGTTAGTCCGTTGCACTTAAACCAGTGTAGGATGTCAACGAGTACAGCATTACATTTATTTTCTAGGTCACTGTTAGTTCGACTTTCAAGCAGAATAGTGGTGTCATCGGCAAAAAGAGTAAATTTACACTCGGTGTCTGTGCAAAGTGGGAGATCATTGATGAAGATAAGGAAAAGCAAAGGTCTTAGGATGGACCCCTGAGGCACACCACACTTTAATGTGTCCCAATCAGAAGAAATGGGACTATCATTGGCACCATTAATTATCACCTTCTGTTTTCTGTTTTGCAGATATGATTCTATCCATCTACCAATGCTACCTCGCAAGCCATAAAAATTAGCCTTATGTAAGAGAATGTTGTGGTCCACACAGTCAAAGGCCTTAGTGTGAGCACTAGCCATCAGTGATTGTACAAAGAAAACAACACAGAAATTTTAAAAAAACTTGCAGAAAACACCTTTCAGACAATTTATCTTAATGTTTTAACACGAAAGAACATCATAAAAGCGAAATATTGTTACTACTGTCATGCTCACTCTGTCTGCATGACATGTGGCGTGAACACAACACATGAAGAAATACGCCATAATAATTATGTAAAATGTACACCAACACAACTCCTATCCTTAATCTACAGCACCTCCTATCCTTATTCGCCCACAAAATGAATTCCTATGGGAACTAAAGGTGCCATATGTGAAAGGCTCCAAAATGTGCCCTAATACACATCACAAAGAAAGACCATAAAATATTAATTTCTCGCCACTAAATTTATCCCATGCATTGAAATCATTTCCACTATAGCGAAAAACAACCATACTGCTATCTGCTGTCCATCTTAAAGCCCCAAGAGGTATTTGTTCATACTAGTACAAAGCTGTTTTGACTATGGGCTAGAAAAGCACTCAGTTTGCCAAAATGAGAGCAATTATTGCCCCATCAGTACCTCTACCCCTAAACTGGAGCTAACTGCAATGCCTAGAAACGTATCAATTAGAATATGGCGTTTTTTACTATATTTTAACATACTGCAGACGCAACACCTCCACAGCTTGTACCCTCTCCAGTGCGCTCCAGCTAACAGTAGCACTCCAGAGGGTTCCTGGCCAGACCCAGCGTCCCTTGTTCGAATCGCTCACTCTCATGGGCTAAGGGTTGATCAATGCCTTCTCTACTCTATCGAACTGACCTGTCTCAAGCATTATATGAGCATCAGCCAGCACTGCATGCAACAAAACAATTCTCCTGTGCTTTGTGAAATAAAATCTTTATTTCACATCCACAAAAATAAAAACTTGCAATTAATTAACCAGCATACTTCATCACAAATCTAGTTCGCTATCCTTCAAAGTTTATTTGATTACCATATTTGCATTCACTTTTGTTTCTGTGAAAAGAAGATTTCCGACACTCTCACAGCATGAGACTGTAATACCAAGTGATTATTGAGTGACCATCAGTCTCTCATGTGAGCAACCAAGTTGAGAAACAAAATCTGGAAAAATGAAATTTTCACTCTGCAGCAGAGTATGTACTGATATGAAACTTCCTGACAGATTAAAATTGTGTGCCAGATTGAGACTCGAGCTCCCAGTTTTGAGTCTTGGTCCAGCAGGCTGTTTTAATCTGCCACAAAACTGCAACAAAATATTTTTGAAATGCTTACTCATTACCTTCACTAACCATTAAATGAGTGCAATTCCGTGGACATACATACTACATCACTTGTGAAAATATTCCCCACTTGACTACCATTTATTTTGGGGGATGTAGCAATGAAGTATAAAATGTAACCTTCACACAATGATATGTTCTTGCAGAATAAAATTTAAATGTTGTTGCAAAAGACTTCAAAGCTGTGTCACGTTTTGTAAGAATGACAGAACATATTGTCTTGAAAAACTGATGTGACTGTTCTCTGTTTACACCAGATACAATGTTAAGCACTGAAATAGTCTCTTTATCCATGTAGTTCTTCTTCTGCAAGGCCATTATCACAGGATTCAAGTGAATATTTCGCTGCTTGAGGCGACAGTTTGGCTGCTGAAAGAACTTGATTTTCTTCCTGTTTTGCATATTTACTTCACACACAGTGTACAACTTTATACGTATATATCTAGCTGTTCCAAACAGAAGGCATGCTTTGTTGGTGCTCCACAATTTTCGCAATTTCATCTAAAATAAACCGACGTTGCCATTTATATCTTCGTCATACCAATGCAGAAGTTGTCACAGATTCAGCCAAGTAAAAAAATCGATGCAATTTGCATGTTTATTTACGTATATTAGACGACATTCGAATTTTCCTTTGCATGAGTCTGCATGTGCAAGATTTGCGTGCTGATGCGAAATAATAGGTGCTAACATTTTATTGTTTGCATTGATTTTACATCATCTTTCATTGATTATGTTGATACTCATGTGTATCGTGATGAATTGTCAGATATTGAAAATTTACAAGTGATGTGTAAATGGCAAATTTATGGTTGCTGTAAGCTTGGATATTTTTGGGATAGATGACATGAGTCTCCCAAAGGGATTAATAGTAGCAACTTTAGAGATACTCAATGAAGATGATATTGATAGATCAACATATGATCACAGTCTCAAGCAAACCGTCACTGCATCTGCACTATGCACCATTGTTGGTCACTTCAAAGACAGTGAACGGGAAGTTATCAAAACATTGTTACAATACTTAAACTTGTTTAGCTGAGATGGATTGTTACTAGCAAAACTTATAACAAAACGGCGCAGTCCAGGTGTACAAGTGATATACATAATACAAAAATTACCATAGCCACTGAATTCATAGCTCAACAGACAACTGAAAGCATTATCGAACATTGCGATAGTCCCTGGTCAGCCATTATTGTCACTGTACCAAAAATGTCATCCAATGGAATGAAGAACTTCAGATTCTGTTGTGACTATCATTACCAAAATGCATGGAGTATAAAAGATGGGTATCCAATCCCAAACATCATGGAAATGTTATGTAACTTGGAACAGTGTAACTATTTTTTGACACTGGATCTTACAAGAGGTTATTGTCAAACTGAAGTATATCCAGAAGGTAGGCCTAAAACAACATTGACAACACTCTCAGGTCATTGTCAGTACCACAGCATTCCATTTGGATAAAAAATGCTTCTGCCATACGCTTGTGCTTGTTAGATAACGACATACTAGTTCATTCAAGAAATTTAGAAGACCATGATAAATGTTTGGGTGAAGTGTCCAGCAGACTGAGAACAGCTCAGGTTACATTTAGCATAGAGAAGTGTCATTTTGCTCAAACAACAGTTAATAACGTGAGCATATTATCAGTCAAGAGGGAGTGAGGACAGATCCTTGCTTCACATCATCTGTGTGTGATTTTACAACACCACAGATAACAAAACAGTTGCAATCATTTCTTGGTTTATGTAACTATTATTGTAAATTTGTAAAGGGATTTTGCTGAAATTGCACAACTTGGTTACTTCCAAGGGAATTAAGTTATTATGGACAGCAGAGTGACAAGAAGCTTTTAAGAAATTAGAGGAAATTGTATTAGTACTCCCTGATTTAGAGAAGTAATTAATATTTTCCTGTGATGCTAGTAACAGTGCATTAGGTTGTATTCTGAGTCAGAATTAGAATGGAAAGCAACACCTAGTGGCATCTAGGCAGCTAAACAAGGCTGCACGAAATTATGAAACAATCAAAAAAGAGATGTTGGCAGTAATATATGGATTTCTTATTTTCAATGTTATTTGTAAGATCAGGAATTTAAAGTGATAACAGATCATGCATCCTTGAAGTGGTTGTTAGGCGTAAAATACATGAAAGTCGGTTAACAAGATGGCTTCTCAAACTCAGTGAGTCTGATTATGAAGTGACTGACAACCCAGGAATAAAGCATACCAATGCAGACATCCTAAGTATAAAAGTTGTGGGATTACAGACATCAGGTAAAAGGTACAGATAGGTGACAGTGAATGTCAACTGTTTAAAATGTAACTTCAGTTTGTAATCCAAAAGGGTTTAATGGGTAGGTCCACAAAGCACTTCCCACACATCTTGGTTCCCGCAACTATCAGAAGCGAACTATTACAACAAGTGCATGGCCATATATTATCAAGTGATGAAGGTAGGAGGACAACTGACAAACACAAGGAAAGACGATGTAGTGCTACAGAGCAATATGTCAAAAACCCCATCCCCTTTGTGCAGAGAACAGATTTAAGTCAGCAAGAAATACAATTGCAGAAATTATGAGAAGCTAAAAACCATTTCAAATGGTATGACCTGATCATTTTTCGGGTTATGTAGTAATGGTCGCAATTCTGAGTTAGTAAGCTAATACTGTTGCAGAGACAATGATAAACAACTGATTATTAAAACCTGGTATACCAGAGAGCATAATCACAGACCAAGGAATTACCTTTTGTTTCGTATCCCTGTGCACTTTGATTTTATATACAGTTTGATTGAATGTAACAGAATGTTATTCATTAGATTGGTAGTAATAAAATCATGGATTGAACTTTTATGATCTTTGGCTATAATACAGTTTATATTGCATAGCACTTTAAGGAAACGAAATGTTGATTATCGTTGCCATGGAGGTAACCTCCATGATCGTTGCAAACACAAAAGATAAAACACAGTTCTCACTACTGGTTTCTGTAGTTGAAATTTTAACTTTGTGCACTCTGACCTATTATATGGGGATATGCACAACACTAAAATATTTCCTGCTGCGAATGTATGATTGTTAATTTGTAAAACTATGTTCTCATAACTCTGATCTGGCTTGTTAGAAATGAAACACTGTATCATTACTGTAACTGATTGCGTAACTAAACATGTCTTTCTCTATTTCATTCTCTGAAATGTACTGAAAATTACTCTTATTACACACACAGAAGTTACAGTATACAAAGTTTGCCAACCATAAAAGCTGCAGTGGATTTTTTAATATTTGATCACTATTGATTGTCACAGCTAACACAAGAGCATGAAACTAAAAATTGAAAATTATTTTAATATTATTAGCCAGACCAGATTTCAAGGCAGCAGTCCTTGATCTCACACAAGTATAGTTTTAACTCTCTATTTTACATAAATTATTTATATCACTAATATGGTAATAGCAGTTGCCCATGTCCATCTGCAAATGACATAAGAAAATCTGCAGTTCTCCTCTGTGGTCTCCCAGAAGCTGAAAGAAATAATTTTAATGTTCAATTACCTGACCACTTAGTTGCGGGAAAACTGCTTTGATTCAATTATAGTCTGAATTTGCCGTGGTAGCGGCTCCCGCGATCGTGGCGCAGCACTACGTCACTACAAGTGCTAAATTCGCTGAAAAGGGCTAAAAATGTGGGATGAAATACTGGGCAAGCGAGCTACAAACTATTACAAGTATTTTTAACAATTTCTATATTCAGAATTAACATAAAATTCAAAGTACACACCTTTTTTATACATCAGTGTCCAATGGCGTCTTTCTCGATCAAAAAACTAGTGTTTGTGAGAGCATCACAGCCTCTTACAACATTCATGGCTACGAGAAGACAGAGAGAGTAATGTCTATGCCTTCGCTATTTATAAGCAATTAGATATATATCTTTGTTATATTTTTAATTATCATCAGATGTTATTTGCAAATAATATTATACAAACAAAAAATGCAAAATGAGTACTTCTTTTATGCAGAATCAACGTAACTAATAACATTTCATACATAAATGAAGTATAAGAACACAGATAAATGTTTTTTGCATGTATTACACAGATTTTATAAATGTCTTGCCGGGAGACATCACACTTTGTGTTCGATCTGATGAAACAGTTATGCCATTTATTGCAAATCAAGAAGAAAAGTACCAGTCTGTTCCACCAGTGAATGGACGAACGAAAAGAGTTCACCAGATGGTATCAAAAGTTATGTGGATGATTAGTAAGTTGAGTGGGACACTTATTGATGTTTTGTACTGAGCACATATAATTCAAAAGTTTGCACAGGAAAAGGTCTTTCAAAATACGTAGCTCTATGGATGGAAGATGCTGTCACCTTTTAACATGATTAACCAAAATTAGGGACGCAATATGAACCAGCAAAACAAATTTCAAAATGGTTAAGAGAAGTTTGACAGAGGGTAAACCATTTTAACACTAGCGCTTTGGAAAATCAGGAATGTATTGGGCAACATGCAAGTAAATTACTGCAGTATGGTATAGAATAGTGGTTATCGCCAGCAGTCTCTTATAATCCAAAGGGTGAAACAAAATAATTCCTAACAAAGTGTCAAGGACTGCGTCAGGTCGTCGAAATGAGTTCACAGATAAATGTAAAACTGCAGATACCGATAAAGACATCTGTACTTCATGTCAGTACAGTAGAGTTACGCCCGTTAAATGAGTTCATTACCAGAAAAATAGAAGTTACCTTTGAAAGTAAAACATACATGTAATGTACCATATGAAATTAGTGCTAAGGGAAAACAGGTATACATGGTTTATGTTGGATGTATGTTAGGGTAATTACATTAACATTATTTTTCATCTGCTTGTCCTTGATTTTGTAGATATACAGTACTCTGGTCCGAACAAGGGAGGGGATTGATGGTCATTTATTTTTATTTGCAAAAGGATTATCATGGGCATAATATTACTAAATACTACATTTGGACTTTCCTGCAGGATTGCAGCACACTATATTTATAACAGAAAAATATGTAGCCTTGTTTAAACACATACTTACTGTTGAAGTAGGTACTGACCGAGCTAGTTTATACTTCACCATACAGTTTCTGGTGGTAGGCATAAACACACGACATCGATGTTTTACAATCCATCCATATCCTTCTAAGTGGTACACAATCAACATATGAGTGGAAATAAAGGCTCAAGAAGTTTTATTGGACTCAGAACGGACATATGCTGATGTATTTATGGACATAGCAGATCTAAACAACTCTGTCAGAGAGTGTTATATTTGGCCTACCAGGATAGTTCTGACTATTGAACAGGCATCTGAAATACAACTATTTCTTGGAAGAATGGAAGCAATACACTGTAAAGCCCAGCAATACATTGTAAAGCCCAGCAGTCATATTTCCAGAAAACTGGAGACCACAGGATTATCTCCATAGTTTCACCAGAAACAGTGATTGTCAACTGTTACACAAACGTAAAATCAACAGCGATGACAAATTTAAAACTGCAAAAAAGGGGATTACTGGTCAACAGAACATAGTGTGACATAGATGGAACACAGTTTCATCTCCCAGTTCTTATCACAGGAACTTTCCTTAACAAAACCTTGGATTCTAGTTTATTACACTATTTAGACCACTTGACAGTCTCAGGAAATGGAAGAATTGTTGGACTAGAGCCAGAAAGATTCTACCTGGGCTTAGTGACTTGAATGGCAGGAAAATTCCCAGTACCTGCTGGATTCTATTTTAAATAAACAAATTTTGTGGCAAATTCCTAATTTTCCCTTTGGATAACCATAAACCACTATCTTCCAGTGACTGAATTTTGGTTTCTGTTATCTGTCAGAGTGCACTGAGGAAAGTGACTGTTGAGGAGCACACCAAGCATCTCATGGACTGCCTTTTTACACCCACCATCCTACTTCCATAGAGTGCCTTCTGTATTAGTTGGTTATCCTGTGAGGATTTTATTTTTTATTTTTTTATTTTATTTGGTATGCGTATTCCATAAATCTGTACATGCGAGTGATTCGCCTGGATGTGGAACGTGTCAATACAATTGCACAAATACAATTAATGCTACAGAATAGTAATATAATTCAATGATATAGATATTACAAGCTGTCATTAAACTAGTATAGCAATTCTCAATATAACATTATAACTATAACATTAACATAATATTGTATCATCCATCTAATAACTAAGAGACTAAATACATCTATTATTAAGGGAGGGCATTACTTCTGGAAAAGAATTCATCTAACAAGTACAGTGGATGGTCGAGCAGGTATTTTTTTAACATACCTTTGAACAGCGTTTCATTTTCTATTGTACATTTAATATAATTAGGCAATGCATTAAAAGTCTTTATAGCAGCATACTTTACTCCCTTCTGTCCAAGCGTTAAATTTTTTAGTTCAACATGTAGATCATCTTTACCTCTAGTATTGTAGTTATGGTATGAACAATTTGTTTCATACTGAGCATAGTCTTTATTAACTACATTCATCAGAGAGTATATGTACTGACATGTTGTGGTCAGAATACCTAACTGTATAAAAAGTTTTCTACATGAGGTTCGTGGAGGAACCCCACACATGATTTTGACTGCTCTCTTCTGAGCAGTTAAGATTTTTTTTGAGGCTGGTGAATTACCCCAGAATATTATTCCGTAACTCATTAATGAGTGAAAGTACCCAAAGTAAGACGATTTTAAAATGTTGATGTCCCCAAAATGAGTAATTATTCTTAGAGCAAAAGTTGCTGATGAAAGCCTTTTTAGAGTAAGGGACACATGCTGTTCCCAGTTGAGCCTACTGTCAATACGAACCCCCAGGAATTTAGTGGATTGCACCTGTTCTAGTTCCTGGTTGTCATGAGCAATTACTATACTTTCTAGAGTTTTATTTTTTGTGTGGAACTGTATAAAATTAGTTTTTTTAATATTAACTGAAAGAGAATTAATTGAAAACCAAGCTGTAACTTCTCTGAGTATATCATTAACATCAGTCTCCAGATCAGCAGTAGACTGACCATCAACGACAATGCTTGTATCATCAGCAAACATTGTGAATTCACAATTTTTACTAATGGACAGGGGTAAATCATTAACATATATTAAAAACAGCAAGGGTCCAAGGACAGATCCCTGGGGAACTCCATGCTGAATTTTGCCCCATTCAGAATCCACTAGATTAGGAGATCCTTTGTTGCAGCCATGTAGAACCACCTTTTGTTTCCTGTCTTGAAGATATGATTTTAGCCAGTTACCTATAGGACTTTTGATTCCGTAATGATAGGCCTTCTCCAAGAGTATCTTGTGCTTTACACAATCAAAGGCCTTGGAAATATCACAGAAGACACCAACTGGTGACTTCTTACTATTAATAGACTCCAAGACATCATTTGTGAGTGAATATATGGCACGCTCTGTGGAAACCCCTTTTTGAAAACCAAACTGTCTGTGGTTAATAATATTAAGTTTATCAAGATGTGCCACAATCCTGTTATACACTGCCTTTTCAAGAACCTTTGAAAGTGTTGTTAAGAGAGAGACAGGACGATAATTTTTTACATCTGTAGCATCGCCAGACTTGAAAAGAGGTCTCACAATGGCATATTTCATTCTCTCTGGAACAACTCCCTCATAAAGAGACATGTTGCAAATGTGAGCAAGTACTACACTTACATCATTACTGCAGGCTTTCAACAGTTTATTAGAGATGTTATCTATACCTGAAGATCCTTTACTTTTCAATGAGTGAATTATTTTTTTATTTCATTAACAGTTATGGGTGTTACATTTATATCATTAAAACATTGTGGGAGGTTAAGTTTCAGATTATCTAAAGCTTCTCTTAGGTCACCACTGCAACCTATTTGAGAGGTGACACTTAGAAAGTGGTTGTTAACTGTGTCTGCTATCTGTTTACTATCAGTTATTTCCAAATCGTTAATTTTTAGGACAGCACATTTTTCATTGTCAGATGGTGCAGTACCTGTTTCCCTCTTTATTACATTCCAAATCGTTCTGATTTTATTGTTTGAACAGTTAATTTCAGATTGCATGCACATACTTTTAGATTTTTTAATGACTTTAGTTAAGATTTTGGAGTATGTCCTATAATATTTCATCTGCAGGGGATTATTGGATTGTCTAGATATTATATACAGTTCCCTTTTTCTCTGGCATGATATTTTTATGCCCTTGGTGAGCCATGGTTTTTTGCTTGATTGCCTGTTCTGTAGTCTACAGACCTTTTTTGGAAAGACATTTTCAAATATACCTGATAATCCATCAGTAAATAAATTATATTTTGTATTAACATCATTTGCAAGATAAACATACCTCCAGTCAGTCTCCCGAATGCATAATTTGAATTTTTGGATATTTTCCTCATTCATGTTTCTAATGGTTTTCCACTGTGCACTAGCTTTGTTCTGATTTGTATTAAAGTTGTCACTTGTGAGTATTTGCCCATCATGATCAGAGAGTCCATTTATGACTTTTTCATTATATTTTGTATTAACATCATTTGCAAGATAAACATACCTCCAGTCAGTCTCCCGAATGCATAATTTGAATTTTTGGATATTTTCCTCATTCATGTTTCTAATGGTTTTCCACTGTGCACTAGCTTTGTTCTGATTTGTATTAAAGTTGTCACTTGTGAGTATTTGCCCATCATGATCAGAGAGTCCATTTATGACTTTTTCAACTTTGATGTGATTAGTTTTACTCATATCTACAAAGATATTGTCTGTTAGAGTGCTGGAAGTGGCAGTAGTTCTTGTGGGAAAACTGACAGTGGAGACAAGGTTGTAGGTATGCATTAAATTTGCAAACTCTGTCTTAGGAGATGAGCTTCCCAGGAAATCTATATTAAAATCTCCAGTCACTATAATGTCCCTATTTTTTCTTGTGAGATACAATAGCACAGAATCTAATTGTTTCATGAATACTTTAAAATTACCAGATGGAGCCCTGTATACTGCTACGATTACCAGTTTCTTGTTACCTTCTACTATTTCTGTGACACATGCCTCAAAGTCTTTCTCTACACAATATTTCTCTACATCTATTGTATTAAAGGACAGGCTGTTTTTCACATAAATAACTGCCCCACCTTTGCACATATGCTTTCTACAAAATGAGGTAGCTAAAACATAGTTTGGTATATTGAGCATTTCAATGCCAAAAGTGATATGGTGTTCTGTCAGACAGAGAATATGAGCACAATTTGCGCCTGTTGGTTCATCAATATTTACAATAAATTGGTCTAACTTACAGAGCAGGCTTTGAATATTTTGGTGAAAAATTTTGAGCTCATTTTTAATTACATGATTAGTTGTGGTGCTACCATTGCTGGGACTGAGTTTTATTTCTTTTGACATACCAGTATTACAGGAACAGTTTTCTGCAGGGAAGAGGGAGCTGTTGTGCTGGTAACACCCACATTTGTTGCTATTAACTACATTACTTACATTCTGATTGGAACCTTCCCCCTTCTGCCCCAGTACCATAAAAAATCCCCATTTGCAGCTGAGGACTTTCTTGATCTCAGGCAGATCCTATGTGGAGCAGCTGCAGTCACTACTGTGCTCCTTTTTGCCATAGAGGGTGGATCTCCTGTTGGTGAGGTTTCTACACTGTCGGCTTGTACACTTGATCCTGTGGGGGTTGGTGTTGCTGTTTCTGCTATTGATGACTGTTCTTCCTCCTTAAATGCTACTGCTTCACAAGTTGGCGGTGGACTAACGTTTCCCACTTGAGTTGTAACTGCTGGTGCTGTCTTGCTTTTGTATAAAAGACCTGTTTGTGTTGATTCACATACAGGTGCTGCTGCATATGAAGTCTTCCCTTCAGCTGTTCCATTAGGTTTGTAGGAGTATTTTGACGACACTGTATGTATTTCTTCCAATGGTACAGTTTCAATGGGCACAGGTGCTTTTAGAATGATTGGAGGAGTGGTGTTTTCAAATAGTTTGAATGTTTCTGCTAATAATGCTTTAGCGAGTACACGTTTTCCTAGCCAGTTCCTGTGCATTCCATGCCGAGTAAAATGGTTTCTCTCTTCGGAATTACTGTCCAAAAACTTCACGTGCTTGAATGCTTTGCATACCTTTTGAAACATTTTTTATTTATTTATTTATTTATTTATTTATTGTTCCGTGGGACCACATTTAGGAGAAGTCTCCATGGTCATGGAACGAGTCAATACATGAAATTATAACACGATTGTAGAAACAGATAAAATGAAATATAAGAAACATATTCAGGCGACAAGTCGTTAGTTTAAATAAAGAAAATCAAGAATGTAACACTGGAATTTGCTTAATTTTTTATCTCTTCCAGGAGCTCCTCGACAGAATAGAAGGAGTGAGCCATGAGGAAACTCTTCAGTTTAGACTTAAAAGTGTTTGGGCTACTGCTAAGATTTTTGAGTTCTTGTGGTAGCTTATTGAAAATGGATGCAGCAGAATACTGCACTCCTTTCTGCACAAGAGTCAAGGAAGTGCATTCCACATGCAGATTTGATTTCTGCCTAGTATTAACTGAGTGAAAGCTGCTAACTCTTGGGAATAAGCTAATATTGCTAACAACAAACGACATTAAAGAAAATACATACTGTGAGGGCAATGTCAAAATTCCCAGACTATTGAATAGGGGTCGACAAGAGGTTTTCGAACTTACACCATACATAGCTCGAACAGCCCGTTTTTGAGCCAAAAATACCCTTTTTGAATCAGAAGAATTACCCCAAAAAATAATACCATATGACATAAGCGTATGAAAATATGCGAAGTATACTACTTTTCGTGTTGAAATGTCACTTATTTCAGATACTGTTCTAATGGTAAATAAAGCGGCATTTAGTTTCTGAACAAGATCCTGAACATGGGCTTTCCACAACAGCTTACTATCTATCCGTACGCCTAGGAACTTGAACTGTTCCATCTCGCTTATAACATGCCCATTCTGTCTGATTAAAATGTCAGTTCTTGTTGAATTGTGGGTTAGAAACTGTAAAAACTGAGTCTTACTGTGATTTAGCATCAAATTATTTTCCACAAGCCATGAACTTATATCATGAACTACATTATTTGATAATGTTTCAATATTACACATAAGGTCCTTCACTACCAAGGTGGTGTCATCAGCAAACAGAAATATTTTTGAATCACCTGTAATACTAGAAGGCATATCATTTACATAAATAAGGAACAGCAGTGGCCCCAGCACCGACCCCTGGGGAATGCCCCATTTAACAGTGCCCCATTGGGACTGAACATCATTACCACTCTCAATATTGCGGAGGATTACCTTCTGCTTTCTGTTCTTAAAGTAGGAGGCGAACCAATTGTAAGCTACTCCCCTTACTCCATAATGTTCCAACTTCTGCAGTAATATTTTGTGGTCAACACAGTCAAAAGCCTTCGTTAAATCAAAGAAAACACCTAACGTTCGCAAGCTTTTATTTAATCCGTCCAAAACCTCACAGAGAAAAGAGACTATAGCATTTTCAGTTGTTAAGCCATTTCTAAAACCAAACTGTACATTTGATAGCAAATTATGTGAATTTAAATGCTGCAGTAACCTTGTATATACAACCCTCTCGATAACTTGTGAATTTGATTTCATTATTTACACATGAACTGTTTATTAGGTCATGTCTATATGGGATGCTAACGATGATTGTTTTTCTTGGCGAGATTCTTTCCAGTGCATTTCGCAATTCTGTGATTGCATTTTTCGACTCATTTTTATAAACATCGTTAGCTCCAGCAATAATTACACAAACATCGTTTGGTTGAGGGCTTAAATCTTTAATTATTTGCTGGAAAGGAGCCCCGGGTTTTACTGTGGCAGTAACGGAAAATTTAGATTGCATATTCGTAAGAATAGTGGCTAAATCTCGTCCATGGCTGTCTGCAAAGATATAAACTTTTGGTTTTGTCTCGTCTTCTCTCAATAATTTCATTTGTCGGTGTTTCTCTTGTGCAATGGGCGCAAACGAGTTTTTCGTAACTATAGCAGATATTGGAGCACTTTGAATTTCAGTAACGGTTTCTTTGAGAGTGTTGTAGTTTTCACTTTGTACATTTTTCACAAAAGGATTAAAATCGACATTCAAAGAATTAATTAACGATTCGATGTCATTCATATATTTTTTAGCAGTTTCTTCCACCTCCTCATTGAATGTCTTCCAGCATAATATTTTTGATTGTTTAATCGCAAGGTTATACTTGGTGAGTGATTCCTGATATTTTTTACTTTTCTTTCTCGCTTGCAAAGTTGAACATTTTTCTTATTTTCTTCCACTGCAATTCCAGATTATTGTTCCCGTTCATGCATTTGTTGGTGATTGGACAGTTTTCTGAGTATGGTACCATAACAACAGACGTCACTTATCTCCCATTTCCTCAAGATACCTTGGATTTCTCATTGAAGTTTGGACTTCAGAAAAATATGAGTCTACGGCTTTCCTACATGAGTTCTAGTACATTTTGCTAGGATTATTACAGGACATGGTCTGTTTAGCACGCATTTCAACCTCAGAGTTAATGTACATGTGGTCATGTAAGGATGGCTATAATGTAATTTTGGCTTAAACACCCATTAAGGTGGAATCAAAAGTTGTGTCAGTTATTTCTTCTCTTCTTCTATTCCTGAAGGTAGGTTCTCTACCCCTATTTAGGATCTCTAAATTGCTCTGGAACAGATACTGAAGTAGGTCTTCACCTCTGCTGTTGGTGTCACTGCTTCCCCACATCAGGTTGTAAGTTTCAACATCACAACCAATCAGCTGTGAGTAGATGATGTTCAGTCTCCTTACTTTTTGGGAAGCAGGAGGACTGTCCTTGTAAGGAAGGTAAGCTCAGGCTAATGCAGACTGACGTGTGGTTCCTTTCTGACACTATTTCACACTGATGGCCACTAAGTCCTTGGAACTAAAGTCTGCCATGCCATAAATCCCACTAATGAGATAAATGCATGTTTTGGGATTTTGTTATGTTTCTAGTATAAATCACCTTACCATCAGTTCCAGTTCCTTTCTTGAACGAAACCCAAGGCGACGGTGGCCCCTTACTGTGTTGCAGGTTTATATGCAACAGTTGCAGTCACCAGCATGCCATGGTAGCTTCCAATATCCTTGATTATCCTGACAGTAACTTACAAAAATATAAATACAGCTTTAGGTACAATTCTCACAGTGCACTCAGGGATACTTCACCATCTTCCACCACACGGATTTGGTCACCAGATACAAACTTCTGGTTGATTACTCTCCAGCCCTCTGTCAAGACTCTGGTTCTGCACCTATACTTTCTCAAACTGAGTGTGTGAAGGAGCAACCTAAAGAAGTTTTAGTGCTCAAATTGTAATCTTTGCCGTCTTCAATAGTTCATCTGCTGTCTTAACCAGTAGCTTCGGCTTCTCCCATGGATGTATCTTGGGCACCATCTTCTTAAGCCAATCCCCTATTCCTAGCCACCGAGAAACAAAGATTAGAGCAGCTGTGTCGAGACCGACCCTCCTGAATTAAGGACGTAGACTTGCGTTTCCCCCACAGTCCAAAAGACTGCCATATGAACTAGGTTCTCCCGTTGTGAGGTGATACTGACCAATTGATACCCCTGTTGGATAATCACCATCCTAGAAGCCAAGACTGCAGTGCTATAGGTCTGTTTCCCTATTTCATGTCTCTGCTTTTTATGTATCTAACTACTTTGTTCCCTGCCTTGTACGTGGAAGAGTTCTGTATACCTCATCCTCTCTGAGATAGATCTTCCATTTATGTTTAGATGGTAATACATTGCCTTCTTTTCTTTTTGTTCTCTGTGAATATTTCTCTTCTGAGCCACAGACAAGGATTTGACCTTGATCTGATCCAACTTCTTTTTCCACTTCTTGGACTGGTCTATCTAGTCGCAGGAACAGCTTCCATCAATTCCAATCCTTATGGTTAAATATTTGAGGCAACAGTAGCCAGTCACGACACAAGTAGCAACAGAGATGTAACCGATTTTGTGACTTTTACGAGTTCCTAACCAGGAGCGAATTTTATAATATCATCTGTGTACTTTAATAGTTTACTTTCATGTGTTTCTGCGTGTTTATTTAATATCTAAAAGCGACAGTTCTCGCGTTTTCGTTTGCATCGGAAAGTAAATCGATTCTGCGACATATTACAAGTTCCTAATCAGGAGCGAATTATTTAGTTTCACCTGAATGCTTCAGTAGTTAGGACTTGGATCTCTGCATGTTAATCTAATTTATTAGACACAGTTCTTGCGTTGTCGTCAGGGTCTACAGTAGAGTTTTGCAGCACATGCTGATAGTCCATCTATCTGCATAGTTTAATTTTCCACAATCTTTAGTGTGGACAGGGACTGCGATTGTTGTGTGCGGATGTGAGCCCAGTTGGTGACACTTCACTGTCAGCTTCAGCCTGTGATGGCTTTGGTTATACAGCTTGAGGCTGCAGTGAATGGACACCACGGTTGTGGGCCAGCTGTGGGGATCCAATGGACGTCCAGTACGGCCGAGTCCTCCGATCGGTCTTCACCGGTGGACAGCCCAGTCGCTGCTCGCACTGAGGTTGACCCCTCACCTATGTTCGAGAGGGAGGTCGCCCCCGGGCGTAGCAGGTTGCGAAATACCTCCCAGGCAGCCGAACGTAAGGCCTCCCCGGTTTGTCTGACAAACAGGTTCCAGGCGCTGTCTGTGGCTGACGCTGTCGCTGAGCCAGAGGCTGTCGCCAGTCCTGTTTCAGAGGAAACCTCTCAGCCCGCAAGATCTTGGCAATCACAGAGGGTGAGATTATTGATAGTTGGAGCTCCAACGTTAGGCGCATTATGGGGCCCCTTAGGGACATGACTGCCAAGAAGAGAAAGAAAACCAATGTGCATTCCATGTGCATACCATGTGGAGTCATTCCAGATGTGGAATGGGTCCTCCCGGATGGCATGAAGAGCATAGGGTGCAGAACTGCAGGTGGTTGCTCACGTCGTTACCAATGATGTGTGTCGTTTTGGATCAGAAGAGATTCCCTCAGCAGGTTACCTTCCATTCAGAAAGTGGGTGCACTCAGTGACTGTTATGTCGCTTATAAATTGTAGAGTCCAGCAATCAGTCGTCCTTTTTTAGATTTTATTACGCAGATTCAGATTTCGGCTAGTGGCTAGCCATTCTCAATGCACTACCTTCTATCCTCGATGCATGTAAGAACTTGTTGTTTGGGCATCAGTCACATTTCATTGAGTACTTGTATACAATACAATGACAATACAATGTGACTGACGCCCAAACAATAGGGACTTATATGCATCGAGAAATAGCGCATTTAGAATGGCTAGCCACTTGCCAAAATCTGGGTCTGCGTAATAAAATCTGAAAAAGGACGACTGATTGCTGCACTCTATAATTTATAAGATTGTCTCTGGTTTCGAGCGGCTAACAGAAGTGGTAAGAGTTCCAATCTTGCTTGCAAGATGAAAGCAGAGCGGACCATTTGTAGCATAGTCGACAGGAGCGATTGCGGACCTCTGGTACAGAGCCGAGAGAAGGGTCTGAATCACAGGCTCAGACGGTTCTGCGACCGTGTAGGTTGCAGATTCCTTGACTTGCGCCAAAGGGTGGTTGGGTTTCTTGTTCTGCTGAATAGATCAGGTGTCTACTATACGCAGGAGGCGGCTACAAGGGGAGCAGGGGCTGTGTGGCGTGGACTGGGCGGTTTTTTAGGTTAGAGAGTCTCGGAAAAACACCTGAAGGGCTTCAGCCACAAAGGGTGCAGGCCGAACACAGGAAGAACGTAGATACAGGAACAATAGGTATAACAGTTGTACATTGTCGTAGATGTGTTGGGAAAGTACCAGAGCTCCAAGCGCTAATAGAAAGCACTGATGCTCAAATCGTTATAGGAACTGAAAGCTGGCTAAATCCGGAGATAAGCTCAGCCGGAAATTTTGGGAAGAACCTAAAAAGGCCGGCCGGTGTGGCCATGCGGTTAAAGGAGCTTCAGTCTGGAACCGCGTGACCGCTCCGGTCGCAGGTTCGAATCCTGCCTCGGGCATGGATGTGTGTGATGTCCTTAGGTTAGTTAGGTTTAAGTAGTTCTAAGTTCTAGGGGACTGATGACCACAGATGTTAAGTCCCATAGTGCTCAGAGCCATTTGAACCATTTGAACCTAAAAGTGTTCCGAAAGGATAGGCTAAACACGGTTGGAGGTGGCGTGTTTGTTGCAGTTAGAAGTAGTTTATCTTGTCGCGAAATTGAAGTAGATAGTTCCTGTGAGTTAGTATGGGTGGAGGTCATTATTGGCAACCGGAATAAAATAATTATTCGATACTCTCACCGACTTCCCAATTCAGATGATACAGTTGCTGAAAGGTTCAAAGAAAACTGGAGTTTGATTTCAAACACTTACCCGGCTCATATGATAATAGTTGGTGGTGACTTTAATTTACTCTCGATATGTTCAGGGTGTATACAGGGACAATGAAAAAAAATTCCCGGATTATTTCCTGATTTTTCCTGAATATCGCATTTAAAAAATAAGCTTTTTCTCGGGCGAAAATCAAATTTTTTCGTGCTATGTGACAGTATATTTTCCGTAAATTTTCCCTCGGACCTGTAAAACGTATCAATTCTTTGAATGGTTAACATTTGTACACTCGCGTAGAAGTTCCCAGAATAAAAAGACAGGGGAGAGAAATTTTGGAGACTTCATGAAAAAAAAGAAAAGTTTTGGAAAGACCATTGATTTGCAGCAACATACGCTGCATATTTTGGTATTACGAAAGTATAAATTCGAATTGCACCAAACACAGCGCGTTAGTTTCCCGAGCATTGAAACCGAGGTTGCGATGTCCTTTTGTAAGCCAATCAAACAGTATCTCATGCCACGTGATCTCGTCAGCCGATGACAGCAGATATTCAGAATATAAGACATGTGTTATAGTCAGCCAATAGAAAGATCACTGGTTACGTAGCGCTAACACACAAAGAGAAAAAGTTAATGGTTTATGTTAATGTACATAGGATAGCTACAAGAAAAGCTAAGCTTTCACATGTAATATTGATCTTTTCTGCGTGTACTATACTTTAACATACATCACACAAATGTGCCAGTAAATTTTAAAAATTGTGACATAAATGTCTTGGCTCGAAATTCTTGTAAGTGGCTGGTCCTCAAACTGCTCAATTTTAAACGCTCTGTGATTTAGAAATCCATCCCATTTTCTCACACATAACACAATTCATCTTGCGTAAAAAGAAATTTACTTTGAAAGTTACGCTTTTTGAACCACCGTTCGCAATACTACCTGGAGACTGTTAGAAATAGGTTCGATTTACCAGTTGCCAGAGAGCGCCAGAAAACAGGCATTCTCGCGCGTGAGCAGCTGCAGAGGTGAAGGAAGCCCACATGTAAATATGTATAAAGCAATAAGAGAGCTTACATTACAATATAAAAGAAACAGGGCATCAGAGATACTCCCAAGAGCATCGGAATTTCGTAAACCATGCTAAAATGCATAATTCGGCTTGATGTTCACATTGGTTTTTTCCAGATTCACAATGAAATAGGTCCCATCTGATATTAAGTTTCTCAGTGTGGTTTTTAGGATGTAAATTTTCTTGGAGTACCAGTGCTCTACTATCTCATTTTTATTTCTTTATTACAGCATAATTCCACACATGGCAGAAGATAATGTGCACTTGAAATCCAGCGAACAGATGGAACTAACCAATACCGTAGAATGAAACACTTCAATTCAAATAAAATGATTGCCTCAGGCGAAAGATTAATAAAGCCAAATTTCTTTAGCAAACTTGCAAAAATAACTTAATTGTTCTGCAAGGCGATTAATGCTTGACTGCTAATAACTTTAAAATAAAATAATATCAGTAAACTGAAACTAAAAATATATTTTTGTCCTCTGTAATTATGTGAACGTATTTTAATTTACTTGATAGAAATCCGTTTTGGTTTCGTTTGACATGTGAGCGAAATCACTTAACGTGAACACAGGTCACATGGAGACTAATCCCCTCCACAGTACAACTCAGACAACTCTGCGCATGGGCGAATCTGGCAGCTAGGGTGCACAAGAAAAGAATTTTTCGTTAGCATCTGGCTGCTTGCTGCTAATGCCTATACAGCGAACAGCCACACTTCAAGTAGTGGGAAGCGGAGAAGGTACTGTTCATACGTGGGTCAACTGCGCATTGGGCATCAGCCCACTGGCGACTGGTCAAACGAATCTAATGTGAACAGTTGTAACGTCATGCTTATAGCAAGCAGTTTATTGTTACGAAGAATTACATAGTCTTTGCCTTATGGCCTTTGGCATAGTTTTGCTATTTACAGATGCTTGTGCGTGCATGGTGTTTTGTTGGTGTAAATTGCGTATTTCCTTTGCCACTAAAATTTTCTTTTTTTTCCTTCGTTTATATTTTATAGCTGCAGTATCATTCTCCAGTAGCAGGATATAGTAACATTCTTTGCTAGAGAGTCAATTCTTACCAGTCAAAATTACAAAAATTTAACTGAAAGCTAAAACAATGAAAAATTCCCGCGATTCCGTAGAATTCCCGGGTTTTTCCCGGTTATCTCCCGGATGAAAAAATTCCCGGGTTTTCCACGGATTTCCCGGTTGTCCCGGCTCATATACACCCTGATGTTGGGAAAATACATGTTTAATTCTAGAGGTACGCATAAAACATCATCCAAAACTGTGCTGAACGCATTCTCTGAAAATTATTTCGAGCAGTTAGTTCATGAGCCCACATGTATAGTAAACAGTTGTGAAAACACACTTGACCTCTTGGCAACAAATAATCTTGAGTTAATAACG
The DNA here is from genome assembly GCF_023864345.2 of Schistocerca serialis cubense. Classification (NCBI taxonomy): domain Eukaryota; kingdom Metazoa; phylum Arthropoda; class Insecta; order Orthoptera; family Acrididae; genus Schistocerca; species Schistocerca serialis. Next base: position 360,838,602 of record NC_064646.1, read on the forward strand.
AACATCAAAACGTATACAGGGATTAGTGAACGCAGGGTTGTCGTAGCGAGATTGAATATTGTAATCCCCAAATCTTCCAAAAATAAACGAAAAATTGATCTATTCAAAAAAGCAGATGAAAATTCACTTGACGCCTTCCTGATGGACAATCTCCACTCCTTCCAAATTAATGGTATAAGTGTAGACCAGATGTGGCTTGAATTCAGAGAAATAGTATCAGCACCAACTGAGAGATTTATACCAAATAAATTAACGAACGACGGAGTTGATCCTCCTTGGTACACATAACAGGTCAGAATACTGTTGCAGAAACAAAGGAACAAACATGCCAAATTTAAACAAACGCAAAATCCTCAAGATTGGCAATCTTTTACAGAAGCTCGAAATGTAGCCCGGATTTCAACGCTTATAACAGTTTCCACAACGAAGCTCCATTTGACAGTCATATACAAGGATTATCCAAAAGAAATGCACACTGTTTTTGTAAAAATACAGTTTGATTTTGCATGTTTGGGAGTTTTACAGTGTGTAGATACATCCTTCCTGCTTGTTTTCAAACTTAGTTCAACCTGTTCCCGTGAGTGGTGCTGTCACAGCATGTCTTCAAGATGGCTGCTACGCTTGACGTTCGTCAGAAGCAACGTACTGTCATAGAATTCCTGTGCAGTAAAAAAGAGACAGTGGGAAATATCCACAAAAGGTTGAAAACGGTGTATGAAGATGCCACTGTCGATCGTAGTACAGTTAGTCGGTGGACAAGCAGGTTACGTAATGAAAGCGAGCATGGCAATTCTGAGGATTGTCCTCGCAGCGGCAGGCCTTGTACTGCACTCACTGCAGACAATGTGCAGAGAGTTAACGAATTGGTGACTGCTGACAGACACATCACAGTGAACGAATTGTCACGCTACATTGGGATAGGGGAACGAAGTGTTTGCAGAATACTGAAAGTGTTGGCGTTAAAAAAAGTTTGTACCAAGTGGATTCCCAGGAAGTTGACAGTGGCTCACAAAGAAACAAGAAAAATGGTACGTAGTGAGAATGGTGGAGATGAAATTCTTGCAAGAATTGTGACAGGTGATAATACATGGCTCTATCATTTTATACCAGAGACGAAGGGGCAATCAATGGAGTGGCAGCATACAAATTCACCCAAGAAAAAAATTCAAAACCACACCCTCTGCTGGAAAAGTTATGGATACGGTGTTTTTCGATTCCAAAGGACTCTTGCTTGTGGACATCATGCCAAGTGGAAACACTATAAATTCTGATGCATATGTGACGACAATGAAGAAACTTCAAGCTCAACTGAGTCGTGTTCGATCATATCGGCAAAAGCAGGACCTTCTTCTTCTGGGGGCAAATTATGACCCGTTGAAATAGTTCAGGTTTATGTGGATCACACTCTACAAAAAGGGAAGCGGAACGATTGACGATTTCAGAAGGGATATTCACAAGAATCTCTGTTTACATGCGACACATCTTACGAAAGACGAGAACCGAATTTCGGAAACAATTTTTCACTGTCGTGTTTACACGTTAAGGTGTGAAGCGGATTTCTTAGCCCAGTTGAATATAACGCCTGGCACTGTTGCAGTTTCTGTTTAGTCAGCACAATCGCTGCTTCTCTTCAATTAGACGAGGTGTATAGAGCTTCAGTGTAATATTACTACTTATCCTCCACTGCACAAAAAGCCTCTCCATCCATATTAGCCAAAAGTTCTTAAAAACAAGTCGAAACCTGAGAGCCCAAGCACGTGTCAAATCAGGTTGCGTTTAAATGGGAGCGAATATCGATTGTACATTTGGAAAACCCTCAACTATAAACAGACTTTCAAAATCGATTTTGGAGTGTCTGCATGACCATCCAGAAGCGGTATTGAGAAGCCAGTTTATGATATCTGTATTCGATAGCCCCGTTTTAAATGGGGTGTTTGTTGATCAAATTGCATTGCTCTTACTGTCCTTTTATGAGTGCCCATTATAAAGAGAAAAATGAATACAGAAATTGTTTAAAAACAATGGGCAGGCATAGATTACTAATCTGAACAATGTTTTCATAGATTAAGATAAATTTAATCAAATAAAAACTTTTCCTGTTAAGAGTGGTCTGTCTGATCATGATGCACAGCTAGTTACAGTATATGATGTGGCTCCATACAGTAATGCAAAACAGTCCTCCAAAATAGTGGGTTCAATTAACGATTTAGGAATTCAAAATTTTAGGGAAATATTGCAAAAGTTGCACTGGGATGAGGTGTACAGGGAACATGATGCTAATTTAAAATTTAACCTATTTCATGATACCTTTGTGAATATATTTGAAAAAAGTACCCTAAGAAAACAGTGAAATATAGTTGTAAGAAATCATGTAAAAAGCCATGGCTTACTAAAGGGATAAAAATATATTGTAAACAGAAAATGGAAATTTATCTTAGAGGAAAGAGGAGTAATGATCGCAAAACAGTGAAATATTATAAAAACTGCTGCACTGTATTAAGAAAAGTTATTAAAAAGTCCAGAAGTATGTGCATTATGCTTGAGATTAGCACATCTGATAATAAAATTAAATCGACTTGGAATATCGTTAAAAGGGAAAAAGAGCAACTGAGATCACAGGAAGAGTGTATTTCTATCAAACACAATGAAAAGTTTGTTAAGAAGAGGTCAGAAGTAGAAAATATTTTTAATAATCATTTTTAAGTGTTTTAGAGAAAATAGGATGCAGCTATTCATTAGAAAGTGCAAGGCGTATATGGAAGAGGCAGTACCTATGCAATTTGATAAAATTGATATTCAACCCACCTCTCCTACTGCAATTAGGAAAACAACAAATTCACTCAAAAGTAAAAGCTCATATGGAATTGATGGCATTTCCAATAGAGTACTTAAAGCTTGTACCCCCCAACAAATAAGTAGGATTCTCAGTCACATACATAGTAGCTATCTGAAACAAGGCATTTTTCCAGATAGACTGAAATACGCTATTGTTAAACCATTACATAAAAAGGGGATAGATCTGTCGATAACTGGTACCACCCAGTCGCACTTCTGACAGCTTTATCTAAAATTCTTGAATAAGTACTTTATGCAAGAGCCGAATCACATTTTTGTAAACATGAAGTACTACCAAAATGTCAAATTGGTTTTCAGAAAAGCTTTTCAACAGAAAATGCTATATATGCTTTCACTGATCAAATATTAAATGCATAGAACAAACAAACATCACCCATTGGGATATTTTGTGATCTCTCAAAGGCTTTTGATTGTGTGAATCATGATATTCTTCTAGATAATCATAAGTATTGAACTGTGAGTAGGACAGTGCACAAATGTTTTAATTCATAGTTAACTGGAAGAATGCAGAAGGTTGAAATTAACAGTACAGATTGTCTGCAAAAACCAACAGATTCATTTAACTGGGGAGGTATCAATAATGTTGTTGTACAGGGTTCAGTCTTCGGTCCCTTATTGTTCTTAATTTACAGGGTATAAATTTTAAGTTGGAAAACCAGAATAACTCGAAAAATAAGCTTCACAAGAAAAAAATGTGTAGAATCCAAAGTTGATTATTTTCGAGGGGGACATCTGCTGGTGCTAAAATTAGCCCATCACCCCAGCCCCCTGAGGGTGGGGCTGAAGGCAACTTTAAAATTTCAAATGGAAACCCCTGTTTTTTATTGCAGAATCAGATTCTACATAAAAAACTATGTACATTTTGTCTTAAACATTTGTTTTGATTCTTGGTACTTGGCGCTGTAATTCAAGAAAATCCATGTTCTCATTTTTGCATAGAAAATGGTTATGGATAAACAAAAAATACTTATTTACTTCGTAAATTTTGATTCGCTGAAACTAAAACTCTTTCTCTCTCCCCATAGGGTGGGATTTGAGAGATGTTGTCTCAAATATTTGGGTAAACATTTGTAAAACTCTCATATTTGTAAAACTCTAATATTTGGATTGTTATGAGAGTGTTATTAATTCCATTCAAAACATCTGTGTTTATATTCATGTCTCAACACAAAACTATCTTGACTTTAATGTTTGACACTTTATCTAGAATTATATTAATTTTTTGATAGAAGTATTCACATATTAATATTTCATTATCAATTGACTGCAGAATGATTAATGTTTTAGTAATGTCAAGCCCCATTAATTCAATAGTTGATTTTTTAAAGTGTTTGTCTTCACTTATTCTACTTAGGCTTGTTTTGATTTCAGCTGTGTTCCTTTTATAATATACATGCACGATTCTCTACTCTTTGAAGTAGTCCTACAGTAAGAGTCTGTCTTTTCATACAACATTAATACTACATGTTGCATTTCTGTGTCTCTGTTCGAGAGCTCAGTGAAATAAAATATGCTGCAGTTTAAAGCTTGAAACTCGACTTTGACTTGCTGTATTTCATTTTTTATTGATTGCATGTTTTGGGGAAGGATTGTTCATCTGTGAAATGTCCCATGTTACTTTTTCCAACAGTTTCTTTTTCTTTCAGATGTTGTATTTGTGTCATTCAGTGTGTTAGGGTCTATCTTGTAAGTGATTACTTCACACTGCTGGAGGTACTCTTTAGACAGGGGAATCTGTTGTATGCATTTACCTTAAGAAAGAGCTACTTCTACTACTCAAAACACCAGGAGAGGCCAGTTGTACAAACTCAATTTAACAGCTGGTTAACCACTATTCTCGGAATAGCGCATGAAATATGTCATACAGCATGGAAAATTCTGGATACGTTAACTGATGGTTTCGAGCTGGGTTTACCTGAAGAGTAAATTTGACAATAACAGGATAATTTTAGAATAAAACTTCAGTAATAAGATTTTAATAGAATTGTATGTTAAATGGAAATAGGAAGGGTAAGTCACATATCGCTCGAATTATTCTGAAGAGTAGGACAATCTAAATTTGTATTTAGAATTTGTGATTGAAGAAGCCGTACTTTATCTTTTTCATCTTGTGGTCTGAATTTCTACAGGTACATTTTCGTCACATCAGATGAAATGATTCATCCTGCATAATTTTAGTTGTGAAGAAGTTAGCTCAAGAGCTTACAGAAATGTTACCAACGAGAAAACAGTTCTCCCACATACCAACATCACAAATACTGCATACAAAAGAATGGTACTTCATAAAAATCATTTGTGGGTTTCAGACATGCTAATAAGAGTTATCAGTGGGGAAACGAATGCCGATCTAAAGTCAATTTTGAATGAGTAGAACAAATTTTATATTTCTTGTGAGCTGTGTTTTTTTCTCAGTACAAAAACCAGATGCATGTATGGGACAAGTCATCCTAGTGGGTGTTAAAAATAACATATAAGTACCTGACAGCTGGGGACACATTAGCTATCACTACCACTGCATGATCTTTAATTTTTATGTGAAACTGGCCATTGTTTACAACATTCAAAGCTATTTATGAAAGTATCTCTGTTAGTGTAAGAATTGTACATTGTTTTTATTTACAGTCAGTGTCATGAGAGTTCACTGATGCTTTAAGTATAATTATTATAGTATTCATTTTTACTCCAAACTTAGTACAATTGTGCAGAACATGTCATCCTTCAGCGATTGTGCCGAATGGACACTACTGTGCTTAAACAGGAAAGTAAAACAAAATTTTCTAGTTCCATGTCACTCTAAATTATAATAACTTTTGGAAAGTGTACGGTAAAAGATAATGTGTTACTTTAATACTGTTCAGTGGTTAAAAGGACTTGCTTAGGGGTAAAATGAAATTTCTATCATAAAGTTTAAGAACATTTTACCACTTCACAATATATGTATTTCTACGGTTGAAGAATTTGGACCACAGTGTTAACTATTCACTCCCAGAAGCAAATGTTTCAAGAACTGTGCCGCCTAATGAAGAAATGCAGAATGAAAGCATATCCACCCAATGCCAGTTGCTCAAGGAAGCTGTTGGCCAATAAGTGGGGAAGATGCACAAGCCCAGTAAGTTATCAACAGTCATGGTAGTGAGCCAGTATGGTGTATCCACAGACCAGTTATGTAGCAGGTTCGATAGTGGAGGGATACATGTACAAGTTTTCATTGCCTGTGGAAACATCGGTACACAGTGGCTACAAATTCATGTGAATTACATGTGAAATAAGTTTCACATACATGTGTGAGTCTTAGTACATCGCTATAGTTCAATTCGTTTATCTTGGCGGCTCGCGCATGCCCGCCCAGACGCGGGAGGTTGCAGCATTGCCAGTTGTATGCGCCAAGAGAAGTAGCGCCATAGCAGTGTAGTTCTCAAACTTACATTTAAGGGGGAGCGCGCAGTTTATGAAGTAAAGCCACCACGGCCGCATTAAACCTTTCGCTGCTACAGAGACGTGCTCCCCGCATTCCACGTCGTGCGCGATTTTGTAACCACTGCACTGCTCGCCTGTGCAGACACATAGTGTTCCGACTGCTTTGACACACTTATCATTCGATTTCACAAAAACTATTTGGCCCAAAAATTTGATTTTTACACATCTTCTTGACTGATACCTTCCCCCCATAAATGACTTAATTTTGTTTCGATTTTCAACGCAGTTATATTGCAGCATTAAATGTAGTAAACCATTGCACGAAATTTTGAAGAGTTTGCAGAGGTAAAGTTCATAGCGTATACTTTCCATATGTTCGATTGTAGTTACCACAATGTTGAGAATGAAATGTGGACAAGATACCTAAATTTCATATAAAATTTACTGTATAACAACATCTCATTTAATTTAAGTACCAGATTGGTGTCGTATGTAATATTGAGAAATATTCCGTCTTTCGCGACTGTAATAAAAGTTTTATTTACACCGTGCGCGTTTGACTTTATTTTAAAGCACTTCAATCAATCAAAAGGAAGTACACAAAATACGTTAAACAAAACTGTGGACTTACAAAAACATTAGGACTTGAATATACTGTGTATCAGTGCTCTGAGCTATGTCAAATATAATTTTTGTGTGTGGCACACACAAAAAGCATTTATTTACTAAAACACTGATCGGCCGACACAAACGTTGAATATTGTGTTACCTCAGCACAAAACTACGAAAGGTGACTTGGCAATGGAGGAGACAAAATGCTGTCCAATGAAGATGCTTCAAAAGAGAAAAACGCGTCTGGTCTAAATAAGACACTTATTACAGTTGCAGAAGAGGAATAAATTACAATACCATTGGTAAAATTGCAACTGTGGAACAAAAACAAGAAAGAGAACATGAGTATTATTGTGTATGTGCCTTACCCTTCATTGTTGTCAATCGCTGCGATAGTCTTCTGCATCGTTGTAGTCAGTGTCGCAGTCCGAATCATCAGGTCTTAGAGTTATGACGATGGGTTCAAGCAGATTGTCAATTACAATTTCCCTGTCCATGTCCTCCTCCTGTAGCCTTTGTGCATGCCGAACACATTCAGCCCATGCTGAAGAAGTAATTCTGTCAAGTGCTTCGTGCAGAAGCCTTTCTGTATCGGCAATTTTAAATGTCACGTTTCGTTCTGCGACATACCCTTTCACTTGTGCCCAAATTAACTCTATCGGATTGTATTGGCAATGGTACGGTGGCAAACGCAAAACTGTGTGTCCATGTTCCTGTGCAATACAATCGATTTCATAAACTTTTGTGCGAGGCTTATGAAGCACTACAAGATTCAACATTTCAGCACGAGTTTGGTTGGCAGTATGTGGAATATTTTTACTTGCAAGCCATAACATGATATCGGCTTTTTTTGTACTTGTTGTGGGTGTCTTGTCAACAACAACAGAGTGATAACTCGCATTGTCCATTACAATCACCGAGTTTGCAGGCAAGTAAGGGAGAAACTAATTCCTAAACCACAATTCAAATGTCTCAGAGTTCATTTCGGAATGATAATCCCCTGAATTTCTCTTTTTTGCCCGGAACACTAATTTGCTTTCTGGAATGAATCCAGAAGCAGAACCAGCGTGAAGCACAATTATTCGTCCACCTTTACCAACTGGTACTTTAAACCCACCCGAACCATCACTAATTTTCCAACACGCTTTCCTTGTGTGATTTTGGTTCACCCATGTTTCGTCCAAGAAAAAAATGTTCTTATTCCCGGATTTTCTTACTTCAATAATACGTCTTAAAAACTGTGCCCTTGAAGCAGCGACATCACTACGTTCCATTAAAAACTTTCTTCTGTCATTTGTATGTACATATTTGAATCCAATGTTTTTAAGTATTCTATTCATTGAAGTCATGCTACCTTTAAAATTTATGGTTTCACGCATTTTCACAGTGATTTTTTTTACAGTAGGAAATTCGCCTGTGTTGTACATGTTGAGCACTTCTCGTCTTAGAACATCTTTGTCGAAATTATCTAAATTAGTTACAGTCCTCTCACGAGTGCGATATTTCCCTGGCGATCTGAAAAGTGGGCTTCCACAGGTCTCCGTAGATAACTTTCTTTCATTGGCAATCCGCTGAACGGTTCTCAAGCTAACGCCTGTCGCTTCTGCAGTGCGTTCCTGAGATCTGGCGACATCCGTGATAGGTCCACCATTTTCTGCTTCGCGCTTGAAAAAAGCGTGAATCCGGTAAATTATGTCCCTCGCCTGTTTATGGAGAGTTTGTCGCTTACCACCATTATCAGCCATGACAACTTGCAACAAATGCGATAAAAATTCACCAAAGAATAACTAAAATCACATTTAACACTCGCACTCGCCAAGACATTCCCAGCAGACCGTTCAGAAAACTACTGAACACTCATTGGCTGTCAGCGGATGCGTGACGTCAGGTGCGTAGAACGAGCCTTAAATCGACCGCAGTCGTTCATGGTTCCAACTATACAGAGTGTTCATTTTAATTGGAGACATTGAAATATCCGCAAATCTACACATCGGATCAAACAAATTTATAACTAAATTTTTTTTGTCTCAGAGGGGGACATCCAATGATACCAAATTCGACGAATTTGTAGTCAAATTTGTTATAATTGGATGTCCCCTTCCGGGAGGAACTAATTTTCATTAGGATTTCTTTTGGCTCTGTGTGTCATTTTCAAGAGATTTCAATGTCTCCATAAAATGAACACCCTTTATAACATAAACAGTGTTTATAAATTGGGAAATATTCTATCTTTAGCAACTGTAACAAAACTTTCTTTATACCAGAGTCATTTCGCTTTTTTCTAAAACGTTCTGATTAAAACGAAGTTGGCGAAGTACACAAAACTGAATTTTGGACATAATAAAACATAAAACTAAAATATATTGCCAGTGAGGCACAGTGCGCAAACATTTTGTTTTTGTCACAATGGACAGCAAATACTTGCCAAAACATAGATCAGTCGACGAAATCATTGAATATGATGTTGCCAAAGCAGCGAAGCAAAGAATTCCGTCAGACAATCAAATAGCTCGGCAACGTACGAGCCGAAATTCTGCTCTAAATAATACTTTTAATACTGCCGCAAAAGAATATATCTCAATATGAATAGTAAAACAGCGACTGCGGAAGAGGCGATATACAAACAAAACGGATAACATGAATATTGTATGTGTGCCTTTTCGTTGTTTTTAAGTGCTGTGAAAAGAAATATTGGAGGAGAAAATTACAAAAACTGAAAACTTATTATGATTATAATGAAGCATAGGAAATTTCAAAACATTACATTCAAACGAATAAAATTCATTAAATAAGACACTTCGCTATTGTTTTTAAATAAATAAAATATTCAGTATGCAACAAGCCTTGAACTCAGAATCTTCCGACTAGCAGCCCAACAGCTTAACCATTACGCCAACGCAGCTACTCATTTCTGGTATCTCCTGGAGCACTCTAAACGTTTGCAAAATACCGACAAACACTGTTGGGATGACTATGAATTACTCACGTTGCGTCGAAGTTCAATAGGAAATAAACAATTACCGCTGTTCTTTATTGCGAAAAAGCGGTTCGTGAGACTGATACAAACACCTTTCCTTGCTATCGCCTGAATTAGGAGGCTTATTGTTTGTTTGGTTTAATTAATTAATAGAATATGAAGCAATTGGTGTAAAGAATGCTTTTTCCAAACTTTCTATAAAAGAAAGTCTGCTATCAAGACATTGCTTTTGTTCAATTGCTTCATTTATGACTGAACGTTTCTAAAATTGAAGACACTCGTCCGTGCTCTGCACTGCAGTCGATATCTGGCAACGTCGTTCTCTGTTCATTGGCTGACTGTGATTTGTGATGTCAAATGCGCAGAACGAACCTAAACTCGGCCGCCAAGATATATGACGCGCACCTTAGTAGAGACAGATTTCGCTGAAAATTATTGTGGTTTTGTAGAACATTGTCATGGGAATCCATACATTGATAACTCATTATTTCAAAGAACATGGCTTACAGCTTTGAAGAAATAACTACAGGATCACCACAAGTATCACAGCTAAGATGTTATAGAAAATAGATGACATATTCTGTTTTTTTTTTAGGTTTTGGCTGGACTTCATTATAATGCTCATTCTCTCTTTCAATAAAGTGTGCTACAATGTTATTGTGGGATGACTTCCCAGTAAGGAAAAATTAAACCATCTAAAATAGAACATATATACATACAAACATTAATCCTTGTTCCATAGATCTTGAGTACGACATTTCGTAATGATGTGGAAGGTGTCACTTAAACATAAGTTTTCTTGACACAAAAAAATTTTTCTTTATTTTTACACTTAGCACTTCAAATCTAAGAATTCATCTGTTGAGTGGAAGGAGTTGTCATTCAGAAATTCTTTTAATTTGCTTTTAAATGTTGGTTGGCTATCTGTCAGACCTTTAATACTTTTGGCAAATGACCAGAGATTTTTGTGGCAGCATAATACACCCCTTTTCCTCAGCTGATTCCTGCTTGTTGGTTGTGATTACTATACTTGTATCATCAGCAAAAAGAACTAGCTTTGTATCTTCATGAAAATAGAGTGGCAAGTCGTTAATATAGAGGGTGTACATTTTAAGTTGACAAACCAGAATAACTCGAAAAATAAGCTTCACACAAAAAAATGTGTAGAATCCAAAGTTGATTATTAGGACTGTTCCAAGATGGCCGCCGAGTAAGTGACGCCAGAAACCATTTCCAGAAAGTTAAGTGATTTAGACAGGAATATAATTTAGTTTAACGCCGACAACAAATTAAATACGTGCATTAGTGTATCGTTTAGTCTTGCCGTTAAAGGTTTGACTTTTCTTTGCGTATTTTTTCAGAAAACACGAAAATATCGTAACTTCGCGAAGTCACGCTTAGGCTTAAATTTTGTAAACGTGTTTGTTTCTTGTTTCATGGTAATTTAACTAGTTTCTCGGAAACAAATAAATAGCGTATAACTTCATTGTTTTAATACAGATTTCAGAAAAACAGCGTAACTTTATATCAGAAACTTGCCTATATACATTTGTTTATAGGCCTAATTCTCGTAACGTTTTTGGAGAATCAGAGTTAAAGTATCTCGTTTAATTGTCCTTTTTTCATTCCATCGAGTGAAATATATAATAAATAGCGTATACCTTCGTTGTTTTAATACAGATCTCAGAAAAACAGCGGAATTTTAAATCAGAAACTTGCTTATATACATTTGTGAATAGGCTTAATTCTTGTAACGTCTTTTTTGATTTTCGGTAATTTAATTGATTTATTCTAGCTAAAGTATTATTTTTGCCATGAGTGAGAAGTGCCTGACTTGCCGTAGAATTGTTAGTTCCGGGATTTGGTATGATGGATGCAGTAGTTTTTTTCACTGGGGGGACTGCAGTGGTGTGGGTGTTGGGAAAGTGGATCAGGCTCATCAGTGGTTATGCAGGATTTGCAGCAGAGATAGGAAGATAGTGGAACAGGAGGGGAAAATTGCTGCCCTTCAGGCTGAGCTAGATCAGGCTAGGGAAGATCTGGACAGGTTAAGGAGGGAGAAGGGCAAAGAGAGGTGGGAAGTGGCAACAGCTAGCAGAAGGAACAGGCCTAGAACTAAGTCTGACAGTTTTGTGGTGAATGTTAAAAATAAGTTTGACCTGTTGCTTCAGTTAGAAACTGATGAGCCTCAAGCAGAGGTAGGTGTAGACAGGACACAACAAACTTTCAATAGGAAATTGAAAAAGAATGTAGGAAAGTCATCGAAAAGGAAGAAAGTTTTGTTGTTAGGCAGTTCTCATGCCAGAGGTGTAGGCCAACTTCTGCAGGAGGAATTAGGACCAGAATACCAGGTCACAAATTTTTTCAAACCAAGTGCTAGTCTGGATCAGGTGACAGAGGATTTAGGTTCACTCTGTAAAGGATTTATCAGGGAAGACACCGTGGTTATTGTGGGAGGGCCAGGGAACAGCATCGACAGAGATCCTGGGTACAGTATAGAGTGTGACCTGGTAAAGATTGCGTCAGCATCGAGACACACCAATGTTGAATTTGTATCTGTCCTGAGACGCCATGACCGGCCTCATTTGAACTCTTCTGTTGGGAGAGTTAATTTGGAGTTGGAACGGCTGCTTGGATCGGGTGCGGGGGCTCATATTGGTGTGGTTCCTGTTGATTATCTCAGTAGGTGGGACTATACCAGGCACGGCCTACATCTCAACAGGAAATGGAAGGGGAAACTGGCTGGGGTAATAGCAGGAAATTTAAGGGGGGGAGGCACTGCCATGAATGGTAAAATACCAGTGGTTACAGGTGTTGGAGCAGCACCTTTTTTAGGATAGGTAAGACAGAAAGATGTCAAGTTCTACGAGAGGTCAGGATTGAAACAAATCTTCAGTTTAGGAAAGAAATTAAACAGCACAATTCTAGCGCATTGGATCACCAATCACAGCTATCAATTATAAATTTTCACCAATCACCAGAAATTTTATCTCCACCAAGTTGTATCTCAGTCCTAGGTAATTCCATTGATGAATTAAAGTCACCCAACCCAGTTGACATAATCTGCCCCTCTCAACACCATGTGACCACTGGTATAGGAACTAGGCCTAAGCACAATGAGAAACTCAGACAGGAGAGTACTGCAAATGTTAGAATAAGGAAAGGTTCTCATAAAAGTATAATTAAAAATAATGTAAGTATATTTCATCAAAATATTGGGAGTTTAAAGAATAAAGTAGATGAGCTTCTGGTTTGTTTAGAAGATTTAGAAGCTGAGAATGAAATAGATATACTATGCCTGTCTGAGCATCACATTGTTACTGATATGGATAAGGTAAATGTAAGTGGTTATAAGCTCTCTGCACATGTAATGAGAGAAAATATGGAGAAAGGAGGAGTTGCCATATATGTCAAAAGTTATCATTGTGCAAAAAGTATAGAAACAAAAAAGTTTTGTGTAGAGAAACATATAGAAGCATGTGCCTGTGAGCTTAAATTAAATAAAGGCACATTTATAATTGTAACTGTATATAGGTCCCCATCAGGAAATTTTCATCTATTTCTGAAAAATTTGGACTCCTTGTTGTGCTATCTGTCAGACAGGGGGAAGCAAATTATTATTTGTGGGGACTTCAATGTAGATTCTCTGAAAGAGGGTAATAGGAAAAATGACCTTGAAGTATTACTTGGTTCTTTCAATTTGACACCCGTTATTGATTTTCCTACTCGGGTGGTAAAGGATAGCAGCTCACTGATAGATAACTTCTTTATAGACCAAGATAAGTTTAACCAGATAAATGCTCAGCCTGTTGAGAATGGTCTTTCTGATCATGGTGCACAGCTGGTTACAATATATGACATAGCTCCATTCAGCAATACTAAACAGTCCTCCAAAGTAGTACGTTCAGTCAACGATTTAGCAATTGCAAATTTCAGGGAAAGCCTACAGCAGTTAGACTGGGATGAGGTGTACCGTGAACCTGATGCCAATTTAAAATATAATTTATTTCATGACATTTTTGTAAATGCATTTGAAAACTGCTTCCCCAAGAAAATAGTTAAATACACTCGTAAGAAACCTTGTAACAAACCATGGCTTACTAAGGGTATAAAAATATCTTGTAACCGGAAAAGGGAAATGTATCTGACAGCAAGAAAGAGTAGTGACCCAGAAACTATCAAAAATTATAAAAACTACTGTGTTATATTAAGAAAAGTTATTAAAAATCCAGGAGTATGTGTATCATGTCTGAAATCAGCAACTCTGATAATAAAATTAAAACAATTTGGAATATTATTAAAAGAGAAACAGGTCAGCCAAGAGCAGAGGAAGACAGTATTACCATCAAATTGAATGAAAACTTTACGAACAAAAAGTCAGAAGTTGAAAATATTTTTAATAATCATTTTCTAAATGTTGTGGATATAGTAGGATCCAGGTGTTCATTAGAAGATGCTAGGCTGTTAACGGAAGAGGCCATACCTATGCAATTTGATACAATTGAAATCTCACCCACTTCTCCCTCTGAAATTAGGAAAATAATAAACTTGCTTAAAAGCAAAAACTCACATGGAATTGATGGCATTTCCAGCAAAATACTAAAAGCTTGTTCTCAACAGATAAGTAAGATTCTCAGCCACCTGTGTAATAGCTCTCTGGAACAGGGCATTTTCCCTGATAGACTGAAATATGCTATTGTTATACCTTTGCATAAAAAGGGGGATAGATCTGATGTCAACAATTACCGTCCAATCTCCCTTCTAACAGCTTTATCCAAAATTTTTGAGAAAGTAATGTATTCAAGAGTAGCTTCACATATCTGTAAAAATGAAATACTAACAAAATGTCAGTTTGGTTTCCAGAAAGGTTTTTCAACAGAAAATGCCATATTGCTTTCACCAGTCAAATTTTGAATGATCTGAATAACCAAACACCTCCCATTGGGATTTTTTGTGATCTCTCAAAGGCTTTTGATTGTGTAAATCATGAAATTCTGCTAGACAAGCTCAAGTATTGTGGCATGAGTGGGACAGTGCACAAATGGTTTAATTCGTACCTAACTGGAAGAGTGCAGAAAGTTGAAATAAGTAGTTCTCGTAACATGCAAAGATCAGCACATTCCTCAAACTGGGGAACTATCAAGAATGGGGTTCCACAAGGGTCAGTCTTGGGTCCTTTGTTGTTCTTATTATATATTAATAACTTGCCATTCTATATTCATGAAGAGGCAAAGTTAGTTCTCTTTGCTGATGATACAAGTATAGTAATCACACCTGAGAAACAAGAATTAACTGATGAAATTGTCAATACTGTCTTTCAGAAAATTACTAAGTGGTTCCTTGTAAACGGACTCTCACTGAATTTTGATAAGACACAGTACATACAGTTCCGTACAGTGAATGATATGATGCCATTAATAAATATAGACCTTAATCAGAAGCATATAGCTAAGGTAGAATATTCCAAATTTTTAGGTATGTCCATTGATGAGAGATTAAATTGGAAGAAACACATTGATGATCTGCTGAAACGTTTGAGTTCAGCTACTTATGCAATAAGGGTCATTGCAAATTTTGGTGATAAACATCTTAGTAAATTAGCTTACTACGCATATTTTCACTCATTGCTTTCATATGGCATCATATTTTGGGGTAATTCATCACTGAGGAATAAAGTATTTATTGCACAGAAGCGTGTAATCAGAATAATAGCTGGAGTCCACCCAAGATCATCCTTCAGACATTTATTTAAGGATCTAGGGATATTCACAGTAGCTTCTCAGTATATATACTCTCTTATGAAATTTGTTATTAACAACCAAACCCAATTCAAAAGTAATAGCAGTGTGCATAACTACAATACTAGGAGAAAGGACGATCTTCACTATTCAAGATTAAATCTAACTTTGGCACAGAAAGGGGTGAATTATACTGGCACTAAAGTCTTTGGTCACTTACCAAATAGTATCAAAAGTCTGACAGATAACCAACAAGTATTTAAGAAGAAATTAAAAGAATTTCTGAATGACAACTCCTTCTACTCCATAGAGGAATTTTTAGATATAAATTAAGAAAAAAAATATTAAAAAAATAAAAAAATAAAAAAATAAAAATAAAAAAAAACAAAAAAAAGTAGTTATATTAACTTAAGCATGTTGTTAAATTAACCTAATTATGTCATGTATTGGAAAATTCGACTCGTTCCACATCATTACGAAATATCGTATTCATGATCCATGGAACTAGTATTAATCTAATCTAATCTAATCTAATGAAGGGGGACATCTGCTGGTGCTACAATTAGCCCACCACACCAGCCTCCTGGAGGAGGGGTTGGAGGCAACATTAAAATTTCAAATGGGAAACACCATTTTTTTATTGCCGAATCAGACTGGCTTTTTGACATGTCCCTGCTGATCAGTAGTGCAACAAGGACTATTACAATGACTGGATCAATAACTGACCACATGACCACAGATATGGACAGAAAAGTATGATGTAGCTGTAAATGATTGGCTACAGAAAAAAATCTCTTAATTGCAGGCCTACAAATGACATTTATCAGAAATCAAAACACAAGATTTCTCTCAAAAACTAGAAAGCAAAAGTGGAATGAAGTATGTAGAGAAACTGATGTAAAACCGAAATTGTGTAAGTTCTCAACATAATTTAAACTGAACTTTGAAGAAACATT
Source organism: Schistocerca serialis cubense (assembly GCF_023864345.2). Lineage (NCBI taxonomy): Eukaryota > Metazoa > Arthropoda > Insecta > Orthoptera > Acrididae > Schistocerca > Schistocerca serialis. The sequence goes on from NC_064646.1 coordinate 360,855,158, forward strand.
AGCAAAAGTAGCCACATCAGTATCCATGTTTTGCAAAAGCAAATGGATAATAACAGGTTTTAAGCAGCCCTCCCAGTTCCATGAAAAATGGTTATGAACCAGAGTTCTTAAATTCCTACGTCAGATACGAAAAGACTTATAGGAAAGTGCTGACTGCTGCAAAAAGTTATATAATGACAAAATAAAAGCAAGGCAATGTGTGAGGTCACAAAAACTGGTACAGGATGAGACAAACAAAGGCATAATAACATGCTATTAAGGAAGGGGAGAAGATAATAAAGGATCCACACTACTAGCTAACTATGTGAATGAGCATTTTCCAAGAACTGCATCGAAATTACAACAAAAATCATGAAAACCGATATAGCACCAGTAAATAATTATGCACTAAGTAGAATGATTTTACTACCAACAACAGAGCATGAAAGCAGTAGAACCATACAAAACCTAAAAAAACGCTAGTATGCTTAGATGAAGCATCAATGTGTGTACTGAAGCAATGTGTACAGAACTTACTCAGCAAACATAATACAGGATTCATTAACAACAGGGAAATTTCAGAGCATTCAGAACAGGCAAGATTTGCAGATGTGCCAAAGAAAGGTAATGCAAAACACGTAGAAAACAATGGTTCCATTTCACTACTGTCACTATACAGAATAATAGAATCAATAATGAAAGACGATTATTGAATTAACTGAATAAATACCATCTTTTAAACAAGTCACCATTTGGTTTCTCAACTGCTAGAAGTACAGAACAAGCATTAGTAGAATTCACGAAAGTGTTGCTTGATGCTGTTGACAAGCCATACTTTTACATGTTTCTAAGCCTTTTGATGCTGCTGACAGTAATATTCTACTAAATAATCTTGAAGCATTAGGAATAAGAGGCGAATCTAATGACTGATTCTGATCATATCTATCAGATAGGGTGGAAACAATCGAATATCTCAAACAAATCTAAACTTTTATTAAAAACGTATCAGAACAAAAATACGATTTCCTCAGTATAGCATATTAAGACCAGTATCATTCCTGATAAACGTCAATAACTTTCCCAATAATGTTAGTATGGGGTAAAAATTCGATTTGCTGATGGCAGCAACGTTATAGTTACTGAGGAAACAATAGATTTTGTTACAGAGAAGGAAAATTAAACATTCATGGAAGCTTACAATTGCCCAATATGCAATAAAGTGACAACGAATTAAAAAACTGCTATGAAATTAAGTTTGAAGTCAGGAAAAAACATTGTTAAATTAAATGTAGATGCCATCTCTATTGCCTGCAAAACAATCACAAAATTTTTAGGAATGGATATTGATTCTCAGTTGCGGTAGTACAAAACACACAAAGATATTTGCAAAGAGACTGTTATGAGTATGTTATGTCCTTATAGTCCTGTCATGTGCTATGGAATTCTTTTCTTGGGAACAAATGCACAACATATGAACACAGTTTTAAAATCATAGAAAGGGGACATATGAATAATAACCAAAAATACTACTCGAGCTGGTAGTGAAGACCTGTTCAAAACACTGGGGATTGTAATTACCCCATGTGAATACGTTTAACAATCAGTTGTATGCCTAAAAAAACATTGATAATTACTGCACAAACAGGTCTGTCCATGTCCTGCTTTAGGTTTCCTGTGGTTTCTGTAAATTACACTGAGGTGACAAAAATCGTGGGATAGCGATATGCACAGTTACAGGTGGCAGTGGCATCGCATATGGAAGGTATAAATGGGGTATAAAAGGGCAGTGCGTTGGTAGAGCTGTCATTTTTAATCGTTGGATTCATGTGAAAAGGTTTCCAACGTGATTATTGCTGCACAACAGGAACACAAAATGACAGTTAAACTAGGTGTATTGGACATTCTATGTTGGATCTCGTTAGAATGTTTCGAGAACCACAGTGTAAAGAGTGTGACAAATTTCGGGCGTTACCTCTCACCATGGGCAACACAGTGGGCAACGGCCTTCATTTAACGACTGAGAGCAGTGGAATTTCCGTCGAGTTGTCAATGCTAACAGATAAGCAACACTGCGTGAAATAACCACAGAAATCAACGTGTTACGTACGGTGGTCGTATCGATTAGGACACTGCAGCGAAATGTGGTGTAAATGGGCTATGGCCGTAGGCGACGTACGCGAGTGCCTTTTCTAGCAGCACAGCATCGTCTGCAGCTCCTCTCCTGCGCTCGTGATCATATCTGTTTGTAGAGGTTAATAAAAAAGAAAAATAGAACAAAAGACAAGAAAAAGGTTGATAATGTGGGAAGAAATGGTGAATAAAAAGTGGGTTTTAAAATCGTAAATGAACTTGAAAAAGGGAAAGAATGAAATGCAAATTGGACTTCGTATTACAGAAAAGTTATAGGACTTCGTGATTCGGAAAGGCTATTGCTGGGGTGGTCCTTGTGGCGTTTCTGAACAAAAGTCAAACCGATTTCCACTACAAAAATTATTTGAAAAAAGACAGAAAATAACAAATGTAACTAACAGGGGGAAATGGCGTAGATAAGAGTTCATCCTTTACCAGGTTAACATGTCTTCTTTCGTGCAGCGTCCAGGCCTTCTAAAAATCTCCTACTTCGTTTCTGCGTGAAAAGACTGCTCCGAAATCTTGCAATAAGTTTCATTGTCCAGGAATTTCTAACGTATACAAAACCGTCTTGATATTAAATGCAATTTATTTTACGTTGCTTCCCTCCTCCAAATGTCATAACTTACACAATATGTCTACACATTAATAATTTATTTTTCGTCTTCATCAGATCACGTCTGCATTAAGCTTCCGCTCTCGAGAGACAATTGATGGATAAAAAAAAGAGTTACAATTTTAATATTTTTCTCTGCCGTCGAGCGCTCATACCGCTGCGACGGTATAATTTATGTCTGAGGGAGCGAGTGTAGCGCGGCGAAATTCAAAGTCCCGCTACATGTTGGACCTCTGATGACTCGTAAACTGTGGTCTGGTAAGCTGAGTCCCGATTGCAGTTGGAAAGAGCTGAAGGTAGGGTTCGAGTATGGCGGAGTCCCCACGAAACCATGGACCCAAGCTGTCAACAAGGTAGTGTACAAGCAGGTAGTGGCTGCATAATGGTGTGGGCTGTCTTTATATCAAATCCTTCACTGGCAGCTTGTTCTAAATTATGTATGGCTACGGAGGCACCATGGCTCAACATTTTTCCAGGGGATTTCCAACAACTTGTTGAGTCCATGCCACATCGAGTTACTGCCCTACATTGGGCATAGGGACGTGCGACACGATATTGGGAGGTATTCCATGTCTTTCGTCATCTATCGTACTTTAGGCGAACGCTGTACTGGTTTCTACTATAAGGTCATGGCCCATACCTATCCCATCCTTGTCAATCTATATCTGTACGTATATAAATGCCTGTATATAGGAAGTAAATTATTTCTCTTGTTCTTAAATTGTAATACAAAGACACAATGCTTAATTTCTAACAAGTTAGGTACAACGACATACCTCTTAAACCATTCAACCGCTTCTTACCACTCTCCTGCCCCCCCCCCCCCCCCCCCAAGTAAAAGCCACACGTGCAGTACCTCACACCATGCTCCTGTCTATCACATCACATTAGTCACACATTGTCATATTCTCTGCTGCCAGAACAACAGCAAATTATAATTATGTTGCGATTTAATGCATGAGTGCTATTGTGAACAATTAAGCCCTCCAAGACATGTCCGGTATCACTGTAAAAGTGATTATGCTTGAATAAATTCCAATTCACACAGGCTATCAGGTCACAACACGTCACATCAAAATGTTCGACAATGCATTTCACATGGCAGCATTCACACAGATTGTCAACAAACCGTCCAATCACGTGAAGAAAGTTTTGATGGTGTCGTTGTCTGCAAACAACAGAAATGACTTTATTTTCGCCGCACTCTCTCGTTTTGTAGTAGTTGATTTTCTGCTTTTGTTTCTTCTTAACCTTTATTTTATTACTGTGTTTAGTTTTCGCGGAGAATCGCAAATTTTCTTTGACGATTTTGATATTTTTTCCTTTGAGTGTTCTTCCACACGTGAGATCAGATAACTGAAGCGAAAAATTGTTAAAGTTTTACAATAACATAACAGAGTTGATGCCCACAATGTATACAGGGTGTTACAAAAAGGTATGGCCAAACTTTCAGGAAACATTCCTCACACACAAAGAAAGAAAATATGTTATGTGGACATGTGTCCGGAAACGCTTACTTTCCATGTTAGAGCTCATTTTGTTACTTCAAATCACATTAATCATGGAATGGAAACACACAGCAACAGAACGTACCAGCGTGATTTCAAACATTTTGTTACAGGAAATGTTCAAAATATCCTCCGTTAGCGAGGATACATGCATCCACCCTCCATCGCATGGAATCCCTGATGCGCTGATGCAGCCCTGGAAAATGGCGTACTGTATCACAGCCGCCCACAATACGAGCACGAAGAGTCTCTACATTTGGTACCAGGGTTGCATAGACAAGAGCTTTCAAATGCCCCCATAAATGAAAGTCAAGAGGGTTGAGGCCAGGTGAGCGTGGAGGCTGTGGAATTGTTCCGCCTCTATCAATCCATCGGTCACCAAATCTGTTGTTGAGAAGCGCACGAACACTTCGACTGAAATGTGCAGGAGCTCCATCGTGCATGAACCACATGTTGTGTCATACTTGTAAAGGCACATGTTCTAGCAGCACAGGTAGAGTATCCTGTATGAAATCATGATAACGTGCTCCATTGAGCGTAGGTGGAAGAACATGGGGCCCAATCAAGACATCACCAACAATGCCTGCCCAAACGTTCACAGAAAATCTGCGTTGATGACGTGATTGCACAATTGCGTGCGGATTCTCGTCAGCCCACACATGTTGATTGTGAAAATTTACAATTTGATCACGTTGGAATGAAGCCTCATCCGTAAAGAGAACATTTGCACTGAAATGAGGATTGACACATTGTTGGATGAACCATTCGCAGAAGTGTACCCGTGGAGGCCAATCAGCTGCTGATAGTGCCTGCACACGCTGTACATGGTACGGAAACAACTGGTTCTCTCGTATCACTCTCCATACAGTGACGTGGTCAACGTTACCTTGTACAGCAGCACCTTCTCTGACGCTGACATTAAGAGTTATCGCCAACTGCACGAAAAATTGCCTCGTCCATTGCAAGTGTCCTCGTCGTTCTAGGTCTTCCCCAGTCGCGAGTCGTAGGCTGGAATGTTCCGTGCTCCCTAAGACGCCGATCAATTGCTTCGAACGTCTTCCTTTCGGGACACCTTCGTTCTGGAAATCTGTCTCGATACAAACGTACCGCGCCACGGCTGTTGCCCTGTGCTAATCCATACATCAAATGGGCTTCTGCCAACTCCGCATTTGTAAACATTGCACTGACTGCAAAACCGCGTTCGTGATGAACACTAACCTGTTGATGCTACGTACTGATGTGCTTGATGCTAGTACTGTAGAGCAATGAGTCGCATGTCAAGACAAGCATCGAAGTCAACATTACCTTCCTTCAATTGGACCAACTGGCGGTGAATCGAGGAAGTACAGTACATACTGACGAAACTAAAATGAGCTCCAACATGGAAATTAAGTGTTTCTGGACACATGTCCACATAACATCTTTTCTTTATTTGAGTGTGAGGAGTGGTTCCTGAAAGTTTGGCCATACCTTTTTGTAACACCCTGTATAAATAAGAAACATAAATTGATGAAACAGTTTTCATTAAATAACATTTTAAGTGTAAATGTCAGACCTAATGAAGGAGAGGATTATAGTCGTTTATAATGTTATTAGTTACATAAAAGAAATGTAACCGATAAGGTAAACAGACTCTGTTTATTGCCTTATGAATATTGTATGATGTTTGCGTGTGTACATTTTCGTTAGTACACAAATGTCGATGTTTTGAAATGTTGTTTCACTTCTCAACATTCCACTGCATAAGACTGATCAAGGACATACGTTACAAACTTTGCTTTGGCCATTAATAAACTGTACCACTATTAGTTCCTCATTTCCCTTACTATATTCCAATCTTTTCTACATGGATGTTAACTCATAGCCTCACTTTCACCATTCTGTACTGGGCTAGGTGAATTGGTGTAATGTGATGGGCAGAGTGAATATACCCTGAGATGGTGGTGCCTTAATGTGTCTTGACATGACATGATGATCAGTGTGAATTGGCCTTCTCTGTATTCACTCAATATTATTGTCAGGAGTTGTTGTATCTTGAGCATAAAATTCTTTCTCCCCAATGGAACTAGTGTAAGTAGACTGTTTATGTTTTCTTATTGGCAACGTTACGTAGCGCTCTGTATGAAAATCACTGGCTGTGCTGTGTGCAGTCTGTGGCCAGTTTGCATTGTTGTCTGCCATTGTAGCGTTGGGCAGCTGGATGCGAATAGCGCATAGCGTTGCGCAGTTGGAGGTGAGCCGCCAGCAGTGGTGGATGTGGGGAGAGAGATGGCGGAGTTTTGAAATTTATAAGACTGGATGTCATGAACTGCTATATATATTATGACTATTAAGGTAAATACATCATTTGTTCTCTATCAAAATCTTTCATTTGCTAACTATGCCTATCAGTAGTTAGTGCCTTCTGTAGTTTGAATCTTTTATTTAGCTGGCAGTAGTGGCGCTCGCTGAATTGCTGTAGCTTGAGTAACGAAGATTTTTGTGAGGTAAGTGATCTGTGAAAGGTATAGGTTAATGTTAGTCAGGGCCATTCTTTTGTAGGGATTTTTGAAAGTCAGACTGCGTTGCGCTAAAAATATTGTGTGTCTGTTTAAGCCCAGTCATGTATAATTGTTCAAAAGGGGACGTTTCACTAGCTACAGCTGGCCGGAGTGGCTGAGCGGTTAAAGGCGCTACAGTCTGGAACCGCACGACCGCTACAGCCGCAGGTTCGAATCCTGCCTCGGGCATGGATGTGTGTGATGTACTTAGGTTAGTTAGGTTTGAGTAGTTCTAAGTTCTAGGGGACTTATGACCACAGCAGTTGAGTCCCATAGTGCTCAGAGCCATTTGAACTAGCTACACTATTAGCGAACGACCAGCTTCTCAGGCAGAGAGATTCTGTAGCAAGAGCACCTGTAGTGGGAGAAGCTACATCTCTTATTTCGTAAGTGACTAAAGATCTGAAGCACACCCAGCACTCAGCTGAAACTGGAAAGCTGTCAACTGACTCTCATGTGATGCGATCTTCGTCTTGACTGAAAAAAGTTACGAAAGCATTTTTAAGGATTCGATTAGAGCTAAATGTTTGTGACAATCAAGACTGTAAATATCATTGCTGTTCTTTTCATTCGCAGCTATTTAAGTTGTGCTCTTAGGTTCCTACCCAACCACAGTCTCGGAATTCGTGACTTATTGCGAATAAACAATGAAGTATTGCTGACAAGAAAGACTATAACATGATTACCGTTGGTTTTACCCATAGCAATTTAAGCCTTATTTTTAGGTTCCTGCCTAAACACACCATCAGAAATCGCTACATATTCAGAAAAAACGTTCAAAGGTTTGTGGCAAGTAATTATATAAATGTCACTGCCAGTTGTATTACTCACAGCAATTTCATCTTTTGTTTTTTAACCAGAGTGCAGTCATAAAATGGGAGGAACTCATTACTGAGAGAGTATGCTCTTGTATATAAATAACATCGAATATTGGAGCTTGTACTTCTGGTATATGACTAAGAAACTCCCAGAGTGTGTTACAAATGCGAAGATGAAAAAAAGATGTTCTGAACACAGTGTGTCAGTAACTGGCATTTAATTATAATAAATCGCACTGAGAGTGATACTCGTTCATTGCACTTTTACCTTAAAATGGTATACGGTTATAACAAGTGAGTTTTAATACAGAAACAATAAAAATATGATGAATCCAACATGGTGGCTCAAAAGCAGCAGTGACAGACATCATGTGACCACTTTCCGATTTCAGCCTAATGTGACACATACAGGGTGACAATTATTGAACTATATGAAACAAAATCGTCATAATTTCTGAATGGTGTGCGTTAGGACGTCCAAACTGTGCAGTTGGCTGTGGGCCATTACAGGAATTAGCATGTGCATGCCCACGCGCCTTCTTTTGCAATTTGCTCATGAAAATGTCATGGTACAGTGTATAATTGGGCATTTGAAGGACAGGAAATACGTATTTCGCGATCGAGAAGTTTCTTTATCATCAACGAGTGAATTGAGGTGTGCAATATCCAGTCACCAACAACTGGTGCGATATTCCCTGTTGGCACACTGACTACCGAACGATACATGAAGGTTTTGGAAGATGATTTCATCCCCATTATACAAAGTGACCCTGATTTCGACAAGATGTGGTCCATCTAAGATGGAACTGGACGCCATCGAAGCAGATGTGTGTCCTGATGGAGCTTTCTGGAGACCACATTCTGGCTCTGGGCCACCCAGAGGCCAGTGGCAAAAGCCTCGATTGGCCGCCATTTTCTCCGGATCTAGACACTTACGACACCTTTCTGTGGTGCTATATTAAAGACAAGCCATACTGCAATAGCCCCATAACCATTGCTAAGCTGAAATCACTCGTTTAGAAGGTCATTGACAGCATTGATATTCGGACACTTCAGTGCGTAATACAGAATTTCGCTATTCGTCAGTGCCACTTCATCGCCAATGACGACAGGTGTATCGAAAGTGTCATTAACCTAAATCCTTATATCGGTAGTGATGTTTACATGCTGAATAAAGTGTATGCATGCCTTAGTTTGTAACTAATTTACATTTTTTTCATGTAGTTAAATGATTGACACCCTATACTGTATTTTTAGTCACTAGTCTCATTTCCTGGGAGATACTCGGTTCACATTGGTAACTTTTCTATGTGATGTAACTATGATATAACTATAACTTGTACACTACTGGCCATTAAAATTGCTACACAAAGAAGAAATGCAGATGATAAACGGGTATTCATTGGACAAATATATTATACTAGAACTGACATGTGAGTACATTTTCACGTAATTTTGGTGCATAGATGCTGAGAAATCAGAATCCAGAACAACCACCTCTGGCCGTAATAACGGCCTTGATACGCCTGGGCACTGAGTCAAACAGAGCTTGGATGGCGTGTACAGGTAGAGCTGCCCATGCAGCTTCAATGTGATACCACAGTTCATCAAGAATAGTGACTGGCGTATTGTGACAGGCCAGTTGCTCGGTCACCATTGACTAGACGTTTTCAGTTGGTGAGAGATCTGCAGAATGTGCTGGACAGGGCAGCAGTCGAACAGTTTCTGTATCCAGAAAGGCCCGTACAGGACCTGCAACATGCGCTCGTGCATTATCCTGCTGAAATGTAGGGTTTTGCGGGGATCGAATGAAGGGCAGATCCACGGGTCGTAACACTTCTGAAATGTAACGTCCACTGTTCAAAGTGCTGTCAATGCGAACAAGAGGTGACCGAGATGTGTAACCAATAGCACCCCATTCCATCACACCGGGTGATACGGCAATATGGCGATGACGAATACACGATTCCAATGTGCGTTCACCGCGATGTCGCCAAACACGGACGCGACCATCATGATGATGTAAACAGAACCTGGATTCATTCGAAAAAATGACGTTTTGCCATTCGTGCACCCAGGTTCGTCGTTGAGTACACCATCGCAGGCGCTCCCGTCTGTGATGCAGGATCAAGGGTAACCATAGTCACGGTCTCCGAGCTGATAGTCCATGCTGCTGCGAACGTCGTCGAACCGTTCGTGCAGATGGTTGATATCTTGCAAAAGTCCCCATCTGTTGACTCACGGATCTAGACGTGGCTGCACGATCCGTTACAGCCATGCGGATTAGATGCCTGTCATCTCGACTGCTAGTGATACGAGGCCGTTGGGATCCAGCACGGCGTTCCGTATTACCCTCCTGAACTCACTGGTTCCATATTCTGCTAACAGTCATTGGATCTCGACCAATGCGAGCAGCAATGTCGTGATACGATAAACCGCAATCGCGATAGGCTACAATCCGACCTTTATCAAAGTCGGAAACGTGATGGTACGCATTTCTCCTCCTTACACGAGGTATCACAACAACGTTTCACCAGGCAACGCCGGTAAACTGCTGTTTATGTATGAGAAATCGGTTGGAAACCTTCCTCATGTCAGCATGCTGCAGGTGTCGCCACTGGTGCCAACCTTGTGTGAATGCTCTGAAAAGCTAATCATTTGCATATCACAGCATCTTCTTCCTGTTGGTTAAATTTCGGTCTATAGAACGTCATCTTCGTGGTGTAGCAATTTTAATGGCCAGTAGTGGAGGTGCCCAGATTCGACTTTCAGGGATGTCTATCGACTTTCACAATTGTGTCGAGTCTCAGTGCAGTGAGCATCTCATGGAACAGTCATCCACGTCGTGTTTATGGGAACGTATCACCACTGTGAGTGTACAGCCTCATGATTTCACCTGGGAGTTGGCATTGCCATCATGTTGACACATGCCATCACCTAGAGAACGTTTACCAAACTGAAATAATACGACTGGTTACTGTTCTAAATACGTATTTGTTTCCAAGGATGAAAATAATATGTAGATAAAAAGACTAAGTTCTTTTCACAAACGGCTTCAAACACAAAATCATTGTGTGTGCCTCATTAGCATTAAACAGTTGAAACTAATTGATTGAATGTGCAGCAGTGGATAAATCACATCTTCCATCATCTTAAACGCTTTTACTTTGATCTGTTTGTTAACTTTGTTCTAACTGATCTTTTTATTTACTTGAGGACCATGTGAATATGTTATTTTGTGTGTTTACATTTACTGCATTATATGTGCTTTGCATAATAAATGTAATATTACCACAATATTCTTCTGATGCTATAAAAAGATTGTAACTATGGAATATCATTGTCACTTTGGTAACCATTCTTGTTCATGAATTGAAGCAGCGACTCATATCTTTTACTGGTATATTTATTGCAATTTTGGAAACTATTGTTATCTTTTCTGCCAACTTCATGCTCGTTATTTACATAATTGTAGATTATGAGAAGTACTTAGGAATAAGCTTCCCAATTGTAAAAGTGTGCTCATTGTGTGAAATATGTTCTAATGTGTGAGAAATTACAATTCACTGTGAGTAAAATGACCTTCTTCCTTTGCACTTGAAAGTAACTGAAACAATGAGAATAAACAGAAGCAGGTACTCTACTTTACCAGTAACAGAATCTATTTCTTCTGCATGTGTATAAAATATTCTTATATGGAAAATAAGTCTGCTTAAATAACTAACTTGTTAGAATTCTTTTATAATTTGTCCACAGCTGAGACTAAGTTATCTTTTAATTCTTTTTCTGATGTATCAGTTTTTTTCTATGATTTTTATTTTGAGTGGTACTTATTTTGTTTTACCAAATGAACAACATGTTCAAATCATTTACTGACATTTTCGTGTTTCATGATTATTTCTTAATTATTGGCAAAAACAACTACTCCTGGAAGAGAGTGCCCTTATATTTATGTAATATTGAGTATTACAGAACATAATTTCCTTAAATTAAGAAAATCCCAGATTCATTTAGAAAAGCGAAGGGCAAAATTAAATTAAAATGAGCAGCACATGTGCCAATGCGCCAATGGCTCTCTCGTTCATAACCTAACATTTTATCCATAACGCTACTGTGGACACGAGCTAACACGGCACTTGGTTTCCATTTTAGAGACCCTGAAGACTTCAACTGCCATTACCTTTTTACCTTATAATAATTACAACAAATTGTACCAATGACGATACACCTTCAAGAGATTCTCAGTATTTGAAGCAGGATATATACATCGGACATATGTTGTAGTTTAAAAACTATCAAATATCATGACCATAACTTCTCCAACTTCTCAGAAGTTGATAAGACCACGAAAGTTGATAGACGTCAATGACGATCGGAACTGGGCATGCAAGCTTCATAACGATGTCACAGAGAAATGTTAAGGCATCAACACAGGGAACGAGGCAGCTAATGACGATGTGCACACAGACGGGATATCCCAAATCACGAGACACAGCGCCATCAGCACACACCACGAGCTTGTAAATGTGATTTTGCTCTCCCAGCGCTCTTCAGCAGCAGTTGTCTTTATTTATCTCACAAACCATATAGGCTGTTCAGGAAAATGAACACTTGTGGAATTCCTATGTTAGCTCTATTAAAAAGCTTATTTCCTTTCTTGTCCACATGGTTGTCATGTTCTTCTGACAGTGGTATACATAAATAAAATCTTCAGTGGCCGTGAACATGTAATAAGGCAAAAACTAAAGATACATACCTACTCAAGAAGAACTTCAGCTTATTAAAGTCTACCAAATTGGACAGATTAACTCTTGAAGGTACATACCTACTCAAGAAGAACTTCAGCTTATTAAAGTTTACCAAATTGGACAGATTAGCTCTTGACAGAGAGCACTCTTTATTTACATAAGATCAAGTATTACGGAAATGATTTCGATTAATTACATAGGAAACTTCCACAACCTTTTAGCGAATTTGAAGGTGAAAAAAAATGGTTACAGTGGGATGCAAACCCTCTTTTCACCCTTTGCTGGTTCTCGACGTGGTGCCTCAACAGACTATGCCATGCTGAGACTCAGCTTCAATGGGCTTCGTATTTTATCTTACAATATTCTAAAGGCATTAATGGCTGAAGTGTTATTGACATTTAATTCTAACAAATCCTAACAAGAACAACAGATTTTCTGAATCTTCAGCTGGCCATTGCCTTAAAATGGGCTACTTTCGTAACAAGCGAGCTATAATGCGAAAGCAACTAAATACGAAAATTTTTTATTTGCAATATGACGTTTCCCGTCATTTTATGACAGCAAATGATACTAATAACGATTCGTTCTTGAGACATTCAGTGTGCTAACACTTAGAAACAGTATAAAGGGTGTTTCAAAATGAATGTATGGGCTTTAATGCTTTATATCATTAACTAGTTTTAATGGATGATTATAAATAATATGTCAGATGAAAGAGCAATTCAGACAGTTTTGTTTGTATACCTGTGCCAAAAGAGAAGAGTATGGTACGGTCAAGTGTGGGTGAAGAATGTGTTGAACAAGTGAGAGTCTTTTTACACGCATCCCCAAGAAACTAGTTCTGAAGGCTATTCGTGAATGACCAGTTCCAGTGACATCTGTGTGGAAGCTTTTAAGAAGGCACTTACAACTATGTCCTTATCGTTTGCAGTTGTTACAAGCTCTAAGACCTGCAGACTACGAAGGTCAACTTTGAGAACGAATTGTTGCTGAATGACGATGAAGAGTTTTCTGGATTGTGTGTCTTCAGTGATGAATCAATATTTCGCATACGTGGAAATGTGAACCTAATGACCTAATCTGCGCATCTAGGAGTCAGAAAATCCCCATGAGATGGAAAAGTAGCAACGAGACTCCCTTAAATTGAATTTTTTTCTGCCATACGCCAGCAGAAATTTTACGAGCTTTTTTTTTTCAGCGAAGCAACTGTAACTTGTGTTTCTTATGTTGATGTCCTAGAATTATGGCCTTTCCGCAACTGTTGTACCCGATCGCTGGATTGGCAACATGGGGCGGGATGACGGAGCTTGTTTTGCATGACCTCTACGTTTACATATGGTCTGACACCAAGTGATTTTTCCTTTGAGGGTTCATAAAGATTCATATGTATGTGCCTCCACTGTCAGCTGACATACACGACTTTAGAAACAGCATTATTGCAACAATTACTCCAGACAGACTGATCAAGGTTTGGGAAGAAATATCCGATGGACTCGATGTGTGACGAATGATGCTCGTGTTGAATACTTGTAAGAAAACTGTTTGAGTTACTCTTTCATTTAATGTATTATGTATCACTTTAATTTGAATGTAATAAATGCCACAAAGCCTTGAAACCCATGTATTCAGTTTGAAACACCCTATATATTCACACCATGTAATGTATAACATCAAACCCAAGGAAAATGGGCTTTTACTGACGCTGGTAAATACAGCATGGCGTCTGCCACAAAACTCATAGAGCACCATGTCAACTTTAACTAACTCATCCCAAGAGCTATTGGCTTTATTGAGGTGAATTTATTGAAGCAGCTAAATCTGTTTGTGGTGGAGGGAGCGTTCTTGCTTCCTGTTAATTTTGCTTTACATTGTATGTTGCCCAAACGTCGAAGAACTCATTTTATGGTTCATGTGACACAATGGCTCCTCATCGAGAAATAGCAGAAAGCAAAGTGAGAAAAAACATAGAGCGCCACGTCAATGTTAACTAACTCGTTCCGTGAGCTGTCATCTTTAATGGGGTGAAGCTAGGGTCTCCCCAAGCAGCAAAATATCTCTGGGCATAGATAATTTCTAAAATCGTTACATAGCAATATTTTTCGCAGTGAAAGATACTCATTAGGAAGAATTATTTGAATGAACTGAAACATTTTACGATCTGACATAGTTCTACTGATAGACAACGTCATTCTGAGTATACACATTTCCAACAGAAATTTTCCCCTCTCAGGTTTGTGACTAACAACACCCTCAGAAATTACACAAGTTTGGAAAAAAACAGCCAAATATTTGTGACAACTAAGCAATATAGATGCCACTGCTGCATTATTTCACTGGCAGCGATTTCATCCTTTGTTTTCTAATCAGACAGAAGTCATAAAATCTAAGTAATCCATTCCTGAGAGAGCACACTATTGTATGCCCATAACATCGAATACTGCAAAACATACTTATATCACATGAATAAGAAAGTTCCAGACTGTGTTAGAAGTGCTAAGATAATAAAAATCTTACCACTTTTACAAAATATTTATTTACCATTTAACAGCTTCACATAACATAATAAAAAGCAAACTCATTTTATAAATACCAATACAAGCTGAAACACATTCATATTTCAGTCTTTAGTAAGGAAGTCCATAAAGAATTGTTCATTGAGATATTTCTTAGATGATATTTTTGTAGAATTCTCATTACATTAGTTTTTTGCATAAGGTTTTAGGTCAGAATATTATCATAAAGTTAAAATATTGGAATTGTGGGAAAATACATGTACATAATTCTGTAGTTGGGATGACAAGTTGCTTCTCATCTTCATCCCACAGGTACACCAGATAATATAAGTTGTTCATTAAGTTAAGTAGAAAAATTACTTGTGCTATGATCTACATTGTTTCATGTTGATTTACTTTGACGAACAGTTTCCATTTGGGTACCATTGTGTTAGGAACCTATATATTGTTTATGCCCATTCCACTGACCAGTTGAATCATGTTCCTCACTGTGTCCCATATCACTGGAAATTTTAGGGACTCAAAATGGTGTTCAGTTGTTTCCTCTAAATTACTATTTCCACATACAGCTGATGGCTTTAACTGAATGGAGCAGAGCTTGGAAATGGCCACTATTGTCCAGTTTATCACTTTGTATCAAGTCGATATTGCATCTTCTGGTATGATTTTCATTGGTAAATTCTCTCACTGGACTTACCTATTGTGCTGTCATAATCACAGCTCCAATTTATTGGGAATTGGTATCTCTTTGGGAGCTATGGCCATTTTACTAACTTTTTCTTGTATTACGCTGTCTCTTGATAAGCAACTTTTATTGAGATAGTGATTTGGATTAAATTTAATGACTATAAAATACTGACAGTATTAATCGGTATTAGCTCTGATGTTGGGCGATATTTGTGAAACAATACAGTAGTTTGTGATTGTGCTCCCTTTTCTAAGACACACTCAGTTCTTTTGATGAATAGTGATGTACATTTTGCGTGCAAGTCCATTAGGTCCAGTCCTCCCTTCTTTACACTGATGGTGCTAGTCTGCAGGGAGACCTTAAAAATTTCAGCCCTCCATATAAACCAATATATCGCTTGCTGAATAGCCCTCTCTATTGTTTTGGGCACTGAGAGAATCTGAGCTATGTACCACCGTTTTGCGAATTTTTGTCTGTTGGTTAGCTTTACATTTGTCTGTCATAGCTAAATTTTTACCTGTGTGTATTTTTACTAACATTCTCATTTTATATGGTGTCATGTAGCAGTTGAGAGCCTCCATTCTTTGTGGTTTATTTGTCATAATGACATCTAACATTTGGTGTTGATCTCTGATAATAAACAAATTCCACTTTTTATTTGCAGTTAGCAACAATATAGTCTTTTTGGAGATAGCAGAACAACCTGTAGCTTTTACTGTACTGTCAGAGGCTGTTATGTAAGATATCAGCATTTCTCGAACTTTCTGTGAAAACATCCAAGTTATAAGTTCAGTATGTGAACTATTCGTTTTCTACTTAGATTATTTGGCACTCACGACATATGATATGGAGGAGAGGATCTAAAGCTATTGCATACATTATCGTAGAAACTTGTATAATTGAATCGTTGGTGAAGCTTTTCGTATATAATCTACCATTGATAATGATTTGTGACACAATATAGCCCAAAATACTCTGAACTGCATTTGTGAACTTGATGCCAAAGACCATTTTAATCATGATTTTTTTCCAAATATTTATGACTAAGCCTATTGAAACATTTTGTCTGTTGCCGGCCGCGGTGGTCTCGCGGTTAAGGCGCTCAGTCCGGAACCGCGCGACTGCTACGGTCGCAGGTTCGAATCCTGCCTTGGGTATGGATGTGTGTGATGTCCTTAGGTTAGTTAGGTTTAAGTAGTTCTAAGTTCTGGGGGACTGATGACCACAGATGTTAAGTCCCATAGTGCTCAGAGCCATTTGAACCATTTTGTCTGTTAATGAATCACTGCTTTCTTTGATATAGGAGTATTGTGTTCAAAATAGATTCTTTATATGGTAATAGGGCATCATATGTTTCTATCTGGAATGGAACGCATCCGATATGGACTAATCACTTTTTCATTATTTGCTTTAATCTTCCAGCAAAGCACTGAGTGATTTGTTACTCTGTAATCAACGTTAACTAAAGTTATTGGATGTAGATTCTATAAAGTTGATGTTTCTTTTAGTATCACTGTGATGCAACCTCCTAGAAACCCTTCTAGTATGTCAACACCATTACAGATTTCATTAGCCATATCTAGTAAAACTTTCCCTAAAATAATTGCATTATCGCTCTCTAGCCCCATGACTACCCTTCTACATATCGATTTCTAAGAATCAGTATTAGATTAATTTACATTTTGCACATTATACCTTATCTACCCCATTAAAAAAAGTAATAATTTAAAATATGTAACTACCATACCTACTGTAGATCCAAACTTTGAAAAATGAGTATCCATATTGAAATTATACCAGGATTGATTCACAGAGTAATTTATACTTTATACTTTGCACCTAAAGGACTCCTATCATATTGTGAAGTTATAATTTCAAACAAATAACTACCTATTCATAGGCTGTTATAAGGCTTTCCACCTGTAGTTCATACTTTCTAATATGAAAGCATACTTCATTTAGTTTCCAGAGAGTAACAATGTCAGTTATTGGAGCAATGCCTTTAGCTTCCCCATCATCACAAAACTCTCATGTGAAACGAGCTTCATTACACAAGTAAACAAACACATCGCTGTGCACAAAACACAACATAGTCATAGGACACAAGATGTATAAATATTTAGGCCAATCTTCAATATTTTTCTAGATATGTGAGTACATTTACACTCTGAATACACAGCAGGTATGATTTCGAAAAGAAAATCAGCAGCTGTGTAGCTTACAAAACCATACACAAACTCTCTAACCTCCAAAACAACTGCAGAATGACTTCCTGGAACATGCCAACTACTAGCACATCGTGGCACCACAGGGAGCACTGAATAACATGCCACAGCCCCTCTGTGTATTTTTTGTCTCTTTATAGACCTTACAATCTATTTCTACGTACAGAGAATTTCCAGAGTTGTGGAAGATGTGCAGCAAGAAATACATGGACAAAAATAAAAGATCTATTGCCATCCGAAAAATGATGGAAAAGTTATGCCAGTGCAAGAAATATTACAGAGGATGATGTGAAACAGTTTTGTATACGTGTTTCAGTCACTAAAGTAGTAAAATAAGGAGGATTATAGTGTCGAGATAGATTAGATTAGATTTATTTTTCGTTATATGGTGCAAAAATGAGGTGACTATCGTTGGTGTTGAAACTTATGAGAAAGTATCATATAAAAAACAAAACATTTGAATACAGTACTCACTTCCATGATTATTTGTCAGGAGATTCTCAAGATGCGTGAATATATTACCTTTAACTGCTGGTATTTATAGAATTAGTACACTGCCAGAACGAAACATAGTTATGCACTTTTAATAAATTTATCATGCACAAAGCACCTAGACTTGACTGTTGTGACCAACTGCTGTCAGAACTGAAATCTAACAAACATTTTTACTTAAGCACATCTAACAATCCCTATTAAAAATGAATTGTTTACCACAGAGTCTTTCAAATTCATTTTAAACTATTCTTTATCTGAAACTAAGTTTTTAATGGTTGCAGGCAATTTACTTAAAATGTGTGATCTGGAATATTGGACCCCTTTTTGAGCCAAGGTAAGTCATTTGTGGTCTTTATGTAGATTGTTCTTATTCCTAGTACTGATACTATCTATTGAGCTATTGGTTCGAAGTTTCGTTATGGACTAAATATACTGAGAAGCAGCAGTTGGAATACCCAGTCCCTGAACAGGTTTCCACATAAGGTTTTTGAATTTATACCACAAATGAGTCTTATTACATACTTCTGCACTCAAAAACTTTTGCTCAGTTCGATGAGTTACCCTGGAATATGATCCCATATGACATAATAGAATGAAAATAAGCAAAGTATCTCCTACATCTGAGATCATTCACACTGCAAATATAGACTTGTTTAAGTGCTTCAGCAATTCTGTAGTATGCCCTTCCAAACTGAATTTATTAACACTGCCAACCTCTTCTATCTACATGTCTTCGTATGTTATACACATACTGGAAGGAAGTCTTGTACAGATCCTGAACTGCATATAATTGGTCTTTTCAAAGTTTAATAACAGTGAATTAGCTTTAAACTATTTATTAATGTCAGTGAAAATTTAGGAAGCAGCCATTTCTAAATCTGCACTTCACTTGCTCTTTATTGCAATATTTGTATCATCTACAAACAAACAAAACTTAGCATCTGGCAACATAACAGACGAGAGGTAATTAATAGATACAAGATCTGAGGATGGTCAATATGGACTGAAACCGGTCATCATCTAAATAATTGATATTGTGATCAGAGACTGGAATAAAAAACACTTGACAAGAAAAAACAATGGACCCAAGCTGGAACCTTGTGGAACACCACATGTAATCAGTTCCCAGTCTTCCCTTTGTTTCCTGTTTGTTAGGTAAGACTCAAACCGTTTTGCAGCATTGCCAGTGACATCATAATATTCTAATTTACTTGAGAGAGGGCTGCAATTCACACAATGGAAGGCTTTTGACAGGTCATATAAAATGCCAGTAGCCTCTAATTTGTTATCTACTGAATTAAGTACATTCTCACTGTATGTGTAAAAAGCCTTCTCTGTATCAGAGCTATTAAGTAACTTAAGCTGTGATTTGCACAATATATTATTTGCAGCTGGATGCTTAAGAAGATGCTTGAACGCAATGTTTTCAAACATTTTTGAAGATGTCGACAAAAGTGAAAATGGTCGATAGTTTGATGGTATCTCTGTATTCTTATTCTTCCAAAGAGGCTTAACTTCAGCATATTCTAACCAGCCTGGAAATGATCCACTGATAAGAGATGGATTGCACAAATAACTTAAGATAGAACTCAATTCACATGAAAATTGTTCGATTAATATTGTTGATATGTTATCATAACCAGCAGAATACTGTGATTTTGAGGTCTTTATTGTGCATACTACTTTTTTGGGGGAAGCAAGTGTCATTTTCATCTTACTGAAGTTATTTGTAGAGACTGATCCCAGATATTCCATTGCACTTTTTCTGCACATGATGACCCCCGGCTGTCAATAACAGAAACAATGTACTTAGTTAAGAGGGTTGCAACTCTACATACACTTAATGCAATGTCTTATTTATTTTTGGAACTATATATTCCTCTTTCTTTGTGAATCTCGCTTTTTTGTCTTCACTATATCTGATGTAGTTTTTATTTTGTTACCTGATGTAATTATCTTTTTCTCATAATGCCGCTATTTATATTTCTAGATAACTTGCTTCAAAATTTTGCAGTATTCATTGTAATACATTGCAATGGTAACATAAGAACTGTTCCTACTTATTAGCTACAGTTTTGATTTTGTCCCATGCGATACATTTATCCCTTGAGTAACTTTTGGTTTATATTTAGACTTCTTTCAGATTTAGGTTACCTTTAGGGAAAAAATTTCAAATGAGGAAATACTTTTATTAATGATTATTTTGTATTTTCTGTTTGAGCCAGAAATATTGGAAACATCTATCCAGTTCATGTCTTTCAGCAATCTCCTACAATTCTCAGTTTTTGACTGGTTTATTACCCTCCCATACTCATATTTAAAAGATTCTATATCCTGACAAGTTTCAACATTTAACATAAGATGCTGCATGTCTTGATCAGATAGCACATTTACTATTGGTTTTTTCCCTACCCTTGTCTACAATGATATTATAATTAGGTGTCTCAGAGCATATACGTAGCCTAGCCACGAGGTTCACAGTAGGAATTAAACTGAATGACAGTGTTACTGACTGCAATAATTGTTCACTGACAGAGTTTTTCAGTTTAGCCACATTAAAATCACCGCCATCCACCATTTCCTCGACTGTGAAATGGGACAACTGAGTTTACAGGTTTTTGATGAAAAAGTTATCTGAAAGTCCTCTGTATATACTTATTATTATAAAGGGCTTATTATGTAATACTACTTATTTTGCACAAGTTTCTAAATGCTGCTCTATGCAAAATATATAAATATCTGTGTCCTCGAAATTAAAGTAGTTTCTGACAAGTGTGGCTACTCCTTCTTTCTCCATATAAGAAGCTACCTTAAATCATGTAACATTTAACATATCTATATCAGTGGTCACATAATGTTCAGAGAGGAAGATTATATCGACTGGTGTACTCTACTCCAATTTTTCAACACAAATAAGCAACTCATTGTGCTTACCCCTCAGTCCTTGTATATTCTGATCCGATAAGGATAGTTGATTTTGTGCAATAACTGAATTATATTTGGATGGACCAATTTTTCTATCATTTTCTGAACATCTCCAGTTTCAATTAGTGTCTGCAATAACTGCGCATAACAAAATTTGCTTTCTGGCTGCTTGTTTTATCAATGCAAATGTCATTTTCAAACTGT
The DNA here is from genome assembly GCF_023864345.2 of Schistocerca serialis cubense. Lineage (NCBI taxonomy): Eukaryota > Metazoa > Arthropoda > Insecta > Orthoptera > Acrididae > Schistocerca > Schistocerca serialis. The sequence continues at coordinate 360,876,547 of NC_064646.1, forward strand.
CTCTGAACATCTTTTGTTTTGGCCCTTCTTGCCCTGAAAAGACTTTCATAGGATTTGTCGACCTGGAAAAAGTGTTCGACAATATAAAATGGTGCAAACTGTTCGAGATTCTGAAAAAAGTAGGGGTAAGCTATAGGGAGAGACTGGTCATACACAATATGTGCAACAACCAAGAGGGAATAATAAGAGTGGACGATCAAGAATGAAGTGCTCGTATTAAGAAGGGTGTAAGACAAGGCTGTAGCCTTTCGCCCCTACTCTTCAATCTGTACATCGAGGAAGCAATGATGGAAATAAAAGAAAGGTTCAGGAGTGGAATTAAAATACAAGGTGAAAGGATATCAATGATATGATTCGCTGATGACATTGCTATCCTGAGTGAAAGTGAAGAAGAATTAAATGATCTGCTGAACGGAATGAACAGTCTAATGAGTACACAGTATGGTTTGAGAGTAAATCGGAGAAAGACGAAGGTAATGAGAACTAGTAGAAATGAGAACAGTGAGAAACTTAACATCAGGATTGATGGTCACGAAGTCAATGAAGTTAAGGAATTCTGCTACCTAGGCAGTAAAATAACCAATGACGGACAGAGCAAGGAGGACAACAAAAGCAGACTCGCTATGGCAAAAAAGGCATTTCTGGCCAAGAGAAGTCTACTAATATCAAATACCGGCCTTAATTTGAGGAAGAAATTTCTGAGGATGTACATTTGGAGTACAGCATTGTATGGTAGTGAAACATGGACTGTGGGAAAACCGGAACAGAAGAGAATCGAAGCATTTGAGATGTGGTGCTACAGACGAATGTTGAAAATTAGGTGGACTGATAAGGTAAGGAATGAGGAGGTTCTACGCAGAATCGGCGAGGAAAGGAATATGTGGAAAACACTGATAAGGGGACGGGACAGGATGATAGGACATCTGCTAAGACATGAGGGAATGGCTTCCATGGTACTAGAGGGAGTGGTAGAGGGCAAAAACTGTAGAGGAAGACAGAGATTGGAATACGTCAAACAAATAATTGAGGACGTAGGTTGCAAGTGCTACTCTGAGATAAAGAGGTTAGCACAGGAAAGGAATTCGTGTCGGGCCACATCAAACCAGTCAGTAGACTGATGACCAAAAAAAAAAAAAAAAAACCTAACCCCATTTCATCCTGCAACAGTTATTGAACACCCCTACCATATGAACCATGTAACAATAAAACTTTCTTTTGTTTCACAACTTTTTCTGACTTCTCAAACAATATTTGAAAGTTTATTGTGTCCCTTCTACTCCTACATCTACTTGTGGCTCATCAGTTTTCAACTATGACAACAGATCAAACCCATTTACCTAATCAATTAATTAATTAAATTTCTTAAAAATTTTATGCCTAAAGTTTGGACTCTAATTCAAAGCTTTTGCAGAAAAAGAGACGATTAAACCTGTATTGCTTACATAATGAAACAAAGGTAAACAAAGAACTGAATCTACATAATATCAACTTTACATTTATTTTCGAACTTTTTCACTTGGGCTACTTGCTATAGATTCAAATTGACAGAGTGTAAGAACATACTAATAATATAAATTGTACTTTACTGAACTAATCACGTAATTTACAGTATACGATAACATAAACAAAACCTAGGCCAAAATTCCTGTCTATGAGACATTTTCGTTTGCCATAAAATAAGCAAGTAAAAGTGAAATCTTCAATAGATAGTTTACAATAGGTACTAATTTACATATTCATGATTTAATATTGCCTTAATTAATTGTTATTACACAGTTAAACACTTATCTTTAAGAGAGCTCTGAACTGGGGTGTCTTGTCTTCCACAGACAATATTTATGTAACAACTCTGTGGTGCTACTTAAATTTTTGAAAGTCCAGGAGGAGGAGGAAGCAGCAATATGTATCACAGAAAGAGAGGTAGGTTATTCTTCAAATCTTTATTTAATGCTTCGTTTCTTGTTACAGAATTATGATTACAGATCATATTTGGCTTACATTATATTACATTTACTGAAAGCATTTTTCTTGGCAAGGAACTGCTCCTACTGTGTTGAAGTATTCACAAAATTTGTCTCGAATTTGCTTTGTCTGTAATACTACTTTCCTGTTCTACATCTCTGAAGCTCTGCTAGTTCATTGTGTTTATTCCTCCATTTATCTGGTATTATAGTACCTGCAGTGGAATCTTCAGCACCTACATGTCAAAGCCAAATACTATTATTCTGCCTCATTAATAAGTTATGTAAATGGCAACATATCAACTCAACATCTTTTGTTTTCTTTGGTGACAGAATAATAGGCCTCAAAAAATTTTGAACCTTGACATTTTAATGGCAAACACATATTCCACTATGCAATGCACACAAGGCAAATGGAAGTTATACACTCATCTTTCACTATTTAGTACATTTTGTTTGTATGGTCCCAGGAGACTGGGATACAGATGTGAAGTCTCATCTCCCACAAAAAAAGGAAATTTTTTGGCAGTGGGATGTGTAACTAGTTGTTTCGCAGTAGTGTCCAAAAAGGGGTTATTTTTCAATACTCCCCATAAGAGATTCATCCATTAGTCGCAACATCCACCATAACCAGTTTGTAGTTTGTATTGGCTCGAGCCATGAGCACAGTGCTGTAGGTACACTTATAATTATAATAGTACGACCCAGAATGTTCAGGCCTCTGTGTAGTTACATGCCTCCCATCAACAATTTCAATACAATTATTAAAATTCGATTTGACTTCATAATTTCTGGTAGTTTTTTTCTAGCCATAGTCATTTATATAAAGAATACAATCTAAAAATAATCACTTTGTTTCAGGAATTAATTTCATCAGATCCCATATCTTCACAAACAACAACAAATTTGAGGAAGAAGACATTCACCACAAATTGTTGAAGTTAGCCTATAAACATTTGCAAAAAGAAGAAACAGAAAACGAAGTTGTCCTGGGCTTTGAAACTACAATGACTGCCATCCAAACAGCGTGCTCTAGCAGAGACGTTTATTGACGAATTCTTATGTGAAGCTGTAATTGGAAATTTACAGAAAACTTCAGTTACAATTAATATCAGCCAGCCTGACAGTTGCGTGCTCTCACCAACATCAGAACTGCATCAAGTGACGCTGGCTGACTATATCCATTTAGTAACTCCATGTACATTGCACCAAGTGAAACTATTCAAGATCATATAGACTCATAAACTGAAGTGGTGGGATCAGAAGTGGAAGGGACAGCTACTCACTATCAAGCAAAAAAAAGTATGACACGTGATTGTACATGTGCAGTGGTGTGTGTGTGTGTGTGTGTGTGTGTGTGTGTGTGTGTGTGAAATACTTGGTGAATATTGTCCTTTCACACTTCCTTTATTGCTTTAATATTTTCATAACAGTCTAACTTAGTGTTCTAGTTGCAATACAGGATTGAAATTTTAGGTCTTTGAAGTCAGCCCTACTTGGCAAAAATCTCAGATTAATAGTTAAACGTGAAGTTGCTGGAATGGAATTTCGTGCAACTGTGTCCTTCTTTTCAGAACAGAGCAAATTAATTCCAGCTTGTCATTAAAAATCTGACTGTCCATTCATTTGAAGTTCCTATAATCGTCAGGATCTGTGGTTAACATTTCAGACAGCAGATTTTCATGGGTGTCCTTCCTTAACAATTTCAACCATTCCTTCATAGGTGTTTTCTTTTTTTCATACACAATGCTAAAGCCATAGCAATATACTCTTTATCTGCATCAGCAAGCATTTTCATAGCATAAATGAAAATTTGTCAGCAGTAAACTCGAATTTCAAGAGAAACTTTTTAGTAACTGTCGATCGTTGGGTTTAATGTGCACGAGAGAAAAGAGTTACATTAGTGCAGCCAAAATACCAGCTACTGAACACTCTACACTCGGCAAACTGTTTGAGGGAATGACCTGATGGTTTTCTGGTTTGATCGTCAATCTGCAGCTTATCTCAATGAATTTATGGACGGTGACACTCGTCTCAGAGCACCTCCTGCAATTGTAACGTCGTTTTGACGTCACACATAGTACAATCGATTCAGCAGGCTCCATATTTATTTTGACATATTTACCTGCTGGTGTATTATAACTTGAAGCATGCTGTTTCTTGGCAACGGCACATTGAAAATGTATCACAAACACATCACTCTTATCATCGAATGTCAGTTAGTAACACATCAACGACATAAGCCTTCAAAAGATGCTGTGATAATTAAGGTCTAAGACATGTGTCACATGAGTAGGCTGCAGTGTAATGGATAAGGTCTTGGGTAATAGAATTAGAGGATGATAGGTCTGCATCTCCAAATATGCTAATATTTTTATATCTTAAAGTTGTTAAACCTAAGACACTGGGACTTTCTTATGAATACCATACCAGTATTTTATGCAAAACTCGATGTTATTTAACATTTCTGTCTGATTGGAGAAAGAAAAAAAGACGAAATAAATATTCCGCTGTTTATTTCTGAAGATGGGGCGAGCATGTGGTTAGGTAGGAACCTAAGAGGACAGCCTAATTTGCTGCACGTGTAAAAAGCAGCAATAAAATTCATATTCTTCCTTGTCAAAAATATTTAGCTGTTTATTTCCGAATATGTGGTGATATCAGAGTATATGGTATATAATTAAAATGATGGGCACTTTCCTTGTCCCATAACAGTTTTGCCGAAGTCTTGCGATCTGCACATTCTGATACTCCACACTCTGTTCCTAAACACAAATAACTGCACTTAATTTTACCACTTCATCGTCAAAGCTGTCTGTGTTGACGATTCAGATGAATCTAACACTGTTATATGGAGAGCTGAACTGGCTGCTTGTGTGCCATAGGAGCGTTGTACAGCTTTAGACGGATTGTCGAACCTCCCTGGCAGTTTTCTCTTCAAATCATCAGTTGAGGTGGCTAATAAGGAATGTCAATGTGGTTAGCTGCATTCCACGTGAGATTATTAATGTCTGAGTTCATGGACTGGTTTTGTTCGACGTGTAGCAGACAAAACTTAACATCATTATAAAGGTAAACAGTGTCTTTTTTCATAAGATGTTATCGTCGGCTATTCACTATCCATTTTCTACTCCTAAAACGGAACATTAATCATCAATATACATTTAGTTTGCAAGTGAATCCTGACGATACAGTTTAGTAACATGATATGATATACCTCTCAGGGTCCTTAGCAAACCTAAAAAAGATAGATGTGGTATCTTCGTCTTGTTGTTGCTACAATTTAGTGCGCTACGCTACGTCTCTATTTTAAAAACCATTGTACAGAACAAAATAAACAACTACAATTCACTTTCGTTTCACGATCACGCCGAACTCAACAGTAGGTCGCTTGGCACGCTGCAGGCGTAGTAGGCAACAAAATCGAGGCGAGGTGTCGCGACCTTCGACGGTCGCGACCACAGTCTAACACACAGAACACCAATATAGTAGAAGTGCAAAGACCACGTTATTATACGGAAACACGGAACGACACCAGCACTACTTGTGGCCTATCTGTGAACTTCAATACTAAAAAATATGGCGCGAAAATCTCTTATGTTTATTTCTAAATACGCGAATTAGATTACAATATTTTTCATTTAATCTTTGAATGTGGGCCGCATAATGCAGTAATAAAGGTTTTTGAGATCTTGCAAAGTAATATATAAAAGAAATCTCAATCAAAAACACACATTAACTACTTGTAGCTGCAGTTTACATTGTGAAAATTTTCGTAAATTACCACGCCACCTTTTGACTGTGAAATTTTTTTGTAAAACTCAATATTGCGATTTTGGTCGTGTGGCCGTTATCATGTGGAAATAAACGAGCTTTAGCACATATCAGACTAAAAAATCATCTGACATTGCATGCATATATAAATGATTTTTACGTTTCCACATATCCTAAAGCACATTATGTTCACTCGCATGATCGAAAGTGGAATAGTAGGTGACAAAAATAAATAACTACACAGCTAATGGATAACCAAGAGGTCATTTACAAAAAAAATCTGTGCTACAAACCAAGGATGTACTGTAATGTCTACAAAATCCGATTTATTATTTTTTCTGTTGATTGTTATTTATGGATATTCAGTCATCTGTAATTGAACTTCTGCACAGTTCAAATAAATTTATGAAACACACAAAATGCTACTTTACATCAACTGAAAAACAAATTGGGAGCAGAGCAGGTAGACACTCCATGAATGTAGCCAAAATGTTTTTGCCAATGAGACATACAAAGAAAATTAACTGCAACACACAACATTTTTTTTCTTTTTTCCCAAACTTGGCTGTTATTCTGGCAACACCCATTATGTTTAAATAATGAAAGAAGACACTGGTACAACATTTATTTTTAACATTTTTATTTATTTACTTCCTCTTTGAAAACACTGTTTGGTACACTACTGAAAATTAACACAAATTCCCCTTGACAGCACTTTATTCATTATACATTTAGAATCCAATCATCACATCTAGAAAGTGTTAAGTTATGTGCCTGCTGAATTACCAGATTTTGTCATAACAAGTCAAAGGCATGATTTTTATACAAGAACATTTGTATATGTATAGGGAGCTTACTCTCATTGTACACATAAGAAACAAAATACAAAGTCTTTTAACATGATTTGAACTTCTTTTTAAGTTGCATACACAATTTCCTCTTGTTTGTAAATTTCTTTTCTTTCACATACTCGTATATTATAAATGGAATACTTGTCTTCAGAAGTCTCTCTTCAATGTCATGTTTATTACAAATTGTTGTATGAGACAGAACAAATGTTTTTTTTTAAATTATCATGTAGTTTTGTTGTGTGACCATGAATATTTAGATACTCATACACCTGATCATGGAGTGCCCTTAGGAAAATCATGACTCTTTCACTTGCATATTTCAAATGAGAATGCTCCTCACTATTCTCTTTAAATGAAGTAAACAAATGATTTTCAGTCACAACAGAGGAGTAGAGACTGGTATGACATGTTTCACAATCATCTGGTACATCTATGGCTTTTAGTACATAGCCTGCTACATAGGCTAAGGATTGTTGATCTTCTACAGACTCTATGATACCATCTGAGTAAGAATAAATTTCCTCAGGTGTATCAGTGTCTTTCATCTCACACTCACTTAAATGTTCACTCCTACCACCAGCTGCCAAAAAGTGACACAAACTGCTCAAGGGAGTGAAATCATCATTTTCACAGTTACTTACACTCATGGCTTTGAAAGGCAAAGTCATATGATTGACAACACAAGTCTTCAGAGCTTGTACAAACTGAACACAAGTTGGGTTTGTATTAGCAATACCATGTTGTCTTATACAACAAAAGAAATTCTCTAAAGCATCTTGATTGAACGCCTTGAAATTTAAGTACTTAAAGCCAACCACTTTCAAGGTCTTCCACAAGAAAATAATAGACTGTAATGTAATCTGCCAACCTTTTATGAAGCTCAACACATTAGTCTTGTTTCTTCCCGTTTTTAAATCTATTATTTGCCAGCTGCCTATTTCCCTCAATATGCTATACCACATTTCTAAATGTGGCGAATTTTCTGATAAAGCACACCTAAATTGTTTTCCATCCCTGGGATATTGCTCATTACTGTTGAGTGAATCAGATTATCTACCTTTTCCACAAACTCAGCTGTGTGTATAGCTTCAGATGGTAATGTGTGAGTAGAAACATATGTTTCAATTGCAGCTGCAACAGTATGGCTCATTTGTGCAGCAGCAACTTTTACCTTCATTTTGAAATGGGAATCAGAAAAGTTAAAGTGTTGTGCTTTTAATTTGGGCAGAGTTTTGAACCGTTTTTTTTATCCAAAAAGAACACTGTACTGATGTACTCAAACTTTGCTGCTTTGTGAGGTTCAAATTGAATTTTATTATCTATCAAAGCATTTCTAGTGTTTTTGAGCAGATGTGGTACATCATAAATCGTAACAATTGGTTGATTATTGACGACAAAATGAAATATACTGGGCTTCAACAAATTTGCTTCACACAGTTGCTTAAGGGCCTTTTGGTTTGTTGCATTCTGGTCACATACAGTACAAACCACTTTGAACCCAATATTCTGTAGTTCACTTATGATGTGAACAATGAGTGATTTCAAGTGGGTGTAGTGGAAAGTGGTTGCAGTAAAGTAATATGCTAGAACTTGTTTCCAAGTTCTGTGAATGCCTTTCAGCATAAAAACCAATGCTTGACTAGCAGCTACAGGTGAACGTCCTAAATGACCCAAGTCCTGATACCCATAGATTAACTGTTTGTGTGCATCATAGTACATACCATCATCCAGAGACATTTCATCAAAAAGTAGAGCACAATACTTGTCATTTTCATGCATATTACTTATTTCCCTTGCTAAAAAGTTTAATAAAGCTAGATTAAGTCCTGTATCAAATGGTATGTGGGAAAGCACTCCCTTGAGCAGCCTGACAGATGGAAGGGAGAAGTATGTGGCCAAATATCTGTACAACTGGGGACTACGCTTATAAATAGATAAAGCAAATTCCTTATCTTGTATAGACCACCATACTGCTGTGGGCTGCATATTGGCATTTCTTAACTGACTATTAATAAAAGTTTTAGTCACATCATTCAACTCTTCTTCAATTAACTGAAATTTCCTGTCATCATACAACTCTTTTAGAATTTTCAATTTATTCCTCTCATTCTGTAGCTGCTTTTTCAATTTACACACTCTGGAAACTGTAATTCTATGCAATTTATACATTTTGTGTTTTCTTGTAGTTAAATCACGTTTAGAAATGCCAGATCCCATTACACCTGCACTACTTTCAACATCATAAACAGGTGAGGATAAAAAGCTGTACTCACCATCATCTGTGCTCTGTAAAGGGGTCTGCTTCGTTGTATTACTGTAGATTTTGCATTGTGACCTGTCTCGTGCACACTTATATTTGCACTCGATGTGGTGAAATCGCCACCACCACCACCACCACCACGACCACCAGTGTAACGCAGATGGGTGGGGGAGGATGATACAACACCAATTCCATGTGCTTTGGTATAACACCAGGATTTAGCCTGTGTCTAGTAAAGTTCACAAAATCTGCTTCATAAAAATGATCCTCACAATTACTGCAGTTGACACATTCATCTATATTACAGATCAATTTCCACTTCTTTAAAGTCTCACTTTTTGATGCAGCTGGAAATTTATAGAAATGTTTATTCTTGTGTTTGGAATTTATTTTTACATAATAACTACTCCTGCATCCAGGAAACTTGCACGAGTATTTCAATTTCAATCTCAAACTGGATTCTTCTCTTCGTGTATGATCCATCCTCATGTGTCTGAAATGTTATTCAAACCAAAAATTAGGAACGAGAAAAAAGATCAGGTATGGTTTACATTGATTAATGTTAAAGAAAACTCAATGTGAAATTAATTTCACTATCAAAAATCATATTAGCTTGTGTCTAAATGCAGCTATCCTGTACTGAAGTATTGATAACTGCTATCATGGCTTGTAATCTGATGTGTTATTGCTACAAAATAGTGAAAAAACGAAACAAATTCTCATTTCTACTACGGATATGCACATCACTCTATATATAACTGCGTGAGCATAGTTGCACTATATTCAATATTCAACACTACTTAGTTAAACAGTGCTAAACATGCTATCAGGCGGTAGAAACACTGCTTATTGTACCATTTCAGTATATTTCAGCATCTAGATACCATGGTAGATACCAAATTCAACTGTACATTATCAGTAACAGTTACAGCTGTAAATCTGTATTACATTGTGTTGAGCATTGAAGTGCGAGAAGATTTCTACTGCATTGGATATTGCCACAATAATACATGTAAATGTTCAACTGCTTTAAGGACCTGCTTTGTGTGACTTCGAAACAAATGTCTTATTATGTGAGAACACAACCTTTGTCGATACAACAGCAACAAATACTTTTTACCTGGATAGAGTGTTATGTACTGTACAGAATATTTACTGTCGAAAACGGGAAATAGAACACACTCAAGGCATTACGAATCAATTGTAACACGTCCAATATTTGGTATGTAGTAAATGGCACAATAAATAATACTTATTATGTCACTAAGAGTACTTCATGGCAAAAAGGAAGACGGATCAAAGCCAGAATTATATTCCGTTACAGGATTCGGAAAGTTGAATACAAACTATGTCAAAAGCTGCTAGCATGGGATTCTCTATAAAATACAACTGAGCAACGGAAATTGTATTTCTTTGCAGGAACAAATATACAAGAGTCCACAGAACGTAATGTGATGATACAACCTCGTGTTTTATATTAAACAAAAGTAAAAAAGTAAATACTGAATCATCACACCATCAAATATTACGAATGCATCCAAAAATTAAGCAGAATAATAGCAACATACTTACACTGCAATTTAAACGAAAAATCACGATCACGTTGCTACGATACCAAAACAATTATGGAAGACTACGTCAGCCAATAGGAACACGAGACTATAAATTGCTAAACTTGCAGCGCTCCAAGTGGCCTGGGACCAAACCAACGTCGTGCTACCGGAAATCCCTATATGAAGGTACGTTTACACTGGGATTAAATTGACATGTCGCTCATACATGTCGCGATACATGTATCCCAGTGTAAACGTACCTTGACATGTCGCGATACATCACCTCATACAAAAATTCACGGAACTTGTATGCGGACCCTCGAGCTCATACATGTTGCATATACATTTTGTATATCGCTTTATGGCCATATACGCGCCTTGTATGAGCGACATTTGAAGAACTCGCGCATGCGCAGTACTATCATTTCCTGTCGTCTTGTCGCCTGCTGCTTATTTTGACGATTAGCGCATGTGTAGTACCAGGGTCTTTGGCGGCTGTTTGATTTTTGGAGGTTCTGACTATCGTTTCGACGTTAATGTATCTGCATAGAACATCAAAAAGTGCCATATGCAACATTATTCTTCGTGTTTGCGAGGCTATTGTGCAAGTTTTATTCCAAGAAGTGAAGGTAAAAGTTTTATATACATCAGAGTATGTAATACATTCTATAATTTTTTCATGCATCTGGCACGCATATCAATTTTTTGCTATTATTCCGGCGGCCTCGCGTGATAATGTTGACAACAGATGCCGACAATCGTGTGTGAGACGTTGGCATTAGCAATCGCGCGACAATGCAAATGTTTTGTAATGAAATCTTCGTTTCAAGAGGAATCCCCAGTGGCCAAAAAACGGAGAGTTACTGCCAACTGATCCTCTGGTGGAATCGCTTCCCGAAAGTTTGTGTTGGTTTTGGACACAAGAGGAGCCACAAGTGATAACAAACCGCGGAAATCCTCCATACTCATCCTAACATAATTTCTAAAATGTGCGTCATCCTTTAGCGTTAATTCGCGAGAAACTCTCTCTGCCACCATCTACGCTTCCTCCGCCTTTTCTTCCTATCATCTTCCAAAAGAGCAAGTGTACCAGCACATAAAAATGTGAAATCTTCCAAATCGTCGTCGAAAGCTATCGCACAGTGATACATATCAACCAGTGTAAACGCACGCTCATACATGTATGAGGTTGATACTTGTCAACTCATACAAGTCACGATACATGTCGCAAAGTCGCATATACATGTATCTCATACATGTGCCGATACAAATGGCAGTGTAAACGCACCTTTAGACTGTGGTCGCGACTTTAATGTTCGACTGTGCTGACGTCATATTAGCAGGAAGTGCTGTGATACCCGTGTTTCCCTCTGATGATGTTTGGCGTCAGTAATCTTGAGAGTTTATCAGGAAAGATATGCCAGGGATATAAACAAACCAACTGTGTGTGTGTGTGTGTGTGTGTGTGGGCAGGCACATGGGAGATAAGTTGTGCGATTGAGATTGGATGTGTGGACAGTAATTATGGTTTCCGTTGCAAGGCTGAAGAATTATGTGATTGCAGGTCTTAGCGCTTGTGGGGGTGCAGCTATAGTATACTATGGACTTATTTTCGATAGAAACAGGAAACAGGCCTTGCAGGCAGCTTACACGGATAATTTTACACCAAGTGTTAAATGGGACAAAAACTGGGATAGGTTTGTATAGCTTATATCAAAATACCTCTTCAAGTGTTTGGTATTGTATGTTCTTATGCCGTGAAAAACTGCTGACTTGCGTTGGGGTTCCTTAACTTACTACAGTTGCAAAAATCTATTTGACTCTGTAAACGTTAACCCTCCTTACTTTTGTGATGTTGGACGTAGCGTATATTCTCAATTCTTACAGGATGGAGCCAACCTCACTTGTAAAATCTTCCAAAGGGAGTTCAGATGACAATAGGTATAACGAGGAGTTAGAGAAACAAAAGTCAACTGCTACACGTAATTTAATACTGATACGTCATGGTCAATATAACCTATCTGGCGAAACGGACGCCGAAAGAGTTTTAACTGAACTTGGTAAGTGAGATGTAAGTTTTTGAGTATTGATTTAATGATTCAAATTAAGACACCAAATGAAGTAACGATTGTCTTCTGCTACAGGAAGGAAGCAAGCAGCTCTGACAGGGCAGAGATTGAAGGAACTTGATATGCCTTATACGTGTCTTATTCGCTCCACAATGGCACGAGCTGTGGAAACTGCAAAAATTATACATAGCTACTTGCCAGATGTACCAGTGCAGGATTGCAATATGCTGGAGGAGGGTGCGCCAATACCACCGGAGCCACCAGTTGGACACTGGAAACCAGAAGTATTTGTATGTCTGATTTTAAAAAATCGAATTATTGCAAAAAGAAATTTTCCTAAAACCGTATTTGATCATTTAACAAGAATGTTGTTTGGAAAATAGCATCCACTTATCAATTCCCATAATGTTGAATGTATGCACTGTCAGTTACAGAACTTCACTTTTAGTGGAAGGTGCATGGAATGGAAGTGATCGCTGATGTGGAAAGAGAAGTGTCACAGCAGGAATATATCAATCATGTTGCAGAGAAGGCAGCGTATTTAAGTGCTACAGTCTTGTAGTTGAAATTGCATTGTACTGTCATAATACTGCTGTGAATACAAATGAAACATAAGAAAATGACTATTTAGTGGTGATGGTGACATTTGTCAGGAAATGTTGGCAGAGATGGAGGCAAATTGACACCAGCCCAAAGTTGCCAGGCTCTAGGATACACATAACTCATCCACAGAATTGCCTTGAACCATGGCTTTCAGGATGTCATGTGAAAAGGAAGTTACTAATTACTACAAATAGGCCCTAACACATATCAAAACTAAATTTTATCATTGTAGAGCTCACTGATGATGCCTTGAAAAGTAAAAGGGTATAATGCTTCTGGGATACATAAAATACAGTGCAGCAAGAAAAGGCAGTTTTTGTTTACAAAACAAATACCATAAAAGAGCTTGTCTAGAAGGGCAAGCTGTAGGGTGTACAGTAGATCCCCAAAAAGGAAACTGTCAGTCTTCACAGTTAGGCTATAATTTTCTCAGCTGATAATGTGATGTGAAACAGAGGTGAATTTGAAATGTGGTTTATGATGCACATTGTCTTACTGAGGAATAAGTCTAAAACACTGTAAATTTCAGCAGTTTCATGCCCTAATTGTATGCTTACTAAATACACTACTGTTATAATCTGTACCATCAGCAAATGACAACTTCAAATCTATGTAGTGAATTATACAATTAGAATGAGACAATAAACTAGTGTGGCCCAGCTGCTAAATGACCAGTCTCTAATGAAGGAGAAATGTTCAGAGAGTATCATTGTGTTTGCCTTCAATAGCTTTACACATTGCAGTTTTTCTGTTCCTCCAGGTCATTAATTTAAACTACTGGAAAGTTATCTAGTAGAAAATATACAACTGATGGAGCAGAAACTTAAAGTATATGTTCTATTGCATACTTAACAACTGCTCAAACACTATGATTTGAAATTGCTTATGCAGGATCAACTTTCATTTCATTGTAATGCCTTGGTTTTATTTTCTCGTAGGTCTTGAGCAGTGTTCAATTTCTCTCTTTGTCAAAAACCATACAGCTTTGCAACAGGCTCAATGGAGACAGTTGGAAGGGGTAAATTGTCTTCCACAACTTGTTTTGGAAGAATGATGTGGTCAGAAATTGCTAAATGGTTTCTCATATTCTTCCGAATAAGAGCTACATAAAGCATTGAATAGTTTAACACCATGCTTAGGATTCAGCTCAAATTGATCAGGTGTAAAATGAAGTAAATACATGGAAATATATATTAAAATGTATTATGATATAGAATTTAAAGCTCTTAGATGATTGTGTTACAAATGAAGTAAACTTCAGATGACAGGAGCATTAAATTTGCGCCAAATGAGGACTGATCTTCAGAACATTGCATTAAAAGTCTAGCTTGTAACCTATTGTGCTACAAGCAAAAATGTATTCATATGAAGTTTTTACTTACATCCAAATAATCCTCTCACAAATTCACATGTAGTTACCCCCTTCATTTGGATATCTACAGGGTTATTACAAATGATTGAAGCGATTTCACAGCTCTACAATAACTTTATTATTTGAGATATTTTCACTATGCTTTGCATACACATACAAAAACTCAGTTTGTTTAGGCATTCACAAATGTTCGATATGTGCCCCTTTAGTGATTCGGCAGACATCAAGCCGATAATCAAGTTCCTCCCACACTCAGCGCAGCATGTCCCCATCAATGAGTTTGAAAACATTGATGCGAGCTCGCAGTTCTGGCACGTTTCTTGGTAGAGGAGGTTTAAACACTGAATCTTTCACATAACCCCACAGAAAGAAATCGCATGGGGTTAAGTCGGGAGAGCGTGGAGGCCATGACATGAATTGCTGATCATGATCTCCACCACGACCGATCCGTCGGTTTTCCAATCTCCTGTTTAAGAAATGCCGAACATCATGATGGAAGTGCGGTGGAGTACCATCCTGTTGAAAGATGAAGTCGGCGCTGTCGGTCTCCAGTTGTGGCATGAGACAATTTTCCAGCATGTCCAGATACACGTGTCCTGTAACGTTTTTTTCGCAGAAGAAAAAGGGGCCGTAAACTTTAAACCGTGAGATTGCACAAAACACGTTAACTTTTGGTGAATTGCGAATTTGCTGCACGAATGCGTGAGGATTCTCTACCGCCCAGATTCGCACATTGTGTCTGTTCACTTCACCATTAAGAAAAAATGTTGCTTCATCACTGAAAACAAGTTTCGCACTGAATGCATCCTCTTCCATGAGCTGTTTCAACCGCGCCGAAAATTCAAAGCGTTTGACTTTGCCATCGGGTGTCAGGGCTTGTAGCAATTGTAAACGGTAAGGCTTCTGCTTTAGCCTTTACCGTAAGATTTTCCAAACTGTCGGCTGTGGTACGTTTAGCTCCCTGCTTGCTTTATTCGTCGACTTCCGCGGGCTACGCGTGAAACTTGCCCGCACATGTTCAACCGTTTCTTTGCTCACTGCTGGCCGACCCGTTGATTTCCCCTTACAGAGGCATCCAGAAGCTTTAAACTGCGCATACCTTTGCCGAATGGAGTTAGCAGTTGGTGGATCTTTGTTGAACTTCGTCCTGAAGTGTCGTTGCACTGTTATGACTGACTGATGTGAGTGCATTTCAAGCACGACATACGCTTTCTTGGCTCCTGTCACCATTTTGTCTCACTGCGCTCTCGAGCGCTCTGGTGGCAGAAACCTGAAGTGCGGCTTCAGCCGAACAGAACTTTATGAGTTTTTCTACGTATCTGTAGTGTGTCGTGACCATATGTCAATGAATGGAGCTACAGTGAATTTATGAAATCACTTCAATCATTTGTAATAGCCCTGTATGAGCAAGTCGCTTACACACCCTCTTATTCTTGGAACACTCAAAAACAGTTTTTTTGTCATTTTTTATTGATGTATTTGTACAGTGTTCTACTACTCACCAGTTGTAACTGATTTTCTGAAACGTAATTTCCAATACAAGGTATCGCTGCGAACAACCTTTATGACAGTTGGAGCAGCGTGCTAGCCAGTGATTTCGCAGGCATCCCATGATTCAAGTGGATCATTTTAGTGAGCGTTCAAGTTATTTGAATGTCGTTTGAATTTTTTTACGTACTGAAATTTGTGAGGAAATTTTATGCTTATGAAAACCATTTTAAACTATTTCCACAAAGTACTGAGATACTCTATTGCTATCATAACATTAATCAACAAATCTAAACGCACCTTTTTTGTCTGGTTTGTAAATGGGTAGATTCCTAATTTTTGGGGTTCTCAAGTCACTGGTGAAATCCATTTTTCTCTGCCATGTCACATTTCCTAGATATACAACAGACTGTCAAAAAGTACTAGCGAACAGTGACAAAATTAAATCGGACAAGAAATAAATATTCAGAACTTGATACTATTTAATATGTATATATGGACACCTTGCCAATGGAAGATATGAATGAATTAAAAACATATTTTCAGTTTTAATCTCCCATATTATTTGAAAAATGTGGCAGTGCTCTTCTATTGTTTGCTGATTCATCACTCTCCCTAACAAGACCCCAGTAATAGTCACCCATCATCAAAGGGCTCCAATGATTTTGATAAAGGTTTTCAATGACATTAGCCTCTTTGGGTATTGAAATGAATCAGTAGTAACAGTTGAAAATTTGTGCCAGACCGGAGTCCAACTGAGACCTCCTGCTTAATGCGAGTGGTCATGTTAACAGTCTAAGCCATATGAGTACACTTCACATTGAATCCAGCCTATTACATACTAAAAGTGTAGGGGGAAACAAGGAGGTGGCTGCTATAATGCTGTAGCCCAATTTTAAATGTTAATAATTCATCAACTTACTTGGTGATAAACTTGGTTACCACCCTTCAGGAATCTTAAACTGGGAGTCTTAAAGGCACTGAATATCATGAAATGACTTCGGGATGGGATAAGATCATGGGAAATTGGTACGGGGAATGGCAGATGCTATTCCTACAATTTTACTATGTGGAGTAGGGCAAATAATAGGTGCACCATGTGTATGGTTATCATTAACTTCCTGTTGTGGTGCCTTTGGAGCTAGACACTGGGGGTGCCAGTTTAACAGCTGCTGCCTACTATAGTGTCATTCTTAACTTCTGACCAGCAATGGAAAAACTACATCTTTCCATCTAGTGGCATCTACACAGTACACAGCATTTTTATTAGGCCCAAGAATTCTGCCTTACTTACCGGCAATATTTACCCACTAGAGGAACAACTTTCCAGCAATTGCCTACAAATAAGACACTTAAGGACCAGCGCAAAAGAGCACTTACGTGACAAGAAGCATAAAGGCTCTTTAAAAAGTTTGCAGTAAGAGCCTTACTGTGAGCATCCCAGTTTCATATTACACAAATTACTGGATCAACTGTGAAGTAGTAGCTCTGGCAAACAGTGAATTTGTTGTGTTGTACACACAGCCCAATCTAGAGAATGCCTTTTACTGTTTCATTGTTTTCTCTCATAAATTGCTCAGACACACCTTCTGTAAGAATTCACTATATATGACACTGAATGAAAACTTTTTAGGCACACATGCAGCTGAGAGATGACCCCATCATATACGAGGGTAATCCCAAAAGTAAGGTCTCCTATTTTTTTTTAATTAGTACATAGAACTGTTTATTTCTACAATGGTTTACATCAGTTTACAGCATGAACATTTAGCTACTTTTTGACATAATCACTATTTCTGTTGATGCATTTTTGTAGACACTGTGGCAATTTTTGTATGCCCATGTCATACCAGCTCACTGCCATGCTGTTCAGAAAGTTATGGACCTCTTCTTTCACCTCGTTGTCAGAGCTGAATCGTTTTCTGGCCAAATGTTCTTTTAAACTAGGGCAAAGGTGATAGTCACTGGGCGCGTCAAGTCAGGACTATAGGGTGGGTGGGTGATTATGTTCCACTGAAACTGTTGCAGGAGAGCTACGGTTTGCCGAGCGATGTATGGGCAAGCGTTGTCATGGAGAATGTGTACACCCTTGCTCAACATTCCTCTTCTCAGGTTCTGAATTGCCCGTTTGAGTTTCACAATACCTGTCAGCGCTAATTGTGGTCCCAATGGGCATAAAGCTGACCAACAATAACCCTTTCAGATTCCAAAAAGCGGTTGTCATGACTTTAACGGCAGACCGTTTGTTTGAATTTCCGCGGCTTTGCCGAAGAAGGATGCCTCAATGGCATGATTGTTGCTTGGTCTCAGGTGTAAAGTGGTATGCCCAGTTTTCGTCACCCATGACAATTGAGTCCAGAAAGTTGTCCTGTTTGTCTGCAAGGCGGTGAAGAAATGTGCGGAAAGCATCAACTCATTGGCACATGGGGTCCTCAGTCAGCATGCGTGACACCCATCTTGCGCACACCTTCTGGTAATTCAATGTTTCCTTTAAAGTTCTGTGAGCGGTGCTTCGAGAAACCTCAGGAACCGTTGTGCAGTGTTCACCCAGGGTGATCCGCCGATCTTCACGCATGCTTTGCTCAACCTTCAACACTGTCTCCTCAGAAATTAACGGTCTCCCGCTCGTGAATTTCGGTCCGACCAGCTGCAAACACTCTACACCACTTGCGAACATTTTAGACATCCGTGCACAACTCACCATACACTTCCATCAATTGGTGATTGATTTCAATCGGTGCAGTGCCCTTTGCATTAAAAAACCGAATAACTGCGTGCAGTTCGCACTTGGCGGTAACATCCAACAGGAGCTCCATTCTCAATGGCTGCCAAGCCAAGACAGCACCTCAGTGTGGCATGTGCATATTTATACACAGTGCGTGAAGCTCTCTTCATAACAGTGTGACCAACCGCCACACAGAGTTCTGTACTTATAAAAAAATAGGAGACCTCACTTTTGGGATTACCCTCATAGTTAATCTGCTCTAATTCTTTGAATGCCCTTCAGGTTACGCATAGCTGATGGTGGGTGTAGTAGTTATGAATGGGAGTTGAAAGTGCTGGTCTGAAAGTTCCCAATGATTTTTAAAAATCATGATACATGAAATATTGTATAAGATAGAAGACAATTTTCTTGTATTATAGTTACATATCACACTTTGCACAAGAAGTCTTAGCATGCCAATTGCTGCAGTATTCAGAGACATGGATTGATCTTTGGGTACCTATTCTCAGTGAATAGTATCTGTGCAAACAGATTAGATCTCCAGCTGTGTACAAGGCATGAGGATAAAATCTGTCATTTCTGTTGAACCCCGTCTTTCCACTGGCAGTGAGAAAGTTATGTAGTTTGAGAGTACCTCCAAAGCCTGTGGTCTGTGTTATTGATTAGTCATACAGAAGTCTGGTATTCAGTTTGTAGTATTCAAACAAGGCTTTTCAGTGATGGGAAAATTTGGAATAGAGTTCAGTCATCCTTGTGGGGTCAAAAGAGAAGCTACTTCAGAAAATAAGTAGCAAAATTGATACGCAAGATGCTAAATTAGGATCAAATTTAAGCATGCGAACATAACATTTAATACAGTTATCAGCCTCGTAATAGCTGATTCACTGCTCTGCTGTTCACACTTAAGTGCCTGACAGAGGGTTCTTTGAACCACTTTCACACTATTTCTTTATAATTGTACTCCTTAACAGCATGTGGAGAAAATGCAGGCTTAAATCTTTGTGTATAAACTCTGATTTCTCTTGTTTATTACTATGATCATTTCTCCCTGTGTAGGTTGGTGACAAAGTATGTTCACATACAGAAGAGAAAGTTGGTGACTGAAATTTTGTGAAAATACCAGGCTGCAACAAAAAAGGCCTTTGTTTTAATGAATACCACTCCAACTCACTTATCATATCCATGACACTTTCTTCCCTATTTTGCAATAACACAAACCAAGCTGTTGCTGTTTGGACTTTTCAGTGCCCTCTGCCAATCCTATCTAGGTCAGATCCCATACAACACAGCAATGCAGGATGAAGGAGCATAGTGTAGGCTGCTTCTTTAGTAGATGTATTGCACCTTGTAAGTGCCTGCCAATGAAACAGACTTTGTTCTGCCTTTCCCACAATATTGTCTATGTGATGTTTTCAATTTAAGCTGTCTGTAATTTTAATTCCTAGGCATTTAGTTGAATTGACAGTCATTAAATTTGTGTGATCTATCATGTGACCAAAATTTAATGGGTTGTTTTTCATAGTCTTGTGGATGAGACCACACTTTTTCTTATTCAGAGACAGTTGCCACTTTTCAAACCATGTCTATGTCATTTTGAAATTGGTTTTAATCTTCTGGTGACTCTCTGAGACAATAAATGACAGCATCATCTGCAAACATTCTAAATCATTTATATAGATTAGGAACAGCAGAGGGCGGAGAACACTTCCTTGGGAACGCTGGATATCACTTCTGTTTTACCCAATGATTTTCCTTCTGTTACTACATACTGTGACATTTCTGATAAGAAGTGATGAATCCAGTCCACACAACTGGGGCTGTACTCCACAGGCGTGCAGTTTGATTTGAAGTCTCTTTTGAGATTGTCCGGTGTCCAGTACACACTGTTATGCCAATTCACGGTTCCATTAAGTTCAAATTGTGGCTCGTCACTACCTTCGTCACAAATTGTTATTCATCAGTTACCATTTGCTGATAACATTCGCAAAATTGCATTCGGCAATCAGGATTGTCGTCATTAATCGTGTTCAGTAATCATGGAATGTAAACTCTCCACTTTGCAGCTTTCAGAATGCGAACCCCCGCTTCATGTGCACATTGCATAGCAGACTTCTGTGGAGAATTAACACGTTCCCAACACAAGCTTTACGATCTAATTGGTGACAAGCAAGCAGATACACATTTGGCACCTGCTGATTTTTCTGATTTTGGCTTAGAGGATGTGGTGTGCATACACAAGAGTTTTGAGCCTTCCCTATTGCATGCAAATGTCGCATGATGGCAGGGTGATCACAGTTCATCATATTTTCCAGTTCTTGAGTACACTGATGTGGCTCATTGTGGATTAAAGCTTTCAAACAATCTTCGCGAAACCCTGGAGGTCTTCCTGTGAATGCAGTCACTGACATCAAAGTGATCCTCCTTAAGCTGAGAAAACCATTTTCTTGCTGTGCTCTGGCCAATGACATTATCCTCGTACAAATGTTTCTGCTATCACCCCTCTATTGTACTCAAACAGAAGAATATGTTGGAAGTGTTGTGATTTCTCCACTTGGCACTCCATTTTCTAGCCTACACATCTCCACTCACCATCTCCAAACAACAAAATGGCAATATGTAATCTCAAATAGCAACAGTGAACTAAAAATGAAAAGTAACAACCAATAAAAAAACCTAGAGCAACCGGAATACCAACACGCAAAACAAAAGCTCTGTGAACTTATGCATCCACCTAATTCTTGTCCCTTGAACTTCGTACGCTATTGTAATACTATATGTTGTGGTTAGCATACATGCTAAAGGCTTTAGAGTGTTTCTGCCTTTTTCTCAAGGTGCATTCCACCAATCACACTACCCAAGAATTCAACTGTTTGTCTTGAGGCTCCTGTGTGGGAGATATTCCTATCCTCATAGGGCACTGCATCGGAAATAAGTGATATCACACCCATTGTATCTTGCAGGGGCTATACAGCAACTAGTCCCTTCTTGTATTGTATATCCTTCAATGACTGCTCCCTTGCATCTTATAACTAGTAGAGGAGGACAGTAGTGACTTGGTGAGTGTAACTGATTACCATTGTATAATATGGTCCAGTCAGATCAGTGTAGGCAATGTATTAACTGTTTATTAACTGTTTATTTGTGAAATGAAGGAAAGGCTTAAGTTTGTCTCATGATCTGCCTTCGACTTTAGCAGTCTGTGGGACAAAATGAGCATCTGAGTAAAACCTACCTATTGTTCCTCATGTTCAGAGGAAGGTAAGGAGATGAATGCCAAAAAGTGAGATAAAGAATCACAACCCTCTGTTTTAGATTCTCATTTGCCTTTATTGTGAAAGCAGTTTGGTTCTATACATCAACACTGATACAAGCAATTCCTGCTGCTAATAAGCACCTGTGACACAAAGTCTACTACTGTCTCTGAAGCAAGAGGAAATTGCAGCCAAAATAAAACTGCAGGAGTAATGTAAGTTTTTAGATTTCAGTCTGTGTCACTGCAGACCACTGTAATAACCTCCTGTACTTTGTAAAAGGAAAATAGAATAAAAGCTGATTTCAAACTCCTGGCATAGAACAGGGTCATTTGTATGAATGTTAAGGAAACCGATTTCAAAACCACTGACTTACCTATGTTTGGCAACGACAGGCTGCACAAAAACAAGTCGGTATATCTCTAAGGCAGGTGAATGTTTTAGTTTCATCCCTCCCCCCATGAGAGATCGTGTGCTAATACTGTGCAATACTGTCCCCAGTCAACAATGACCTTGAGTTCTGTGAGGAAGTGTGTGCACAAGTTTCTTTGTGTATACCATATCCAGTTGAAGCCTGTAGTTGATAATTAGATCCTGTAGAATTACCACACTATGGGGATGTTTGGTAGGGTGCACGAGTGTCTGTCAAACCAGGAGTCTATGCGTGCAACTGTAAACACAGACCGAGCGAAGTAACGTAGTGCTTAGCACACTCGACTTGCATTTGGAAGGATGATGGTTGAAACCCGCGTTCAGCCATCCTGATTTGCATTTTCTGTGATTTTGCTAAATCACTCAAGGCAAATGCCAAGATGGTTCCTTTGAAAGGGCATGGCTGCACTCCTTCTCCATCTGTGCCTAATTCGAGGTTGTGCCCCATCTGTAA
Organism: Schistocerca serialis cubense; assembly: GCF_023864345.2. Classification (NCBI taxonomy): domain Eukaryota; kingdom Metazoa; phylum Arthropoda; class Insecta; order Orthoptera; family Acrididae; genus Schistocerca; species Schistocerca serialis. The sequence goes on from NC_064646.1 coordinate 360,899,340, forward strand.
TGACATCGTTGTTTTTCAGATGTTTAAACACTAATCTCCTCCTCCTCCTCCTCCTCCATGAACATGGCTTTCATCTTTTAAGAAGAAAGTCTCCACAGCGTACTAACCATAAAGGTGTAGGAGCAGCAATAGCAATATTGAAATTTAAAAAAAAAGTCCTGATTCATGTTCACAGTAATCTGAATGAGTGGGCCCAGTTCATGTTATGAAAAATGCTCCTGCACCTCCGCCCCCCCCCCCCCTCCCTCTCTCTCTCTCTCTCTCTCTCTCTCTCTCTCTCTCTCTCTCCAAGCGCATTACCGAATGGTCTCTCGCTTGAACTGCATGGTCTCTTGCTTGAACTGCATTTGACACCTTGCATCTTTTGAAAAGAGGAAAGATCGTGACTACATGGGCCATACTACGGGGGTTAGTTATAAAGTCTCAATCATCACAATGAAAACAAAAAAAGGGTAACAATGAAACTTGGTAAAGTGTTGGCCCTTCTACATAATCACTCTTCAGTGAGAGACATTTTTTCCAACATTGGATGACCAGGTGGAAACCTTTGTTGCAGAAGTCTGAATTTTGGCTATTCACTAAATGTGTCACCTTGCAAATCATCTTGTCATCTTTCTGAAAATGCCTGCAACACAGTGTTTTCTTCCTTCAAGAAAAGAGAAAGAAGTCACCAGGTTCCATCTCAGGAGGATATGGGAGCAAGGGGAAATTTGATAGCCAAATAAACAGAATATGTGGCTGTCCCGTGGAGAATGGGCTGGGGCATTGTCGTGGAATGAAAACACCACTTTGGACTGCTACTTGTGATTCGTTTTCTCCACATTCTCTCGTAATGTGGAGAAAACGAATCACAAGTAGCAGTCCAAAGTGGTGTTTTCATTCCACGACAATGCCCCAGCCCATTCTCCACAGGACAGCCACATATTCTGTTTATTTGGCTATCAAATTTCCCCTTGCTCCCATATCCTCTTGAGATGGAACCTGGTGACTTCTTTCTATTTTCTTGAAGGAAGAAAACACTGTGTTGCAGGCATTTTCAGAAAGATGACAAGATGATTTGCAAGGTGACACATTTAGTGAATAGCCAAAATTCAGACTTCTGCAACGAAGGTTATTGGGAGATTTGTGTGATGGTTTGCACTGTGTGAGCAAAATCTGTTAGCACCCCATGAGGGAAGCTCTGAGAAACATTCAGTGTCACATTGCCCTATGATGTTTGGGTCTATGCCTTTTTCTCCATTGATGGATCCAACTACTTCCACACCTTGATTTACTCCTCTGCGTCAGGTTCATAGTAACACACCCAGCACCTGTCAATGGTGACTAAATGGCTAAAGAAGTAATTTTAATTGCTCTGATACAACTGCAACATTTCCGTTGCTGCCTCAGTTTGGCAGTTTCCATTATTAACTTAGAGCAGATGTTGCATAAGATGAACCGAAAACGTGGCCATTTAAACCTCTGCACCACTCTTCGTTAAATGCTCTTAACAACTGTGGCTGTGGTGGCAGGTCAGTATGGTATGCAGCTAAACTTGACTTACGCTCTTGTAGGGAGTAGTTTTATGCTAACAGATATCACAAAGAAATTATTTTAATGTTTCAAAGAAGTGAGTTGATGTGTTTCAATTTCCCCTCAGAACTTATTGAGTGATAATCTGCTGTCCTCACAGTAGTTACAATATTGTTGCTCTCACAAACTGGTAACTGCTCTGTTTAGCTGAGTAAATGACCTTTGTTTTTTTAGAGAGAGAGAGAGAGAGAGTGGGGGGAGGGGGGCGGTGCACACTAATTTAATTAAATACATTCTTTTGAATGAATATTAAGACAGTTCTTCTGTTTGACAGCAGTTTCATCGTGATGGTGCTCGAATTGAGGGTGCATTCAGGAAGTATTTTCATAGAGCCAAACCCAGTCAAACTTCGGACAGCTATGAGATCCTTGTCTGTCATGCAAATGTCATTCGCTACTTTGTGTGCAGGTTTGTATTTTCAATTTTTGTGTAACATATTACAGTCTGATAGTTATTTTATTTTATAATTTTGTTAATTAATAATGTTAAATGATTTGTGACCAGATCATCATCTCACTGTATGCTCAATACTATTTTCTTGGCACAGAGAGTAAATGCATGGTCTGTGTAGAGTGACTTGAGGAAACAATTATGAAAATAAATACAGTTTAGTCATGGGAAAAACAATTTGCAATGCGACAGCATTTCAATGTACTGCAATTTCCATACAAAAATTACTGTCTAGAAGTACAATTACTGTTTCAGTAAAACTTTTTACCTGTTCAGATTAAGAGCTCTTCCGTATTCAAGCAAGATACACATGGTTGGTGTACAATAATAGCTGGTTTGTTGCATCAATAACCAGTTTGGGGATTTATACATATTATAAAGATATCAGATGTCCTGTAACTTCTTTTGACTTTTTCAGCATGTTTCTTCCAAGAACTTTCTTGTGGTTATGCAGGTGCTGTAGTTTGCATCTATCAGGGCTGTTCAATAAAGAATGATCATAATTTTTTTTGGCAACATACCTTTACTCATCCTCATAATTTTGATGGTCCTTCTCAAAGTAGTCTCCCATGAATGTGATGCACTTGTCCCAGCGTTTCTGCCAGTCTTCAACTACATGCTGGAAACCACTTTTTGAGAGGTCCTATAAAATCGCATTCGCAGCCTTCACCACTGCTTCTGATGATTGATAATGCCTCCCACGAAGGTGTTACTTCATGTTAGGGAGCAGAAAGAAGTCACATTGGGCTAAATCTGGACTATAGGGAGGGTGAGGGATGCACTTCACATTGAGTTTTGCAAGATATTCAGCAACAACATTGGCAATATGCGGCCGCGCATTATTGTGGTGCAGCATCCAGCCTGCATCTCGGAAATGTGCTCTTTTGCGCCTGATATGGACTTGAAATGTTTTCAGGATATCCCTGCAGTATGTCCAGTTACTGATGTGTGTGTGCAGGTACAACATGCTGATAAACCATTCCACGAATATCAAAAAATGAGATGACCATAACTTTCCCAGCAGAAGCAACCACTTTTGCTTTTTTGGGGGTTGGTGATGGAGATTCACACAATGAGCTTTGCTGTTTGCTCTCAGGATCAAAATGATGTAGCCAAGTTTCATCAGCAGTGATTACATTTGAAAGAAATTCTGGATCTTTCTCTAACGTCAACTTTAACTGCATGCAGACATGCAAACGAATGTCCTTTTATTCAGGAATCAACAGTCTTGGAATCCGTAGCGCACAAACGTGTCGTGTAATTTTTCTGTCACCAACATGTGGGTGGCAGCCAATGAAATGTTCAGTGTTTCAGAATGTGATCTTAAGGTAATTCGTCAATCCTCTCTCACAATGACAGCAGCAGTGTTGATGTTTTCTTCCATAAGAGCAGTAACTGGACCACCAGGTCCACCTTCCTTTGAAATTGATTGCCTCCCCTCTTTAAAAAATTTAAACCAACTTCAAACTGTGCTGTAGGGAAGAACAGACTCTCCATAGGCCTCCTGTAACATTGTATAGGCCTCAGCTGAAGATTTGTTGAGACAAAAGCAGAATTTCGAAGCCGCATATTGTTCCGCGTGTGTTACCTCCATTGTAGTGGTAGGCGATACTGAACATGTCTGACCTTGCCTGCCTCTCACAGGTGGGAACCAGGAGTCCCAACAGTGAAACTACTACGGCGTGTTTGTTGCACATTAAGCTAACAGAATATCATAAGATTAAATTTTAGCATGAGAAATTATGACCATAAAAAATTATGATCATTCTGTAGTGAACAGCCCTCATATATACCATGCAGTGGGACTGAGGCTGTATTATAATGGTTCCCAAAATTGATATGCAAGCCATTAACAAAACTTTCCAATCTCAGTATCTAAGTCAAGTTGCAGTGAACTTCTCTGTATGTTCTATGTACCCCTTCATTCAGTGTTGCCAACAGTTTATCCTCCAGTAAGTTTTGCTGTAGCCATTATAACTTTATAGTCGGTAATGTTGAGTAGAAGGAAGAGTTTAGCATGCACTTTCCTTTTGGGTATAACAGTAAATAATTGCTTCAACTAAATTTTACCATCGTTTGGAGACGAATTCTATAAGTTTCACTCTCTTCCAACCATTACATCCTCCATTACATTCCACACTCTGCAATCTCATTCTCATGTCCTGCAATATATCTTCTATCAAAATCAGTAGAATTGGGTAATAAGTTCCAATTCTTGAAAATTATGTTCGCCATCGCATTTTGCAAGTGACCGACTACACAGATTAATTGAAGAGGAATTTGTCAGCAAGAAGACAAGGTGGAACAGCAGTTAAATGATTGGAAATTGTCTCGATTTAGTTTTTTGGTTTCTATGGCTTGCTGTTTCAGACAAGCTCTTGATTTTTCTTTTACTGAGGCTTTTGTAAATTTCCTCTGCCATCTGCCATGAAGTTATATATACGTTGTAGATTCAGTCGTTTCTAGGTTATTTTCTTGCATAGTATTTTCCTTTGTCTTACCTCACTATGCTTTCCATATGTATTCTGGCCACATTGCACTGATGGTTTATTTCTCCTTGTTCATAAATTTACTTCATTCCAGATCCCGTTCTTCTCCACTGCCTATTCATATTAATAATTACCAGCATGTTTTCGGAGGAGGAGGATAACAAGGTAACATATCATGCAAGTAAATCAACAATTTGGCATTTTAAAGCCACAGAAACTAAAAGCATGACTTCTTGCAGAAATATATATATATCAAATTTCAAAGAGAAGACCAACACTAGCTGCAATCAGACATTTCAGTGTTGAAAATTGAAAGTTTGTGCCAGACCGTGACTCAAACTTGGATCTCCTGATAATGCAAGTGTTTGTTTTAACCCTGGAGTGGTCGGTGTCTGAGAGACACCAGCTGCACTTCGTTCACTCACTGTTGTACAACCAATACACTGGCAGCTGTGTGGTGCCATCTGCCTGTCAGTTAACTAGATACAGACGTATTCAGCTCATCAGTATCGCATTAGTCGCCGTAGGAGATTGTTTTCGGAGCTGCATCGCTGGAGTCTACCAGGTGCCACGCGACCTTTTGCCATTACTGGAGGTGTATATTAAATTTTTTATTTAACGTAGTAGCTTTTAATACTTGTTAGTAACAGCTGTTGCTAACAGGTATTTTTGTTTACCTTCAGATCCAACATGAGTTCACAGAAGACCTACAATTTGGAAAATGAACATGATAGGGAAATTGCACTCCGACTACTGTTCGAGGAATCTGATGATGAGTTTGATATTTACAATGATGTGTAAGAAGACAATGTGGAAACAAGAGAAGAAGATTCGAATACTGAGCAAGATGTGGACTCCAGTGAGTGTGATGGTGATGATCATGTGGACGAATGTTTTCTGGGAAGAAACAAATCCACAAAATGGTCAAAAGTGTGTCCCCCAAAAATGTTCGTATTCAACGACAAAACATTGTTACTCATTTACCTGGAGTGAAAGGAGCCACTAAGAATGCCAGAACACCGATGGAACACTGGGAGTTACTTTTTGATGGTGCATTACTTTCTAGTATTGTTGATCACACAAATAAAAAGATTTATGAAGTACAGAAAAATTATTCCAGGGAAAGGGATGCTCAACTGACCGATGTATCTGAAGTAAAAGCTCTGTTAGAAATATTGTATTTATGTGCTGCAAGCAAAGATAATACTAACACCCAAGATAGATGGGCAGCCAATAAAATGGGAATTGAGTTATGTTGTCTGATAATAGCTGAAAAACGATTTAGGTTCCTGTTGTATTGCTAGAAGTTCAACAAGGATATCCGAGAGGAAAGGAAGAAGGTGGATAATTTAGCCCCCATATGAGGTGTTTTCACCCTTTGTGGAAAATTGTAGAAATGCTTATTCTGTCGGGGAGTGCTGTACTACTGATGAAAAGCTGGAAGCTTTTAGGGGCAAGTGTTTCTTCAGACATTACACCCCTAGCAAACCAAATAAGTATGGGCTCAAAATATTTGCTTTGGTGGATGCTAGGATGTATTACACAGCCAACTTGGAAATTTATGCTAGTAAGCAGCCTACAGGGCCATTTGCAGTTAGCAACAAACCAACAGATGTTGTGAAACGTCTCATTAATGAGATCTCAGGAACTGGATGTAATATAACTAGAAAATTGGTTCACATCATTAGAGTTAGCTGACTACTTGCATCATAAGACTCTTACTCTGGTTGGAACTATAGGGAAGAATAAACCTGAGATTCCGCCAGAGTTTACGCAAGCGAGAACAGGGAAATAAGAACCACACTGTTTGGGTTTCAGAAAAACTCAATTCTAATGTCATATGTCACCAAGAAAAACAAGATGGTTCTGATACTATCCACAATGCATCATGATAATGGAATTGATGCCACTTCTGGCAATAAGAAAAAGCCAGAAATGATAACATTTTATAATGCAAGCAAATCAGGAGTTGATACTGTCGATCAGCTATGCGGCACGTACAATGTATCAAGAAAAACCAACAGATGGCCAGTGGTGATGTTTTATACCATGATGAACATTGCAAGTATCAATGCGCAAATAATATACCATGCAAATAACAGCAGTGCTCGCATCAGGCACAGCTAGTTTCTGCAACTTTTGGCGCATAATCTAGCTGACGATTACTTGTGTCAACGTTCCCAGTGCTTATCGTTGCCAAGAAATCTCAGACAAGATATTCAGAATCTTTTTCCAGATGTGGCCCCTGTCCAACCTACAGAAGAGGACCAAAGCTCAAAAAGACCGAATTGCTGTAAATTTGGTAGTTAAAAAAACCGGTACACCAAGTACAGATGCTGCAGCTGTAAGAAATATTTGTGTTTACAACGTGCACAGCAAGTATGTGCTGAGTGCTGAGAGTAGTGTCCACTGAATGTGATATTTCTGTTATAATTTGTACAACGCAATTAAATAGCAACATTTCCGTACAAAGACTGTAATGAAAGTTTTTGAAAAGTGTATGTTAGTTTTCCACATTTGTGATGAAAGGCATTAAAAATTACATAATGTGACAGTCAGCAGTTTTATGAAGCACATTTATACTTAAAAATCAGAAAAATAAATTATTTTCCATTGGTCATAATGCACTCCTCTCTTTTATAGTACTTGATTAGTGTTTTTACAAATATAAACTTGAACAGATTGAACTAAAAGTACATTATTGGCGCAATAATGCTTATGGCATCTGTGAGACGCTATGCGACCTACAATGAAACAATATCCTGTGCGACCACTGCAGGGTTAACCGCTACGGCCATATGGACACACTTCCCTTCCGCCGCAAATTCTTAACTTGTTACACTAGTAGTGTCCACTGCTCGTGCACTTACTTGCTCACAGTGAGTCCTTTATTGCTGCAAGATGCTCAGTTTCATTTGTGCATCAGCACTGAAGTTATCATGGAGGTCATGCCTATAGATATACTGTATGTGGGATGAATCACTTTAGCTTGCACCACAAATATTGTATAGATGGAACGTGCTATCGATGAGCGGTTTTCACAGAAGTGATTGATAGTCAGGGGCTTATGTTGTTAGCCAATTAACAGATCGTAGTAATGCTTAGAGAGTGTATTTTTTCTGGAAACATTTTTTTGTAACATGGAACAGTACCTATTGACATTAAAAAACTAAAAGTAGGGTAAATTAGTATGTCAGTGATGTTTGTTTGCCAGGATTCTAAGGTTTATGATATATTTTATTTTGAAAAGTTCGCGTCCCGATAATTGTATAATACCTGTGGTAGCACACAGTAAAGAACAACATAAGTGTGTACAGTAGTTATGTGGACTCTGATCAGTAACAAGACAATTGATTGTCGCAAGTATTCAAAATGACCATGACAGTGTTAATACACACCTGCAATTTGTTATGGAACAACTGCGTACACATGCTAGCATTTCAATGGAGATGTTTGGGCAGGCTGCAGTAATACATTGTTGCATATCGTTGGTTGTAGTTGATATGCCCTTGTAGACAACATCTTTCAGCTTTCCCCGCAGAAAAAAGTCTACAAGCATCAAATCTTGGGAATGGGCCAACCAAAGTAAAAGTCCTGTATGTCCAGTCAAAGGATTTGGAAATAATTTTTGAAGACACGCTCTGACACTTTATGCATTATGAGCTGGACAGCCATCATATTGGTACCATAGGTTTCTCCTGGTCTGCAGTGACCTTGGAAGATGGACTATAGGGAGGTAGCAATACCTGTGCACATTTAGTATTCCATCTGTGAAAAACAGATCTGTGAACTGATGGTTCACTATCACACAGCACGTGTTATACTCCACAAATAGTGATGTTCACCTGACAAAGCCAACGGGGTTTGTCAACAGGTCAGTAATCCATGTTTTGGCAGTTTACGTGGCCTTGATTGGTAATAGTGGTTTCATCAGGAGTATCCTGTTGTAATGCCCATGTACAAAAGTTAACATGATTCTGATAATCATTTCCATGCAGCTCGTGATGGAGAGATATGTGATAGGAATGGAACCTATATCGATGGAGAATGCAGAGGCCACTTGCCTGATTCACGCCACTTTCTTATGAGATTGCATGAGAGCAAACATGTGGGTCAACTCCAACAGCAGCAAGAACGTTAATTTTCCTGCCTTCTGTCATCACTTGTTTTCTTCTGTTACACTGTCTGTGTGTTACAATACAACTTTAACATATCTGGTTGAAGAGGTTGATAAATAATTGTTGAGATGGTTGACATCTATCAGGACATCTTGCCGCATACATCATACAAAATTGAACTGCGTTCTTCGTACACACACCTTACACCATGAGCATGTTGGCTTTTTCTGCATTGGTTAATTCTATCATCCACACATGACCTAGTGCTTGGACAGTCACACACTGACTGACTAACAAGTCACTTTGCACTCAAGGAACACACAAGCACACTGTAAGAAAACATAACAACATCATACCTAGCAACTATGCTGGTTGAATGGCACAAAAAGGTGTTGGTAACGAAATTTTTCGAAATAAGATATCTTGTAAATGAATGAGACTTTCACTCTGCAGCCAAGTGTGCACTGATATGAAACTTCCTGGCAGATTAAAACTGTGTGCCGGACTGAGACTCGAACTCGGGACCTACTTTCAGGGTTCCTCTTCAAAATGACATATGTATGATATCTGTACAATGTTTGGTTCTTGTGCAATAAATAATTGAAAGCGTTTCTGGACTTTATGTACACCCTTTAAACTATCCATTTACGTTTATTCATTTCTGATGTTTGAAATTGTGTTGTTGTTTTTTTTTTCTTCATTTCTCTAGAGCACTGCAGTTTCCTCCTGAAGCTTGGTTGCGTCTGAGCCTGAACCATGCAAGTATTACATGGATTGTCATCCGTCCCAGCGGATTTGTTTACTTACGTTCTCTTGGTGACACCGGTCACATGCCTGCAGCAGACATTACATCCACATAAACTTTGAGAGGAGAAACTAGTTTTTTTAAGTGGAGTTGATTATTGTTGCTATTTTTGGACTGAGCACAACTGTGGAAAAAATATGATGTGTACTTTTGATCTGTTTGCTGTGTAATTAGATTGTGTGAAGTGACATTTTTTGTGTGTGTGATAACCAGCTTTTTAAGGAATCTTCAGACATTTAGTGCCTGTTGTAGGGAAATTTTTTGGGGTATTAACAGAAATGAGACTTCCACCTTCTATTCTTGAGCTGCATTTGTTTTTTACCAACAAAACATATTGAACATTTTAGCACTAAAATATGGTGGTGTATTTCATTTGAACATTTTGTGTGACATTTGGAATGTGTTATTCACTGTATATTCATTTAGTTAAATTTATTTAAAATATTGGACAGTTAGTAAAATTAGAAATGTTGTGTATCGAAAAGACAACATTGAAGATGATGAGGATCAGTAGTCATAGCACTGCCTATCATGCAGACCATTGAGGCAAGTCACCAGACACCAACTTGATGTGAAATGATGACTGATGAATAGGATAAAACTGTTGGAAGACACACATTGAGCTGCTTGAAAATTTTAGTTAATTTATGTAAGATTTACTCTGCAAGTCAAATAGGCTTTCTTTGAAAAATTTTACAATGCATATGGCAACTAGACAGATATCCACTGAACAGAAAGGCTGATTACTTTGTTTCTGTTACTAAATAGTTCTCTTTAAAGCTGGAGAGTCAGAGAGAAGGTGTATTTACTACCTCTTTCTATGATACGAGCATATAGTTTTGTACGTGCCCATCAATACCAGGAATATTGTTCTCATATTTCTTGTTCATGTTGTTTATCATATATTGTCTCTAATTATGAAGTGCATTAGTGTAGTAACAACCCTCCCATCACAGGTTCTCGGTATATGCATGAGTAAAGAACACATTAGGAACAATTCATATAGTTTTCTACTTCAGGTTAACTCTTATGACACAAAAACATTTGGAAGAAATATCAATCCAAATTAAAACACACTGATTTCATATTGGAGTAATGACATATGGTTTGATCACATTATTTGCAGAATGGTTCAAAGACAGGCTGTGATAAGTATACGTACTACTGCTGTAAAGCTTTATGGTTTACTCTCATTTGCAGTTACAAATTTCCTCATTCTGTGGTTCAAATTGTCAGGATCACGTGGTTATACCATGAAAGGTTTCAAAAGACATTTTGTAATGGCAGCTGCATATTATGAAAGTAGTCTTTTTGTACAGTGTGTGACGTAGGAGAGGTATGACAGAATGATAGGTTTACCTTGCTATCAGCTGCTGTATAGTACTTCAGTAGTGTATGTAAATGAAAGATGTGGCAGTTAAATTTGTGACCGAATCCTAGAAAGTGATAAATGCTGGACTACTGAATGTTATTGGAAGTTAAACATACTAGTATTGGCATCTTGTCAAACCTCACTTGCACAAATTTGCAATGACATTTATCAGATGAGTGTCAAAGCACACAACTTTCGTGGTAGAAATCCACAATAGAAAGCTTCTTCACTCTCAAGTATCAAAAACTCAGTATTGAGATTGGACCTGTTTCTTGTGGAAAACTGGATGTTTCATAATCCAAATACGTGCTTTATTTTGGGATGATGGTAGTGTAATTTGAGACAGTTTTTTTTGTATTCATATCTAGTTCCATTTCCTCCCTGTGATTAGTGCAACCTACATTTTGCTTTCATTCTTCAGCATGAAATTGAATTCTGACTCATTTGAGATTGGCCATTTTAGTAACGGTGTACAGAAATAGGCAAAAATGATGACTTTGGTTCAGCAACACATCACAGCAAGTAGACATTTAACCCAGTCATGGATTGTCACATTTTTTTTCCATTGCTATCCATGGAAGCGTGCGATAGTGGGAGAATGTAATCTGCAGTTCTCTTAAGTTACCTGACATGTCTTTGGAGGAAACTACTATTTTCACTCCATTTGGGATAAATTACAAATGTTTAGAAACAAAAAGCAGTTGAGACACAACAGCATTGTTGTTAATAGCTTTTTGTGAAGATGTAGCCCAACCGTTAACAGAACTATTGCAGTAAAAGTAATTTATTTTATTATTCTGTTATTAAAGTTGTATTTGAAACATTTCATGTATGAAACAATATGCTGTGGATGAGATAATTTGTTAGAAAGAACTAGTCAGAATATGCTTTCACATATCAGTGCTCAGATTGTCAATGTTTCCATTTAAAGTGAACTTTGTGGTATTGATGTTGTTTTGTGTTGCGATAAATACATTTAAGTATAGGTGAGGAAATTAAGTGTGCTGTAATAGAGGTTTTTAAAATTCCAGCATTGCCATAGCAGTTTCATGTTTATGAGCTTTCATGCTCCTGGATTTGAAGGTAACTACATTTTCATATTGCCCGTATAGCAGTTCTAAATTTTTCTTGTGTGTAATGTCTTGCCATTTTAGTAATGTACAGTTTATTTTCAGTTTTGTCTTCAATTGTTCATGTATTTACTACTGCCCGTATAGCAGTTCTAAATTTTTCTTGTGTGTAATGTCTTGCCATTTTAGTAATGTACAGTTTATTTTCAGTTTTGTCTTCAATTGTTCATGTTTATTTGTGTTTTTAAATTATGATTTAGTAATTTGTCTGAGATCTTGTCATTAGTCACTAGGATTTATTTTCATCGTCATCTCATTTTGCATGTTTATGTGGATTACATTGTTTTCTGCAACTTTATGATGAGCTGATGCTATAACAGGTTTGAAAGGAACATAGGACATTAAGTAGAAACATATCTGTAACAGGACTGTGATAATATAATTTCATCTACAATAAGAAGGAACAGTGATTCTGTACTGTGATAAAGAAGTGTTACCTTTCAGAGCTGACTAGTGAGCATCGTAATTTCCTTACTAAAAATCTGTATTTTAGTGGCAATAGTATTACTTTCAGTACAGTATTATTCATGTCATAGTCGTCACATAAATTTAATTTTTTAAATAGTTCATATCATCTATTGGTGCTCCAAGATTTACTAGGAAAATTGCCTGAAATCATAAAGGTGCTCAGGACATGTTCAGGACATATATTAAACTGTGACTTTTTTGATGCACTCTGTGGTATTTTGTTGTAGAAGCATATGAAAGTAGTATTGTGAGAATATATCAGAAATAATGTGGATTACTCAGATTATTGTTTTACAAACACAATTTTACAGATATATTTTTCACTTGTCATATATGCAACGTTTTCCAATCCATAATTTTAATGTGTGAATAGCATAAATTGCATTTTATGTGTTTCTGACTTTTGTACTGACTTTTATATATATATATATAAATTAATTAAATTAGAAAATATATGCTGAAATATTTATGGAACTTGGATATTTTCTTATTACCTATTATGAAGTAGGAAGTCTTGCTGTATTTCTCAGCAAGACATAGTTTCTAATTTGCCTCTACATCGATGTCTTCTTGTTCTCCAGTAGTATAAGAGATGTTAGTTGGATAGGGCTTCAGAAAGTAAGCTGCACATGTCATCTGACATTAAGACCATTGAGTAAGTAGCTTTGTCGGAGGAGAGTACATCTTTTGGATTCCCTACAGCCATAGTGTTTCAGTGCGGATAACAGTGCATCACAGTGTGGGGAACTGGTACAGCAGCTGGAAACATACTCCGAAGTTAAAGTATGTAGGACAGAAATACTCTTTTAGGCAAAACGTGTAAATTATGAACAAATTCTCTGTGAAATTCTGGTAATATACGGGCCAGATACAATGTTGCATCCAGCCATAGTGAAATGGTGCCAGCAATTTTGCCAAGGCTGCACATATGTGGTTTAGGTTTGACTGGGAAGGAAGATCATCTTCATCGACCATAGGTGATGATGTGCAGGCTATCAAGAAAATGATTCACAGTAATCACAGGTCTTCAGAGGATAAGGGTAGTGTTTTCTGAATGGCTCAGTGACCAAGGAGTGCTATCATCAAGGAACTTAACTATTAGTAGGTAGTTCAGATAATTGTTTTAGAGACTGGGGGACTATGTTAAAAAATAGTGTCATGTTCCTGTGCCACTTGGAAGTGTGGTGTGCAACATTTAATAAAAGTTGCATGGCCTACCATAAAAATGTGTAACTTTTTCAAATCATCTTGTTTGTGGATATTCCATAAGCATTGGGACTTCTTCCTGTGTAATGTCTGAAATGCCTGGCTCACCAGCATGTGATTCGTTCTTTTGAAGAAACATTGTGGTTCTTTTGTAACAAGATCCACGTGTTAATAGTTACATATTATTCTCTTGCCAAGTCTGTAGGTGGACTCGTATTTGAAATATGTGCCCACAGGCAAAGCACGGGGGCTTGTAATTAATGTATGTGGCAGTAAACTTAGAATTTTTTGTTTAAGTAAATGTCCATGGAGTACCACATGATCCTTTGAGGCAACAACTGATATGATGTAGTGCACTACTTCTCTAGGGTCAGTCTGTATTGTTTCATCTCTTGGAAATTGAAATATAATGCAGAAAGTGAAGTTAATTATATAAATAACACCAGTGAAAGGATGTGGTTTGTTTGCTTTAGAAAATCAGTCTAGTGCTCTTTATTCTCTTTATTTGAAATAAGTTGTTCAGAATATTGACTAATGAATGCGTTTTCATTTGTTATATTCAGTTTATATTTAAGAGTATATAATGAAATTCCGTATCAAATTTTTATTCGTTTATGATGTTGTAGTACTAAAATTAAAACCCAATATTTTGACACTCATGGACATTGCAGAGTGGTAAGAATGAGTAATGTTTGCGTGAAATGGCCAGAGTTTACCAACAAATGCAGCAGAGCCTGCGCTCATCTAATTTTGTATGTTTAGCAGCTTTTGAAACTGGTGTTTGTGAAAATACATAACATGGTTTTAATTTGGATAATAGTGGCATTTGTATTGGCATATATTATCTAGAACAAATGATCTAGAATGAAAGTAATACTCTCCAGTAGGAGTCTATTCACAACACTCTCTACTGAAAGCTGTTGACTGAACCATGGGAAAAACAGTTTGCAGAAGGAAAGGATTTTTACATTCAGGAAGTATGTTTGATTTGTGTGATATTTGTGTTGTTCAGAGCGTGAAACAACTATATAGCTGTTGGGGATAAGATATTCAGATACTGGTGATGTAACCATTTGTGTACAAAAACTGTTGAGTTCCTCATCCAGGAGGTGTTTTTTAAAATTTTTTATGGGTAATGTAAAATGTCAGGTTTGGAAACTTCTGAAAGAAATATCAAAAACAGAGGAACAGCAATCGCTGTGAGCTAGCGAAACGCCATGGTCTAGGTGTAGCATCTATGGTTAGTAATCCACATGTCCTAGATCCCTGGTTTGAACACTGTCTCTGCTTAAATTTTGAATACGAATCATCTTACAATGATGGCCGAAGACTTCTGGCATAGGATGTAACCCTTACTCAGCCAACGGCCTTATCAAGGAGTGCGAAGGAGCGGATCTGTGGTACAGAGCCGAGTAGAATATAAATCAGAGACTCAGATTGTTCTGCAACCATGTAGGCTGCAGATTCCGTGACTTGCACCATAGGGTGGTGGGATTTTGGGTTCCACTACATAAGTCAGGAGCCCGTTAAACACAGTAAGCAGCTACATGGGCGGTGTGGACTGGGTGTTTTTTAAGTTTGAGGGTATCAGGAAAACACAAAAAGGGCTTGTCTCAAAAGTGTGCAGACCGAAAACAGAAAGCATGTAGAACCATCAAGGTAACAGTTGTAAATTGTTGTACCTATGTTGGGAAAGTACTAGAGTTCCAAACATTAATGGAAGGACTGATACTCAGATTGTTTAGGCACTGAAAGCTATCTAAAGCTGGAGATAAGCCAAAATTTTAGCAAAGGGCCCAACGATGTCCAGAAAGGATAGGCTAAAATGCAGTTGCTGATGGGTGTTTGTTGCTGTTGGGAGTTTATCTTTTAGTGGAATTGAAGTAGATAGTTCCTCTTAGTTAGAATGAGTGGAGGTCATTTTTGGCAACCTGAATAAAATAATAATTGGATCCTTTTATCAACCTCCCAACTCAGATCATACAATTGGTGAAAGCTTCAAAGAAGAATTGAGTCTAATTTCAAATATGTATCCAACCCATACAGTTATACGAAATTCCAGTGCCTGTGTTATTCTGAATTATGATGCAGTGTCCCTTTGGACATGCATGCATATCATATTTATCTGCCAACACTGGGAAAGTGACTTTCAAGTAAATTGCCTCATCTGTATAGGAATATACATAATGGATGAACGAATACAGGTTGAAGGCACATTGTTGATGACAGATGGAAGTTTGGGTCTGTACATGAGTTGAATAGGTCACACCAATATTCAGGATGGGTAATAGGAGTAATTTGCACTAAATTACAGGTCCATATCATTGTGAATGTGCAGCATGATTTTGGAACATACAATGTGTTCTAACATTATGAATTACCTCGAAGACAGTGGTCTTTTGATGCATTATCACCACAGATTTAGAAAACATTGTTCTTGTAAAACACAACTAGCTCTTTACTCACATGAAGTGTTGACTGCTATCGACAAAGGATTTCAAATTGATCCCACATTTCTAGATTTCCAGAAGGCTTTTGACACTGTACCTCCCCAGCAGCTTGTAATCAAATTGTGTGCTAATGAATAGGGACATAAAAAAATCGTTTAAACGATAACGCGACGAATAACGCGCATTTCATCGTTAAGGAAATAACGCAAATTCAGCAGTTTTTAAGGAAGTAACGCGAATTTGGCGGTTTTTAGGGAAGTAACGCAAAATGGGAGTTTTTCAACAAAATTTTTGTGTGTTCTTGTAAGAAGTGTCGTTAACCTAATGTTGTCAGTGACACATTTAATGTTGAAATGTTTCATGTTCAACTGTCGATCTACTTTTTGCAGTCGTGACATCACTATAGTTCAATTCTTTTATCTTGGCGGCTCACGCATGCCCGCCCAGACGCGGGAGATTGCTGCGTTGCCAGTTGCACACGACGCACGCACCAATAGAAGCAGCGCCATAGTATAGCATAGTTCGCAAGCTTATGTTTAGGGGGGAGCGCGCAGTTCATGAAGTAAAGCCACCACGGCCGCATTAACCCTTTCGCTGCTACAAAGACGTGCTCCCTGCATTCTGCGCTGTGCGCGATTTTGTCACTGCACTGCTCGCCTGTGCAGACACATCGTGTTCTGACTGCTTTGACACACTTATCATTCGATTTCACAAAAGCTATTTGGCTCAAAAATTTGATTTTTACACATCTTCTCGACTGCACCTTCCCCCCATAAATGACTTAATTTTGTTTCGATGTTCAACGCAGTTATTATGCAGCATTAAATATAGTATACCATTGCAATAAATTTTGAAGAGTTTGCAGAAGTAAAAGTCCATAGAGTATACTTTCCGTATGGTCGATTTTAGTTGCCACAATGTTGAGAATGAAATGTGGACAAGATACCTAAATTTCATATAAAATTTACTGTATAACGATAGCTCATTTAAGTACCACATAGGTGTCGTATGTAATATTGAGAAATATTCCGTCTTTCACGACTGTAACAAAAGTTTTATTTACACTGAGCGTGTTTGGCTTTATTTTAAAGCACTTCAATCAATCAAAAGGAACTAGACAAAATACATTAAACAAAACTGTGGACTTACAAAAACGTTAGGACTTGAATGTACCGTCTATCAGTGAAGTGCTCTGAGCTATGTCAAATATAATTTTTGTGTGTGGCACACACAAACATCATTTATTTGCTAAAACACTGATCTGCCAACACAAACGTTGAATGTTGTGTTACCGCAGCACAAAACTACGAAAGGTCACTTGGCAATGGAGGAGACAAAATACTGTCCACTGAAAATGCTTCAAAAGAGAGAAACACGTCTTGTCTAAATAGGTCCCTTATTACAGTTGCAGAAGAGGAATATATCTCAGTACCATTGGTAAAACTGCGACTGTGGAACAAAAACAAGAAAGAGAACATGAGTACCATTGTGTATGTGCCATACCTTTCCTTGATTGAAGTGCTTTAAAATAAGGCCAAACGCGTCCGATGTAAACATTACTTTTATTACAGTCGCGAAAGACGGAATATTTCTCAATATTACATACGACACCTATGTCGTGCTTAAATTAAATGAGATATTGTTATACAGTATTCTCAACATTGTGGCAACTAAAATCGACCATACGGAAAGTATACGCTATGGACTTCTACCTCTGCAAACTCTTCAAAATTTCGTGCAATGGTTTACTACATTTAATGCTGCATAATAACTGCGTTGAACATAAAAAAAAATTAAGTCATTTATGGGGGGAAGGTATCAGTCAAGAAGACGTGTAAAAAATCAAATTTTTGGACCAAATAGTTTTTGTGAAATCGAATGATAAGTGTGTCAAAGCAGTGGGAACACCATGTGTCTGCACAGGCGAGCAGTGCAGTGATGACAAAATCGCGCACAGCGCGGAATGCGGCGAGCACGTGTCTGCAGCAGCGAAAGGGTTAATGAAGAGACAAAGCATTAGAAATTTCAAAAAATTGCATTCAAACGAATATAATTCGTGAAGTAAGGAACTTCGATATCGTTTTTAAATAATGAAAATATTAAGCATCTCACAAGGTTTGAACTTATAACCTATCGCGTTGCAGCCCAACACCTTAACTGTTACTCTAACGCACCTTGTCTGAGTACATAACGCCATGGGGACTATAAAACGTCACGCAAAATACTGACAAACACTGTTGGTATGACTATGAATTACTCACGCTTCGTCGAAGTACAATAGGAAATAAACAATTACCGCTGTTCTTTATTGCGAAAAAGCGGTTCGTGAGAGTGATACAAACACCTTTCCTTGCTATCGCCTGAATTAGGAGTCTTATTGCTTGTTTGGTTTAATTAATTGAGAGAATATGAAGCAATTGGTATAAAGAATGCTTTTTCCAAACTTTCTATAAAAGAATGTCTGCTATCAAGACATTGCTTTTGTTCTATTACTTTATTTATGACTGAACGTTTCTAAAACTGAAGACACTCGTCCATGCTCTGCACTGCAGTCGAGATGTGGCAACGTCTTTCTCTGTTCATTGGCTGACTGTGTTTTGTGATGTCAGATGCGCAGAACGAACCTAAACTCGGCCGCCAACATAAATGACGCGCACTTTAGTGACCTCTCGACTATCGAATTTTGCGAGCGCGTGCGAATGACCACTTTGTGAATTTCGATTATTTATTTCTTTTGTTGTGTATGTGCTGCAGTATGCCGTTTCAAACCAATTGCACAGTGAAAATCTGTCACAAACACGTCACCCTGCTCATTAAGTGGGGTTATTAACGCAGCAAAGATATAAGGCTTAAAGAAATGTGATCATTGAGACTTGAGACAGTAGCTGAATGACTAAGCCATAACCTAAAGGATAGTTTCATGGTTTACGATACGAACAGATGTAGGTTTGTGTCCACTGCATGCTAATATGTATTTTTTTTTGCATCGTAGCATTGTCAACACAGTCCGGGTCTTTTGTTATGAATGTAATGCAAGTATTTGGAAGGAGGTGGGCGCGAACACTGTGAACACCGTCCTCAATTATTGAGGTTACGACTCTACCACTTTTTATGGTAAAAGTAAAGGAAAATATAATACAAGTATGTTCTGCAATAAATGATGTTAACATTTCCGTCTAATTAGAGATCGAAGAATGAAATATGTAGGTGTTTATTTCCAAATATGTGATGAGTTCTGAATGATTGGTGGAGGCCGGTATCTTACAGAACAGCATTAATTTCTGCGATTGAAACGAGCAGCTATAAAAATTCATCTTTCTGAATTTCCAGCACGCTGGATTAATAACAGGACAGCAACTTGTGGTAACCAGTTTGATGTAGAAAACAGCCAAAGTTGCAAAATTCAGTTACTTTCGTTTCCGGTTTCACGTATTAGGACCCATTCTCAAACCATCCAAACGAAGAAAAAGGTGTACTCCGTGGTAGCACGCACACCACGTTGATAATGTACATGCTTGTATTTAAGCCTTTAGTCAAGTTTACTGAGACTATTCATTGGCAGGAACAACTGTTTTACGTATGCTCACTTCCAGCCCTTGCAAATAAACAATATTGTCCGCAATATCAATAGCATTATGGTATTCAAGGCTGAGTGCGTATTTTTCTGCGTGTATTAACTTGGTCTATTTCAGTTAATATCGATACAATTGTTTTCAAATTCGTAGAAATAACGTTCGTTTAAGCAGTTACCAGACGGCTTGCAAGCGCAGTGCTGAAATTGCGTATAAGCAGAGTCTACTCCCGCTTCTGGCTACGTGCAGTGAGACTGTTTGGTGCATAATCAGTGAGAGAAAGCCAGAAACCACATGGAAAAAATTTTCTGACGCTGCCAAATTCGTTCATGCGCATAGCTGCCTGAGTTAGAGTGGGGGTACACTTCACTTGACTCGTGTTTTGATTTTGGCGCGTTTTTCAACCGTTTCGAAGCTATTGCCGTTCCCGGATTCGGATACTCATGTTTATCATCTGCTGTTTTTTTTTCCATAGTATTCTTATTCTACACTCCGCGACGAACAGGTGTGTTCTGTGAAAACGCCGAAGCCTGAAGTAACCGCTGATGAAAGGGTGCGAGAATTTGAAATCTATGGTTTATATGCTCGCGATAAGTTAGGTGTTTTGTAAATTATGCAATGTCAGACTTTCACGGGCGCGTAGACTCTATAGTGAAACATGCGCAGACCGAAAAACAAGGGCAACAAGTTGAAGCAGACCAGTTTGCCAATAAAGTGGCAGTCTACAATTAGCAGCAGCTTTGAAGAAGAACGATTGTGAATATCAGGCCCAAAGGACTATGGAAACATAAAAAAATGTTTCCATAGTCCCTTAGGCCAGAATTAACGAGCACTACGCTCTCATTTAAATATATGGTCGAAAGACTTAGCCTACAGGAATTGTGAAACGAACCCTATCGTTCAGGACAGTGCGCCACAAAGGGCTCAGATTCACAACGATGTGGGGAAACGCACAGGCGTCTATTGTCTACTGAGGCCTAAGCAGCCTGTGCGAGTGAGACAGACAAGAACCTGTGTCATAGGGAAACCTAGAAGAAGGCGTTCGTGGTCAGAGAGACGTAGCAGTGTTAAATATGGCAGATCTAAGATTGGCCATAAAGGAAAAAAAATGGAAACTATTTAATTCTGTATTAATGCAGGGAATGAAGCCACAGTAATTGTAATCTGCCGTCCTTCACAAATTTTCATGGTGATCCCAAAAAAACTTGAATATTGATGATACCTGTAATAGTTTAGGATTTACTGTTAAAGTGAAATTCACAACTTTTGGAACACAAGACCTGAATGCTAAAATCTGAACGCTTTAGTCGATCTTAACGATCGACATTTCATGTAGAAGCGCATCATTAAAATGACAAACATTGTAAATATCAACTCTGTAACTTCATTTATTTAAAAGTATAGTAAATTTAAATTATCAGTAGTTTCAGTTAAGCATCAGATCATTTCCTCCACACTAAACACATTGAATGATGACAGCATGACACCTTATTGAATCATTAGGTAATAGAATATTTGTTGTAAAGTTAAGTGCATAGTAGTTATTTTTTATTTATCGGAAAGCACATTGGTGCAAGGGTACTGGCTATGCCATTCAAAGCTAAGAAGGAAATTATATTGGTTCTATGTAAAAGAAAACGTTTATTATGTAATGGATATTATTGTTACCTAATTTAGAACGTGAAATTGGTCAAGCTTTGACTATTTAAATATGTTAAAATGTAAAATAATGTAAGCTGTAGCTATTCAGATGGACGGCTTCAGGGAAGGAAACTGCCCTAGTCAGCTGAGCGAGGACGTTCGGGGCGCGGGAAAACCCGGTCGCGGAAGGGCAGAGGGACAGTGCTCGTGTAGACGCGAAAGCAGTTCGGCTGAAGACACCAAGGATTGGATTGGATTAGATTAGATTAGTACTTGTTCCATAGATCATGAATACAACACTTCGTAATGATGTGGAACGTGTCAGGTTAATAAAAGGTGTCTATACAAGATATTACATTACACAAAATATTACATGACCCTTAATATTTTTAATATTTCTTTTTTTTTTTTTGTGGGGGTTGGGGAAATTACCCACTTGCTATATCCAAAAATTCAACTATATGGCTATCTGTCAGACTTTTGATGCTATTAGGTAAGTGACCAAAGACTTTTGTGGCAGCATAATTTACGCCCCTTCTGAGCCAAAGTTAGATTTAACCTTGACTAGTGAAGATCATCCTTTCTCCTAGTGTTGTAGCCATGTACACTGCTATTACTTTTGAATTCGTTCGGATTGTTAATAACAGATTTCATAAGTGAATATATATATATTGTGAGACTACAGTGAAGATCTCGAGCTCCTTAAATAAGTGTCTGCAGGATGATCTTGGATGAGCTCCAGCAATTATTCTGATCATGCAATGAACACTCTTTTACTCAAAGATGAGTTACCCCAGAATATGATGCCATATGACAGCAGAGAATGAAAATAGGCGTGGTAAGCTAATTTACTGAAATGTATATCGCCAAAATTTGCAATGACCCTAATACACTAGTGGCCATTAAATTTGCTACACCACGAAGATGACGTGTTACACATGCGAAATTTAACAGACAGGAAGAAGATGCTGTGATATGCAAATGATTAACTTTTCAGAGCATTCACACAAGGCTGGCGCCGGTGGCGACACCTACAACGTGCTGACATGAGGAAAGTTTCCAACCGATTGCTCATACACAAACAGCGGTTGACCGGCGTTGCCTGGTGAAACGTTGTTGTGATGCCTCTTGTAAGGAGGAGATATGGGTACCACCACGTTTCCGACTTTGATAAAGATCGGATTGTAGCCTATCGCGATTGCGGTTTATCGTATCGCGACATTGCTGCTCGGGTTGGTCGAGATCCAATGACAGCAGAATATGGAATCGGTGGGTTAAGGAGGGTAATACAGAATGCCGTTCTGGATCCCAACGGCCTCGTATCATTAACAGTCGAGATGACAGGCATCTATCAGCTCGGAGACCGTGGCTGCAGTTACCCTTGACGCTGCATCACAGACAGGAGCACCTGCGATGGTGTACTCAACTACGAACCTGGGTGCACGAGTGGCAAAACGTCATTTTTTCGGATGAATCCAGGTTCTGTTTACAGCATCATGATGGTCGCCTCCGTGTTTGGCGACATCGCGGTGAACGCGCATTGGAAGCGTGTATTCGTCATCGCACTACTGGCGTATTACCCGGCGTGATGGTATGGGTTGCCATTGGTTACACGTCTCGGTCACCTCTTGTTCGCATTGACGGCACTTTGAACACTGGACGTTACATTTCAGACGTGTTACGACCCGTGGCTCTACCCTTCATTCGATCCCTGCGAAACCCTACATTTGAGCAGGCTAATGCACGACCGCCCGTTGCAGGTCCTGCACGGGCCTTTCTGGATACAGAATATGTTCGACTGCTGCCCAGGTCACCACATTCAAATGGTTCAAATGGCTCTGAGCACTATGGGACTTAACTTCTGAGGTTATCAGTCCCCTAGAACTTAGAACTACTTAAACCTAACTAACCTAAGGACATCACACACTTCCATGCCCGAGGCAGGACTCGAACCTGCGACCATAGCGGTCGCGCAGTTCCAGACTGTAGTGCCTAGAACCGCCCAGCCACTCCGGCCAGTGCCAGCACATTCTCCAGAACTCTCACCAATTGAAAACGTCTGGTCAACTGGCTCGTCACATAACGCAGTCACTACTCTTGATGAACTGTGGTCTCGTGTTGAAGCTGCATGGGCAGCTGTACCTGTACACACCATCCAAGCTCTGTTTGACTCAATGCCCAGGCGTATCAAGGCTGTTGTTATGGCCAGAGGTGGTTGTTCTGGGTACTGATTCCTCGGGATCTATGCACCCAAATTGCGTGAAAATGTAATCACATGTCAGTTCTAGTATAATATATTTGTCCAATGAATACCCGTTTATCATCTGCATTTCTTCTTGGTGTAGCAATTTTAATGGCAGTAGTGTAGCATAAGTAGCTGAACTCAAACGTTTAAGCGGATCTTCAGTGTGTATTTTCCAGTTCAACCCCTCATCAGTGCATACACCTAGAAATTTTGAATATTCTACCTTAACTACTGATTTCTGATTGAACTCTATATTTATTAATGGTGTCATTCCATTTACTGTGTGGAACTTTATATACTGTGTTTTGTCAAAGTTTAATGGGAGCCCATTTGCAGAGAACCACTTAATGATTTTCTGAAAAACATCGTTTACAATTTCACCAGTTAATTCTTGTCTGTTGGGTGTGATAATTACACTTGTCTCATCAGCAAAAAGTACCAGCTTTGCATCTTCGTGAATGTAGAATGGCAACTCATTAATATATATTAAGAACAGCAGAGGACCCAAGACCAAACCTTGTGGCACCCCATTCTTGATTGTTCCCCAATTTGAGAAATCACAAGTTTTTTGCATATTATGTGAACTGCTGATTTCAACTTTCTGCACTCTTCCAGTTAGGTATGATTTAAACCATTTGAGCACTGTCCCATTCATACCCAAATTCGGGAGGACGATGGTTCAATCCCGCGTCCGGCCATCATGATTTAGGTTTTCCGATACTTCCCTAAATCGCTCCAGGCAAATGCCGGGATGGCTCCTTTGAAAGGGCATGGCCGACTTCCTTCCCCATCCTTCCCTAATTCGATGAGACTGATGACCTCGCTGTCTGGTCTCCTCCTCCAAAAACAACCCAACCCATTCATACCACAGTACTTGAGCTTATCTAGAAGTATTCCATGATTTACACAATCAAATGCCTTTGAGAGATCACTAAAAATCCCAGTGGGTGACTTCTGGTTACTCAGAGCATTTAATATTTCATTAGTGAAAGTATATATAGCATTTCCCCCTGAAAAACCTTTCTGGAAACCAAACTGACACTTTGTTAAAACTTTATTTTTACAAAGGTGTGAAGCTACTCTACAATACATTACTTTTTCAAGAATTTTGGATAAGGCAGTCAGAAGAGAGATTGGGCAGTAGTTGTTGAAATCAGACTATCACCTTTTTATGCAGTAGTTTAACAATGGCATACTTCAGTCTATCTGGGAAAATACCCTGCTTCAGAGAGCTATTACATATGTGGCTTAGAATCCCACTTATCTCTTGGGAACAAGCTTTTATTGTCCTGCTGAAAATGCCATCAATTCCATGTGAGCTTTAATTCTTGAGAGAGTTTATTATCTTCCTTATTTCAGAAGGAGATGTGGGTGGAATTTCAATTGTATCAAATGGTGTGGGTAAGGCCTCTTCCATTAACTGCATTGCTTCTTCTAATGAACATTGAAATCCTATTTTCTGTACAACATTTAAAAAATGATTATTCAAAATGTTTTCGACTTCCAGCTTGTTGTTTGTCAAGTTTCCATTCGCTTTGATGGTAATGCCATCATCCTGTACTCTTGGTTGCCCTGTCTCCCTTGTAATAGTATTCCAAATTGTTTTGATTTTGTTATCAGAGGTATTAATCTCATACATGATGCACATGCTTCTGGACTTTTTAATAACCTTTCTTAATGCAGCACAGTAGTTTTTATAATATTTGGCTGTTCCTGGGTCATTACTCTTTCTTGTTGTTGGATACAGTTCCCTTTTGTGGTTACAAGATATTTTTATTCCTTTAGTACGCCAAGGTTTTTTGCGTGGTTTGTTATAATTAGATTTAACGACTTTCTTGGGGAAACAGTTTGCAAATTCTCTTAAAAGTGTATCATGAAATAAGTTATATTTTAAATTAGCATTGGGTTCCTTGTACACATCGTCCCACTCTAACTGCTGAAGATTTTCTCTGAAATTTCTAATTGTTGAGTCATTAATTGAACACACAACTTTGGAGGGTAGTTTTGAATTACTGAATGGAGCTATGTCGTATACTGTAACTAGCTGAGCACCATGAACAGAAAGGCCATTCTCATCAGGACTATAAAAGTGTTATCTATCAATGTGCTGCTGTACTTTACTACCCAAGTAGGAAAATTAACGACAGATGTCAAATTGAAAGAATCGAGCAAGACTTCCAGGTCATTCTTCCTATTACACCCTTTCAGTGAATCAACAGTTCAGATTGAGACGCGATCTTTAGGCAGCTCAGAAGTAAAACGACTTAGAAAATTTTGCGTTGTGTGGTATTGCGGGACTTAAGTCTCTGAGCGATGAGCAGCCGTGTGCCTGGTGTGAACTCTTAACTTTTCGCTTAGATATCTTGTATTTTGCGATGATATTGTGAATGATCGAACTGTGTCAAATGGATATGCGTTCGAGTGTAATAATAACTCTAAATGCGACCACTTTTGCTATTAGTTTGCTTTCTGAATAAACATTATTCTAACCAAATCGTAACTGTGTGGCCTACATCATTTACGAGTCATTAATTTAGTTCCCAATATTATTATTAATGTTGTTATAAATTATGTTAACTTTGTATTTCGCAAACTTGCCATCACCCAGAAAATTTAACCAAAGGGTGACAAGTGTCTAATTTAGGGTGTGTAATGTGACACTTGCGATTCAACCCCTAGACGAATTTGAGCCAAGACATGTCGACAAAGAGGAACTGAACATCTTTGGGATGTTAGCTCGCACATTCCACTCCACTCCACAAACTGGAGAATGAAGATTTTCGGCAGTGGATGGACGAGTTCATTGAAGGTGAGCAGTGGTGCTACTTTTTTATTTATTTATAATGTGGCCGCAGCCTGCCTCAAAATTATTTTGGTAAATCTTCACTTTACATGTACTCTTGATCAGTTCACAATTGTGCTGTCTGTACCTCTTATCTTTGATATAATAGTGGGGTGAGGGGCTGGGGGGCGGGTGGGACAGTTACAACAGAAATTAATATATATTTTTTAAATATTTGCAAAGGTTTAAAACAAACCTACCTAGGTATTTCGGTTAAAATTTATATTAATGCTTAGACTTCCCAATTTTGTCATCTTTATATCTTACATTAGGGACAAACCATTAATAGTTAAAAAAACAATAATGTTAAGGCTGCAACTGTAAGTATTGGAACAGTGTATCCCACTCCTTCATATTTATAATGTATGTATGTATTGTAGGCCTGTTAAGAATGTACCTAACCCCAGCACTGCATACCCTGAGATTTTCACCAAAATCTAAGTAGTGAATCTTAAATAATGATATTAATTTAGGTGTAAGAGCTGATTGTTACAAATCCACAACTACTCCCTGGTACCTTTCAATTGCTTGGTTTACTGTTTACAGGCCATTGCTCTAATAACCCAGTGTTCCAATTACCCTGGTCCCCCCCCCCCCCCCCCCCCCCCCCTATTTTTCTCTTGTACAGTATCATATTATTTTAAAAGTTAAGATAACTAACTGACTGTTCTTTTTAGGTGCTGGTAACATCCCATGTATTAAAATAATGAGAGAGACTATTGTGCCTTCAGTACAAGAGCAAAGGAAAACTGGGATATTAGAACAATTAACAGGGAAAGATGTTATATTAGCCGATGAGACCACTGACAGAAGAGATTGTTGTGTTTTTGTTGTGTAGTTGAGAACTATTGAAGCTTTCTGTGGCAAGTGTGAAAGTTGTTGATGCAGCAAACTCGACACAATGGGCTCAGGCTATTCTTGGGGCTCTTGAAACATAATACACAGCATCATAATGTCAAAGCATTAGTGAGTGACAGTGCTAGGTATATGAACAAATGTGTCGACTCCTTGTTAACAATAATAGGTGATAATTTAATCCACATTCAGTGTTGGCCACATAAAATTAATGTAATTGCTAACGTTTATTTCAAGGAACTCAGTAAGTTAAATACTGCAATCAGTTATTTATTAGGAGTACTTTTTCAAACACCAGGAAGAGGAAACATTTATATTTGCAGTTTCTTAAAGAGAAAAATAGAAATCCAAAGGTTTTTTCCTCTTCCAGTTTTTAACATGATGGAACCCTTGGCTCTCCTCAACCGTTAATGTAGCAGAATATTTTGAGGTAATGATAGAATTCTTCCGCAGTGGTGATATGCGAGAGCTGCCAAATGCAGACATTGAGTTTCACTGTCAGATAATGATGTAACTAGAATTCTTGCTGAGACTATGTGTGTTAAAGAAAATGCCAGAGACTTGATGAATATGGCTGTCTTCTTAGAGACTTCAAAGCATCCAACTTCACATGAACTTTATTCAGAGTTGAAGCATCTTGAAGTATGCTTCAAACTTGGGGAAAAGGAATATTTGTCAATGAAACCAGTGAGATTTTAAAAACGATAAAGAGGGTAGTGATTCAGGCAGAAATTAAGGAGGGATTGAAGAGAAATGGACTGCACCTATAAACGAAATTGTCGACTCTCATGGTTACAGATCCAAGTAAATAAGTTTTCTCAGCCGTGGATTCTTGTTTTGATCCAGAGACTATAATTCTCATTTCTATTAACTTCGAAATTGCCAGGATCTTGCAATCTGTATCTGGAATGGCTGTTTTTAGTACTGCAGATACTCTGAAGGGGTAACAGTCTCTCAAGAATTTTGTTCAAAACCAAATATCAATCCAGTTGGACATGTTGACATAGTGAAATGTCTGCAGGCAACTGCCGTTGACAGTCAGGAATTTGCAGCTGCAGCATTCCCATGTTCCAATGTTGACTGGGAGAGGCTGTTTTCAAACTGTAATGAAGTATTGACAGATAGGCGCCACAATCTCTCTGAAGACTTCATTGAAATAATGACAATGCTGTCATTCGAAAAACTGTCTATGGAGCGAAAATGTACTTGCCTTAGTGCTGCTGTAGACTTATATTTGTTAGCTCACTGCCTTATTCTTCTTAAAAGAAACTATGCATGTTCTTAATTTTTCGAATGTTTACTAGTTTTTACTTCTGTGATGTAGGGATGAACTATGCTTCGTTTGTTTGAGGATAGATTTTGTCTGTTTTTACCCCATTTGTCCAGATACTGGTAATAACAGCTGAAAATGCGCTTCATAAATGAGCCTACTGCCAGTTGTATATATGTGTCAATAAAAGGAGACTACGTTAAAAGAATGTATTTTTGTATTAAAAGACTATGTTACTGATGGGAAATAGAATTTGAAACTCAAAACGTGCACTGAAACGTATTATAAACTTTGTTTCCAAGCAGCACGTGAGTGAAGATTAAAACAATTAAGAAAATTAAATTTTGTCTTATTTTTAACCCAAGTTAAATACCTTTTGTAAGTGTTCATAAATATTTTGTTACTTAGAAATACTTAAAATATAACCTTCAAGCTTTCTTGGTGATGTTCATACAGAAAAATCTCTTGGGGATTCAGCCAAGACATTTTATTTATTAACAATAGCACTGCAAAGGCAAAAGATTTTTCTTTGCATTAAAAGATTCTCTTCTAAGTTTTGTTAGTGCTATTTCATAAGAAATTTCAACCATTTAACTTAAATATTTAAGTTGGTGACAAAAATTATCGAGTGTCAAAAAGAGATTGCATACCTGATAAAGAGGAGTTCTGTATAGCTTTTAATCTGCTGGATACATCATTGTTAAATAATTTTTTGCAGTATTTAAAATACATTTATTACTCCACACTCTACTGGCCAAGTGCAGCAATGTTATACAAATGTTAAAATTTGGAAAAATAGCCTGTGTTGCAGATACTTCATTGATGACACGTTTGACACTTCTAGCGCATCTTCAGGCCATTCTTGAGCTGTGGAGACTGGCTCCTGTGGTCTCCACAACTCAAGGACGATATGAAGAAGCGCGAAATGGTTCAAATGGCTCTAAGTACTATGGGACTTAAGATCTGAGGTCATCAGTCTCCTAGACTTAGAACTACTTAAACCTAACTAACCTAAGGACATCACACACATCCATGCCTAAGGCAGGATTCAAACCTGCGACCGCAGCGTTGTGGTTCCGACTGAAGCGCCTAGAACCGCTCAGTCACAGCGGCCGGCCAAGAAGCGCAACATATGTCATCAATAAAATATGTGCAACATACTGTTATTTTCATTTTATTTGTTTTTAAATAACTATTTGTGTCAAAATTTTTTGTTAAAATAATATTTTCTCTACTCTTGTCTCATGTTTTGCCCACTCTATCTTAGGAATAGTTTCATTTTCAACATAGCATTGAAAATTGGTTAAATATCACAAAAAAGATAACTGATAACAGAAAAAGATTGCCAGAAAATAACACCGATGAATAACACTGACTTTGGCCATAAGATAACACTGATTTTTTCTTGTTCCTACTTATGGAGTATCATCTCAGTTGTGTCACTGGATTTATGATTTCCTGTCAGAGAGGTAGCAGTTCATAGTAATTGATGGAAAGTTACTGAGTAATACAGAAGTGATTTCAATCATTCCACAAGGTAGTGTTATAGGCTCTCTGATGTTCCTTATCTATGTAACCGATTTAGGAGACGATCTGAGCAGCTGTCTTAGGTTGTTTGTAGATGATACTGTCGCTTATCATCTAGTAAAGTCATCAGAATGATTAAAAACATTGCAAAATGATTGAGAAAAGACACCTTTATTGTGCAAAAATTGGCAATTGACCGTTAATAATGAAAAATGTGAGACTATGCACATGAACGCTAAAAGGAATTCGTTAAACTTCGTTTACATGATAATGCAATCTAAAGGGCATAAATTCTACTAAATGCATAGGAATTACAATTATGAACAATTTAAACTGGAAAGAACACACAGTAAATATTGTGGGGAAGGCGAACCAAACACTGTGTTTTATTGGTGGAACACTTAGAAGAAGCAACAGATGTATTATAGAGTATGGTTATACTATGGTTGTCCGGCCTTTTTCAGAGTACTGCTGCACATTATGGGATCTTTACTTGGCGAACGGTCTACCTGATGGTGGCACTAATCACACGACATCAACAACAACAACAACAACCAGATAGGATTAATGGCGTACATTAAGAAAGTTCAAAAGAAGGCAGCGCATTTTGTATTATCGAGAAATAGGGAAGAGAGTGTCACAAACATGATTCAGGACTTGGGGTGTACATCATTAAAACAATGATGTTTATTGTTGTGGTGGGATCTTCTCACGAAATTTCAATCACTAACTTTCTCCTCCAAATGCGAAAATATTTTGTCGATGACAAACTACATAGGGGGAAACGATCATCACAATAAAACAAGGGAAATCAGAGCTTGCATGGAAAGAAATAGGTGTCCATTTTTTCCGCATGCTGTTGGTGGTGGAATAACAGAATTGTTGTGAAGGTGATTCGAAAACACTCTGCCAGACACTTGAGTGTGAATTGCAGAGTAGCTATGTAGATTTAGACGTGGAGTACTCTTGCCCATGTGGTGAGAAACTGCCCCTAATGGTGGAAGACTCAAGAATGATCTGTGGCATGAGGATGCCAGAGGCAATGGAAACCACTGCACTAAAGACACATAATGTACATCCACAGGACATGTGGCCTGTAACAGCAAAAGTGCCAGGATCTCTCCACTGAGAAAATATTCCGGAATAGTCCCTTGTTCAGATCTCCGGGAGGGGACTGCGAAGGGGAAGGTGACCATGAGAAAAAGATTGAATAACCAACAAAAGGTTGGGGCATAGAATGTCAGAAGTTTGAATGTGGTAGGAGAGGTAGAAAATCTGGAAAGGTCAATACTAAGACTCACTCTAGATATTGTAGGGGTCAGTGAAGAGAAATGGAAAGAAGACAGTGATTTCTGGTCAGATGAGTACACAATAATATTGACAGCAGTAGAAAATGGTATAACTGGAGTAGGTTTCATTATGAATGGGGAGGTAGGAGAGAGAGTGAGTTACTATGAACAGTTCAGTGATAGGGTTGTTCTCATCAGAATCCACAGCGAAGCAAAACTGACAATGATAGTTCTGGTACATATGCTGATGTCGCAAACAGAAGATGAAGAGAGAGCGAAAGTATATGAGGACAGCTGGCTGGTGTGGCCGAGCGGTTCTAGGCGCTTCTGTCTGGAACCACACGACCGCTACTGTCGCAGGTTCGAATCCTGCCCCGGGCATGGATGTGTGTGATGTCCTTAGGTTAGTTAGGTTTAAGTAGTTCTAAGTTCTAATGGACTGATGGCCTCAGATTTCAAGTCCCATAGTGGTCTATTGGCAATTCATTTTGTGAAGGGAGATGAAAATCTAATAGTATGGGGACTGGAATGTGGTTGTAGGGGAAGGAGTAGAAGAAAGGGTTATGGGAGAACATGGACTTGGTAATAGAAATAAGAGAGAAGAAAGATTAATTGAGTTCTGAAATAAGCTTGTTAGTAGGAATAAAAGAAGAGAAAGACTAATTGAGTTGTGTGATAAATTTCGGCTAGTAATAGCAAATTAAGAATCAGAAGACGATGAAGTACACTTGGAAAGACCACCCCGCTAGCCACGTGGTCTACTGTGCTGCTTCCTGAGCGGGAAGGCGTTCTGGTCCCCAGCACGAATCCGCCCGGCAGATTAGTGTCGAGGTCTGATGTGTCGAGGTCTGATGTGTCGACCAGTCTGTGGATGGTTTTTAAGGCAGTTTTCCATCTGCCTGGGTGAATGTGGGCTGGTTCCCCTTATTCCGCCTCAGTTACACATGTCAGTGATTGCTGCGCAAACACTGCCTCTACATACACATACATCATGATTACTTTACCATCCCTCCGGGGAGGGGAGGGGGGGTGGGGTTCACTGTCGGGCCGAACCGCACAATAACCCTGGGTTCGGTGTGGGGCAGCGGTGGGACACAGGACATAGTGACAACAGGAAGGATGATCAGGTCCACACAATTATTGTAGTAATAATTCTTCCAATACAGGATGTGGTGCGTTTAACAGTGTGTTTGGCAGGGGTAGAGGAAATTATAATGAAGGCTGAAGAGAGCATAGAAGTTATCCTGATGAAGATCAAGGGCAGGGAACTTCGAATCAAGGAAACTCAAAGGATGTTCGCATTAGGTCCAATCGTGAACAGTAGGCAAAGACGGGCCAATAGTGAATTTCATAGGTTATGACATCAGGGATAATATTAAAGAGGTATTAATGGAGGAAAAGCAGGAAGGAGTAATGGAAGCATTTCATTCCACAATTATTATTAAAATAAATTATGCGAATTGTATAGCAGTGGTAGATTCAGGATCAGAGACCAGCGCCATAGCACAGAATTTATATAAGATCAAGGTAAGTAATGAGATAACAGAATTAGCACTACATGGAGTACATATAGTAGCCCGTAACTAAACATATACAGTGGAACCTTACTTAACAAGGATCTCCCAGAACGCGCAATTTGCATAACGACCAAAACAAATTGTAAAAAGAATGACTCGCTTAACGAGCGATGTTTCGCATAACGAGTGATGATTTAGTGTGACGTCACCAGTTGTTGGTTGCAGCAGGGGAGATTTTTCACAATATGAACAACTTTTATTGTCAACAGCAGCACATGAACAGTGTTTTTTGTACGTACTGCAGTCTCAGTTAGTGCTCTTTCTGCTACCACCTTAGTGCAGGTTGTGATCACTCGTATTTCTACACTAGTGTTGACAGTGTTTCTTTGTGCAAATTTTAATAACCTCTGTAGAAAGTCCCCAAAAATAAAGTCACACGAAGACGACCATAAGGGAAAATGGCCTTAGAAATGACATATAAAATCATTGAGAAACTTGTACGTGGTGTGAGCGTTACTGACTTAGCATGCACATACAATCAGTCTACATCAACTATTTGCATTATGCTCAAAAACAAGGACAAGATGACGAGGAGAGATGCTCCAAAGGGAGTGATAAGAGTACCTACACTACGGTTTCGCATTCTGGACAGTGTTGAAAGGTTACTCCTTAAATCGATAAATGAAAAACAATTGCAAGGCGACACTATTAACGAGAACATCATTAGTAAGAAATGCTGGAAACATTCCCCAGGCTGTGGTTAAGCCATGTCTCCGCAATATCCTTTCTTTTAGTACTGCTAGTCCCGCAAGGTTCGTAGGAGAACTTCTGTGAAGTTTGGAAGGCAGGAGACGAGGTACTGGCGGAAGTAAAATTGTGAGGACGGGTTGTGAGTCATGCTTGGGTAGCTCAATTGGTAGAGCATTTGCCCATGAAAGGCAAAGGTCCCTAGTTCGAGTCTCGGTTCAGCACACAGTTTTAATCTTCTAGGAAGTTTCAAAACCAGTGCACACTCCGCCGCAGAGTGAAAATTTCATTCTGGAAGGCCGACCTCGTTAAGAGGACGCTGGGATCCTCAGCAGCTGAAGGAGTGTTTAAGGGAAGCTGTAAGTGTTTCGAGAAATTTAAGGGAAGAACAAGCATCCACAGCATTGTGAGGCACAGCGAAACAGCCAGCTTTGACACAAAGGCGGCAGTGAACTTCATCAGCAACTTCAAGATGATAATAGATTCTGAGGTTCATCTGCCGCAACAGGTTCTTAAATGAGATGAGTAGGTCTGTTCTGGGAAAAGATGCTGCAACCTACCTTTACAACAGCAGAGGAGAATGCATTGTCTGGTCACAAGCCAATGAAAGACCATCTCACACTGCTATTCTGTGTCAATGCAAGTGACAATTTGAAAATAAAACTGCTGCTTGTTCACCATTCAGAAACTCCATGAGCCTTTGAGAAGTGTTAAGCCCAGAAGGGGGTTAAATTTGATGTGGAGGTCCAACAACAAGACTTGGGTGACACGTGATCCTTCCTGTGATTGGATCAGTGAAGTGTTTGGACCTTCGGTGAAAAAATATTTGCTTGAAATGAATTTAACACTCCATGTCTTGCTTGTTGTGGACAACGCTCATTCTCCAGGCCTACAAGACCATCTCCCTGATGAGTTTCAAGTCATCAATAGGAGTTTTTCAGAGGAGGAGGAGGCGGCGGCGGTGGTAAAAACAAAGCAGCAATCTACTGTTGCAATAAGAGAAATGCTGAAAGCATGGAAATCACTTGCATCATACATTTAAAATCATCACCCAAATAAAGCAGTGGCTATGCCTGCTACAAATTTATTTGATGATAATGCTTTGTCGCCAAGTTTTGAATTGCCAGCAGAAACAAATGACTATAGATGGCTTCCTAGTAAAAAAGAATTAGTTATGTATCGTGGATAATAAATTACATGATGCTATATGTATAACTTTCTTTAAGCAAATCGAATGAATAAAATAAAACTTTTAGTACTTTTTCCGCATGGAACACCTTTTTGTATTTTACATTAAGTTGTGTGAGATAAATTGTTTCACTTAATGAGTGTTTCACACTACAAGTAAGATTCTAGAACAAATTATGCTCGCTATGCGAGGTTCTCCTGTACTTTTAGATTATAGAATAAAGATGAAAGCATATATGGTCAATGTAATGGTGGGGCGAAGTATAAATGTGGCAATGATACTGAGCATTAACTGGTTAGCAAATAACAGTGTCAGGCTAGATTTTTCTAACTGTCTTATTAGGATAAACTCTAAGAAGGGAAGAAATTTCTCCATAATGGAAAACAGGAATTAAGATAAAATAGTGCAAGATACGTTCTTGTGGAATGCACCAGATAGTTAACCATGATCGAGTCAATGAGAATCGACACTTGAATATCAACAGGTGATTGATGAGACACTAGTGGAACTTATAAATGAAGTATGAATGTTAGAAGTAGAAGAGCCAAGTAATGATGAGGCAGTGGAATTAGAAAATATTCCATGTAAATACATTAAAGTATTCACACCAGAACCGACTACAAAAATAAATCAGAGCAAGGGAATATATAATATTGTACACTTTCTAAAAGCATATCATAATAGTAGAGAGGGACAGACATACATAAATTTTGTTCGCTTGCCAAAGAAGGTCGTATACAAAAAGGAAGAAAAATAAGAAAGTGACCTAAGAGACCTAGGAGGCAAAGTGAAAATGATGAGACCGAACTGAGCAAAATAAAGAAGGGGGAATAAATTATGGAAAAGGACATATCCCAATAAACGAATAGGAGACCAATGGTGAGAAGACTCACTTAACCACGATATACTAGAAAGTGTTGATAAGGAAGGCAGAGATGGAAAAAAACCATGACCCTGGCAAGTGATTATGAGAAAATCATGACAGGGCTAGAAGATGGGGAACCACTTGTGGAAGTTCTCCAGGAAATAAGACTACACTTACAAGAAAATCGTGAATATTGGAAAAATGACCACGATGGAATGATACTACAAAATCAAGGAGAATATGGCATATTTCTGCTGAAATGACAGTGGTAAACCCAGGGGTCTTGTGCTATGCAAGGTATGTGCGTAATGAGCACAGGTTCCTTTAATGATTGTATATTTACTTACTAGTCATAAATTAATAAAGTTTTAAATATTTCTGCCATACAGAATGTGTCATACTAAAAAGACTTTCTAGGCTAGCAGAGATGACCATGTTGTGTAACCTATACCATCACACAAGGTGCAGGACCCATATGATAATGATGAATTCACTGTGGCAACGTTCGTTCTCCTTGGAGCCTCCCCACACGGACATATCCATTGTGATGCTTTACACAAAACTGGGACTCGTGTGAAGAGATGTGTGGGTAGTATTGTCATTGGATGCACACCTCTATCTGCTTCCCCACCAGGGAGACAAAGGTCACCACATCGACAGTCTATGGTGGTCCAGACACCATTGCGCTGTACATATGGACAATTGACTTGCTGGAAACAAGCTCATTTCCTGTGCTGATTGTAGGGTCCTGCGAGGCAGAGCCATGTGGAACCACTGACATATGTCATAGTGTTGAGTATGGTTATCCTGAACCCTTTGATTCCACATCTGCGTTACAGTTGTGAGGTATCGACCAATGACAATATTGTCGAATGATAAACCACAGTCCCAACAGACCACAGATCTACAGTTGTAAAATTCAGACATGTTACAGCAGATGTTCCTCCTCCTTACACGAGCTGTAACACAGTATTCGCATTAAATGCTAAGGGCACAGCCATGCTGTCAACCTGTAACCTCCCCCTCACTTATCGACCTTAATGGCAGTAAAACTTAAACCGTGTGTACCTAATGGAGATTTGGGAAAAGCAATCGTCACCGAAGTTAATCTGTCAGTAAAGAGGGAGGAAAGGGTTACATCTAAATGAAAGGAAAAAAGCAAATGAAATTGGTGGAGATTAATTTTGAAAAAGGGTAAAGTTAATAAAGTAAATGTGCGATCGTTACATTAACAATGAACCTGCGTTAATTAGATATTTGAGATTTGGGGAAAATTACGGTCGCCAGTCCTATGGACAACTACTATAATAACTGAAAAAGAAAATTTAATGCACATATAATTAGCACTAAAAGTGTGGCAACTGAATGTTGACATGTGTTGTGTGAAAACTAAATGCTTGTCAGAAGTAATAAATTTCGGTACACTCTGACTTAATGTAGCAAAAGAATTAATAAAACTAGAAAATTGAAAGTTAATTTAGTGACTGAAATTAATAGTGAACTTTGTTTCTGAAGCACTACGAAATTCAATGAAATAAGGTTAGTCCTGGGCTACCTCAACAATCATTTCAAAAGATACTTGAATCTACGCAATTTAGAAATAAGAGATTTAACTTTGAACTTGAATTAAATGGTTCTGAACAATTAACAATAGTAAAACCTAGTGCATACCAAGCTGAGCTGCAGTCAGAGGTAAGCTAAAATATGGTAACAAAACTCACACTTTTAATTTGTGCTTGTGTAATCTAAATATTGTAGCCAGCTATGAATACTTTAACTGAACTTTGAAATTAGAGCAGTGAAATGGAATGATATTACTTTAATGCTGGCGTTTGAATTTCAACGACACTCGGGTTCATTCCAGAAAAGGAAGGGACCCTGCTTGGCAATACAATTGGGACAATGAGCAACAAAGATTCATGCTATGTTGCTGTAATTTTGTGAGGCAAATTGAACAGTTTGAAAAGCTTAGGTCTGCCATACAGTTCTAAAACTTTACGTACTTCGAGTCTTCCTTGTTGGCTGATTGAAGGTTTAAAGTCGTCGATCGAGGAGGTGGCGACAGTCACTCATCGTCGGCCGTCGCTGTTGCAGGAGCTGGATGTTGGCGCGCCTTCTTCTCGACACGGTCACCAGGCGAAACGGGCTCTTG
The DNA here is from genome assembly GCF_023864345.2 of Schistocerca serialis cubense. NCBI lineage: Eukaryota > Metazoa > Arthropoda > Insecta > Orthoptera > Acrididae > Schistocerca > Schistocerca serialis. The sequence continues at coordinate 360,937,111 of NC_064646.1, forward strand.
ACGTGCACCAGCCAATGCTTCCTGTCCGTGACACCGTGTCAGAAACTATCATAGCAAGTCGAGCGCAATTACATGCTGCCAAACCCTGAAAGCGCGGCAACTCGCGGGAGCGTCACACAACACAACACACCTGCTCCACCGCCTTACTCAACCTGCCTGCCTGCCTGCACTCATCTAATACTTTCCCCTCTTTGGGGAAGTGTGAGGGGGAGTTTGTAGCCTTTTGGCTTTTACTCCCCTGTGTAAATGTGTGTGTGATTTTTCTATATATTTTTGGTGTCTGTGATATGTGATGAATTGTTGTGTGTGTATCTGGGACTTGCCTGAGGTAGGCGAGATGATTTGTGATATATGGGAAGGAACTGGATTTGGGATTGGGTATTGGGATTTTTCTCTTCGACTTAATCGTCGAAGATCGTAATAGGGCGCTTGTGTTTGTCGCGGGACATGTCATACCGACCAAGGGAGTGGATGAGTGCATTTCCGGATCTGGAAGTACCTTCATAGAAGGCCCTTGCCAGATCCTGGAAACGCTCTCTCAGGAGTGGAATATCGGCTGCGGCGTGCAGGTCGTCTGTGGGGAATCCGAGAGGTAGATGCAGTGCCCTTCTGAGGGCGCGGTTTTGCAGCCTCTGGAGTTTGTCCAGGTGCTGCTTCGCCGCGTATCCCCAGACAGGGCACGCATACTCCATTACTGGCCGGATCAGGGCCTGGTAAACGTTGACTGCTACTGGGCAGGGAAGGGAGCTGTTTGTGTTCAGGATAGGGTATAGGATGGACATTCTGGCGCAGACCTTCCTGTGGACCTCGTCTATGTGGGGTTTCCACGTAAGACGAGAGTCCAAGGTTACGCCAAGGTACTTGGCGGTTCTGCGCCAGGGGAGTTGGGTTCCATTTAGGTGGAGGTGGAGGGGGGGACGTTGAGGAGGTTCGCGCCTTCCGAGCCTGCGGGTATATATATATATATATATACCATCAACTATATATATATATATATATATATATATATATATATATATATATATATATATATATATAGTAAAACAATTACAATATATAAAGACACAGAAATGTCACATCTTCAGGGAACAAATTAAGGAAAAAAATATGTAGTACAATAGATGGAAATAGGAGGATATGCATCTCTGGCGTTACAAACCCACCGCTCGTAGGCATGGCCAGGCAATGATGAAAGAATCCCAATGAATCTTAATGGCCAATTTAACCTGCACCATAGCTGCTTGCCTCTTTGCTCACTACTGTCCTTGCCAGGCATTGATATCAAGTTGGTTTTGTGTTTCATGCTGCGATGATCACCGCATGTCTTTACAGTTGAGATGTGATTGGATGTTTCAAGGTCACTCCAGCAGCGAGGCTGCAGCTTGCTTTATTTGATTTAATTTGATTAATGCAGAGAGACAAAAACAGTGGTGGTCTTAGCCCACTGTTACTCACATTGAAACAAACTTCGTTGTGTGGTTCCGCTCCCTGTGAAGGCAACCGATAGCCTGAAGAAGTAGTAGGAGACCCTTTTACTAGTTGTTCACTAGACAAGATTTCTTCAGGCTCTTCCAACCTTAATATTCTGTGTCCTTTGCACTCCAGAGCTTTGAATTGGAAGATTAGATGTGGTGTAGTTGCTTCTCCCTCACCACAAAGTTTGTAGTTAGAGCTTCATCTTCTATACCAATCAAATGTAGGTTTTTCTTTTGTTCCCATGGTCAGTCATGAGTCCTACCGCGAGTTTAATCTGTATCTGTTGTATCATATGAAGATCAGAGTGCCATAACAAAGTCAGCACCTCTCATTGATACCACAAAAGTTAACGATGTCTCAGTTCAGTCTGCAATGACGAACGAGAGGAACTGGTGAAGCTATACCCTCTCTTTGACACTGCATTGCCACCACATGGAGCCCAACATACAGTCAAGGAGGCAAAGGCTCATGCAGTCTGTGACTGCCAATCATGCAGACTACATTGTCTTAGATTGAGCTGTGTAACACCTACAGCGCCTCTCGGTGTTGAAAAAACAAAAATAGCTCCCAAATTAGCTCCCATGTCCTTAAAATATCAATTCACAAAATGACCCAAGTCTCTCCACATATAGTAATTACGAAAAATAAATAAAAAACAAATAGAGGGAAATATCTAATATAGAAAGCGAAAGAAAAGAAAAGAAAAGGAAAATTTAATTATGAATTTTAGAAACATGGGAAGGGGGAAAAACAGTGGAAAATATTAAAATATTAGTTATTCCAATACGTAAAAAAATCAATATTATAGTCATAGAAAGTAGGTCTGGGACACCAAAGATAGTGTTTATTAAAGTATAAATAGCCATATGTAGTAATTACGATACTCCAGTCTCTAGTCTGTTCTAGTTCGGAAGTTATTTAGGATGTACAGCTTTAGAGAACAACAATTGGGACTTTATTAAATGAGGATCAAGAATAGATCGTGACGAGATTGTTTTTGAGGATTGTCAATTCAAGACTTTAATTTTGAGATTTATCAGATTAGATAAACAGGAAGGTGAATAGTAATCTCTTTGGCTTTAATGTCAATTCGTGTGAATATTTAAACACTTTACTGAATTGAGAATTTTAACCGGATTCGGACTTTGAATTGTGATAGTGGGAAACTTTAACTTCACGCAACTCGTGATCATAGTTAATGACAGTTTGTGGATATTAAATAGAAATAACTTATTTACCTCAGGATATTAGCTAACATCTCTGATGCTAGCAGGAATCCTACTTAGACATCTAATTAAAGAACTTCTTTGAATGAGATCGTATGAGTGAACCTATTTATTAATAATTCTTGTCAATAAACTGACGTTGTTAATTTGAACATAATACAAGTCTTGAACATTAATTTAACTTAGATTAATAAACGTTAAGGTTACATGATCTATGCCAAGAACAAACTAGAGATTCGTAACTAAAACAATTGAACAAAAGGTTAAAGTATCGTCGTCTGTTAACATTGGTAGTAATGCTACTAAAGATTTTTTCTCTCAGAGTTGGGAAGACTATATGCTTAATGACCCAAGTTTAACATTGGGTTTTAAAAGTAATCAAACTGATACTTAGCTGGGACAATATTAAATAAAAGTAAAACCCTTCAATGACCTCCGATTGGTCACAGTGCGGGTTGTGGGGGGAGTAGCGACGCCATCTGTGCGTTCGCGCACTCAACAGGTCAGTCGGCATCAAGCCGTGGTCGAGTGAACGTCGTACCTGCGCTAGTTTAGTTTTTGTGGCAGTTTGAAATGTGTGCTGCAATAGAAAACCCCGCCAAATGTGAAGTGCGTGCTGTCATAAGGTTTTTTACAGCCAAAGGATATTCTGCAGCAGATATTCATCGTGAGCTTTGTGCCGTGTACGGACCAAGAGTTATGAGTGAAGCAGTTGTCCGTGAAAGGGTACGTTTATTTAAAAGTGGACAAGAAAACGTTCATGATGAAGAGAGGAGTGGTAGACCATCATTGGTGACTGACGAACTCGTTCAGACAGTTGATGCAAAAGTTCGTGAAAATCGACGTTTCTCAATGTCGGAGTTGTCTACTGGTTTTCCACAGATTTCTAAGACTCTCTTGTACGAGATAGTGACAGCAAGATTGGGTTACCGTAAGTTCTGTGCACGATGGGTGCCCAAAATTCTTACCGACCACCACAAAACTCAAAGAATGACCTCTGCATTAGACTTTCTGTCACGTTATGAGGACGAAGGAGAACCATTGTTAAACAGAATCGTGACTGGTGACGAAACCTGGATTAAGTACGTGAACCCTGAGACAAAAGAACAATCAAAGATGTGGGCACATTCAAATTCGCCTACCAAACCAAGATTTTTCTGCCAGAAAACTGATGGCAACGGTGTTTTGGGATGCCAAAGGGGTGTTGTTGGCTGAATTCGTGGAACGTGGTACGACCATTAAGCAAGACGTGTACTGTGAAACAATAAAAAAGTTACAACGGGCTATACAGAACAAACGCCGTGGTATGCTGACTTCCGGTATCGTTTTTTTGCACGATAACGTCCGTCCTCAATCTGCTCGCAGAACAACGGCCCTTCTTGAGTCCTTCAAGTGGGACGTTATCAACCATCCACCTTACAGCCCAGACCTGGCGCCAAGTGATTATCACCTCTTCATGCATTTGAAGAAATGGCTCGGGTCACAGCGGTTTGATGACGACGAAGAGCTCAAAGATGCGGTTACAGGCTGGCTCCAGGCACAAGCGGGTGATTTTTATGCAGAAGGAATTTGAAAGCTTGTGAAGAGATACGATAAGTGCCTCAATCGCTATGGAGACTATGTAGAAAAATAGTGCAAAGAAGTAGTTGTAAGATGTATGTATTAAAATATTTTTATTTAACTTGGTGTATTTTTTTAAATCAACCGGAGGTTACTTTCTGAACGGCCCTCGTATTTGTCATATTCCTGTGCCACTGGATTGTATAAGGTTAAGTAAATCTTTTATCATTCTTATAATAAAGTAAACTAATGGTTCATGTGTGTGGAAGGGGTAGCTTCGTCAGATCATAACTCTCTCCAATTTAAGTTCAAGATTATACAAAATTTCTCTTGAAACATCGTTTAGGCGCCATTAGCCTGCCACGTTTTTGTTTTTGGTTCATAGTCCAATAATCTATATGCTGCCTCCTGATCCAGCTACATGTTTTTGAGTTTACAACCGCCTTACTGATGGTTAGGACAGGTTCCAGTTGTTGCACCTGTCTTGGCCAGTCTGTCAGATTTTTCATTGTCACTGATTACTGAATGACTAGGGGTCACAGCAGATATATCCTGTTAGTTTCCCTTAGACTTTGCTATGATCCTTGTAGTCGTATGCAAATTGTGCTCCTTTAGCAGATATTTCCGCCTCAAATACTATTACCCACTTCTCTAAAAAGACTGCCCTCTCTACTCTAGAGTGTAGCCTAAATACTCTGGCCCCATTGCCTTCATCTGTTTGCAACCCACCAGTCAACGAGACTGTCTCGTGAACTAAGTTATGGTTCATTCTTCCACTGCTCCCTTCTTACAATGGTTATGCCAAAAAGTTTACTGACACAGCTAGAAGTCAGTTGTATGGTCAGTTGGAATTTCCCTGACCATTTCTATGTTCACCACACTCACTATAAAGGTGTAAGATCATAGATATCCTAAAGGAAATCAGTTATTTCCAGTTTTTAATCTGAATTCCAGTGCTGCTGCCTTCATTGTAACTCAAAGGTGTGATGAGGGCATGTCCAGCATGTTCTCCATCCCAACAGTGGGTGTACTGCTGATTCAACCTGTTATGGCTAAGCAGGCCATTCCAAGCTCCTTAGCAGCCATCTTTTGTTCCACTTTACTCCACCATACTGTAGCCCCATAAATTACTAGTGCTGTATATCCAGTACATACGCCCTTCTAGTGCTCATAAGAATGTTTTTTGCCTTGGAACATATATTCTTTATATGAGGGGTCCATAATAATTTTGCATCCAATGTTATCCCTAGATACTTCATTACCCCTCTAATTGTACAGTTTCATCAAGGAGCTTCAAATTCCAGTAAGTGCTTCCTGATAAATCGTACTACACAACAATTTTCCTGAGACTGAACTTCAGACCCCATCTTCTTTACCAGTTTTCCACAATGTCTAGTGCACATTGAGCTGTTGTTCTGCCAGTACTATCAAGTTTGTCAACCATTACTGTAACTAAATCCTCTGTGTATCCCTTGCAAAAATAGCCTCTAGTACTTAACCCTTCAATGAGTTCATTCACCAGTACATTCCACAGTAGTAGGGACAAATGGACACCCCCTGGTGGTCTTGATCGGCATTTTCACATTCATCATGGTGACTTCTACTTTACTTCTACTCAGCATGATCTTAATCCACCTGCAATGGTAGTCTTAGTGCCACGCTCTTTTGCAGCTCTAGCCATGGATTCTAAGATCATATTGCTGAAAGTCCACTCGATATCTAGGAAGATGCAGAGAGAAAGTGTAGAGCTTTTTTCATCTTCCCTGTTGGTGAAGTGTCGTTTCACATTATTTACGTGGTTGATATGCGTTTTGGTTTATATGTAGAGGAACATCAGTTAACCTCGTCTCCCTGAAATGCACATTAACCAGTATTTTTAATGTCTATTTGAGAAAGAAGGGCGGACTGACTGAGTTCATATTCTTAGCCTTAGTATGATCAGTTCTCCCTGACTCTGGAATGAAAACAACCTTCACTGTCTTCCAAGCATTACACAGCTCTACAAAATAAAATTTTTTTTTCGTTGCCAGGGAAGTTTGAACGAAAATGGGATATTGTTATGATACTCATTCCGAGTATATTTGTACTTTTTCCAAATTGGCTCTGGTTTTTGAGATATAGGTTATTTGTGGAAATGAGTTTCATGTGGATAATATCGACTGCAGGGTCCATATATGGTGTAATGTATTTGCTACTTGTTTTTTAATTAGTGATATTGTACTATCTTTATTAAACAATTGTGCTCAGGGAGTGCATCTGTGTGGTTGAGGATTACATCATGCAAACATCACACTGTCAGCATGTGTTCAGTCCTGTTGTGCGGTGCGTGTGTTGAAGATATTGAGGGTTGTGCAGATTTGAATTCGGCGGTACTCGACATTCATTTGTTGGCCGAGGTAATCCCCGCAACAGCCGATAGGTAGCATTCAGTGTAAACAAGAAAAATGGCGATGGTTGAAAGTCACACACATGTGCAGTGCAGCTTCAAGGAGATAGAACCTTTTCATCGTGACGTAGCAAATAAGAGGTGAGTATTCATTTCACACAAAACAATTAATGATGTTTGTTGGATGTGATTGACATGCAAATACAAGAAAGTTCTGCATAATATGTAGTATTTGTGCAATTTTGTTTTAGGAAAACATGAGTTCTTCACGCCGTCTTTGCGTGAACCATCCAGATGAGTTCTGCTACATTTGTGGTGAATACGTTCTTCAAAAGAACAGGAAGAATATCACTCCTTTTGTGAAGGAAGTGTATCTGGCATATTTCGGAATTAAACTTGGAGATCAAGACAAGGCGTGGGCACCCCTTAAAGTTTGTAAATGCTGTGTGGAGTGCTTACGGCAGTGGACAAAACGAAAAAGGAAAAGCTTAAACTTCGGAGTGCCTATGGTATGGCAAGAGCAGAAGAACCATACAGATGATTGCTATTTTTGCATTGTTAATGTGAAAGGTTTTAATAGGTTCAAAAAACGAAAGCGGGAATATCCCAATTTGGAGTCAGCAAGAAGACCGGTGGTGCACAGCAACGATGTTCCTGTACCAACCTTCACAACATTACCCACGCTAACATCATCAGATGACGATGTGCACGGCGAGGAATGTACAAGTAGTGGCTCGGAATACGAAGGACGTGAGACACAACCCCAGCAGTTCGACCAGAAGGAGCTCAGTGACTTGATACGAGAACTCAATCTTTCAAAGCAAGCATCAGAACTCTTAGCATCCAGGCTTAAGGAAAAGAACTGTCTTCATCCAAGTGTTAAAATAACAGCTTACCGGACGAGAGAAGAAAACCTTCTTTCATACTTCAACCAAGAAGAGGTTATAGTGTATTGCAGCAATATACCTGGACTTTTACTTGAATTGGGGTTGCTGGAATATAGACCAGAGGACTGGCGTCTCTTCATAGACAGTTCCACTAGAAGTTTAAAATGTGTTCTCCTACACAATGGCAATCGTTACGCATCTATTCCAATTGCCCACTCAACAAAACTTTGTGAAGCATATGCTAACATCAAGATGGTTCTGCAGAAAATTCAGTATATGCAGCACCAGTGGTTGATTTGTGTTGATTTGAAAATGGTGAACTTCTTGCTTGGACAACAAAGTGGATACACAAAGCACCCATGTTTTATCTGCATGTGGGATAGTAGGGCAAAGCACGAACATTGGAAGCAGAAAACATGGCCTCCAAGGGAACATATGGCTGTTGGTGAAGCAAACATCATTAATGAACCTCTGGTTAGTAGGGACAAGATTGTTCTTCCACCATTACATATTAAGTTAGGACTAATGAAGCAATTCACCAAAGCTTTAGACAGAAATGGTAATTGCTTCACATACATCTGCAATACGTTCCCTGGACTCAGTAGTGAAAAACTTAAGGCAGGAATATTTGATGGTCCTCAAATTCGCAGGCTCATCAACGATACCAATTTTACAAGTGTCATGACTGTCACTGAAGCATCGGCCTGGAACAGTTTTGTTGCTGTTGTAAAATGTTTTTTGGGCAATCATAAAGCTCCCAATTACGAGGAACTGGTCAAAAACATGCTCACTAACTTTCAAAACTTAGGAGCTAACATGAGCATAAAATTGCACTTCCTTCACAGCCACTTGGATCGATTTCCTCGTAATCTAGGTGATTTGAGTGAGGAACAAGGAGAGCGGTTCCATCAAGATATGAAAGGAATAGAGGAAAGATATAAAGGAAGATGGGACAGGCATATGATGGCAGATTATTGCTGGAATCTGCAACGTGACTGTTCTGAAGAGACCTATAAAAGGAAAGCGTGCAGGAAGCGGTTCGTCATGGACGGAAAATGATATACTTATAGAGAAACTTTTCAATTATGTTTTATACGTGGACAAATGCCTATCAGGTTTTCATAGAAGCTATTTACAAAGATTATTTTCTTTTTTCATTGTAGTTTGTAGCGCTCGAGTTCAGTATTAGCAATTTTTTCTAATTTTTTGAATAAATCATGCATTATCTCAAAAACTAGAGCCAAACTGCATAAATGGTTGCTATATTCGTCCTCAGCACCACTAACCCATCCTAAAGCCACTCAAATATCCTTGGCAAGAAAATGAGTGTTGACCAGTGTTATGAATGGTTCCTGCTGTTAGGCTGACCCAAAACTGTCTACATAGGAATGTAATTTAATCCTTTGCCGCTTGTTATAGTAAAACTGGAAAGATACCCTCTGGTACTGGTGGTTGAAACATCCCCAAAACCCACAGAATTTCTTTTAAATCAGCGCACACTCTGACAGATTCCCAGTGTAAATCAGTGCCTCTTAGGGACTGACTCATGGTCTGTGTTACCTGCCAGACGGCACTGAGAGAAGTGAATCGTGAGGAGCACATCCAGCGTCTCACTCGCTGCCCTTGTATAACACCATCCTCCTTCCTTAGAGTGGTTCCTGGATTAGTTGGTACTCTAAGGTGGATTTTATGAATTCGAGTGCAAGTAGCAGTACCTTTCACTTCCTCATAGAATACCCTCCAGGAAGATAGCTTCACTTGCATGATCGCAAGGTTGTATTTGGCAATGGCCTCCCGACATTTGGCCCATTTTCCTTTCTTCGTTGTAAAGCTGAACTGCCTTCTTGCCTGGTTCCTTTACACTTCCAGATTATTGCTCCACCAAGGTACATTTCCGTTTGTGCAGTTTTTGGTGATTGGGTAGGTCATAATGGCAGATGTCACTGTGTCTACCATTTCCTCAAAACCTACTGGGTGCCTTATCGAAATTCTGACTTCAGATAATCGTGAGTTTACGTCTTTCCACTATAAGTCCCAGTCTTCTTAGGATTCCTATAGGCCACGGTCAGTTTAACACCCATCTCAGCCTCAAACTTAAGATACATGCGGTCAGATCAGGATAACTCCATCGTCATACGCCACTGTTTGACATAACTAGGTATTAAAGTGGACTTGAGCGTTACATCAGTTACTCCTTCCATTAGATCCCTCACCCCTGTTCGAGATTTCCGGGTTATTTTCTGGTAGATAGTCGAGTAGTAGCTCGCCTTTGCTGTAGTGGTCGCTGTTGCCGCACACCAGGTTGTGGAAGGAGGAGTACAGTTGTCGAAGCTGAGGTGAATACAGTTTCCCTCGTGCTTCCTTCTTCCCACTGTTTCATCCTGCATTTCACATCGTTGGCAATAAGAAACTGCCATCGGAGCTAGACTTCCTAGGGGACTATTAATGGCCAATTATTATGATGCCCTTTCCATAAATAGGTTCTCCAAACGAAGCGGCAACAATTACTGCGCAAACAAGAGGAATGAGGAACCTCTCTCACATTTTGTAAGATTACTGTTTATTTCTGGAGTAACCAAGCACATAGGCAGAATGCACATCTCATCTTCATAGCTGCTCTGCGATTCGTACCTGGCAGAGGGTTCACCAAACCAACATCAAGCTATTTCTCTACCGCTCCATTCCCGAACAGCGCACGGGAAAAACGAACATTTAAATCTTTCCGTGCGAGGTCTGATTTCTCTTATTTTAATACTATGACTATATCTCCCTTCGTAGGTGGGCAACAAAAAAATATTTACGCATTCAGGGTAGAAAGTTGATGATTGAAGTTTCGTGTAAATATCCTGCAGTAACGAAAAACACCTTTGTTGTAATGATCCAACTCGCGTGTCTTATCTGTGGCACACACTTGTCTTCGTCAGATGAATAGTATAAGCACTATGTTTTTCAGTGAACACAAGATAAAAGACATCTCCTGAACTGTAACAGATGCGCGTTACCACCTCCACATTCGGGAGCCTATGAAGCGACGTGTGGTTTTGGCAAAGTACAGGCTGATTATAATTAAGCTCTCAAAACGCTGTAGAAATAACACCACTGGCCAGAATGACGTCAAATTGCAACGGAATATTGTTGGAGAAGGGGTAAAACGTATGGCAGAAGAAAAAATAGTGTGAAAATTGATCAATAGATGGCGCTGTGTATGTCAGAATACGTAAATGAAAACACCTGTCATGCGCACGATCCATTGAAATTGGTATAAACACTCCGGGTACACGGCTTTTCCTCCTTTCGCGTCTGCGACGTTCGCCATGACTGTCACAATACGGGATCGCGCTCTGCTTGTAAAGTTGTATTACAAGAATGATGAGTGTGCACACATCGCTCTGCAGAAGTTACGGACACTGAAGGGTTTAAAAAAGGCGTCGGTCAGATGACTGCCGTGGGTCTGCAGAAAATGATTCGGAAATTGGAAAAGACGGGTTCTTTTGGTGAGCAACCTGGTAGAAGGAGGAAACGAATTGATTTGACGTCAGTGGAAACAGTGGCCACAGCAATGCAGGAGGAGACGAGTGGTAATGTGCAAACGTGTAGTGCACAGAGAACTGCCCAACATTGGACATACACGTGAGCACGGTACGTAAAGTCCTACAAAACTTCCTTCTTTGCTATCCATTCAAAATTACCCATGCGCACAAGTTGCTCTCTGTTGACTTGCCAGCAAGAGAGAGATTTGCTTCAGAATTTCATGTTCGCGTGGAAATGGAGAATGATTGGCCGTGGAAGATTTTGTGAACAGATGTGTATGTCAACACACAGCATTGTCAAATATGGGCAACAGAAAATCCACACGCAAATCAACCAGTATCCCGTCATGCTGGAAAGGTCACTGTGTGGCGCGGAATTCGGCATCATTTATCATAGGGCCATATTTTTTCGAAGAGACAGGTGCTTCCGGTCCTGTTACCTGTACCGTCAATGCTAAGCGCTCTGAGTGCCTTTTGCGCAACCACGTCATTCCAACTCTCCAACAGTGGATGGCGCACTTCTGCACATTGCAAAATCCAGTTAAGCAGCTACTGAAGCGCCATTTCGGAAATGCTAGAATTATCAGCCGCCATTTCCCTACAGCCTGGCCGATCCAATCACTTGATCATAATCTGTGTGACTTCTGGCTGTGGGGCTATATGAAAGAAAAAAATGGCTCTGAGCACAATGGGACTTAACATCTGTGGTCATCAGTCCCCTAGAACGTAGAACTACTTAAACCTAACTAACCTAAGGACATCACACACATCCATGCCCAAGGCAGGATTCGAACCTGCGACCGTAGCAGTCGCGCGGTTCCGGACTGAGCGCCTTAACCGCTAGACCACCGCGGCCGGCTGTATGAAAGATGTTGTGTTCAGTGTTCCGACTGCAGACTGCATTGAAGGCACGCATTGCGCAACACATTCTGAACGTGACCCCGGAAACACTTCTCCCGGGTTCGATTCCCGGCGGGGTCAGGGATTTTCTCTGCCTCGTGATGGCTGGGTGTTGTGTGATGTCCTTAGGTTAGTTAGGTTTAAGTAGTTCTAAGTTCTAGGGGACTGATGACCATAGATGTTAAGTCCCATAGTGCTCAGAGCCATTTGAACCACTTAGCCCGGAAACACTTCGATCAGTTGTGGGACATACTGCTTCTCGATTTCCACTTGCAGAAAACGGTGGACAGCATACTGAACATGTTTTGCGCCAGTCGCACGGAAATTAATAATTCGATTTGATTTTGATTGGTGCTTTTTATGCGATTTTTGGCCGCAGAACAATTACAAACCGATATGATTGACGCTTTTTATGCGGCTTTTGGCCTCGGGACAATTAAAAACCGATTTTTCCCATCCCATTTGATGCGACCTTGCCGTGGCGGAAGGGCTTACGTAACTAACAGTATCGCACCCTTCATTGAGTAGTACAGCTTGTTTAATGTGAAACGTACACCTTGGACATTGTTGTATGATTCACCTGTCATTTGTAGTCGACCATTATTAAATTATGATGCTTAGAGCGGAATTTATTGCTACATTTTGTAACTATTTATTTTTCTTCTGCCATACGTTTTACCCCTTCTCTGATAATATTCCGTTGCAATTTGACGTCATTCTGACCAGTGGTATTATTTCTACAGCGATTTGAAAGTTTAACTTTAATTATAACCACCCTGCGTATATCGGCGAAACTGGAAGGAACAGCTCCTTGAAGGGCGCGAACACCAGACACCTTTAAGACAGAAAGTGCAGTCAGCGGTACAGCCCAGTCAATGAAGAGCGAAAAAGTCGAATAGTGAAAAAATTCGTGAAGTAGCATATTTTTATACAGTGGTAGTAGGGCGTCCCATGAACAACGTACTAGACCGATAGGGTGTGGGCGTAGATCGGGGGCCCTTAAAGATCACTTACCTGGCATTTTTTTTTGTGGTTTTAGGGCGCACAACTACAATGGACATTAGCATTCAGACTAAGGTTAGGGATGCACCGCGAGGCACAAGGTTAAAACAGCAACTAAAAGGGACAACACTATAAAAGACACATTGACAGGCATAGGATTAAAAAAAAGAGCATAATCAAATGTCCTTAGACAGGTTTGTCAAGTGGATAAAACGAAGAACGCGAGCAGCTGCTCTTGGGTCATCCGCTAAAATGGCATCCAGAGTACATGGCAGGCCAAGATCAACGCGCAGTGTATTTGGACAGGACGTTAAAATGTGGCGTACCGTCAGCAATTGCCCACATGGGCAGAACGGCGCCGGCGCAGCCGTCAGCAGATGGCGATGGCTGAACCGGCAGTGTCCAATCCGTAACCGGGCCAAAACCACCTCCTCCCGCCGAGAAGAGCGGGAAGAGGTCGTCCAAGCCGTGGGAAGAGGTTTCAAGGCCCGAAACTTGTTGTCCGTAAGTGCAGCCCAATCGGCATGCCACAGCGATAAAATGCGCTGACAAATGACCCTGCTACCTGGCACTGTCAGCAGGAGAGCGAATTTGAAAAATGTAATTTTCTTATTAGAGAAGTTTTATTTACCCTCATCACAATTAGTACATAAATAGAAAACTAGTGTAGGCCATTTAAATAGTCGTCTTCAGATCATTTACATACATCACCTCCCCCCATGAACCATGGATCTTGCCGTTGGTGGGGAGGCTTGCGTGCCTCAACGATACAGATAGCCGTACCGTAGGTGCAACCACAACGGAGGGGTATCTGTTGAGAGGCCAGACAAACGTGTGGTTCCTGAAGAGGGGCAGCAGCCTTTTCAGTAGTTGCAGGGGCAACAGTCTGGATGCTTGACTGATCTGGCCTTGTAACACTAACCAAAACGGCCTTGCTGTGCTGGTACTGCGAACGGCTGAAAGTAAGGGGAAACTACAGCCGTAATTTTTCCCGAGGGCATGCAGCTTTACTGTATGGTTAAATGATGATGGCGTCCTCTTGGGTAAAATATTCCGGAGGTAAAATAGTCCCCCATTCGGATCTCCGGGCGGGGACTACTCAAGAGGACGTCGTTATCAGGAGAAAGAAAACTGCCATTCTACGGATCGGAGCGTGGAATGTCAGATCCCTTAATCGGGCAGGTAGGTTAGAAAATTTAAAAAGGGAAATGGAGAGGTTAAAGTTAGATATAGTGGGAATCAGTGAAGTTCGGTGGCAGGAGGAACAAGACTTTTGGTCAGGTGAATACAGGGTTATAAATACAAAATCAGATAGGGGTAATGCAGGAGTAGGTTTAATAATGAATAAAAAAAATAGGAGTACGGGTAATCTACTACAAACAGCATAGTGAACGCATTATTGTGGCCAAGATAAACACGAAGCCCACACCTACTGCAGTAGTACAAGTTTATATGCTAACTAGCTGTGCAGATGACGAAGAAATTGATGAAATGTATGACGAGATAAAAGAAATTATTCAGGTAGTGAAGGGAGACGAATATTTAATAGTCATGGGTGACTGGAATTCGAGAGTAGGAAAAGGGAGAGAAGGAAACATAGTAGGTGAATATAGATTGGGGCTAGGAAATGAAAGAGGAAGCCGCCTGGTAGAATTTTGCGCAGAGCATAACTTAATCATAGCTAACACTTGGTTCAAGAATCACGAAAGAAGTTTGTATACATAGAAGAACCCTGGGGATACTAAAAGGTATCAAATAGATTATGTAATGGTAAGACAGAGATTTAGGAACCAGGTTTTAAATTGTAAGACATTTCCAGGGGCAAATGTGGACTCTGACCACAATCTATTGGTTATGAACTGTAGATTAAAACTGAAGAAACTACAAAAAGGTGGGAATTTAAGGAGATGGGACCTGGATAAACTGAAAGAATCAGAGGTTGTACAGGGTTTCAGGGAGAGCATAAGGGAACAATTGACAGGAATGGAGGAAAGAAATATAGTAGAAAAAGAATGGGTAGCTTTGAGGGATGAAATAGTGAAGGCAGCAGAGGATCAAATAGGTAAAAAGACGAGGACTGGTAGAAATCCTTGGGTAATAGAAGAAATATTGAATTTAATTGATGAAAGGAGAAGATATAAAAATGCAGTAAATGAAGCAGGCAAAAAGGAATACAAACGTCTCAAAAATTATATCGACAGAAAATGCAAAATGGCTAAGCAGGGATGGCTAGAGGGCAGATGTAAGGATGTAGAGGCTTATCTCACTAGGGGTAAGATAGATATTGCCTACAGGAAAATTAAAGAGACCGTTGGAGAAAGGAGAACCACTTGCATGAATACCAAGAGCTTTGATGGAAACCCAGCTCTAAGCAAAGAAGGGAAAGCAGAAAGGTGGAAGGACTATAGAGGGGGTCTATACAAGGGCGATGTACTCGAGGTCAGTATTATGGAAATGGAAGAGGATGTAGATGAACATGAAATGAGAGATATGATATTGCGTGAAGAGTTTGACAGAGCACTGAAAGACCTGAGTCGAAACAAGGCCCCCGGAGTAGACAACATTCCATTAGAACTACTGACAGCCTTGGGAGAGCCAGTCCTGACAAAACTCTACCATCTGGTGAGCAAGATGTGAGACAGGCGAAATTCCCTCAGACTTCAAGAAGAATATAATAATTCCAATCCCACAGAAAGCAGGTATTGACAGATGTGAAAATTACCGAACTATCAGTTTAATAAGTCACAGCTGCAAAATACTAACGCAAATTCTTTACAGACGAATGGAAAAACTGATAGAAACCGACCTCGGGGAAGATCAGTTTGGATTCCGTAGAAATGTTGGAACACGTGAGGCAATACTGACCCTACGACTTATCTTAGAAGAAATATTCAGGAAAGGCAAACCTACGTTTCTAGCATTTGTAGACTTAGAGAAAGCTTTTGACAATCTTTCAAATTTTGAAGGTGGCAGGGGTAAAATACAGGGAGCGAAAGGCTATTTACAATTTGTAGAGAAAGCAAATGGCAGTTATAAGAGTCGAGAGGTATGAAAAGGAAGCAGTGGTTGGGAAAGGAGTGAGACAGGGTTGTAGCCTATCCGCTATGTTATTCAATCTGTATATTGAGCAAGCAATAAAGGAAACAAAAGAAAAGTTCGGAGTAGGTATTAAAATCCATGGAGAAGAAGTAAAAACCTTGAGGTTCGCCGATGACATTGTAATTCTGTCAGAGACAGCAAAGGACTTGGAAGAGCAGTTGAACGGAATGGACAGTGTCTTAAAGGTGGGTATAAGATGAACATCAACAAAAGCAAAACGAGGATAATGGAATGTAGTCGAATTAAGTCGGGTGATGCTGAGGGAACTAGATTAGGAAATGAGATACTTAAAGTAATAAAGGAGTTTTGCTATTTGGGGAGCAAAATAACTGATGATGGTCGAAGTAGAGAGGATATAAAATGTAGACTGGCAATGGCAAGGAAAGCGTTTCTGAAGAAGAAAAATTTGTTAACATCGAGTATGTATTTAAATGTCAGGAAGTCGTTTCTGAAAGTATTTGTATGGAGTGTAGCCATGTATGGAAGTGAAACGTGGACGATAAGTAGTTTAGACAAGAAGAGAATAGAAGCTTTTGAAATGTGGTGCTACAGAAGAATGCTGAAGATTAGATGGGTGGATCACATAACTAATGAGGAGGTATATAATAGAATTAGGGAGTAGAGGAGCTTGTGGCACAACTTGACTAGAAGAAGGAATCGGTTGGTAGGACATGTTCTGAGACATCGAAGGATCACCAATTTAGTATTGGAGGACAGCGTGGAGGGTAAAAATCGTAGAGGGAGAACAAGAGATGAATACACTAAGCAGATTCAGAAGGATGTAGGCTGCAGTAGGTACTGGGAGATGATGAAGCTTGCACAGGATAGAGTAGCATGGAGAGCTGCATCAAACCAGTCTCAGGACTGAACATACGTCAGTCATCGTGCCACTCAATGTTGTGCGCTGCCATCTAGTCATAAACATGTTTGGGAGCAGCTCGTTGAAGAAGACACACCAGTGTAACGTCACATATTATATACTGAAACCATACTTGTGGTAAGCGCTCACAAAAGTTTCTGATAAAATACGTTTGGTTCACAGGATATTGCCTGTTGCGTCTGTAATTTACAGCTGACGGCACACTGCCAAAAAGTATTTAACACTACATGGAATACATATATCAGTTACTGACAATACCAACGCAAGAAATGCATACGGACAAATTCTACGTAAATCTCAGCACACTGTTCCGTATTGCGAGAGAGGAAACAGATTCAGAATCATCCTGTAGGGCAGTTGCAGCGTCCTTTCGGGAAAGACAACTTTCCTCACCGTGAGTGCTTTTTAGTTTACAGACAGGCAACACATGCGCATCATTTCCTGTCCAGTTCTCTTCTGTGAGTATACAAAATAATTTTACTGAGCTCGTGTTTATATTGTAGAGTTATTTTCAATTTATTAACTGAGTACTTATTTGTACTTGTTAAGTGAGCTTATATGTAAAATACCGTCGAACAAGCAAAGAGTAAGAAGTGATTAATGTTAAGTGCGATGTTATCACTGACCTGTTTAATTTTGGTGGGAAAATGATTGGATTGGTAAATGTGTCTAATTGGTTCGGTCGTTAAAAGCGTATTCCAAAGCTATGTAGCTGTGTTGTAATTAGTTGGTGGTGTATTAACTAATGAGCAGAAAGCTACTTCTCTCACCACAACTGTGTTGTCAGTAGACTGCATTAAACATCTTCCATTTAGAAGTTACTGCCGCACCCGCAGTATATCTTGCAAGGTGGGTGAGAATACCTTTGATGGAATTGGACTCATCAGGTTCAAGTATAGAACAGTAACCCGCTGTAGTGAATTGCTTGCCTTCTGTTGAAATATCTGAAGTTCCATAATACCTAGGTGACCCGCTTCTATTGCAGATGGAGCTGATTTAAGCCTCTGATTCTCATGGGATGTTGGAAGAGCAGAGGATGGGGTGATGCATTTGATACTCTTCATGCTGTGAAAGGTATTCCAGCCATCGATAGGGTAGACAAGGAAATCGACATTGTCGGATACATATTGACGGTATGCTACACTTAGGACAGGCTCTTCAGTGTGCTGGACAGTTGATAGCTCGAGCTATTGAAGCTTTTTTACATGTTCGTAGTATTTCTCTTAACAACTGCAAGTAAGTGCTCACTTATAATCTGAAAATTAAGTACATTAAACTCCCGTTTATCCGAAATCCGCTTTATCTGAACAAATTTTTCCGGTTTTCGCGGCTCACATTGACACTGTCTGACGCATCGCACAGCTACGCCTTTGGCTAGCTAGATTGACACTTGACAAGTTTCGACTAGTCTGCGCCTGGAGCCATGCATTCGCTGGTGTTTCTCGGCAGTCCATTGCTAATCAGTGCACTGGCGCGTATCTAAAGTCCGAGTGTCGTCAATTCGTGTGTGTATTGGTTGAAGTTTTAGCGTGTTTCTTGTTTGTATTGCGTGGTTTCATGTCTTTGCCATCTATTGGAACTCCTTGACGTAGACCTGTCGAAACCGACAATGAGAGTGCGGCGCCAAACGCTTTTCGCCTGTTGTCGTCGTATCAGACGAAGCCGAGCGTTTAACAATTTAACAATGAACGTACAACGCACTCTTGTGTTGCCGCGTAGGGTTGGGTAGGACAGGGGAGAGGGGATAGATGTATCGAATGTTTTCATTCGATGGCTGCCACAACCTGGTTTCAAAAGTCAAAAGCTCTGTCTAGTGAGTCTCGTGTGTTGTCAAGTCGTGCGTGTGTATGTTTTAGATTTAACGTTTCGTGCTCGCGCCACATACTTTAAAATATCCAGAGATAAAAGTGGCTAAAAACCAAAAAAGAATCAGTCTATGGTCGGCAAAAACCCTGAATGTGACTAGGGGCGCTAAACGAAAAAAGAATGTGACCTCTTTGGAACAAAAGCTTCGTGCTTTGCAGAGAAATGATGCTGGTGATCCACCCGCGAAAGTTGCTGCGAATATGAAGATCGGTAGGAGTACGATTACTGATTGGAACACAAATCGATCAGGGCTTGTGGCCGAGCGGTTCTAGGCGGTTCAGTCCGGAACCGCGCAGCTGCTACGGTCGCAGGTTAGAATCCTGCCTCGGGCATCGATGTGTGTGATGTCCTTAGGTTAGTTAGGTTTAAGTAGTTCTAAGTCTAGGTGACTCAGATGTTAAGTCCCATAGTGCTTAGAGCCATTTGAACCATTTTGAACAAATCGATCAGAAATTGTAAAATTTTGTTGCATCCAAGCGTCAAACGGCGCAGTGAAATCTCGAAAAACAACGAGAAAAGGTGCACATCCTCGGTTAGAAGAGGTCTTATTTTTGTGGCACGAACAAATAAGAGCCAAAGGTGTGCCAGTTTCAGGTCCTCTACTTTGTCAAAAAGCGATGACTTTTTATGAGCTGATTGAAGAAAAGGAGCAAGAATTCCTCGGAAGTGATGGCTGGCTGGCATTCGTGAAATTGCCATCAGCGGGGAATCATTATGCGGGGATGAAGCCGCTATCGCTGAGTTTAAGAAGAAACTCCACACAATCATCGACAAAGGAGGTTACACTGGCGATCAACTTTAAGACTGTGATGAAACCGGGTTGAATCACAAAATGTTGCCAACAAAAATCTTGCCTCTAAACAAGAAAAAACTGCACCCAGATATAAAAAAAGCAAACAAAGAGTTACTGTTCTCACATGCGGTAATGCCACTGGCAATCATAAACTGTGCCTTACTTTAATTGGCAAATCCAAAAAACCAAGAGCATTTAGACGGCAACCAGTTGATAAACATTTCCCATTGTGGTACACGAATCAGTCTAAGGCATGGGTGAACGGTGCCACCTACAAAGAGTGGTTCCAGGCAGAGTTTGTTCCAGCTGTAGAAAAATACATGGAGGAAAATGGACTTTCTCGAAAAGCGATACTTCCAGTGGACAACGCTCCTTCTCATTCAGATCACCTAGAAGATGAGGATATCAAAGTTGTGTTTCTCCCACCAAATGTCACGTCACTATGTCAACCAACTGACCAAGGTGTTCTTGATGCGATGAAAAAACTTTACAGACGCAAGCTGCTGGAATACTTTATCAGTACGACTGATGCTGAAGAAGATTTTGTGCAAGCTCTTAAGACAATCGATTCATTGGATTGCCGAAGCTTGGAATCTAATTCCTCCAATTTCTCTCATTAGGTCTTGGAAATAACTCTTAGCTCTGAAAGCAACTCATCAGTGGTGGGAAGAAGGAGGCAACACCAAAGGTCCCAGCGGCTCGAGTCCTCCCTCGGGCATGGGTGTGTGTGTTTGTCCTTAGGATAATTTAGGTTAAGTAGTATGTAAGCTTAGGGACTGATGACCTTAGCAGTTAAGTCCCATAATATTTCACACAAAACACATGCTACACCAAAACTCAAGCTAACGTGCCAGAAACGGATGAAAATGACGTAATTTTGGTGAATTTACTGGAGAACCTACCGGATTGTGAAGACGTGAACTTCGAAGACGTTAAAGAGTGGAAGGAAAACGACTTTTTTGATTTGACTACGGAAGATATCGTACAAATTGCGACCAATCAGAAAGCGTCAGAAGAATATGTCTCTGATAACGAAGCAGACAAAAAGATTCCTCATACAGTCGGTTACGAAGCGATCCAAATCGCCCTGGAGTACATCAGCAAACAGGAGGAGGCGGCTTACCCCGAAATCGTTTGTTTCCAACGTTGGAGCTATATTTCCGCAACAAAAGTTTCTCAAGCCAAAAAACACTACAGACTTTTTCATCAAAAAATAAATTCTAATGAAGCGTCCTAGATCGTCAACGTCCTTAAGTTAAAAGTTTTTTTTTTTTTTACTTATAGTTCCGCTAGACAAACTTTTTGTTCCTTTGAGTAATCACTAGATTTGTTTCATAATTTTGTACAGTAGTTTATTTTTTATTCAAAAGAGTACGTAACGAAATTAAAACTACTGTTTTTTCCAGCTGCCAAATAAGGCGGATTTTTTTCTGTAAAAACGTAAAAGAAACGAACTTTATTATTCAACATTTAAAAACTTTGAGTTTTCAATCATACTTTGAAGCGCCTTTTTAACATGTCAATACAATCTTATTAGTCAAAAACATGCAGGCTTATTCACAACCATATCAATATCCTACTCACGTTTTACGATAATATTTCGCGGTGTTGACGCAACTCGGGGTGTTTCGCGCTTGGAAACAGGGGGACTTCGGTTTATCC
The DNA here is from genome assembly GCF_023864345.2 of Schistocerca serialis cubense. NCBI lineage: Eukaryota > Metazoa > Arthropoda > Insecta > Orthoptera > Acrididae > Schistocerca > Schistocerca serialis. The sequence goes on from NC_064646.1 coordinate 360,958,378, forward strand.
GAAATTTTCGTTACCCGAACCGGCCGTCGTCCCGATCATTTCGGATAAACGGGAATTTAGTTTAGTTACTTATAAACCGAAAATAACTCCACTATATAAGCACGAGTTCGGTGAAGTTATTTTGACTACTCACACAAGAGAACGGGACAGGAAATTACGGGGATGCGCAGTCCATCTGTAAACGGAAAAGCGAGCAGCACTGATGGTGGAGGAAGTAACCGTTCCCAGAAGTGGTTAAGGCACTGTGCTCACCCCCAGAAGCAGTGGGGTTCAAAGTCCTGCCCCATATTTCAGATTTATATTTTCCATGGATTCCCTAAACCGCTTTAGGTGGCAGCCAGGACTATATTTCCTCTTTTTTAAAAACGTGTTCGACATCCCTGCCTGTTTTTACCCAAACGGAATTTATAATCTGTCTAAGTAGGTTTTTCGTATTCACTTTAGTTTGCTTGAAAGTGTAGCATATAGTGTTATTGAAAACGTAGGTGAAGGAACAGGTCAAATAACGGAAGGAACAAGGAAGAATTAGATTTAACAATCCATCGACAACAATAAAAAAATCCCACAATCTTTAACAAATGTGAAGATGTATAAAAAGAGTATTTGAGTGTAGCAGAATGTGAACCTACTTCATTTCACTCCGTAACTCTACGTGTGTAAGTATAACCACTACACCACGATGAACACATTCAACTTCCAAAACAGTGTCTTCCATTTTAGAATCTCCTGAAAGCTAGAGGCATACAAAAAGAGACTTGTTTGTGATAAATCTTCAATACGCCATTGCCTTGAAGTGGCAGCCTGTCATAACACACAAGATATAATACGAACACAACGAAATATGACAAAATAAAATATGGCCTCTCCATAGTTCTTCATTTGTCGACTGCTATCAGGTTTTGTGGTGGCATTGACTTTCATGGAAGACACGTTATTTTGATATCACTCCACTGTAAGCTTTGAGAGACACGAGTTTCTACCTTGCCTTATGGAGCAATGTTGGAACAGCCTCCACAGATACCGAAGTGCCACAGAGTAATAGTCTTGACGTGGCTGAGTAAAAATTTTGAAGTCTTTCCTTTGCAAAATAATCGATGATCAAAGCAGGACAGTTCACAACTGCCAGTGAAATGCCACCGAGGAAGGATTGCCAATGTTGCATGTAATGTGACCTCAATGCAGTGTTAATTGCTACATTCCATAAAAGCTGGATGTCCAAAACGCCAGTGCAGGAGAAAGACATCATAAAGTGAGGAGGTTGCCAACATTGTGTTGACCACTCAGGGTGAAGTAAGAAGATGTAACTCGGATGCAAGAATAGCTGTCCAGTTCACTATGCAAAATAAGTCCACCAGTTCTCCTGAAAGGCGAAGCTGAGACGCCTTTGAGCTGCAACTAGGACGACCAGGGAAGCTGCCCAGACAAGAAAAGCATGCCTGGTAATTTCATGGTCTAGTCACAGTGGCAAAGCACGTGGACCAGCCCTGAATAAATATTACTTCTGTTCCAGCAAAAGTATGCTAATCTGCAGATGGCGAGCCTCAACCTCAAGAAGGAACCAGTATCGCTCTCGCATCTACTCACTTCACAGTCGTGTGGCCTGGGTGTTGGGCCTATGCCAGTATAAATCCTGCTCATTTTGCCATCTACAGTCTTTAGTGGTGCAACGAGTCCCACCTTGGGGATACAGCTACTTCGAACCACAGCACTGCCATCCGAGTGAAAACTGATGGGGAGTTGTAGGTGCCATCATCCAGCAGGATTTCTGGTGACCTAACCAGTGGGTGCAGGGAGCAGACAATTGTTATTGTGGAGATGTGCCACATCCCGCCTCTGTTCCAGTAGGCAGAGTTCGAAGCTTCGGCCCTTTCTCCTGTTAGCTTAACCTTGCATGATTACATGCACTTGAGCAGAATGAGTGGGTGCCTATTGAGACGACATCTGTGATGTGATCGAGTGTGCCATGGGTACCCACTTTCTGGAGTTGCCACCGACGACAACGCCAGTATGGCTTGACCCGTGAAGCCGTGATGTCGCTGGGCTCTGACTCTGCAGCTCCCTCTGCTGTCATGGCTGAAGTAGCACACCACACCCAAACGTCAGCGCATTCTGGCGTGACATGTTCCATCTCTGCTCTATTTCTGTTGTCAGCAGCCCGGAGTCATGATAACTGTGTATCTCTGAGCAATAAATGTTTATCTTGTCAAGGTTGTTTCACTAGCAATCTGTGCCATACATCCAATGGGCATCAGCCCACTACACACTGCAACTCATAACGGTAGACAATCTATCACCTGTATACTTGTATGCTTCAGTGACACTTAAACGTCCGCAGCTCGTGGTCGTGCGGTAGCGTTCTCGCTTCGTACACCCGGGTTCCCGGGTTCGATTCCCGGCGGGGTCAGGGATTTTCTCTGCCTCGTGATGACTGGGTGTTGTGTGATGTCCTTAGGTTAGTTAGGTTTAAGTAGTTCTAAGTTCTAGGGGACTGATGGCCATAGATGTTAAGTCCCATAGTGCTCAGAGCCATTTGAACCATTTGACACTTAAACAATGACTGCCGCCTCCCTTAAGAAGATGGCCCGACTACTACAGGACAGCAGTTTTTGGAGAGCCTGTGAGTTTTGTCCTGCCGGATGTCTAACTGTAATTGAATGTAAAAGAGGAGCAAAGCGAACGCTGATGATGTTCAACGATTGTGTGTGTCAGCTTGTACCGAGTGCAACACCCACAGGATTTTGTTATGAGGAAGAGCTACGTATTTAAGTGTGTAGTAGTGATATTCGTTGGCAGCCATTCGGTCGGAACGTCAGGTTAAGTAGGCCTAGTAGTGTCTTTAAGTGTGGTCGTAGTCGTTTTGTCTCTTGTTTGTTGGGTTTTACGTAACTGCAGTACACCCGTGGCCTAGGGTCCTGCCTTTGGCAGCGGTGAGGCGGGACTTCTTGTTTGCGTCTCGCCTGTTGCCTTCGTATTCATCGATCATTATGATGTTTTTCTGGCGCCAAGCCATGATTAAATAATATTTTGCTTTGGATCATGCTAGACCAGAAGCGTCTGAAGTCGAACGATTTATGCGGGACGAAATGTGACTCCCACCGCAAGAAGTTCTCGGGATTAATTTTTCGATTATTAGTAGCACTTTGTACACATAAATGGTGAACGAAGAGCTGTGCGCCGATGTCGTGCGGTACAATGCTCACGATCTCAAGTTCCGATATTTTGATAGCCATTTTGGGGCTGTGGAGGCTGTCGTGGTTGATCATACTAGTCTTGGCCTTCGAATGTTGATGTACAGTCGACTTTTTTTAGTCAAATGCTTCGATCCCCTTCAAGGACTATGTCTGATGCCCTCTCTGCCAGCGCTAGACTTCTTTATTTTGCTGCCTAGGTAGCAGAATTCCTTAATTTCATCTACTTTTTGCCCATCTATCCTAATGTTAAGTTTATCACTGTTCTTATTTTTGCTACTTCTCAGCAGTTTGGTCCCATAGAAACTTAACACAAATTTCCAAAATTCTCATTACTTACGTCTTTATTTGATTTACTATCAATCCATATTCTGTACTCATTACACTGTTTATTTCATTCGGCAGATCATGAATTTCATCTTCCCTCTCACTGAGAATAGCAATGTCATCAGCAAATCCTATCACTGATATCTTTCACCTTGAATTTTTTCCAGCTCTGAACCTTTCATTATTTCCGTCATTGCTTATTCCATGTATAGATTTATCAGTGCGGGCGAAGGACTACATCCCTGTCTTACACTCTGTTTAATCTGAGCATTTTGTTGTTGGTCTTACACTCTTATTGTACCCTCTTGGCTCTTGTACACGTTGTAAATTACCCGCCTCTTCCTATAGCTTACACCCATTTTCCTGGGAATTGCACCTCATTTGACATTATCGAACGATTACTCCCGGTCGGTAAATCCTATAAATGTGTCTTGATTTTTCTTTAGTCTTCTTTCCATTACAAACTGCAACGTCGGATTTGTCTCTCTGATGGCTTTACCTTTCCTGAAGCCAAACTGGCCGTCATCTAATACATCCTCAATTTTCTTTTCCATTCTTCTGTCTATTATTCTTGTTAGCAACTTGGCTGCGTGAGTTGTTAAGCTGACTGTGCTATATCTCTCGCACTTGTCAGTTCTTGCGTGCTTCGAAACTGTGTGGATGATATTTTTCCGAAAGTCAGATGGTACGTCGCCAGTCTCATACAGTCTACCTACCAACGCGAATAGTTGTTCTGTTGCCACTCCCCAATTATTTGAGAGATTCTGATGGAACATTATCTATGTATTCTGCCTTATTTCCTCTTAAGTCTTCCAAAGAATCTTTTAAATTCTGATTCTAGTACTGGATCTCCTGTCTCTTTTAAATCCACTTCTGTTTCTTCTTCTATCACATCAGATGAATCCTTCAGTATACTCTTTCTACCTATCCGCTCTCTTCTCTGCATTTAACAATGGAATTACCACTGCACTCTTAATGTTACCGCCCTTGTTTTTAATTTCACCGTAGGTTGTTTTGACTTCCCTATATACTGAGTCAGTCCTTCGACAAACATTTCTTTTTCGATTTCTTCACATTTGCCATTTAGCCATTTCGTCGTAGCCGCCCTGCACTTCCTATTGATTTCATTTCTCAGTGACTTGTGTTTCTGAATTCCTGAGTTTCTCTGAAGATTTTTGTACTTCCTTCTTTTGTCCATCAACTGAAGTATTCCTTGTGTTACCCATGGTTTCTTTGCAATTACCTTCTTTGTTCCAACTTCCGTGATTGCTCTCTTTAGAAACATCCATTCCTCTTCAACTTAACTGCCTACAGAGCTATTTCTCATTGCAGTATCTATAGCCTTAGAGAATTTCGAATGTTTTTCTTCAGTTCTTAGTACTTCCGTATCCCACTTCTATGCGTACTGATTCTTCCTGACTAGTCTCTTAAATCTCAAGCTAATCTTCATCGCTACTACATCGCGATTCTGAGTCTATATCTACTTCTGGATATGCCTTACAATCCAGTATCTGATTTCAGAATCTCTGTCTGACCGTGATGTGATCTAACTGAAATCTTCCCGTACCTCTTGGCCTTTTCCAAGTAAATCTCCTCATTTGTGATTCTTGAACACAATATTAGCTATTACTGGTTGATATTTAATGCAGAATTCAATTAGTCTTTCTCCTCGCTCATTCCTAGTACCAAGTCCATATTATCCCCTAAAACCTCATTCCAAACCCCCATGACTACTAGATTTTCATCTCCCTTTACGTACTGAATTACCCTTTCAATATTCTCATATACTTTGTCTATCTCTTTATCTTCAGCTTGTGACGTCGGCATGTACACCTAAGCTATCGTTGTCGGTGTTGGTTTGCTGTCGATTCTGATAAGAACAACTCTATCACTGAACTGTTCACAATACCACAATCTCTGCCCTATCTCAATATTCAGAGCAAATCCTATTCCCGTTATACCATTTTCTGCTGCTGTTGAATTAGCTAATAATCATCTGGCCAGAAATCCTTATCTCCTTTCCATTTCACTTCATTGACCCCCACTATATCTATAGTGAGCCTTCGCATTTCCCTTTTCAGATTATCTAGCTTCGCTACTTCGTTCAAGCTTCTGACATTCCACGCCCCGACTCGTAGAACGTTATCCTTTCGTTGGCTATTCAATCTTTTCTTCTTGGTAAGCTCCCCCTTGGCAGCCTGCTCCCGGAGATCCGAATGTGAGACTATTCCGGAATCTTTTGCCAAAGGAGTGATCTTCATGGCACTTTTTTCAATTACAGGCCGCATGTCCTGTGGATACACATTATGTGTCTTTAATTCAGTGGCTTCCATTGCCTTCTGCATCCTCATGCTGTTGATCATTGCTGATTCTTCCACCTTTACGGGCAGGTTCTCACTCCAACGCCAAGAGAGTGCCCTGAACCTCTGTCCGCTCCTCCACCTTCTTTGGAGAAACCGTTGGCGGAATGAGGGTGATTTCTTACACCGGAAATCTTCAGCCGCCAGTACTGATTATTATTCAAAATGTAAGTGGTGAAGTGGTGGTAGGGTTCGAAGCCGGGACCAAGGACGTCTTGATTACTAATCAAAGACGTTACCCCCCCCCCCCCCCCTTTTTCTTACTCCTAGACCACGGGTGCATGTGGTAGCTGCCTTTAAACCTTACGGCAGCCTCGCCTTTCACGCTGCTGAAACTTGGAAGACACTGGAAATCTGCCATGTCTTCGGTTGGTTCAAATGGCTGAGCACTATGCGACTTAACTTCTGAGGTCATCAGTCGCCTAGAACTTAGAACTAATTAAACCTAACTAACCTAAGGACATCACACACATCCATGCCCGAGGCAGGATTCGAACCTGCGATCGTAGCGGTCGCTCGGCTCCAGACTGTAGCGCCTAGAACCGCACGGCCACTCCGGCCGGTTCTTCGGTTGTGTCCGTCAGATAAAAACTGTACTGAGGAAACACGTGACTTCTTACTTGGTTTCTGCCGTCAGCAGAGCTGTCGTCATGTACGATGGCCAGCTACAAGTTCGTTCAGGTTGTGGCCAGGAAGTCCATATGTGTTTGGAATGTCTCTGACGCTAATTGATTCAGACGCCCATCGGAGACGGTGCTTTCCCTCGAACTGGCTGTGTTACCTCTATCGTACATGTCCACAGTACACCAAAAAGCTGGCCAAAAGTGGGAGAATTTTTTTTCTAGGGAATTTTAATGGGTAGATTAGTTGTAGTGCTACACGTAGTAAGCATCATGACCGTTAATAAAGGGGAATGGTCCATGTCTGACTCAGGAACGCATTCCGTTCGTACGCATCGGACATGCCGCTTTATTTACTCGTCGCGTGTCGAAAGTAACAAAAAAATGTTCAAATGTGTGTGAATTCTTAAGGGACCAAACTGCTATGGCCATCGGTCCCTAGACTTACACACTACTTAAACTAACTTATTCTAAGAACAACACACACACACACACACACACCCATGCCCGAGGGAGACTCGAACCTCCGGCGGGAGGGGCCGCGCAATTCGTGACATAGCGCCTCAAACCGTGCGGCCACTGCGCGTGGCTCGAAAGTAACACAAAGTTTAGATGCGTGTCAGATTGTGAAAGATTAACGGACGTAGATTCTGCAAAATGGATTTTCTCCAGAAAGTAAGTACCATTTGGATGCATTGCTCGAAATTATTATTGACAATGTATGAAATAGTAAATCATTACTGAAAGTAGTGGTAGTTTTCTTGGTCATGTTCTGAGAAGTCCTGTTGAAAAAAGCAATAAGTCAAAATCCTTGTCGACCCTGGCTCTTAATCCGAATGGAAGTTCTTGCTTAGACATTTCTTCAAAACATATCCAAAAATTAGCTGCAACTAGCTGCGACTTCGCTTTCCATTATAATTTTAATGCGATGGTGGGTGCTCTCTTTGCAGTTTTTCGTAATTTCTGGGACTGAAATATTGTTTATAGGAACTTGGTCAAGATAATTCTTCTGTTATGTTATTATTCAGCCGCACAGCGTAGCCGCACGGTCTAGGGCGCCTTGCCACGGTTCGCGCGGCTCCCCCCGTCGGAGATTCGAGCCCTCCCTCGGACACGGGTGTGTGTGTGTGGTTGCCCTTGGCGTAAGTTAGTTTAAGATAGATTTAGTAGTGTGTAAGCCTAGAGACCGATGACCTCAGCGGTTTGGTTCCATAGGAATTTACAAACAAAAATTTAGCCATGGAGGCGGCAATAAATCGGAGGCCAAAATTTTCTTTATTTCATTTGTTCCCTTGCAAATCTTTGATAGAGACAACCTATACGTCATTATTTGGAAACATCCACGTCCTTTGTCCCCAAGATTTTTTTGCCCAATTAAAATTTAGTTATTGCTCGTAGATGCAGAAGCAACTAGGGCAGAAGTTGATTATATCGAAGCGCAAGATTGGAGCCTCGTGCCCTTTCAAACTGTAATAGGCGGTAAAAAAATTAACATCAGTTTCAAATTTCTGATAACAATGACAGATATTTAAGTTTGTAATTCTATTACGAGTACATTGTCTAGTACACGTTGCTACCCTTGAGGTGCTACGTCCAAAGAATTCAATGATATCGATGTTGCAAAGGCCGATTTATGAAGATCGCGTAGAGTTCGAAATATCGTCGGTGCATGCTTGGATACGATTCTTTGAATATTGCCTTCATGTAGCTTACAAGTCAGAAATGCAAAAGTGGCAAAGGTACAAAGAGGATATAGAAACTTTTACTAGAAGTAAAACAACATACAACAAGTTTTTGTGACAGATTAGGGCTTACTGTTGATCAGCCGAAACCAGCCTGTTGAGGTTAGAATGATGGAAACGCATCTCGTAGATTTTTAGAAAATTCTTAATTTCCGTTTCGATAATGTGAATTGATGAAGAATCAATAAAGCAATTTCATATTGAATTGTACATAATTTCTTGTGGTTTCGAAATCAGTATATCCAAATTTCGCAAACACAGTCAAGATACTACACACAAATTTGTCGAACTCTGTTTTGTGGCACTTCATGCTAACAACAATACACAAAATTCTTATTCACGGTCACCAGATAGCGGAATTTTCGCTCCTTCCTATTGGACAAATGTCTGAAGAAGTTCAGGAATCATGTAATAAGTTTATTAAAACATCCCGAGAAGATTTTTCAAGAAAATGTGAACGCATAAAAAACATGGAAGACATTTTCTGCAGACTTTTAGTAACGTTACGTCCAATAACATCCAGTTTGCGAAAACTTCCTCCAAAGGAACTAAGATCGTTATTTCTATATGCGGTTGAACTATTGATTCCACCTTCAGTTGAGAGTCAAGTCACATTTCTTCAAATAATACGAACGATGCATCTGTGATACGAGTCACAGGAGAGTGATTAATTATAAGAGACGCTAATATTATATATATTAGGAATGTAAGAATGAAAGAAATATATTGTAAATGTTCATTGCCAATGAAATAATGATTAATTACTGCATTCCAATCCTCTTCTTCTCAAATCTTCAAATGTCAACTGTCATTACATTTTGTATTTAATTTATTCATAATCATAATTTCCACACTTTGACTTTGTTGGATGTTCCCATACTTGAATACGTACAAAAACTAATCTTTCGCCGTTACCAATAGGCTGTGCAGTAGTGGACTGTTTATTGTTGTTCATTACCCGAGATTCGCTTTCTCGATTGCCGGACTGGGCCGTTTTATGGCAGAAGAAATTTTGACACAGGACTTTGGCGAGTCCTATCATAAACACAGGTATGTGCAGGACAAGTTGTTCTTTCTGTTTTTCTGAACTTCCTCAGGCTCACAGAATTCTCCAAAAGATCCAGATGTGCCTTCTGCTTAGAGAAAAATGAACTGAGTAGTCAAAACTACTCAAAGTGTTATCTCATTTCATAGAGACAGGACCTAATATCCCAACAGACTTCATTATCAGCAACGTTGAACACTCTAAAAGCTTGGTTCTGTGCGAATCGAATTGATGTTCCGCAAAGTAACCGTCCACATCGAATCCACCATTTTGTTTTTTGGGAGTCTTCTTACTTCTTCGTAATCAATGACCTTGAAAATCTCTATGCGAGAAATTTGAAAGATATTTCATGTTTATTCACCTTGGTGCCATTTTTTTAGCTGTACTGGGGCCGCCATTCTGTTATTCAAAATTTTGACCTCGTATTCGTAACCAGTAACCCAAAAACACCAGAAACGAGACTTTCACTCGATTTGAACACGTTTTTGAAGAGATTTTCCGTCGTATTTTATCCGCCATTTTGTTTCTCTGAATTTTGACTTCGAATTCTTAATCAGCGAGCCCGAAAATCCCCGAGTTCACACTTTCAGCCAAATTTATAACATTCTCGACGTTTGTCCAGCTTTTTGGGATTTGGCCCCACTGTGCACCAGAGCTGCCTGCTGCGCCCACTCTGAATCACAGGCACCGGCGATGACACCTCTCGATGAGGCGATGGGCGTTTTGCCTATCTCTCGTACACTGCCGCCACGGAAGTACCAACGGAGGATGGCCATCAGCAGCAACTGGACGTGTGTCCCGACCCCATGGTTGCTGATCACGGTGCTGTGCCATCCTCCACCTTTCTGCCGTCTAATCACATGTTAGACGACAGCCATCCACTGTCCAACACGGAGCACTATGTTAGGAAGTAACTGTCGCGTAGGAAATGGAAGAGACAACGTTGTACTCCTTCTGATAACTACCACTGCTGGATGTGTGCATGGAGTGATTACTCTCCTACTGATGCTGCACTGTTCTCCAATGGCCTGGCACCAGACAACGTGGTGTCTTTGCCTGCTACTATCTCCGCTCAGCAACCATCTATGGACACCAACCTTCCCTCACATGTGTCTGATGTGGTTGTCCCCCTTTCTGTATCTGACACTACCTGTGGGCTCACCTCTGAAAATGTTCCACTGAACTATCCTGGTGAGATGTCTGTCTCCTGTGCGGATAACGTTGATGCTGAGGATGGACATATTGGAGGTGTGTAGAGCAGTGAAACTCCCTTGGCGAGGTCGACTCCGTCCCTGTCACAGCCATGTGCCCTTCCACAGCGGCCTAGCCAGGAGTTCTTTGTGCTTCCTCCATGTTTGCTTCTCCTGCCCACCTGGTGATGGTAGCCTTTCAAACTTATCTCATAGCCCCAGTCAATGTCAATACCATTCATGTACTCCATAAACTGACATTACTCCATGAAATGCTACAAACTGCGGACTCTGACGTTGCCCTCATTCATGAGGTGCATATTGCTGCTTTCTGTGCTCCCCATGGCTTTACGTCACACGTCTTTCTTGCTTTCCCCATTGGTATTGGGATGGCGACCGTCTTACATGACGGTGTCCCCGCTGATACATTACCTATCTCTGGGATGCCCAAGCTATAGCTCTCACATTTGGTGGCATCAGGATCACCCTCTAGTTCAAATCGTCACCATGAACGTTCCACGGTCTTCTCCGAGGCGATCACACCTCTGTTACTGGATCGGCACGATGCGTTTATCATGGGATGCAGCTTCAAATCCATCCAGGCGCCCCAAGACAAACTGCCATGTCACTCTCCATGTTCAGCGCTAGTGGCAATTGTCCAGTACCTCAATCTTGTGGACTCTTGGAAGCCTGTTCGCGGTGACCATCTGGGGTTTACACATTTCACTAGCCATTCTTCCAGTAGCCTCGATTGTCTTCGTATCTCGCCCAATACTATCTGTGGAATACAGGCTGGTGAAGTCTGGTCCATTGTGTTCTCTGACCATGAAGTCTGTACCGTCAATCCCTGCTGCCAAAAGGTGTGGTGCAGTCGGGGCCAGTGGAAACATCGTACTTCACCTGACTGCCAGCTGCTCAATCGAGACAATGTGGACAGCCTGTCGTCTGCGCCGCGATGCATATCAGTCTGCCCTGTCATGATGGGTCCTCTGTGCAGTCTGTCCTCTGCAAGGCCTTGATTGGTTATGGATAGGAGGTCGCGGCGTGACCGCAATGAACACAGGATTTCTGCTTCACCATTCTCAGGGAATGTGCTATGATGCTGTATTTTCCAGAGCATCAGACGATGGTGAATCACGTCAAGGCACAGCTAACTGCCCTCTCTCCACGCCACCTTGAAAGAGCTGCAGCCAGGGCACACGCACGAGAGGTAACTGCAGGAGCGTCAGTCTATGTACCATGTGATAGCGGAACGGTGCCACCATCAGATGAACTTGATTAATGTTCTTTCAACTGATGATGGATGGCATCTAGATGCGCAACCTCATACAGGGTCTGCTCTATAAGTGCATTATATTTAGCTGTACTCTGCGTAACGTTAAGTTACGCCAACATTGTGGCAGTCTCCTCACTATCCTTTACCTCAGTCCCTGGAGATGCAACGATGAATCTGCTAGCCGATGTCACGGAGGATGAAGTCCATGATGCTATCAAGGCTGATTCTGAGAGCAAGTCACCTGGCCCTGACAGCCTTCCACTGGAGTTTTATCGGACATTTCGTCCCCCACTGGGGCTGGCGTGGAGGAAATTTGTCGAGACTGTCGCCTATGATTTCCCCGACAATCTCCTCATTCCCACCACAGTCCTCAAGATACATCACAGATGTGCGATTATCGCCTCTTGAAATTGCTCAACAGCGACACGAAGATGTTTACTTGGCTACTGGCTGCACTGCTTAACACTTTCGGTCACGAGTAATTTTTTTCCTGAAAAATATATGGCTTTGCTGTCCAGTTCTTCAAATTATATTATTATTTTTCAGATGTATAAAATATTCCGAGACGACCCCCAGGGTGGGATACAACGCGTCCCCAAATGAGGACGTTGTGTTCAAATGGATGCAGTTTAAGTCGAAAAGTCAAAGTATTTTATTTCACCAAAATACATAAATTACGCAAAGCTTACTTAATTATTATATACATAAACTATGTTTTTACACTTGTGAAGAATGATAATCAAAGAAACAATTTTTTTCTATCCAGACATAAATGACTATCACATTTTACACAATAAAATTTAATTTTGCCTTTGCAAACCGGTTTCTTGCACTTGTCAAATGATTTTTGTCGCTGACCACTGGAAGATGCCCAACGTTGTCCAAATGAACATCAGCTCCTGGACGAACTTCCACATTGGCTCGTTTTGAAGTACTTGGAGATGGGATTGGGCTCTCACTAGAGGGACGTCTCCTTTCCCCGGCACCTGGCTTACCTATTTTTGTCAGTACTTTCGCCACACTTGCCCTAAATTGAAACAAATCAAGTGTCTAATTTATAGGATACCTAATTTTGTTGGTAAGGGGATCTTCAGAACCTATAATAAAAATGCTATTACAAAAAGGAAAACCTCATAAAAAAGTACATCTGAGTAGCCCAGATGAAAACGACGCTAAATTAATTTTATGTCTATTTTGAAGTGGGCACACGGCCGCATAGAGTTTTCCAACGCCTATCTGTTTCAGGTTGCAAAACCGGTTATAAACCGTCGAAAATGGCTGACGAAAATCGTGTTCGGTTTCAAAAGCAGCTGACTGCATGTTGTCTTCGGGTGTAAATGCCCAATAGCCGTTGCTGTTGCCCTGCCATATCCTGATACAAAGCACGTGAACAGACATTGAGCCGTGGTAAAAATTGCTGTTTTGAAGAGAGCGCCGCAGAGCGTAGTGTGAAGCAGTCGCCCTCCGTCTCTGGCGGTGGCGCCGCTGTGGCAATCACAGCTTTGGTGTCTCCCTCTGATGGGAAAGGGGAAAGATTGCCTGTTCACGTGCATTTCAGGGGCGCTAGGAGCTCGCCAGTCGGTCAGTCTGGGTCAGTCTCTCGTACCCAGCTTGCTAGTCTTGTCTCTCGTCCTCACTTGGTAGGCAGTTAGTGTCTGTCTGCCGTTCGGATCAACCTTTAAAGCCAGCAAAATGAGAGTCTTTCCACTCCGCCAGTAAGAGAACTCAGCGAGTGGTCGCCCGGTCGGGGCTTAGATCCTGCATCTGAGACTGCGCGTTAGGCCGCCAGTCTGCTTGAGTTTGCTCAGGCAATGGTCATTGGCGGTTGGATCGATCGGTTGGTCGGTCGCGCACTGATACACAAGATGGCTTGTCCGCCTTGAGCGTCGGCGCATGTGAGGTCGCCACGTGAGTCCAGTGGGCCGCGGCGTGTAGCGAGGGGTAGTGACTTCGCGGTCCACACGAGAGCAACAGAAGTCAACCCACAACATCAGTCTGGTTGGTGCGAGCTGCGACGCCGTGAGACGGGAGATCGGCGCGCCTTCCTGCGTCCGTTGAAGCGGCTGGGAGCGGACGGTTCAGGAGAGCGGTTTGGAGGTGCTGCGCCAGGTCTTCTCGAGAAATCGCAGTTTATTAGAAGTTAAGTGATTGGTGGTATGTTGTTTGATTTACTCTTGTTAAATTCTACTTGTTTTCGTGGTGAGGTCACCAGCCGTTTTGCTTTGGGGTCGTCCCACCATTCTTCTCCGTTTGCCCACCCACGGGAAGGTGGTTGTTTATGAATTGGGTGGTCCGTTTTTCCCCTGTGGAGTAGGGGCGGGTCAGAGCAACCTGCGGTTCGGGTTGTTTGGTAATCTCCCTATCAATCTACCGTACGTTAGTAGCTGCCACTGTCATGTTTGTCGGATTTGGTGTGTTAACGAATTTATTGCTTGGAGTGTAACGGCCTAATACCTGAAATATGTTTTGATCTTTGGAAACTTTGATATTATTGCCTATGATCTTGAGAGGCGGTATCTGAGTACTGCAGAACATCTTAACTACTGTTTGGCCAACCTTGTAGAATTTTATATAAGATTGCATTTCATGGGCTTTTATTTAAATGATCATTTTTGTATATAAAGTTGCCACCCCTTCACCGTAAGACTTTTCTTAGAAGTTAAAATCAAGTTGCACCTTCGGTGGCAGGGTTAATACTTTAATTGTTAATGTTTTGTACCATTTCCATCCCTCCTACGGGAGGTGCATAGTTTGTGTGCTTGTGTAAATTGTTAAAGCTCTTAGTTTAAAGTTATCTGGTGGGTTGCAGATTGGCACCAGTGTAGTCTTTCAGAGGCTGTTGTGAGTGGTCGTAACTACGGCCGTGTGGAAAGGGAGTGGCAAGGCTCTCTGCCCAAAGCTCATACAGTCAAAACTTGTTTCTTTTTGCCTCTGAATAAACTGTACCTTTGATATTTAGAGGGTGCTTTCTGATTATAATGTTAAATCTGTTCCTTTTAAAAAATGCTTTTAGGCACTATTAAAGTTAGTAAAATTCCCGTTTGTTAAAAGGAATTTGGCTATGATTTCATCAGTTACTCCCTGGCAACTACTTCCATGCTTACATAGTGTGATTAAATGTGTTAATGTTCTTGATGAATCGCTAGTAAATAAAATAATTTCTTAACAATATTCTTTGAAAATAAATCACGGTTCAGACATCAGACTTACGAATATGGAGATTCAAAGCTACCTTTCAGTCTGTTACGATTAGAGTGGATATTTTTTTTATTCAGCTTTAGGTTGGCTGTGCTGTAACAAATTCGTCCGCAACAATAACATTCACGCTGCTAATGCATTGTTGTTTGGATGGGACGAGTGTTTCGTGATTATCTCAGTGTCACTTGCCATGCAGTTAGCGAGCTTTGCATCTAGGCTACTCAACTTACAATATACCGTATGATATGAAACGTCTAACATTACCTCCATCATCGTCTTCTTGTTCAAAATTATCGCAAGGATCATCGCATAGATAGTCAATTTCAGATGAAGTAAGGTGCTCTATAACTACTTCTTCTAAAGTGTCCTTCGTCTATCTTGGACTCGGGGCATTGTGAAATCACTGTAAGATGACTAAAAGGACAGCGAAATAATGTCCTAAATTTCTATGCTATTACAACCTTTGAATCACAATGTGTCCATTTAGAGACATGTATAAAGTTATAAATATGTCACTTACCTTTCGTTCCGAAAGACACCTTTAGTTTTCACATTCAAGAATGCACCTTTCTACGCACAAATAATTTTTTTTACCTAAACTCAGAAGGTATTAACTGGATGGTGGGAGGTACAAAGATTACTGAGAAGCGTCCATGTGACTGTGCACATTCAATATTGTTTTGTGGTACCACAGATTGACAGGAGATGTCGACACTGTTCCCAATAAACTCTCTGGTTGTAACTGTGGTATCAACGTTCGATACCACACTTGTTAGGGATTGCAGTTATCGACCGCTGTCCGTGTTATTATCGTTGGACCCGCGAGTCGCGACTAGCGCCGCTCCGCGACTTGTACCAAGTTTCTAGCGAGCCCTCGTTTGCTCGGGACGTCATGTAGCAAGTAGCATAGCCTTCAGATGATAGGAAGCAATCTCTAACAAGGCACTTAGTAACGTATGGCCTAAGTGAGTCCTCAATAGCTATCTGTTTCTAGTTATATGTATGCAGCCAAGAAGAATACTGTACAACCAGTTAAATACTATATATATTATTTTGTACCAACGACTTCTAATTACTTTAGTCGTTACAGATCCAGACCATGCAGCCAGCACCTTATCGACGTTACTGACGAACCTGCTGTGATTTATATGTTTCTATTTAGGATTGGCCACCAGTCAACATTGACGACGACTCGTTCGTCGACATCATAACAGTAACAATATGAAAAAAACTATCACAAATGGTAAAAATTATCGAATTTTAATGTAACAAGAATTTATTTAGTATGTCCTTATATAAGGACGACACGACCGAAAGGGTTAAACAGACGAGCTGGTATGTTGTTTCCCTTAGCCAAAACTCTTGGGGCGGTGCCAATAGCATCCGCACTGCCCTTTGTTGCTAACTTCGTAACAGTGCTGAGGTCAACTACGATGAACTGGTAGCTGCCTTAACGGCTGCAAATCGAACGCTCTGGCTATAGATACGGGGCTTCCGGAGAATAGCGCTGCACCTTTGCGTGTAGCTGCCGCTATCTGATGCTTAGGACTCGATTTCACGAGTGATCTACAGCGCATGTTTGCCCTCAACTGCCGGAGACTACTGTCCAGTTACGAGCTGGAATCCTAAATCATCGTTTACGAGCCCTCGATCTTCTGCAACGGACGCAAAATGTTAACGCAAATTTGGTGCCACCTATCCCCCGTTTGGCACAGACACTTCCTATTATGCCATCCATGGGTTCATATGTTTGCCACGGCTTGCTGTTCAAGATAAGGTACGAGATCCTCACGCTACCGCGGTGCAGGGGCGGTTTAGGTCTGTGTCATGTCCCTGACAGAACGTCAGGTCTCTAACCCGCTGTGACGCCGTTGTCCTACGCGCCTCACCGGCCTGTTGCTGGAGGCCCTCGCTTCACGTTCTGTCAACCCCCATCCAGCTTTCAGACGTCTCGCAGCACTTCTTTTACTTCCACTTTTTTTTCTCGAACTGAGCTATGCCTGTAATGCGCTGTTGCAAACGCGCCTGATGCCCACGAAGGGATCTATGGCTTTGTTCAGCAGAACAGGACACCGAATGTGGTTGAGGGGAAACATTTCCACATCGACTGGAGTGCTGTCTGGCAGTAGGTGTGCCCTCCTTATCTTGACACTGACATCCAGTCTGCATGGTACCTTATGGTCAATGTGGAGCAAGTCACGCCTTCACGGGTTTCATCCTGCGCATGTCCCAATGTGGTTGCCTGTGACGCCTTGGTCGTTAAGTGAAGGCCGGCGGCCACTGCGCTGTCCGTGGCGGGAGGCAGTGCCTGAAACTTGGTATTCTCGGCACACTCTTGACACTTTGGATCTCGGAATACTGAATTCCCTAACTATGTCCGAAATGAAACTTCCCATGCGTCTAGCTCCAAATATCATTCCGCGCTCAAATGACAGCTTTGTCAATGTGCTGCACTTTTAGATCTTGTGTGCGCAGTACTGCTGCTGTGCATATCGCAGTAACGTCACTTTTGTCACCTCTCTGTAATTTTGCAGGTCCTTCCAGTGATATTTCTGCAGGTCCTTCCAATGGTATACGTGGCGACAGTCTGCGAAAAGTTTTGAGGATGAAGTTAGCTGGGAAGAAGTAATAAATTAAAACGTCATGTATGATGCAGCAGTTTTTACGCCTCTCAATGTCTATGACGTTATATCTCTTTAATAATGTGAAGTACAATGATACAAGTTTGCTTGTACATTCAATGGTATAACGGAATAATGTATGCAAAATGTGTCGCTAATACAATTAATAGTAAAGAAGTAATAAATTAAAACATTGTGTTTCATGCAGCGGTTTTATTATATGAACGGCGAAAATATAGTAAGCGGTAAACTATTTTCCTCTTATCATTTTGTGGAAATGTCATCAAGAAATAAATTCGTAGAGTTTGAAATTATGTGTAAATTTTGTTACAAGTCACTAAGTGCTCTCAGTCTCAAATACTGGATGAATAAGTTATGGGTATTCGCGCGTTCTGGGTAACACTGCTTTTTCGCCTCTACCCCCACCCCTTTGACAGCTGAGGGTTTCTTACATCCACAGTGATTCTTTGGTTCAAATGGCTCTGAGTACTAAGGGACTTAACATCTGAGGTCATCAGTCCCCTAGAACTTAGAACTACGTAAACCTAACTAACTTAAGGGCATCACACACATCCATGCCCGAGGCAGGATTCGAACCTGCGACCGTAGCGGTCGCGCGGTTCCAGACTGAAGCGCCTAGAGCCACTAGGCCACACCGGCCGGCCACAGTGGTTCAAATGGTTCAAATGGCTCTGAGCACTATGGGATTTAACTTCAAAGGTCATCAGTCCCCTAGAACTTAGAACTACTTAAACCTAACTAACCTAAGGACATCACACACATCCATGCCCGAGGCAGGATTCGAACCTGCGACCGTAGCGGTCTCGCGGTTCCAGACTGTAGTGCCTAGAACCGGTCGGCCACCCCGGCCGGCGCCACAGTGGTTCTTGCCATACGGTAAGTGATATGTCTACTTAGTTCGGCTGAAATCAGTCCACTGGTTTAGGAGGGGATGTGAAACATACATGGAATACATATACTGACGGGAAAAAAAGTCGCAACAGAGAGTTGTGCGACATAAACGGAAGTTGGTGGGCGTTTTTCCACGTCTGAAAGATAAAATCTGTTCAAATTTCGCGCCAGTGGCATAAAAGTGCCATTAATAGGGCCACAATGAAGATGCAAATCAGGTTTGTTTTAAATACACTCTGTAACGGTCGTTAGCGTCTGTTACATTTGAGATTGCATGGGATGAGTTGATGTTAGTCAAGAATGCTTTTAAGGTGACAGAGACCCTATTATCAACATCTCACTGAGTTTGAATGAGGTCGTGTAATAGGGCTACGAGAGGCTAGGTATTCCTTCTGCGATGCTTCAGAAAGACTTGTCACAAATGTTGCCACTGTGCATGATTGGTGGCAGCCATGGCCACGAGAGTGTGCAGTCGGAAGAGAGGGAAAGCCACCGTGTCTGATAGATGGCTCTGCCGCATCGTACTACACCTGCAGCATCATTATGAGCAGCAGTGGCACCACTGTGACACAACGAACTGTTACAAATCGGTTACTCCAAGGACAACTCCGAGCCAGGCGCCCTGTAGGGTGCATTCCACTGACCCCAAACTACTGCCAATAGCGATTTCAGGGATGTCAAGTGACAGCTCTCTGGGAGATAGCCCGGAGTCTATTATCTTTTTTGATGAAAGCTGGTTTTGCCTCGGTGCCAGTGGTGCCCGTGTATTGGTTAGGAGGAGGCCAGTTAAGGGCCTACGACGAGCCTACTTGCACTCTAGACGCACTGGGGTGCGATTTCGTATGACAACAGGAGCGCTCTAGTGGTTATCCCACGCAACCTCACTCGAAAACTGTACGTCAATCTGGTGATTTGACCTGTTGTGCTGCCAGTCAAGAATGGGGGTGTTTTCCAGTAGGATAACGCACGACCACACACCACTCTTGTAACCCATCATGTTCTACAGAGTGTCGATATGTTGCCTTGCCCTGCTCGATCACCAGGTCTGTCTCGCGTCGAACATGGGACATCATCCGTCGACAACACCTCCAGCCTTACCCAGCATTAACAATCTCTGTATTGACAGACCAAGCGCAACAGTCACGGAAATCCATCCTAAAACTGAAATCCGGCACCTGTACAACCCAACGCATTCAACAGTCTGGTGGCTACAACAGTTTTTAATGTGCTAGCACTTCACACTTGCAATGGTTTATCTCGCTCTTACATTAACACGTGATCTAGCAATGATAATCATTTAAATATCGTACCTACACGTACCGATTCCTGAAATTTCATTACTCTACATTAATTATCTTATGGTGTTGCGATTTTTTTCTGTCAGTCTATGTACATCCATTTTTATAATACGGATGGATACTTTAAATGGTTATTTGGCACTACAATAATGAAGCCATACTCACAATATATAAAAATTTTTGTTTTTTTTTTTTAAAAAAGGAGGTTACATTGCCAGTTTCAACGAACTACGTCGTCATTTCCAAATGTGAAACATCAGTTGGAGAATATGTAATGGGAAACGACTATACATCTTACAAAAACTACGAGAAATAATTATGGTGATAATTCCCATTATATATTCTGCAGCTGATGTTTTACATTTGAAAATGACGACGTAATTCGTTGAAACAGGTACTGTAACCCCTTTTCTTCTAAAGAAAAAAAATTATATTCTGTGACTATGGCTATTGTAGTGCCAAATAAACATTTAAGTTATATTTTGGTCACACTCCTTACGAAAATTATGTTGGAATATAGAATGGACATTTAATCCATACGACCGATATCGAATTATAGAATTTAAGCTTCAGACGTGCTTGTGGGAGTCCTGCTCAGTCGAAATATTGAATTACATAAAGTGATCCAAAAAGCAGGCCCATCAAATATCAGTAGTGCTATAGCAAGTGTGAAGTATGTCAGTTTTCGCGTGTACTCAGTACAGTCCAGCTGCATGTTTATTAGACTTTACGGTCGAGCTTCATACAGAGTACACACGAGAATATAATTTTTTATGTTTGCAGAAGGCATTGCTTTTAGATGTGGCTACGTTTTGGATTACTTTATGTATAAGGGTCGATCAAAAAGATTTTGTTCGAAGCAGTACATTCCAGAATCGGTATGCCAATCAGGAAAATCATCATGAGCATTGAGGAAAGCCTTTTTTAAGGGATCGAAGGCGTGATTATCGGATGGGGAGAGAGCAGGATTATAGGGCGGGTACTCGAGAGTCTCCTACTTAAGTTGGCGTAACTTCTGCGTTACGACATTCGTGATAGGAGGACGTGCGTTATCATGAACAGCAGCACCGCTTCTCCCAGTTTTGCAAGACGTTTCGCCTTAATTGCTCGCCATAATTTCACCAGCGTTGCGCACTACTATTCCCCAGTTACGAAGACACAGTTCCCTTGAAATCAATAAGCAATGGGCCTTCCAGATCGCCCGGCGTCTTACATTGAATTGGGACCAACAAGGAATTTGGCACACCATTCCACAGCGGTAGTTTCGACAGACATGCTGCCCTATACACATTTCTCATCCTCCGATGAATGTTAACCGGCGTCTGCTCTTCGGCAGTCAAGAAAAGAATAACAGCACGTTAGTATTGTTTGGACACGTTTAGTAATAACGTTGCTATAATTCACGTTTCCACATTTACCTCACTCAACCGGGAAGTTACTAATGTCACTCGAATCTCTTGTTTACATGTCGATGCATACACGAGGGTTATTCATAAGTTTCGATCGGTAGCGAAATGGAAACCAATGTGAAAAACGGGAGAAGATCTGCACAGATGTGTTGGGCAGTGTCTCTAGTACGTCCTACGATCGTGTCACGTCGCTCTTTTCAATTGTGAACGCACAGTGAGCACATAAAGATGCCTAGGACATGATGTCTCCCGCCAAGTATGAGGGCCTACTGAGAAATTTCGCCTGAAGGTATGCAGCCCACATAACATAACTTCATGTGTTTCCTTCCTCAAAACAATTCTTAGCCGCATTCTGCAGAGGCAATGAAGACGCTCCTGCAGCGTTTTCGATGGGAAGTGCTTGATCACCCGCGATACAGCCGGTAATTGGCGCCTTTTGAGTTTCATCTTTGCTCACATGTACCGCTGGCTATGAGGACAACATTTTGACATTGACAACGAGCTGTAAACCAGCGTAGAGAATTGGCGGGAAGCGCAGGCGGCTGCCTTCTATGACGAGGATATTGGAAAGTTGATACAGCGCTACAACGAACGTCTAAGTCGCAGGAGCGACTATGTAGATTAGTAGCTGGAAATTGTAGCTGACCGTCGCAAATAAAATATTTTTGATTTTCACAGTTATTTCCATTTCGCGGTCGATCGCAACTTACTTGCCGATTAGGCCTTGTATGTGGAGCAACGGAGTCGCGCTACGTTGCATATACGCTTCAGCAATGCCCTCAAACGGAAAGTTTTTGATCGCCCTTATATTTCAGTATTTCGGACGAAATAGACTCTCCTGATGATGAAATTGTTTGATTTCAAAATCAATAATGTGAATTGCGTACTATCAATAACACAGCTAAAAAAAGGAAGATTGGAGTTTAACGTCCCACCGACAGCTAGGTCATCAGACACAGCACACAAGCTCGGAATACCAAAGGGTTGGGATGGAAATCGGCCGTGTTCATTTCAAAGGAACAATCACGTCACTTGCCTGGAGGGATTTAGGTAAATCGCGGAAAACCTAAATGTGGATTTCCGCACGGGGATTTGAACTGTCATCCATACGGATGCAAACCTAGTTTGCAATCACTGCGCCAGCTGGCTCTCATGTAAAACAACTGAATGAATTACTCAGTTAATGATATAAGAATGAAATGAAGGTTAACATCACTAAGGTTTCATCCATGAAGATGACTAACATCATTTAAAAAATTAGCATCACAAGATAAATAGCAGTTGATAATGGCGCCTTGCTAGGTCGTAGCAAATGACGTAGCTGAAGGCTATGCTAACTATCGTCTCGGCAAATGAGAGCGTAATTTGTCAGTGAACCATCGCTAGCAAAGTCGGCTGTACAACTGGGGCGAGTGCTAGGAAGTCTCTCTAGACCTGCCGTGTGGCGGCGCTCGGTCTGCAATCACTGATAGTGGCGACACGCGGGTCAGACGTATAATAACGGACCGCGGCCGATTTAAAGGCTACCACCTAGCAAGTGTGGTGTCTGGCGGTGACACCACAGTATGAGTGGTTGTTTCAGGTAGTTGCCGAAAATCTGGAAATATCTTGACCGATTTATTTCAGATTTTTACACGATACTCTCATGAATATTCAGACGTACGGTATATATTTTAACAAATATAGTATAAATATCAATATGTAATATATGAAGAGGAAACGTTGTTACCAACATTCTAGAAAAGCACATGACCAATTTACTCCAAATTTTTACGAGTTACTGTAATAAACGTTTGGCTGGACACATTTTTATATATACGAGGTGCATTCAAGTTCTAAGGCCTCTGATTTTTTTTCTCCAGACTGGAAAGAGATAGAAACATGCACATTGTTTTAAAATGATGCCGCGTTCATTGTCAATACGTCCCAGAGATGGCAGCACCATATGGCAGATAGAATTTTACCGCCAGCGGCGAGAATGAGAACTGTTTTAAATACTTAAAATGGTGACGTTTTCCTTACTTGAACAGCGTGCAATCATTCGTTTTCTGAATTTGCGTGGTGTGAAACCAATTGAAATTCATCTACAGTTGAAGGAGACATGTGGTGATGGAGTTATGGATGTGTCGAAAGTGCGTTCGTGGGTGCGACAGTTTAATGAAGGCAGAACATTGTGTGGCCGGCCGGAGTGGCCGTGCGGTTCTAGGCGCTACAGTCTGGAACCACGTGACCGCTACGGTCGCAGGTTCGAATCCTGCCTCGGGCATGGATGTGTGTGATGTCCTTAGGTTAGTTAGGTTTAAGTAGTTCTCAGTTCTAGGGGACTGATGACCTCAGCAGTTAAGTCCCATAGTGCTCAGAGCCATTTTGAACCAGAACATCGTGTGACAACAAACCGAAACAACCTCGGGCTCGCACAAGCTGGTCTGATGACATGATCGAGAAAGTGGAGAGAATTGTTTTGGGGGATCGCCGAATGACTGTTGAACAGATCGCCTCCAGAGTTGGCATTTCTGTGGATTCTGTGCACACAATCCTGCATGACGACCTGAAAATGCGAAAAGTGTCATCCAGGTGGGTGCCACGAATGCTGACGGACGACCACATGGCTGCCTGTGTGGCATGTTGCCAAGCAATGTTGACGCGCAATGACAGCATGAATGGGACTTTCTTATGGTCGGTTGTGACAATGGATGAGACGTGGATGCCATTTTTCCATCCAGAAACAAAGCGCCAGTCAGCTCAATGGAAGCACACAGATTCACCGCCACCAAAAAAATTTCGGGTAACCGCCAGTGCTGAAAAAATGATGGTGTCCATGTTCTGGGACAGCGAGGGCGTAATCCTTACCCATTGCATTCCAAAGGGCACTACGGTAACAGGTGCATCCTACGAAAATGTTTTGAAGAACAAATTCCTTCCTGCACTGCAACAAAAACGTCCGGGAAGGGCTGCGCGTGTGCTGTTTCAACAAGACAACGCACCCGCACATCGAGCTAACGTTACGCAACAGTTCCTTTGTGATAACAACTTTGAAGTGATTCCTCAAGCTCCCTACTCACCTGACCTGGCTCCTAGTGACTTTTGGCTTTTTCCAACAATGAAAGACACTCTCCGTGGCAGCACATTCACCAGCCGTGCTGCTATTGCCTCAGCGATTTTCCAGTGGTCAAAACAGACTCCTAAAGAAGCCTTCGCCGCTGCCATGGAATCATGGCGTCAGCGTTGTGAAAAATATGTACGTCTGCAGGGCGATTACGTCGAGAAGTAACGCCAGTTTCATCGATTTCGGGTGAGTAGTTAATTAGAAAAAAAATCGGAGGCCTTAGAACTTGAATGCACCTCGTATGTACACTGTAGAGCCAGAGAAACTGGTACACCTGCCTAATATCGTGTAGGGCCCCTGCGAACATGCAGAAATGCCGCAACATGGAGTGCCACGGACTGGACTAATCTCTGAAGTAGTGCTGGAGGGAAGTGACACCACGAATCCTGTAAGTCTGTCCATAAATCCGTAAGAGTACGAGGGGCGTTGAAATCTCTTCTGAACAGCACGTTGCAAGGCATCCCAGAAATGCTCAATAATGTCCATATCTGGGGAGTTTGGTGGCCAGCGGAAGTGTTTAAACTCAGAAGAGTGTTCCTGGAGCCACTCTGTAGCAATCCTGGACGTGTGGCTGGCTCAAATGGCTCTGAGCACTATGCGACTTGACTTCTGAGGTCATCAGTCGCCTAGAACTTAGAACTAATTAAACCTAACTAACCTAACGACATCACACACATCCATGCCCGAGGCAGGGTTCGAACTTGCGACCGTAGCGGTCGCTCGGTTCCAAACTGTAGCGCCTAGAACCGCACGGCCACTCCGGCCGGCCTGGACGTGTGGGATGTCGCATTTTCTACTGGAATTGCCCAAGTCCGTCGAAGGCGAATGGACATGAATGGATGCAAGTGATCAAAGAGAATGATTACGTACGTGTCACCTGTCAGAGACATATCTAGACACATCAGGGATCCCATATCACTTTAACTGCACACGCCCCACACCATTACAGAGCGTACATCAGCTTGAACACTCTCCTGCTGACATGGATTCATGAGGTTGTCTCCATATCCATACACCTCCATCCGCTCGATACAATTTGAAACGAGACTCGTCCGACCAGGCAACATGTTTCCAGTCATAAAGTCCAATATCGATATTGACGGGCCCAGGCGAGGCGTAAAGCTTTGTGTCGAAGTCATCAAGGGTACACGAGTGGGCCTTCGGCTCCGAAAGCCCATGTCGATGATGTTTCGTTGAATGATTCGCACGGTGACACTTGTTGATGGACCAACATTGAAAACTGCAGCAATCTGCGGAAGGGTTTCACTTCTGTCACGTTGAACGATTCTCTTCAGCCATCGTTGGTCACGCTCTTGCAGTATCTTTTCCCTGCCGCAGCGACGTCGGAGATTTGATGTTTTACCGAGTTCCTGATATTCACGGTACACTCGTAAAATGGTCGTACGGAGAAAATCCCCACTTCATCGGTACTTCTGAGATGCTGGTCCCATCGCTCGTGCACCGACTTTAACAGCACGTTCAAACTCACTTAAATCACATCAAAGTCCGAGGGGGGTTCGAACCTGCGACCGTAGCAGTCGCGCGGTTCCAGACTGTGGCGCCTAGAACCGCTTGGCCACCCCGGCCGGCATACCAACTATAGGTAGGAGGTCAAAATGTTGTGGCTGATCAGTGTATTTCATATAATACTTGGCTTATTTTATGGGAAGAAATCTTTAGTATTCTACTGGAAACATTACGTAAACCAGATGAGCTTTTACTCTGGAAAGACGGCACAATTTTCTTATTTACGGAAGGAGAAGTTGGTGATACATTCATATGATTGAATTTTATGACAGTTATTTCTTCAACATTTTTCTCTTGAACTGTTTTTCCTTATATTTTCTACTATATTTAGGAAACGATTATTAAAATGTTTGCTACCTATGAGACACCATTTATAGCCCCTCCAACCAGTTCAATAACGATGTTATCCTGTTCTGTGGTAGGGTGTTCTGTCTCTCGTTTCACTACATTCCATATAGCCTTAAGTCTGCTGTCGGAATTACTGATGTCTGACGCATTATGATGTCAGCAGAACAACGGACGTATAAAAAAAATCCATTTACCCCAAGTTTTAAAACTGTATTGCGCACTGATGCAACCGTAAACACAGATCGTGACGTGTATAGTAGTAGTAGGATTGGATAGGAGAGATAAGAAATTTATTCAGGACAAACAAAGAATACAAGCAGATGTACCGTGATCGCACGCACATTCGCCTCTCCCAGTAGCGGCAGCCGTTTCGTCAGTGACAAGACCACAGCCACTGCCATACTGTGAGTTCCAATACGTCTTGTTCTGATGAAAATGGCTACTGCTTTGCATGTGAGATGCTGTCTCAGCTAATGGTCATGCCCGAAAGGACAGAATTAAAGTATCCCTACCACATATGCATGGGGTCAGTGGGTGTATAGGCAGACAATCCATTGTATGACATACCCTTACTTGCCTATGCTCTACTAAGCACTCTGCAGCAGATAAGACGCGCAGTGGACAGAATATACAAACAGTCTTAAATCGTAAGAATTTTATAACTATAACATTTCCAGAAATGAAGCATTGTTAACATTTCATCATTCTAACCTAATTTTTTTTCCATAGCGAGACCTGTACAGCAACCACATCTATGCCAGCTCTACCTCGTCACTCTGACAGCAGACAATCTCGCGTAACGCTCGGTATGCCGTCGCGTTCTCTTGTGTGCATAAGAAGAGTCTACACTTTCTTTAAACACAGTAGTGTCTATGGCACTTGATATACAAACATAGAGGTTACAACGGTTGCTGCCTCCTCGTTTTTAGTAAAAAGACGCGTACGGATTTTTTTCGGCTGTAATACGCTTTTTATATCTTGTCGAAATGCTTCCCAGTATTCCCACAACTGTCACATAGTCTTTAGCGCAGACGAACTTGAATATCCAACCCACTAGCACTACACCCTAGAAGCTGCTGCGCCAACTATCACATCCCAATACTTTGCAGCGTCGCCACCCAAAATACACATATAAATCATGGTAAATAGGAGACTTTTTAGGATTTTGGCAGGGTAGTGAATCAGAAACCAGTGTGCTCTGTGGAGTTTTGGATAATAATTACTCTCAGCCATGGACAGAACGGGCACATTGTTGGACGATTGCCAGACTGCCAAGTTTCAATTAGATGAGTAGAAATACTGATGACAATAAGCAAAACTCCCTTCAAAATGAAGAAGACGAAATTTACTGTCTATTTTGATGACAATAGTTTTTAAAAGGTAAGAATATACGGAACGCAGAATAATAGGTTTCCAGAGCAATGACGAAATAAGCCTTGCTGCTCATCTTTAATTACACTATGCTTAGTATAGTAACTGCATTATATCGGATTTCGACTAGAGTATGTATCAACCAAGACAGGCAGTGCACATGTGCGAACTCATCCCTCTTTAGTTGCCTGACAGTGCACTATGTGATCTACGTTATGTATACGCTACCTGATCAAAGGCATGTAGTGGACTGCAATACTGGGCAGGTAGAGGACAGTAATACTGGGTGTCTTTCAATTAAATGGCAGACCATGTTTAAAAAATAAAATCGCTACTAGCACAGAATTTGCGATCGTTGATCTGTTTCATAGTTCAGCCTGATAGTTTTTCAGAGACACGCTTATGTAATTCCTGGATTGGCATATCATCTCAGCAGTGAACAGGTTGCATGGAAATACAGCAACATAGTTCTTGCGAAACTCGGCTGGGTAATTTTAGGGAATGTGAGTTCGAGGTAGGCTGCGTGATAATTCTACCACCAACATTTTATATCTCCCATAGAAGCCACAGGAATAAAAAGAGAGATTAGAGAGGCTGCATACACTCTCTACTCCACTGATCAATATGCGTACAGGGCACAAAAGCCTCTAAAATCTGTACTAACAGCCATTCACCGTGTACCATGATCTGTGGAATGTGTGAGACGAAAACTGGATTTGGTAGTTCGAGGCCGTTTAACAGTATTACACACAGCGGTAAGTAAATATTTAGAGGTGTTATATAGACGTGCTACTCAAGAGTGAACTAGCTTTATCATATTTAGGGTATAGTAGCATGTATCTCATCCCTCTGTTGCAAGAATCTAGATGTAATTTCTTAAGTAGGGACCTACTTAAATCTATTCAATACATTGCCTCATTTTCTTAAGACATAGGGTATAGCTGTATTTGTGGGAGCAGCAACATTTCATCGTGTTTGCTTTCTTAAGATTTATGGAATAAAACGCTGCACAACGTTCACCACGTAGTCTGTGGCATAATCAGATGGTAATCACACACCCAACGCTGCAATATTGTTATTTAAACAGCTGTGTGACAAACTGCACTTAAAGAAGCAATGTATTTAATAGGGAACGGTTTAAATACATTCAACACATTGGTTCTTATTCCTAATACCTGTGGAATAACATTGTTTGTGGGGAAACAATCCATTCAGTAATACCTATAGTTGATGGCATTGTGGAAAATAATATATTAAAGCGATACATACCACAAAATCCCATTCTGTTAACGACGTTTTTAATGACTGTGATCTGTGATTAGATCTCTGTTACGATATGTTTGAATTATGACAATCAACCTAAGTATTTTGTATGCACACAATTACTCTACACCTCCAAAATACCTACGTAAAGTGGAAATTTAGTGACATATTGATTAAAGTATCAGTCCCGATGTCTTTTTAATGTGAGATGTAACTCCTAAGTGAATATTACGCCCCACCTAGGTGAATTTGACAGTCTCAAACATCTTACTTTCTGTAATTGCGATGCTGAGAACGTGAATGGAGAGAACATACTAGGGCTGTTTCACCTAAAACTGCTTTTTCTTTTTCTGCACTTAAGAAGATAGTCAACCACCTGACCCAGCTCTCCATTTAGATCCACCTTATGCAGCATCCCCTTACAATCTTTAGGTGTGCTCGGAGACGTAGTTACTCGATGTTATGGGTGCAGGTGTGCCGTGCGGATTTTTGGGGTCACTGGGCTGTGTTCTGGACTATGTAGCACACATATAAAACGTGTACTGTAGAGTGTCTTTTCCTTAGCAGAGTAATGCATTCCTCGCTTCATTAATTACAGTACATTGCCACACTATCACTGATTCCTTTGCCTATGAAAGCAAAAACGACTCACTTTTTAAAAGAAACGACATGACGCTCATTTATTTTTTAAGAAAATCATTTTTTTTCACTACAGTGTGCTCTCCATACAACGCACAACCCATTTGCAATGAGTGTTATTTTACAACATTTTCCCGAGCTTTTAGATCCGATTATTAACATGGAGAAGTTTGGAGTCAATCGCCGCTATTCTGTTTGTGAAACGCTCGCTAAACCCGCTGGGCAGAACAGGTGATAAGGATTGTGGAAAGGGCCAAGTAAGGTGTCGGTCAGTTTCACCCCAAAATTGTAATTTGTTGTAATTTAATAACACATTTACAACCAAAGCGGCACATAACCGAACTTATGCAACTACGAGTTTCAAACTCCAAATCTTTCATGGCTGAAGGCCTCCAAACAAGAAATCTTAAAAATCAACAAGGTAAATTTCAAGTGACTGAAGACACGCAGTTACAATTACAATTAAAAATTATATATAACAGCAAGGCTGAAAGCCTCAAGGCAAAAGTGGATAGACAAACATAAACAAGATGCAATACAAATGGCTGAAGGCCCACAATAAAACTTTCAAGATTTTAAAATAAATTACCATAACCTTTCAAAGGCAGAAGGCGGCAATGTTTTTGCTTAAGGGTAATTTTAAGAATAAGGCTTTAAGCGGCTGAAGGCCCACAATTGATTTTCCAAAATTCAAAAATACCATAAACCTTTAAGGGCAGAAGGCCGCCATGTTTCAGCTTGAAAGCTAATTTCAAGAATAAAGTTCCAAGCAGCTGAAGGCCCACAATTAGTGTTTCAAAATTTTAAAAAAATGTAACCATAAGCCTTAAGTTTTAAGTAGCTGAAACCGCACTAAAAGAAAAGACAACACAACGGCCATAATCTCTCAGCAAATATCCACTTTTTGGAATTCAAAACTTACTTATATTTATTAAAATGTCTAATATTTATTAAAATATCTAATATGAGATCTCACGCCCAAGCGAATATCAAGTCTCACCCAAGCTTATGTATGCAACAACCTAAGTACAAAACAAGGTAATGCCAGCCAACTGCTAAAGATGGAAGTTACCCCTGCATGGAGACACCATAATGTTTCAATGATATTGATATAAGTTTCATCAGGAGTAAGACGAGTTTTTCGACAAAATAATTCATAAAAATAGCTCCTTCACTGCTGGGCCCGCAGCTTGCATAAGGTCATAATACATCTCCTTCATAGGTTTACAAAATTAGCTGCAGATAGTATATTTCTTGTTGTTTTCACATAGGTTCATGACAAGCTTATTTCACATTTGTGACTTGTAAACGTAATGCATCAGTGGAGTGATCTGTCGTTTGACGATTGTCAAAAAATTACACGCAATTTCTATAGAAGATAAATAAGTGACCTATACTAACAACGTAGTAAATAAAAAAATTAAGTTCCAATATGTTTTATGGACGTCACTCCATCTAGATGAACACTCGAAAATGGCACAAATGCCGAAACAAACTTGCTGGAACAATAAAACTATTTGCAGCTAATTTTGTAAGACTATAAAAAAGATGCCATATTATATCAGAAAAATGTTGGATTCAAGGTGTTTGCTACATTAGGGAACATCGAACGATTAAATCTGCTTTTTGTCCGATATACACCGCAGACCATTATACATCACAGAGGGTGGTTAGTATAGAGTTTAGAGGTTTTTCTGCCCTATTATGCATACTGAGCAGTGGAATAGTGACTGTATGCCGGTTCTCCAATTTCTCTTATTTTATTCCCATGGCTTCTATGTAAATTAGACAATGATGGCGGTAGAATTATGGGGGTAGAATTATCGCGTTGATCACGTAGGCCGATGTGAGGATCAATGAACTATACTTGACGGGATGTATCTGGAACATCTTAGGTGATTAGAAGGTTAGTAGACAGGAATACAATTAAATACTTAGCTTTAATTCAGCATCAGCGGTGAACGCCGATCTTGACTTTGTACAATGATATTTACAAGTGCAGTTATAAACTGAACTGCGAATACTTCTTTAGTGTCTCTGTTAATACATTTCGATCAAAAGAATGTTGAATTAGAATAATTTGGGAGCGTTCTATTCTACGACTAGTGTTGTATCTATGAATTCTACGATAGTGGAACTTAAACAAAGGGAAACCATTATACAGTAAAAGTACCTTGCCAGAATCCTAAAACGTCTCCCATTTACAATTATCTACATGTGGGGTTTTGATGGTGGCGTTCCAAACTAATGGAATGTGGATGGTTGGAATGTCAGCTCCTAGACTAATGTGCAAGTGGGTTGGGTGCCCAAATTCGTCTCTGTGAGACACGACATCAAGGTAAATATATCAGGTTACATTAGAAGGGCCATCTGACAGCGATAGGAATACTGGGAATCATTTCGATGAAATATAAGAATCATATTACAGCCAAAAAATTCAGTGTGGTTCTGTGCATTAAAAACGAGGTGGCAGCGCTACTTGTTACATCCAAACTCGTATGTCAACCGATATAAACCCTACTGTATTTAAACCATGTGTGGATATCCTCTTAACGCACACAATAGAAAGCAGCAGTGTACACAGCTTTTTGTGTTAGGCTGATGGAATATGAATAGTGCCTCATTTCTGGAAGTATTACAGTTATAAAATTGTTAGCGTTGAAGACTGCTTACACATGATGTCCGCTGCACACTTCTTCATCTCTGCAGAGTGTTTGGCAGCGATTAGGCAAATAGTGTAAAGCGATATAATGGATTGTCTGTCTATATACCCAGTAATTGTCTGCCTATATGCCCAGTGCCAACATGTATGAAGGGGGGATTTTATTTCTGTTATTTCAGACATCTCAGATGCAAAGTGTCTGCTGTCATGACCACAGAAACATATATTCGAGTGCCCGGTACGACAGTGGCTGTGTCGGTGGTAGTGGCGTTGCCAATGGTGACTCTGCCACAACTACTGGGGAATGCAAGTATGTTACACAGGGACTACTGCTAGAGTATTTGTTCATTTTAAATGAAGTGCTGCCCTCTTCCATTCGAACACAGCAGTGATCTGTGTTTGAGGCTACACCAGTGTGTCACACAGTTCTCAAACTTGGGATAAGTGGATTTTTTTACACACCCACTGCTCTGCTGACGTCACAGTGTGTTGACAATTGTATTTAACATACTGATAATGTGAGAACGACTTCATTACAATTTTCTAAAAATTTGAATATGTCAGTAATTGTTAAATATCTTTTAGTACACCATCCTCAAGAATCTACTGCTTAAATAATGCATTTTGATAATTATTAAATGTAGGATATTGTTGTATTTGTTTAAATAATGTGCTATGGTAATTTTTAAATATTAAAAGTCTTGTATGTGTGTGTCTTTGGATGAAGATTTAGGAAAACATTCCTAAAAAATGTAACAAATAGCTACAAAATTCTAACAAATAGTCCTAAAACTGTAACACATTGTCTCAAAACTGCAAAAAGCACTGTGCTGGCAGATGTATGGTGTATGACCATAGCGTCAGAGTGTCTTATGTCATTTTTGCGTTATAAATCATACTAATTACGATGAGAATGACAAATATAGATACAGCCATAGGTTGGTAGTGCTCATAGATTTCATTCGGAATAACATACTGGATCATAAACTATAGAATAAAGTCCCATAATTTTTCACACATACACTGTACTATCAAAGTGTCTGACGTCTTTTTTGGGTCATAAATCAGAGCAATAAAGATAATTGAGCACAGTCCAATATTTACACATCACCCATTGACTTAGAGGAATATAAAATAAATGTTTGTGAAATCTTATGTGAGTTAACTGCTAAGGTCATTGGTCCCTTTTCTTACACACTACTTAACCTAAAATATCCTAAAGACAAACACACACACCCATGCCCGAGGAAGGACTCAAACCTCTGCCAGGACCAGCCACACAGTCCAGAGGAAAATAGGAAGAGGTTAGTTGAGTGGGCAGAGTTTAGGAAGCAAGTTGGAAGAAGGCCAACATATAAACATTTGGTACTTAAATAAATAATCGATAAGGTCATAATTTGCACTAGCATAAACATAACAGTGATGTGATTGTTTGCATTAGGAAGAGCATATGTGCACAGATTACTTACATTTGGGTCAATGCCAAGTTTTGCCATTGTTTGCATAAGGAGAATGACGGACCCTCAGAATGCAGTCATAGATGGGTGAAAAGTTGCTGAAATATGTCTGGTTTCCCTACTGGCAGGGCTTATTTGAGAACATCTCCCCAATAAGGGACATATCATTTCGTCACATAAGGGACATATCTGTTGCCTTTCCTTTGGCTCTTGCTAAGAGTCATCAAAATAAATCAAATTATAGTGATCATAAAAATGAGTTGATTTGAAGGGAGTTACTGAGATCTTTAAGAGAATTAATCTGGAAGCAGAAATAACTAGATATATTGTATTGTTCTATCTTTAATGAAAATGTCATATTACTCAACTGAGCGGAAGAATGAAAATATAAAAGTTCTGATTTTTAGTTTAATAATTCTTTAATGTACAAGTTATTTCATTTTACACTGGGTAAAATGAGCTAGAAAGAAGTGTTACTTAATTATATTGACAAGTTAAATATATGACATTGTTTATCTGAGTGAGTTGTATGTTACATGTCAAGAAAACTCACTAGTAAGTAGTAAAATTTAAGAACATTTTCCATGAAAGTAGTCGAAAATTCATAAACATGATCAAAATTTTACAACTGAAAAAGAAAACATAAATTTGTGTGCAATTAGAAACAAATGTGTCTGCTAATTAAATTGTGTGTTATTCTTACAGCTGTTGTTAAGTATATGTAGACCTACAACTACTGATGTAGTTGTAGAACCAGAAGAGGGAATTATACAGTTTTGTGAAAATTTACGAGATGATCTGGGGGTGTTTGAAATAATTCGGCACCTACTGCACAGACGAAAACAGTTCTGCGTCAAATTGTGAGGATAACAGATAGAATCCTACTACTGACAGGTATGAGTTATAGTAAACAGGAATATGTAAGGCGCTGAAATAATATTTCTTATTGAGGTACCCCTTGGGTAAAATTTCAGCGCAATTAGATGTCAAACTTTGTTGAAAAGAAAATTTTAAATTTGAATTATATCTATCCTGATCATGACAATATTTAATACTGAAGTTAGTGGAACGTTTTTGGTTGTATTATCATACAGAAAGTGTGGAAAACAGGAGAACATGTGAACCAGATGGTATTAATATCGAACTTTTGTGATTTTAGATTATGACACTTATTTAATTAATGTTGACACTAGTATAAAATGTCAAACTCATGGTACAGATTTTTTAAAAAGGTCAGAGAAAAAAACAACAGAAATTATTGATGAATTAGCCTCTGAAACCCAGCCTATAAAGTATTTGCAAAAGTAACTAACAATGATATGAAACCATAACAGACACTTTCCTATTCATCGAATGAATTGGAATCTGGAGAGGCTATATTATCACAAAAGGAATTTTAGAGAAACGACGAGAATTCAGTTTAGAGACAAATACAGATTTTATTGACTTGAGAAAGCTTTCGGCAGTTTAAACAGAAAGAAATTTAAAGAAAAATATGCCTTACTAAATCTATATTAATCTTATACAAAAACACAAAAGTAGTAATTAAAGTTGGCAGAAATAAAACTGAAGAAATCACTACCGATAAGGCACTTAAATGAGGGCTGTTGCGTGTCACCAACTTTATGTAATGTCTATATAAATGATATGATTAAGAACTGGAGACAGAAAGTAAATTCTGGTGTACAGACTAATAAAAAATGTTTAGATCCTTATGTATGCAGGCGCTGTAGCAATTTTGGAAGAAAGTGAAGGTGAGTTACGAAAAGCGGTATATAAACTACGTCAGTACGGAAAAAGAGAATATAATCTTCTTATATAAATAAAGAAAACTAAAATCGTGGCCCATGATGGGAAATAACCTACCCACTCAAAAATAATAATAGATAATACCCCACTTGAGCAGGTCTATAGCTTTAATTTTTCAGGTTACAGCGTAAGCTATGATATGGACAAGAATATAGAAGATAGCATTAACAAACATCAATCAACTGCCGGAAAGACAAATAAAACACTGCAAAATCAAATACAGAAGGAAACAAAACTATAATTTTATAAAACCGTGACTACACCTGTATTACTGTATGAAAGTAAGTTATGGACCCCTAAAAACGCGATAAAACTAAACTACATGCGGTAGAAATTAGATTACCCATGAAAGAGAGTTTTGTTACCAGGGAAGACCAAATAAGAAATTGAGGCCATTAAGATTCAACTAGGCATCTTTAATGTTAATGAAAAGATTGAAGAAAATAAAACATTATGGAAAAGTCACCTAAGAAGAATGAATGTAGAGAGAATTCCACATCACGCCATGCTTTACCAGCCATTCCGATACATCCTGTACACAAATTCTGCTCTAGGCTGCAGGGCCATACGAAGGCCACGGCAAGATAGGCCCCCATCAAGGGCGCAGGCACAGAGGAGGTGCAAAAAGTGATTGGTTTACAAAATAAGCAGGAGAAGTATGTGAGTTTTCATATCTCTCGTGTTCCCATCTCCTGCCTGCGAGAAGATGCCTTAACCACGGTCCAAGACTGTGGATGCTCGATATTGTCACAGTACCATTTCGTCCCGGTGCCATAATAAAGAAATGACTGCTAGAGAACAGGTGTCTAATGGATTATGTGTCAACAGTGAGATTGATTGATAGAGCTTCGTCTGCACAGATAGCTCATGCCAAGCAATGGAGTATTTGCTGCTATTTCGCTAGCTATTGTAGAATATCAAAGGTTGGGGAAAGAGAGATGAAAGAAAACGCTATTTGACAGATAGCACCCGATTTTTTCCGTTTTCTGCAGACTGGGGTCAGAAGTGAAATTGTTTAAACTAGAGTGGTTCAAAGTATTTGATAAAATAGTAAGAGAAATGGGAAACAGGTCTGGCATGTAACACACTATTTCATCTCACTTTAATTTACTGTCTGGGACGCCTGAAATGAGACCTCCTGTAGCAGAACTTGGTGATAAATATACCAGAAACATCGGCATAGATGGGATAGGTAAAAAAAATAGTGGCTTTCAAATTCCAATGTAAACAGATACGACGCTCCATCTGGACATTCTGAAGTGCTTTTTCCCCCTCGAAATTTGGGTTACAAGATGATTATCCAAACATAAAAATTATTTTGAGGCTATCCAAGATAATTCCAGTGGCTGTAGCATCTTGTCAACGCAGTTTCAAAAATTAACGAAGTAAGGTCGAGTATAGGTTAAGTTGACGATCAAATTCAGTTATCTAGTCAATAGAAAACAGTACAGCTACTAAATTTGACTTCAGTGCCATAACCAAGTGTTTACTTTGTGCAAAGCAAGGAAATTAAAAGCAAAATTATATTAAAAACTCAGTTGTTGGAAAGAGATATGTTCTGAAAACTTAGTTATAGTCCGTTTTATTTTAACCAGCTTAGCGCCCACTGCTTTGCTCACATAGACTGCATTTTCTACACAGATTATGTTTTTGTTTTTCTTTAATCGAATTTTTATGTTTTTCACAAAGTGTAACGTCTTCTGAACTTTTCACGCCAATTAAGACCATACAAGCGTAGTCTTTTCAGAATGTATTTCTAATCAAAAAGCGATTCTAGAAGCTGGAGTCAGAGGTCTTTTTTAATTCTGCTTAATTGCAAGGACTCAATATAGTGTCGCACTCTGATTCGCTCTCAACAGAGGTGCTCTCCCAGTGAAGTACGGAGGAGAGACTTGTTCCTCACTCCTTGAGTACACGTACGAGTGCACACGCTCTCGTTACGTGTTCTCGCTCCAAGAGCGACAAGGGAACGGCCCCTCTCCATGCCAGACGTGAAGGGGTGTATCTTTCGGTCTCTTCCATTACTACTTCAGCTCAAGGTGTGAGGAATATCGTCTGCCAATCAGCATTGCTCTTCTAAAATGGGAGAATGACGTTTCGTTTAAAGGGACCAATCCAGAAATCTGTAGCATCGGCATTTGGCGTTTGCTGTCTCCCTGTGAAAACCTCTGAAACTGCATGCTATGTTTGTAAAGAATGCATCGGCTGGGCACTCCCACACAGTGTAGCAGAATTTTCTTTTAAGCCGAACACGGGGTCGTTCTCCCTTTCACACAGGCAATGCTGTCTGCTCTACGGGCGGTCGCTGACTGATGTAGATAGCTTGAATCGTCCTCTGAAGGGACCGGCCCCCCGGCATGTGGATTGCCTCTCCTGAACTAAATGCCCCTGTGACCGTCGTGTCTTGAATGTGTGTGTGTACGCCAGCATCGAGTTTTTCAATCTCGGTGCGCACTTGCGATTTACTAGTTATTTGCATATCGTTTACATGAATTCATACAACATTGACTTTATATTATCAAGTTTGGGTTCGAATGAAGCGTCTTGATGTGCAGAATATGATTGTGTAGGCGGAATATGTAAGCAATGAAGGTCAGGAGACCACGACATCTTACACCACTTACTAAACAACGCCTACAGTTGTAAGGTGGCTATAATTTCGCACCTTACAAGCACTCATCTACATACTTTGCCATGATTTATAACCGGAATTACGTACCATTTGGTATGTTGTACATCGTATATATGAATATTTAAAGGAGACTGACATTTTCACGTACACCTTGTAAATAACTGTTAACACTTATCACATGAAGAGTGTCTTTATTATCAAAACGGCGTAAAGAATGATAGTAGAAGAGGGTGGAATGCCAGTGGAAATCAAACGGCAGCCATAACCCAAGCCCTGGCTGGAAAAGCCCGCACAGGTGTGCTGGTCCTGCTTCACACAGGAAGTGCTGGGCACCTGAGCGCGGAAGCACAATACAGCGGCGGCCAGCCGGTTTGTAGTGGGGCCAGAGGGATAACCGGATAATACTTCAGGAACTCTGAAAATCTTGGACGCAGCAGAGAGGAACGAGGAAGCGCTACCTCAGAAATCGCAGGTTGGATTATTTCCGAGTATTTTTACTCTGAGAAGTGTACTATTGTATGAGAATAGGTATTTCCTTGCAAACTTTCCGCTCTGGACGACAAAAGACTAAAATATGGTTGGTGGGCGTTTGGAAGAATCTGTAGAGAGGGAGAATGTTCCGTTGTTTCGGGAATATGATTCACCTTCTGAGTTACGAGGGAGGTGAGCCGAGCTTTGCTGGGAAGCCAGTGGTGGAGAGCGCCTGAGTTTGACGGTCGCTGAGTATCAGCTTTTGTTGGTACAGATGGACTTTCTGTCTTTGCTCTCAGGAGATTTTATAGATAGAACGGTTAGGCACTGTACTATTGCGATCTTATACGATCTTAGACTTCGCCTCCGGGTAGGCAGTCGTCGTTGAGTACGCAGCGTTCAGTGATTGAGAGCACTTTTTTTGCCTAACGTTGAGACGTTACCTGAACTCTGTCCGTGTGGCTGGGAGTTTGCGTTTCTCGTCTGTGGAACACAAAGAGGAGAAGACAGAGTATACTAATGTACAGACGGCGTGTAATGGGTATAACTGCAGATATATGTACCTTAATATGTAGACACATCAGTGTGTTGTTTTTTATTCCCTGCGTTGAACAGTCCTTGTATGAACATGCCATAAACTTTACGACTTGCTGTTTTATGCACAGTCGCACTGCACCAGTAAGTGCACTATGCCCCTCAGAATGGAATATCCGTTTTGCGGCCAAGTGTTCTCACATCAACAGCTGACCTACTGCGCAGGGGAAAACAAGCTTTAATGGCTTGCTCTTGCCACATTTAATTGGTGGTAGTAATCACCCTAAAAACATACAATTTGTAATGGTTATAATTATTAGTCTACAAATGACATAAATACTGATATAATGTTGTTCAGTATACCGTCCTCAGTCACCAATAGCAATATCTGCCTTTTCTTGCGTTACACCCCGAATGTATACTTTCCATTATAGAGCGCATCAGCACATTTGTGAACACAAGTCGAAACAAGTCAAAGTGTTTCAAATGTGAAGATGCTGCATTTATACAATTACACAGGCGTTAGTATTTCAAAGAAGACACAAAGCTGTTATATTATTAATTACACGTAGATATCATTTTTAAACAAATTTGTCAAATATGGCCATATGGCATCAAAGGTTAGCGCTCATCATCATTATTTTCGTGGGCCTTTGTCCCACTTCAGCGCAGGCTCGACCTTGTTGCTATGGATTTGGCGATGTTAGTGTCAGAGAGTGGCTGGATGCCCTTCCCGTCGCCATCTCTGACCATCCGGAACGGAATTTGCGTACCTCAGCTGTCTGCATCTAGTATAAGCCATGAAAGAGTGCGAACGTTTTCAAATGTTTGCGAGACGTGTAACGGAGGCGGGACGTGGGGACCGGCCCAGTGTTCACCTAGTGGGATGTGGAAAACTAATGGTTGGGCTATTAAATATTTGTTATGAAATATTTGTTACGAAAAAAATGAAGCTTTCAAGAGGGAGGTGCGCAGCTTTGGCACTTCTACCAAGGGCGCAGGATCACCTCTGTAAGCCGGCCGCTGTGGTCGAGCGGTTCTAGGCGCTTCAGTCCGGAACCACGCGGCTGCTACGGTCGCAGGTTCGAATCCTGCCTCGGGTATGGATGTGTGTGTGATGTCCTTAGGTTGGTTAGGTTTAAGTAGTTCTAAGTCTAGGGGACTGATGACCTCATATGTTGTCCCATAGTGCTTAGAGCCATTTGACCATCACCTAGGTAAGCCTGTGCTCTGGCACCCCTTTCAGTTTGCCCCTCCCCCCCCCCTCCCCCCCGCGGCCACTTGTGTCGCTTGGGCCTTATACTGGCCCTGCATGCGTCGGAGTAAGGGTTTGTGACGTTTGCAGGCTTTCCCGCAGTACGCGAGATGCTATGAGGTGACGTAGTGGCGTAGCTACTGGTTTATTCGCGGAACGTCCGACCGGCCGCCTCGAAGGCCGAGACTACTGTTGTTCGGTCTCCCCGAGCTAGAGGGTGGGGGTGGACCAGGGCACCGCCGACGCGGAGTCTAGGCGGAGGCGGCAGTCGTCACTGCAACAGCACCAGCGGCAGTCGGCACCCGGTAGCACGCACCAGCGTCCAGACAACACAGGTAGGAGCGCGGAGCGACGGCTTTCTAATGACGCCTGTCCGTACTGCTGCAGATAACTTCAGTGCAGCCAGTTCCGTAGGAAATATTACTTGACGACTCCTGGGCTGTAAAAGCGCGTGCCGTTGGCCGTTTAGAGTTCGACGGGTCTCATTTCTCGTGAGACTGCCAACTACACGTATCGATTGAAAAGTCACTCTCTACTCCTCGCAGAAATGCATGCAGACTTCGGGTTGTAAGTTCTCTCGCTCTGCTTGAAATAGTAAACAATGCTTGTGGCTTCTCAGTCGCTTCGGGAGCACACACCTTACCAGAAATCTCTGATGCTCCCCGTAGTAGTTGAAAGATATTCGATTTGGTCTATAATGTTTCCAACAAATTTCTCGATGGGTTATTGAACATTTTAAAACTAGTCTCTAGTGATCGTTACAAAATAATACATGCGGCTGTTCGAGGTCCCAGGAGGATTGGTCAATATTCAGCGATATGATAGGAACGGTCATTTGAAGCAAAAAGCTTCATATGGACCTATGCTCTATTTCGGGTGATTTCCAAAATAGAACACATTTAATGCCACTTTTACGCGGTTTTCTTGAATAAGTTGAAAACCGCTGCTTTTAGCGGAAACCTGTCGCAGTATAGTATTAAACTACATTAAATTCCCTACAAAACTGGCCCTTTTATTTTTTTCCTCAGGACTGTTTGCGCGATGCCAGCGGCAGAATACTGAAAAACTCGATCGACTTGGAAGCGCTGTACCTTGGGTAGTTTTTGTGGGCCAATTTGAGCTTGTTTCCCGACCATAAGTATCCAATATCAAAGCGAGACGTACTCTCGGTATCCTCTATACTACTCTGGTGCCTTGTAAACAATGACAAGGTACCGCGCAATACAGAAAATAGATAATGATGTACATTAAATGTCTTCTATCTCGGAAACTGTTCTTAACAGGGCGTATGTCCATATGAATTTTTTTATTTCAAATGATGTCCCCGTCGTATCCTTGGACACCCCGTGAAAAGATCTCGCAACGCTAGAGAAATGAAGTGAAATACGACAAGTC
This sequence comes from Schistocerca serialis cubense, assembly GCF_023864345.2. Classification (NCBI taxonomy): domain Eukaryota; kingdom Metazoa; phylum Arthropoda; class Insecta; order Orthoptera; family Acrididae; genus Schistocerca; species Schistocerca serialis. The sequence goes on from NC_064646.1 coordinate 361,000,033, forward strand.
TTGCAGTAGTCGTGTTTTGGTACAGGGACTCGCAACTGAATCTAAAAATAAATGAACGTAAAGTAGTATGTATAAACAGGAGGAAATTTCCGAGATTACGTTATTACACGATTGCCGAACAATCATTGAAAGCAGTGATATTCATTAAACATCTAGGAGTATGAGTACGTAGCGATCTAAAGTGAAATAATCACATAAAATTAATCGTAGGAAAGGCAGATGTCACACTCACATTCGCTGGAATAATCCTCGGGAAGTGTAATCCATCTACGAAGGAGGCAGCTTACAGAACCCTCGTTCACCCGATACTTAAGTAACGCTCGTCAATCTAGGACCCTTAGCAGATAGAACTGCTGAGAAGCATAGAGAAGATCCAAAGAAGAGCAGAGCGTACAGCAGTAGGTTCCTTTAGCAAGTGCGAGAGTTTCTTAGATGTTTTCATCAAACTCCAGTGATAAATGCTCAAGAGAGGCTTTGTGCACACGCTGTGGTTTATTGTTAAATTCTGAGAGCTTACGTTTCTGGAAGAGTCAAACAATACATTGCTTCCTCCTATGTATGTTCCGCTATCATAACACGAATGTAAAATTAGAGCTCACAATCATTCTTCTCACACCCAATTCCCGACTGGAACAGGTTCAAATGGTTCTTAGCACTATGGGACTTAACATCTATGGTCATCAGTCCCCTAGAACTTAGAACTACTTAAACCTAACTAAGGACATCACACAACACCCAGTCATCACGAGGCAGAGAAAATCCCTGACCCCGCCGGGAATCGAACCCGGGAACCCGGGCGTGGGAAGCGAGAACGCTACCGCACGACCACGAGCTGCGGACCGACTGGAACAGGAACAGGAAATTGGAGAAGTGAGTGTGATGCACAAAGTACCCTCCGCCACACGCCACAAGATGGCTTCCAGAATATAGATTTAAGTTAGATGTACATGTACAGCTTGTTAATGTAGTACTGAGAGAATACCTGAACACAAGTGTTCGTGCGTGTGGTACAGAATATGTGTCCTGCTTCTGCAGAGTATGTTTTCTATCGTGCTACGGTACTTGTTACTGGTGCACCTCTTCGCTCTTAGAATTCGACTCCGACAACGGCAGAACACTGTCTTGTTTACGAAATCTTATAAAAATTCTCCTGATACACAGCACTAACACAGAACTGGTGTTCAGAATGTTGACCGTCGTGAACAAATTCCGCTGTAGAGAGGCATACCTGTGAGTTTTTTAAATATATTTGAAAAAAATGTTGAACTTCAAAAGCTCCAAGAGCTGATAAGATAATTATTTAGTTACTGCCAGTTTCGATCGTCTTCAGGTATCACAAATAAAAATCATCCTAGATCACTGCTGCCCAGGATTGAGAAAAAAACCCGGGTATTTAAAAAAATCAACCCAGTAGGTAAAATTAAGTTTTACGGGTTTTATCGTTTTTTGCGGATTTTTTTCGTACTAACGATTAAATACTTCAGTCAATTCTTATGATTAATTTATTCAAAACACTAGCCCATTCTTGCAACTACTACATTAGTGCCTCTTTTCTTGACGTATGGGTACTACACTCATCGCGAGTATCTTCTCCCGCCGCGGGAGAATTAACAAATAATGTAGGAGAGAAACGTCTCGAGAAATTTCTGCATGCTTCCAAAAAAGAGTAAACTGTAATTTACAGTCACTCCACATGACGCTAAAGTTTCTTTTTTGGAACCATAAATAATATTGAACTGTGTTTCTTATATTGCAAGGAAACTTAAAACACAATATTAATAAAATAAATTCTTAAGACAGCCTTCAATAAACATCGTGGGTTTTTTAATTTGTACAACGCTAACTATGTAACGATTTGCACGTTAACTCAATTTTCATAATTAAATATAACTGTTTTTTGGCTTTTTTTAAAGCTTCTTTTTTCTTGTCTGGACAAATTACTACAACCCTACTGCTGCCAGTAGTAATATACAACACACAGTCAATCGTAACAGGTACTGATACAGTTAATCTGTCTTCATCTGCTGTAATGATCAGGTTTAGCCTTTTCGTAAGTCCTGTACTCTATGTTTTGGCGAAAGCTCAATTGATACAACTGATTTCTGTTTGGAAATAATAATAATAATAATTAGTATGTGTGAGAAATGCGAAGTTGCGTCATGGCTCGGAGTTCAGGATTAACTGTTGGTCCCCCGAAAGTGGCTGGACAAGTAAGAGCAAATGTCGAAGTCAGGTATCTTTAATTGAATGAATCGTTTATTGTCTTCTCCTAACATTGTACCTGGCTTTTTCGTTGCTATGGACAATGTCTGTTGGCGTTCTTGCTAAAAAAGGGTTTGTTGTCGTTGTTATGGTCTTCAGTCCAGAGACTGATGCAGCTCTCCATGCTACTCTATCCTGTGCAAGCTGCTTCATCTCTGAGTAACTACTGCAACCTACATTCTTCTGAATCTGCTTAGTGTATTCACCTTTTGGTCTTCTTCTACTATTTTTCCCCTCCACGATACCCTCCAATACTAAATTAGTAATCCCTTGATGCTTCAGAACGTGTCCTAACAACCGGTCCCTTCTTTTAGTTACGTTGTGCCAAAATTTCCTCTTCTCCCCAATTCTGTTCAGTGCCTCCTCATTACTTACGTGATCTACCCATCTTCAGCATTCCGCTGTAGCACCACATTTCGAAAGCTTCTATTCTATTCTTGTGTAAACTATTTATCGCCTATGTTTCACTTCCATACATGGCTACATTCCATACAAATACTCATAAAAGACTTCCTGACAAATCTATACTCGATGTTAACAAATTTCTCTTCTTCAGAAACGCTTTCCTTGCCATTGCCAGTCTACATTTTATATCCTCTCTACTTCGACCATCATCAGTTGTTTTGCTTCCCAAATAGCAAAACTCATCTACTACTTTAAGTATCTCATTTCCTAATCTAATCCCCTGACTTCATTCCACTACAATCCATTATCCTCGTTTTGCTTTTGTTGATGTTCATCTTATATCCCCCTAATAAAGGGTTTATTAGACACTTATTCTTGTCTATTACTTTATGCTTAACACGAGGTTATTTGTTTCCGAACACGTTAATTCAGCGATTGTAAATGCGAGCGAATAAACGTCTTCCTTTGTGTTTCTTAAAAAGTCTGGTGCATCATTTCGCCACCTTTAGGCCGAAACTATCTAAGAGTTCTACTATAGAGCTTCAGCATCTTTGGAAAATTTCTGCTGCTGGAGCAAAGGGAGTGAGAAGGCAGCATTTCAACCAGCGGTTTCTCGGGTGCTAGTTTCGTGGCGAGGTCATTACGCTTTCTCATTAAACAGCCCGCTGTGAGTTCTAACAGCTGAGTGCTAAATGAACCGAAGAACAGTTGTTCACAACCGGGACTGTCGAACGTTATCAGTGCTTTCGTTAAACTACATATATGGAACAATGGCGTCTTTACTTTGCCTCGTCATTTCAAAGAGTCTGTCTTTGGCTCTGAGCACTATGGGTCTTAACAGCTATGGTCATCAGTCGAGTCTGTCTTTCCTAAGTTCTGTTAATGTGTGTTCATACATGGAGCTAGCAAAAGTCATCGATCAGTGATATGCACATATACAGATGGTGGTAGTATCGCATACACAAGGAATAAAAGGGCAATGCATTGGTGGAGCTGTCATTCAGTTTCAGCTGGACGCGTGGGACATTCCATTTCGGAAATCGTTAGGGAATTCAGTATTCCGAGATCCACAGTGTCAAGAGAGTGCCGAGAATACCAAACTTCAGGCATTACCTCTCACCACGGACAATGCCCGAGAGCAGTGGCATTTATGTAGAATTGTCAGTGCTAACAGACAAGCAATACTGCGTGAAATTTATGGCGGACGTACGACGAATGTATCCCTTGGGACAATGTGCCAAGTCACCGGGCCATAATTGTTGGCGATTAGTTTGAAGAACATTGTGGACAATTCGAGCGAATAATTTGGCTCCCAGATCGCCAGACATGAATCCCATCGAACATTTATGAAACATAATAGAGAGGTCAGTTCGTGCACAAAACCCTGCGCCTTCAACACTTTCGCATTCATGGACGGCTATAGAGGTAGCATGGCTCAGTATTTCTCGGGGACTTCCGATTTGTTGAGCCCATGCGATGTCGAGTTGCCAATACGCCGGGCAAAAGATGGTCTGGCACGATATTACGCGGTTAAAAAAATGTATCAAATGGCTCTGAGCACTATGGGACTTAACATCTGAAGTCATCAGTCCCATGGAACTACCTAAACCTAACGAACCTAAGGACATCACACACATCCATGCGCGAGGCAGGATTCGAACCTGCGACCGTAGCAGTCGCGCTGTTCCGTACTGAAGCGCCTAGGACCGTTCAGCCACTGCGGCCTGCTTATTACGAGGTATCTCATGAGTTTTATCACCTCAGTGAAGATTTTACCTTATTTGAATGTAAATGAAATCGACAGAAATCATTAAGGCCTTGTGAACGTCGTTGTCTGTGTTATATCTTTTGTTGTTGACAAAAGTACTGGAATTACAATGAAATGATCGTATGGCACAGTTGGCCTGTAGGTCCAATTCGGACTCGGGCGCCAAGTGCAAGTCTTATTTTCGTCGACACCATATTGGGCGACTTGCGGCCGATGATGAGGATGAAATAATGATGAGAACAATACAACACCTAGTCCCCGAGCCGGGAATTGAACCCGGGCCCAGTACATGGGAGGCAAGCACGTTACCACCCAGCTAAGCAGGCGGACAGTTCCAAGAAAGAATTGGCGGAAGGAAACGGGTTAGTGTCTTAGGCTACAGCGAAGTCCACGGTTGGATTCTCGCAGAGCACCAGTAGTTTTTATGCTTTGAAAATGTCGTCTGGAACCGCGCGACCGCTGCGGTTGCAGGTTCGAATCCTGCCTCGGGCATGGATGTGTGTGATGTCCTTAGGTTAGTTACGTTTAAGTAGTTCTAAGTTCTAGGGGACTGATGACCTCAGAAGTTAAGTCCCATAGCGCTCAGAGCCTTTCTTTTTTTTTTTTTGAAAATGTCCTGTCAACGACGTGAGGCCAAATAATAGGCAACGAAACTGAGACGCATGTCACATATTTCAGGCCGTGAGACATTTGCGTTTAGGTAACGTAGGACAACAACAAAAGAGTCACAGGTATCTTGGAAGTGAGAGCGTTAGTAAATCACTGCTATACGTAACCGGAATCTGGCACTTAATATCGCTCACTTATTAAAGTCAATCAACATCGAATATAATGGAAAAACTAAAGGAAATGCTTCAGTGATTTACGAGAAAAGCGTCAACCCTGTAAAATGTAAATCGCATGTTTTGTTTACAGTTGAATGATTGAGAAAAACAGACTTGGCATACGTCCGAGTTCTTGGTAATGTGTATAGCAGAGCAATGCTATACCTACTGCAGCCGCCACAAACCACTGTCCACACTCTCTTGTTGTTGTTGTTGTGGTAGTGTTGGTCGTCAGTTTGAAGACTAGATATAGCTCTCCATGCTACTCTGTACTCTGTAAGCCTCTCCGAATAATTACTTCAACCTGCATCCTTTTGAAACTGCTTACTGTATTTATTACTTGGTCTCCCTTTGCAATTTTTAACCTCCATACTTCCCTCCAATAATAAATTGGTGATTCTTTAATGTCTCAGAACGCGTTCTTCTGTAGCACCAGATTTCAAAAGCTTCCATTCTCTGCATGTCTGAACTGTTTGTCGTCCACGTTTCACTTCACGTCATGGCTACACTGCAAATACATTCAGAAAAGTTCTTAAAGTTTTTCTAACACTTAAACCTTTAAGTAGGTTCGATGTTAACAAATGTCTCTTCTCCAGAAGTGCTTTTCTTGCCATTGCCAGTCTACATTTTATATCCTCTCTAGTTCGTCTACCATCTGTTATTTTACTGTTCAAGCAGCAAAATTTATTCTCATCCTTCTATAAGCGTCCTGATTTCTTCTTTTGCCTTCATTGTGATCGCTTAACGATTTGCGTTGCAAACGGGGTTACAGTTCTTTAATTCCTTCACTAGGGAATATTCTTCGATTAAAATAAAATAACTAAAGCGTGACGTTATTATCTATTAAATCAATCACGAATTTCTACAAAAGTTTTGAATTTGTGTGTGCGTGTGTGGGCTTCGGTATAAGTAGAACAGAAAATAAAAAAATAACCCTTATGGAACTAAAAAAAGCATCGAATTAAATAAAAATAAACAGTGACCCAGTTGGGTATTACAGAGACTGCTCTACGACATTCGCCCCATAGCTTCCACTTATTGCTTATTTCTCAACCAGTGCAAAGTCCCAAGCGACTGCAAGGAAACACAGGAGACTCACGTATATAAAAATGCCAAAAAAGAGACACGCAAAATTATATACCAATATCCTTAATATAGTTAATATCGTTTTACTGCATAGTTCTTGAACGTATTCTGACTTCGGCTGTAATGAATTTGCTTGAGACGGAAAAGCTTCTATCCACAAATCAGCACTGATGTAGAAAACATCGCTTGTGAGAAACTTAGCTTGCCCTCTTCTCACATGAGCTCCTGCGATCCATGGAGGCAGGGCAACAGGCAGACTCATTATTCCTAGACTTCTGGAAGGCGTCCGGCACGAAGTTCCACTGCAGACAGTTAACAAAGATCTCAGTATACGGACTAGATTCCCAGTTGTTTGATAAGCTCAAAGACTTCTTAAGTAATAAACCCGGTACACTGTCAGAGACGAGGATATCGTCAGGAGTGCCAAAGGGAAGTGTGATAGGACTGGTCTTGTTCTGAGTGTATATAGGAGGATGCAAAACGTCTTAAGAGAGAATTTCTAGTTGATGTGATGAATGTCACCTTGCTCTAAATGTACAAAATGTAAGTTAATGCAGATGAAAAGGGAAAGCAGTTCTGCAATGTTAGAATACAACATTAGTAGTGTGCCGCTTAACACAGTAGCGTCGATTAAATATCTAGGCGTAACGTCGCAGAGCGATATGAAATAGAACGAGCACGCAAGGTCGGTAGCAGGAAAGGCGAATGGTCGATTTCGGTTTCTTGGGAGAATCTTAATAAAGTGTAGCTCATACAAAAAGGAGGCTGCGTATATGAATCCCTTCTTGAGCGTCGCTCTAATGTTTGGGATCCCCACCAGATCGCTTTAAAGGAAGAATCAAGGAAATTCAAAGGCTTGCTGTTAAGTTTGTTATCGGCTGATCCGATCAGTATGCAAGTATTACGGAGTTGCTGCGTGAACTCAAATGAAAATTCTTGACGGGAAAACGACATTCTTTTCCGGCAACACACTGTACAGAAAATTTAGAGAATCGGCATTTGAAGCTGACTGCTGAACGGTTCTACTGCTGCAAACGTACATTTCACGTAATGACCACGAGGATAAGGTAAGAGAAATTAGGGCTCGTACTGAGGCATATAGATAGTTTGTCCCTCGCTCTGTTTGCTAGTGGTACAGGAAAGGCCGGATAGTTTCGAATGTCAGCAACCAATATGTACAGGAAACTGGTGTCTCTCAGTGATTGGTTCTGAGCGTAACGCTGTTCGCTATCGGCATCAATGGTATCGTAAATGCAGTGGGCCCACAGTCTCTTTGTGGATAATCTTTGCCTGTACGCCGCTGAGAGCCAACTTTAGAGGAATGTCTGCAGAGTACATGACTGGGCCCTGAATCACGGCTATCAATTTCCTCCAGCAAAATCACGAGTTGTCCTTTTTTGCCAACTCCGGACTGTGCATCCAACCCAGATATTTATCTTGGTGACCAGTTACTTGAAGTCGCCGAAACTTTTCAATTGCTAGGTATTTTATTTGACAACAAGGTAACTTGTCTGTCATATGTCCGCCGTCTCAAGGCAACTTGCATGAAGAAGCTGAATGCTCTCCGTTTTCTTAGTAACTCCTCGTGGGGCGCTGACCGCATCGTTCTGAGATTTTACAAAGCGCTGGTTTTATCCCTCTTGGACTATGGATGTATTGGTTATGGGTCGGTAGCACTGTCGCACTGAGCTTGCTGGACCTTGTTCACCACAGTGGCGTACGGTTGGCAATGGCCGCCTTCCGTACGAAGCCTCCTGGCGGAACCGTTGTCCCACGGCTGCATGTTAGACGACAGCAGCTTCTGGAAAATTACCCAGTCACAATCTGTCAGATGCCCACTCACCCGCGTCGCTCAACTCCGTTGCACAACCAACAATTCAGACTGTCTGAGCGTCGCCCAAAACTGACTAGACAAGCTGGCATTCGACTCGATGCTCTACTGAAGGACCTTCAACAGTCCTTTAGTCTGTGGTCTTAAGTTCCCTCTCGACAACCCCGTGATCTGTACCCTGTCCTGTGACACGGATGGTCCGCTTTAGTGGCTCCAAAAAGGATGCTGATATTAACCTTCTCCGACATCTGTTTCGTTCGATCCTCCACGATTATTCCAATTCGGTACGCATCTACACGGACGTATCGAAAGTCAACGACAGGGTTGGTTATGCTTTTGCTCACGCTAGGGGACACGAGAAGCACACTCTGCCGAATTCCTGCAGCATACACACTGCAGAACTGGTTGCCACATCTCAGGCTTTGCTGTATGTCAAATTCCTGGCCACGACGAATTTTCTGATCTGTATCGAACCCCTGAGATGCTTAAAGGCCTTATCCCTGTACTATCCCAAAAATCTTTTGGTCACCAATATTCAGGATATACTAGTTGTCCTCTAGAGCTCTGGAGAGACAGTGACCTCAATCTGGACACCAAGCGACATAGGCATTCCAGGAAATGATCTCGCTGACCGTCTAGCTAAAGACGCAACTACAAGAGATCAATCTGGCGTCAGAGTACCAGGCACAGACTTACGATTACAAGTCTGACACAATATTTTGAGGCTCTGGGAACTGGAATGGCAGGCTACTACGACCCAAAATAGTTGAGATCGATAAAAGGGTCCACTAAGGTGTGGCATACATCATTATAAGCCCCTCGGAGAGATACCACTGTGTTGTGTCGACTACTCGTCGGCCACAAAAGACTCACCCACGCATTCCTTCTACGTCGAGAGGATCCTCCTCGCCGCGGTAGTGTAATGACGATTGCGTACGTTCTTGTTGAGTGCGTCCTGCTGGCCGATCTGTGGCACGTCCTCAGCTTGTCTACCTGAGTACGTCAGATGATTCCGGATAGTGGGACGGCCACTACCAAAGCGTTCATTTCCAGAGAAAGACCGAATTTCAACGTAAACTATAATACTCCTCCACTTTCTGTGTTAGGTAGGGTTTTGGCGGGTGGGAGGGGGGTGGGGGAATAAAGGAGTATGGCTATCAATTTTCTCCAGTAAAATCACGAGTTCTTTTTTTCCAACTCCGGACTGTGCATCCAACTTGGTGACCAGTTACTTGAAGTCGCTGAAACTTTCAGTTCTTAGGTATATTTGACAACAAGGTACCCCCCCCCCCCCCCCATACGAATGCAGATTACTTTCTTCCCATCTCACCTTGTTGTGCCTTTAGTCCCTCTTGAGCTAGATGCTGCCTGGGTTATCTCTATTTCTTTTACCTATCGTGTTACAACTACTGTCACGCCCTTTTTCAAACTCTTTGACTTGCCTGTATAGCTGGAGCAGCAAAGTCCCGACTCTTTTCGCTTTTTACGTTGTCACGTGTTTCTCTCACGAAATGGAGGGACTGATGACCCAGTAGTTTAGTCCCTTAAAACATATAATCATCATCATCAACAACAGGAAAGGCAATGGTGTTAGAGGTACAACGTGGCCCCCGCCATCCACCGAATGGTGACTTGCGGATTATGTATATAGGTGCAGAGAGGCAGCTCGTGTTGCTCTATCCATTTCACTGCAACGTGTTTGGTTCCTCCTTTCCAGGCTAATCGTCTCCGCAGTCTTCTACGACGAACGTCAGGCGTGAGATAAACCGTGCCAGCGTCGGTGAAGAGAAACGAAAGCCACGGTCCAGGTTGCAATTTCGGTGTTCCATAGCCTACATTTTTCGTGCACCATATTTGTGGTGAGGGAGTACAAAAGGGGGGGGGGGGCGGAAGAGAGAATGTACCTACGTTTGCAGTGCACGTCTAGAGGTCAAATTTATCGTGTGGAGACAGTTTGCTTACCACATTCCCTGCTGCCACCAAACAGGCAGCGTCATGTTCTGTTGCATTGCCTTCGGGGTACTTACGAGCCTTAATCTGTAGGCAAGAAGTTATCAGCTGTTGTTGCTGAACGCGAGGGACTACTGCGAAGCGGACCTGCAACGTCTTGTGTCTCACGATGGCGGGGGAGTGTTCAAAAAATATCCTTGTGGTGTAGGTTAATTCGGTGGGCAACGTTCTGCGCTGACGAACTGTCTAAGCTTTAAATGGCATTTCGAGGCACTTTGGCCATCTGGACAGTGTACGCCAACAGTACAGAACTGAACTGAGGATGCTGTTTTAGTTTTACCTCCGTTACGTGGCTATTTTCTACCGTCAAAATGGCATTGAGAAAAGGGTTCCGACCAAAAAACACGAACTAAGTCATGAGTAACCTGATAAACTTTTTTTGTGAAGCACAACGATCACGTAGATGGATACCCAAGTAGATTTACAGGATGTTTAGCTATTGTGGGTACAAATGAAATGAGAGAATAGAGGATAATGAAACACGCAAATCCATAAAAGTGCATGTATAGGATAATTATTGAACAATATGAAATAAAATCGTTATAACTTCTGAACGATTTGTGTTAGGACGTTCAATCTGCGCGGTTGATTTCAGAGCATTATGGGAATTAGTATGCGCATGCGCATTGCTTTAGCGACGAAGCCGATTTTCATTTGGTTGGGTTCGTCAATAAGCAAAATTGGCGCATTTGGGGGACTGAGAATATACATTTCGGGTGACTGTGTGATGTGCAATGTCCAGTCACGGAATAATCGGTGCGACGTTCCTTGATGGTACGGTGACTATCGAACGGTGCGTGAAGGTTTTGGAAGATGATTTCATCCGCCATTGTCCAAAGTGACCCTTATTTCGACAAGATGTGGTTCATATAAGACGGAACTCGACCCCAACGAAACAGTAGAGTGTTTGATGTCCTGGAGAAGCCCTTTTGGGGACTACATTCTGGCTATGGGGTATCTGGATTGGGCGTCGTATTCTCCAGATCTGATCACATACGACTCCTTTTTGTGGGGCTATATTAGAGATATAAAGAAATAAATAATGGTGAGTGGAGATGGGGGAGGATGGGTCTAAGAATCAGAAACCTTCCCATGAGGTAGGATTGATAATGTGGAGAGAGGAGATAAAGTGATGGATAGGCAGAGAGGGGGAAGAAGGAGATGAACAAACAAATGCAGGAGAAGGATGAGGCGATGGGTAGAGTGAGGAGGAGGGGGAAATGGACAGAGAAAGGGAAGAGGGAGAGATGGGCAGAGAAAGGAAAGCTGTGAAGATGGACAGAGGGACGGGAATTCGTTGTGGTTGGTTGTCAACGCATTCGGATCACGCCAGGGATTTTTGAAGATCTGCAGTTGTACATGTGTTTTCCTCAAATTCATTTCTGACGTTCGGGTATTTTGGAGCTCTGCTATAAAGTGTTCCTGTACTCACTCGTAATAAGTCGTATTGGGGAAACCATTGCTTTCCGAACCTATGCTTATTAGGATTATTCGCTTGTTTCATTGTTCGTTAATTGCCGCTTTCGTTTTTACCTGTAATAATGAAACACCTTGTAATGATAGATATACTCTTTGTTCCATAGATCCATAGTAAAGAGATCCCCAAGGCTGTACACTATGTAAAAATATCATAAGAAGTACATAATACATATCTGCAAATGAAGAAATGCACTAATGTTTTTCTACGGATAGCGAAATGGTCTTCAAGAGGTGGTATAAGTAAATACAAAAAGGAATATATTTTCGTTTAAAAATTACTACTAAATTTGTCACAGACATGTAAAATTATATGAACTGCGATGCATAACACAATTTTACAACACTTAATACTGATCACGTTACTGGACTGAGTACACGCAGAGGTCAGATTTTACGTAACGCACCCACATTATGTCATATTATTAATATGTGCGTAAAATCGTTTTTCTGACAAATTCATTAGTGGAGCGGAAGCTGTCCAGCAATAGATCCTTGCAGTTTCTATTGAACTGTACTTTACTTGGAGCTATATTGTTTATGGCTACTGGCGAGTTACTGAGAGTATTTCTTACTGAACAATGGATATTTTCCTTTGAGTAGAATATTCTAATTTCTAAGTGATGCTATGACCAGAGCTATTGGATTGGAAAAGAGATACAATATTTATGATAAAAATAATTAAGGAATACATTTACCGGAAGCAATAGTTAGCGCTTCCACTTTGTTGAGCAGGCCTCTGCAGGGCGTTATAGAATTCACACTACAAATAACTCGGATTACGCGTTTTTTGGAAACGAAAAATTTCAGCTTGACTTATTGTTACCTCAAAATATGACGCTTATAGCACTATGGAATGAAAATAAACAAAGTATGACAGATTTTTATATTTTTTTATTGCTAATGCTGAATACAGCCCCATTGCATATAAAGATTTGTTCACGTGTTCAGAAGGTAACAAATTTTATACTGCATATAATGTGTCTTTTCCAATTTTAGTGACAAAGAATTAGCTAGAAACAACTTCTTGAAGTCCTTCAATATGTCATGAACAGTTCTTTCTAAAACTGCAATCGATTGGCTGTTATCTTAATGTTAGTCTCGTCTGTAAACAAATCAGACTTAGCGTGAGCTAATGTTATGAAAGGAAGATCATTACCACACATAAAAAGTCATAGCCTTAAGACAGAAACCTATAGCATGCTACATGTAATTGGTTCCAACTTAGATGATGATTTATAGCTTAATAAAGGGCTGTTTCCAGTTGGAATTCTTGGTTTCATGTTAAACAGACTGACTTGAAATATTTCCTGTGACAACATAATATTCTAATTTACTTAAAAAAATATCGGGATTTGAGCAATTAACGCCTTTAACAGATCACAGAATGTACTATTAATCTGTAGTTTACTGTCGAATGTGTTAACAACATTCCTGTTGTATGTGTAATAATCTTCTCAATATCAGAACCAGTAAGAAATTCAAACTATGACTATAACAATTATTATATAATATATATTATGTGTAGTCAGATAGTTAATAAGCTATTTGTGCGTTAACTTTCCTAAAGTTTTCAGGAATGCTGGCATAAGACAGACTAGAAAGAAGTTCAGTGGTATTTGTGTAGCTCCTTCCCTATTCAGAGGCTTAACTACAGCGTATTTAAGCCAATTGGGAAATGTTATAATGGTATCCGGCTCGTTATATAAATAACATGTTGCTAAATTTCAGCAGAGTACTCCGTAATTAACTTAGTGAATATTTTATCATAACCACCAGAACTTCCTTCTGACATAATAAGAGTGATATTCATAGTACATAAATTATTTTTAATGGTTGATCTCAGGTATTCCATGACAGCGATTACTGAGCCTGTGACAAATATAATATACAAGTTCAAATTTTTCGACGCTGCACGTGTCGGTTAGTACTATTGTATTTTCCCTTAGAGCCGTCTGCTCTCCAGCATCTATGGTTCTACTACTCCTTCACTGTATTACAGGCTGTCTTTATTTCATAGACCGATGTGGCTATCTTCTTCTCATAATGCGTTGATCTGCTACGTCTGGGTTATTATCTTAAACATTTTGCTGCAAACCTTGTAATGAGCGATAGCAGCAAATAAGAGCTTGCTTTAACAGATGTTCCAGTTTACGTTTCTTTCAGAATTACGTATTTTCTCTTAAGTGGCAATAAATTACCAGTCCTTCATGGATGTGATGTAAATTCTGTCCGCGTGGAAAATTACTGAGCGAAACACTGCGAGAATCTTCCCGGAACTGAAGAAGCGCGTCGTCGTTCTAATCCACCGTTATGTCTAGGATCCTGTGCTGTTGTGAATGGAGTACATCGGACAACTAAGCTGCGCTATGGCGGGCAGTAGGCTTCGCCTCCGGTGTGCTCGTCCTGAGTTCCAGTGCTTCAAGTCCTCCGTCACGAGCATTTGCATTACAAAATCTTGTTCTGTTATTTTCGCCGAGGTTTTCTGTAGCCACTGCTTAGAAGACAGAACTTACAGATCTTTTGAGGGATCTTTTCGGTTGGGAATAGGTACACAGCCACCGTTATTGTTATAATAACGTATTTTGGAGGTATCAGATGCGATCGTTAGAATTGGTGGTCCGTTTCTTCCTTTAAAAAATCAGTATCATGTACTCACAACTAGCTTCATTATTTTCTCGTTTTACTGATAATCAAGCAGCATAGACATGCTTGCGATGTGTTCAACGCGACTCACTGGCAAGTTAGTTGCAACTATTGGAAGTAAGAACGGGAGCAGATGCATGAATAAATGTTGTTCTGCTCTCCTTATTTTTAAACGTGAGTAGTATTTTCACAACTGATGTAACTCTCTGCTAGAGACTGTTCATAAGGTCTTATTTAGCTTGAAACAAGGAAATGAACAGCTAGTACGTATGGACATAGTTGAATAATAATATTATGAACAGCTCTCGTTCACACGTTCCACATATAGCAACTTTTACAGAAATAATTAAGAAACGATGGGTTCCGCTTTCATTTTTCTCTTGTTCTTCCTGTCCTTTACCGATCTACTAATCTCTACACTCCTTCTCCACATCCTAGTGCCATGAAAACTGATAACTAATTCCTCAGAACATTCTTACATCTACATTTATATGGATACTCCAAATGCCACCATACGGTGGGTGGTGGAGGGTAACCTGTACCACTACTTGCCGTTTCCCTTCCTGTTCCACTAGCAAATAGAGTGGAGGAAAAACGACTGTCTGTACGTCTCCGTATGAGCCATAATTTCCCGTATTTTATCTTCGTGGTCCTTACGCGCAATGCACGTTGGCGGCAGTAGAATCATTTGGGAGTCAGCTTCAAATGCCGATTCTCTGAACTTTCTCAATAGAGTTCCTCGAAAAGAAAGTCGCCTTCTCTCCAGAGAATCCCATTTGAGTTCCCGAACCTACCGGTAAGAAATATAGCAGCCCGCCTTTGAATTGCTTCGTTGTCCTTCCTCAGTCCGACGTGGCACGTATCCCAAACACTCGAGCAGTACTTACGAATAGGTCTCACCAGCGTCCTACAAGCGGTGTCCTTTAGAGGTGAACAACTCTTTCCTAAAGTTCTCCGCCGGCCGGTGTGGCCAAGCGGTTAAAGGCGCTACAGTCTGGAACCGCGCGACCGCTACGGTCGCAGGTTCGCATCCTGCCTCGGGCATGGATGTGTGTGATGTCCTTAGGTTAGTTAGGTTTAAGTAGTTCTAAGTTCTAGGGGACTGATGACCTTAGAAGTTAAGTCCCATAGTGCTCAGAGCCAGCCCTAAAGTTCTCCCAATAAACCGAAGTCGATCATTCTCCTTCCCTACCACAGTTCTCACATGCTCCTTCCACCTCATATCGCTTTGCAGGGTTACTCCTAGACATTTGAACGACTTGACTGTGCCAAGCCGGACACTAGTAATTCTGTATCCGAACATTACATGTTTGACCTTCCTACTCATCCGCATTAACTTACATTTTTCCACATTTAGGGCTAGCTCCCATTCATCACATCAACTGGAATTATGTCTAAGTCGTCTTTTATCTTCCTACAGTCACTCAACTTCGATGCTTCACCGTACACCACGGCATGATCAGCAAACAATCGGAGTTTGCTGCACACCCTGTCCCCCAAACCATTTATATATAGAGAGAGCAGCAGCGGTCCTATCACTCTTCCTTGGAGCACTCCTGAGGGAACCCTTGTCTCTGATCAACACTCGCCGTCGAGGACAGCATACTGGGTTCTGTTATTTAATAAGTCTTCGAGCCATATATCTGTGTTCCCTATACTCGTACCTTCGTTAACAGACTGCAAAGAGGCACCGTGTGAAATGCTTTGCGGAAAACACTCACATCAGCCAACACCTTTTGCTATAAAGACGTCTTGGTAAGCTTCTTCCCCATCAGTGCTGGCGAAGCGAGGAAAGAAAAGCTGTTCTGCTGGTGCAATAGACATAACGTCGAACACGATGAGGATTGTGTATGTGATTTCAGAAAAATAGTTAGTAATCCCTTACACATATGGAACGACAGTAAACCTCATTTGCTTAATAGATATGCATTTTTCTAGTTTTTTATGTCTTACTTGAGATAACACCAGAGACTAACCGCATCACCAGGTGGAAGAGCAAGTTACCACCTGATATCCCTGTAAAGGAAGAGTTAGCTCCAGGAAATGACTTGCCCTACCCTATTTGGAGATCGCTCAATCGTTTTAGGCTGGGCGTTCCTCTTTGCAAGAACAACATGCGAAAATGAGTATTCTTCCAGCTGACGGAGATATACCCTGCGAGTGCGGAACAACACAAGACCCGGACCACCTGCTAATTTGTCCTCAACTTGAACAACCCTGCACAACACAGGACCTGATCGAGGCAGACAACAAGGCCACCGGAGTTGCTACATCCTGGAAATTTTGACCGCACATGGAAATGAATGAATGTCTTACTTTTCCGTACGTGACTTACTTTGGGTACTATGTGAGATGAATCATATCTACCTCTCTTCACAGTGATCCTTAAAGGAAAAAGAACAAGAGAGGAACCAAAATCATGCAAAAAAAGTAACATTTTCTTTGGTACACGATGAAACTGATCAAAATGCCAACTTCTCACTAATGACCATTGTGTGTGGTCTACACGGCGACTAATACCACGAGGAGAACCTGCATCGTATTGATGCGTGTGGTGTGTGTTAATGCGATAATGTTGTATGGACTGATATAAAACGAAGGAAAGGCGAAGAACGCCGGCACACGGTCTGTTTCTCTCGAGCATCACCAAAGGGCCTCAGACCTTAACGATCCTTACACTGTTCACACCGTGATCAACTGCATCACATGTTATCACTCCATTATACAGCCTGTTCAGGATGGAATTTGGAACAGGATATAAAATGTTCTAGTATCCTTGAGAATGACTGAGAGGTTGTCTGTCGAAATATAAGCTAGTGTTAATGATTCTATCAGGTCGCACTCTCGTACATTATTTGAACTCGATTATATTTAACGTATAACAATAGCACACTAACTATTCGCCGCCTCGTATTCTCTCGTTGCTTAAATTCAGCTTGTACACTATCCAGTCACATTAATGTGATCACCTGTCAGGAGCCCGAATGGCTGGCTACCTTTTGCAGCGCGTCCTGCTGTAAGACGTGCAAGATGAGCGTTAGTGATGTTCTGGCAGGTACCAACAGGGATGTGGGGCCATGAAGATTCCAGTGCCGTGGCCAGATGCGCTAGGTTTGACGATTGGGGATCCGTAGTACGTACAGCCCGATCAGGATGGTCCTACAGATTCTCGATCTAAATCCTGAGAGCTTGGCGGCCAGAGGAGTCTGCAAACTCATCCTGGTTCTCTTCGAACCACGCACGTACACTCCAATCTGTGTGACACATTGCATTGTCCTGCTAGAAGATTCCATTGTACCAAGGAAAAGTAAGCTGTATGTAGGGATGGACACGGTCTTCAAGGATAAATGGATTCTCTATTGATACATTGTGCCTTCCAGATGGACAAGATCACCCAGGGAATGCTGAAGACCATAATGCTCCCTCCTATGGCCTCAACCCTTCCGACGATTGTTGCAGGATTTTTGCTTTCAGACGTTTCTTACTGTACACGCCAATGGCCATCTGTCAGATGAACATGTAATTTATCCGAAAAGGGCACCTGTCGCCACTCAGTGGACGTCCGTTTGCAGCACTTCGTCGCTGATGAACAGAACTCAGCATGGGTAAGTTAAACAAGTGCCTGCTGCAGAGGCCCATGTTCAGAAATGTTCGCTGAACAGTCATTGAGGAGACACTATCGGTTTCATTTGGGCGCCAGTTGTCAAAAGTTGCACGTCTATTCGCCCGTATACATCTCCGCAGCCGTCGTTCATCCTTGTCATCTCTGACTCACATTCGCGTTCGCACCAGTTTTGGTAGCGCCGTTTTGCCATACACGGTATACTTTAACTCACACGCAGACAGTTTATAAACCCAGCCATTTTGGAAATGCTTCCAACCTTGGCCCGAAAGCCACTGATTATGCCCTTTTAAACGTCGGATAAATCACTCCGTTTCCACATTACGACAACTACTGCAATGTTTTCCGCTCCCGCTCGCCGACACGCTTCATACAACCTTCACTGTTAGTGTTGCCATTTGCTGTCTTTGAGTTGTGGCGTCGCACATGGGCGGTGGCCACATTAATGTGACTGGATACTGTAATTGCTTCCAGCACTAGGATTCGGCAATGCTAGCTCTAACAGCGAGCCGCCACTTCAGTGCTGTTACACGCCCGCGTTCACTGAAACTGCGACACACTGCGACACTGTTGTTCATGACCCCTCTCCACGTGACGCCAAGTTCTCTTTTGAAGCAGTGTTCATGCTTCATTTCAGTATCTGATTTTTCAGTCTTATGGATATTTTATGTGAAGCGTCTTAAATAGTGCCTGTTTCGAATCAGTTTAGTCTCTTTCAAGAATTCATTTTTCCAGACTGTTTTATGTAAGGGATGGCCGTCCCCTAGGTGTTGACTCACCGCGTTGTACTTCGATGGACCAGAACATTACGAGCATAACCAGCCTTGAGACTGGATGACATCGAGAGGCGCTACGAGCTTGTGACGCGATACAGTAGGTATATAAGTTCAACAGAATCACATGGGCATTAGTCTAGCGACGATACGGGCCGCTAATGTAGAAAAATCCATGATTGTCATGGTCCAGTGCCAGGGAACGGGCATCTCGGAAGCTGCGAAGCAGGTCAGCTGTTCACGTGCTGCTGTCGTCAGCGGAAAGTGTTTGAGGGCGGTGAAAGCACGACAAAGTGCTGGACGACCACGCCTCATCACAGAACATGGTCGGAGGCTTACCCACTCTGTAAATCAGGTCTGTGGCAGATCTGACGACAACATATATTACTGGTGCATACTCGAGTGTTTCAGTGCGCACCATTCAGCAAATATTGTTGAGCATGTGGCTACACAGCTGACGATCCCTACATGTTGCAGAACTGACCCAACGAATTCGTCAGTTACGAGTACAGTGGTCACGGGATCATCGAGATTGTAGCGTGGGTCAGTGAAGCGAAATCGTGTCGGTCGGATGAATCACATTTGTGTTACACCAAGTCGATTGTCGTATCGCAATAGAAAAATCATCTGGCCTTTCATGTGACCTGAGGTGGTAATCAAAGACACCATGATAGCTGAGGACCACTCGAACATTATTACGCACCACTTGCATCCTTTTATACTTGATGTCTTCCCCGACAACGAGCCCGCCGGAGTGGCAGAGCGGTTCTAGCGCTACAGTCTGGAACCGCGAGACCCCAACGGTCGCAGGTTCGAATCCTGCCTCGGGCATGGATGTGTGTGATGTCTTTAGGTTTAAGTAGTTCTAAGTTCTAGGGGACTGATGACCTCAGAAGTTGAGTCCCATAGTGCTCACAGCCATTTGAACCATTTTGAACCCGACGACGATGGCATTCGCCAGCAGAATAACTGTTCTTGTCACAGGGCCAGAATCCCGCTACATTGGTTTCAGGAGCGTGAGAGTAAACTCATATTGAGGTCTGGGCCACCAGACTTTTTCTGAACAGAACACGCTGGAACACATTCGGGACCTTATCGAGCATCAGATCGGCGCCTGCACACCACCGGCCCATAATTTGCGGGACTTACACGCGCACATTTGGTGCCACGTACTTCCGGAAACTTCAAAATATTGGTCCAATTCATGCCACGCAGAATCGGTGGCGTATTGCGACCCGAAGGAGGACCATCACGCTATTAAACAGTTGGTCATAATGTTTAGTCTCATCAATGGATTGAACTCATTCGTATGATAGTGGAACACACCCATATTTGGAAAATTTTCTGATTCTGTCTGGGTCTTTGAGGTTATCATCCTTACCTTATCGATGTAACCCCCTGACCATTCCATCTTGCTCGATCATAAGCGAATACCATCTGTGGTTGGTCCCAGAGAGGGTAAGAAAGGAAGGGAGATAAGGGACCGTCGCCACTCAACGTCCTTCTCAGTGGAGATGGAGCACACGCACTGATTGGTAAGAATGGGAAAGGAAAACCATATCGGAAACCACCCCGGCAGTTTAAGATATCATGGAAAACCTAAATCTGCATGTCAGGGCGAGAATTTGAATGGGAGCATTTTCGGATAGGACTGACGGAGAATATAGAACAAGTTCAAAGAAGGACAGCTCGTTTTGTACTGTCGCGAAATAGGGGAGAGAGACAGTTTTGACGTTGAGGATGGTGATGAATGCTACGCCGAAGAAAAATCAATATACGTCCATGGGATTTTTTGACCTAGAAAAAGCGTTCTACAGTGTAAAATGGTGCAAGGCGTTCGAAATTATAAGAAAAATAGGGGTAAGTTAGGGAAAGACAGGTGATATATGATATGTACAAGAACCAAGAGGGAACAATAAGCCTGGAAGACCGAGAAGGAAGTGTTCGGATTAACAAGGGTGTAAGACGGGGATGTAGTCTTTCACCCCTACTGTTCAATCCATTCATCGAAGAAGCAATGGCGGAAATAAACGAGAGGTTCAATACTGGTATAAAAATTAAGGTTGAATGATAAAATTCGCTGATGATATTTCTATCCTCAATGAAAGACAAGGGAAATTACAAGACCTGTTAAACGGAATGAACGGTCTACTGAATGCAGAATGTGGACTGAGAGCAAATCGAAGAAAAGCTAAAGTGATGAGAGATAGCAGAAATAATAACATCGAGAAACTTACCATTAAAATTAATGGTGACGAAGTGCATGTGGTTAAGTAATTCTGCTATCTAGGCAGCAAAATAACCCTTGACGGGTGGCGTAGGAAGCTGGCAAAAAGGACAATCTTGGCCAGGAGAAGTCTGCTGGTCTCAAACATGCATAGTGAGTCATGGACTGTGGGAAAATTGGAAGAGAAGAGAATCAAGGCATTGGAGATGTGATGCTACAGAAAACTGTTGAAAATTAGGTGGACTGGTGAGGTAAGGAATGAGGAGTTTACCGCAGGACAGGCGAGGAAAGGAATATATGGAAAAAAAACTGACAAGAAGGAGGTTGCGTTGAGTTGTTTGGGGGAGGGGACCAGATAGCGAGGTCATCGGTCTCATCGGATTTGGGAAGGACGGGTAAGGAAGTCGGCCGTGCCCTTTCAAAGGAACCATCCGGGAATTTGCCTGGAGCGATTTAGGGAAATCACGGAAAACCTAAATCAGAACGGCCGGACGCGCGATTGAACCGTCGTCCTCCCGAATGCGAATCCAGTGTGCTAGCCACTGCGCCACCTCGCTATGTCAAAAGAAGGGACGGGATGATAGGATATCTGTTACGACATCACGGAATACTTTCCACGGTACTAGAGGTTGCTATAGAGGGTAAAAGCTGAAGAGGAAGACAGAGACTGGAATACATCCAACAAATAATTTAAGAAATAGGTTTCTAGTGCTACTCTCCGTGGTGGAGTGGCAATCATTAAAACAAAGGCTTTTTTGTTGAGACGAGAACTTTTCAAGAAATTTCAAACTTCAGCTTTCTCCCTCGAATGCGAAAATAGTTAGTTAACACACATCTACATCGGGAGAAATATCATCGTAGTAAAATAAGAGAAATCAGAACTCGCACGGAAAGATTTAAGTGTTCGTTTTTCGCGCACCCTGATCTAGAGTGGAACGGTAGGGAAATAGTGTGAATGTGGTTCGATGAACACTCTGCCAGACACTTGTGACTTTCAGGGTAATCATGTACATGTAGATGTAAGTGTACTGTTTTTCCGAATATGAGCCCAGTGTCTTACCTCTGCGCCTGTGTGTGGGTAGGGAACTATTGAGTTGCACTTTTCAACAGACTGTCTCGTATAACAAAATTTATAACGCGAATAAATTAGTGAGACCGGTTATGAAGGAGAACCGATGCCTTTTCATTGTCCAGGACCAACTTCTGAATTCCTTACTGATGCACAAAATTCGCTCTGCACAGCGATAATCTTCACATGTTTCTTCAGTGATTGTGGAATGTGATTATGAATCTATCTTATCAGCTTTCAGATTTTCCTTTTATGAGTCCTTAAGTCAGTTGCTCCTCACTTTACAAAACTTCACTTTAGTTTTGGACCGGTCGTGAGTCAGCCTAGATAACAAATACGGTAAGCGTACCGCCCACGAAATGAAGTTTTAGTAGGTCGAGTTTATAGTGGGGTGTAATTCGCTACGTTTTGATGAGTCTCAGTTCTTTGATTCCTGATACAACGATTCACCTTCCACGCTCTGAAAAATGGGTGACTTAAACGGTAGAAGTACAAACAGGAATTTCACAAAAATATATAAAAACACAGCGAGAAATGCATGCCTGAACATAAATACATATTTTAAACCTCTTTTTGTTGGGGTTCCACAGCATCAACGTGTTTTAAGAATGAAAATATGGTCCAAGTAGGCTATACTTTTTTTTTATACATAAAACTCCAACCAGTCACTTTTTTGAATAGCTATTTATTATTCCATCAAAAGGTTTTCGAACCTTTCAGGTTCATCTTCAGATGGTTTTCTGGAAGTTACATAACTATTTCTAGTATAATGCTGGGTGCTGGCTCTATGACAAGAAGATGGAACATGCTTAAATGTATCGCCATTAGTACTATCTGTCGATATGGATGTCAAATTTCAGTTTTGTACTTACTGTGACAGTATGGGCGGAGTTTTTCTGTTAGAGTCCATCTGTCTGCTTGCATTTTGACGCGAGTTGGTACATCACTTCACACACTCTTACATTACTGTATGCATTTACACTGTGATAGCGAAACTTTGCCAGTATGTGCTATACGACTGTTGCTTGTTACACAGACCTTCACAAAAAGATGTGACCTAGTCCTTCTTTGCTCAGAGATGTTACTCGTTTTTGTTTGCATGAATTAAAGTCGATATATGGGCAAATACTTTAATCAGATTGGCGTTAACATGAGCTCAAAATAAAATAAATAAATCAATGAATTACTACAAGAACAAACTTCAAGTGATCTGATGTCTTATTTCTATTCGCATATTAACGTATAATACAGTCAATTTATGAGGAAATACTTTAACCAAGATTCCCAGGAATAAAATAATTCAGAATTATAGTATTTGCTGTCAGATGCAGCTGTTTGTGTGACCATGAATTTTATATTTTTATTTTAAACAATAATAAAACTTGAAATGATCTGCTGACTTATTCTGTTCTGAATTTAATACGATCTGGAATATTAGTAAGTGTAGATTTTGTTTATTTTAGCTAAAGGTAATATGTATAAAGGTTATAGCACTTGTAATGAACTAAATGTATTTGTATGATCATATACATTGTTTTTAAAACAAAGAACAAAAATTCAAATGAACTGTTGACTTATTTCTGTTCTTATATTAACGTGACCTAGAATATTAGTTGAAACGGATTATGTTTATTTCAGTTAGAGACGATATGTACAGAAGTTATGCTATTTGCAATGAACTGCAGCTGTTCATATGACCACGAGCCTTACATTTAAAACAAAATTTAAATTGCTGACTTATTTCTCTTCCTGCATTAAAGTGATCTGGATTATTAGCAAAGGCAGTTCCTTTCAGTTAGAGGTAAGATGTATAAAAATACTGATTTATGTTAACTAGAGGGCTTCGACATTTAGAAATATAGTAAAGATTTTTTCTGTGGTAGGATACTTACATTGACACCTATGTAGTTAGGATGTAAAAAGAGGGATAGGGAGGTTAGGGGAGCGGGAGGGCTTCGGGGAGAGAGGGTTTAGGGGAGGGGGGGTTGGAAGGAGATGTAGGGTTGGTTCATTGATTAGTTATTTTGAATTAGGAAGTCTTCGAAGTTCTGAAGGAAAAATGTGTTTCTCAGTTCAGTTTGGTCATCGAGTGAGTAGTCAGCTGCTGTATTTGTGAAACTTCCTGGCAGATTAAAACTGTGTGCCAGATCGAGATTCGAACTCGGTACCTTTGCCTTTCGTGGGCAAGTGCTCTAACTCAATTCCTAACGTTTCGTCCAATACTACGTTGGACATCCTCAGAGGTATAGCTGGTCCTGTTGAGTCCTGCCTTGAGTCGGCAGGACTCAACAGGACCAGCCATACCTCTGAGGATGTCCAACGTAGTATTGGACGAAACGTTAGGAATAGAATTATTTCATGGACCACGGCAATATAACCCGGAAGAATTATCAACAGTACCATGCGGTCGTGAAAGCCTTCATTGTATGCTCAACCTCAGACGGTAGAGCACTTGCCCGCAGTTGACCGTCTGAGGTAGAGCACTTGCCTGCGAAAGGCAAAGGTCCCGAGTTCGAGTCTAGGTCCGGACACAGTTTTAATCTGCCAGGAAGTTTCATATCAGCGCAAACTCCGCTGCAGAGTCACAATCTCATTCTGCTGTATTTGTGTTGATAATGATTTCAATTTCTTCAAGAAGGTCAAGCATCATGCCTTTGTTGGCAAACTGGAGTAGTTGGAAGTTTTGGTCTATGTTGTTTGCAGAATGATTGTGTTCGGCAAGATGTGAGGTAAAGCAGGACTTGTTCAGGTTGTTAAGATGGAGCCCATCTCTGTGTTCTTTAAATCTTGTTGTGGACCTTCTAGCAATTTGTCCAATGTAGAAGTTTCGACATGAGTTGCAAATGAGCTTGTATACATCTGACTTTTAATATTGTCGTATTTGGTGCTGTGTATGATTTTATTGTTCTAGGCGCTCAGTCCGGAGCCGCGCGACTGCTACGATCGCAGGTTCGAATCCTGCCTCGGGCATGGATGTGTGTGATGTCCTTAGGTTAGTTAGGTTTAAGTAGTTCTAAGTTCTAGGGGACTGATGACCATAGATGTTAAGTCCCATAGTGCTCAGAGCCATTTGAGCCATTTTATGATCTTATTTTGTATTTTGTTTTTGATGAAGAAGATTATTTTTATGTTGTATGTCTCGAAGAGGTTGGCAATTTGGTGAGAAATCTTCCCTAGGATGGATGGCTCTGAGCACTATGGGACTTAACTTCTAAGGTCATCAGTCCCCTAGAACTTAGAAATACTTAAACCTAACTAATCTAAGGACATCACACACATCCATGCCTGAGGCAGCATTCGAACCTGCGACCGTAGCAGCAGCGCGGTTCCAGACTGAAGCGCCTAGAACCGCTCGGCCACAACGGCCGGCTCTTCCCTAGGAAAGCCTGGCTTATAAATGTAGTCTTGTTGTTTGTTGGTTCACTTAATACATTAAAGCATTTTCCATCCTCTTGTCACACAGCCAGCACCCAGCTTTATGCTAGAAATAGTGACGTAACTTCCGGAAAACCATCTGAAGATGAACTTACGGTTCATGAAATAATAAATAACTCTTCAAAAAAGTGACTGGTTGCAGTTTTATGTATGTACATTCAATTAAGCGTCACGGGTTCTAATATATCCGTAATGAATAAGCTTAATCTGTATTCTTTTTATTATTCGTGCAACTGTCTAATTTCAACCGCGTTTCATTTTCAAGCTGGAAGCTTAAGATATGTCACTGAAATTGACCCGTGGTTGAAACTGTCCTATTGCACGGAAAATAAAAAGGAATAGAGATTACTTGGACCATATTTTCATTCCCAAAATAAATGACGATTCTAGCGAAGCCTGTAGGTTGCGCTGTTGTACACTCCTGGAAATTGAAATAAGAACACCGTGAATTCATTGTCCCAGGAAGGGGAAACTTTATTGACACATTCCTGGGGTCAGATACATCACATGATCACACTGACAGAACCACAGGCACATAGACACAGGCAACAGAGCATGCACAATGTCGGCACTAGTACAGTGTATATCCACCTTTCGCAGCAATGCAGGCTGCTATTCTCCCATGGAGACGATCGTAGAGATGCTGGATGGTCCTGTGGAACGGCTGGCCATGCCATTTCCACCTGGCGCCTCAGTTGGACCAGCGTTCGTGCTGGACGTGCAGACCGCGTGAGACGCCGCTTCATCCAGTCCCAAACATGCTCAATGGGGGACAGATCCGGAGATCTTGCTGGCCAGGGTAGTCGACTTACACCTTCTAGAGCACGTTGGGGGGCACGGGATACATGCGGACGTGCATTGTCCTGTTGGAACAGCAAGTTCCCTTGCCGGTCTAGGAATGGTAGAACGATGGGTTCGATGACGGTTTGGATGTACCGTGCACTATTCAGTGTCCCCTCGACGATCACCAGTGGTGTACGGCCAGTGTAGGAGATCGCTCCCCACACCATGATGCCGGGTGTTGGCCCTGTGTGCCTCTGTCGTATGCAGTCCTGATTGTGGCGCTCACCTGCACGGCGCCAAACACGCATACGACCATCATTGGCACCAAGGCAGAAGCGACTCTCATCGCTGAAGACGACACGTCTCCATTCGTCCCTCCATTCACGCCTGTCGCGACACCACTGGAGGCGGGCTGCACGATGTTGGGGCGTGAGCGGAAGACAGCCTAACGGTGTGCGGGACCGTAGCCCAGCTTCATGGAGACGGTTGCGAATGGTCCTCGCCGATACCCCAGGAGCAACAGTGTCCCTAATTTGCTGGGAAGTGGCGGTGCGGTCCCCTACGGCACTGCGTAGGATCCTACGGTCTTGGCGTGCATCCGTGCGTCGCTGCGGTCCGGTCCCAGGTCGACGGGCACGTGCACCTTCCGCCGACCACTGGCGACAACATCGATGTACTGTGGAGACCTCACGCCCCACGTGTTGAGCAATTCGGCGGTACGTCCACCCGGCCTCCCGCATGCCCACTATACGCCCTCGCTCAAAGTCCGTCAACTGCACATACGGTTCACGTCCACGCTGTCGCGGCATGCTACCAGTGTTAAAGACTGCGATGGAGCTCCGTATGCCACGGCAAACTGGCTGACACTGACGGCGGCGGTGCACAAATGCTGCGCAGCTAGCGCCATTCGACGGCCAACACTGCCGTTCCTGGTGTGTCCGCTGTGCCGTGCGTGTGATCATTGCTTGTACAGCCCTCTCGCAGTGTCCGGAGCAAGTATGGTGGGTCTGACACACTGGTGTCAATGTGTTCTTTTTTCCATTTCCAGGAGTGTATTTGATCACTAACGGCGCCTGTGCTATGTCCTACATTGCAAGTGTCTAACGTGGCTGGAGCAATGTTCTGTGTAGTCATGAGTGGCTTATCTCGGAGCTAAGAGAAGTCGAAAATGGGCAAACTGTTGGTGTTCGTATGGTAGGTGCCTCTAAGTAACCAAACCAGCCGAAGTGTTTCGTGTTTCAAGAGCCCTCGTATCGAAGATTTATACCGCATACAGGGAAAGCGGAGAGATATCATCCGCGAAGTCACATCGCGGAAGGAAGTACGTGTTGGGTTATCACGACGGAGAATCATTGAGGGGGTTTGTGACTAAAAATAAGTGGACAAAATCTGCAAAAAACACTGCGGAAATGAATGTGGCGCTCGCGGACTACGTCAGCACCAAAACAACACGAAGGGCGCTCCATAAGCAGGGAACTGCAGGCGTGCTAGAATTCCAAAACTACTCATCAGTGGTGGAAATTCCCGTAACATAAAAACCGGCGACGAACCATAGAACTTGGATTATCTAGCAATAGAAGAAAGTCAGTTGGTCGGATGAGTTTTTTTTCACACTGTTTCCAACTTCTGGACGAGTTTACGTCCGAAGAATGATGATTTAACCATTCATAGCTTACTCCACTTTTCCCGTGTGAACTCTGCAAGGTCGCATTAATGCCAACTATAACGTGACTATTTTGGCTGCTTTGGTCCATCCCATGGCACAGTGTTTGTTCCCTGATGTCGATTCTGCTTTCCAAGACGACGGGGCGCCTTACACAGTTTGCATCGTCCAGGACTGATTTCGTGAGCACGAGGATGAATTATCACATCTTCCGTGGCCGCCACAGTCACCAGATCCGAATGTTATTGAACCTCTGTCGCTTACTTTGGAGAGAACGGTGCGTCAGCTTCATCCACGTCCACCGTCATTATCTGAACTTGCCGTTATTTTGCATGAAGGAGAGTATTACATTGCCTTGAAAGCCACACAGAGCCCGCATTTATTCATTCGTAGACGACTAGAAGCTGTGTTTAATTTCAACGGTTTTCCTACACGGTATTAGGCATGCCTCCGTGTTGTTTTTCTTGTGTTTATATATTTGTCCACTCCTGTACTTGCTCCACGCTGTAGAAAGTTGTTTCACAAGATCAGTTAACCACCAAATCAAAAATCTACTGTTTGCGGGTGTAATTTCCTAATTTGTTTCGTCTCCGTTTTACTTAGCATAAGTCACGTTTCTCTGATAGAGGTCATTGCAAAATTATTTAGCAAGGTGTCTGTACGGCGCGAAAAGTGAGAACTGATTCTAAACAATAGAAAGTGAGAAGCCATCCGCATGAGTACTAAAATGAATCCGTTAAATTTCGATTACACAATAAAAAGCATAAATCTAAAGACTGTCAACTCAGCTGAACACCTAGGGATTACAGTCACAAACATCTTAGCTTGGAAGCATCACATAGAAAATGCTATGGGAAGGAAAACCGAAGACTGTATTTTGTTGACAGATGGAATAGATCTACTGAAGAGACTGCCTACAATACGCTTATCCGTCGTCTTCTTAAATACTGCTGCGCCATAGGGGATCCTTGCCAGAAAGAATTCACAGCGGATGTCAAACTAGTTCAAAGAAAAACTGTTCGTTTAGTACTGTCGCAAAATAGGGGAAAGACTGACTGATATGATACGCGGGTGTGGTGTAGCAATAATTAAAACAATGGCGTTTTTTGTTGCGGCGAAATCCTTTCACGAAATTTCAATCACCGCCCCTCTCCCCCGAATGCGAAATTAAGTTGTTGGCCCCCACCTACAGGGGTGATATAAGATAAGAGAACTCAGGGCGCGCAAGGATATATTTAAGTGATCATTTTTCACACGAGCTGTTCGAGAGTAGAGGAATAGTCTGAAACTGGTTTGATGAACCATCTCCCAAGCACTTACGTGTGACTTACAGAGCATTTATGTAGACGTAGTGACCTCTTTATGTCTTAGATCCCCCGTGGTTTACTTTCGAAAGAAATTTCCCTCCAATATGTCTGTTAAAAACATATCGTCTTCGGATGAAAGTTCAAAAAGTTTTCTTTTCGTTATAGTTGCAACTAGGACCAATTTGGATAAATTATCTTCGGTTACAGAATTTTTGTAAATACGAGTTGCGGCCACAACGGTATGCTAAATATCTTCCCAATAATCTTTCCATTGTTCTGTTCCGTATGTGCAGGAAATATACTAGTGCCCACCTTGTTAAATACAATGACATAGCTAAGAAAGGAACATGAACTATTTCCTTACATCGATTAATATCTACATTTAGAAATTTTGATCAAATCCAAGTTATTTAAAATCATGGCCCAGTTGATGTCAAACATATAGGTCTCTTCATCTTGCAAACAAGATCCTAGATGTGGTGCCGCACTGACACCTGTTCCCCTATCCCTTTTCTTATGCAGCTGTGTTTCATTCACTGTAGTAGATAGCTCACTCTCTCTTTTCAAAGTCGTCGAGTCACATTTAAATAATTTGGGTCGAAAATGTCGCGAAATTACAAAAGAAGAGAGTAATCAGCATCGGGTTGTTTCAAAAAGGAAAGACATATCAAGAAATCGTCGTAACCATTGGCAGACCTACCAACACAGAGATGACAAATATATACAGGTTTAATCAAAACAAAACTTGCGAAGACCAGTCAGGAAGTGTCTCTGTTTCAAAGCCTCTAGTGCCTACAGTCTGGAAGGTACGTTATTGTTGGCAACATTGACGCTAGGCAGAAAAGTATGAGAAGAGCCACTTTGCTCGCAGCGGCGTCTTGTGGCTAATCGGTTGCGACACAGCGTTACGCGCCTCGGAGCGGTAATTCTGCGCAGCCGGCGGCTGCGCCCCTTTCCCTCTCGGCTCTGCTGACGAAAGTGGCGCTGACTCAACGCGCCATCTCACCTTGTCACAGGAGGTTCGGCGTCGTTCCCTGTGCTACACCTGTTCAGAGCAGGTAGTGGAGCCCTGCATGGCCAATAGTCATAGTAAGGGGCGCTCGGCTATGTGCGAGCACCGACCTACGACGTACGATTATTGCAAAAAGTATTTGTATAATTTGTGAGTTTATGTTTAAAGGCATGCAGATAGTGGAAAATTGTCAGAATGAAGTACAACGGGGACATGGACGCGTTTATTAATCGGTGAAAAGGAGAGCACAGAAAGAAACACACATTTCTATTTACATAAACGTAGTTACACATTCGAAAGTAAATATACAAGGGTGAGTCAAATAAAAACCTTAAATATTTTTTAAATATTATTTATTGTGCAGAAGTGGTACAAAGCTGTATTACTTTTCAACATAATCTCCCCCACGCTCAATGCAAGTCCTCTAGCGCTTACAAAGTGCATAAATTCCTTTAGAAAAAAATTCTTTTGGCAACCCGCGCAACCACTCATGCACTGCGTGGCGTACCTCATCATCAGAACGGAACTTCTTTCCTCCCATTGCGTCTTTGAGTGGTCCAAACATATGGAAATCACTTGGGGCAAGGTCTAGTCGGTGTGGTGGATGAGGAAGACACTCAAAATGCAGGTCTGTAATTGTTGCAACTGTTGTACGGGCAGTGTGGAGCCTTGCATTGTCATGTTCCAAAAGGACACCTGCTGACAACAATCCACGTCGCTTTGATTTTATTGCAGCTCCCAGATGATTTTTTAGGAGATCTGTGTATGACGCACTGGCGACAGTGGTCCCTCTAGGCATGTAATGCTCCAAAATGACACCTTTTTCGTCCCAAAAGAGAGTCAGAATAACCTTCCCTACTGATGGTTCTGTTCGAAACTTCTTTGGTTTTGGTGTCATTCGTTTACGGTTGGTGGAAGTGAACCCATGTTTCGTCCCCAGTAACGATTCTTGCAAGGAAGCCATCACCGTCTCGTTCAATGCGCCGAAGAACTTCTTCACAAGCATCAACACGTCGTTCTCTCATTTCAGGAGTCAACTGCCGTGGCACCCATCTT
Organism: Schistocerca serialis cubense; assembly: GCF_023864345.2. NCBI lineage: Eukaryota > Metazoa > Arthropoda > Insecta > Orthoptera > Acrididae > Schistocerca > Schistocerca serialis. The sequence continues at coordinate 361,031,288 of NC_064646.1, forward strand.
GCAGACACTTTGTGAAACTAGAGGACATCATGCACAATGTGGTGTACTGACCCATGACTAATCTGTAAACATGCTGCAATGTCATTCAGTGTCACTCGGCGGTTTTCCTTCACTATGGCTTCAACTATGGCTGTAATGTTCTGTGGAGTCACAACTCGTTGTGCCTGACCTGGACGAGGAGCATCTTCCACTGAAGTCACACAATTTGCGAACTTCCTACTCCATTCGTAGACTTGCTGCTGTGACAAACATGCATCACCGTACTGAACCTTCATTCGTCGATGAATTTCAATAGGTTTCACACCTTCACTATACAAAAACCGAATAACAGAACGCTGTTCTTCCCTGGTGCAAGTCGCAAGTGGGGCGGCCATCTTTATGCGGATATTGCGACGGTATGTGTGCATCTGCAGTATGCTGCCACCTACAAGCCATTCTGCACACTGTTTGTAGCACGATTACCAACTTACAGGATAACGGCGCGAAATTTCGATTTGTTATTACAAATTTAAGGTTTTCATTTGAATCACCCTCGTAGTCAATTCAGGGTGCAAAATAAGTATTCGCCTGCAATAATGAAAATGACACTGTGAACATAGGATGTTACGGTTAGTACTTAGTAGGCCTTCCTTTCCACTTTATGATCTCTTGCGTTTTCCTTGGCACGGATTTCACCAGAGGTTCGGGTGTCTGCATTGTACTTTTACGCAATTTCTCTAGTAGAGCTTTTTTAGGTCATTCCTTTTCGCTATCTGATGATCTCTCATATTTTTGCCGGGTGTATTCCATAAATTCTCTATTGAATTAATGTTTGGGGATTGCGGTGGTGGCGGCTTCCCGCGGGAGTGTTATACAACAGCCACAGCCTTACATCTAGAGCTATATGTATTGGATCATTAACTGTGGTAAAAAATAGTAGACCTGGAAAGGCGACGTCGATTTTGATCTAATGACAGCGTATGCCATCTGGGGGATAGTAGATGTAGTGATAGCAGTTTCAGTATCGTCCGCCAAGATACAGCGTAGTGGCATAGCTACCAGAGCGCCGCCAGTGTCTACCTTTTACTAGTGAATGCTTACAGTCAGAAGACTGAGTGTGGTGCATCCGTGTGAAGCAAGCAGGCAGCCATGCCACAGAGACGCAGTCGTGCTTCCTACAGTCAATGGAGAGAGTCTGAAAGGAGTCCAGTTGTCGCCTTACATGTAGCGGGATGGGCCTGTTGGAGAATAGCCACACAAGATGGACGTGCTGCGTCAGTTGTGAAACGATGGTGGTATCAGTGGACACGCGAACATTCTCACAGCCGTAGACGTGGTTCTGGACGTCTACGCAACACAGACGCACGCCATGATCGTCTTATTGTAAGTGCGGCAGTGGCAGATCGTACAGCAGCCACATCACAGATAAGAGAGCTTGTGAGCCCAGACGTCATCAACATGAACTATTGTGCAGTGATTATTAGCAATGGGACTACGGGCACGCACATGTCTAGTCCGCCTCCCATTCACGCAACAGCACCGACGTGCACGATTCGACGCCGTCAGAGGCTCGTTTACAAGATGAAATGGCGCACCGTGGTCTTCAGCAATGAAAGCAGATTCTACCTGTAGGCAAGTGATATTTGTATGACGTGGACCTGGTGAGTGCTGTCTCTTAGAGTGCATTCACTCAAGACACACTATCCCCAGACCAGGTCTTACGGTTGGGGGAGCGATAAGCTCCAGCTCTCGTGCACCTTTGGTGTTGGAGGGGACGATAACCTGCGCTCGGTACGTGCAGAATGTTGCTAGAAGCTGTTCTTGTAACAGGAATGTGACATGTTGTTCCAACACGTCGGCCGGGGTGTCCGAGCGGTTCTAGGCGCTGCAGCCTGGAACCGCGCGACCACTACGGTCGCAGGTTCGAATCCTGCCTCGGGCATGGATGTGTGTGATGTCCTTAGGTTAGTTAGGTTTAAGTAGTTCTAAGTTCTAGGGGACTGATGACCTCAGAAGTTAAGTCCCATAGTGCTCAGAGCCATTTGAACCATTTTTTGTTGTTCCAACAGGATAACACTCGCCCACACACTCTCCGTAAAGCTCAACGTGCTCTGCAACACATGAAGCACATCTCCGAACATGTCTCTGTTCGAGCACATGTGGGATATAATGGGACGAGAAGTCACTTCTGCGACTTGTCAACCAACAACTCTCACAGAACTACATGAACAGGTCGAGCAGGCACAGCATAACGTATTCCAGGACAGTATTCTCTATCTGCACAATTGACTGGCGCCAGAGTCAGCGTTTATACTAACGCCCATAAAGGTTACATCATGTTCTAATACGGGTGTGTCAGTATGGGTCGATACCTGGTACTATAGAACCGCTTGTGCTATTGATCTGTAAATGTAATCATTTCATGTACTCCATACACCCTGTTGCAACAATAAATCTTGAGTGAACTGGAATCCTCTAAAAGGGTGTATTAACTTTTTTCTGGCAGTGTATGGTCCCCAGAGAGATTCATATTATTCACACTTCTGGATGTATGTGCTATTAGGATTTTTCTGTAAACTTTGTGACCCATAACTCCATCAATAAAACACAAATTCTCCACGTCATTTGCACTCACGCTGCCACACATAACTATCAAATCTCCTCCATGTTTAACTGAGGATGTTATATTTCTCTCTTCAAGTTCACAGTTCCTTTTTCTCCTCGCTCTTACTCGATATTTGACTTAAACAGCTCAAATTGACTCTCGTCAGTAAATACAACCGTCCTCCAGAAAGCAAACGCCGGCCGCGGTGCTCTAGCGGTTCTAGGCGCTCAGTCCGGAACCGCGCGACTGCTACGGTCGCAGGTTCGAATCCTGCCTCGGGCATGGATGTGTGTGATGTCCTTAGGTTAGTTAGGTTTAAGTAGTTCTAAGTTCTAGGGGACTGATGACCACAGATGTTAAGTCCCATAGTGCTCAGAGCCATTTGAAATCAAACACATCGGATTTATGTTCTCTTGCAAATGCAATTCGCTCTTTTCTGTTGGTTTCAGTGATGTATGGTTTTCTACGGGCTGTTCGGCCTCCAAACCCAGCTTCATAAAGTACGTTTCTTATAGTCTGTGCTAAACAGATTTCCCTGTATGCATTTCAATTCCAGTAACGAGTTTTGGAGCGCTTATGTTTGGATTTTTGTTGCCTTCTCTAAGCAGCTGTCGTTCTTCCATCTCGAGTAGATCTGTAGGGCGACGACTTCTTGACTGGTTTTTCACACGTTTTGTTTTGATTCAAGCTGTCTATAATAATCTTCACTGTATTGGTAGGCCTGCCATTGGTTTCGGCGGCTTATTGACATGATTTTCCTTTTTTGAAAAAACCTGATACTGATTCGTCTCATCTTTTTTAGTTTCGCGACGTTTTCGACCCACATTACTTAAATGTGACTCAACGGCTTTGAAAACAGAGAGGGAACTATCTACTACAGTGAACGAAATACAGCTGCATAATAAGAGGGAGAGGGATGTGTGTGTGTCTGTCAGCGCGGCACCATACCTGGAATCTTGTTTATAAGGTGAAGAGACGTGCATGTTTGACATCAACTGGGCCATGATTCTAAATAACTCGCATTTGTTCAAAAATTAAACAACATATGAGCCCAGATTCATTTCTAAATGTAGATATTAACCGATGTAAGAAAATAGTCCTCCGAGTGGTTCTAGGCGCTTCAGTCTGGAACCGCGAATTCTGCCTTGGATGTGTGTGATGTCCTTAGGTTAGTTAGGTTAAATTAGTTCTAAGTTCTAGGGGACTGATGACCTCAGATGTTAAGTCCCATGGTGCTCAGAGCCATTTGAACCAAAATAGTCCTTGTTCGTTTCTGAGCTATGTTTTTATGAGTGTACTTATTATAATCTATGCGCTGTGGTCGAACGAGAGCCTTTTGGAATCACTGTATTTAATGTCGTAGGTACTAGTATCCGAGAAACGGGAGTATATTTCCTGAGAATGACGGTACAGAATAATGGAAAGATTAAAGACAAGACACTTACCACACAACCGTGTCCGCAACTCGCATTTAAGAAAGTTGTGTGACCGAAGATAACTCATACATGGCCGGTCCTAATTGAATTATCCAAGACCGAAAACAAAACTTTTTGGCCTTTCATTGCGAGACAATATGTTTTTAACAGACTTATTGGAGGAAAATTTTTTTCGAAAGTAAACCACGAGGATTCCAAGAAAAAGAGAAGGCAACTACGTCTATATAAACACACTGTAAGATACGCGTAAGTCTTAGTAGATGGTTCATCAAACCAATTTCAGACTATTCCTCTAGTGTTCCACTCTCGAGAAACACTTGTGAAAAATGAACACTTAAATATTTCCATGTGAGTCCTAACTTCTCTTATTTTATTTCTATTGCCAATTCTCCCATGTAGGTCGGGGTCAACAAATTAATTTCGCATCCGGGGGAGAAAGATGGTGACTGAAATTTGGTGAAAGGATTTAGCCGCAACGAAAATCGCCTTTGTTTTAGTTACGGCTACACCATACCTGCGTATCATGTTAATCGATCCTTCCCCATTTTGCGACAATACTATGAACTTTTTTGTTGTTCTCCGTGAATCCCCTACCGCACAGCAGTGTTTAGAAGATGACGAACAAGCATATTGCAGGCAGTAGGCAGTCTCTTTAGTAGATATATATTCCATCTTTTAAGTATCAGATCAATAAAATACTGTTTTTGGTTCTCATTCCCCGTAAAATTTTCTTTGTGATACTTCGAAGCTAAGATGTTTGTGACTGTAGTCCCTAGGTGTCAGTTGAGTTTACAGTCTTTAGATTTATGCTTTTCATCGTGTAATCGAAGTTTCACGGGTCATTTTAGTGCTCATGCGGATGGACTCACACTTTTTATTGTTTAGAGTCATTTGTCATTTTTCGCGCCGTACAGTCATCTTGCTAAATGATTTTACATATTGGTTTTGATCTTCTGATGATTTTACATCATCTCTAAAGAATCTAAGAGGGCTGCTGACATTGTGTCCTAAATCCTTTATATGCCGGTGTATTAGGCAGAATGTCTATAACACTTCCCTTGGGAACGTCAGATACCACTTTTGTTTTACTCGACGACTTTCCGCCAATTACTACGAACTGTCATCTTTCTGGCAGGTTATCATGAATCCAGTCCCGCAACTGCGACGCTACATCATACAAGTAGGCAGGCAATTTAATCTCCGCATGTGGAGAAAGGTGTCAAAAACCTTGCGATTACGTGTGTGCCACGAGGAGATATTTTCTGAATCTGTGCTGACTAATAGACAGTTTTCCTTGGATATTCACAATCTTCAAACACAGTACATGTACCAAAATCCTACTGCAAATCGACGTCAGTGAAACGGGTGTGTAATTCAGTGGATTACTTCTTTTTTTTTCTTTCTTGTTACTACCGAAAATTTATCGCAAGTAATTAAGTACCAAAATTAACTGTAATAAAGAGAACCACACAAAAGAGGAGAGTATGATTGCAGAGACAAGGCGTAGCTTCTAGGAGATGATGAATCAAAGATAGTCAGAAAAAAGTGAAAGAAAATTTTGGATGAAATTTCCTGAAGACAGCGAATAGAAAAATTATCGAAACTTTGCTTCATGACATTGTCATTTGCGTTATCGGAAAGGATTTCATCAACAAAAAATTCGATGGAGAGTAAATATGACTTAGAGGACTTGTCGAAAGATATGGACATCATATAAAGGATATTGCGCAGTGATAAACAAAGCAAATACCAAAGAGATGAAAAGTAGAGGAAATGAGAATAATGTTTTGTTTAACACTAAACTGGCAACGAGGACACAGTTAAAGAATTCTTATATCTTGAAAGTAAGATTACGCAGGATGACCAAGGGAAGGTCTCAGAAGTAGTCTACCACCTGGAGGAGAAAAAGGAACTGCAAACACTTGACCTTTCGTGGCAGTGAAAATTGTTAGTATTTTTTCTACTGCACGACACTTAACACAGATTGCGTCAACGCATGGTTTGTTGTATCCACGTCAAAAGGTGGCTTGTTCTTTACTGCGGCTAAAATCAGAAGGCATTGCTCTGCAGATAATTTCATTGTATGTCTTCTCATCATGGAGAGGAAACAGATGGATCTACGCTCTATTTTATGTCTTGTTTGTCTACTTTCATTGCATTGGCACTGTTTTGGACAATTGTCTTGCAGCGTGGACTTCATGTAAACTATTTTGGGGGGTTTCTTTGAATTACTATAGCCCCAGCTTCAACTATTTCTATTGATATACTATCAGCAACAGATGCGCTTCTCTTCTTCGTAGACCGAAAGGGTTAATAAAGACCATATGACACAGTGTACTGAAACTTGTTTTCTTCATTAGAAACTACGTCATTGTACATGCTGTACTATGACATAGTTTCTAATGAAGGAAACGACTTTCAGTACACTGTTGCGTAGTTTACATTTTCGCTGAATTGGTCCCAGATGAAGGAATCGTAATGCAGAGAAAATTACAATTCAGTATTCCTTCATTTATTAATCCATTTTACGCGTTTCGGCATTAACCATCGTCAGAATCCTGGTTCAGATAAAAATCAGAGGATTATGTAGTTAGTGGTTGACTTGCAACGAACATGAGCAGACTGGTTTTTATCTGAACCAGGCCTCTGATAATGGCTAACGCCAAAACGAGTAAAATGGATTAATAAATGAAGGAATACTGGATTGTTGTTTTCTCTGCATTACAATTTCTTCATCTGCGACCAATTCAGCGAACTGCAGACTAAGCAAATTACTCATCACGGTCGCTTTTCTCCTGGGTGCCTTTATGGCACCCATTTTTTACTCTAGCATAGTTCAGGATACGAATCAGAAACGCCAATTATTTTACTGTTTAGGTTTATTGTGGCTGCAATCTAAAGAAGATACTGAAACATTTTTTGTTTCTCTGCATAACAGGCAATAGAAGAACTATTCGCTCACAACCTGACTACGCGACACTTACTAATTCCTATGCACGAAGCTGTGCATGATAGGGAATTTGAGAACTGAAAACTGTTCAAGAATGTGGGAGTTCGTATCGTGGTCTTAGGTTGGGGCGTCACCATCTCTCGAACGCGTCACAGTTCCGCGCTCCGTGCCGCAAGATCTGCTGAATCACGGGGCAAGCAAGTCGGCCAGCGGCCCTTGCGAAGTCACCATTGCTGTTACGCATCCTTCAAGCGCTGTACTGAGCTAGCGTATTCTCGTGGCCTTTGAAGAGCAGTCGCTCAGGACCAAGCAGACTGGCACCGACGGTTTCGTTCCACTCCTCGATACGAAGTACTTTGGTAAATACAGGATTGGTGCACGGTCGACACTTATAATTCTGTACTCCGCAAGCCACGATGTATCGAAAGTGCACTACGAACACCGCTGTCTTTCGTCCAGTTTATGTTTGTATCGCTCGTGCTGCCCGGGAAGATAGATTATTGGTAAGCCTCCTTAAGATCTCGAATTTCTGTAATTTTACATTCCCGGCGTTTTCGCGATACGTAAACCGTCCATCCAAGATCTTCCGAGACTGGGTTTACTCCTGTCGTATAAGCGATGTCAGCGCAATAACTACGGTGGCAAATTCAACGAACAACTAAAAAAAAAAAGACAGATGCGCATTCCACCTGTCGGATGTGAGCAGCCTGTGCTGAGTAATGAACGTGCTCTGCAGTGGGCCAACACTGTTGTGTCAAAAATTGCAGTGGGGCAACATCTCTGAATCAAGTGTTCAAGGCACTCTCCAAACTTTTTTGAGAAAGAGGAAAGCGTATGCGGTTATCAACACGACCTACCACAAAACGACCAAGTGCAGAAATTCACATAAAGTGCCATTGCTTTGACGACATAACCGATATTCAAGCGAGTGTGACGCGCGAGTTGAATAACATCTCAAAGAAGGACTTTTCAGGTAGTTTCACATGTTTTTATGAAAGTTATTTACGTTGTACTCAAGTTTCAAGCTGGGGAGCGGGACACAATGTAGAATACCTGAAGCATTAAAACCAATGACTTAACTCTTCTCTATTTCTTATTAACACAGTCTCAAAATATGTTTGGGCTGACGGGGAATCTAGGCTGAAGCAGTATGTTACAATTTTAACGGAGAACTTGTCTGTGATGCAAATCTCCTGTAATTGGAAGAATATGTCCGCGAGGTTTTTAGCCTTGCTAATCGCGCTATTATCATTTCGATCCTCTGTGCTTTCTCTTACAATCCTATCTGACGATGTTACAACACTGTGGAGCAATACTCGAGTATCTGTCGAACGTTTAAATCGCTCGTACGGATACTCACAGATATTAAATGGATGCGACTGTTTTTAGTGACTCTTTGACAAGCTTCTAATCAAACAATAAACAGTCTTCCGCCTGTTTATGGAAAATACGTCACATCTGTTTATGTTGAGGGTCAACTGCCAATCCCTAGACGAAGCGTCGTCCCTAGGTAGGTCTTCCTGCATTTCGATCTAGTTTTCTACAGTGGCGGCTTCTCTACTTACAATAGCACCAAGCGCTGATAGCATAATTTTATTCATTTATCCAAAGCCTTCAAGAAATGGAGGAACACTGCATCAATATGAACGACAGTATGTAGCATTTTGGTTTGACTGCTGCAGCGGAATTTTCAGTTTCCCCCTTGGCAATCGTTGTAATTTTTTTTGCTCTTTCATTGTCAACTAAATCTCAAATTCTTTATGCATGGTATTGTAACACTGTATCATAGCAAATTAGCAGAACCTGTAACTTATGTGGGTGCATAATAGAGAACAGAGAATTCTCATTCCCCTCTTCTGTCCATCTCATTCTATTTAAAGGCTTGTGCTAATAGATCACTAGACTGGCTATTATTGTGCAAACAGCCACTGAACCTGCCAACGTCCTTCATGCCTTCGGCGATGGGAAAACAGCGCTGACACCACGATTCTGCTGAACTGAAGAGAGTTTTGCCGACCAAAAAATGCCACACCACAATACCAAATGAATAGTCGTGCTGTACCGGGCACTTTCGAGAATGGTCGAGCAAAGTCGACGCAGGTCGCGCTTCGCTCCGCACGAGGCCTGCAAACTCAGCCCCCGCGAAGTATGGCGCGCCGTGGCCGTGCCTGTTTTAGAATATTTCATGCCAACTAAATCAGGAAAGAAATAACAGCTATTAGTTTTTAATTTATTTATTTATTGTTCCGTGGGACCAAATTAAGGAGACGTCTCCACGGTCATGGAACGAGTCAATACATGAAATTATAACACGATTTTAGAAACAGATAAAATGAAATATAAAAAAACATATTTAGGTGACAAGTCGTAAGTTTAAATAAAGAAAATCAACAATGTAACACTGGAATTTGCTTAATTTTTTAGCTCTTCCAGGTGCTCCTCGACAGAATAGAAGGAGTGAGCCATGAGGAAACTCTTCAGTTTGGACTTAAAAGAGTTTGGGCTACTGCTAAGACTTTTGAGTTCTTGTGATAGCTTATTGGGAATGGATGCAGCAGAATACTGCACTCCTTTCTGCACATGAGTCAAGGAAGTGCATTCCACATGCAGATTGGATTTCTGCCTAGTATTAACTGAGTGAAAGCTGCTAACTCTTGGGAATAGGCTAATATTGCTGACAACAAACGACATTAAAGAAAATATATACTGTGAGGGCAATGTCAGAATTCCCAGACTATTGAATAGGGGTCGACAAGAGGTTCTCGAACTTACACCACATATAGCTCGAACAACCCGTTTTTGAGCCAAAAATATCCTTTTTGAATCAGAAGAATTACCCCAAAAAATAATACCATACGACATAAGCGTATGAAAATATGCGAAGTAGACTACTTTTCGTGTTGAAGTGTCACTTTATCAGATACTGTTCTAATGGTAAATAAAGCAGCATTTAGTTTCTGAACAAGATCCTGGACATAGGCTTTCCACAACAGCTTACTATCTATCCGAACGCCTAGGATCTTGAACTGTTCCGTCTCGCTTATAATATACCCATTCTGTCTGATCAAAATATCGGTTCTTGTTGAATTGTGAGTTAGAAACTGTAAAAACTGAGTCTTACTGTGATTTAGCATCAAATTATTTTTCACAAGCCACGAACTTATTTCAAGAACTACATTCTTTGATACTGTTTCAATATTACACACAAGATCCTTCACTATCAAGCTGGTGTCATCAGCTAACAGAAATATTTTTGAATCACCTGTAATACTAGAAGGCATATCATTTATATAAATAAGAAACAGCAGGGGCCCCAGCCCCGACCCTTGGGGAACGCCCCACTTAATATTCTACATGTCGCATATACTCATTACAATATCCATTTCTAGGAGTAGCAAGGACATGTTACACCCGCAGCATTGTTATACTAAATTGAGTCATGTGAAAACTAAATTTTCTTGAAATTCCTCCAGATGTTTTTGGGTTACGCTTTTTATGTCACTCCTTTTCACCTTCACCCTCTGCCCTGGGTGCGCTAGGGGTATCTTACTGTGACAGCAATTTTATTCCGAACAACAAGCGACACGTTTGTCACGTTTCGTAGAAAATACTTCAGGTTTTATATAGACACACGAATATGACACTGTCTTGCACCCTCCTCGCTCCCCCCTCCCTCTCTGCAAAGTAGCAAAACTTCTTTGTGACTGTCACCATCAAACCTAACGACCAGGAAACTGTGGATTCAATACTTGAATCTATCGTTGCTGAGTATTTTTACAAGGCTTATCTTCTCACAACCATCCTCACCCCTTGGGAGTAGTAGGGGGATATGACCTCAACAGCATTTTTATACAACTACAGGGTCATGTATGTACAAAATTTTGCTGAAATTGCTATGTACGTCTTGAGTTAAGCTTCGATGTCATCCCATATTCACCCTCATCCCCGTGGTTTTTATCGATACCTCACAGTGCATCTTTTCAGATAGTAAAAAATGTATTTATGAAGTTTGATTGAATTCATCCAGTGGTTTAGAAGGGGACATAGCATGACAGACATATATACATAAAATGGTTTTTATAAATATATAGTCATAGTATTATTGATAGCCTAACGAAACAGTAAGATCAATGCTGTTTATTTTGCTATTTACTTACAGATATTAAGTAGCTTTTACGAATACAAGATAATTCAATAGGTTGCGCTTAACTGAAGAATATGATAGAAGAGTTGAAATACCACAACTTTGCAACGTGAACTTTGGTCTTAGAAGTAGGCCCTAACCCTGAGACAGCGGAAGCTTTGGATTGTCAAGAATAACAAGGATAATTAATGTGCACGTGACGTAAAATGGGCAAAGATAATGTTGTGTTCTGTGTACGTACATCTGCTTTTGGGGACCTGTCAAAACCCTCGTGTACTTGATACCAGTTCCCGACGAAGAAACACACCTCGCCAATATACTTGCAGCGTCTGCTGAGATTCGCGCAATGCCTGATGTACTTGTTAGAGTGCACCAGAATCTTCTATGAAGATGTTATGCCTATACTGAATGTGGTGGTCAGCATATTGGGCACCTCTGTAATGCATAACATTATTGACGAACTTAAGGTGCGTGTTCATTGACTGTCCTTCTTATTCCTGACAGTCCAAAGATTTCACTGGGTCAAGATTACTTCCAAGACCGTAAGTTTATATTTCAAAGTTGTATTTCGACTTCTCTGTCAGTGCCTTCTGTTTGTGCGCATCCTTTTGAATCAACCCGTAAAATACAAGAAAAGTGAAGTTGTTAAGTGTCTTGATGTTCCTTATAGGAACAGAGTGCAGATTTCGACAAAATGCGAAAAATGATGTATTTAAACAAAGCAGAGACTATAAGCCAAAGATAAGTATCGTACTGACAAAAGAAATTGCAACGGAAGATAAATTTGAATAGTTCAACGCAAATACATTGATTCTGTCGACGTTTATTACATAAAAAAGCATTCGTATGAGAGAAGTATTACAAATAGTACTTTAATCAAAATGGTGTGGAGCTGACAATTACATACACACAATCAATCATATTCGTGCCAACTTAAAACATTGAAAAAGCATCAGTTCTGTAGATTTTTGCTACACCTGCAGCTCACTGCATTTCTAAAATTCTATGCAACAAACTACTTCTAGATTGCACTACTTATAGATTGATATTCAGTGTAAACGAACAATTGCAGAACCTTCCGTTTTGCAAGATTTCTACGATTCTGTGTTAATTTGCCTCCACATCTCAAACATTCCGTAAATTATAAACATTATTCACTGCTCAGGGATAAAATCAGTTTTTAGTGCACGTGGAACTTTACGTTTCCCCTATAATTCCAACTGATTCTCAGTTTTTTCTTCTTGTTGTTTAATCTTGAATGTCACTGGCGCCAAGGCTGTGTAGCGGTTCATGGCTTTCTGCGAAGAAAATGAATAAAATGTCATAGACGTTTGGTACTAGACATAAAAGGAAAAGGAGAAGAAACATTTATCCCAAGGTCTCCACATAAACGGACACACGTTCTTTTATTTTTCAAAACAATGTAGGATCCAATGACAGAATTACACGATGAACTGAAACTCATTATTTAAATATATAGAAACTTAGTAGTTTATTTCTTCACACTAAAAATAAGCATACAGCATGGAGCTAGTGCTCCTGGTTTGCTTCATGTTTTCCTTTGTATGCTATTACACGACAATTAGTTGTCCATTTTCATTACGTTATATGGTCTGATCTTATGAAGGTCTGTACGATTGCTGCCTTTGGTCTGATGACTCTAAGGGTATGATGAAGGTAAGGGTAACTTCTGCTTGAAATAATAACTATTGTAAAGATTCTGCAAACCTTATTTAAATCAGTTCCAATTGTATACTGTCCTGCAGTACCTAAAGTTAAACGTGGCCAGTGTAATTGTACTAGCTGAAGCTAGTGTGGTTTTCGCAGCGGTATTAAATTAGTTCCAGCTTTAATAGTCATTATTCGTATCTTTAGTTTAATAGAACCCGAACATAGTTTATTTGCTTACGAAGCCGATGTATTATTAGGTTACGTGGTGTAGATCACTTTTAATGGATATGTTTTGAACGCAGCCACTAAAGCCGAAGCTACACAGTAACTTTTGTTTGAGCGGAAATAAGTCTGCTTTCTAAAGAGAGAATTTAATTAATAATAATCTGGGTGAGAAACAAATTATAGCGTGCAGTCTCTGCCTATAATTCAAGGAAGCACAGATACATTGTTTAACGGTGGCTCACATTTCTCGCTGTTGCGGCGAGTTTACATATAATGCTCATGAAATAATTAATACAACCCAGAGAAGAAAGGACAGATAATATCCTTGCTTTGAAATAAATTACATTTGAGGTCAGTTATGTATCTTTATGGTGGCCCCTAAACAACACTTTTGGGCATAGCAGCTATTGAGAACTCGGGTCTGACGGAGACCGAAAAAATTTTTGTTAAAGGGCAGACCGTAGCAGTTAGAAAGTCTCGATATCGTGGACGGCAGAAATGTTCAGGAATGGTCGCAGTTAAAGTGTATCAAGTGTTAGTCTATCGTTAGGGCGGAAACATGTATCGCATGCACAGTAGTGAAGACAGCATGTAACCAACTTATTTACGAATTTTGCAGCGGTTTCTGCAACCTGTGTGATGATAGAAATACAACGTCCCTATATAAAAGGGCTTCTTGCAGTGGTGACGAGTGAACCAACAAACGTGAGCAGCAACGCACTGACTCGCACCCATCTGTTTTGACCGCTGAGTCTCCGAGCTCAACGAAACTGTAACCTGTAAAACTCGCCTGCCTAGCATTTCCCTGTGCGAGATCCTCCGACTCTGCGCTCCTTCTGGCAAACACATTCGTATACTTTGAATTAGATTATAAGCCAGGGAAGAGGTTTGTTGCCCAGTAAATAAGTACCAGAGTCCTCTGGTAGGTTATGTTGTTGGTATACATACACTCCTGGAAATGTAAAAAAGAACACATTGACACCGGTGTGTCAGACCCACCATACTTGCTCCGGACACTGCGAGAGGGCTATACAAGCAATGATCACACGCACGGCACAGCGGACACACCAGGAACCGCGGTGTTGGCCGTCGAATGGCGCTAGCTGCGCAGCATTTGTGCACCGCCGCCGCCAGTGTCAGCCAGTTTGCCGTGGCATACGGAGCTCCATCGCAGTCTTTAACACTGGTAGCATGCCGCGACAGCGTGGACGTGAACCGTATGTGCAGTTGACGGACTTTGAGCGAGGGCGTATAGTGGGCATGCGGGAGGCCGGGTGGGCGTACCGCCGAATTGCTCAACACGTGGGGTGTGAGGTCTCCACAGTACATCGATGTTGTCGCCAGTGGTCGGCGGAAGGTGCACGTGCCCGTCGACCTGTGACCGGACCGCAGCGACGCACGGATGCACGCCAAGACCGTAGGATCCTACGCAGTGCCGTAGGGGACCGCACCGCCACTTCCCAACAAATTAGGGACACTGTTGCTCCTGGGGTATCGGCGAGGACCATTCGCAACCGTCTCCATGAAGCTGGGCTACGGTCCCGCACACCGTTAGGCCGTCTTCCTCTCACGCCCCAACATCGTGCAGCCCGCCTCCAGTGGTGTCGCGACAGGCGTGAATGGAGGGACGAATGGAGACGTGTCGTCTTCAGCGATGAGAGTCGCTTCTGCCTTGGTGCCAATGATGGTCGTATGCGTGTTTGGCGCCGTGCAGGTGAGCGCCACAATCAGGGCTGCATACGACCGAGGCACACAGGGCCAACACCCGGCATCATGGTGTGGGGAGCGATCTCCTACACTGGCCGTACACCACTGGTGATCGTCGAGGGGACACTGAATAGTGCACGGTACATCCAAACCGTCATCGAACCCATCGTTCTACCATTCCTAGACCGGCAAGGGAACTTGCTGTTCCAACAGGACAATGCACGTCCGCATGTATCCCGTGCCACCCAACGTGCTCTAGAAGGTGTAAGTCAACTACCCTGGCCAGCAAGATCTCCGGATCTGTCCCCCATTGAGCATGTTTGGGACTGGATGAAGCGTCGTCTCACGCGGTATGCACGTCCAGCACGAACGCTGGTCCAACTGAGGCGCCAGGTGGAAATGGCATGGCAAGCCGTTCCACAGGACTACATCCAGCATCTCTACGATCGTCTCCATGGGAGAATAGCAGCCTGCATTGCTGCGAAAGGTGGATATACACTGTACTAGTGCCGACATTGTGCATGCTCTGTTGCCTGTGTCTATGTGCCTGTGGTTCTGTCAGTGTGATCATGTGATGTATCTGACCCCAGGAATGTGTCAATAAAGTTTCCCCTTCCTGGGACAATGAATTCACGGTGTTCTTATTTCAATTTCCAGGAGTGTAAGTATTATTTTGTATCAAACCGATGTATGCGCAACAACAGAATTCAAGGAAGCTTCACGGGAGCCACTGATTCAGATTAATCGTCTTCTCAACGTGCTCTCCACGAACTCCCGAAACGTATGGGAAAAATAAACTCATTTAACATAATCTGTTAAAATATTCTACCGCGCAGGAATTTACCCATTAAATTCCAGGCTATTGAAGTACTGCTTGTCATCGTTCAACAAAAGCTTCTGCACTCTAATCATGTTTCCACAGTCATTCATGACCATAAGGCTATGGGCGATTGTTTAAAAAGTACCGAAAAGTTGCGCAGCAAGATACCAAGCATAGGCCCACGTACCTGTGTAATACCGAGCAGTGATGCAATGGCACGGCATAAGTTTTGTTCATCATTATCTAATTACGTTTAACGCTGGAGGCGTTTCCATAAAAACCTAACATTTGTTCAACGTTTAAAGTCTTCTCCTTCACGATTTTGCATACGTCACTTGGCAAAATTAATTACACTACATCCGCGACGTGGTCTGTTCTCGTTCATCCTTCGTCACAATCTTCCCTAAACGAGGACATCTATCCCTATAATTAAACTCTTCCTTGTATGTGACGTCAGACACGTAAGTTTTTGTAGGTAATGTAAGTTTTGACGAACAATTATTCTCACACGGATTAACTATTAGGAGAATTTTACTAAGAACATTTATCTTCCAAACAGTAAAGTTAATGACGCAGAATTTCGTGTCTCCCCACTTACTGCACATGGACGAGTCCGTTCTTCCGCACCCAAGGGATATTCCTTCACTGAAATTGCATCTTACTTTTCGTTTTACACATACGCTAACCTCCTAGAAGGTTTGATAAGTCACCCACACCAGCATTGTCACTGTTCGTTCCCCAAGTCGATTTTCCTCGCGCCCTCCGGAGCAATGCCAAACGTGGCTACGTAGTTCATCTTTGAACTATGAAGCTTAGCGATCTTTCAACCTGCACAGAAATCAAACCATACAGTTTACAGTGTGATTCAACAGCCACTACATGTGAGTTTCATGCAATCGGCGACGCCTTGAAATACACTACTTGCCATTAAAACTGCTACACCACGAAGATGACGTGCTACACACGCGAAATTTAACCGACAGGAAGAAGATGCTGTGATATGCAAATGATTAGCTTTTCAGAGCATTCACACAAGGTTGGTGGCGGTGGCGACACCTACAACGTGCTGACATGAGGAACGGTTCCAACCGATTTCTCATACACAAACAGCAGTTGACCGGCGTTGCCTGGTGAAACGTTGCTGTGATGCCTCGTGTAATTAGGAGATATGCGTACCATCACGTTTCTGACTTTGATAAAGGTCGGATTGTAGCCTATCGCGATTGCGATTTATCGTATCGCGGCATTGCTGCTCACGTTGGTCGAGATCCAACGACTGTTGGCAGAATATGGAATCGGTGGGTTCAGGAGGGTAATACGGATCGCCGTGCTGGATCCCAACGGCCTCGTATCACTAGAAGTCGAGATGACAGGCATCTTATCCGCATGGCTGTAACGGATTGTCCAGCCACGACTCGATCCCTGAGTGAACAGATGGGGACGTTTGCAAGACAACAACCATCTGCACGAACAGTTCGACGACGTTTGCAGCAGCATGGACTATCAGCTCGGAGACCATGGCTGCAGTTACCCTTGACGCTGCATCACAGACAGGAGCGCCTGTGATGGTGTACTCAACGACGAACCTGGGTGCACGAATGGCAAAACGTCATTTTTTCGGATGAATTCAGGTTCTGTTTACAGCATCATGATGGTTGCATCCGTGTTTGGCGACATCGCGGTGAACGCACACTGGAAGCGTGTATTCGTCATCGCCATACTGTCGTGATGGTATGGGGGGCCATTGGTTACACGTCACGGTCACCTCTTGTTCGCATTGACGACACTTTGAACAGTGCACATTACATTTCAGATGTGTTACGAACCGTCGATTTATCCTTCATTCGATCCATGCGAAACCCTACATTTCAGTAGGATAATGCACGACCGCATGTTGCAGGTCCTGTATGGGACTTTTTGGATACTGTTCGATTGCTGCCCTGGCTAGCACATTCTGCAGATCTCTCTCCAATTGAAAACGTCTGGTCAATGGGGCCGAGCAACTGGCTCGTCACAATACGCCAGTCACTACTCTTGATGAATTGTGGTATCGTGTTGAAGCTACATGGGCAGCTGTACCTGTACACGCCATCCAAGCTCTGTTTGACTCAATGCCCAGGCGTATCAAGGTCGTTATTACGGCCAGAGGTGGTTGTTCTGGGTACTGATTTCTCAGGATCTATGCGCCCAATCCGTGTGAAAATGGTATCACATGTCAGTTCTAGTATAATATATTTGTGCAATGAATACCCGTTTATCATTTGCATTTCTTCTTGGTGTAGCAATTTTAATGGCCAGTAGTGTACTACGCACTATTTTTTCAGGACTTCTTTTGTAAAAATTTGGTGTAGTTAAATTTTGTACTGGGATATGCTTTCGCTGGAAGCCACAGTTTTAAGTTATTCAAGAAACACATGCTTGAAGGTCACTTTTCTGCGTATTTCCTTAACAATTCTAAAGCTACGGCCTCTAGCGAAAACTTATCCCAGTACAAAATGTAACTGCATTAAATTTGTTGTAGGACTAATAGTTTGCGCGTAACAAGCGAGAGAGTACGTAACGGGTTGCATAAAACACATAGGTAAGGGCGGCTGAACCACTCTGTATGATCGAAAGTATCCGGACACCGCTATGTATCGCGGAATTGACCACTGTCTGTCACGAGAGGCGGACCCGCCACTATGAAAAGAGTCGGGGAGTGTTGTGTTATCAGTAGAGAAGCATTAACTTGAGAAAAGATCAGTCAGTAGAGACAGAGGAATATTCTGCACATTCATCAAACCCGTTGCAATAGTCAAGCAGCTCCTCATAAGCCGCACATTCTATAGTCAATGTCAGGCGGCGCTTGAGTTGGTATAAAGATGGACGCAACTGGTCAATGGGACTGAAACGAGGAATTGCAGTGCTGAACCACGCCACACTCTGTGGAAATACGATGGAGGGGTTTGGGTTTGACGAGTGCCTGGAGAATTGTACCTGGCATCGCTTGTAGCATCACTTGTTAAGTATCGCCGGCCGGTGTGGCCGAGCGGTTCTAGGCGCGTCAGTCTGGATCCGCGCGACCGCTACGGTCGCAGGTTCGCATCCTGCCTCGGGTATGGATGTGTGTGATGTCCTTAGGTTAGTTAGGTTTAGGTAGTTCTAAGTTCTAGGGGACTGATGACCTCAGATGTCCCATAGTGCTCAGAGCCATTTGAACCATTTTTGTTAAGTATCGAGAAGGTGGTATTATAGTGTGGAAGTGCTTCTCATGGTTGCATCTGCATCTGCGTAGATATTCCGCAAGCCACGGTACGATTCGTGGTGGAGCGTACCCTGTACCACTACTAGCCACTTCCTTTCCTGTTCCACTCTCAATCAAAGCGAAGGAGAAACGGCTATTTCTATGCCTCCGTATGAACCCTAATTTCTCGTATCTTATATTCGTGGTCCTTATACGCAATGTACATTGGTGGCAGTAGAAACGTTTTCTCAATAGTCTTTCTCGAAAATAACGACGCCTTCCTTCCAGTAATTTCCATTTGAGTTCGCGAAGCACCCCCGTAACACTTACGTCTTGTTCGAACCTACTGATAACAAGTCAGGGAGCGCCACTCTGAACTGCTTCGATGTCCTCCCTAAATCCAACCTGGTACGGATCCCAAACACTCGAGCAGTACTCAAGAATAGGTCGCACCAGCTTCCTACATGCAGTCTCCTGTATAGGTGAACTACTCTTTCCTGAAATTCTCCCAATAAACCGAAGTCGACCATTCAACTTCTCTTCTCATATGCTCGTTCCATCTCATATCGCTTTGCAACGTTACGCCTAGATATTTAAATGACTATGTCAAGCAGGACACTAGTAATACTGTATCCGAACATTACAGGTTTGATCTCCCTACTAATCAGCATTAACTTACAATTTTTCCACATTTAGGGCTAGCTGTCATTCATCATACAACTGGAAATTTTGTCTAAGTCGTCTTGTATCTTTGTGCCAACCCCGTCCGCCAAATCCTTTACGTATACAGAGAACACCAGCGGTCCTGTCCCACTTACTTGGAACACTCCTGGCGATGGTCTTGTTTTCGCTCTTAAAAAAAAGTCAAATGCGAAAGGACATGAATACATTTTAGAGCACTGTGACTTCGTAAACTAGAGCAACAGTTTGGCGGCGATGATTGTATCAAAATGACAGTATGTCCTGTCATAGAGCAACATCAATGAGGCAGGGCTTTGTTGTGAATAACATTCCTGAAATAGGCTCACCTACTCAGCATACTCGGCCTGAAACGAATGCAACACCCTTAGGATGTATTAGAGGCCTTCGATTCAGACCTCAGTGTCCAACATCTCTATCTTGTACGGTTTTGTATTTTGAGGAAGAATGTATTACCATTTCTTGGCAGACAGACATTTCGTAGAAACTGTCCTCAGTAGAATTCAAGTCATCATAAAGGGAAAGGATGGAGACACCTTATACCAGTTTCCATTAACAGCTGCCCGGATACTTACGGTTCATAAATAATTACTGTTAATTTACAGCCTACACAGCCGTAACAACAGGGTGGAAAGAGAACCGAAGAATATCGAATGCAAGCTTGATGGCGATGAATAAAGAGGTTATTACTGCCATCAAAAACAACTACCGTGAGTAACAATAACGAGTTTGTTTCCAAACAAGACACACAGGGTACAAAATTAACATTACACTGCTGTGCCGGTATTTGTGGGGTGAGAAATCAAAGAAAATGGATTACTCTTCAACAAGCTACCGTCCAAGGTCCCCTTATACTAAAACACTCACTAAGTATCCCTGAACAACCTCCAAAATTTTATCGGTGGATTTCGGGTGCTCCTTCTGAAGCACGACTTCATTGTCGCAATGACCATTGGCGAAGATGGCAATTAGTGTTATTCGGTTGGCGTATCGGCAGTCAAGCCCCTGGTGCCCCCCCTCCCCCCCCCCCCCCCCCATTTTTCTTTTTTGATGATACGAGCAAAGGTTTGTGGTAAAATTTCCCACTACAGTGTTAGCTAAGTTTACATGGTACCTGTGGTGGCCATAGAAGAACGTGTGATTGTGGGTTAGTTGAAACTGGCTGTATTTAACTTTTCCACAAGCAATGATGTATTTTTTCCTCAATGATTATGGTACTATTAGTAGTACTTGGGGATCTCAAGTGCAACCTTCTGCAACCTAATATACTGTCCAGTCACATTAACGTGCTCACCTATCGCAGGCCTGTATAATCGCATTTTGCTGCGAGACGTGTAGTAAGAGAGTCGTGAGGTTCCGGAAGGTACTGACAGGGAACTGGAGTCATGCCGACTCCAGCGACGTGGCCAGCTGTGCTGGGGCGAACAGCCCGATCGAGATGGTCCCGCAGAGTTTCGATTGGGTTGAAATCTGGGGAGTTTGGCGGTCAGGTGAGCAAGGTAAACTCACCCTGGTGCTCTTCGAACCACGCATATACACTACAAACAAATGGTTCAAATAGCTCTGAGCACTATGGGACTTAACATCTGAGTTCATCAGTCCCCTAGAACTTAGAACTACGTAAACCCAACTAACCTAAGGACAGCACACACATACATGCCCTAGGCAGGATTCAAACCTGCGACCGTAGCGGTCGCGCGGTTCCAGACTGAAGCTCTTAGGACCGCTCGGCCACATCGGCCGGCCACTACAAACATTGCGACACGTTGCACTGTCCTGCTGGAAGATGCCACTATGCCAAGAAAAAACAGACTGCATGTAGGACATGGGCACCAGGATACGTGCATACTTGTTTTGACCCATCGTGTCTTCCATAATGACGTGAACACCCAGGGAATGCCACGAAAATATTTCCCAGACCTTAAAGTTACCTCCTCCCGGCCTGGACGCTTCTGGCGATGGAGCATAAAACATGATTCATCTGGAAAAGAAAAAGCCCTTCGTCTTCTATGAAAAGCAGTCAGCATGGGTGCATGAACCAACTCCTGCTGTGGAGGCCTGTACGCAGCAATATTTGCCCAACGGTCATTGAGGAGACGCTATTGGTAGCCTATTGGTTCATCTGGGTCAGTTACTCAACAGCTTCGCGTCTATTGGCCCGTACGCATCTCCGCAACCATCGTTCACCCCTGTAATCTATGGCCGTAGTGCACGACCTTTGCCTCGGTGCGCTTTGGATATCGCAATTTTGTCATGCACGGTATACTTCGATCACGACTAAACGCAAACAGTTTACAAAGCTAGCCGTTTCGGAAATGCTTCCACGCTTAGGTCGAAAGTCAGTGATCGCGCCTACGTCAGATAAATCGCTCAGTTTCCGATTTACGACAACGACTGCACTGTTTTCGTGTCCCCCTGATACGCTCTATATACTCTCCTATGTTAGTGCTGCCACCTGTCGTCTGTGAATGGTTATTGGACGTTGAGGTTGAGCATAGGTGGTGGCCGCATACCTGTAACTGGACCATGTGACTTCGAGGATGCCTGCGTGACAGTGATTCTAACCGATCGACACGCTGAACGTCAATTCCAGGTTGACATTAAACGCCCCATCATACGCTGTGTAACTGAACATAAACACAAGCCTACTCTACCACTGGCACGTCGTTCAAGCTCTGCCGCGACGGATTGCTGCTATGTTAAAGGTGAAAGTGGGACATGAAGGTAGCTGGCTAATTAGGAAGGTGGTCATAATACGTGTAATACACACTGTAATGCGACTAAGCTAGGTATGCCCTGTGGCATTGCGACTTGGGACACCAAGCAGAACGTGCGATCGCTACATGTGTACTTTCTCTTCTCGCCTACGTACCGAGGCTAGTATGAAATTTTGGGAGCGAATGAGACCACTCCCAGATGTAAAACGAGACGTTAGTTGGAAGGCCCGTTACGGGAAGAGAGGCGCGAACATCGGCTCCAGCCGGGCGGAACCGATTCGGGACGCGCGGAAGTAAATTGCAGGGCCGAACCAGAGGCTCTGCGTTCTCTGGTGAAAGCCAGCACGTGCACGCACCTTAACGGAATAGCTTAGCTCTTTTACTTACCTCCAAAATCAAGATTATGCATCTCTCCTCACAATTAAGCCTTATCGATCACGCAGAAAAGTAAGATAAAGACCAATGTGACGATTTATATGTCTTCCTTTGGGGTTCAGCTATTGAGCAGCTTTTTTACTAATCTATATGATTAGACATTTAATCTACATGTCCATCTACGATGGAACTTCTGTCTCATTACGGCTGAATATTTTACGGTCGACGCCATTTGGGGTGAGGGGTGGGGGGGGGGGGGGGGTGGGGGGGGTGGGGGGAGCAAGGTATAAACGATGGAATATGTTGAATAATTACTAGAAAGCACACAAAAATGTCTTACTTGTGTTGTTACTGTTAGCAGCAACTTTTCTTGGTGAACTTTCTCCGTGACTCTTGTCGTGCGGACTTTCCCACAGACATTCTTGGTGATTGGAGGCGTCTCCGCATCTTGAAGACTAAGAGGTAGATATCTGATTCTCGAACATATCGTGCGATACACAGCGGATGGATAAAAATATGGAAACGCCGCAAGAAATCCATGCTTGTATATAATTACAAATACTAGCCAAGCCTGTACGTTGCACTGTTGTTGTATTTGACCAACAGCACGTGTGAAATGTTCTCAATACGTAACAAGTGCCAGTCGTAGTCAGAACAATGCTCTATCTAGTTGTGAGTGCATTATGTCGGATCTCTGAGCATTCGAACGTGGGCAAGTTGGTTCTCGTATGCTGTGTGCTTCCGTAACCGAGGTGGCCGAAACATTTGCTGTTTCAAGAGGTGCAGTATATTTGATTTATATCGCATACAGGGAAAACGGGAAAATATCATCCGGTAAGTCACAACCCGGACGAAAGTGTGTGCTGAGTGAGAGAAAATGGAAAAGCACTATGGGACTTACACTACTGGCCATTGAAATTGCTACACCACGAAGATCACGTGCTACAGACGCGAAATTTAACCGACAGGAAGAAGATGCTGTGATATGCAAATGATTAGCTTTTCAGAGCATTCACACAAGGTTGGCGCCGGTGGCGACACCTACAACGTGCAGACATGAGAAAATTTTCCAACCGATTTTTTATACACAACCAGCAGTTGACTGGCGTTGCCTGGTGAAACGTTGTGATGCCTCGTGTAAGGAGGAGAAATGCGTTCCATCACGTTTCCGACTTTGGTAAAGGTCGGATTGTAGCCTATCGCGATTGCGGTTTATCGCATCGCGACATTGCTGCTCGCGTTGGTCGAGATCCAATGACTGTTAGCAGGATATGGAATCGGTGGGTTCAGGAGGGTAATACGGAACGCCGTGCTGGATCCCAACGGCCTCGTATCACTAGCAGTCGAGATGACAGTCATCTTATCCGCATGGCTGTAACGGATCGTGGTTGGTTGGGGAAAGAGACCAGACAGCATGGGCATCGGTCTCATCGAATTAGGGGAGGATGGGGAAGGAAGTCGGCCGTGCCCTTTCAGAGGAACCATCCCGGCATTTGCCTGGAGCGATTTAGGGAAATCACGGAAAACCTAAATCAGGATGGCTGGACGCGGGATTGAACCGTCGTCCTCCCGAATGCGAGTCCAGTGTCTAACCACTGCGCCACCTCGCTCGGTAACGGATCGTGTAGCCACGTTTCGACCCCTGAGTCAACAGATGGGGACGTTTGCAAGACAACAACCATCTGCACGAACAGTTCGACGACGTTTGCAGCAGCATGGACTATCAGCTCGGAGGCCATGGCTGCCGTTACCCTTGACGCTGCATCACAGACAGGAGCGCTTGCGATGGTGTACTCAACGACGAACCTGGGTGCACGAATGGCAAAACGTCATTTTTTCTGATGAATCCAAGTTCTGTTTACAGCATCATGATGGTCGCATCCGTGTTTGGCGACATCGCGGTGAACGCACACTGGAAGCGTGTACTCGTCATCGCCATACCGGCGTATCACCCGGCGTGATGGTATGGGGTGCCATTGGTTACACGTCCCGGTCACCTCTCGTTCGCATTGACGGCACCTTGATAAGTGGACGTTACATTTTAGATGTATTACGACCCGTGGCTCTACCCTTCATTCGATTCCTGAGAAACCCTACATTTCAGCAGGATAATGTACGACCGCATGTTGCAGGTCCTGTACGGGCCTTTCTGAATACAGAAAATGTTCGACTGCTGCCCTGGCCAGATCTCTCACCAACTGAAAACGTCTGATCAATGATGGCCTAGCAACTGGCTCGTCACAATACGCCAGTCACTGAACTGTGGTATCGTGTTGAAGCTGCATGAGCAGCTGTACCTGTACACGCCATCCAAGCTCTGTTTGACTCAATGCCCAGGCGTATCAAGGCCGTTATTACGGCCAGAGGTAGTTGTTCTGGGTACTGATTTCTCAGGATCTATGCACCCAAATTGCGTGAAAATGTAATCACATGTCAATTCTAGTATAATATATTTGTCCAATGAATACCCGTTTATCATCTGCATTTCTTCTTGGTGTATCAATTTTAATGGCCAGTAGTGTAACATCTGAGGGCATCAGTACGCTAGACTTTAGAACTACTTAAACCTAACTAACCTAAAGACATCACACACATCCATGCCCGAGGCAGGATTCGAACCTGCGACCGTAGCAACAGTGCGGTTCCGGACTGAAGCGCCTAGAACCGCTCGACCCTAGCGGCCGGCTGAGTGATAGAAACAGACGGTATATTGTGTCACATCCTGGTATTTCATGGGGCCCATGGCTACTCTGCAAGGTCTCGCTACTGTCAAGGTTTATGTGACCATATTGCTGATCAGGTCCATCCCATGGAGCAGTGTTTGTTCACCAGTGATGAAGCTGTGTTCCTAAATGACAGGGCCGCTGTTCACACGGTTCGCATAGTCCAGGACAGGTTTTGTGATCACGAAGATGAATCGTTGCCTTTCCCCAGGCCACAAAAGTCACCAGATCCCAATATTATTGAGCCTTTGTGATCTTCTTTGGCGAGAAGGACTCGTGATCGCTATTCATCTCCATCATCGTTACATAAACTTGCTAAAATTTTGCAGGAAGAAAAATTGCAGAACCTGTATTTATCCATCCCGAGACGACTGGAAGCCGTTATGGATGCCAAATGTTTTCCTACGCTGTATTAGACATCTACATCTACAACTACATGGTTACTCTGCAATTCACACTTAAGTGCCTTTCAGAGGGTTCATCGAACCATTTTCATACTACTTCTCTACCATTCAACTTTTGAATGGCGTGTGGGAAAAAGGAACACCTAAATCTTTCAGTTCGAGCTCTGATTTCTCTTATTTTATTATGATGATCATTTCTCCGTACGTAGGTGGGTGTCAACAAAACATTTTCGCATTCGGAAGAGAAAGTTGGTGATCGTAATTCCGTAAATAGATCTCGCATCAAAGAAAACCGCCTTTGTTTCAGTGAATGCCACCCAAATTCGCGTATCATGTCAGCGACATTCTCACTCCTATTGCGCTATAACACGAAACGGGCTGCCCTTCTTTGCACATTTTCGATATCCTCCGTCAATCCTACCTGGTAAGGATCCCACACCGCGCAGCAATATTCCAGCAGAGGACGGACAAGTGTAATGTAGGCTGTCTCTTTAGTGGGTTTGTCGCATCTTCTAAGTGTTCTACCAACAAAGCGCAGTCTTTGTTTCGCCTTCCCCACAATATTATCTATGTGGACTTTCCAATTTAAATTGTTCGTAATTGAAATTCCTAGGTATTTAGTCGAATTGACAGCCCTTAGATTTGTGCGATTTATGGTATAGCCAAAATTTATCGGATTTCTTTTAGTACCCATGTGCATGACGTCGCACTTTTCTTTGTTTAGTGCCAATTGCCACTTTTCGCATCATACAGAAATTCTCTCTAGATCATTTTGTAATTGGGACTGATAGTCTGATGATTTTACTAGACGGTAAATTACAGCATCATCTGCAAACAATCTAAGGTGCCTACTCAGATTATCACCTAGACCATTTATATAAATCAGGAACAGCAGAGGACCTATGAAACTATCTTGCGGAACACCAGATATCACTTATGTTCTACTCGATGATTTACCGCCTATCACTACGAATTGTGACCTCTCTGAGAGGAAATCACGAATCCAGTCACGTAATTGAGACGATACTCCATATGCACGCAATTTGATTAATAGTCGCTTGTGAGGAACGGTATCAAAAGCCTTCTGGAAATCTAGGAATATGGAATCCATCTGAGATCCCTTGTCGACAGCACTCATTACTTCATGGGAATAAAGAGCTAGCTGTGTTGCACAAGAACAATATTTCCTGAATCCGTATTGGTTATGTGTCAATAAGTCATTTTCTTCAAGGTGATTCATAGTGTTCGAGTACAGTATATGCTCAAAAATCCTATTGCAAATTGAGGTTAGTGATATGGGTCTGTAATTCAATGGGTTACTCCTATTTCCTTTCTTGAATATTTGTGTGACTTGTGCTACTTTCCAGTCTTTAGGAACAGACCACCCGTCAAGTGAGCGGTTGCATATGATTGCTAAGAAAGGCGCTATTGTGTCTGTATACTCTGAAAGGAACCTGATTGGTGTACGATCTGGACCGGAGGACTTGCCTTTCTTAAGTGATTCGAGTTGTTTCGCAACACCTAAGACATCTACTTTTATGTCACTCACGCTAACAGCTGTAATGACATGGTAATGTTTTGTGGTTTTGGTGTTTCTATGTTTTTGTCGACCCCCAGAATGTATACAAAATGAACTGAAACCTCACCAACAAAATTTCGTGGTTTGTTCAGGGATATTTTCAGAGTATTTTGATGTGGTCTCCAGTGTCTGGTTGCGGAATAATAGTGTAATTATGATTGATTCGTTGATTTTATCCATGATGGATACGAGGTCGCAGTCGTTAAAATCATTGTTAAAATGTAGGCTCAACCGTATTTCATAGAGGAAAAGCACTAAAACTGATGCGTTTGGAAGGAGCAAGCCTTCAACATCAAAATTATTATACAAGAATCTTGTAACAGTGGTGAAGATAAAGATATAAATACAGATATTTAAAATTCGTGGTTACTCCTCTATAATCGTGTATTCCTAAAATGTGACCGAGCGAGGTGACGCAGTGGTTAGAACACTGGACTCGCATTCGGGAGGACGACGGTTCAATCCCGCGTTTGGCCATCCTGATTTAGGTTTTCCGTGATTTCCCTAAATCGCTCCAGGCAAATGCAGGGATGGTTCCTTTGAAAGGGCACGGCCGACCTCCTTCCCCATCCTTCCCTAATCCGATGAGACCGATGACCTCGCAGTTTGGTCTCTTTCCCCAAATCAACCCAACTAAAATGTGCTTCCACATCATTCGTCCAATCCACAAAATAAACTAAAATGCAGGCCGTATCAGCAGCCTCACAGCATGATGCACAGCCTGTATACCTCTAAGAAGAAACATCCGGAATGCAAGCACTTAAGTAGTGGGGCTGTTTACTTTGTGTGCGTAAACAAGAAATGAAGGAAAAACCGATAATCAAAGATAATGTACACCCTTATGAAGATGCTCGGGAGTTCGAATCTCGTCACGAACAGAATGTGAACAGTATTGCTATATTTAAAGTAGCTAATCAAAGACTGATATTACAACATAACCGTAAAGTTTTGGAAAACTAGTTTGCGTCTCCTATAATCTTTCCATTTCGTGTATTTTCGTATCATAGTCTATAACTGTTCCAATGGATCCAGTTTTCTACCAATATCCCCTATATGCGAAATTGTGGGGTCTCCTATTCCCAACAAAATGTGGTTAGCTTAATAGATGTGCATGGGTACAGTTGAATTTTCGAAATTATTAAGTTGAAAGGCGTCCTTATGATCTTTATACTTCAACTTGAACGATCTACTAGTCTGATCTATGTCTTTTGTTAGCTACTTTATTTACAGTAATATCATATTTTATCAGTGGATGAATGACCTGCAGGCGCATCTTGCGAAGACACTATTACAAAGAAAGTTACCATAAATAACTTTTGCTTCTGTGAAAATACCATAATATTCGTGAAAAAGCATGTAATACGCGTTCATCGAACTTACAACACGTCTAGAGATGCAAAGGTACTGTGATGTGGTCGAGGGGACGGATTAGCATACATTCCTTGTGGTGCACTTCCACTGCATTTAGTGAACCCATAGACGAAATACATGTCGCTCAATTATTCAGTAAACCTTTCTATATTGTTTTGTATCACTCTTAATGTACAACTTATACTGCCGTAAAAATAAACCGGAGTCAGAAACGAGCAGTAGGTACTGAACGCAAGCTCGAAAACGAAGAATGCAGAAGGTATCACTTTAAGTTCCGTGAGTGAATAGGACAAGTTTGCTTCCAAAGAAGACATGCATCGCTTACCAAATGGATCAAATGGCTCTGAGCACTATGGGACTTAACTGCTGTGGTCGTCAGTCCCCTAGAACTTAGAGCTACATAAACCTAACTAACCTAAGGACTTCACACACATCCATGCCCGAGGCAGGATTCGAACCTACGACCGTAGCGGTCGCGCGGTTCCAGGCTGTAGAGCCTAGAACCGCTCGGCCACTCCGGCCGGCCATCGCTTACCGTCGACATTTGTTCCACTGTCTAATACTGATAAAAAGAGAAATAAGTGTAACAAATAAAACAAGGTGCAGTGCAATTACATTGTAACAAACTATCCGCGAGCACGGGTCCATTGTTAAAAAAAACTCAGAAAATATCCTTCAGTCGGCGTGCAAGGTGTTTAACACTCGCGGTAATGATATACTATGGTTGATGATTGCCTTATAAAAATTGCTCTGTGGGGTGGAATTACGCGAGCTTGCGAGTTACAAGTGGTTGAAGTCTTCCATTTCGAGTGGGATTTTTAAATTTGAGGTAAGGTTGTATGGGACCAAGCTGCTGAGGTCATCGGCCCCTAGGCTTACACACTAATTAAACTAGTTAAACTAACTTACGCCAAGGACAACACACACACCCATGCCCGAGGGAGCACTCGAACTTCCTACGGAGGGAGCCGCGCGAACCGTGACAAGGCGTCCAAGACGTCGCGGCTACCTCGCGCGGCCGAGTGAAATTGTTTTGTAACACGACGTGGGAGGATGCATCCGTGGTCTTCTGTCGTTCTGCTTATTGATGTTATATGGCGACGGGCATGTTCGTGGTCAAAAAAAATAAATAAATAAATAAATAAATAAATAAATAAAAATGGTTACAATGGAGGCTTAAATTCTGTTTCTGTCTCTCATCTGTTTTGATCTCAGTTTCCAGGTAGTTCGTCGAAGTCAGTGAGCTGGAACCGGATGGATAATTCACGAACGACCATTGACCCCGAATAACTGGATCCCATTGTTTCTCAAGGCAATCTTGTAACTTTGCATTTGTACTTCAAAGATGAATTGATTTGTTTTATTCTAATTTTGGTGGTGGAATTTTCCTGTGGTGTCTTCAAAACCGTTATTATAGTAGCGCCTTTTTAATCATAAGTGTAGTATGGACGGAACAGGATTCCTCCAAAGTTGTATTGAGTTGTGACAGCTAAAGACACTCATAACCGTGTTCAGTACTTTTTTAAATTTAAATTATATAGATAGTGCCGTATACTGCTCTCTTATAGCATATCTCACGAAATAGGCGTCAAACGAAAAAACTGTAAAGAGCGAAACTTGTCTAGCTTGAAGGGGGAAACCAGATGGCGCTATGGTTGGCCCGCTAGATGGCGCTGCCATAGGTCAAACGGGTATAACTGCGTTTTTTTTAAATAGGAACCCCCATTTTTATTACATATTCGTGTAGTACGTAAAGAAATATGAATGTTTTAGTTGGACCACTTTTTTCGGTTTGTGATAGATGGCGCTGCAATAGTCACAATCGTATAAGTAAGTGGTGTCACGTAACATTCCGCCAGTGCGGACGGTATTTGCTTCGTGATACATTACCCGTGTTAAAATGGACCGTTTACTAATTGCGCAAAAGGTCGATATCGTGTTGATGTATGACCATTGTGATCAAAATGCCCAACGGGCGTGAGCTATGTATGCTGCTCGGTATCCTGGACGACATCATCCAAGTGTCCGGACCGTTCGCCGGATAGTTACGTTATTTAAGGAAACAGAAAGTGTTCAGCCACATGTGAAACGTCAACCACGACCTGCAACAAATGATGATGGCCAAGTAGGTGTTGTAGCAGCTGTCGCGGCTAATCCGCACATCAGTAGCAGGCAAATGGCGCGAGAATCGGGAATCTCAAAAACGTCGGTGTTGAGAATGCTACATCAACATCGATTGCACCCGTACCATATTTCGATGCACCAGGAATTGCATGGCGACGACTTTGAACGTCGTGTAAAGTTCTGCCACTGGGCACAAGAGGAATTAAGGGACGATAACAGATTTTTTGTAGGCGTTGTATTTAGCTACGAAGCGTCATTCACCAACAGCTGTAACGTAAACTGGCACAATATGCACTATTGGGTAACGGTAAATCCACGATGGCTACGACAAGTGGAACATCACCGACCTTGGCGGGTTAATGTATGATCCGCCATTATGGGAGAAAGGATAATTGGCCCTCATTTTATCGATGGCAACCTAAATGGTGCAATGTATGCTGATTTTCTACGTAATGTTCTACCGATGTTACTACATGATATTTCACTGCATGACGCAATGGCGATGTACTTCCAACATGATGAATGTCCTGCACATAGCTCGCGTGCGGATGAAGCGGTATTGAATAGCATATTTCATGACAGGTGGATTGGTTGTCGAAGCACCGTACTATGGCCCGCACGTTCACCGGATCTGACGTCCCCGGATTTCTTTCTGTGGGGAAAGTTGAAGGATATTTGCTATCGTGATCCACCAACAACACCTGACAACATGCATCGGCGCATTGTCAATGCACGTGCGAACATTACGGTAGGCGAACTACTCGCTGTTGAGAGGAATGTCGTTACACGTATAGCCAAATGCATTGAGGTTGACGGACATCATTTTGAGCATTTATTGCATTAATGTGGCATTTACAGGTAATCACGCTGAAACAGCATGCGTTCTCAGAAATGATAAGTTCACACTGGAACAACCAAAATAAAATGTTCAAACGTGCCTACGTTCTGTATTTTAATTTAAAAAACCTACCTGTTACCAACTGTTCGTCTAAAATTGTGAGCCATATGTTTGTGACTATTGCACCACCATCTATCACAAAGCGAAAAAAGTGGTCCAACTAAAACATTCATATTTCTTTACGTACTAGACGAATATGTAATAAAAATGGGGGTTCCTATTTAAAAAAACGCAGTTGATATCCGTTTGACGTGTAGCAGCGCCATCTAGCGGGCCAACCATAGCGCCATCTCGTTTTCCCCCTCAAGCTAGACGAGTTTCGTTCTTTGTAGTTTTTTCGTTTGATGCTTATTTCGTTAGATATTTGGCCCGATTACTATCAATGGACCACCCTGTATATATAGATAGTGTGGTCTGTCTGAAGTTTCGGATGAGATTATGTCGAAAACTATACGTCTGGTAAAAATAGTGGGTAAGATAAGTTCGTAAACAAAGGCCCTTCTTGACGATGGAGATGCCTTTGTCCAGTCATTGGGAGAGCTTCATTTCTCCGGCGCAAACGACACAATGTTGCTAGAAGAGGAGCAAATTCTTTCGCAAAGTCTATGTTGACGAACCACGAGAACTTTACAGCACTTCATAGACGCTTACGTGTCTGTCATAGCTCCCAGCTTGAGAGACAGATAATTGTGGCTCCAGACCGACCGAGCCGTCGGCAAGCAGACTCGTTAAGCTATCGGTTACGAACCCTACTGCAGATACCGCAGGGGCAATGGAAGCGGGGAGGCGGCCTCGTGACTAGCGCAGGGAAACAAAAAAGCTGTATTCTGCGTTTCACCGAGACGACCTCGCCGTTATCTGTAGCTTTCCTGCTGGAAGCACCTGCCACTGTTCGCAGTCCGCCTCTGCGTAAAGTTACGTTACCACTACTGCGTAAGTTACAAGGAACAAATGTAGAATGAAAGCCGAGGTTATCCATATAGGTGGCAACCACTCGTTGCTACGGTCTGTGTGCACAAGCCGCAGATTTCCTTATCTCTATATGACTGGCGAAATGAAACTTTGCTGTGGAAATGTAATTACGCACTTACAGAAGCCTGTAAACTTAATGATGTTCTCACCTATACATTTTAAATTCGTGTCTGATAAAATTTTGTTCCGACAAATATAGATATATTTTAATGTCTGAGAACAGTAAGCACAACATATTTATAGTTAGCTTCTATTTCATTGGACACTGGACTTCGCTGTAGGCAGATCATATGCAGTTTCCTTTACAATTGCGGGTTCTCCTAACTTTCGAGCACTCGAAGAGGAACTTGTGATTTTAGGTTCTCTTACACGTTAATCCTTCTATTTATTACGTTTTCAACAAACACGATGGTTATTTCCTTTTCATTGCAACATGTTACATTTACGCACAGAACTTGCCATTACACATCTACCAAATCTGTCGCCAGAAATGAAATGTTTGGAGGTACATGTGCTCGGCAAACATGACTTAATAGTCAGAGACAAAGAAGAAATATACATTGAATGTTTTAACGTGTCATTTACATTTTAAATTTTTGGATGATTACCACTAAAATTCAAATTTGTGAAAAATGGTTTTATAAATAAAAATAACCTTCTAGAACATTACACTTTTACAATATCAAGAAACAATAAACTTGTTACATGGCTGCTATGGATGTGACAGAGCCACACGCATCAGCGTCATTTTATCAGAAGTAACTTCATAGAAGAAAATACAAAGATAAATTGCATCGCAAGTTACAGAAATGAGAGAAAGAAATGACAGAATAAAATACCCAATATCTTGTAGCGATAAGGACTGAATTGACCTGCATCCAACTGAGCAAAATCCTATACCCTTAATACCATTATACGCTGGCATGTTGCTGCTTTATCAGACATGAAGTGAAGAAAATTATGAAATCTACAGAAATATTGAAAGTGCATCGTTTGGATGGAATCGCATCGTACGCTGAACACTATGGTTCTTGTGCTAACGAATGGGGACACAGGTACACTCAGAAGACATTCCGAGCTGGGAACAGTTAAATTTATATATTTGGTTTTTACTGGCACTGATGCCCATATCATGAAGTCAGCACCATACTACACGGCTGATACGTGGAATGATAAGAATGAAATTCGTGTATGAACATAGTAGCTAATTAAAGATCGTTAAAAACAGCATGGTAACTGATGACAACGTTTAAGAGAAAAAGCTAAAGAATGCAACAAATATACTAGTAGCTGGTAAAAACTCATTAAATACATCATGGTAAGTGATAGAAAATACAATTATTGTAGATTATTGAAGAGGAGAAGGTAGAGAATACAACAAATACACTAATTCATTGTGAAGTAATATTGCGACATATTGTTTATACAAAGATTAAAATTAAACATTATGTAAATACTATCTTCTGACAGTCCAAGGGCTTTTGCAGAAGCTCTTCGTGGGGATACATTCGACTACACGCGTAGGTTACAATATCTTAAATATACTTGATGATTCTGTACGTTGCCTTATTTTCGAAAGTGACAAAAGTGATTCGATTCGTGAAAAATTAATGTTTCAAGGCGGTTATTGTACTGCACAAAGTAACTTGTCCATCGCTGCATCGTATATACAAAAACGGGTGATTAGAATAATCTTGTGATGTACAGTCTCAATATCAAATACAGGATTTTCTGACAGCTTTGCAATTGACGAAGAAGCATATACTTATGATGGCCATTAGGAGCCGTCTACGGCACGTCCAGCCCTTAAACCACTGTCATCTTGGGGAACAGGTTGCAGTACGGGTGCCCTCTGGATCATCGCACTTTTCCCATTCCTCGCGTCTTATACCATCGCTTTAAGTTCACGGACGTAGTCGGATGGGTTGAAATCGCTTTTAAGCAGATATCCACTGTGTGTTGCCTCCTTCGCGAAGAGATCCACATACCCTTTTTGATCGAATGGAATCCAGAGGCAGTTCGCCGAAGCTACACACTGCTACAACTCAACGACCTTTTGCAGAGACTGATGCCTTATTTCTTGACTAACGGAAGGCGTTCGACACCGTTCCACACTGTCGATTAACGTGCAAAATATGAAAATATGCAATATGAGATCAGCGCTGTGGGTGAAGGGTTACCCGCAAAAGATAATGGTGTGCAAAGTTTAAGGAAGAAAGTAGTAAATCAGGATGTATCACTGCCAAGTAACACAGCTTGACGATACTTGGCCCACACACAGAAAGATCTGCTACAGTATAGTCCAGAGGTAACTGAAAGTAATACACAATGACGCGAACAGAAATGACACTTTTATTCAAAGATAATACGAGATTAAGTTAATAATTATCCGCAATTTAGTTATATTTTTGTTTATTTCGGTAGTACTGTTGTTTTACGTTGATGACACATGCTTTGTTTATTTGTTGGTATATCTTTGCAACTTTCAAGCTACTAGGTTAGTTTCGTTATAGATGCCGTGCTGTTAATCGTGGCTGCTCCGCTGTCTACTTGCACCATAGAAGAGCAACGTTCAGTGATCCGTTTCTTCTTCTGAAGGCGTATCAGGAGCCGAAATTCATATAAGATTTTCGGTACAAAAAAATGTTTGGCATAACGGAGTGTCTACGAATGGATTGAAAAATTCCGAAATGGTCCCACAAGTGTTACGCACAATGAAGGAGCCGGACGGCCAAAAATGAAGAAACCATTGAGCGTTCACATGAAATGATTCTCTAATATCAAGAGCTCAGATGGAAACCCAGTTCTAAGCAAAGAAGGGAAAGCAGAAAGGTGGAAGGAGTATATAGAGGGTCTATACAAGGGCGATGTACTTGAGGACAGTATTATGGAAATGGAAGAGAATATAGATGAAGACGAAATGGGAAATACGGTACTGCGAGAAAAGTTTGACAGAGTACTGAAAGACCTGAGTCGAAACAAGGCCTTGGGAGTAGACAACAGTCCATAAGAGCTACTGACAGCCTTGGGAGAGCCAGTCCTGACAAAACTCTACCACCTGGTGAGCAAGATGTATGAGACAGGCGAAATACCCTCAGACTTCACGAAGAATATAATAATTCCAATCACAAAGAAAGCAGGTGTTAACAGATGTGAAAATTACCGAACTATCAGTTTCCTAAGTCACAGCTGCAAAATACTAACACGATTTCTTTACAGACGAATAGAAAAACTGGAAGAAGCCAACCTCGGGGAAGATCAGTTTGGATTCCCTAGAAATGTTGGAACATGTGAGGCAATACTGACCCTACGACTTATTTTAGAAGAAATATTCAGGAAAGGCAAACCTACGTTTCTAGCATTTGTAGACTTAGAGAAAGTTTTTGACAATGTTGATTGGAATACTCTCTTTCAAATTCTAAAGGTGGCAGGGGTAAAATACAGGGAGCGAAAGGCTATTTACGAATTGTACAGAAACCATATGGTAGTTATAGGAGTCGAGGGACATGAAAGGGAAGCAGTGGTTGGGAAGGGAGTGAGACAGGGTTGTAGCCTATCTCCGATGTTATTCAATCTGTATATTGAGCAAACAGTAAAGGAAACAAAAGAAAAATTCGGAGTAGGTATTAAAATCTATGGAGAAGAAGTAAAAACTTTGAGGTTCACCGATGACATTGTAATTCTGTCAGAGACAGCAAAGGACTTGGAAGAGCAGTTGAATGGAATGGACAGTGTCTTGAAAGGAGGATATAAGATGAACATCAACAAAAGCAAAACGAGGATAATGGAATGTAGTCGAATAAGTCGGGTGATGCTGAGGGAATTAGATTAGGAAATGAGACACTTAAAGTAGTATTTTGCTATTTGGGGAGAAAAATAACTGATGATGTTCGAAGTAGAGAAGATAAAAAATGTAGACTGGAAATGGCAAGGAAAGCGTTTACGAAGAAGAGAAATTTGTTAACATCGAGTATAGATTTAAGTGTCAGGAAGTCATTTCTGAAAGTATTTGTATGGAGTGTAGCCATGTATGGAAGTGAAACATGGACGATAAATAGTTTGGACAAGAAGAGAATAGAAGCTATCGAAACGCGATGCTACAGAAGAATGCTGAAGATTGGATGGGTGGATCCCATAACTAATGAGAAGGTATTGAATAGAATTGGGGAGAAGAGGAGTTTGTGGCACAACTTGACAAGAAGATGGGTACCGGTTGGTAGGACATGTTCTGAGGCATCAAGGGATGACAAATTTAGCATTGGAGGGCAGCGTGGAGGGTAAAAATCGTAGAGGGAGACCAAGAGATGAATACACTATGCAGATTCAGAAGGATGTAGATTGCAGTAAGTACTGGGAGATGAAGAAGCTTGCACAGGATAGGGTAGCATGGAGAGCTGCATCAAACCAATCTCAGGACTGAAGACTACAACAACAACACTTTGCGGATAATAATTGACATACCCTCGTAATTATACTGAAGTCACCGCGATTCATGACACTTCAAAAACGGCGCAGTATTTTTGATCGCTATGGACAACAATGCATGCTCTGCAACATGCTTCCAGACTGTTGGTAAGGATTTCTTACGATAGCGCGTTCCATTCCTCCAGAAGCGCGGTCGGTGCAAGTGGATGTGTTGCAGCTCTTCTACCCAACCTCATTCCACACGTTCTCTCTGGGACTTAAGTGGCGGGAACGGGCAAGTCAGTCCATTCGCCGATTATGTGATTGTTCTAAGAGATCCTCCACCTGTGCTGTTGGACTGGATCACTGTCATCCACAAAAATAAACTCAAGGCCAAATGGACGTCTGAGAAGACGCGCATGGGAAAGGAGCGTACTGTCAAAATGACGTTGACTGGTGAATGAACCGTGTTCAAAGTTTTGCAGGTCAGTACGCTTATGCAAAATTGTGCTTCTCCACATTATAAAAGCCACGAAAACGTTCGAAAATGCTGGAAGTACCAAGATATGGGATATGGCAGGAAGCAGGAACACATAATGCACCAAGGAACGTCGCCGATCACCATCGTTTCGGTGGTCCAGGTGTTGTGGCGTGGAAAGGCATAATGGTGCGTGGGTGTGCTGACCATTATATCTTGGAACATGGTACATTCACTGGGCAACGTTACTGTGGCACTGTATTCCTTCTCCATGTGCATCTTTTCACTAGTGGCGCATTCAGCCCTGACTTCATTTTTATGGATGGAAAAAGAACGACCGCGTCGGACAGCGCAAGCGGAGGAGCTCATGGGATCTACATCTACATCTACATATATATCCGCTAGCCACCAAGCGGTGTGTGACGGAGGGCACAATTCGCGCCAAAGTCATATTCCCCCCCCCCCCTCCCCCAACTGTTCCACTCGCGGATCGCGCGAGGGAAAAACAACTGTCTGAACGCCTCAGTACGAGCTCTTTCCCTTATCTTTGAATCGTGATCATTGCGCGATTTGAAAGTTGGTGGTATAATAATATATGCTCTACATCCTCGGTGAAGATCGGATTTCGGAATTTAGTGAGCAGCCCCTTCTGTTTTGCGCACCGTCTGTTTTCAAACTTTCTATGAGATTTGTAAGGCTCTCGCGATGGCTAAATGTACCAGTCACGAATCATGCCGATCTTCTTTGGACCTTCTTAATCTCCTGAATCAGAACCAACCGGTAAGGGTCCCATACAGACGAACAATACTCCAAGACTGGACGAACTAACGTATTGTAAGCTATTTCCTTTGTTGAAGGACTGCATCGCTTCAGGATTCTATCAATAAACCGCAATCTAGAGTTCGCCTTACCCGTTACTCGTGTAATGTGATCATTCCATTTGAGATCATTTCGAATAGTCACACCCAGATACTTGACGCACGTTACCACTTCCAAAGACTGGGAATTTGTTTTGTAGTCGTACATTAATGGGAATTTTCGCCTTGTTATACGCAGTAGGTTACACTTACTAATATGGAGAGATTACTTCCAGTCATTACATCACGCATTTATTTTCTGCAAATCCTCACTGATTTGTTCACAACTTTCGTGTGATTCTACTTTCCTGTAGACTACAGCATCATCGGCAAACAGTCTAAGGCCGCTGTCAGTACCATCAACCACATCGTTTATGTAAATCGTAAAAAGCAGAGGACCTATTACGCTGCCCTGGCGCACACTTGAAGTTACGCTTGTTTCTGTTGAAGTCACCCCGTTCAGGACGACATAATGCTTCCTGTCTGTTAGAAAACTTTTTGTCAAACCGCAAATGTCATCGGATAGACAGTAAGCGCGCACTTTTTGTACCAAGTGACAGTGCGGAACTGAGTCGAACGCCTTTCGAAAGTCGAGAAATATGGCATCAACCTAGGATCCGGTATCTAGAGCCTGTTGTATATCATGCACAAAGAAGGCCTGCTGTGTCTCGCATGACTGCTGTTTCCTAAAACCGTGCTGGTTTTTGCAGATGAGCTTCTCAGAGTCTAGAAAGGTCATTATGTCTGAACACAAAATATGTTCCATGATTCTACAACAAATCGATATCAGTGAAATTGGCCGGTAATTATGTACATTCGATTTTCTACCTTTTTTATAGGTTGC
Source organism: Schistocerca serialis cubense (assembly GCF_023864345.2). Lineage (NCBI taxonomy): Eukaryota > Metazoa > Arthropoda > Insecta > Orthoptera > Acrididae > Schistocerca > Schistocerca serialis. The sequence continues at coordinate 361,070,493 of NC_064646.1, forward strand.
TATGACCTGGGCCTTCTTTCAATCCCGTGGAACTTTCCGCCGTTCCAATGATCTCTGACAGATGACGGGTAAGAATGTTGCTATATTTGTACCGTAGTCAACATAAAATCTTACAGGGATACCGTCTGGGCCAGATACCTTCCTGGTGTCTAAGGATCTTAACTGCTTTACAAACACTATGTCAGCCATCCTTTCGTTAAGGCAAATGGACTTTCCAGCCAGTTCCACGCCTTAAATTCCATCAAGCACATGCCTGACGCCTTGGAGAGACGTATTGTAGCACATGCCCCAACGAACAAGAAGCATTTGTCAACCGCGCTCGGGGGAAGTCAAACGTCCTACCACAAAAACTCCTTACCGACCTTGTGGGCGCCATGCAGAACATGTATTCCAGTCCGTAGTGATCACACATCACATTAAGAACGATTTCCTGCCTTTTGTGATCTCCATGGACCATAATAATCCGCGGTGACTTCGCTGTCATTATTGTCTATGAATAAAAGTACCTTTTCTGTTCTTCTCATTGCGTATTTATTTCATTTATCTTCCGTGTTGCACTACAGCATTTCTTTCTGTGTACGGTTCACGTTTCATCGAGCTACGTTGCTTGCGAGAGACACATCATGCGAAAGTTCATCACCAGTGTAGACCATGACATGTCGTTCGCAATGGAGAGAAAACTCGAGGCGTAATTACAACTTCGGGTATACCACATGTAGCTCTCATGCAAACGTTGGTACCATACGACGGCACCCCAAGTAAAGAAAGTCGCTGGCAGAAGCAACAATAAATCGGAGACCTCGACCTAGACACTTCCCCAAGTGTTTCCTTATGCAGCCGCAGTCGCAAAGTTATTAATGTCCGAGTGCAGTGTCGGTCAGTCCAGTCTATATTACCAGTCCCTTATCTGTGTAATCAGCATCCACTTTTAATCAGCGCTAACGACGACAGTAGCTTCTTAGCACAGATCCGGCTGCATGCGAATGGAACAGTTATCCAGAACTTTATATCCAGTTATTGACAATTGTACCTGATGTGAAAGAATATTTCAACAATGACGAAGCGCTAAATGTTATAATTGTCAGCGACAGTATCAAATGCAAGTGATCGGCGTGGACACTGATTTCCTCCAAAGTCAAGTATTTATCATGCAGTAGTTTTAATAAGTTACCGATAATATGTGTGTGTGTTGTAGTATCTGATTCACTTCCCGCCGACGTACTCATTAGTTGCTACAATGCACCGCATCACAAGGGTGTGTTGTAGGGCCATTATTGTTAAAAATATGTAAATAACCTAGTGGATAACTTTAGAATCCCTGCATAAGGCTTTTCACGGTTGGTTCTGTTTGTTTTTATTCATTGGCTTTTGATTTCATGACTATAACCATAATCTACACCTGTTAACAACTGTCTGTTTTGGCTGTTAGCTATTTTAAATCCATTGACAGCAAAAGAGGTACAACTTTTATTAAATTTGTATGTATACACTTTGATTATCTATGAACAAAAATTAAATGAATTTCATTTACTATAAAAAAGGTATTATTTTTTACTACCCAGTACGTATCCGATTTGTCTTCTGATATATTGGGTAATTGGGGTCTGTCCCCCAGGCAGGGCGATTCTTCGTTTTGGCTCTGCTCCTTCGGAGTGGCTATTCTCGGATGAAGTTTCGTGTTGCCGGTCTCCCTAGCTCATAAAAATGGACCTTGCCATACATGCAGGACCTAATTTTTTTCATAACTGGTTGTATGGACACTCTTAATTCCTTGATAGCTGAGAGTATGAATTTATACAACGTAATGTCTGTTATTCCCAACAGAGTGGTAACACAATGTTGGCATCAGCTGACATAATGTCTATTCGGTACAGTCTCACATATTATGACTCATATCTCCTTGTTCTCCACAAGTACAAAGAGGGTTGTCGAGATGTCCGACGAAATGCAATCTTTTTTTCCTTTAAACGACCGTGACAGGATTTCATTCGTGCAATAGTTGTATGAAATCCTTTTAACACCGTTTGCCACATATACTTATGAGTTGTGATCACAGAATGTACAGCTCTATAACGTTTCCTTTTGCCGTTGCTTCTTCCTCGGATGATGGTATTGTATACAGAAAAATTTCATTGGTAGAAAACTGAGGCGAAATGCAGGAAGACTTGCAGAGATATGGCGCTTAGCTTAGGGATTGCCAGTTACCCAACATATGAACAGTTGTAACGTACTGAGGATAAGTAGTTTGGAAGAGCTGATTTTGTATGAATATAGTCCCCGATTTAAAATTTGTAAACATGCGTGCAGAACGATTTAAAGTAGAACGACGGCATAGAAGTAATCGCAGGAAAGGCAGATTCCAACAGATTCATTGGAATAATCCTCATGAACGGAAGTACATCGACAAAGCTTCCAAAACTATCATTCCACCGATACTTGAATACTGCACCTCATTTTCGTATCATTGTCTTCCACAAAACATTATCTATTTGATTGTTTCAACTTCAGTTGTACTGAGTTGAACTGACAGCCTTTAGAGTTGTGTGATTTAACAGATTCTTTTAGTGCTCATGTGGATGATCCTACACTTTTCATTATTTAGGGTCAATTGCCTCTTTTTGCACCGTACAGGTTCCCTGTCTAAATCATTCTGAAAGTGTTTTTGATCTTCTGATGACTTTAGCAGGCGGTAAATGATAGCACTGTCTGCAAACAATGTAAGAAGTCTGCTCAGACTGTTTCCTAAATAGCTTATATAGATTAGAAAAAGCAAAGGGCCTATAACATTTCCTTGGTGAACGCCAGATATCACTTCTGTTTTACACGATGACATTCCGTCAATGACTACGAACTGTGTCCTTTCGCCGTCCGTGGTGGCCGAGCGGTTCTAGGCGCTACAGTCTGGAAGCGCGTGACCGCTACGGTCGCAGGTTCGAATCCTGCCTCGGGCATGGATGTGTGTGATGTCCTTAGGTTAGTTAGGTTTAAGTAGTTCGAAGATCTAGGGGACTGATGACCTCAGAAGTTAAGTCCTATAGTGCTGAGAGCCATATGAACTAATTTGTGTCCTTTCTGACAGGAAATCACGTATCCAGTCACATAATCGAGACGATGCGCCGTAAGCACACAATTTCATTAGAAACCGCTTGTGAGCAATCAGATATCTGACACAATTCGCTGTCACGGTCAAATGGTGCTGTTCTTACTGCTGTTGGTGTGACAGAGTTTAAACAGCGACACCTTGCTGCCGCTGTGTGAGCGTCCTGAGGGTAAGCACGCATCCACTAGCGACAACACGGGCCTTTGCGTTTCTTCTCGCTTCCCGCAACTGTAACATCGTGATAACAAATACGTACTACATTCAAGAGAGAAAGCCATCTGGCCCACTTCCAATGCAACATTCCCGCCAACAGACAGCTCACACGGAGACCTCATTCTCCTTTTTCTTATAACGATCCTGATTCGTTTTGTTACTCATCAACGAACTGCACTTAAAAAGCCCTTCCTTACAGCATATCTAAAAAAGAATAGTGACAAACTATGTACTGACACAAATCTAACTCCAAGACTTGAGCACTGCATTCTTAAATACGCATTTCTTCAAGCAAATGGTGTTCTTTACAGTTATGAAAAGACCTACAGAGCTACATAGGGCGTTAAAAAAGTACTCCATATTCTGAGAGCTGGTAGTTTGGAGCAAGACAAGAAAAAAATCGTTCAGTAAACATGGACTCTAAAACGCATACCTTAAGAGCAATGAATACTCGCTTATCTTCGGTATTGTGAAACACATGCCTTCTGCTGCAAGATATGCTGTTACGAACGACCTACGGAATGAAATAAACAAGTGAGTAAGCAAATGTGAGGACATTATTCTTTAAATGTGAAACAGCAGAGCTAATGTAATCTACTTGCTACTGCATACAACCTCTACTTCTGAGACGTCCCTAAAGCAAGTCTTCAGTATGGTGTCGATTCATACTAAGGCACTCTTCTGTCCAATGTCCAGGGAATCATGCACTCTCTGGCAAACTCCAGGTTGGTCACGAGTGCACTGGGAGTCGTTCACGTCGCGTTCTTACAGTGTTTCTACACCATTTTCGCCAACGCACTGAACCCTCTGTCCAATCTATTGCCCATTAAATGCCTGTGCGAGGTGTTCTCGGACATTTCGGAGACAGTGGGCTGGTGCTACATCATCCATCAACCACACCTCCAACAGTTGTTATTATGGTACCTCCTCTAGCAGGACAGGCGATTCATTTGTTTACTGGATTCTGTAGATAATTTGCAAGGCAAACAACTTTCGGTGGAAGTGAAATGTTATACAGTTCCGAAGATGAACAGGTGCACATACTGCATTTTTGAGCTCATATATTTTCGATATTTTAGTCTTGTTTTGATCCTTACCACCACTTTTCAAAATATAGAATGTATTTTTGATCATATCGTATATTTTTTATCCTCTCGTCCTTTTTATACAGGGTGTTATAAAAAGGTACGGCCAAACTTTCAGGAAACATTCCTCACACACAAAGAAAGAAAATATGTTATGTGGACATGTGTCCGGAAACGCCTACTTTCCATGTTAGAGCTCATTTTATTACTTCTCTTCAAATTACATTTATCATGGAATGGAAACACACAGCAACAGAACGTACCAGAGTGACTTCAAACACTTTATTACAGGAAATGTTCAAAATGTCCTCCGTTAGCGAGGATACATGCATCAACCCTCCGTCGCACGGAATCCCTGATGCGCTGACGCAGCCCTGGAGAATGACGTATTGTATCACAGCCGTGCACAATACGAGCACGAAGAGTCTCTACATTTGGTACCGGGGTTGCGTAGACAAGAGCTTTCAAATGACCCCATAAATGAAAGTCAAGAGGGTTGAGGTCAGGAGAGCGTGGAGGCCATGGAATTGGTCCGCCTCTACCAATTCATCGGTCACCGAATCTGTTGTTGAGAAGCGTACGAACACTTCGACTGAAATGTGCAGGAGCTCCATTGTGCATGAACTCCATGTTGTGTCGTACTTGTAAAGACACATGTTCCAGCAGCACAGGTAGAGTATCCCGTATGAAATCATGATAACGTGCTCCATTGAGCGTAGGTGGAAGAACATGGGGCCCAATCAAGACATCACCAACAATGCCTGCCCAAACGTTCACAGAAAATCTGTGTTGATGCCGTGTATGCACAATTGCGTGCGGATTCTCGTCAGCCCACATATGTTGATTGTTAAAATTTACAATTTGATCACGTTGGAATGAAGCATCATCCGTAAAGAGAACATTTGCACTGAAATGAGGATTGACACATTGTTGGATGAACCATTCGCAGAAGTGTGCCCGTGGAGGCCAATCAGCTGCTGATAGTGCCTGCACACGCTGTACATGGTACGGAAACAACTGGTTCTCCCGTAGCACTCTCCATACAGTGACGTGGTCAACGTTACCTTGTACAGCAGCAACTTCTCTGACGCTGACATTAGGGTTATCGTCAACTGCACGAAGAATTGCCTCGTCCATTGCAGGTGTCCTCGTCGTTCTAGGTCTTCCCCAGTCGCGAGTCATAGGCTGGAATGTTCCGTGCTCCCTAAGACGCCGGTCAATTGCTTCGAACGTCTTCCTGTCGGGACACCTTCGTTCTGGAAATGTGTCTCGATACAAACGTACCGCGCCACGGCTATTGCGCCGTGCTAATCCATACATCAAATGGGCATCTGCCAACTCCGCATTTGTAAACATTGCACTGACTTCAAAACCACGTTCGTGATGAACACTAACCTGTTGATGCTACGTACTGATGTGCTTGATGCTAGTACTGTAGAGCAATGAGTCGCATGTCAACACAAGCACCGAAGTCAACATTACCTTCCTTCAATTGGGCCAAATGGCGGTGAATCGAGGAAGTACAGTACATACTGACGAAATTAAAATGAGCTCTAACAAGGAAATTAAGCGTTTCCGGACACATGTCCACATAACATCTTTTCTTTATTTGCGTGTGAGGAATGTTTCCTGAAAGTTTGGCCGTACCTTTTTGTAACACCCTGTATATGTTTTCGTAAGTTGGCCAAGCATTAATCTCTAAATACTGTCTGCATGATGTCGAGGTACTCCCGCGGTCAGCAAGATCCGTAGACCATATCCAATGTGACATATGTTTGACTGACTCGAACGTCATCTCTGTCCCAATACCAGTGTCCAGGATATAAAGAACCAGCTACATCAGTTGTGAGGAGAGGGTGCAACAGTTTCATGATACCCTTAGTGCATGCATCCATGTCACGTGGAGTGAATCACCACACAAGAAAGTGGCCTCATACTACCAAGTCCTTCGTAAATTTGACTGGATTTTGTAATCACTGAAACAACATCACAAACGCTTTCAAAGGGCCAAGTTTATTTCGTTTCTTCGCCCCCCCCTTTTTTTTATCATGTAGTATATACAGGAGATAGTTCCGTCGTATGATATCCTTCTGCCCGTTGACACAGCAGGCGTTGCACAATGTGGCTGCAACTTCGTCTTACTCATCCTTCATCTTCATTCTCAAAGAATTGCGAATGCGTTCGAGTGCACCTGTCTGCCCTCGGAATTTGTCCGTAACTAATGGCCCCTCTGTTGACGGGATTTTCTCACATGCACGAACCAAACGCTTCTATAGCGTGTCACAGTGCCGGTGGACCCGGAACACAGAAACGCTTGCGAGTGTCCCCAATCTGTGAGATTAATGTCAGCCGAATGGCCAGACGATGCTACTGGACCTGCTCTACCTAATAATTGTTCGTAAAACCTTCGTATTGGGTGCTGTCGTGGAAGGGTATAAAATAAGACAGTTTCTTGTCTTATATCAATCACATTCCTTGTCTTTCTGCAAAGTTAGCGTTTCCGAGCAGCGCAGGTAATTTGTCCCTCCTGTTAATTTATGCACCAAGGAGCTCGGTATGGACAGAAAACTAAGCCACACACAATTGCTGTCCAACTTTCACATACGGTGTTTGTTGTCACTCTGAGTGCATTTTTACTGCACGCATTGATTTCTGTTGGCTTAGTGCGACCAACCAACAGTTTATGTTCCATTGCAGAGAGATCATACTTTTTTACCTTGAAAACGACGAGAGTTTGATCTGCCTATATATAGCCAGTTGTCGAGGACGTTACTCGGTTCTATTCCCGTAAGTCATTGGAACTTCTGATAGTCTAAGAGCAACTCTAGCTTGAAATGTTTCAACTTCTTGTTGATCAAAGGTACGTGGCCGGGCGTACAGTTGTTTTATTGTGAAGCTTAACTCTGTTCATAATGGTCAAAATAATTTCCTTAGCTGATTCACGGTGCTTTTTTCCACTATTCAAGCGCTTTTATAATCGTTTTTCCCAGTGTATTGTTTTGGTGACAATAAATTTGGGCGATAATATACTTGGGTTTAAAGTAAACCTCTAGCGAAGAAGATCGGCCATGTCATTTTCAATGTAGTCATGCGTTAAGTGAATACGAAAAAACAGGATATTAGGATGAGACATTACTTTGAACAACTTACAGGGTGAAGCAGCTAAGACAGGCCACCCCAAATACATCCAGAATGAATAAATATGTCGAGGTGTGATTTTCGCCATGCTATAGCTGACAATGTGGCGAACTTTTTGACGATAGCAAGTAATTTTTATCGTTTATGGTCGCCGAATTACGACGTAGAATACATTTAATGAAACTATATACGTTTTTGTGACTTTTGAAAGGAGCTTCGAAGAAAACTACAGCGAGATGACATGTTGGAACTTGATGAAATAGTAGCAAGGTGATAGCGACCTAACCACTGCCCCTCAGTCAGGAGAAGAGGTTGCACAAACATCTGCCTTATAATACCAAATGTAAGCATACACTTAACTAGGTATGCTTCTTGTGTTTATCCATGCTCTTGAAGCCCATCAATCCATGTTCTGCTGATGTAGCAATCAAGTAACTTGCTCATAAGGCTAATGAAATATTCACAGTATGTATATATATATATAGGGAGAGCCGAAAAAGTGAATATCTTTGTGCCGAATATCGCCAAACTGTAAAGCAGAGAAGCGGTTATTTGCTGAAGAGTATCCAGCACTCATGATCTGTCTTTGCAAATATTATTAAAAAAGAGTTCTAGAAACTATAAGTGTGGAGAATAAAATACGCCAAGGAAAAAGAAGAGCACCTGATGAAAGAAATGAAGTTGACATTTTAGCAGCAGTAACACACATTGCAAATGAAACTAAGAGTCATCTCAGCCGCACGAGAAGGATCAATGAAACGAGGCTTCTACGAACACTACATTTAATCGCATTTCGTCCTCGTCACGTTTTTCTGCACCTACAACTTCGCAGTGATGACTTCCAAAATTGGTTACGTTTCTCGGAATTTTATCTACGAAAAGTGTAGACTGATGCGGCGAATCAATGCAAAACTTTGTTTAAGGAAGAAGCATTATTTGCAAATCATGGGTAAGTCAAACTACTAATCGTCAGTTGAAAATCCACGTGATTCTTGGTCTTTCAATGTTTGATACGTATTTTTCAAGACCCCGTCATTGATCCCTGTTACATTGATGGACATCTAAATAAACTCAAGTAACTCGAGTTTCTAAGATAAGCTGCTGCCGCAATTACTGGAAAACGTCTCACTGGACGTAAGGCGATCAGAGTGGTACCAACATCACGGATACCCCTCCTAATCCACATTATGTAGTGACACCTACATCTACGTCAGTACTCCGCAAGCCAGCTGACTGTGTGTGACAGAGGGTACTTCTGGTGGCACTAGCTGAACCCCTTCCCTCTTCCACTCGCTAATGGCAAGTAAGCCTCTGTATTAGCTCTAATTTCTGGAATTTTCTCAACGTGGTCATTTCGCGAGATGTATGTGGGAGGAGTCATATGTTGTCAGATTCTTCCCGGAAAGTGCTCTCTCGAAATTTCAACAGTAAATCTCTCCATGATGCACAGCACATATCTTGTAGCATCTGCCTCGGGAGTTTGTTGAGTATTTCTGTAACTCACGATCCCGTGACGAAACGCGCCGCTCTTCGTAGGATCTTCTGTATCTGCTCTATCGGTCCTACCTGGTAAGGGTCCCAGAATGATGAACAGTACTCAAGAATCTGTCGGACAGGCGCCTTGTAACCTACATCTTCCGTCGATGAGCAGCATTTTCTTGAGATTATTTCTATGAATCTCAGTCTGGGATCTGTTTTTCCTACTATTTGTTTTATGTGGTCATTTTACCTAAGATAGATCTGTTTGGTTACTCTTAGACATTTCCAGCAATTTGACATAAACAGTGTTCTTGTACAGTAGTGGATTTCTTTCCTGTGTATGCGCAATATATTACGTTTGTTTACGTTCAGGGTCAGCTGCCAGAATGTGCACCATGCATCGAGCCCCCGTAGCTCATTTTGCAAATCTATGCTGTCTTCTGGCGTTGCTGTTTACGTGTGGACAGCGGTGTAATCTACGAGTGATCATAAAGAGCTTCCGACGTTTCATACTACGTACTTTATGTCCACTGCAAACAGTAATGGTCCTATCACAGTTCCTCCGAGTGCTCCAGAAATTACCTTTACATGTGTGGATTTTGTTCCGTTAACATCGACCTGCTGAGTTATATCTCCAAGGAACTCTTGAACGAGTCGCAAATCTGGGCAGACATTCGCTGAACTCGTATTTTTTTTCACTAAACGGCGACTTGGGATTGTGTTAATGTCTTCTTGAAGTCAAGGAACATGGCATCGCCGACCACTGTGGCTGAGCGGTTCTAGGCGCTTCAGTCCGGAACCGCGCTTCTGCTACGGTCGCAGGTTCGAATTCTGCCTCGGGCATGGATGTGTGTGATGTCCTTAGGTTAGTTAGGTTTAAGTAGTTTTAAGTCTAGGGGACTGATTACCTCAGATGTTGAGTCCCACAGTGTTTAGAGCCATTTTTTAAACGTGGCTTCAACCTGAGCGCCTTTGTGTACAGCGTTAAGAATCCCACGAAGGAACAGAGCGAACTGAATTTCGCAAGCTTTCTATTTATGGAATCTATGTAGATTTTTATAGTCGAGATTTTAGTTCTCCAAAAACGTCGTAATTCTTTAGCACAAAACATGTTTCATAATTCTACAACAGACTGACGTCAACGATATAGGCCTCCGTGGTAAAATCCTTCTTGAAAACAGAAATGACCTGCGCTTTCTTCCTGTCGCTTGGTACCCTTCGTTGCTCCAGTGAACTGCGATACACTAGTGCTGGAAGGGAAGCAAATCCTTTCGCATAATCTTTGTAGAAACTTATAGGTATCTCATCTGGTCCCGATGCCTTACCACTACTAAGCGATTGTAGATGCTTTTCTATTCCGCGTTCGGTCATCTCAGAACATGCCAGATCGTCGTTCGTACGGTGACTGAAAGGAGGTACAGTGTTATCACCTAGCGTGGTGAAACAATATTAGAAGACCGAATTCAGTATTTCGTCCTTCTCCCTGTTGTCTTCCGTTTTGGTACCACTGGTCGCTGAGTGACTGGATAGACGATTTCGGACCGCGTACTGTTTTTACGCATGATCTAAACTTCTTAGTTCCTCTGTTCTTTTCCACTTCAGAATGGACAATAGCATCACTCCAGAAGTTTATCACAGGTAGAAACGAAGCTTCAAAGTTCTGCGATGAACATGGAAATAAAAGAAGCAGAACGTCTTAAACGATACACAAGGACAAATACCCGTTAAGTAAAAGTTTTTGATCGCCCTCAGTTCGTCGTTGGGTTGCTGGTAGTAGTAATATTGACATCTTCACTCCCACGTCTTTGGTAAGATACATCACTCACCCATTACTGCCAGGTGACAAAATGAAAGCTAAGCCTGTGCCTGGACTTCCCCTACAACTGGCAAACGAAAACACCAAATAAAAGAGTAGCAAAGAAGTGAAATAGTCTCTCAGAAAGCAAGAGACGGTAAATCGTGGAAGAGAAGCGCAGAATGAAGCGTGCCGACGCATTCGTTTCACAAGCGCCGCTATGCGATTATGAAAATGGCGCTAAGGCTTTTAGGTTTCAGGGCCGCCTGCTTGACGCAACTGACGAGAGCCGTCATTTAGCGGGCGCCCAGCACTCGTCGGCTACTCTCTCAGCACGCCGTTTCTCAAGAGCCGGCAGCAGCCCGCTCGTACGCTAAGAGACGCGAGTGTGTAACGCAGAGAGGAAAGTGTATCATTAGTCACTGCCAGTGTTGATGGTACATCACCAAGGAGAAAGCTCCTCTGCCGTTTCTACCGTTTGGCTAGTCAGCAGTCTCGTATGCCATCACCTACATCAAGTTCCCCAATCCCCACGATATACAAACTTTTCCGAACATTTATTGTCAAAATTAAACTAGCAGAAAAAAATCCACGAAAGAGTGTGTTGAGTGGAACCTGGGTATAATAGACGGTACAGTCACATTAACGTGACCGCCGCCTATGTTCGACGTCATCGTACAATAACGGCCCACAGATGGCACGTGGAAATACTAGCAATGGAGGGGAAATAAAGAGTGTCGGGGGGATGTGGAACGGGACGACTTATCTCACCTCCAAATGGAAATGATCATTGGAAAAGGCTAAGTCTGTATACTGTTCGTGTGCCACCTGCGCATGGAAAAATGGCTCTATCCAAAACCGGTGCCGAGGAATTGCGGTGCGTCACGGGCCATAGATAGCAGGAATGAATGATGGCTGCGAGACGTGTAAAGGCGTATGGACGTGGAACTGTTGGACAGCTGACCGCGCTGATGAACCAAGGGGCTATCAACAGTGTCTTTTCACCGACCATTCACTGAACCTACAAGCGTACAAACGTACCGTCATTTGACCATCGTACATGGGTCCCGTATGGATGACATAATAATAAGCGTCCCTAGCGAGAAAAAAAAGAAAAAAAAACCTGAAAGAGCTGAAAACAAATAAGTCGCCAGATCCGGATGGATCCCAGTTAGATTTTACAAAGAGTACTCCACGTCATTCGCCCCTTACTTAGTTTGCATTTATCGCGAATTTTTCATGCAGCGAAAAGTTCCAAGGAACTGCAAAAAAAAAAAAAAAAAAAAAGCGCAGGTGATTCCTGTATATAAGAAGGGTAAAAGTATGAACCTCCAGAATTACAGACCAATATCCTTAACACAGAATTGACGATATTTTCTGAATAGTAAATTTTGACTAGGAGCGATGCGTATGCCTATGATCTTTTAATGTTGTCCACCTGATGATGCGGCTTAAAGCCGCGAAACAGGTCGTGTTTTAATAAACAACAAATTGTTCAAATGGCTCTGAGCACCATGGGACTGAACATCTAAGGTCATCAGTCCCCTAGAACTTAGAACTACTTAAACCTAACTAACCTAAGAACATCACAAAAAACCATGCCCGAGGCAGGATTGGAACCTGCGACCATAGCGGTCGCGCGGTTCCGGACTGAAGAGCCTAGAACCGCTCGGCAACACAGGCCGGCAATAAACAACAATTTTACCTGCTGTAAGCGTTGTTGCTAACATCATGCCTTAATATCAGTTTGCTGCAGAATTCTACAGTATATTCTGAGTTCGAATGTAATACATTTTCTAGAGACCGAAAAACTCACGTCCACGGATCAGCACTGCTTTAGAAAGCATCACTCGTGCGATACCCAACTTACTCTTTTCCAACTTACTCTTTTCTCACGTGATATACCGCGAATTATGGATGAACAGCAACAGGCTGAGTCCATATTTCTAGCTTTCCGAAAAGTATTCGACATGGTACCCCCCTGCAGACTGTTAACGAAGGTACGTGCATACGGACTAGGCTATACATGACTGGTTCGAAGACTTCTTAAGTAATAGAGTCCAGTATGTCGTTCTCAACAAAGAGAGTTGATAAGAGACAGGGATAACATCAGGCTTGCTCCAGGGAAGTGTGATGGGACCGTTGCTATTTTCTGTACAGTGTGATCCATTGATAGTGACTGGGCCAAATATCTCACGAAATAAGCATCAAACGAAAAAACTACAAAGAACGAAACTCGTCTAGCTTGAAGGAGGAAACCAGATGGCGCTATGGTTGGCCCGCTAGATGGAGCGGCCATAGGTCAAACGGATGTCAACTGCGTTTTTTTAAATAGGAACCCTCATTTTTATGATATATGCGTGTAGTACGTAAAAAAAATATGATTGTTTTAGTTGGACCACTTTTTTCGCTTTGTGATAGATGGCGCTGTAATAAACACAAACATATGTACGTGGTATCACGTAACAATCCATCAGTGCGGACAGTATTTGCTTCGTGATACCCGTGTTAAAATGGACCGCTTACCGATTGCGGAAAAGGCCGATATCGTGTTGATGTATGGCTATTGTGATCAAAATGCCCAACGGGCGTGTGCTGTGTATGCTGCTCGGTATCCTGGACAACATCATCCAAGTGTCCGGATCGTTCGCCTGATAGTTACGTTATTTAAGGAAACAGGAAGTGTTCAGCCACACGTGAAACGTCAACCACGATCTGCAACAAATCATGATGCCCAAGTAGGTGTTTTAGAAGTTGTCGCGGTTAATCCGTACATCAGTAACAGACAAATTGCACGAGAATCGGGAATCTCAAAAACGTCGGTGTTGAGAATGCTTCACCAACATCGATTGAACCTGTACCATATTTCGATGCACCAGGCATTGCATGGCGACGACTTTGAACGTCGTGTACAGATCTGCCACTGGGCACAAGAGAAATTACGGGACGATGACAGATTTTTTGCTCGCGTTCTACACTCCTGGAAATGGAAAAAAGAACACATTGACACCGGTGTGTCAGACCCACCATACTTGCTCCGGACACTGCGAGAGGGCTGTACAAGCAATGATCACACGCACGGCACAGCGGACACACCAGGAACCGCGGTGTTGGCCGTCGAATGGCGCTAGCTGCGCAGCATTTGTGCACCGCCGCCGTCAGTGTCAGCCAGTTTGCCGTGGCATACGGAGCTCCATCGCAGTCTTTAACACTGGTAGCATGCCGCGACAGCGTGGACGTGAACCGTATGTGCAGTTGACGGACTTTGAGCGAGGGCGTATAGTGGGCATGCGGGAGGCCGGGTGGACGTACCGCCGAATTGCTCAACACGTGGGGCGTGAGGTCTCCACAGTACATCGATGTTGTCGCCAGTGGTCGGCGGAAGGTGCACGTGCCCGTCGACCTGGGACCGGACCGCAGCGACGCACGGATGCACGCCAAGACCGTAGGATCCTACGCAGTGCCGTAGTGGACCGCACCGCCACTTCCCAGCAAATTAGGGACACTGTTGCTCCTGGGGTATCGGCGAGGACCATTCGCAACCGTCTCCATGAAGCTGGGCTACGGTCCCGTACACCGTTAGGCCGTCTTCCGCTCACGCCCCAACATCGTGCAGCCCGCCTCCAGTGGTGTCGCGACAGGCGTGAATGGAGGGACGAATGGAGACGTGTCGTCTTCAGCGATGAGAGTCGCTTCTGCCTTGGTGCCAATGATGGTCGTATGCGTGTTTGGCGCCGTGCAGGTGAGCGCCACAATCAGGACTGCATACGACCGAGGCACACAGGGCCAACACCCGGCATCATGGTGTGGGGAGCGATCTCCTACACTGGCCGTACACCACTGGTGATCGTCGAGGGGACACTGAATAGTGCACGGTACATCCAAACCGTCATCGAACCCATCGTTCTACCATTCCTAGACCGGCAAGGGAACTTGCTGTTCCAACAGGACAATGCACGTCCGCATGTATCCCGTGCCACCCAACGTGCTCTCGAAGGTGTGAGTCAACCACCCTGGCCAGCAAGATCTCCGGATCTGTCCCCCATTGAGCATGTTTGGGACTGGATGAAGCGTCGTCTCACGCGGTCTGCACGTCCAGCACGAACGCTGGTCCGTCTGAGGCGCCAGGTGGAAATGGCATGGCAAGCCGTTCCACAGGACTACATCCAGAATCTCTACGATCGTCTCCATGGGAGAATAGCAGTCTGCATTGCTGCGAAAGGTGGATATACACTGTACTCGTGCCGGCATTGTGCATGCTCTGTTGCCTGTGTCTATGTGCCTGTGGTTCTGTCAGTGTGATCATGTGATGTATCTGACCCCAGGAATGTGTCAATAAAGTTTCCCCTTCCTGGGACAATGAATTCACGGTGTTCTTATTTCAATTTCCAGGAGTGTATTTAGTGACAAGCGTCATTCACCAACAGCGATAACGTAGACCGGCATAATACGCACTATTGGGCAACGGACAATCCACGATGGCTGCGACAAGTGGAACATCAGCGACCTTGGCGGGTTAATGTATGATGCGGCATTATGGGAGAAAGGATAATTGGCCCCCATTTTATCGATGGCAATCTAAATGGTGCAGTGTATGCTGATTTCTTACGTAATGTTCTACCGATGTACTTCCAAAATGATGGATGTCCTGCACATAGCTTGCGTGCTTTTGAAGCGATATTGAATAGCATATTTCATGACAGGTGGATTGGTCGTCGAAGCACCATACCATGGCCCGCACGTTCACCGGATCTGACGTCCCCGGATTTCTTTCTGTGGGGAAAGTTGAAGGATATTTGCTATCGTGATCTAACGACAACGCCTAACAACATGCGTCAGCGCATTGTCAATGCATGTGCGAACATTAAGGAAGGCGAACTACTCGTTGTTGAGAGGAATGTCGTTACACGTATTTACAAATGCATTGAGGCTGACAGACATCGTTTTGAGCATTTATTGCATTAATGTGGTATTTACAGGTAATCACGATGTAACAGCATGCGTTGTCAGAAATGATAAGTTCACTAAGGTACAAGTATCACATTGGAACATCCGAAATGAAATGTTCTACGTTCTGTATTTTAATTTTAAAAACCCACCTGTTACCAACTGTTCGTCTAAAACTGTGAGACATATGTCTGTGACTATTACAGCGCCATCTATCAGAAAGCGAAAAAAGTGGTCCAATTAAAACATTCATATTTCTTTACGTACTACACGAATATCTAATAAAAATTGGGGTTCCTATTTTAAAGAAAACGCAGTTGATATCCGTTTGACCTATGGCAGCGTCATCTGGTTTCCCCCTTCAAGCTAGTCGAGTTTCGTTCTTTGTGGTTTTTTCGTTTGACGCTTATTTCGTGAGATATTTGGCCCGGTCACGATCAATGGACCACGCTGTATAGATAAATGATCTGGCAGACAGTGTGGGCAGTAATCTGCTGTTGTTTATTGGTTATACTGTGATGTACAGGGAGGTGTCGAAGATAAGTGGCTGCAGATTGATAGAAGATGACCTAGAAAAAATTTTTAGTTGGTTTTTTGACTGGTAACTGGCTTTTAATGTAGAAAAATGTAAAGTAATACGGATGAGTAAGAAAACCAACTGTTGGGATACAACATTATTAGTGATCTGCTTGACACAGTCCCGTCGTTTAAATATCTCGACGTAACGTTGCGAAGCGATATGAAACGGAACGAGCTTGTGAGGATTGTGGTAGGAAAGGCGAATGGTCGACTTCGGTTGGGAGAATTTTAGGAAAGTGTGGTGCGTGTGTAAAGGGGACCTGTTCTTGAGTACTGCTCAGGTGTTTGGGATCTGCACCAGGTGCGTGTGTAAAGGGGACCTGTTCTTGAGTACTGCTCGGGTGTTTGGGATCTGCACCAGGCGCGTGTGTAAAGGGGACCTGTTCTTGAGTACTGCTCGGATGTTTGGGATCTGCACGAGGTGCGTGTGTAAAGGGGACCTGTTCTTGAGTACTGCTCGGGTGTTTGGGATCTGCACCAGGTGCGGGTGTAAAGGGGACCTGTTCTTGAGTACTGTTCGGGTGTTTGGGATCCGCACCATGTCGGATTGAAAGAAGACATCGAAACAATTCAGAGGTGGGCTGCCAGATTTATTAGAGTGCAAGTGCTATGGATATGCTTCGGGAGTTCAAGTGCGAATCCCTGGTGAGAAGAAACATTCATTTCGAAGAACAGTGCTGAGAAAGTTTAGAGAACCGGCATTTGAAGAACGATCCTACTGCCGCTGACATACTTTTCGCGTAAGGACCACGAGGATTAAATACGTGAAATTAGGGCTCCTAGGGAGCCATACAGACAGTCCTTTTTTCCCTCGCTGTGTCTGCTATTGGAACAGGAAAGGAAACGACAAGTTGTGGTACAGGGTACCCTCCTCAACGCACCGTATGGTGGCTTGCGGAGTACGTATATAGATCGTCTCCCCAGCAGGCGCCTGGTTCATACACCCATTCTGACTGCTGTTCATCGATGACGAAGGCTGGAGTTCGCACGCCAGTACCGCAATTGGAAGTCCACTGATTGGAGACAGGTGTCCATTTCAGATGAGTCACGTTTTATGCAGTAACAGCTTGAAACGTCTGGAAGCGAACAGCCTGCAACTGTCGTTGGAGGGTTACTGGCTGGAGGAGGAGTGTTATGATCTGTGAAATTGGCATTTCCCGTATGGTCTCGGTCTTCTGGAAGGTACAATCGATCAACACATGTATGCATCTATACTTGGAAGCGATGTCCAACGCCACTAGCAATTTGTTCTTCTTCGGCTGGTGGCATTCATCAGCAGGACACTGGAATGTGTCACGCAGCTTACAGTAGCACCTACATCAGTTTACCGTACTTCCTTGGTCAGCAAACACCCCGGATTTAAACTCAATAGAGAACTGTGTTACGCTACGGTCGCAGATTCGAATCCTGCCTCGGGCATGGATGTGTGTGATGTCCTTAGGTTAGTTAGGTTTAAGTAGTTCTAAGTTCTAGGGGACTGATGACCTCAGAAGTTAATTCCCATAGTGCTCAGAGCCATTTGAACCAGAACTGTGGGACCACATCGGTGGGACTGTTCGAGCCATGGATCCTCAAGCCAGAAACCTAGTGCAGCTGGGCACAGCACTGGAGTCGACATGCTCCACATGCCATTCGATACCTTCCGATTATCAGTGATTCTCTACCTGCACATCCGCGCTGCAAATGGCGGTTATTCAGGCTTTTGACAAGTGGTCAAAAAGATGGCTCTGAGCACTATGGGACTTAACTGCTGAGGTCATCAGTCCCCTAGAACTTAGAACTACTTAAACCTAACTAACCTAAGGACATCACACACATCCATGCCCGTGGCAGGATTCGAAGCTGCGACCGTAGCGGTCGCGCAGTTCCAGACTGTAGCGCCTAGAACTGCTCGTCCACCCTGGCCGGCTTGACAAGTGGTCACATTAACGTGACAGGACGGTTTATGCGCATATTGAAGGATGTATTATGAGTTATTCGTTTGTCACTGTCTTCGGTCCACAGATGGCATTTAAGAGGCCTGCCTGTGCGCCCTCTGTTTTGACTCTGCAAGCAGTAACTATGCTGAGTTTACACGTGATACAATCATGCTCCACTGACGAGTACGTACTCCTGTTTAACAACTTCAGCAATTTGAACAGGGTCGCATTGTGTGCCTGCTGGGAGCCGGATGGACGTATCGGCCGATTGCTGCATATTCTGAGCACTGTTTATCGGTGGTGTGTCACTACTTTCAGCAGTGGTCTGTGGACCATCCCGCACATCTGGTTCTGAACGTATGAATAGTACGGACGCACTTTACGATCGACGCGTTGTGCAATCACCAGTGGACATCCGAATGTCATCCAGGGAAAAAATATCGGGCACGTATTGCACCTGCTGAGGCACCAATGAGCAGTGGAAACCGTTTGCTTGCAGCAGGAATAAGAACACTTCTGGATCTAGCCAGGCTATTACTGACACCACGACACCAACAATCATGGTTATTCTAGTGTGGGCCATCACGTACGCAAGACTAGGTTCTGAACGTCCGTGTAGTACAGACGTACATCTAGATTGACGCATTGTGTTGACTTCAGTGATCAGAGTAGGCTCAGACTACAAGCGAGTGATGGACGTACACGTATACAGAGTAGATTTGGTGAGTGGACTTTCCTACAGTGCATTCGTCCACGACACAAAATCCCAGGTCCAGGCTTCATGGTGAGAGGGACCATCAGTTCCAGCTCTCAGCCACATTTGGTGTTTCTGCATGGTAAATTGACCATTCGATGCTACCGCCTGGGCGGGTCTATATCGACAGTAGGTCGGTGATCACAATGTTCCGGCTGATCAGTGTTTACTGGTTCATATGGAGTATAAACCTGTACCCTCATCTTATGTGAGGGGAAACTGAAACTAATGGACTTGCATGCAAAATGCGCGTCATTACTAGTCAACAGAATTAGGCGTGTAATAGAAAAGAGACCACACTCACCAACTTCTCTAACTTCTCTACTGTTTCCTAAATATTGCACGACATCACATCTAAAGCCGGTAAATAATGAGAATACACTACGATCATTAAATTTCATCCGAAAGTATTATCTCTCTATAGGGTACATACCAATGGACGTCCTAAAAGAAGGAAAAGTTCCTAAAATGTGCACAGCTCTCAAAGGAATCCCAGTTTCTCATAAATGGGAACTAAGATTACCTCAGCACAACTGGAAAATCGTCTGGAAAATTTGGCGATTAAAACAATACCAGAAAGCGAGGACTGATTTGGTACAAAGTGGTAAACCGGACAATAGTGCCCAACTCCAAACTTTATGTGGTGTCAACGTTAGACACCACGCTAGAGGCTGCGATAATCGATAGCGGTCCAGCACTTGTAACCTCTCTGGACTCGCTGGCGCTTGTTGTAGCGGAGTGAGAAATTGTTGTTGTATCAAGGACCCCAGTGCCTGCAGTAAGGAATTTGTCTGCTGCGTCTGTACACGAACAAAATCTGCTAGCGTAGTCTGCTCGTCGTTTGGCGAAGCCATTTTCACAATAAATGAGGAAGCAAAGGAAAATGTACATGCAGTAAGTCATTCACACCAGGCAAGGGAAAGGAGGCGCTGCGATGGGGGAACATACACGAACCTTGAAATACACTGCAGCCCCCAAAAAGACAAAATTCATGTAAATCACAAAGAATGTTCCACTGTTTCTGTAACAGTTCCCACTGAACTGAAGCGTTTTCTCAATCCCATCCCCGTCACCAATGATGTGAAGGTCGATGTCAGCATGTCATGACCTCACACAAATGCGGGATACTTTTCGATCGGTACCCCTGAGATTTGCAGTGAGATGATAGAGGCTAGCACGAGTGGAGCGGTTGTAGGAATCTGGAACATTCTATAATAATTGGTACTGAAATACTTTAGTAAATAACTTTTACTTAACTTTGTCTGCTACTGCACTCCAGGAACGTAACTAATAACAACTATCTTTATTGAATACAAATGACTGACTGGATTATACAACAAGCAAGATAACACAATTCTGGTATTACGTGCGTAATACATGCGCGAAGTAGAGGCTGCGAACCTAGCGAGCTGAAGGCTATTCTAATCTGACTTCGTTCAAGACCTGTAGCCGCCTCGGCCGGTGCGATCTGCCAGTCTCTGTCCGTGCCATACGGCGGCGCTGCAAGCGCCAGCTGGTCCAGGGAGGTTGCAAGTGCTGGACCGCTATCGATTATCGCAACCTCTAGCGTGATGTCTAACGTTGACACCACACTTTACTCCATCCAATTAAAACCGTCGGTCGAAATTATAATTTGGATGACATAGCTGAACATAGATTTGCGTGCCCAATATTTGTGGCGATATGGGACACAGCAAGGGACATGATTCGACTCATCAATAGAATGGATATACGCAATATGCAGGCCCCTAGCGACATGGTATCCGAATGGAAACAGTTTCCCAAAGGAAAGCGACACGCAACAACATGGATCATGGACTTAAATTAACGAACAACCTACAGGCTTATTTGTGGGATGAACACGTGAAGGTAACTCGTCATCCAGAATATTATATACCAGAATTTTTTCAAGATTCCGATAAGTAAAGCTTATGATAATATTTTGATACAAAACCCTGCGTTAAATATCCTGTGATGTGGATTCAATTGAAGTGTCGCCTAACAATTTACTCAATGGACAATTTCTTACAGATTTCCATATTGAAGACTGAAATGTGAATGTGTTGTAGAGTATATAGTTATTAATAAAATAAGTATATTTCTGTGATTCTCTGTTATGTGATGTTGTTATGTGAAAATGTTAAATGCTAAAGAAATATTTAAAAAAAAGAAAAAAAGCATTTCTGCTGTTTCTGATGAATTTCGTGTTGTTGATGGCGATCTTCTACCTAACTTTACCTCCTAATTTGTTGAGGGGCGTAGAACTGATACAGTATGTAGCTTCTCCGACATTGCTAAAACTGTACGAGTTTATATTTATCTGCTACAGTTTAAAGATAGAAAAACTGTTCCAACAGTCAGTGTTAGTAGCAATTTGAGTAATTATTTTACTGTTATCAGTGTTAACTTTGCTGCTCATAGTTTTCCTATGAGCATACATAAACTGGTGTTCACATTGAAGCTATATGATTCATTGCGTTCTCCCAACATTCCACAAGTGGTGAAACTGGGAAGGAGGATAATCTGAAAGTGAGAATTTCGATCGAAAAGTGAAAGGAATGGCCTGATACGCAGATGTAATTGATAACAAAGGAAATTTTATTTTTATTGTGTTGGTACATGTTGCAAAATATCGTATATCAACTGTCAACTTGATCGATGACATAGTTTAGTTGATGAAGACCTTTCATTCAAATAGGTGGATGTGTATCACTAACGAAAATATGCTCAAAATACGTGAAACTTCATAAAGCGTCTTCCCCTCACTTTCAATAGTTAAGAAATGTGTGGCTGGCCTCGAACGTGTAGCACTTCTCTTCAAGACGATGCGTGTCAGGGACGCCCCAAAACTATAAATGCACACTCATAGAAAATAATAACAGTGTGGTATTGGATGATTAAAGTTGTTTGTAGCAGCCGACGTCATAGACATGTGAGAAGGAACGGCCGAACATTATTTCTTGAACAACAATGAAGTCACCTGTTTCCTATAGTCTTGGATATGTACTGTTTTCAGACATAACTGAACTTGGAATACGAGACGTGGAATCTCAAAAACGATCAAGAAAACTGCGAAATGACTGGGTGTTGTGTGATGTCCTTAGGTTAGTTAGGTTTAAGTAGTTCTAAGTTCTAGGGGACTGGTGACCATAGATGTTAAGTCCCATCGTGCTCAGAGCCATTTGAACCAAAACTGCGAAAATCGAACTTACTTTCATATACAACAAAAATTGGTTCATATGAAATTGTAATTTAGTCCGGAAAAAGCAGTAAAATATCAGGGAAATCTTTTGGTGACACAAAGTTTTCATCCCTATACCAACTTTAACTTTATGTCTAACTGATTCCGTGCTCGTTTGTTTCTATCTGTAATCTTAGTGATCCTGCTCACACGCACTCTTTAGCGCCAGTACCCTATCCCTGTGTGGAGGGCTGGCATACAGTGCGATAAAAGCAATTCGCAGCTGTAAAGTACTTTCGCTAGTGCGTCCGCTACTTTCCCCAGAGGAACGCGTGTGCCGACCTCGCTACGAGGGCGAAAGCGCGCGATTCCGGCAGCACGCACCACGTCTCAGAGATAAGAATTTGCATTCCGCCTCTCCACGCAAATACTGCTGAGCGAATTGTTTAAATGTCGCAAGATTTCGAAACCTAGACTTCCTTCCACTTCGAATCTCACCGAAACTCTACAGCCCGCTAAAAAAAAGGAAGCATCCAGAAGGGGAATAGGAAACGGAATGAAACTTCACGTGCTGATGTTATTTCAGTGATTACAAACTCGAGTAAAATTAACAAACAACTTGGCAGTATGAGACAGTTTAGCACCATAACGCTGCATCTCCTCTAGCCAGGATGGATGCAATGATTGGATTGGAAAGCAGACCATAAACCCTCTGTACTTTCTCCCCAGGCAATGTAGTCCAAAACTGCTGAATGTGATCCTTGATATCCTTGGCACTGGGACGGAGTTGATGTCCAATCTGGTCAGACGCATGTTCTATCGAGAACAGACAGGGAAATCTTGTTGGTCAAAGGAGTCCTCAACATCACGCTGAGAGTTCATAGATACACAGGTCATGTGTAAATAAGCATTTCTGTTGCTAAATGGCACCACGATACTATCGAGCTAATCATAAGGACGCAGGATGTCCGTGACGTACAGTTTTGCCGTCAACCGTTTCCTCAATCACTATCAGCCGTAATCCTAAGTCATACTCGATGGCTTCCCACACCTCGAAGCCAGGGGTAACACCGCTGTGGCTCTCCAAAACTTTGGAGGAATAGGAACTGTTCCGAAGACAACACGCCGAAAGAGATCATTCGGAATATTGCAGAATCATGATTCATCGCTGAACACAATGCGACTCATGCATCAGCAATCCATACTTGCTAGTCGCGGCACTTCTCCGAACGCAACCATTTGTTTTTTGGTGTTTTAGCGCAGATGTGAAGAGGGATTACGATGTGCTTGGTGTACAGTACGGTGATCCTTCCTTGTGGTGGTCAGATGTGGACCAGCCGGAAGCTTGATGACGAATATGGCTGCCCTCACATTGCGATGCAGTCCAACACTGGGCCACTGTCACAGCCAAATGCCCGTAAATCTGGACACCGTACAATTCGACGAGCCGACCGAATGGAGACCGACAGTGAGGCCCCTTTAAAACTCTGGCAGTTTCTGATAACGCTGTCTCACACGTGTACATGCGCGTCTCCGTGTCCTTGACAGTGATCACTCAGCTCTTCATTCCCCTTTTATACCTCACCAGTACTGGTAACAAACTAAGAACACTAATGTACTCTAATGACCGTTCTACTTGTCACAGAACGTTGCAGCTCTAATCATTAACATACCTGCCAATAGTGTGGATGAGGTGAAGATAAGTGTTTAACGTCCCGTCGACAAAGAAGTCATTAGAGACGGAGCACAAGCTCGGATTAGCTCAGGATGGGGAAGGAAATCGGCCATGCCCTTACAAAGGAACTGTCCCAGCATTTGCCTGAAGCGATTTGGGAAATCACGAGAAACCTAAATCAGGATGACTGGACGCGGGTTTCAACCGTCGTCATCCAGAATACGAGTCCAGTGTGCTAATCACAGCGCACCTCGCTCAGTGTGCGCATAGTTTCATTTACATCTTACCATGCTTTCCTAGTGTTTTACTTTTTTGTAATGGAGAGTACATATTTCCTCTCATTGCTGTCTCTTAAGTAGATTGTACGAGGGTGAGCTAGAAAGTAATACCTCCGAATTTTCAATATGAAAACCCTGGAAGCTGTTCCTAAAATAATATAAATTTCATTAACTTTCTGAGTCTTCATGTCTGCCTGTTTATTTCTCAACATAGCCGCCGTGGCAAAGAACAAATTTCTCCCATCCAGGGATCAATTTGTTGATAACGTCACTCTAGAATATTGGACTTCGTAGACGGAACCATAACCTCCTGCTTGCAACTCTTGCCACTATTCAAATGGACTGCTCAAAGGTTTTCTTCGAGATCTGGA
The DNA here is from genome assembly GCF_023864345.2 of Schistocerca serialis cubense. Lineage (NCBI taxonomy): Eukaryota > Metazoa > Arthropoda > Insecta > Orthoptera > Acrididae > Schistocerca > Schistocerca serialis. Next base: position 361,095,007 of record NC_064646.1, read on the forward strand.
AACATATGGAAATCGGATGAGGCCGTGGCGGGACTACACTATGTGATCAAAAGTATCCGGACACCCCCAAAAACATACGTTTTTCATATTAGGTGTATTGTGCTGCCACCCAGGTACTCCATATCAGCGACCTCAGTAGTAATCGTAAGGGAGCAGAATGGGTCGCTCCGCGAAACTCACGGGCTTCGAACGTGGTCAGGTGATTGGGTGTCACTTATGGCATACGTCTGTACGCGAGATGTCCGCACTCCTAAACATCCATAGGTCTACTGTTTCCGATGTGATAGTGAAGTGCAAACGTGAAGGGACACGTACAGCACAAAAGCGCACAGGCCGACCTCGCCTGTCGACTGACAGAGACCGCCGACAGTTGAAGAGGGTCTAATCTGTAATAGACAGACATCTATCCAGACTATCACACAGGAATTCCAAACTGCATCAGGATCCACTGCAAGTACTATGACAATTACGTGGGAGGTGAGAAAACTTGGATTTCATGGTCGAGGGGCTGCTCATAAGCCAGACATGACGCCTGTAAATGCCAAACGACGCCTCGCTTGGTGTAAGGTGCGTAAACGTTGGACGATTGAACAGTGGAAAAACGTTTGTGGAGTGACGAATCACGATACACAATGTGGCGATCCGATGGCAGGGTGTGGCTATGGCGAATGCACGGTGAACGTCATCTGCGAGTGTGTGTAGTGCCAACAGTAAAATTTCGAGGTGGTGGTGTTATGGTGTGGTCGTGTTTTTTATGGAAGGGGCTTGCACCCCTTGTTGTTTTGCTTGGATCTATCACAGCACAGGCCTACATTGATGTTTTAAGTACCTTCTTGTTTCCTTCTGTTGAAGAGCGATTCGGGGATGGTTTTTGCATCTTTCAACACGATCGAGCACCTGTTCATAATGCACGGCCTGTGGGGGAGTGGTTGCACGACAATAACATCCCTGTAATGGATTGGCCGGCACTGTATCCTGACCTGAATCCTATAGAATACCTTTGGGGTGTTTTGGAGCGCCAACTTCGTGTCAGGCCTCACCGACCGACATCGATACCTCTCCTCAGTGGAGCATTCCGTGAAGAATGGGCTGCCATGCCCAAAGAAACCTTCCAGCACCTGAATGAACGTATGCTTGCGGGAATGGAAGCTATCATCAAGGCTAAGGGTAGGGCAACACCATATTGAATTCCAGCGTTACCGATGGAGGGCGCCACGAAATTCTAAGTCATTTTCAGTCAGATGTCCGGATGCTTTTGATCACATTGTGTATGTGGAAGATGATCGATGACAGTGAACCCAAGGCGAGGTATTGGTACAGATGTCGCAGTACTCGTGTGTGGTCCGGCATACTCATGCTTAAGATGAGACGGCTCCACTTGTGGATGAACTAATTCGTGCTTTCCGTTTATTGAGGGCCTCTCATATACCGACGTAGTTAAGTTACACATCACCACGTTACATGCTACAATTTGAAAGCCCTCTAGCGGCGGAGGAGATCAGGAGATCCAGTACACTATTTCTAGCTTCATATATACGTGACTGCACTGGTATTCTTAAAAAAAACCGTACTTACTTACATCCTTGAATCCTATTAATAAGAACTTAATATGCGGTATAGTTATATTAATGTGACCACCGCCTATGTTCTACGTCAGCCTGCAGCGATGACTCATAGACAATAGGTGGCAGCACTAGCAGTGGAGGATATATGAAGCGTGTAGGGGAGACGCGGCTAGCGGTGCAGTCGTTGTCGTTATGCGGAAATGGAGCGATTTACCTGACGTCATAAAGGACATGAGCGTTCGCTCTCGGGCCAAGGGTGGAAGTACACTCCTGAAAATTGAAATAAGAACACCGTGAATTCATTGTCCCAGGAAGGGGAAACTTTATTGACACATTCCTGGGGTCAGATACATCACATGATCACACTGACAGAACCACAGGCACATAGACACAGGCAACAGAGCATGCACAATGTCGGCACTAGTACAGTGTATATCCACCTTTCGCAGCAATGCAGGCTGCTATTCTCCCATGGAGACGATCGTAGAGATGCTGGATGTAGTCCTGTGGAACGGCTTGCCATGCCATTTCCACCTGGCGCCTCAGTTGGACCAGCGTTCGTGCTGGACGTGCAGACCGCGTGAGACGACGCTTCATCCAGTCCCAAACACGCTCAATGGGGGACAGATCCGGAGATCATGCTGGCCAGGGTAGTTGACTTACACCTTCTAGAGCACGTTGGGTGGCACGGGATACATGCGGACGTGCATTGCCCTGTTGGAACAGCAAGTTCCCTTGCTGGTCTAGGAATGGTAGAACGATGGGTTCGATGACGGTTTGGATGTACCGTGCACAATTCAGTGTCCCCTCGACGATCACCAATTGTGTACGGCCAGTGTAGGAGATCGCTCCCCACACCATGATGCCGGGTGTTGGCCCTGTGTGCCTCGGTCGTATGCAGTCCTGATTGTGGCGCTCACCTGCACGGCGCCAAACACGCATACGACCATCATTGGCACCAAGGCAGAAGCGACTCTCATCGCTGAAGACGACACGTCTCCATTCGTCCCTCCATTCACGCCTGTCGCGACACCACTGGAGGCGGGCTGCACGATGTTGGGGCGTGAGCGGAAGACGGCCTAACGGTGTGCGGGACCGTAGTCCAGCTTCATGGAGACGGTTGCGAATGGTCCTCGCCGATACCCCAGGAGCAACAGTGTCCCTAATTTGCTGGGAAGTGGCGGTGCGGTCCCCTACGGCACTGCGTAGGATCCTACGGTCTTGGCGTGCATCCGTGCGTCGCTGCGGTCCGGTCCCAGGTCGACGGGCACGTGCACCTTCCGCCGACCACTGGCGACAACATCGATGTACTGTGGAGACCCCACGCCCCACGTGTTGAGCAATTCGGCGGTACGTCCACCCGGCCTCCCGTATGCCCACTATACGCCCTCGCTCAAAGTCCGTCAACTGCACATACGGTTCACGTCCACGCTGTCGCGGCATGCTACCAGTGTTAAAGACTGCGATGGAGCTCCGTATGCCACGGCAAACTGGCTGACACTGACGGCGGCGGTGCACAAATGCTGCGCAGCTAGCGCCATTCGACGGCCAACACCGCGGTTCCTGGTGTGTCCGCTGTGCCGTGCGTGTGATCATTGCTTGTACAGCCCTCTCGCAGTGTCCGGAGCAAGTATGGTGGGTCTGACACACCGGTGTCAATGTGTTCTTTTTTCCATTTCCAGGAGTGTATTTCCGAAACGGCGAAGTCTGTAAGCTGTTCGTGTGCCGCCGTGGTTGAAATATTCCTTGCATGGCAAAACGGCGCTATCTAAAACTGGCGCCTAGGCAACAGCGGTGCACCACCGGTCGTAGATGACTGTGATGAACGACGGCTGATGACATGAGTACGGGCGAAGAGACGTCCAACTGTTGAGCATCTGTCTGCCCAGATGAACCCTAGATGGGGTCTTCCGGTCAAAACGACATACGACGATTTCATTTTCAAATCCAACGGATAGGCGAGAAATCCCCGTATCCTCTAGTATAGAATGCTAATTAAATTGATTAGTTTCAGTACAAGTACTTAGATACGTATTAAGTGTCCATTATACCGGTATGTTCTTCATCATGTTGCAAACATATTTCCATACGCCTCGATGTTTTTCTTGACATATTTTTGAGCACGTCCGATGATATAGTGCGAAATCCATCCCCAAGAACATTGTGCACTTCTTTGTTTGTGTCATAACGCCGAGCACATACACGCCCATTAAAAACTCCCCATAGTAAGTCGTTAAGTGTGATGAGGCCAGAACCTCTCGGTGGCCATGTCAAGAGAGCTACTGTTGCTGATGGACCAAGACCTATCCTCGGTCCTGGAAAGTGTCCATTTAGGAACTCGCGCACTGCAAGAGCATGGTGAGGAGCCGCTCCTTCTTGCTGCAGCCATGTGCATTCTGTGACGCCCCGGTTCTCAAGCTGAGGTATTAAACACGTATGTGATGATGATGAGGTTACATACTCCTTGACAGAGCGTAGGGGACGATGCGGGAGATCCGGACCACCGTACAAGGCAAGGTCCTAGCGGAGGTGATTTGCCATTGACTTTCTCCGACAGTAATGGGGATGAATGATGATGATGAGGACGACACAACAATACCCAGTCATCTCGGGGCAGGTGAAAAATCCCTGACAACGCCGGGAATCGAACCCGGGAACCCGTGCTCGGAAAGCGAGAACGCTACCGCGAAACCATGAGCAGCGGAAAAACACGTTTGTAAAATGTTTAAATAATTTGCGCAATTCACTTCCCTTCAAAAAGTACGGTCGAAGCAAACGTTCTGATGTCATCGCTGTCCATATCATCACGTAAGGAGGGTTCCTTTCTAATTTGATCGGACAATGAGAATTCTCTTTGGACCAATCGTAAATAGATTTAGCACGCAAGCTGCGATAAATGGCATATTCCTCTGAAAACATAACCTTGGTACGGTTCACTGCATTTGGAGATTGAGTTAACAAAGCACGGCATGCTAAAACGCGCGCTTTCCGGTCTGTATCCGATAACTCATTTACGAACGTCGGTCGAAAAGGTCTTACCTTAATATATTTTTTCATGTGATCTCGCATTATTGTCCTTGGCATATCGTTTTCTAAAGCACGTTTACGTGGCGATTTCATAGGAGATTGTTCAATCGAAGCAGAGACTCCGGCACATGTTTTCTGTTGTGTCTTCTTCCTTCCCTTCCGCGGGCTGTCTTTAGCACAAGCATAGGCAGGTCTTTACCAATCCAGATGGCTTTGGCTGTGGAGCCTTATTAAATCTTTCGTAGAATGCTCCCATAATCAGTCTCATTGTGCGTTCTGTGTTTTGTCATTCGTGCACCCACACACTTATCACTAAGCGTTCCTCGGTAATGTAGCTACGACCGCTCGCATCTTCCAGCTAGACTACGGCTATGACTGCGAAAACATGTAAACATGAATTTCAACAATTGTTTCCAACAACTGATTAGAAGTGACATAGCTATCAACGCTGCATAATAACATTATATACACTACTGGCCATTAAAATTGCTACACCACGAAGATGACGTGCTACAGACGCGAAATTTAACCGACAGGAAGAAGATGCTGTGATTTGCAAATGATTAGCTTTTCAGAGCATTCACACAAGGTTGGCGACGGTGGCGACACCTACAACGTGCTGACATGAGGAAAATTTCCAACCGATTTCTCATACACCAACAGCAGTTGACCGGCGTTGCCTGGTGAAACGTTGTTGTGATGCCTCGTGTAAGGAGGAAAAATGCGTACCATCGCGTTTCCGACTTTGATGAAGGTCGGATTACTGTAGCCTATCGCGATTGCGGTTTATCGCATCGCAACATTGCTGCTCGCGTTGGTCAAGATCCAGTGACTGTTAGCAGAATGTGGAATCGGTGGGTTCAGGAGGGTAATACGGAATGCCGCGCTGGATCCCAACGGCCTCGTATCACTAGCAGTCGAGATGACAGGCATCTTATCCGCATGGCTGTAACGGATCGTGCAGCCACGTCTCGATCGCTGAGTCAACAGATGGGGACGTTTGCAAGACAACAACCATCTGCACGAACAGTTCGACGAGTTTTGCAGCAGCATGGACCACCAGCTCAGAGTCCATGGCTGCGGTTACCCTTGACTCTGCATCACAGACGGGAGCGCCTGCGATGATGTACTCAACGAGGAACCTGGGTGCACGAATGACATTTTTTCAGATGAATCCAGGTGCTGTTTACAGCATCATAATGGTCGCATCCGTGTTTGGCGACATCGCGGTGAACGCACACTGGAAGCGAGTATTCGCCATCGCCATACCGGCGTATCACCCGGCGTGATTGTATGGAGTACCATTGGTTACACGTCTCGGTCACCTCTTGTTCGTATTGACGGCACTTTGAACAGTGGACGTTATATTTCAGATGTGTTAAGACCAGTGGCTCTACCCTTCATTCGATCCCTGCGAAACCCTACATTTCAGTAGGATAAAGCACAACCGCATGTTGCAGGTCCTGTACAGGCCTTTATGGATACAGAAAATGTTCGACTGCTGCCCTGGGCAGCACATTCTCCAGATCTCTCACCAATTGAAAACGTTTGGTCAATGGTGGCCGAGCACCCGGCTCGTCACAATACGCCAGTCACTACTCGTGATGAACTGTGGTATCGTGTTGAAGCTGCATGGGCAGCTGTACCTGTACACGCCATCCAAGCTCTGTTTAACTCAATGCCCAGGCGTATCAAGGCCGTTATTACGGCCAGTGGTGGTTGTTCTAGGAACTGATTTCTCAGGATCTATGCACCCAAATTGCGTGAAAATGTAAATACATGTCAGTTCTAGTATAATATATTTGTCCAATGAATACCCGTTTACCATCTGCCTTTCTTCTTTGTGTAGCAATTTTAACGGCCAGTAGTGTACTAAACTGGTGTTACGGAGGTAGGGGAATTCTTGCTCAGCCTGTACTTTTCACAAATTCTTACTCATCGCTTCCGCTTACTTTAGGTGCAGTGGACCACGAGACAGTGAAGATATGTAAAAACAAGCGAACACTCTAGTATTTAGATTAATACAATGAGATATAATGCTGAACTAAGCTTCTTGTTTAATTCATCTACATCCGCATCTACGCTATAGTCACATGGTTGAGCTCTCGGGTGTTATTGAGCTTGGATAATTTAAGTGCTTTTCAACACAACTTACATTGGTAATTAAGAAGCGTGTCCTTCCAGCGATATGAAAGATTAGTCAGTACTTGATTTTCTTTGGTTGATAAACGTTTCAAAAGAAAACCCCACATCTGGCTTTCGTTTTGCTATTGTCGTAATCAATAAGCGTTCTGCAACGTTAACAAATGATAATAACAATGTCGTGTGACTAGGGCCTCCCGTCGGGTACACCGTTCGCCGGGTGCAAGTCTTTCGATTTGACGCCACTTCGGCGACTTGGGTGTCGATGGGGATGAAATGATGATGATTATGACAACACAACACCCAGTCCCTGAGCGGAGAAAATCTCCGAGCCAGCCGGGAATCGAACCCTGGCCCTGAGGATTGACATTCTGGCGCGCTGACCACTCAGCTACTGGGGGCGGACTTAACAAATGACACATCATCATATTTTTGGAGAAGTCCTGCGAATGTAGCTTTCTACTTAAGTAACTGAAGATTTTGGTCATACTAGTGTATTGTAAGGGTAGTTTTTGGTATACCAAAGGGGAAGTCTAGCACAACTAACTATTTAAGGTCAGCTACGACGAGTCTACTTTCATCTCTTGGGGTATCCGTGTTACCCTGTACTTCAAGTTATTCTTTGTCTTTTTATGTCGATCATTTCGCACCATGCACGTGATTGTCAACAATATTACGCTCATACATGAGTCATACAAAACTGTAGTTGTTATAAACCTAAAACAATAACTTAAATAGTCCTAAGTAACGAAGGACAGAAAGATCAAGTAGCTAAATATGGATTGCCTTACTTCGTGCAGACATCTACTTCTGCATCTACATGACTCCTCTGCATCTCACACGTAAGCGTTTAGCAGAGTCTTCATAGACCACGTTCAGACTATTTTTTTTATTATTACAGCCACGGGCATTAAACACCCGTTCTTTCTTTTTTTTAACATTCCACCCTCGATTAGGACGTGGAATACCTATCTTTCTACGCGTGGTCAGATTTCCCTCAGGATGGTCATTTCTCCTTATGTAGGCGGGAGTCAACAAAGCATTTTGGCATTTGGAATGGAAAACTGGAGGTTCTCATTTCGTGAAAAGATCTTACCGCAACGAAAAAGTCTTTGTTACAGTTTTTTCCACTTCTATTGGCTCATTACATCCGTGAAACTCTTTTCCCTATTTAGTGGCAATAGAAAATTAACTGCTCTCCTTTGAACTGGTAAGGATCCCATAACGTGCAGCTATGCTCCACACAAATACGGACAAGTGTACTGTAGGCCGTCTCATAGGTTTCTTGGTTTCTTGCGTCTTCTAATTTTTTTTATTTTTTATTTATTTATTTTTGCAAATAGCTCTTTGATTCGTCTACTCGCCTCCTCCTCCTCACGCACGCCTCCAACACTTCTCAATTGTTGTTACATTTCAGTGGTTCGTAATTGTAATCCCTAGATATTTAATCGAAGCAACAACGTTTAAATTTGTATGCTTTATCATGTAACCAAAATTTAAAGGAATTTATTTGGCGGTATTTTGAAAGGCCTCAGACTTTTTATTGTGCAGGATCAATTAGCACTTTTCTCACTACGCAGACATCTTGGCTAAATTGTTTCATAATGCCTTTTTATTTTCTGATGATCCTACTAGAATGTACTGACAGCAACATTACCAAACATTTTAAGACGAATTATCTCCTAAATCGCTTAAATAGACTAAGAACGGAAGAGGGAAATGAGCGCTTCATGGAGAACCTCACTTTTCGCTAGGTCAGTTACTACCACCTGTGACCTTTCTGACTGGAAACATCAAATCCAATCGCTCTGCTGAGACAATATTTCATAGGCACGCGTTTTTATTAGATAAGGCTTGGGACAAAACAGAAGCATAAAGAGAGAAGCAACGGATAATACCATGACATGTAGCGGAATAAAGACTGCCTGCACTTTCAGTGCCACGTTTGGACAAACGATACGACAGTGGTAGGCACCGACACGTTTCTTGTGGACGCCTGTCTACCTCTGTTAGTTTTTGTCCCCCTCGAGAATATGTCACAGAATGCTCACGTTTACTTATTTCATGGCGAAAAGAAAAACGAACCTGCCCAGTACTGTGATCCTGCGTTTCTGCCTGTTATCACTGAGCTCTGAGGCTGACCTTCGGCTACACTGAGGACGGTAATGGTAACTTCAACAAGCTCACACGGAAGCGCCCACCTTGTTTACTACCCGTTCGCTCACTTCCTGTTACTAATCGCTTTCGGATGGGCTCGCTCCACATTCTCCCGATACGGGCGTCAAAACCGGAGGGGCGCCGTATTCCGGGACTAATTTCTCCCGCTTGCAGGTGTGGACCGTGCATTGCGCCGCGTGGACATCTCCTCACTCCGCGACCGCCCTGGATGCTGAGCGCTTCGAACTCTGACAGACAAACACTGTTTAGAAACGTGAGTACACATAGTTACTGTGATTCCACTACCTCTTCATCAAACTCTGCTAAAATACAGACCGTCACGCCGGTATTTGCACCCTTGACGATATTTGTTATATCGATGTTAGACTGTAGTGTAGGAAATGTTACTGTGTCTCTTCAAGTTTCATCTCCTAATACTGGAGACATCATTAGCGGCTGTAGGGTCAGGTAACAGTTTTAAACTTAAACAAGTTTATACCATTTGTACATATGTACGCAATAATGTGGTCGCGAAATCGTGTCCATAGCCTAATGTCCATACAGCAAAAAGTATAGACATTTGCACAACTTTAGCTTCACAGATTAAACAAACTGCAAAGGCAGATTGAAATTATGAGAGATTACGACGGAGTAGAGAGCGGCCCGACTGTTAGCAAACATGATACTCCTACATCTAAAGCTACACTCTGCAAACCAATGTGAAGTGCACGGCAGAGGGTACGTTTGTATCTATTAAACCGGGGACCCATAAATGACGGAGAGGCTTCGCCCCGCCGTAGCCCAGTGCTTCACAACCCCACAACAGGCCACAGCAGTACACCCACCCAACCACCACCCACACTGAACCCAAGGTTATTGTGCGGTTCGCCCCCCAGTGGACCCCCCCCACCACCCGCCCCTCCTGGCAACGTGTCATACCAGACGAGTGTAACCCAAATGTTTGCGTCGTAGAATAATTATGCTGTACGCGTACGTGAAAACGGTGTTTGCTCAGCAATCGCCGACACAGTGTAACTAAGGCACAATAAGGGGAACCAGCCCGCATTCGCCGATGTAGATGGAAAACCGCCTTAAAAACCGTCCACAGGCTGGCCGGAACACCGGATCTCGACACTAATGCGCCTTGCCTATTCGTGCCGGGCACCGGCTCGCCTTCCCGCTCAGGAAGCAATGCGTTAGACCGCGCGGCTAACCGGGCGGGCACGGCAGAGGGTACTTCTCAGTGTAGAAGTTCTTCCAATTCCATTCGAGCATAGAGAGCTGGAAGAATAATTGCTTAAATGCCTCTGTGTTCGCTGTAATTAGATATAATCTTGGATTCATTGTGCCTACAACAGCAATACGTAGACAATTTTACTGTATTTCAGGCAGTGACATCCAATAATTAAAGAAACAAATTGAAGGAGTAAAAAAACTGTATTTTTACAAAAGGTCACTTTAGCTACTTCACAACATAATCCCCACCAATATTAACACACCTCTTCCAACGATGCACTATTTTTTTATGCCTTATGCAAAGAAGTCTTTGTCTCATTGTTTGAGCCACTTTGCTACAAATTCTTTCACCTCCTCCTTGTCGCTGAACTTTTACCAACATAATGCACTCTTGAGTGGACCAAAGAAGCGAAAATCTGAGGAAGCCAAATCTGGTCTGTAGGGATGAGGCCACATTTGTAAATGGTCTGTTGGGTCAGCTGGGCAGTGTGGGGGCGAGCATAGTTGTGTAGCAATATCACGCCTTTTCCTTGACATCCGGGGACGTTTTCCTCTCATTGCTGGCTTTACTTTGTTCATCAGCATGTCTGTTTACTGTACGCTGATCTTCCAAATAATCACAAATGACGACACCTTTGGCATCCCGAAAGACGCTAAACGTTGCTTTTCCCGCTTGCGTTCTAATTTGTTTTGGACAGGTGAGCTACTGTGTATCCATTCCATGATTTCTCCCGTGGACTCTGGTTCAAAATGGAGATCCATCTCGCGTAAAAATCTTGTTTAGGAAAGGGTCACCCTTCCTTCCAAAGTTTTCTTTCAAATCTGGACACACTCTGAGTCTCGTTCCCTTGTGTTGCTGTGTTAACACTTCCGCGACCCACTTTTGTATTTGTTTGGCTCTTCTTGAGCTTGTTACTGATGACATTATGAACTGTGGCAACATATATTGCCACTGTTATTGACATACACTCCTGGAAATTGAAATAAGAACACCGTGAATTCATTGTCCCAGGAAGGGGAAACTTTATTGACACATTCCTGGGGTCAGATACATCACATGATCACACGGACAGACCCACAGGCACATAGACACAGGCAACAGAGCATGCACAATGTCGGCACTAGTACAGTGTATATCCACCTTTCGCAGCAATGCAGGCTGCTATTCTCCCATGGAGACGATCGTAGAGATGCTGGATGTAGTCCTGTGGAACGGCTTGCCATGCCATTTCCACCTGGCGCCTCAGTTGGACCAGCGTTCGTGCTGGACGTGCAGACCGCGTGAGACGACGCTTCATCCAGTCCCAAACATGCTCAATGGGGGACAGATCCGGAGATCTTGCTGGCCAGGGTAGTTGACTTACACCTTCTAGAGCACGTTGGGTGGCACGGGATACATGCGGACGTGCATTGTCCTGTTGGAACAGCAAGTTCCCTTGCCGGTCTAGGAATGGTAGAACGATGGGCTCGATGACGGTTTGGATGTACCGTGCACTATTCAGAGTCCCCTCGACGATCACCAGTGGTGTACGGCCAGTGTAGGAGATCGCTCCCCACACCATGATGCCGGGTGTTGGCCCTGTGTGCCTCGGTCGTATGCAGTCCTGATTGTGGCGCTCACCTGCACGGCGCCAAACACGCATACGACCATCATTGGCACCAAGGCAGAAGCGACTCTCATCGCTGAAGACGACACGTCTCCATTCGTCCCTCCATTCACGCCTGTCGCGACACCACTGGAGGCGGGCTGCACGATGTTGGGGCGTGAGCGGAAGACGGCCTAACGGTGTGCGGGACCGTAGCCCAGCTTCATGGAGACGGTTGCGAATGGTCCTCGCCGATACCCCAGGAGCAACAGTGTCCCTAATTTGCTGGGAAGTGGCGGTGCGGTCCCCTACGGCACTGCGTAGGATCCTACGGTCTTGGCGTGCATCCGTGCGTCGCTGCGGTCCGGTCCCAGGTCGTCGGGCACGTGCACCTTCCGCCGACCACTGGCGACAACATCGATGTACTGTGGAGACCTCACGCCCCACGTGTTGAGCAATTCGGCGGTACGTCCACCCGGCCTCCCGCATGCCCACTATACGCCCTCGCTCAAAGTCCGTCAACTGCACATATGGTTCACGTCCACGCTGTCGCGGCATGCTACCAGTGTTAAAGACTGCGATGGAGCTCCGTATGCCACGGCAAACTGGCTGACACTGACGGCGGCGGTGCACAAATGCTGCGCAGCTAGCGCCATTCGACGGCCAACACCGCGGTTCCTGGTGTGTCCGCTGTGCCGTGCGTGTGATCATTGCTTGTACAGCCCTCTCGCAGTGTCCGGAGCAAGTATGGTGGGTCTGACACACCGGTGTCAATGTGTTCTTTTTTCCATTTCCAGGAGTGTAGTTTCAGACACCCGCTTTTCATAAGTTTTCTTTTGTCTCCAAGCCAAAAGCCAGATTTCGAAATTTCCTCCAAAAATTCCAGTCGAGAGCACTTCTTCTCTACTTCCAGCTCAGAACATTGTCACAGAAACATTTTAAAAATGCGCCCAGTCATCCTGTTCCAACCAAGGTTTTGAAGGAGTTTCCCCTGGCTGTATGGCACATAACTAGAACTCTTCACCCAAGTAATCCTAGCTAGGAATCCCTGGAATGGCACTCTACATCGGGCAAATCGCAAATGGCCAGCGTCTGCCACTTAGACAATGAAAGGCTTAAGAAATTCGTGAAATTGTATGAAAATGAATACCGTCTAGTTAGAAAATACTTTCAGTAGAAAGAGCTGGCTTACAAGTCACATACTATCCGAGTTGAGGGAAGTTCATGTGGAATCAGCATTAGCACTCACGATCGTTTATCACTGTGTTAGTAAATACAAACATACTCGTATCGACACAGTAGTTTTGGTACATTCTGGACATTCGATTGAGGTGTCTTCCAACGGTAAAATTCATGGCAACTGGATAGAACTCCACCACTTCCAAATTTGTGAGGCTATTGAGGTGCCAGATATGTCATATAGAAGGATAAACGATAAAGTTTGATTCTGCTCTGATGAAATATTCGCGTGGGAGAATATTTCAGAATTTGATTTAGAAAAAATTAAAAATAATTGGAAGCAAGTTTTGGTTTCGTTCTTAGACTGCAGGGAAACATAGGTCCATAATAGCACGTCGGATGCAAAAGCTGCAGCAAAAGCACAAGAAGGAAAACTGCCCTGAATGTTCTCAGTAGATGAGAGTATGAACATTGTGTCAGTCTGTTCTTTCGTAGGTAGTTACGAAATCAATATCCTAATCTATGCTCCCACAAACGTACAGTCTCAGCAGTGCAAATCTACAGAGAGGCTAAATGTAACAGGTGCTTCCTGAAAAGTACTGTATCCAAACTGCTTTCGTAGTGCGATTGTGGATGAAAACTGGAATCCGCTTTGTGACACGGTACACAGTTTATTTCACTCGGACAGTACGAAGGGATCATATCTTCAATTTTCAAAACATGTATTCCTTTCAACATCACACACAATTTTTTGTTAATTTGTTGTTACAAGACTATTCCTAAAATTCAAGCAAGATCCCAACGTTCACTGCCTAAAAGTGAAACTGGATTTAAGTTTGTGACTTCCCCTTTCATACCTAGGAACCCCCAACCTCAACATTAGCGAATGTCTGTGATTAAATTTATATAAGAGATACATTGTAGGTGCTCCTCCATATCACTGCTGACGAAAATTAGTGCCGCATGTGGCATTGTTGATCAGTTCCGATCCGTTTTATGTGCATGTAGACTTACTTGCGCTAAGCTCTACAAGCGCAGGAATACACATTTGCTCAACAGTTGTAAATACGCAGGTACTTCAGGAAGCAAATTAATATAAAATTTTTCTGGGCATGGTACCACATCACATTGTAAGAAAACTACACTGGAGATACCAACGTTTCGACTACGGTAGCAGTGACCATCTTCTGGGCCTGGGTCTGGGTCACCAGTAGAACCAGAAGCAGGCGACTGCAACTGTGGCCTGAACGTTAGTATCTCCAGCGAATTTTTTTTACATTATGACTCATACTACACCCAGAAGACTTTAATGTTAACTGACTCTGGCCACGGAAACCTACGCAGTTATGTTCAGAAAGCATGTCAAAAACGTTATCCCATTTTTAGATCGTAGCGCAACAAGAGTGGTGCACTAACAAAAGAGTTTCCTGCAAAGAGAGTTCTGCTGCGGTACCGTTAACAGTTGCGTCAAAGTGTGAGTGCGAAATGGCGCCGCAATTGGAGACGTATTCTAAATGTGACGTACGCAGGATAGTACGAATACTGTGGGCCAAGCGTCTAAAATTGTACACAGATTAATCACGAAAGTCTGGCGATATGTGGACTAAATGCAATGTCGGGTCCAGCAGTAATCAAACGGCGCCAACAAATTGACTACAGACATGGGAACATGGGATCCAGCAGTCCATATCTTGCGATTAATATCTTTTCGCAAGCTGATAGAACGTCTAGGGGGGGGGGGAGATTTTCCAACAGTGGGGACTTTCACTCAGCGGTACTAGAATTACTCAGTGACCAAGGTGCACGTTTGTGTCGTCGAGGAATGAACGATTGCTAGCACGTTTCGATCGTTGTTTACACAGACGTGGTGATCATGCTGAACAGTGTCATGTATCTGTGTCACTTTGACGTGTAGTGCAGCATTCAGTATAAATTACTTGGACCACCATAATAATGTTTACTTTCTCTTGGCGTTTACCTTTAAGCTCGTCTGTGGCCTCTAAGATAACAAGTCCATGGGTTTACTGTTTGAAAACTACTGGTTTTGATCACAACTCAGAAAATAAAACAACACTTGAAAACCTGGTTCGTAAGGGACCTCAGAACGAGCTCGACTTCCGACTGAAGCTGTTCAATTATGTCATCTTTTATACAAGAGGCATTCCAAGCAACGTTGTTCTTGGTTGATGTTCAGATTTGAACGTGCATAAAAATATTACAATTTTGAATGATACTCCCCAAAATGCTAGTTATTGTGGGGGTTGTATCACTGTCTACAGTAATTTGATTGTACCGAATGTACGAGATGGAAAGAATACATATGATACTTAAAAATAAAAAAAAATACTTATTTTCAAATTTAAAAAAAAAATGGTTCAAATGGCTCTGAGCACTATGGGACTTAACATCTGAGGTCATCAGTCCCCTAGAACTTAGAACTACTTAAACCTAGCTAACCTAAGGACATCACACACATACATGCCCGAGGCAGGATTCGAACCTGCGACCGTAGCGGTCGTGCGGTTCGAGACTGAACCGTCTAGAACCGCTCGGCCACACCGGCCGGTCAAATTTAAAATTGTCAAAAGTATTTGCTTTTCAGTGTTATTCCCTCGAAATATATGTGTAAACGTTGCGTCTTGGATTAAAAAATGGATCCATTTTTTAATGTGGTTGTATTAATTAATTCACTATGAATTAAAATGTAGCCTCTCATATTTCAAATAGATGCCGTTAGCTACATAATTTATTGTCAAGATGTAGGCCTCTGCCGGCCGGAGTGGCCAAGCGGTTCTAGGCGCTTCAGTCCCGAACCGCGCGACCGCTACGGTCGTAGGTTCAAATCTTGCCTCGGGCATGGATGTTGGTGATGTCCTTAGGTTAGTTAGGTTTAAGTAGTTCTAAGGGGACTAATGACCTCAGCTGTTAAATGCCATAGTGCTCAGAGCCATATGAACCATTTTTTTGTAGGCCTCTATTCCCTGGCAAATATTATTCTCTAAGCCAAACCAGTCGAAATGGTAAAGGGATTTTCATTATCTCCGTTTACGCGCACGCTACACGTCAGTTCAAGCCATATGACGCATTCTGGCCAGAAAGACTGACCACAACAGTACCCTCCTCTCTCTCTCTGTCTTATGTGCGCTTGCACACGTGCGCGCGCGCGCCCACACACTGTCAAGGGCGCAATGCTGCTGACGTCCCAACTGGACTTCCACTTTCACTCCGCTCTCATAAACCACATACAGGACGGGTTCCACATCCGGAAAGCTACGCTGTTGCTGTTGTTCCCCCCTCCCGCACTCAATGAACCTACGTCACGACACAGAAGCCGTTGAAGAAGCATTCGCGATTGTGGCGACTTTCTGTCCGTGTAATACTTTTTCTCTTTAGGGAACGTCAGTGCTAAACTGCTGTATATTAGGGCTCTTCAGTCGAGAGCATTTATAATGATGAACAAGGATAGAATTAAACATTTAAAACAATTACTACATATTTTTTAATTTATTGAAAAGTCAGTTGGGCATCGACGATGTTAAAAATCTGTTTGCGATTTATTAAAAACAAATACTGATTATACTCCATACAATAAATCCAAGGCAATTCATTGCACTGCACAGATATCTCGAACAGAACACCATCTACACGCCAATTAACTTTTGTTCTGAAAACATGGGTCATGCTAAATCCGACTAGTGCTTTTTTCTTACGACACCCTGAAAGCCATGCATCAAGACAGTATTTCTTGACTTCCACAAAGCATATGAACGTTTTCACACCAATGTTTATTAAGAAAAGAACTACGATGTTGGTAATCGGATAGAACTTATGAGGGGATTCAGGAGGACGCAGGACATTATGCTGGATGGAGAATCATCAACAAAAGTGGCAGTAACTTCAGGCGTTCCCCAGGAAAGGTTACTGTGACCTTGTTAATATTGTATGTTAATGACATGGCATACAATATAAACAGCAACCTCAGATGATGCAGTTACCTGCGCTGAAGTACCATCTGAAATCAAAGCTACGCAAGTGTCCAGTCACACTTTGATAAGTTTTGAAAGGGGTAGTTTGTTTCAAATGAACTAAAGTGTAAAACTGTGCATTCTGAAAAACGCTGGATTGGCTACAATATCAGTGAGTCACAACTGGAATCAGTCAAGCAATCAGCTTGGATGCAATAATAATGAGACAGAATGATCAAACAGGCTCGGTCGTAGGTGGAGCAGGCGACAAACTTCGGGTCATTGGTAGGATACTGAGAAAACGCAGTCAATCTACATAGGAGACAGTTTACAAAACACATGTGCATCGCATGCTAGGATACTGCTCGACTGTATGGTATCCTTACCAAGTAGGACTGTCAGAGGTATTGATAGTGGGGTAGCACGAATGGTCATAGGTTTGTTTCGCTTGCGGGAAAGCGTCCCGGAAGTTGTGGAAAACCTGAATTGGAAGACACTTGAAGGTGGAAGCGAAACGTCGTGCGAAAGCCTTGTTACATGGTTTTAAGAACCGGTATAGAGTGCTGAATCTAGAAATATACTTCGCCCCCTATGTATCGCTCCCATGGAAACAATGAGGATAAGACTGCATTAACTACAGAGCGCTCAGAGACAGTTACGAGGATGCAGTCTTTCTTTTCAAGTAAAAGTGGAACAGACCATACAGGCAATATATGCACATACAGTCTGCCATGCTCTTTGCAGTGGTTTATAAAGTAGGCCATGTCGATGTGGATGGAGTCAAAAGACCTACTGACGAAACTTTACATTGCGTGTCAGAGGGCTGAGTGAGACTTACAGGGGCTGGAAAAACATATGAAAACACTACGAGGAAAGCGTGCTTGAATATCACAGCAGATTCTATCCACGCCTGCAGGTTGCGCTGCTGTATTTGGCCGCGAACAAAACCTTTGCAATTCCTCAATACGTTGCACATGTCAGTCGCGGTCAGAAAGGTATTCTGTGTAACTGCGTGTGCTCTGTCGGAGTTAAGTGAAGTCTAAAGTGGGCAAATTTTTTGTGCTCGTATGGTAGGTATTTCCGTGACCAAGGCATTGAAAGAGTTTGCTGTTTCAAGAGGCACGGTATCGAAGATTCATATGGCATAAAGGGAAAATGGAAAAACATCATCTGGTGAGTCACAATGTGTGTTCAGTGACTGTGGTTGTCGGTCATTAAAGAGAAGACAGCTGCGGAAGTCACAGCAGAACTGATTCTCGGACCCTGTCAGCACAAAAACAAGACGAAGGGAACCTTATACGAGGCGTGTTTTTTAAAGTAACTACCGTGTGAAATGTAAAAAAAGACGTGCTAAGATATCTCAATAATTTTATTTTTACATGAAAGCCTGTACCTTAATATACGCACTGACGCCATTACAGTCTGATTCTTCCTTGTTTGCGTTGTGTACTGAGTGTTTAAGATACCTCTGATAATCGTGAGTCCCGCCGACTGTGAAGTACAGGCTGTTATAAGATTTCTTAGTGCTAAAGGCCTAAAAGCGATCGATATTCATCGTGAGATCTGTGCAGAAGCCGGCCGAAGTGGCCGTGCGGTTAAAGGCGCTGCAGTCTGGAACCGCAAGACCGCTACGGTCGCAGGTTCGAATCCTGCCTCGGGCATGGATGTTTGTGATGTCCTTAGGTTAGTTAGGTTTAACTAGTTCTAAGTTCTAGGGGACTAATGACCTCAGCAGTTGAGTCCCATAGTGCTCAGAGCCATTTGAACCATTTTTTTGTGCAGTTTACGAAGAAAACATTTTGAGTAATGGAATGGTAAGAAAGTGGGTGAAAGCATTTAAAGATGGCCGCACAAATGTGCATGATGAACAACGGAGTGGGCGTCCTTCGGTCGTTAATGAAAGTTTGGTGCAGGAAGTGGACAATAAGGTGAGAGAAAACAGACACTTTACGATTTCGTCCTTGCGGGATGAATTTCCTAATGTTTCTCGTAGTGTTTTGTGTGGCATTGTGACCGAGCACTTGAATTACCGAAAATTGTGCGCACGTTGGGTAGCGAAAATATTGACGGATGTGCACAAAACCAAACGTTTAGACAGTGCATTGATTTTCCTTGAGCGGTACCACAACGACGGTGATGATTTCTTAAGCCAAATTGTTACGGCCGATGAAACATGGGTGGACTACGTCACACCGGAATCAAAGCAACAGTCCATGGAAGTTGAGCAAGGGCATCGTTATGCTGCAAGGCAATGCCCGCCCGCATGTGGCGAATCAGACCAAAGATCTCATCACATCTTTTCGATGGGAAACGCTAGATCATCCTCCGTACAGCCTAGATCTTGCGCCCAGTGACTACCATCTGTTCCTACACTTGAAGAAACACCTGGGAGGTCAGCGTCTTCAAGACGATGACGAAGTCAAAACAGTGGTGATGCAGTGGTTAACAAGCCAACGTTATGACAGGTGCCTCAGTATTGACGGAAATTACGTAGAAAAGTAGATTAACACAAACTTTGATGTAAAAATAAAATTAGTGAGATATCTTAGCACGTCTTTTTTTGAAATTTCAAAACGGTATTTACTTAAAAAACTCGCCTCGTAAGCAGGGAATTGCAGGGTGAGCTGCAATTCCAAAGCCACTCGTGAGCGATGCAAATATGCCCATAACAGCAATACGTGGTGCGGAAGCCATAAGAACGGAAGAATGTCATTTGGCTGGATGAGTGTTGCTTCACACTGTTTCCAAATTCTGGCCGAGTTTACGTCCCAAGAATGATACATGGCGGGGGCTTCGGTGAGCATTTTGCAACAACATATCGTGATATTCCATTGCCTCCATGGTAACGGTGAAAGGTCGCGTCACTACCAAGGATTATGTGACCATTTTGGCTGATCATGTCCATCCCATGATACAGTGTTTGTTCCCCAATGGTGATGTTGTGTTCCAAGACAGCAGGTCCCTGTTTACACAGCTCGCATTGTCTACGACAGGCTTTGAGAACACGAGGACGACTTGTCGCATCTCCCACGGCCACCACAATCACCAGATTCTGATATTATTGAGGTTGTACTTTGGAGCGAAGGGTTCGTGATCGCTGTCCATCTCTATCATTTTTGGGACAACATAGCGTGATATTCCATTGGCTCCATGGTGACGCTGAAAGGTCGCGTCACTACCAATCATTATGTGACCATTTTGGCTGATCATGTCCATCCCATGATACAGTGTTTGTTCCCCAATGGTGTTGCTGTGTTCCAAGACTGCAGGGTCCCTGTTTTCACAGCTCGTATTATCCAAGACAGGTTTTGTGAGCACGAGGATGAATTGTCGCATCTCCGATGGGCACCACAATCACCGGATTCTGATATTATTGAGGTTCCGCGGTCCTACTTTGGAGCGAAGGCTGCGTGATCGCCGACTATCTCTATCATCGTTACCTCAACTGGTCACTGTGTTGCATGAAGAATGGTATAAGAATCCCTCTAAAACCATACAGCATCTGTGTTTATCCATTCCGAGAGACTGGAAATTGATATCGATGTCAACTTCAAACATAAAAAAAAAGTTTTGCAACATCTGGGTTCACAGAACTCCTGAAGATAGACGTTGACTGTGGATACTGTATCAGACACAGTTCCTGTGACTGCTCAGAGATATCACTAAACCCGCCCAAAGATGCAGACAACCGTGCTTGAGCACCGCCTAATAGACCAGAGGGGGATCCGACAGCCGATCACTTCCAGTCATTCCACCAGGAAGGAGGTACACGGCTCGTGTTGTCTGTAGTTCAACCATGCCTACGTGGTCAATACCGCGGCTCTATCACGTCCGCATTGTTACTTTGTGCCAGGAAGGGCTCTCAACACGGGAAGTATCGAGGCCCCTAGGAGTGAACCAAACAGATGTTGTTCGGACACCGAGGAGATACAGAAAGACAGGAACTGTCGATGACATGCCTCGCTCAGGCCGCCCAAGGGCTACTACTGTAATGGATGAACCCTGACAACATCGCCACCATGCTGAGTAATGCTTTTTGTGCAGCCACAGGACGTCGTGTTACGACTCAAACTGTGCGCAATAGGATGCATGATGCTCAACTTTACTCCCAACGTCCATGGCGATGTCCATCTTTGCAACCACGAATCCCTGTAGCGCGATACATATGAGCCCAAAAGCATGCCGAATGGACTACTTCGGATTGGCATCACGTTCTCTTCACCAATGTGTGTCGCATATGCCTTCAATCAGACAATCGTCGGAGACGTCTTTGGAGGCAACCCGGTCAGGCTGAACGCCTTAGATACACTGTCCAGCGAGTGCAGCAAAATGGAGGTCCACTGCTGTTTTGGGGTGGCATTACGTGAGGCCGACGTTCGCTGCTGGTGGTCATGGATACTTGAATGCCCTCCTCCGACCGATAGTGCAACCATATCGGCAGCATACTGGTGAAGTATTCGTATTTATGGACGACAATTCGCTCCACCCCCCCCCCCCTCCGCCCCCCCCCAATCGTGCACACCTTGTGAATGACTTCCTTCATGATAACGACATCGGCTATAGTGGTCAGCATGTTCTCCAGACATGAACACTATCGAACATGCCTGGGATAGTTTGAAAAGGGCGACGTGACCCACCAACCATTCTGAGGAGTGAGACAATCTGGACCAACAGTGTCGTGATGAACTTGTGGATAGTATGCCACGACGAATACAGACATGCATCAATGCAAGAGGACGTGCTACTTGGTATTAGGTACCGGTGTTCACTGCCATCTGGACCACCACCTCTGAAGATCTCGCTGTATGGTGATACAAAATGCAATGTGTGGTTTTCATGGGCAATAAAAAGGGCGAAAATGATGTTCATGTTTATCTCTATTCCAAATTTCTGTACAGATTCCGGAACTCTCGGAACCGAGGTGATGAAAAACATATTTTGATGTGTGTAGTATCCTGCACAGTCTTTGGCATGGTAATGTGTTGTGTTCTCATATTTTTGCCTGCGCTCTTAAATAGATTGATATCAATTTAGTTGCTGGGGCGGTATGTTGTGATAAGTTATGTGAGAAATTTTGTAGCAGGAGACATGAGATTTGGGACAGAAATAATTTGAATAGAGAACTGAGCATGATATTCGAAATGGAAAGAAAAGGACGCAAAGGCAAAGGACAAGGGAATTCTGGTGAGGATCTTGAGGGCGTGTAGATGAAATGTGGTTGGGATGTTTTAGTATTCGCTGGGCAGCATGGCACGATTGGTAGATAGTGAAGAACTGATAGGTGTATTGAAGTCATATTTGCGGAATGTTTGGAATTACGATGAGATGTTCATTTGAGGTGGAGAAGGAGGCAAATTTCATAAGTTGTAGGGAGCTGGTAATGATATCTAGTAAACAAAACGGAGCGCATAGCGTTAAATGACCTCGAGGGACTGATAAAAGCTGGATGGAGCGGAAACCAGGCGACATCGGCACAGGAGAGAACGGCTTGTGCACACATTGTCAACTAAAACGTGCACCAGGGCGGAACTTTGTGGAAAACAATTGTTAGACGTGGGAGCTATGACAAGGGAACTGATAAACTGCTGTTAGTCGAGATTTGTGGTGTACATGTTGCAGAATAATTAGGATAATATTGATTCAAGAGGCAGACCTTCTTTCGGTGGTAGATCTTTGTGTTTATTAGCCAGTTACCTCTCAGACTTTAATTTTGTCAGCCCTCTGCAAAATTTCGCGACAAATGTAAGAAGCAACACTCTTCCGTGTGTGTTTTCAGTGTCAGCTTAAACAGAAAGACCGCTTTCTTTAAATCGACAAATTCTGTGAACGTGTCTAGATTTTTATTGCTCATTGTTACCATTATCGAGCGCAGCATTAGAACTACTTCTCTAGTACCTTTACCTTTTCTAAAGCTAAACTGATCGTCATCCAGCAAGTCCTAAATACGAAAGAAAATTTGGGAGTTGTTCTGAATTCCCGAAATCGGCGAATGGGTCGCGGATTCTTTTCGTGGGTAGAAGACCTTTCCAGCAGGATATCAGCAGGTGATATCACCAGTTCAGAGTTTCGTTGAAGAACGTTTAGTACCAGTGGGTGTAATCTTTAACAGACTGCTATGCTGTAACAATAGCAAATCAGCAGTTGTGAGTTCTGAGTCCAGTATGAGTGAAACGTCCCCTTTGAACAATTTATACACGACTGTGCTGAAACTGACACACAATATTTTGTTAGCGCAACGCAATCTGACTTTCAAAATTCCCTACAAAAGAATGGCCCTGACTAACATTAAACTATACCTTTCACAAATCACTTACCTCACAAAAATCTTCGCTGCTCAAGCTACTGCAATACAGCAAGCGCCACTACTGCCAGCTAAATAAAAGATTCAAACTATGGCAGGCACTAACTACTGATAGGGATAGTTAGCAAATGAAAGATATTAATAGAGAACAAACAATGTATTTACCTTAATATCATCACAAGTCATAATATATATATCAGTTCATGACAAATTGCAAAACTCCGCCATCTCTCTCCCCACATCCACCACTGCTGGCGGCTCACCTCCAACTGCCAACGCTACGCGCTGTTCACAGCCAGCTGCCTCTGCCCAACACTACAATGGCAGACAACAATGCAAACTACCCACAGACTGCACACAGCACAGCCAGTGATTTTCATACAGAGGTGGCGTTACCAATAAAAAACCTAAACAGCATACTTACATGAGGAGATTTAGCACATACTGATGTTATAACACTGATGAATCAAACCATTATGCCAGCATGTTCAATAGTGCGGTCATCCACCTCTGGAACGCAACTCATCATTGATTATGAGTGACATGGATTCCTCAAGTCCCTTTTAGGTTTCGAGAAGTATATGGCGCCAGATGTTTACGCAGACATCACGAAATTCCAGAAAATTACAGACTGTAGATTGCTGACGACCGATAGCGTCCCAGATGTGTACCAATGTGATCACATCAGGCGAATTTTGTGGCCGAGACATCAGTATGAGTTCAGTATCATGCTCCTCAAACCACGATTTTGCCCTTATGACAATGATACAGACATCAAAAAAAGTTTTACATCAGCCCGGTTCCCAGAACTCCTGAAGATAGACGTTGACTGTGGATATTGTATCACAGACATAGTAGCTTTGATTGTCCAGAGATGTCACTAAACCCGCCCAAAAATGTAAACAACCATGCATGAGCAGCACATAATAGACGGAGCAGGTCCGACAGCCGATCAGTTCCAGTCATTTCACCAGGAATGAGGTACATGGCTCGTGTTGTCTGTAGTTCAACCATGCCTAGACGGTCAATACCGCGGTTCAATCGCGTCTGCGTTGTTACTTTGTGCCAGGAAAGGCTCTCAACAAGGGAGGTGTCCAGGCGTCTCCGAATGAACCAAAGCGATGTTGTTCAAACATGGAGGAGGTACAGAGAGACACAAAATGTCGAAAACATACCTCGCTCTGACCTCCCATGGCTACTACTGCAGTGGATGACCGCTAACTACGGATTATGGCTCGGAGAAACCCTGACAGCAACGCCACCATGTTGAATAATGCTTTTCGTGCAGACACAGGACGTCGTGTTACTACTCAAACTGTGCGCAATTGGCTGCATGATGCGCAACTTCACTCCCGACGTCCATGGCGAAGTCCATCATTGCAACCACGAAACCATGCAGCGCGGTACAGATGGTCTCAACAACATGCTGAATGGACAGCTCAGGATTGTCATCACGTTCTCTTCACCGATGAGTGTCTCATATGCTTTCAACCAGATAATCGTCAGAGACATGTTTGGAGGCAACCTAGTCAGGCTGAACGCCTTCGACACAGTCCAGCGAGTGCAGCAAGGTGGAGGTTCCCTGCTGTTTTGGGTGGCATTATGTGGGTCCGACGTGCGCCGATGGTGGTTATGGAAATGCGCCGCAATGGCTGTACGATACGTGAATGCCATCCTACGACCGATAAAGCAACCATATCGGCAGCATATTGGCGAGGCGTTCGTCTTCTTGGACGACAATTCGCGGCCCCATCGTGCACATCTTGTGAATGTCTTCCTTCAAGATTACGACATCGCACGACTAGAGTGGCCAGCATGTTCTCCAGACATGAACCCTATCGAACTTGTCTGGGATAGATCGAAAAGGGCTGTTTATGGACGACGTGACCCAAAAACCACTCTGAGGGATCTACGCTGAATCGCCGTTGAGGAGTGGATAATCTGGACCAACAGTGCCTTGATGAACTTGTGGATAGTATGCCACGACGAATACATGCATGCGTCAATGCAAAAGGACGTGCTACTGGGTATTAGAAGTACCTGTGTGTATAGCAATCTGGACCACGACCTCTGAAGGTCTCCCTGTACGGTGGTACAACATGCAATGTGTGGTTTTCATGAGCAATAAAAAGGGCGGAAATGATGTTTATGTTGATCTCTATTCCAATTTTCTGTACTGGTTCCGGAACTCTCAAAACCGTGGTGATGCAAAACATTTTTTGGTGTGTGTAGTTACTCTGCTGAAATACGCCATCGTCGTGAAGGATACACCAAGCTATTCGGCCGAATGCCGGAATGTCTATACACGAACATGGACTAGCGTGGGGAGTATCGTGGTGTTCTGACTTGTCGAGACGTTTTAATTGGTCCATGTTCTAATCTCGATGACCCCGTGTACAATGCAATCATAACTGACGATGTCGTTGTGTCCCTGTGGGAACACACAGTGGTCGCCCGCTGTGGAACTCAATGTTCAACAATGCGCATTGAACGGTGTGGTCCGAAACACTTGTGCTTGCACCAGCATTCTACTCTGTCATCAGATCTGTCACTGACAGCCGCCAGCCTTGCTTCCCAGAGTGGGCAGCCTCTGACCTCCACTTTCTGTGATGAGGTATGGACGTGCAACATCTTGCCACCTACTCATGGTGTTCTCCAACCACATTCCACTGATATTCACGAGAGCAGCCGACCGGCTTTACCGAGATGCCTATATGTGGGTCTAGCAATCAGACCTTTGTAGAGGCAGCTTTTTAAAGTAGTTTTCCTTAATTGCGTCTCGTATTGTCGCTGGAACACTTCCCCATTCGTCTCTGCTTATATACTTTCTTTATCGCGTCACGTGTACTCCGCGCCGTCAGGCAGCGTTCAATCACGTGGTGACTAGTGGCCATAATGTTTTGATTATCAGTGTGCATAGCACCAGTTTAGAGTTTGATTGTGGAGAAGACAGTCATCCGTGGAAAGCAGGCTGCCCAAGTTTGGATGCAGTGACGAAAGTCGTTGGTTACAGCCTAATATCGTGTCGGACCTCCATTTTCTCGGCGTAGAGCAGCAGAGCAATGTGGCATGGACTCAACAAGTCGTTGGATGTCCTCTGCGTAAGTTCCGAAAATGTTGTCCGTGTAGGATTTTGTGTACGAACTGACCTCTCGATTATGTATCATATATGTGCAATAGGATTCATGCCGAACGATCTGGGGACCAAATCATTCGTTAGAATTGCCCAAAATGTTCATCAAACCAATCGCGAACTATTGTGGTTCTGTGACATGGCGCATTGTGATACATAAAAATTCCATCGTTGTTTGGGAACATGAAATCCGTGAATGGCTGCAAATGATCTCTAAGTTGGCCAACATACCAGACGACCCAGTTCATTCCACGTAAACACACTCACACCATTATGGAGCCACCGTCAAATTGCACAGCGCCTTGTTGACAATTGGAGCCCATGGCTTCGTGGGGTGTACGCCACTCGCGAACCCTACCTTTAACTGAAATCGGCACTTATCTGACCAGGCCATATTTTTCCAGTCGTCTAGGATCCAATCGCAATGGTTACGAGCCCTGTAGAGGCGCTGCAAGAGATGTCCTGTTAGCAAAGGTGTCAGTCGTCTGCTGCCGTAGCCCATTAACGGCGTATTTTGCCGCACTGTCCTAAAGGATACGTTCGACGTACGTCTCACATTGATTTCTGCTCTTATTTCAAGCAGTGTCGCTTGTCTGTTAGCACTGAAAGCTCTATCCAAGCGCAGCTGCTCTCGGTCGTTGAGTGAAGGCCGTCGGTCAACGCGTTTCCGTGGTGAGGGGTAATGTCTACATTTTGGTATTCTCGGCAGACTCTTGACACTGTGGATTTCGGAATACTGAGTCCCATAACGATCTCCGAAATGGAATGTCCCTTGCATGTAACTCCAACTAACATTTCGCCATCAAAGTCTTTTAATTCCCGTCGTGCGGGGGTAATCACGTCGGAAGCCTTTTGCACATAAATCACCTGAGTACGAATGATAGCTGTGCCAATCCACTGCCCATGTATATCTTGCGTACGTCGTACTACCACCATTTGTAAGTACGCCTATCGCCATCCCATCACCTTTGACACTTCAGTGTAAAACGCTGTAAATTCGAAAAAAACTATATATTTATTAGAATATTTTACTTTGCTGATATTGCTGAAGACATTGGAAAAAGAGTCAGTTTTTCTTAAAGATTGTTGCCATGCTATTGTTTCTTGGGTATTATCTGTGAGTGCAATCGGATTGCCGGCCAGAGTGGCCGTGCGGTTCTAGGCGCTACAGTCTGGAGCCGAGCGACCACTACGGTCGCAGGTTCGAATCCTGCCTCGGGCATGGTTGTGTGTCATGTCCTTAGGTTAGTTAGGTTTAATTAGTTCTAAGTTCTAGGCGACTGATGACCTCAGAAGTTAAGTCGCATAGTGCTCAGAGCCATTTTGCAATCGGATTGATGCGACAAAGATCTGACTTTTTAAACTAGTCTAATTGGTTAAAGGGGAGCAGGCGGCACTGATCAAAAACTATTCAACTAATATATCACTGTTCGGATTTCAGATGGGTTCTTCAGTTCACAGTGCTTTTGTTGGCAGTGGTGCAGTTACTTTACACAGTGGGACTGCGTGTGTTGCAAAGACTTTCTACGCGTGGATCGCAGCACGAACGCACTTTCTTAACATCGAACTGTTAAAAAAACGACAAGCGTATTGTTACGTAACAACCTTTTCACATTCATCATCCCACCAGGCGACTTTTCTCTTGGCCTTTAAACAGAAAGGTTTATTTTCTGGTATTGCCCCGCACCTGCACGAATTATGCAACACGTGAATCATTTTTAGCCCGTTTCATCAACAGACTGTTCGATGTTTTGAATTCTGTTTCATAATTACGTTTAGAATTTTTTCCAGTTTTCTTTACGGATCCAGGACACGAATTCGAGTATTATTTAAACAATGCCATCGGAAACCTGTTGCGGTGTAACTGAGTGCTCTGTGATTAACGGATGACCTTGGTGTTTTACAAAGTAGGATGTTTCCGCTGTGTCTTAACCGTAGACAAAGTTCGTATAACATCTCTTACCGGAAAGAGACAAGTATTCAGATCGCACATAACGTCTTGTAATGATGTGTCGAGTGCTATTGATAAGGGATTTCAGATCGATTCCGTACTTCTGGATTTCCGGTAGGCTTTTGACACTGTACCACACAAGCGGCTCGTAGTGAAATTGCGTGCTTATGGAATATCGTCTCAGTTATATTACTGGATTTGTGATTTCCTGTCAGACAGACTACAGTTCGTAGTAATTGACGGAAATTAATCGAGTAAAACAGAAGTGATTTCTGACATTCCCTAAGGTAGTGTTGTAGGCCCTTTGCTGTTCCTTGTCTATATAAACGATTTGGGAGACAATTTGAGCAGCCTTCTTCGGTTGTCTGCGGATGACGCTGTCGTTTATCGACTAATAAAGTCATCAGATCAAAACAAACTACAAAACGATTTACAAAAAAATATCTGAATGGTGCGAAAAGTGGCAGATTACCATAAATAACGAAAAGTGTGAGGTCATCCATATCAGTGCTAAAAGGAACTCGATAAACTTCGGTTACACGATAAATCAGTATAATCTAATAGCCTTAAATTCAACTAAATACCTAGGTATTACAATTACGAATAACTTAAATTGGAAAGAACACATAGAAAATGTTGTTTGGAAGGCTAACCAAAGGCTGCGTTTTATTGGCAGGACACTTAGAAAATGTAACAGACCTACTAAGGAGACCGCCGACACTACGCCTGTCCGTCCTCTTTCAGAATACTGCTGCGCGGTGTGGGATCCTTACCAGATAGGACTGACGGAGTACATCGAAAAAGTTCAAGGAAAGGCAGCACGTTTTGTATTATCGCGAAATATGGGAGAGTGTGTCCCAGAAATGATACAGGATTGGGGCTGGAAATCATTAAAAGAAAGGCGTTTTTCGTTGCGACGGAAACTTCTCACGAAATTTCAATCACCAACTTTCTCCTCCGAATGCGAAAATATTTTGTTGACACCGACCTACATAGGGAGGAACGATCACCACGATAAAATAAGGGATATCAGAGCTCGTACGAAAATATATAGGTATTCATTCTTTCCTCGCGCTATACGAGATTGGAATAATAGAGAATTGTGAAGGTGGTTCGATGAACCGTCTGCCAGGCACTTGGATGTGATTTGCAGAGTATCCATGTAGATGTAGATGTGGATGTGATCGTTTATTTCGTTTCAGTTTTTTGGAAACTGCCTCTCATGTGTACATAATATTACAGTTTTTCTTTTCTTTGAAAGTGTCCAGAATATTGTTGGCAGCGAGTTCGAGCTCTTGAATGAGCTACTTTTGCTACTGTTGCTAGAACTCTGATCTTAAACTGCATGAGGAAGGGACAGTCAAATAAAAACAAGACAGATGGAAAAAGGTAAGTAAACTGTTTATTACTTCAAAAGTAATCCCCATAACTCTTAACACATTTTTCACACTGTGAGAGAAGAGGGTCAGTCCCTTGATGGAAAAATTTTTGCGGTTGCCTATGGAACTATGACTTTAGGCATGCACCTCTTCATTCGAAGAAAAAGCCGACGGTCACGAATGTCTTTCTTCAGGGCCCCAAAGCTTTGGAGATCGACTGCAGAGAGATCGGAACTGTATGGAGATTGTGAGCGGGTTCACATGTTTCCAAGATTGTTCGAATACCCTGCAGAACTTTCTCTGGGAAGCCCTTACACATACTCCATACAGTTCCACGCTCTGCCCATCTAATTTACATATTTTTGGAGTCATGTTGTTAGAACCTACCGGTAACAAATCTAGCAGCCCGCCTCTGAAATGCTTCGATGTCTTCCTTCAATCCGACGTGGAACAAATCCCAAACGCTCGAGCAGTACTCAAGAACAGGTCGCAGCAGCGTCCTATATACAGCCTCCTTTACGGGTGAACCACTCATTCCTAAAATTCTCGCAATAAGCCGAAGGTGACCACAGTTCTCACATTCTCTGTCCGTCTCATATCGCTTTGCAAAGTTATGCCCAGATATTTAAACTACGTGACTGTGTCAAGCAGGACACTAGTAATACTGTCTCCGAACATTACAGGTTTTATCTTTCTGCTCACCCGCGTCAACTTACATTTCTCCATACTTAGGGCTAGCTAGCATCCATTAGTCACACCAACTGGAAATTTTGCCTAAGTCGACTTGTATCTTCCTACAGTCGCTTAACTTCGACACATTACCGTACGGCATTGTATCATCAGAAAACAGCCGCAGATTGCTCCCCATCCTGTCAGCTAAATCATTTACGTATGTGGAGAACAACAGCGATCCTGTCACACGCCCCTGGGGGCACTCCTGACGATATCCTTGTCTCTGGTGAACACTCGCCGTCGAGGACAACAAATTGGGTTCTATTATTTAAGAAGTCTTTGAGCCAGTCACACATCTTTGATCGTCTTCCATACGCTCGTACCTTCGTTAACAGCCTTCAGTGGGGCACTGTATCACGTGCTTACCGGAAATCTAGAAACATGGTATCTACCTGTTGCTCTCCATCCATAGTTCTCAGTGAGAAAAGGGCAAGCTGAGTTTCGCACGAGCGTTGCTTTCTAAAACCATGCTGGGTCGTGGACGTAGCTTCTCAGTCTCAAAAAGGTTTATTATATTCGAACTGAGAATATGTTCAAGAATTCTGCAGCAAACAGAAGTTAAGGATATTGGTCTGTAATTATGCGGGTCGGGTCTTTTGCCCTTCTTATACAGGGTGAGTCACCTAACGTTACCGCTGGATATGTTTCGTAAACCACATCAAATACTGACGAATCGATTCCACAGACCGAACGTGAGGAGAGGGGCTAGTGTAATTGTTTAATACAAACCATACAAAAATGCACGGAAGTATGTTTTTTAACACCTATGTTTTTTAAATGGAACCGCGTTAGTTTTGTTAGCACATCTGAACATATAAACAAAATACGTAATCAGTGCCGTTTGTTGCATTGTAAAATGTTAATTACATCCGGAGATATTGTAACCTAAAGTTGACGCTTGAAACCTCCGACTTTCAGTTGCGTGTTGTAACAAACACGGGCCACGGTCGGCTAGCAGCATCTGCAGGGACATGTTTACGATGACGACCGCGTTAAGAGAGTGGCTGTAGTGCACTGTTGTGGTTTGGTCTAGCTGTCGCAGTGTCCGCATGTAGCGCTTGCTGCTATTGTTATTCTGCATTCGTCTCCGCACGCAGACCAACTGTAGTACACCGTGTTACCAGACATCTGTGATCGTGTAGTGTTGTAGGAACTGTGACCATGGTGTATTCGAACTCTGAAAAGGCGGAGATGATACTCATCTATGGCGAGTGTCGACGAAATGCAGCTGAAGCCTGCAGGGTGTATGCAGAACGGTACCCGGACAGAGAGCATCCAACGTGCCGCACATTGCAAAACATCTACCGCCAACTGTATGCAACAGGTATGGTCGTAGCACACAAACGGGTCCATAACAGGCCCGTCACAGGAGAAAATGGTTCAAATGGCTCTGAGCACTATGGGACTTAACATCTATGGTCATCAGTCCCCTAGAACTTAGAACTACTTAAACCTAACTAACCTAAGGACAGCACACAACACCCAGTCATCATCAAAGGAGAAGCGGGTGCAGTTGGTGTGTTAGCTGCTGTTGCCATGAACCCACACATGAGTACACGGGACATTGCGAGAGCCGGTGGACTGAGTCAAAGTAGTGTCATGCGCATACTGCATCGTCACCGCTTTCACCCGTTTCATGTGTCGCTACATCAGCAATTACATGGCGATGACTTTAATCATGGAGTGCAATTCTGTCAATGGGCATTAACAGAGAATGCGTTGCAGTTTTACCTGTTTACCGATGAAGCGGGTTTCACAACCCACGGGGCAGTGAATCTACGGAACATGTATTACTGGTCCGTGGACAATCCTCGCTGGCTCAGGCAGGTAGAGTGTCAGCGACCGTGGAGTGTAAATGTATGGTGCGGAATCATTGGCGACCACCTCATTGGTCCTCACTTCATTGCAGGGGCCCAAACAGCTGCAACATACGAGTACATCGCGTTTCTACAGAATGATCTGCCAACGTTGCTCGAAAATGTCCCACTGGAAACGCGTCGACATATGTGGTATCAGCATGATGGTGCATCTGCACATTCCGCAATTAACACTAGCCTGACCCTTGACAGGATGTTCGACGGGCGTTTCATAGGACGTGGAGGATGCATGAATTGGCCAGCCCGTTCTCCTGATCTTACACCTCTGGACTTCTTTCTGTGGGGTACGTTAAAGGAGAATGTGTACCGTGATGTGCCTACAACCCCAGAGGATATGAAACAACGTATTGTGGCAGCCTGCGGCGACATTACACCAGATGTACTGCGGCGTGTACGACATTCATTACGCCAGAGATTGGAATTGTGTGCAGCAAATGATGGCCACCACATTGAACATCTATTGGCCTGACATGTCGGGACAAACTCTATTCCACTCCGTGATTGAAAACGGAAACAACGTGTGTACATGTACCTCACCCCTCATGGGAATGTACATGTGCATCAGTGAAAAAGACCAATAAAAATGTGTTAGCATGTGGACGTAATGTGCTGTTCCAGTCTCTTCTGTACCTAAGGTCCATCACCGTTCCTTTTGGATCCCTAGGTAATTCGGTGCTCTCCGATACAAGCGATCGAACAGCGGAGGAGCGGTACTAAAGCGTCAACTTTAGGTTACAATATCTCCGGATGTAATTAACATTTTACAATGCAACAAACGGCACTGATTACGTATTTGTTTATATGTTCAGATGTGCTAACAAAACTAACGGGGTTCCATTTAAAAAAAAAACGTAGGTTTGTGTTAAAAAACATACTTCCGTGCATTTTTGTATGGTTTGTATTAACCAATTACACTAGCCCCTCTCCTCACGTTCGGTCTGTGGAATCGATTCGTCAGTATTTGATGTGGTTTACGAAATATATCCAGCGGTAACGTTAGGTGACTCACCCTGTATACTGGAGTCACCTGCGCTGTTTTCCAGTCGCTTGGGACTTTATACTGGGCCAGAGTTTCATGATAAATCTAATCTAGGTAAGGGGCCAATGCCGTAGCATACTCTTTGTAAAATTGAAGTGGGATTCCACCCGGATCTGGTGATTTATTTTCTTTCAAATCTCTCAGTTATTTGTCTATACCAAGGATGCATATTACTATGTCGTCCATTCGTGAGTCTGTCCGATGGTCAAATGACGGTATATTTGTACAATTCTCCTATGAGAACGATTTCTTGAACGTAAAATTTAAAACTTCAGCTTTCGTTTTGCTATCTTCAACTGCCACATCAGACTGGTCAACAAGGGACTGAATAGAAGCCTTAGACCCACTCAGCGAACTTAAGTAGGACCAGAATTTTCTCGAGTTCTCTGCCAGACCTTTTGATAAAATGTGTGACGGTGGTAGTTGTACGCTTCTTTTCACAGACGCACGATTCTCTACTAACCTTCGCTCGTCGTCATTTATGCGTTCTCTTCTGAACCTAGAGTGCAACAGCCTCTGCTTCCTCAGCATCCTCCGAAATGACGTAAGTCAAATGCTGGTCCCCTTTCGTACGCGCCTGAGAACTTTCAAACACGGATACGCCTATCGTGACGTTGTTTGCAGGATCGGGACTCATCTGAAAAGACGTTGAGGATGCCAATCTTGTGCCTAATATTGATGCTGGACGCACCCCGCCGGAGCGTCCCTCCCTGTCGCCGTGTCAAAGGAAGCTGTAGAAAGTCCTTGTTGTTACATACGTGGTTAGACTGTTCATATGGATACTCGTATGGTTCAAATAAGCCTATTTCCTCACTGACCTTATTGACGTGTGCGTGTGATCCTACATACAGGGTGTTTCAAAAATGACCGGTATATTTGAAACGGCAATAAAAACTAAACGAGCAGCGATAGAAATACACCGTTTGTTGCAATATGCTTGGGACAACAGTACATTTTCAGGCGGACAAACTTTCGAAATTACAGTAGTTACAATTTTCAACAACAGATGGCGCTGCAAGCGATGTGAAAGATATAGAAGACAACGCAGTCTGTGGGTGCGCCATTCTCTACGTCGTCTTTCTGCTGTAAGCGTGTGCTGTTCACAACGTGCAAGTGTGCTGTAGACAACATGGTTTATTCCTTAGAACAGAGGATTTTTCTGGTGTTGGAATTCCACCACCTAGAACACAGTGTTGTTGCAACAAGACGAAGTTTTCAACGGAGGTTTAATGTAACCAAAGGACCGAAAAGCGATACAATAAAGGATCTGTTTGAAAAATTTCAACGGACTGGGAACGTGATGGATGAACGTGCTGGAAAGGTAGGGCGACTGCGTACGGCAACCACAGAGGGCAACGCGCAGCTAGTGCAGCAGGTGATCCAACAGCGGCCTCGGGTTTCCGTTCGCCGTGTTGCAGCTGCGGTCCAAATGACGCCAACGTCCACGTATCGTCTCATGCGCCAGAGTTTACACCTCTATCCATACAAAATTCAAACGCGGCAACCCCTCAGCGCCGCTACCATTGCTGCACGAGAGACATTCGCTAACGATATAGTGCACAGGATTGATGACGGCGATATGAATGTGGGCAGCATTTGGTTTACTGACGAAGCTTATTTTTACCTGGACGGCTTCGTCAATAAACAGAACTGGCGCATATGGGGAACCGAAAAGCCCCATGTAGCAGTCCCATCGTCCCTGCATCCTCAAAAAGTACTGGTCTGGGCCGCCATTTCTTCCAAAGGAATCATTGGCCCATTTTTCAGATCCGAAACGATTACTGCATCACGCTATCTGGACATTCTTCGTGAATTTGTGGCGGTACAAACTGCCTTAGACGACACTGCGAACACCTCGTGGTTTATGCAAGATGGTGCCCGGCCACATCGCACGGCCGACGTCTTTAATTTCCTGAATGAATATTTCGATGATCGTGTGATTGCTTTGGGCTATCCGAAACATACAGGAGGCGGCGTGGATTGGCCTCCCTATTCGCCAGAGATGAACCCCTGTGACTTCTTTCTGTGGGGACACTTGAAAGACCAGGTGTACCGCCAGAATACAGAAACAATTGAACAGCTGAAGCAGTACATCTCATCTGCATGTGAAGCCATTCCGCCAGACGCGTTGTCAAAGGTTTCGGGTAATTTCATTCAGAGACTACGCCATATTATTGCTACGCATGGTGGATATGTGGAAAATATCGTTCTATAGAGTTTCCCAGACCGCAGCGCCATTTGTTGTTGAAAATTGTAACTACTGTAATTTCGAAAGTTTGTCTGCCTGAAAATGTACTGTTGTCCCAAGCATATTGTAACAAACGGTGTATTTCTATCGCTGCTCGTTTAGTTTTTATTGCCGTTTCAAATATACCGGTCATTTTTGAAACACCCTGTAGCTGACCCCATAGATCCCATATGCTCCTGACAGTCGCCCATTCCCAACCATCGCGGGCAACAATATCTTAGAACAACAAACCACAGTCTCGATAGGCCAAGATCTTGTCGCTCCCGACTTCAGATACGTGCAGTCGTTCCTCGTTTTTACACGAGACACACCACGATCTTTTAACAACAAATCAGCTTTCAAATGCAATTTAGGATTGAGAAATTCTCTGTTTACAAAAAATGATTCAAATGGCTCTGAGCACTATGGGACTTAACATGTTAGGTCATCAGTCCCCTAGAACTTAGAACTACTTAAACCTAACTAACCTAAGGATCTCACACAAATCCATGCCCGAGGCAGGATTCGAACCTGCGACCGTAGCAGTACCGCGGTTCCGGACTGCAGCGCCTAGAACCGCACGGCCACCGCGGCCGGCCTCTGTTTACACCTAGGTGACGAAAGTCATGGGATACCTCCTAATACCGTGTCGGTTCGCCTTTTGCCCAACGTAGTGCAACAGTTCGACGTTGCATCGACTCAAGTGGAAGTCCCCTGCAGAATTACTGAGCCATGCTGCCTCCGTAGTCGTCCATAATTGCGAAACTGTTGCCGCTGCACACAATTTGTGCAGGAAGTGACCTCTTGATTATATCCCATAAATATTCAATAGATACGTGTCGGACAATCTGGGTCGCCAGATCATTCGCTCAAACTGTCCAGAATGTTCTCCAAATATGTTGCGAACAATTGCGACCCATTGACGTGGCACATCGACATCCATAAAAATTACATCTTTTGAGAACAGAAAGTGCACAAATGGCTCCAAATGGTCTCCAGGCAGCCGAACATAACAATTTCCACTTAATAATCGGTTTATTTGGACCAGAGGGTCTAATCCATTTCATGCAAACACAGCCCACACCATTACGGAGCTCGCACAATGCCTTGTTGACAACTACCATCAGCACTGACCAACTGATCGGTACTCATCTGACCACGCCACGATTGTTCAGTCGTCTAGGGTCCAACCGATAAGGTCACGAGACCAGAAGAGGAGTTGCAGGCAATGTTGTGCAGTTAGCAATAGAAATCTCGTCGGTCGTCTGCTGGCATAGCCCATTAACACCTAACTTCGCCTGACTGTCTTAATGGATACGTTCGTCGTAGATCCCACATTGGTTTGTGCGGTTATTTCACGCAGTATTGCTTGTCTGTTAGCACTGGCAGTTTTATGCAGACGCCGCTGCTCTCGGGCGTGAAGTGAAGGCTATCGGTCCCGGCGATACGTTTGGAGAGAGGTTATGCTTGAAATTTGGTGTTCTCAGCACGCTCTTGACACTGTGGGTCTCGGAATATTGAATTCGCTAACGATTTCAGATATGGGAAGTCCCATGCGTCTTGCTCCAACTACCATTCTGCGTCGAAAGTCTGTCGTGCGGCTATAATCACTTCCGAACCTTTTCACATGAATCACTTAAGTACAAATCGCAGCTCCACCGATGCGCCGCCCTTTTATACCTTGTGTATGCGATACTACCGCCACCTGTAAATGCGCATATCGCTATCCCATAGCTTTTTGTCACCACAGTGTAAGCTTTCACACAGAATTTAGGTGATGTACTCCTGCCTACTATCTGCGGTTGTGTTGAAATGCTAATATTTTACATACCGTCATGTGAATACACTTTATGTCAAATTTAGTTTTTAGCATTTAGTTTCTGTCTTGAAGGTGTTTCGATTTGAATGGCCAATAGTGCAGTAGTTTCTGAGGTGTAAATGGGTACAATTTGCGCAAAAATCACTCCGTCAACATGAAGCTCTAGCGTAACTAAGCAAACAACGGAAAATCGAGGATAGAATAATGACAACATTATGGAAAGGATAGGGTGATACTCACTATATCGTGGTGATGTTGAGTCACTGACAGACACAACAAAAAGACTGTCAAACGCGTAAGCTTTTGGCCAAGAAAGCCTTTATCGGATTTAAACCAACATTTCCGGTTTTTGGAGCAGTGTCTATAAAGGGGCGATTGAAATTAAGTTGGCTGATAATTAATCAAGAGAAACAATGGGTTTCCTCTTAGCAAGACGTGGAATCCTGTATTATATCGCATCAAAACTGAACGTTCTTTGGTGTGGCCTTGATTGCGATATATCGCTGCTAGCAGTTTTTCACTAAGGGCGGCGCCACCTCCCTGTCTTGGAAGGCAGAAACCGTGATGGGCGGAGCATGCGCCGTGTACTGAACGGCGACCTATATAGGACGTCGATTTGCAACCTGGCGACAGTTCTCAGCTGGACTCATCAGCAGAAGCAGCATTTCCTGAAGATGGCGACCAGTTGGATCGCCGAAATATCGAGTCAAGTTGATTTTAGGATCCGGCGGTAAACCCGGAGAGACTTTCAACGCTCTATAGAATGTTAACATGTTGCCTTGGCCTCCACGATCGCCATATCTGTCTCCGACCGATCACATAAGGGACGTCATCGGATGACAACTCTAACGTCATCCACAAACAGCATTAAACGTCCCTGTACTGACTGACCAAATGCAACAGACATGCAAGTCCATCCCATATTTAAATACTATAAAAGGCAGATAAGGTAAAGTTCCACGTTTTGGACCTAGAGGGGCCAATCGGGCGCGACCGACAGCCGTGTCATCCTCCATCAGTGACGTCACTACTGCATGTGTATGAAGAGCCATATGGTCAGCACACCGCTCTCCCGATCGTCGTCAGGTTTCAAGGACCTGGAAACTGCTACCACTCGATTAAGTAGGTTCCCAGTTGTCTTCACCAGACTGAGTGCGCCACATTTCAGTCCTCCCGCGAAAAAAAAAAAAAGTTCCTGTCAGTACCGGGAGGCGAACCCGTGTCCTCTGCATAGCAATCAGCAGCGCTGAACATTCAGCTCCGTCGTCGAACATCTAAATACTGTAGAAAAAAAGTGATATTATAATCTCTACAACGAAAAGTAAAGTGATGATCACAAAACGTTTTCAACAATTATGCAATCACGTTCTGTAATATTACCATGTCTGTCTATAGTAATTTAACTTTAACACCCCGGAATATTTAGCTTTTCTAGTAAGACACGTTTCGTCATGAAATTATAGATCAAATACTTAATTTCTGAATGGACACGCTGGATATATACCATTGTGAAATAGGAACAACAATACGATAGCTGCAACAGATTTCGTAGGCACATGAGTTTGCAACAGAGAGGGCGACGTGAAGAGAATTTGAATGAGGGTGAAGGTTTGAGGCAGTGATGCGACTGGCACCGCTAGCCAACCTTGCCGGTGAGGCAACTGCAGCTCCTGCCAAATTATCTGCCGCTGGTCTGGAGAGTGAAAGTTTAGGCGGAAACTGCCGAGAAGCAGCTGGAGGACGGGTCGCGAGAAACGCCTGCGGATCGTGTACTCCAGGTCATAGGTTGGCAGTCCGTGCACAGGTACAGTGTATGGCGCAGAAGGTTGACATTTATTTCACTGAAGGCTCCTCGGCCTGCAACAGGGATACTCTTTATACTACTGTCCAAAAGCTGAGCATAAATGTGAAAAGAGAAAAACTGGAACTTCCACCAGTCAGAACATTATGACCACCTATCTACTATCGATATAAAGTAGTCCAGGCGATAGCAGTCACCTGGCGAAGAATGTCTGCTAGTCAGACACACGCATGGTGCATGTAAACAGTGACCTTGCTTTCCGTGGGTAGAATGGGAAAGGCGCGCGATCTGTCTATGTTTAACCGAGGGCAGATTGGGATCACCTGGAGGCTCCGCACGAGCGTTTTGGAAACTGCGCAGCCTGTAGGGTCTTCGAGGAGTGCTGTGGAGAGTGTCTTCATTATGTGGCGTAACCAAGTTGAAACCACGTTCAGACGTCGTGGGGTTGTGTGGCCACCACTCATTAACAGATGTGGGACGTCGTAGGCTGGGCAGACTGCTAAAACAGGACAGGCAGCGAACTATGGCGGAACTAACATCAGACTTTAATGCTGGGCAGAGAACAAGTGCGTCGGAACACACAGTTCACCGAACACTCCTAACGATGGGCCTCCGCAGACGACGACTCATGCTTGCCAATGTTAACACCACGACATCGCCAAATACGACTGAAATGGGCACGCGACTGTCGGCACTGAACGTTGACACAGTTGCAGAGCGTCCCACGGTCTGATTAATCCCGATACCTTCTTCATCACGCCGATGGGAGGGTGCAAATCTATCGTCTTCCATGGGAACAGCTCCTTGGCACCTGTGCTGTGGGGCGGAGACAAACTGGCGGCGGTTCCATTATGCTCTGGGAAACATTCACGTTGGCATGTTGCCATCCATGCGTCCAGTGGAGCTCGTGCAAGGCACCTTGACTGCCAAGAAGTATCGTACACTAATTGCAGACCACGTGCATCCCTTCATGACGATAAGGTTTCCCGACGGTTCTGGCATTTTTCAACATGTCACAAGGGTTGGAGTGTGGTGGAGTGGTTCGAAGAACACAGTGGACAGTTCCAGTTGAAGTGCTGGCCTCCCAGACGGCCAGATATGAACCCAATCAAACGCATCTGGAATGTGATCGAACGTGGAGTCAGAGCTTATTGCCCCTCTTCCAGGAATTTACGGGAATTTGGTGGCTTGTGTGTTCAGATGTGGTGTCATCTCCCTCCAGCGACCTACAAAGACGTCATTGTTACCACGCCACGATGCATCACCTCCGTGCCATAGATGGACATACAGGTTATTAGGTAGGTGTATGATAATGTTCTGGCTTATGAGTGTAAAAGACTAGGCACACGATTCAAAGACAACGAAAAGTAGTGCGATAGATTCAAAAATTTTCAGTTTTGACTGTTCTGTGTTTGAGAGTATAGTGTCTCTGTGAAACTTATAACAGAGAGTGTTTCACTTAAATTGTAAACACTGTACAATCCAAGAGCACATGCCGCAATACGTGTACGACGATTTCGCGAAGTAAGATCCTATTTACAAAAACACATAGTAATACTGTAGTAGACGCACTGACCGTGTACCCTCCTTCAGTAAATAGCCGCAGTTCGTTTCTTTGGTTGTTAGGTCTCTGAAATACGATCGCAGTATGTTGTTCACATACCAAAGCTATAGTTTGGTAAAAAAGATTAGTCTAATATTTCATGTTACACTGCGTTAGAGAAATATACACACACGAAAAAAAAGTTTTGCGTCACCTCAGTTCAGAGAGTTCCGTATCCTGAACAGAAAATTGGAATATAGATCAACATGAACATCATTTCCACTCTTTGTATAGCTCATGAAAACCACACATTGCATTTTGTACTACCATACAGCGAGACCTTCAGAGGTGGTGTTCCAGATTGCTGTGCACACCGGTAGCTCTAATACCCAGTAGCACGACCTCTTGCATTGATGCATGCCTATATTCGTCGTGGCATACTATGGTTCAAATGGCTCTGAGCACTATGCAGCTTAACTTCTGAGGTCATCAGTCACCTAGAACTTAGAACTAATTAAACCTAACTAACCTAAGGACATCACACACATCCATGCCCAAGCCAGGATTCGAACTTGCGACCATAGCGGCCGCTCGGTTCCAGACTGTAGCGCCTAGAACCGCACGGCCACTCCGACCGGCGTGGCATATTATCCACAAGTTCATCAAGGCACTGTTGGTCCATATTGTCCCACTCCTCAATGTCGATTCGGCGTAGATCCCCCAGAATGGTGTTTGGTCACGTCGTCCATAAACAGCCCTTTTCAATCTCTCAGGCATGTTCGATAGAGTTAATGTCTGGAGAACATGCTGGCCACGCTAGTCGAGCGATGTCGTTATCCTGAAGGAAGTCATTCACAAGATGTGTACGATGTGGGGCAGGGGAAGGGGGGGGGGGGGGCGAAATGTCGTCCATGAAGACGAATGCCTCGCCAGTATGCTGCCGATATGATTGCACTGTCGGTCAGAGGATGGCATTCACGTATCGTACAGCCGTTACGGCACCTTCCATGACAACCAGCGGCGCACGCCGGCCCTACATAATACCACCTCAAAACAGCAGGAAACCTCCAACTTGCTGCACTCGCTGGACAGTGTGTCGAAGGCGTTCAGCCTGACCGGGTTGCCTGCAGACACGTCTCTGACGATTGTCTGGTTAAAGGCGTATGAGACACTCATTGGTGAAGAGGACGTGATGCCAATCCTGAGCGGTGCATTCAGCATTTTGTTGGGCACATCTGTACCGCGCTGCATGGTAAAGTGGCTGCAAAGATGGACCTCGCCATGCACGTCAGGAGTGAAATTGGGGATCTGGCAGCCTATTGCGGCACCTAGCCCCCTCTGTTCGTGCTAGAGACCCAGGGAACTGGCACTCAGGTGGACGCCATATTCCTTGACTTCAATAAGCCTGTGACGTACTGTGACTGCACGCAAAGCATTATTCAACATGGTGGCGTTGATGTTAGGCTTCCTCCAATGCATAATCCGTAGTTAGCGGCCATTCACTGCAGTAGTATCCCTTTGGCGGCCTGAGCGAGGTATGTCATCGACAGTTCCTGTCTCTCTGTATCTCATCCATGTCCGAACAACAGCTCTTTGGTGCACTCCTAGACACGCCTGGACACTTCCCCTGTTGAGATCCCTTCCTGGTACAAAGTAACAATGCGGACGCGAGCGAACCGCGGTATTGACCGTCTAGGCATGGTTAAACTACAGACGACACTAGCCGTGTGCATCCTTCCTGGTGGAATGACTGGAAGTGATCGGCTGTCGGACCTACTCCGTCTAGTAGGGGCTGCTCAAGCATGGTTGTTTGGGCGGGTTTAGTGACATCTCTGAATAGTGAAATGGACTGTGTCTGTGATACAATATCCTCAGTCAACGTCCATCTTCAGGAGTTCTGTGAACCGGGGAGCTGCAAAACTTTTTTGATGTGGATACTTTTAATGTCTGAACATTTCTCTCCATTAGAATGAGACACCACTTTCAGTTTGCTTGAAACTCTACTACTAGTCCCACAGCTGGTTTATTATTCCATACGCTCGTGTGCTCTTCATTAGGCGACAGGGAACTGCCTTGTTGAAGTCAAGGAATATGGCGTCTACCTGAGTGCCAGTATCTACTGCTTCCTGGGTCTCAAGCACAAACAGAGGGGGCTGGGTGCCCCAATCGATGTTTTCGGAACCCAGGTAGATTGCTACAGAGGAGCTTTTCGGTCTCCAGAAACTAATATTCGGGCATAAAACGTGTTCCTAAATTATACAACAGATCAGCGTCGGATACACTGGCCTATATTTTGTGAGTCTGTTCGACGACCCTACTTATGAACGACCTGCACCTTTTTTCAGTCACTTTAAACGCTTTTCTCGTCTACCGTCTTACCGTACCCTGCTGCCAGAAGAGGACGTTTTCATGTGATCATTATATCCAGATATGGTAACGTGTCATGTTTTTTCACTTCCATCGGGAACCGAATATTCGGAGCGAGTTCAAATGCTGGAGAAACATAAATAGTGTTTCTATTCCATAGAGTCATACCCCAAGATACCGCCAGAAGCAGGAAGGAATCTGAACCCCGACCCTTCCGAGAGCGGGTCACGCAGAGAGTGGGCTCGATGGTTACCGCAATGGACTCGTACATGGGAGAGTGGTGCTTCATCTGGTATAACGCCAGGACGCCTTCTTTGATACGCATACGGTCGATATCCTAACCCATGTTTCCCAATACGAGCATGTGATGTGTCTGGAATGACCACGTAGTCGACGACACCTCATATCGAAATCTTTCTTCTTTTTTTTTCTTCTAAATGCGAGTTCAGTGTCTTAACCACGGCGCCATCTCAATACTGGTAGCTAATGCGTGATAGTGATCCCATGTCGCATTGATATACTGTTGGGAGATTTGCACTCCAGAGACGCTGAACGGAATGCACATGTTGCAGCGAACATGGAGATGGAGCACATATACGATGGAGGGTTAGTCTTATCGTTGATTCCAGTAACTGGACTACAGGTCTGGTGTTAAGTGAATTTGGAAGCCCCCGGAATCGATGTGCCCTCGGAGGCATTTCTCCACAGGCATCACACGCCTTTGGTTAGATGTTTACTCGTATTTAAATATTACCTCATGGATTGACTGATTCTAAGTGCTCATGGCCTGTGGTAGCAGTAGCGTCCGTGCTTCGTGCATTTTTGCAGGAGACAATTCACCCATTACACTAAATAATCATAGGCATCACTTGGTAAATCGCTTACAACTTTATGTCGACACATAAAAGTCTGTACTAGTGACCCCATATCGCACAAAGGAAACTCAGATAGATATTGAAACGTAATTGAGAGAAACTACAGGAAAATCATACTGACGGTTTCTTTTAACTGGGACGATTTTCTATTTTATATGTTTTTATGACGGATGCATTTCATATCTAGTTACTTTTGCCTGCTTTTTCGATTTTGTATGTCTTTATGATAGATGGGTTACATATCTAACTACTTTTGCGTAAATTTCTGTTACTTTTATTTCATTTTACCTGCGTGCAAGATAGGACTACATTGCTTCCTCTATTCATTTCTAATAGATTGGTTTCTTGTTTTTATAGACAATCTGATGATGCGCCAAAAGGATGAAACGCGTTATTGATATTAAATAACTTTGCAGCCAAGACTGTTTTTATTCCGAAATGATATTCAGACTTGAATTTTCTTCCTGAATAAGATTCAGCGTTTTCACCATTGCAGCGTTCCGCTCGGTAGGAATCTCATAAAGCTGATTCCAGCCATTGCCACGCTCACGGAGCAGTGTAAAAAGCATGACTCGCTGAGAAAACGATTTTCCAGCCGTCAGCCTTCCAACTACTATTT
Source organism: Schistocerca serialis cubense (assembly GCF_023864345.2). Taxonomy (NCBI): domain Eukaryota; kingdom Metazoa; phylum Arthropoda; class Insecta; order Orthoptera; family Acrididae; genus Schistocerca; species Schistocerca serialis. Next base: position 361,139,527 of record NC_064646.1, read on the forward strand.
TCGTTGAACCAAGTAATTCGTGTTCTGTAAAGCACGTGTCTTTCGCTGTGGAAACATTAAAGTCTTGAGTTCAGGATGTGATCACAGCCACAGCCTACTTTTTGAATAAACATCATCGGAAATATCAGCAGAAGACTTCTGGCATAAGGACTCACCCTTCTCTGCCGACATCCTTTTCAAGGAGGATAGAAGAGCGGACAGATGTGCGGAGCACCCTCTTGTCTTGGGATAGGAAGTTGCCTCTAGCGGAAGTATCAACAACGATCAACAGTATGAAGATGCAAAAGGTAATGCAAACCATTGTACAGAAGGAAATTCAGCTTGTAACTCTCTAAGTTTCATGAAATTCTCTCCATTAGCAAAAAGATTCTGGATTAGCTCCCCATTCGTATTTCGTGAAGAGAACTGTCCATCTAGAGGCAATCTTGAGAAAGGAATTGAAAAATCAACAAAAGGGTAACTAACATCCTACGTGTAAGACTGTGGAATGCCAGAAGGTTGAATGATGCAGGGCCGATAGAAAATCTGAAATGGGAACCGCAATGACTGAATTTAAATATACACTGAAAACCAAAGAAGCTGGTACACCTGCCTAATATCGTGCAGAGCCCCACCAGCACGCTGAAGTGCCATGGACTCGTCTAATGTCTGAAGTAGTGCTGGAAGGAAATGACACCGTGAATCCTGCAGGGATGTTCACAAATTAGTAAGAGTACGAGGGGGTGCAGATCTCTTTTGAACAGCACGTTGCAAGGCATATGCTCAATAACGTTCATGTCTGGGGAGTTTGGTGGCCAGCGGAAGTGTTTAAACTCAGAAGAGTTTTCCTGGAGCCACTCTGTAGCAATTCTGGACTTGTGGGGTGTCGCATTGTCCCGCTGGAATTGCTCAAGTCCGTCGTAACGCACAATGGACATAAACGGATGCAGGTAATCAGACAGGATGCTTACGTACGTCTCTCCTGTCAGAGTCGTATCTAGACGCATCAGGGGTCCCATATCACTCTATCAGCTTGAACAGTCCCCTGCTGATATGCAGGGTCCATGGATTCATGAGGTTGTCTCCAAACCCGTCCACGTCCATCCGCTCGATACAATTTGAAACGAGACTCGTCAGACTAGGCAACGTGTTTAGTCATCAGCAGTCCAATGTCGGTGTTGACAGGTCCAGGCGAAGCGTAAAGCTTTGTGTCGTGCAGTCATCAAGGGTGTACACGAGTGGGCCTTCGGCTCCGAAAGCCTATATTGATGATGTTTCAAATGGTTCAAATGGCTCTGAGCACTTTGGGACTTAACATCTGAGGTCATCAGTCCCCTAGAACTTAGAACTACTCAAATCTAACTAACCTAAGGACATAACACACATCCATGTCCGAGGCAGGATTCGAACCTGCGACCGTAGCTGTCGCGCGGTTCCGGACTGAAGATGATGTTTCGTTGAATGGTTCGCACGCTGACACTTGTTGATGGATCAGTATTGAAATCTGCAGCAATTTGCAGAAGGGTTGCACTTCTGTCACGTTGAACGATTCTCTTCAGTCATCGTTGGCCCCTTTCTTGCAGGATCTCTCTCCGGTCACAGCGATGTCGAAGGTTTGATGTTTTACCGGATTCCTGATATCCACGGTAGACCCGTGAAATTGTTGTACGGTAAAAGACCCCCTTCATCACTACTTCGGACATGCTGTGTCCCAACGCTTGTGCGTTCACTATTAACACCACGTTCAAACTCACTTAAATATTGATAACCTGCCGTTGCAGCAGCAGTAACCGATTTAACTACTGCGCCAAAAGCGTGTTGTCTTATATAGGCGTTCCAGACCGCAGCGCCGTTTTCTGCCTGTTTACACTGTATTTGAATACGCATGCCTATACCAGTTTCTTCGGTGCTTCAGTGTAGTAGGGATCAGTAAGTGAAACGGAAAGAAGACAATGATTTCTTGTTAAACGAATATCAGGTAACTGCAACAGCATCGTAAATTGGTATAATGGGAGTAGGTTTCATTATGAGAAGGAAGAATGGACAAAGACTAAGGCACTGTGAACAGTTCAGCGATAGAGCTACTCTCATCAGAATTGAAACCAAAGCAACATCAAGAATAGTTCTGGTATACCTGACAATATTATAAGATGACGATGTAGAGACAGAATACGAGAGAACTGAACAGGTGGTTCAGTATGTAAATCTAATACTTATAGAAGGGGGGGGGGGAGGTTGGGGATACGGAAAGGAAGACCGATTTACTGGATGATACGTGCTACATAATAACATATGAAGAGACACATTTCTTGAATCCTGCAATAAATTTTACTTAGTAATAGCAAACACATTATTCAAAGAGGTTGTTGAGGAAGAACAGACATCTTTAAAATGCACAATCACAGGTGTTCGACTGACAAATATAGGGAAAAGGACGTTAACTGATAGGAAATAATGGGTAACAGAAGAATTTCGTGAATTTATCTACGAAAGAAAGAGATAGAAAAATATTTAAAAAATAAAGTAATACAGCAACATTAGCGGTAAAAGAAATTAACGCTATTAGTGTGAGATCTGATTTCTCTTCTTTATCACCCCGGTAATTTCTCCTTATGTGGCTGGGACTCAACAAAATATTTTCACATTCGGAGGAGAAAGTTCGTTGGTGAAGTTCGTGAAAAGCTCTCGCCGCAATGAAAAGGGCGTTTGTTTTAAGGTTTGCACCCCAACTTGTTTGTCATGTCGGTGACACTCTCTTCACCATTTCACGACAACACAAAACGAGCTTCCGTTCGTTGAACTTTTTCAACGTCTTCCGTCAATCCTACCTCGAACGGATCCCCTCTATGGTGAGTAGTAGTCCAGACGAGGGCGGACAAGCGTAGCGTAAGGCGTCACTTTAATAACAAATCTGTTGCATCTTCTGAGTGTTCTACCAATAAAACACAGTCTTTGGTTCACCGTCCCCACAACATATTCTATGTGATGATTTCAACTAAAGTTGTAATTGTAATGCCTAGATATTTAATCAAATCTATAACCTTTAAGTTTGTGTGATTTATCGTGTATCCGAAATTTATCCGAATTTGTTTAGTACTTGTATGGAGGACTCACATTTTTTGTTATTTAGGGTAAAGTGCCACTTTCCACACCATGAAGCTATCTTGTGTAAAGCGTTTTGTAATTTGTACTGATCTTCTGATGACCTAATTAGATGGTAGACGGCAGCATCATCTGCAAACAGTTGTTCAGATCGTCTCCAAAAACGTTTATGTGATTTAAATGGCTCTGAGCACTATGGGACTTAACATCTGAGGTCATCAGTCCCCCCACCAACTTAAGGACATCACATACATCCATGCCCGAGGCAGGATTCGAATCTGCGACGATAGCGGTCGTGCGGTTGCAGACTGAAGCCCCTAGAACGGCTCGGCCACACCGGCCGGCAAAAACGTTTATAGGTACGGAGGAAGAACAGCAAAAAACGTAAACCACTTTTTTGGGGAACTCCAGATATCACTTCTGTTCCACTCGATGGCTTCGCATCAGTTACTATGAATCGTGACCCTTCTGGCTGGAAATCACGAATACAGTCGCAGAACTGAGACGATACTCCACAGGCACGCAATTTGATTAGAAGAAGCTTATGAGGAACGGTGTGAAAAGGCTTCTAGAAATTCATAAATATGGAATCAGCCTGAGTTCCCCTGTCGATATCATTCATTACTACGTGTGAAAGAAGAGCCAGTTGCATTTCACAAGAACTATATTTTCGAATCCGTGTTGCCTGTATGTCAATAAACGGTTTTCTTTCGGGGACTTTCATGATGTTCGAATCTAGTAAATATTCCACATTCCTACTGCAAATCGATATCTGTGATATCCATACATATTACAAAAATGGATGTATGTACTTATGTGTGTGTGTACGTTCCATGTCTCCAAAACCACGGGACCGATTTCAACCAAACTTGGTACACATATCCCTTCATATCAGCCAACAATAGCTGTTCGGGTAATGACCCCCTACCTAAGTCAGGAGATGCGACGTCATAAACAATGAGATGCGCGAAAAACTGCCGCATCATGCATGAACTTTTTATACATTTGTCCTTTACTGTTGAAAAGTAAAACTGCCCCAGCGGTACACTTCGATTTTGATTAGGTTTGTAGTAGCGCGTAGAGCAGAATAAAAGACAGATATTGTTTATATGTGCCAATACGCCCGTTAAGGGGGTGAAACACGTCTTGAAAAAAAATGTGAGTTTAATATTTCTGAATGAATACATCGAACCGTTAACAGATATAAAAAGAAACTTCAGATAAAAGTTGTATTGTTTTTAATGTACGCTACAACAGTGCACCCAGATTTGTCGGAAAAGTATTTTTTTTTTCGAAATGCCCTCCTCTCCACACTATTTTGTTTTTAGTTTCGACATTTGACGAATAACAAAACGTGTAGCATCGTTAATATCAAGCCAGCCGCTGTGGCCGAGCGGTTCTAGGCGCTTCAGTCCGGGACCGCGTTGCTGCTGCGGTCGCAGGTTCGAATCCTGCCTCGAGCATGGATGTCTGTGATATTCTTAGGTTAGTTACGTTTAACTAGTTCTAAGTCTATGGGACTAATGACCTTAGATGTTGAGTCCCATAGTGCTTAGAGCCATTTGAACCATTTCCTTAATACCAAATTCAATCGCATATGATGATGTGGTATTCCAGACGCATTTGTCGTAAATAAGCTAGAAATATCTCCGTATCGCTGTATGCGCGCACGCTGTGTGTCAGTTTCGATGGAAATTGTCATGTTGGGTTGTTTTATAAGTCTTTCCTAGATAAATATATTCCAAATGTATATTCTGCACAAACCATAGAACCTTTATTTGAAGATTTTTTTCCAATTTCATTGAGAAATATTAAACGCACTTTCTTTAATGGGGTCTTTGACCCCTAAGCAGCCATATGGGGACGTATATAAAAATTGTGTCTTATTTTGCTCTACACTACAACATATATAAAGCTGATCAACATCGAAGAATGTCCCTTGGGCGAATTTACTTGTAAGACACTCCTACAATCGTGTCAATTTAAGGAAAGGCAGAGATTTTGACAGCTATCAACTGCGAAGTGCAAGCGGTTGTTGGCGAAAACAGTAGAGACGTTTCCAAAAGCGCGTTGCAGACACGCGAAGCGTCCGCGTCCAGTCTACAGAAACTATCAAAAAATGGCTCTGAGCGCTATGGGACTTAACATCTATGGCCATCAGTCCCCTAGAACTTAGAACTACTTAAACCTAACTAACCTTAGGACATCACACAACACCCAGTCATCACACAGAAACTATCCGGGACAGTCTCACACCGAGTCTACTGCACGAGTACATACAACGTTTCGTTTGTAATAGAAAATTGGCAAAATGAATACCCTGGCAGTGTCTGGTTTGTCAGCTAGTGAGTCTATAAATCAACAGATTACTTCTGTTTCTCTTCTTGTGTATTAGTGTGATCCCCACAACTTTCCAGTCTTTAGGAAAGGATCTACACTGATGAGCCAAAACGTCATGACCACCTGTTTAATAGCTTTTTCGTCCGTCTTTGGAACGAAATACATCACTGATTCTGCTTATCAGGGATCCGACAGTTTATTGGTAGGTTTGTGGGGGTATGCGGCTATATATGTCTACCCACAGTTAATGTAAGTCGTGTAAATAACGGGCCGCTGATTTGCGTACGCGGTGATGGCGCCCGATAGTAACCCAGATGGGTTTCAAAGGATTTACGTCAGATGAATTTGGTCGCCGAGAGTTCACTATATTGCTCCTCAAACCACTGTAGTCGGAAATTTGTGGTAAGATCTTATGGGACCAAACTGCTGAAGTCACCGCTCCCTAAGCCTACACACTACTTAACCTAGCTTAAAATAACTTACGCTTAGGACAACACACACACACACACCCATGCCCGAGGGAGGACTCGAACCTCTGGCGGGAGTAGCAGTGCGAACCGTGCAGGACGGACTAGACCACGCGGCTACCCAGCGCCACACACTGTAACACGGTTCTGGCTTGGAGTCAAGTAAATTATACTGCTTATGTGTTGCATCGCTGACGGGGAAGACATCAAGCATGAAAGGATGCAGGTGGCTCACAGCTATCAGTGTGTCTTCGATTACTATCTCAGGTTCCATGCAAGCGCAGGAGAACGTCTCCCATAGCATAATATTGCTCCTGTCAGCCTACGTTCGTGGCATGTTGGACGTTTCGAGCCGCCGTTCACCTCGATAACGACGTTTATGGAGACGACCAGCGATCTAGTGTAGGAAAAATGTCATTCAGTCGGAGAGTCGACGCGTTACCACTGATCGACGGTCGAATCCCGATGGCCCCGTGCCCAATGCAATCGCAACTGTCGATGTCGTTGGGTCAACAGTTGAACATGTCAGGGATGGTATGCTGCGGAACTCCATGTTCAACAATGTACGCTGAAGAGTGTGTTCGCCGAAACACTTGTGCATGCACCAGCATTGAGCTCTTTCGGCAGAGATGCCACACATTACAATCTACTCTACTTTCCAGAGCAGACGAGCCTCCGAACCCCACGTTCTGTGAAAAGTTGTGGACGTCCAACCATTTAACGCCTAGTTGTAGCTTCTCTGTCCTTCTACCTCTCTCCGTAGATGCTCACGACAGTAGCACGTGAACATTCGACCAGCTTCATCGTTTTCGAGATACTCGTTCACAGACTCTGAGTAATAATAATCTGCCTTTTGTCAACGTCGCTTATCTCATTGCATATCTCGACTTAAATTCCATATATTCACAAGGGTGGTACCCCGTCCGTGTCTGATCCGCTTACATATTTTTGTCACTGCGTCACGTGCCCAAAGCACCACCAGGGAACATCCAACGTCGCGGTGCGCAGTGATCATAATTTTCTGGCTTATCAGTGTTAATCACTCTTAAGTTGAAGCTTCCGGGCTAAGAGGCGTGGTCGATGTGTAAAATTTCCACCTAATGTTTCGTCTCCATCTGCGGGAGACATCTTCTGAGGTCATCCGGCTACTGCAGTAGCTGGACGACCTCAGAAGATGTCTCCCGCAGATGGAGATGAAACGTTAGGTGGAAATTTTATACATCGACCACGGACTCTCAGCCCAGAAGTTTCACCTGAAGACAACACCGGCCGTGAAAGCCTACATTGTATGATTAGTGTTAATCACTGATGCGTGATGACTGGGTGTTGGGTGATGTCCTTAGGTTAGTTAGGTTTAAGTAGTTCTAAGTTCTAGGGGACTGATGACCATAGATGTTAAGTCCCATAGTGCACAGAGCCATTTGAACCATTTGAATCACTGATGGCGAATACCAGAGTGGTTCCTTAAACATGCTCTCAATGCCTCACTACTCTGTTCCGAAATGAGGCTGTGCTCCGCGCCTAATGACGTGGGCCAGCCTCCTCAGAGCTCACCGCTGCCCTGAGTAGTGCAGTGTGGGACGCGTGGCTTGGTGCACGCAGCCACGCGTCGACGCTCACTTCTGCCGTAACCGTTCGCTCTCTTTGCAGAGGCGCTCCCGGAATCGCAGCTAGCAGCAAACCTCTCGTCTCGCCAGTGCCTACTCGTCCAAGCGGTGCTGCTCCAGCATCACAGCGGACCGTTTCTTGTAAGTACACTACACGCCACTACTCATGGTCTTCACATGTTCGTCTGCGAAACGGTATTCAAGTGTACAACCTTTACCGCGCATTGCTAATACTGAGAAAACTGCGCGACTGGTATATTTGACAATTTTTAATCTGCGCACACTCCGCTGCAGAGCGAAAATCTCATTCTGGAAACATCCCCCAGGCTGTGGCTAAGCCATGTCTCCGCAATATCCTTTCTTTCAGGAGTGCTAGTTGAGCAACGTTCGCAGGAGAGTTTCTATAAAGTTTGGAATGTACGAGACGAGGTACTGGTGGAAGTGGAGCTGTGAGGACGGGACGTGAGTCGCGCTTGGGTAGTTCAGTTGGTAGAGCACTTGCCCGCAAAAGGCAAAGGTCCCGACTTCGAGTCTCGGTCCGGCACACAGTTTTAATTTGCCAGGAAGTTTCATATCAGCGCACACTCCGCTGCAGAGTGAAAATCTCATTCTTGATGATTTTTGTTGCTTTCCAAAACTATTCGGTACCTGGTGTGTCTCTGGTCCTTACATATCACCCGAAAGTAAATTATTGATTGCAAATTATCACCCATTATCAGTTCTTCACTTTCATTTGGTTTGCGAATACCCTGATTTAACAAGTGTTTGAACTGCGTCTTCATTTGCGCTTTGTGAGACGCACAGATTGCATGCACCAGGAGCGGGGTTAAATTCCCAGAGAGGTCTTAGAGATAGAGAGGTTTGTCGTGCTTTTCGTAAACGGGTTGCCGAAAATGCTGTGTTCCGCTTGTATAGCTTACAGATTAGACCGTTAGCTTTCGAGACAAGCAGGTGAACCAGGTCTGGTTCTAGTCCGAGCGGCAGACTGAGGGCCTTTGTTTATAGACAATTTTGAAAACAATTTGGAAAGTTGTGGTAAGGTCTTATGGGGCCAAACTGCTGAGGTCATCGGTCCCAAAGCTTACGCACTACTTAGTCTAACTTAAACTAACTTGAGCTAAGGACAACACACACACCCATGCCCGAGGGAGGACTCGAACCTCCGACGGTGGCAGCCGCGCGGACCGTGACAAGGTGCCTCAGACCGCACGGCTACCCCGCGTGGCGGAACAGTTTTCCAAGGTCCTTTACATAAAGCCTTTGCTGGAGCCCAGTTAAAACACGATAACCCACAGACCAAAGTTTATACGATTCACAAACAAATTGCACACAAGGCTTTCGTCCGTATGAGTGTGACTCTAAGTGACATGTACATATGCAGACTGAAGCGACGAATGAAAATTCGAACCGTGTCTCCCGCTCACTATGCAGACGTGCTAACCACTACGTCACCCTGACACAGTGCCACGCGGGATTAGCCGAGCGGTCTAGGGCGCTGCGGTCATAGACGGTGCGGGTCGTCCGGGTGGAGGTTCTACATCTACATCTACATTTATACTCCGCAAGCCACCCAACGGTGTGTGGCGGAGGGCACTTTACGTGCCACTGTCATTACCTCCCTTTCCTGTTCCAGTCGCGTATGGTTCGCGGGAAGAACGACTGCCGGAAAGCCTCCGTGCGCGCTCTAATCTCTCTAATTTTACATTCGTGATCTCCTCGGGAGGTATAAGTAGGGGGAAGCAATATATTCGATACCTCATCCAGAAATGCACCCTCTCGAAACCTGGCGAGCAAGCTACACCGCGATGCAGAGCGCCTCTCTTGCAGAGTCTGCCACTTGAGTTTTAAACATCTCCGTAACGCTATCACGGTTACCAAATAACCCTGTGACGAAACGCGCCGCTCTTCTTTGGATCTTCTCTATCTCCTCCGTCAACCCGATCTGGTACAGATCCCACACTGATGAGCAATACTCAAGTATAGGTCGAACGAGTGTTTTGTAAGCCACCTCCTTTGTTGATGGACTACATTTTCTAAGGACTCTCCCAATGAATCTCAACCTGGTACCCGCCTTACCAACAATTAATTTTATATGATCATTCCACTTCAAATCGTTCCGCACGCATACTCCCAGATATTTTACAGAAGTAACTGCTATCAGTGTTTGTTCCGCTATCATATAATCATACAATAAAGGATCCTTCTTTCTATGTATTCGCAATACATTACATTTGTCTATGTTAAGGGTCAGTTGCCACTCCCTGCACCAAGTGCCTATCCGCTGCAGATCTTCCTGCATTTCGCTACAATTTTCTAATGCTGCAACTTCTCTGTATACTACAGCATCATCCGCGGAAAGCCGCATGGAACTTCCGACACTATCTACTAGGTCATTTATATACATTGTGAAAAGCAATGGTCCCATAACACTCCCCTGTGTTACTTTAACGTCTGTAGACGTCTCTCCATTGATAACAACATGCTGTGTTCTGTTTGATAAAAACTCTTCAATCCAGCCACACAGCTGGTCTGATATTCCATAGGCTCTTACTTTGTTTATCAGGCGATAGTGCGGAACTGTATCGAACGCCTTCCGGAAGTCAAGAAAAGTAGCATCTACCTGGGAGCTTGTATCTAATATTTTCTGGGTTTCATGAACAAATAAAGCGAGTTGGGTCTCACACGATCGCTGTTTCCGGAATCCATGTTGATTCCTACATAGTAGATTCTGGGTTTCCAAAAACGACATGATACTTGAGCAAAAAACATGTTCTAAAATTCTACAACAGATCGACGTCAGAGATATAGGTCTATAGTTTCGCGCATCTGCTCGACGACCCTTCTTGAAGACTGGGACTACCTGTGCTCTTTTCCAATCATTTGGAACCTTCCGTTCCTCTAGAGACTTGCGGTACACGGCTGTTAGAAGGGGGGCAAGTTCTTTCGCGTACTCTGTGTAGAATCGAATTGGTATCCCGTCAGGTCCAGTGGACTTTCCTCTGTTGAGTGATTCCAGTTGCTTTTCTATTCCTTGGACACTTATTTCGATGTCAGCCATTTTTTCGTTTTTGCGAGGATTTAGATAAGGAACTGCAGTGCGGTCTTCCTCTGTGAAACAGCTTTGGAAAAGGTGTTTAGTACTTCAGCTTTACGCGTGTCATCCTCTGTTTCAATGCCATCATCATCCCGGAGTGTCTGGATATGCTGTTTCGAGCCACTTACTGATTTAACGTAAGACCAGAACTTCCTAGGATTTTCTGTCAAGTCGGTACATATAATTTTACTTTCGAATTCACTGAACGCTTCACGCATAGCCCTCCTTACGCTAACTTTGACATCGTTTAGCTTCTGTTTGTCTGAGAGGTTTAGGTGCGTTTAAACTTGGAGTGGAGCTCTCTTTGCTTTCGCAGTAGTTTCCTAACTTTGTTGTTGTACCACGGTGGGTTTTTCCCGTCCCTCACAGTTTTACTCGGCATGTACCTGTCTAAAACGCATTTTATGATTGCCTTGAACTTTTTCCATAAACACTCAACATTGTCAGTGTCGGAATAGAAATTTTCGTTTTGATCTGTTAGGTAGTCTGAAATCTGCCTTCTATTACTCTTGCTAAAGAGATAAACCCTCCTCCCTTTTTTTATATTCCTATTTACTTCCATATTCAGGGATGCTGCAACGGCCTTATGATCACTGATTCCCTGTTCTGCACTTACAGAGTCGAAAAGTTCAGGTCTGTTTGTTATCAGTAGGTCCAAGATGTTATCTCCACGAGTCGGTTCTCTGTTTAATTGCTCGAGGTAATTTTCGGATAGTGCACTCAGTATAATGTCACTCGATGCTCTGTCCCTACCACCCGTCCTAAACATCTGAGTGTCCCAGTCTATATCTGGTAAATTGAAATCTGCACCTAAGACTATAACATGCTGAGAAAATTTATGTGAAATGTATTCCAAATTTTCTCTCAGTTGTTCTGCCACTAATGCTGCTGAGTCGGGAGATCGGTAAAAGGAGCCAATAATTAACCTAGCTCGGTTGTTGAGTGTAACCTCCACCCATAATAATTCACAGAAACTATCCACTTCTACTTCACTACAGGATAAACTACTACTAACAGCGACGAACACTCCACCACCGGTTGCATGCAATCTATCCTTTCTAAACACCGTCTGTACCTTTGTAAAAATTTCGGCAGAATTTATCTCTGGCTTCAGCCAGCTTTCTGTACCTATAACGATTTCAGCTTCGGTGCTTTCTATCAGCGCTTGAAGTTCCGGTACTTTACCAACGCAGCTTAGACAGTTTACAATTACAATACCGATTGCTGCTTGGCCCCCGCATGTCCTGACTTTGCCCCGCACCCGTTGAGGCTGTTGCCCTTTCTGTACTTGCCCGAGGCCATCTAACCTAAAAAACCGCCCAGCCCACGCCACACAACCCCTGCTACCCGTGCAGCCGCTTGTTGCGTGTAGTGGACTCCTGACCTATCCAGCGGAACCCGAAACCCCACCACCCTATGGCGCAAGTCGAGGAATCTGCAGCCCACACGGTCGCAGAACCGTCTCAGCCTCTGATTCAGACCCTCCACTCGGCTCTGTACCAAAGGTCCGCAGTCAGTCCTGTCGACGATGCTGCAGATGGTGAGCTCTGCTTTCATCCCGCTAGCGAGACTGGCAGTCTTCACCAAATCAGATAGCCGCCGGAAACCAGACAGGATTTCCTCCGATCCATAGCGACACACATCATTGGTGCCGACATGAGCGACCACCTGCAGATGGGTGCACCCTGTACCCTTCATGGCATCCGGAAAGACCCTTTCCACATCTGGGATGACTCCCCTCGGTATGCACGCGGAATGCACATTGGTTTTCTTCCCCTCTCTTGCTGCCATATCCCTAAGGGGCCCCATTACGCGCCTGACGTTGGAGCTCCCAACTACCAGTAAGCCCACCCTCTGCGACCGCCCGGATCTTGCAGACTGAGGGGCAACCTCTGGAACAGGACAAGCAGCCATGTCAGGCCGAAGATCAGTATCAGCCTGAGACAGAGCCTGAAACTGTTTCGTCAGACAAACTGGAGAGGCCTTCCGTTCAGCCCTCCAGAATGTCTTTCGCCCCCTGCCACACCTTGAGACGACCTCCCACTCTACCACAGGTGAGGGATCAGCCTCAATGCGGGCAGTATCCCGGGCAACCACAGTCGTAGTCCGATCGGGGGATGCGTGGGACGCGCTGGCCGTCCCCGACAAACCCCCATCCGGACCCCCACAGTGATGCCCATTGGCAACAGCCTCAAGCTGTGTGACCGAAGCCAACACTGCCTGAAGCTGGGAGCGAAGGGATGCCAACTCAGCCTGCATCCGAACACAGCAGTTGCAGTCCCTATACATGCTAAAAACTGTTGTGCAAAGAACGTCTGAACTAATCTACAGAGAGCGCAAAAATCGACACAAAATTTAACGGTTATTAAAATACAAGATTGCCTAGTAAATGCAGTAATGCTGCTACTTGCGCAGTGCTGACACACTGCTCGGCGGCGGAAGGAGACTACGCGATTTTACACTATTCAGGTACTAAAACGCGATGCTACAACTCTCAAATACTATAATACGCCCGAAATTTATGAATTAAACAATGCAAGTACCAAAAACAAGCAAAGAAATTAAGAATTAAACTACGTAACAAATGAGTGAGCTAGTAGTATACGACTTGCTGCTGCAGCTGCTTATCCAACGGCGGCAGGGAGTCTTCCCTCAGGCATGGGTGTGAGTGTTTGTCCTTAGGATAATTTAGGGTAAGTAGCGTGTAAGCTTAGGGACTGATGACCTTAGCAGTTAAGTCCCATAACACTTCATACACATTTGAACATTTTTTCACCCTGGCACAGTGACTTTGCACAACAGCACAGACTACCCTAGCACACCTCTCTCCTCAATCCAAATTTCCACGCACGCCTCAGCCCACTTTGTATTCCCCATAAACTTGAACTGCATTGCAGAGGCTCTCCCTGTATTGGAATAGCATCTCAGCATCGAACGAGACGCGGACTCCCGCTTAAGACACAGACATAGATGCCTTAATCAGATGAAACGATGTGGTTCCATAGAGAGCTGGAGAGCCCGGTTCGAATCCTGGCCTTGGTGCAAATTTTCATTCGCCGCTTCAGTCAGATTTTTGAAACTTGAGAGAGTTCTGGAACCGCACAGTGTCATTTGATTAAAGCGTTTGTTCCTGGGACTCAGGCAGGGTCCCCGTTTCGTTCCATGTTGAGGTGCTATTCCAACACAGTTGGAGAGTCTCTGCAATGCTATTCGAGTTTGGGGGAATACCAAGTGGGGTGCTAATTGGAATTTGGATTGAGGGAGGCAGGCGTGCTAGGGTAATCCGTTCAGTTATGCAAAGCCACTACGCCATTTTAGCATGTGCCTAGTGAACAGGAGACTCAGGTTCGAATCCCAGCCTTAGTACAAATTTTCATTTGTCACTTCAGTCTGCATATATACATCTTAGATGTTTGAAACTTGAAAAGGCCTGTGGAACCACATGATGTCATTTGACCCGAAACGTGGCGTTTAGGCAGTTTTCCTCCTCGTTAAGGCAAAATCTGGGCTGTTCCCCAATTTCCGACTGAGAAAGCGTGATACAGAAACACCTCGGATACTATAAGACGCAAAACAAAGTTTACGTAATTCTCAGACAGATGGCGCTCTCAATTTCTTTCTCTTAGCTTATTCCTCTACTGTGGCGACAGAAATAGCATACGGCAACCAAGTTTGAAAGTCTGGTTGTTTCAAAAGAATTCGTGATTGAAGATAGTAACTTGAGGTGAATTTTAACTTAAGCAACGAAAGTAAGACTCCATCTTGGCGCCAGTTGTAAGTCGCCAGTTCATGTGGTTGCTAGCAGACTTATCCGTGCTGCAGCTAGCCGGCTCGTTCGTCCATTGCTCAGAGATATGATTGTAACACAATATCAGGTGTTTTTCGTTCTGTTTCAACAGGTAAAATTGTGAATTGTGATTTAATAGAGGATACTCCATTGCACCTCTTGCAGGGCAAGGAGCGTAACGCCATAGGCCAACAATTTTGCCTGATCTTATGCTATCTGATTTTGTTTTGTGTTTGTGAAAAAACTTCGTTTATGTAGCTATCCTTGTAACAACTTTGGCTGTAGTGTAGCTCCGCACACCAAGATCAGTAACTACAGTAACTCCAGATACGTGGGACGAGTTTGGCTACCACACACATGTTTTTCGGTTGTACGGTGGAGCCCTCATTTAACATTTGGGAAAGGTTAATGAGAAGTTTGATCCCAGCGGCAACTGAAAAAGTACTCCAAGGCTGAATGTCCATGCATTTAAAAGTTATTATCTTGTACTATCGGATGGTTCTTTAGATAATAAAAACTTTATAGTCCTATGTCTAACTTATAATTTACTTCAAGTTTCTGTCTTCATTCGAATAGAAGACATAATCTTGCGAAACTAGATGATGAATCTTTCAGAAAGACACAGTAAAATAAATTTTTCAGCTGAGGAAAACGGTAGCGGCGTACATCAGATTCCACGCTAAGAAAGAGATTATTGCAAATGCGAGGTTGATTCATTTGAAAACGATGCTCTGGTAGTCCTTTCTCATCCTTGTCCTACGCGCGATTGTGTTTCGATTCTAATTACCCCTAAGTCGAAGGGATGTTAAGTTATAATTTACCCTGTTCATCGTCAGGCTCACAGTTTCGATTGGGTAGGCTGTATATGCATCATTTACTGTTGGCATATGACTCATTCAAACGTTAGATATGCTTGCTATTTGCCCATCTTCTTGTCTCGCACATTCAAGCAATATTTACAAGCTCCTCGTTCTAAAGCACTGTGAGGAAACTTCGACATCCACAGAATTTTCGCAGTTAAATATGCACTCCGTAAGATACCTCTGTGTTGTCAGAGGAGATCTTAATAATTTTAATGCCAATGACAAAGTACGGAAAAGTGAAAGGAGCATGTAATCGGGATGGGAAATAGCAGAATAATGAAAAGAGTTGACGACTGTAAGCCAGTGAGCAGAAAGTTATTAGAAGATCGAGAAAACATATAGAAACCTAGGAGGCTGAAATGACTCATATGGGCGCAAATTACTTGAAAGAGAAGTAGAAGAAGGAGAAGAAGAAGAGAAGGAAGCAGCTAAACACATGACTAGCTTTTGAGAAATTGTTCGTCCATAATTATCACTAATTACCACATGTTTCATCTCCACGGTTACGCTGGCATGTTTCACATCCGTCAGTGAATCGTCAGAAGTCTGTTCCGCTATTTTCACTGCAGGGAAATGAGTTCCCTTTGTTTATGCATATCGTATTTATTTTCGTCACGTGATCTCCGTTTAGGTCCGTTTCTGTTTAGTGAATAACACATGGACATTATTCATAGAGATATTAGAGTACTCGTAACACGAGACTGTACAGCCTTTTGATGCAAAGAACGTGCTGTTGTCACGAGAAACGGCGGCCTTGCTGACGCCTGGAGAACACTTGTGAATTCTGCAGCTTCTCAAGGTCCCTGATGCGGTGAAAAGGCACTTCCTTGCTGCCGACGCTCGCAGCCAAGGCGTGACTAACAGGTGTAAGCAGGCCACGCAACAATACAAAACACAAACAACACAGGCTGTAGTAGTAGTTTAGCTTTAAATGAAACATTTTCACGTGTACATAGTTTCGCTGTAGACTCCGCTAATTCAATTTCTGTTCCGTTCAATTTATTGCTGTCAACCCCTTGCACACGTCATCTATATACAGGGTGTTACAAAAAGGTGCGGCCAAACTTTCAGGAAACATTCCTCACACACAAATAAAGAAAAGATGTTATGTGGACATGTGTCCGGAAACGCTTAATTTCCAATTTTAGAGCTCATTTTAGTTTCGTCAGTATGTACTTTACTTCCTCGTTTCACCTCCAGTTGGCCCAATTGAAGGAAGGTAATGTTGACTTCGGTGCTTGTGTTGACATGCGACTCATTGCTCTACAGTACTAGCATCAAGCACATCAGTACGTAGCATCAACAGGTTAGTGTTCATCACGAACGTGGTTTTGCAGTCAGTGCAATGTTTACAGATGCGGAGTTGGCAGATGCCCATTTGATGTATGGATTAGCACAGGGCAATAGCCGTGGCGCGGTCCGTTTGTATCGAGACATTTCCGGAACGATGGTGTCCCGACAGGAAGACGTTCGAAGCAATTGATCGGCGTCTTAGGGAGCACGGAACATTCCAGCCTATGACTCACGACTGGGGAAGACCTAGAACGACGAGGACACCTGCAATGGACGAGGCAATTCTTCGTGCAGTTGACGATAACCCTAATGTCAGTGTCAGAGAAGTTGCTGCTGTACAAGGTAACGTTGACCACGTCACTGTATGGAGAGTGCTACGGGAGAACCAGTTGTTTCCGTACCATGTACAGCGTGTGCAGGCACTATCAGCAGCTGATTGGCATCCACGGGTAGACTTCTGCGAATGGTTCATCCAGCAATGTGTCAATCCTCATTTCAGTGCAAATGTTTTCTTTACGGATGAGGCTTCATTCCAACGTGATCAAATTGTAAATTTTCACAATCAACATGTGTGGGCTGACGAGAATCCGCACGCAATTGTGCAATCACGTCATCAACACAGATTTTCTGTGAACGTTTGGGCAGGCATTGTTGGTGATGTCTTGATTGGGCCCCATGTTCTTCCACCTACGCTGAATGGAGCACGTTATCATGATTTCATACGGGATACTCTACCTGTGCTGCTAGAACATCTGCCTTTAAAAGTAGGACACAACATGGGGTTCATGCACGATGGAGCTCCTGCACATTTCAGTCGAAGTGTTCGTACGCTTCTCAAAACAGATTCGGTGACCGATGGATTGGTAGAGGCAGGCCAATTCCATGGCCTCCACGCTCTCCTGACCTCAACCCTGTTGACTTTCATGTATGGGGGCATTTGAAAGCTCTTGTCTACCCAACCCCGGTACCAAATGTAGAGACTCTTCGTGCTCGTATTGTGGACGGCTGTGATACAATACGCCATTCTCCAGGGCTGCATCAGCGCATCAGGGATTCCATGCGACGGAGGGTTGATGCATGTATCCTCGCTAACGGAGGACATTTTGAACATTTCCTGTAACAAAGTGTTTGCAGTCACGCTGGTACGTTCTGTTGCTGTGTGTTTCCATTCCATGATTAATGTGATTTGAAGTAACAAAATGAGCTCTAACATGGAAAGTAAGCGTTTCCGGACACATGTCCACATAACATATTTTCTTTCTTTGTGTGTGAGGAATGTTTCCTGAAAGTTTGGCCGTACCTTTTTGTAACACCCTGTATAGAATGTCTAACACACGCCACACGTTGAGCCATCTTCATAGTAGAGTACGTTCCTTCACCTAAGGTACAGTGCGACACAAAATAAAGCTACAAAATGCAGTACTAGTCAAAACCACAAGAAATGTTTCTGTAATTATGTGTTCCAGACACCAATACCTCTTGAGATATGGGCCCATCCGTCCTCTCGTTCCCAACTGTTTTTCTACCTAAGTTCGACCTCCTGTGGGAACCTCTGAGTAGCGAACGGAGTATAATGGACAGGGACTGAGGGTAGGTGGCCCTCGATGGGAGAATGGATTGGCCATGACGCGTGCCGAGGAAGTCCGTGCAATTACAATAACACTGTGTCCCGGATGGTGCAGTGGTTACCGCACCTACCTAATAAGCAGGAGATCTCGGGTTCGAATCTTGGTCCGGTACATATTTTCGCTCGTCGCCGGTGACTCCACTTAATTTCCCGCTGCAGTTTACAGCAATGATCCTCCTTTAATTTTTACGTATAATGTTACGGAGAAGTAGACACTATAGGCAGGGCCGCAAGTGGTTAACACTCATCCTGACACATCCTTCAGTTCTTCGCAGTGAATCATTGATTCTTTCAAATATATGTGACTCCAGTCAGACTGCACATAGTCGATGGATTGGGGATACGCTTGCGCCTACAAATGTCCCCATAGCCACAAATCCAACGGACTCAGATTGAACTGGAAGGCCTTTCTGCCGCACCTCCTCGACCAATTCATTGCTCATGAAACGTTGAGGTGAGGTATTGTCGCACGGGACGGTGCCCCTCCGTGCAGATACCTCAAATCCGTCACCGAAAATTCCTACCCATACACTTGTAACGTCCCCTTAGAAAAATTAATGAATTACTGTGCTGATAAACATCTTATGTTATTTGATTTTCAAACATCTGAGCAAAACTGAACGTACTTAGACATTCACTAAAGCGACACACAATACTTTTAGCGAAACGCAATCTGACTTTCAGTAATCAAAAAAATGGTTCAAATGGCTCTGAGCACTATGGGACTCAACATCTGAGGTCATCAGTCCCCTAGAACTTAGAACTACTTAAACCTAACTAACCTAAAGACATCACACACATCCATGCCCGGGGCAGGATTCGAACCTGCGACCGTAGCGGTCGCGCGGTCAGTAATCCCTACAAAAGAATGGCCATGACTAACATTAACCTATACGTTTCACAAATCACTTATCTCACAAAAATCTTGGTTACTCGAACTACTGTAATACAGCGAGCGCCAATACTGCCAGCTAAATAAAAGATTCTAACTACTGAAGACACTAACTACTGATAGGCATAGTTAGCAAATGAAAGATTATGATAGAGAACAAACAATGTATTTACCTTAATAGTGTTCAAAAGTTATAATATATATATATATATATATATAAATTTGTAACACTGGAAGTCATGAACTTATATATATATATATATATATATATATATATATAAGTTCATGACTTCCAGTGTTACAAATTTACTGTCTCTGATGGACACATGTCCAGATCATCCGCTCTCAAAACTCCGCCATCTCTCTCTCCCCCCACATCCACCACTGCTGGCGGCTCACCTCCAACTGCGCAACGCTACGCGCTGTTAACATCCAGCTGCCCAACACTACAATAGCAAACAACAATGCAAACCAGCCACAGACTGCACACAGCACAGTCACTGATTTTCATATAGAGCGCTACATGGCGTTACCAACATAAAAACCTAAACAGCCTACTTACACACTGACACTGAAGCTATTCTCAAGCATCGTATCCGCAACTGCTCGGGGAGTTGCAACACCCACACGTGCGTGTTGTGGTAATTTATTATGCCATCTCCTATAAATCCGTCCTCATATGAGAATAAAATGTAGGCTGTGAACTGCGTATTTTCATCAATCTGTTGTAGAATTCATTGCCTGAACTGTAATCGGACATGATGGTCTGCTGGCCAGAGCATGCACACGTTGCTGACGATAGAGTTAAAGTAACTACTCGAGTAGTTACGGAAGACTATGTTCGATACTTAAACAGTAACGCCAGTTCCACAGACACTTGTTTCAGAATCATCTAAATGTCACAATTCCTGTTCCTCCATCTCCATCGTGCGAACTATGCGAGACTTACCGTGGCCCTTCGTCCTTGCTGTGAATGATCCACTGTCTGGAACAGGCGGCTGCACATTCTTGCAGATGAAATGGCGCGCTGCGGACTCGTACAGATTATGGACGTGGCGATTAGTGCCATCGACTAACCATTACTACCGAGTCTCCCATTTCTCTAGCGGAATAGAAGACCTCCATTACAGTGTTTGCAGTACAGTTTGTTCACACAGCGTGGAACCACTATCTTGTTCTGCTAACGTATGAGCTGCACAGCCTCAACTGACCGATGTAGTAGATCGCTGCACTGCTGTGACTGGTATCTGCACCATCATCGGCCGGCCGGAGTGGCCGTGCGGTTCTAGGCGCTACAGTCTGGAACCGAGCGACCGCTACGGTCGCAAGTTTGAATCCTGCCTCGGGCATGGATGTGTGTGATGTCCTTAGGTTTAATTAGTTCTAAGTTCTAGCTAGGCGACTGATGACCTCAGAAGTTAAGTCGTGTAGTGCTCAGAGCCATTTGAACCATTTGCATCATCATCAGTGGCCTGCATATCACAACCATTCGGACTTGGCAAAAGTAACATGGCCTGTATCACCGAATACTACCCGTCACTCATCACAAATAAAACAGCTCATATCTCAACAGGTATTACTGCACACTGCACGATAATATTGAAGAAAATAATTTATTTTATACTAGGGTTGGAACTTTAATAGTGACAGCTATTTATTTACAACTCGTACAAAATAGATACGTGTTTCAGAGTTTTACTGACCTTCAAAGTAGTCACCAGTATTGTGTATAGTCCGTTGCCAGCGACGTGGAAGTCATAGGATACTCTTAGCAGTGCCAGTTGTGTTGACAGTTCGAGTAGAGCGGTCTATTAAATGGTTCAAATGGCTATGAACACTATGGGACTTAACATCTGAGGTCATCAGTCCCCTAGAACTTAGAACTATTTAAACCTAACTAACCTAAGGACATCACACACATCCATGCCCGAGGCAGAATTCGAACCTGCGACCGTAGCGGTCCCGCGATTCCAGACTGAAGGCGCGGTCTATTGCCCGACGAATTTGTAGCAGTTCTGAAGCGAATGCCGTGAAGTGTTTCCTTCAGTTTAGAAATCGGGTTGAACTCATGAGGGATTAAGTCAGGGGAGTGCAGTAGGTGGTATAGCACTTAGCAGCCCTGTCAGTAACAGCTTGCACTGTACGTGCTTGAGCATTGTCCTGCAAAATGATGGTCATGTCCTACAGGAAGTGTCATCACTTCGGTCTCTATGCTGTTTATTTTTGGAACACAACCTACGACCAGCTTAAAAGTGATGACACTTTCTGTAGGACCTGACCATCATTTTGCAGGACAATTCCCAAGCACGTCCAATGCAAGCTGTTACTGATTTGTTTGTTGGCAACTTCTTTATTCTGGATAGGGCACCTACAGTGTTGAGCTGTCTGATTACTCGGATCACCTCACTGGAAGCTTCATCAATTGTATCAAAACGTTTTCCACGGAGTTGTTCCTTCAATTCTGGAAACAAATCAGATTCAGTTGGGCTCATATCAGGAAGATTATTCCATACATATATATGGATAATTTCTATCACTAGCAGGGCAATATGCGGTCGTGCATTGTCGTGCAAAACGAGGACACCAGTTTCAGGCATGTCGGGCCTTCTTTTTTCGGATGCAAAACATTTTGCCCGGGGGAACGTCTGTAACAGGCGCGTACTACAAACTGTCCTCTACCCTATTTGCAAGGAAAATCTGCGCACTCCATTGAGATTCTTTCACTAGTCTTCCTTATTGAGCATTGTACAGTGCAGCTATAGCTTCATACAACTGACATGAAGTTCGTACTGGGTTCTAGACGGAATGCAAAATGACTTATCAAGCGTAAACTACTTCTTATGACAGTCGAACTCGACTGCAGGTGGTAGCTAAGGACGACGTACTAGCAAACCATCCGGACATGGATGCTAACGACCAGACCACCGGCGAAGTGATGAACTTAGTTTAAATACATAAAGCCAGCTCGCGCAGTAGCTCATAACACCAAGATATTTCCAGACATCGCACCTGCCATGGACCCAATAACGAATGGCGTTACCATACCTCACCACACGGTTGTCAGGAACTAAAACCAAACAACGACACGCTCGCACACGGACCTTGTTGGATAACGCAGTGCTTGTAGATTAATCTTCCTGATCGTTCATATGGCTGTCATCCTCTCTCCGTTTTTCCCAACAGTTTACCTTCTCACTGAACTGTTTCCTGTCTATTACGTCCACTGGCCCTTTCTTAGCTCTATCGAGGTCGTTTGTACTCCTTAGCTCCATGGTATATTCTTTAATTTTCGTATATGCATCGTAATTTTGTATGTAAGTCTCACTGTTGGGAGTATTTCAACATGTCCATAAAATTTTAGTCTTCGTTCTCTAATGTCTGCTGCCACGTTTGATAACTTCTCTGTTACTTTGCTGGATTTCAATCTTTATCCCTCCTCCGTTCTTTCTTTTTTTCTGGGACAGGAATTTTCCTCATAATCCTCAAGGATGTTTTCCAGAATGTCTTTTATGTTGAGAATTAAAGTTTCGCACCAGGTTTGATCTCCGTGTTGTAGTGTCTAATCCAAGGCATGTGTGTATGGAGATGGACTTCGTGTTGCCGATGTTATGCGTTCTCTATAGAGTTTCTGTAATCGAATTGTCTGAGCCTCTTTTCTAGCCCCGTTGGTTATAAAACCTAACGGAAATACCTGAAATGACTGACACTCTTGATTTGTCCGTATTTTGCATTCGATTTATGAAAGTTAATATTAGTGCAAATAATTCAATTTTTACAAAAAAGATTAGCACGCCAGCTTTTTCATCTCATTTTTTGAGGACTCCTGTCTCTTTGATTGCTGAGATTTCACTGTCCGCAAATATCGCTCATTCGTCTGCGAAAGGTAATGAACTGACTTTAATGGTCATTTTTAGTCAGTTTAAGTCGAGTAGGCTTTCAGTGGTTTTGGTTTTCTTATTCTCTTTCCTATTCTCTAATGACTTATCTAAGGTGAGATTGAAGGGCAGTGGTGACAGTCCACCACCTTGTAGGACACTGGTCTTAATTGGGAAGGGCTCTGTTATTTTTCTCACGTTTTTACTTTTGAGTTCGAGTCAGTGAGTGTTAGCTTGATGAAGCTTTGTCTCTTTATGGCTAGAGCCTGCCCTTCTAGGATATATATATATATATATATATATATATATATATATATATATATAGTAATTAACTCTCTTTTACTGCAAGTATATATAATAATGAAGCTATTGTGTCTCCCACCTCTGCTGTTCATTCAAATAACCTGAATCAACAGTTCCCTAAGTATATGTGTGTAAGTATATAAACTCATATTCTAATCACTAGTTAGCTAACCTTTATTGTTCATTCTCTTTTTTATGAGTCCTGTCACAATATTAATTTTTTTCTCTTTAATCTACGCAATATGCTGCGCATGATTTATTAATTACTAAATTGTGTTACATTTCACTCAGTTAATAAGTTAAGCTTTAAGTTATTCACCGATCTAACTCTAGTCGAAATACAGTGGTTACCATGCATTTTAATACAAAAAACATTGAAATATTCAAACAAAAATGAGTAAAATGTAAACCTTATGCCTGAAAAGGACTAAGGCACTCCGCCAGACAATCGACTCATCCCCTTCTAGGGAGGACTAGCTGGAGAAGCGTGGGGTTGGGGAGCGATCTTGAATCATGCCTGGATAGCTCAGTCGGTAAGAACATAACCCGCAGGGTTTCTGGTTGGAGTTCCGGTTGAGCACAGGGTTATAACGTGCCAAGACGTTTTATGGTATCATACATCCTGCTGCAGAATGGAAGATTCATTCTGAGTTCCAAATTAGCGGACACTAGCGAAATTTTAAGTTCATGCCGCTACTGGGAGTTACCAATGTTTTCAGTGCAAATTTACGCGCTACAACGTGATCCGAATGTTCTAAGTAATACCTGCAACTCCCATGATCTGACACTTACGGCGTAACACCACGACGTGTGTGTGACTGCATAAGTCAGCTTCCAGAATTTCGTCACCTACGGTCGTGAACCAGTCATCAGCCTTTGCTAGAGGTCGTTGATAGAGGCGCCATTAGCGCCGTGTCCACCTCCCGGCTCGTGCCACTCTGCACGGAGCAGCCGCAGCCGCAGCCGTCCCTGTAAGCTGCCGTCGCGCAATACCCGCGGGCCACTTTAGCGACGATACCGACAGGCGGGTGACGACACCTGTCCCCTATCAGCCAGCTTTCCCCTGTCTGCGCGCCGGCCAGAGATAATGCGACGAGAGAAACTCTCGCGACCTTAGGCACTCGCCGCAGTCAGTTCAGGGAATTGGATGGAGCTGGTTAAGAGATTCCCATTGTTTCCCAAAACAGTCGGCTTCTGTTGTATACCG
The DNA here is from genome assembly GCF_023864345.2 of Schistocerca serialis cubense. Lineage (NCBI taxonomy): Eukaryota > Metazoa > Arthropoda > Insecta > Orthoptera > Acrididae > Schistocerca > Schistocerca serialis. The sequence continues at coordinate 361,163,963 of NC_064646.1, forward strand.
AATAAATGTTTTAACCGTAATGTACTGTAGACGCACCGAACAAACAACCGTGCCCAGGACTTTGAAGAAATCACTGGCCACACCTGTTTACAAGAGGTTGAGGTTGTTGTGGAGGAGGAGGCCAGACTGCGAGGTCATCGGTCTCATCGGATTAGGGAAGGACGGGGAAGAAAGTCGGCCGTGCCCTTTCAAAGGAACCATCCCGGCATTTGCCTGGAGCGATTTAGCGAAATAACAGAAAACCTAAATCAAGATGGCCGGACGCGGGATTGAACCGTCGTCCTCCCGAATGCGAGTCCGTTTACAAGAAGGACACCAGAAGTGATCCCCAAAACTACCGTCGAACATCCTTGACATACATGCGTTGCAAAAGCTTAGAAATTCTGAGCACAAATGTAATGAGGTATATCGAACAAAATGATCCCATCATACCAACCAGCATGGATGTCCAAAACATCCATCTTGTGAAAACCAATTCACACTTCTTTCACATGGCATTCTGACAGCCACGTATCAAGGCTGTCAGATAGGTGCAGGTTTTCTCTATTTCTCTAGAGCATTTGACTCAGTGCCAGACCTACGCTGGTCATTAAAAGTATACTCGTGTGCGCTATAAAGAGAAATTTGTCACTGCATTTAGCATTTATTGGTAGGGAGCACGCAGCGTGTCATCTTGGATGGAGAGTCGTGGACAGATGTAGAAGTAACTTTGGATGTGGCCGAGGGAGGTCTGTTGAGACCCTTACTGATCATATATTAATGACCATGTGTCTCACACAGTGGACGTCCAATTGCGATGCTGGCGTCCAAATTCCATCCTTCGTCACTGATGAACAATAGGCAACATGGGTGCATGAACCAAGCTGCTTGCTGCGGAACCCTATACATAGCAACGTTCGCTAAAAGGTCATTGACGAGACACTGTTGTTAGCCTCTTGGTTCATCTAGGCGGTCAGTTGCTCAACACTTGCACTTCTTTTCGCCCATATACATCTCCACAGCCATCGTTCAACCCTGTTACCATGGTCCGTTGTGCACCAGCGTTGTTTTGGCGCCGGTTTTTGATAGCACTATTTTGCCAAGCACGATAGACACTACCCTCAATAAGTTTGGAAACACCTAATAATTATAGACAACGGAAACGAAATACAGTATAAAAATGCATTTTGTTGTTTTCCAAATGTTTATTAAACCCAAATAATACACAGGAAGTTGTAACAACTAAATTTTCGATTCCTCAAAATAGACACACTTTGCTTTCATCACTGTCTTGCACACTGTCGTCATGCGCTGCGTCAGTTTTCCCAAGGTTTCAGTTGGAATTAATCTCCATTCTTGCTGCAGGACCTCCCACAATTGTGAGACAGTAATAATTTCCCGTTTTCGGATCCTGTTGTCCAATTCATCCCATAGCAGTTCGATTTGCTTACAATCAGGGAATTGGGGCGGCCATTCCATGTTTTTCAATATTTTACGAACCTCTATAGAGACTTCTCATAGTTCTGAAACAAGCGAGATGTATGTTTCGGGTCGTTGTCTTGCTGCAAGACAAACCCTTTCCAAATCAGACGCAAACCAGATACCTTAGCATGTCGCTGGAGAATTGCATGATAATCCTTTTGGTTAATTTTTCCATCTAATCTCCGACTTTATTCCCTACAAAGGATCCCCATACAATCACAGAACCCCCTCCATGCTTTACAGTTGCAATTACGCACTGAGGATTCAAGCGTTCATGGGGTAAATGGCGTACTAGTTGACGGTGTTTACTTCCAAATATTTCGAACTTGGATTCATCAGTGAATAGGACTCTTTCGCAATTCCCCGCTGTCCAATGTTGGTGTGTCTTAGCCCACTGAAGCCTTATCTTCTTGTTAACAGGTCGGAACAGTGGTTTCCTTGTTGCTACATAACCTCGGAGGTTGTTGTCTGCCAGGCGTCTTCTCACTGTTGTCTCACTCACCGGTGTATCCCTCGTTGAGTTTAGTTCAGCAGTCAATTCACGGCCAGTTTTTAATCTGGTACGTTTACTGGTCACTACTAAATACTTTTCCTGGCGTTCTGATATTTTCCTGGGTGCTCCAGCACGAGGACGATCTCCACAGGAGCCTGTTCCTCGATGCAGGTGTATGGTTTTGACAACTACGCTGATGGAAATCATGTTTCTTTGCTATTTGTCGGACACTATTGCCTTTTTGGTGCAAAGTGATTATCATTACCCATGATTCATAAGGAATCTGGCACTTTGGGGCCATTTTCACTTACTTTCGCGGCGTGTTATACCTTTATGCAAACACAACTACAAGTGAAGATAAATGTTAACAACATACCTATGCATAGCAATGCGGTCTACTCGCGCCACCTGACGTGTTTAGTAGAGCTGCTTGGAAAGGTAACGTCGGTTTACATAAAACGGAGCAATGCTACACTACTGGACATTAAAATTGCTACACCAAGAAGAAATGCAGACGATAAACGGGTATTCATTGGACAAATATATTATACTAGAACTGACATGTGATTACATTTTCACGCAATTTGGGTGCATAGATCCTGAGAAATCAGTACCCAGAACAACCACCTCTGGCCGTAATAACGGCCTTGATACGCCTGGGCATTGGGTCAAACAGAGCTTGGATGGCGTGTACAGGTACAGCTGCCCATGCAACTTCAACGCGATACCACAGTTCATGAAGAGTAGTGACTGGTGTATTGTGATGAGCCAGTTGCTCGTCCACCATTAAGCAGATGTTTTCAATTGGTGAGAGATCTGGAGAATGTGTTGGCCAGGGCAGCAGTCGAAGCTTTTCCGCATCCAGAAAGGACCGTACCGGACCTGCAACATGCGGTCGTGCATTATCCTTCTGAAATGTAGGGTTTCGCAGGGATCGAATGAAGGGTAGAGCCACGGGTCGTAACACATCTGAAATGTAACGTCCACTGTTCAAAGTGCCGCCAATGCGAACAAGAGGTGACCGAGACGTGTAACCAACGGCACCCCATACTATCACGCCGGGTGATACGCCAGCATGGCGATGACGAATACACGCTTCCAATGTGCGTTCACCGCGATGTCGCCAAACACGGATGCGACCATCATGATGCTGAAAATAGAACCTGGATACATCCGAAAAAATGACGTTTTGCCATTCGTGCACCAAGGTTCGTCGTTGAGTACACCATCACAGGCGTTCCTGTCTGTGATGCAGCGTCAAGGGTAAGCGCAGCCATGGTCTCCGAGCTGATAGTCCATGCTGCAGCAAACGTCGTCGAACTGTTCGTGCAGATGGTTGTTGTCTTGGAAACGTCCCCATCTGTTGACTGAGGGATCGAGATGTGGCTGCACGATCCGTTACAGCCATGCAGATAAGATGCCTGTCATTTCGACTGCTAGTGATACGAGGCCGTTGGGATACAGCACGGCGTTCCGTATTACCCTCCTAAACCCACTGATTCCATATTCTGCTAAGAGTCATTGGATCTCGACCAACGCGAACAGCAATGTCGCGATACGATAAACCGCAGTCGCGATGGGCTACAATCCTACCTTCATCAAAGTCGGAAACGTGATGGTACGCATTTCTCCTCCTTACACGAGGCATCACAACAACGTTTCACCAGGCAACGCTGGTCAACTGCTGTTTGTGTATGAGAAATCGGTTGGAAACTGTCCTCATGTCAGCACGTTGTAGGTGTCGCCACCGGCGCCAACCTTGTGCGAATGCTCTGAAAAGCTAATCATTTTCACATCACAGCATCTTCTTCCTGTCGGTTAAATTTCGCGTATGTAGCACGTCATCTTCGTGGTGTAGCAATTTTAATGGCCAGTAGTGTAGTATGTTCCAATATGTATGTATATGTACAAAATTAAGTGTACAATACTGGACGTGTCATTATCAACCGTTATTTGAACTTGCTACTCCAAGAACTCACATGGATCATTTCCATCTTGCTCCGCTGTAATACGGAGCATGGTGTTTCCAAGCTTACGGAGGGCAGTGTACATCAATTACAGCACCACGCCAACAGTTTACAAACTTAGCTATATCGGAAATGCTTTCACTCTTGGTCCGAAAAAATTGATCATGCCCTTTTGGACGTCAGACATCTCGCACCGTTTACGCATTAAACAGTGCTAGTGCTACCACCTGCCACCTGTGACTGGTTATTGCACATTGACGTCGAACATGGGCGGTAGTAACATTAATGTGACTGAGCCGTATATGACGATAGATTATTAGCGTACATTTCCACCAACTCAGCGCGGATTGTCGTAGCGATGTTCCGCTTCAGAAGACGGAAACGAGTTGCGACATGACGCTGCAGTTTATCAGAAGGCTACGCCATTTTGGTTTTAGGTCTTCTAACGGCGTGCTGCGGAACTGTGGAGCCGTAATTTCACTGTTTACGAGGACTGCAAATATTTACCGGTAAACAAACAAAAAATTATTACGTAAATTTATACTCTCGAGGTGGTGGTTAAAACATTATGTCCACCCCTCGTACACGATCCGTGAGCTGCACGGCTATAATTTTCGAGATTGGAGCCGCCCTGCTACTAGGTCGGTGCCCTTACGCCAGCCGAATGACGTCCGCAGGAACTGTGCAGACCCGAGCAGTACGTCGGTTTTTCCCCGAGTTTCGACACGCGCTGCGTTAATGAGTCGAACTCCACGGGACGCTGTGCTCAGGTCCGCCCATCTGCTTCGTAATAACGGTGCGGAGGCCGGCGCCAGAACCCCGGCCCGCCCAGCATCGCAATGGCGAAGGCCGGATAAGCGCTGACGCTCCGCGGCCCTTGCCACGAGGTCTGGGGCAGATCAAAGCGTTCACCACAGAGAAACAGGTTACACTACTGGCCATTATAATTGCTTCACCACGAAGATGACGTGCTACATACGCGAAATTTAACCGACAGGAAGAAGATGCTGTCATATGCAAATGATTAGCTTTTCAGAGCATTCACACAAGGTTGGCGCCGGTGGCGACACCTACAACGTGCTGACATGAGGAAAGTTTCCAACCGATTTCCCATACACAAACAGCAGTTGACCGGCGTTGCCTGGCGAAACGTTGTTGTGATGCCTCGTGTAAGGAGGAGAAATGCGTACCGTCACGTTTACGACTTTGATAAAGGTCGGATTGTAGCCTATCGCGATTGCAGTTTATCGTATCACGACATCGCGTTGGTCAAGATCCAATGACTCTTAGCAGAATATGGAATCGGTGGGTTCAGGAGGGCAATACGGGACGCCGTGCTGGATCCCAACGGCCTCGTATAACTAGCAGTCGAGATGACAGGGATCTTATCTGCATGGCTGTAACGGATCGTGCAGCCACGTCTCGATCCCTGAGACGACAGATGGGACGTTTGCAAGACAACAAGCATCTGCACGAACAGTTCGATGACGTTTGCAGCAGCATTGGAGTATCATCTCAGAGACCATGGCTGCAGTTACCGTTGATGCTGCATCACAGACAGGAACGCCTGCGATGGTGTACTCAACGATGAACCTGGGTGCACGAATGCAAAAACGTCATTTTTTCGGATGAATCCAGGTTCTGTTTACAGCATCATGATGGTCCCATCCGTGTTTGACGACAACGCGGTGAACGCATATTGGAAGCGTGTATTTGTCGTCGCCATACTAGCGTACCACCCGGCGTGATGGAATGGGGTGCCATTGGTTACACGTCTCGGTCACCTCTTGTTCGCATTGACGGCACTCTGAACAGTGGACGTTACATTTCAGATGTGTTGCGACCCGTGGCTGTACCCTTCATTCGATCCCTGGGAAACCTTACATTTCAGGAGGATAATGCACGAGTGCATGTTGCAGGTCCTGTACGGGCCTTTCTGTATACAGAAATTTTCTACTGCTGCCCTGGCTAGCAGATTCTCCTGATCTCTCACCAATTGAAAACGCCCTGTCAATGGTGGCCGAGCAACTGGCTCGTCACAATACGCCAGTCACTACTCTTGATGAACTGTGGTATCGTGTTGAAGCTGCATGGGCAGCTGTACCTGTACACGTCATCGAAGCTCTGTTTGACTCAATGCCCAGACGTATCAAGGCCATTATTACGGCCAGAGGTGGTTGTTCTGAAATTGCGTGAAAATATAATCACATATCAGTTCTAGTATAATATATTTGTCCAATGAATACACGTTTATCATCTGCATTTCTTCTTGGTGTAGCAATTTTAATGACCAGTAGTGTATGAGCGTGGGTTGCTGCTTAGGTGCGCATTCGTAAGTGTTAAAAAATGTGCTAGAGATCTGATGTCGACTTCGTGGCATTTCAGTTTTCCGTGACACTTTTGACATTTTCTATTGTTCCTGTTAGATCTCTGGACACGAAATGGAAACTAAGTTGCCTAAGGCACGCGAAAGGTTGTCCATTTTGGAGATGTGCCGTGTATGGTGCCTGACTATTGCGTACATATATAGCGTATTGTGGGAATGTAAACACGACATCTGAACCGTCTCTTATGTGTGTAGTGAAGTGGCAGCAGGTCGAGAGTTAACTGACCTCGAACCTGGCAAGATAATCGGTGGAGGAGGCATGAGTCGAAGAATATCGATAATTACACACAGAATTTGATGTAAACGCTGGTATAGCTAACCAAAACTCCGTCAACAACAGCAACGGGTATGCACCGCCTCCCCCTTTCCCTTGTGCACCACCTGTCTTTTCAAATATCTTTATCATATTCTTCAGCTCATTTATTGACAGGCGGCCTTTCGCAGCTGTTTCTATCGGTGATATTCCCGCACCTCTGTAAACACTAGCTACATCACAAACCAAACATGATAGAATTGTGTGTGTGTGTGTGTGTGTGTGTGTGTGTGTGTGTGTGTGTGTGTGTGTGTTATCTTTCCGCAGTTTCTCTGCAAACTGAGGTCTTAAATTCCTTTGCACAGCGCTTACTTGCTGCAATTATGCCTTCAAAACGGCAGTATTTGCATCTGTTGAAATATTAGCAGTTGTCGACGACGTCACTGGGTTGCATTCTCGTAAGTTATTTGAACACTGTATACGCCAGGTGAAACTCAGGTCTCATACCTACTACTATGCTTCAGCACCAAGCGATGTGTACAGCCCGCACCGCAGCACCCGGAACGCTGTCAGTTTAATTATAACCACCTACAGCCGTTGTGTTATATTTTCAAGTTGGGGGTGGAGGAGTATAACGTTTTATCTAGTTGTGACAGCAATTGTTCAGTCATCCAATCCTATGCAGGTTAGCACATTTGCTGACATGCACCAATATGTAGCTCAGCTGATACGTGACAGTCAACTCGTTAATGCCTGTGCATGTGCACGTACATCTACTAACTCTCTCTAGAATATTTATATCTAAAATGATCTCTCGCCACCTGTTCCCAAGCTCCAATGTGTGTTGTTCGATATATAAAATACTCACAAAATTTTGTCTTTTGAATTTATGAATCGCTTCTTTTGTGGGTGTCTTTCAAGTGATGAAATGTTTTTCCATTTGTGGAAATGATTATGCAACTACCTCAAGCTTCAAACAATCAAAGCTGAAGAAATGAATTAAAATTTGTACTACACTCAGGACTCGAACCCGGGTTTTCTTGTTGAGTAGGCAGATATGCTGACCATTACACCAGCACAGCACTATGGTCAACAAAGCTGCACGAACTACCCAAGTCAAATACCCTCCCCAACACAAACTCCAATTCACATCTCATATTGTCAATATTACAATGGCTCTCTGACATTGGAATAGCCCCCAGCATTGGACGTAATGGAGAAGTGCTGTACGACATGTGATCGTATAGATCATAAATTAAAAATTTCCGTGAGCAAGAAGACCCAGGTTCGAGTCGCACCCGCAGCACAAATTTTAATTCAATTCTGCAGATTCCAATTCATCGTAGATGAATTAGAGACTTAAATGTCTCAGAGAAAATTTAATTTAAGATCTATACGATCACATGTAGTACAGCACTTCCCCATTATGTCCAATGATAGGGTGCTATCCCAATGTCGGAGAGCCCTGGTAATAGTGACAATATAAGGGGAGATGTGAATTGGAGTTTGTGTTGGGGAGGGTATTTGACTTGGGTAGTTCGTGCAAGTCTGTTGACATGCATACCTGCCTAGTAAGCAATAAGACCCAGGTTTGAGTCCCAGCTGCAGCACAAATTTTAATTCACTTCTTCAGCTTCCAATGTTATCCTAGATAAATTAGAGACTTAAATGTCTCAGGGAAAATTTAATTTAAGAATAATCAAAGTTTCTCACGTTTGTCCTCTAGTAGCTATTATTTTTTAAAAAAATGGCTCTGAGCACTATGGGACTTAACATCTGTGGTCATCAGTCCCCTAGAACTTAAAACTACTTAAACATAACCAACCTAAGGACATCACAAACATCCATGCCCGAGGCAGGATTCGAACCCGCGACCGTAGCAGTCGCGCGGTTCCGGACTGAGCGCCTAGAACCGCTAGACCACCGCGGCCGGCCGCTATTATTTCATTATCACGTGAAGTACTGCCCATCACTCCCATGCCAGTGAGAAAAATAATTGCTCTACCAATTTATTCAGATTATTCCAACAGACGTAGCTGATATGTGCTGACGATTTGTTGGAGACATCTTCCAACATTTAACATCAAGTTCATTTTCGTCTCTCCATGCCTGTACATTCCCATGCTGATATGCAATTCATCATCTCTCAGTGTTGATCCAACACGTTTACTTATTGCAGGCTTAACGATATTGGCATAGTTGTAGCCCCTGTTGGAATTTATTGGCCTGCAGGAGATGTAGTGTCGTCCATAAACGTGGGTAGCCCTGAGAATTTTATCGTCGTTTTGAAAATCGCGTGTTATGTAACTCTCTTTATTGGGCTTAATTTTAAACAATAGCTTATGCACTCTCTCATTCCTGGGTATCTTACATTGTGAATTATTAAACCATCTCTATAGACATCTACCGGTGAAACACCAATCATCCACACTCTTGTTATGAACCAGTCTCTGTAACAGTTGAGAATCGGGTTTAAATGCTTTTCCTATATAGACTCAGCTTCGGGACCGTTTTTCTAGCATCGACAGCTTCTTGTGGATATTGATTTAGTGGTAAGTGCCAAAACATATGGATGTTGACCTCAAGGGCATCACCAACAGATAGCGGCTTTAATTTCGTATTTTAAAATTTTGCTAGGAAAAAACTGAAATTACAACCATCTCCATAGATAAATCGATAATCTATATTTGAGTGGGAAAAAATGTAAAATGGCTCGATTCTTAGTATATACTACAGTTTTTCGCTGTTCCGAGAAAAACACACAGAATTTTGATGTAATAGTGTTGTCTGCGATTTTCGAAGCGGGTAGCGGGTGGGATATTAACATATGGTACTTCAAATAATGTTCAAGAAACGATAGGTACAAAAATGGTACTTTAATTGGCAACATTTTTTAGAATTTTCTCAGTAATGGTTGACTTAATGAACCAGCAATTGTAGCTATTATCAAGTTCTGACTAACGTAGGTTACTTCCACTTTCACAAACACAAAGTGTGTGTTGTGTATGTGACAAAATCTGATGGCGTCATAACAAGTGCATGAAATTGTTTACAATGTTTTCATTGAAACTCAGAAGTATGTTATAATCTATTCTGTGTTGTATTTTAGTCAACATAATGCACTAAAAATAGTTTATCAGTAACAACAACAGGTGTTAATTTGCCTAATTAATTCTCTATATTGTTAATACATTATTTACAAATATTCACGCAAGTGCTCACTAATCTGTTGGAAAATCCACTCAATGCGATCAAATGTCTCATAGCTGCCTCCATTTTTAATGAGACATATTTCTGTTAAAGAAAAAATCTATTTGAAAACGAGAGTTAGTTAGAATGCTAATGGCAACAAAACTGTGAACTCTTGAAACTTCAACTCATCACTCAGTACGCGAATTGTGTGTATGCATAACCTCTTCGTTCTCCCTCTATCACTCAGTTTGCACGAACATACAGTACGTGCTCCAGACTAGCAGATGGATTGCAGTCAGAACGAAATATGGAAGCAGCATGTTTACGTGGTGCTGTTCATCTCACAGCTTATCCCCACCCACCCACAACAACGAATCCACCTTGGAGTAATAAGAAATGATGACAAGGAAATTTGAAAACCTATCACGTGCAGATGTAATCCTCTCCTTAGCTGCTTAGCTGACTGGAAAATTCCATTGTGCAGATGCTTCATGGGAGGTAATAACAAGAAATACTCACAGAGGCGTGACTTGGAATTTAATTCATGGAAACAGGTGAGGGGAAATGCACACTTAAATGCAGCTCGTGGGGTCTAAGGGACTGGATGACGGATCAAAGAGTACGCACACTCTGCATCTCGTTACTAACTGGAAGGCGTATCTTGCTGTGTCTGCATGAAATGTGAATTGATTCAATGAAATCTGTCTGCACACTTCTTCACATCCCAACTGAATCGCCTTGAATGAGACAGCATTTCTGAAGACCTTGTCGGCCCAGTGTCAGATAGCGCTCACGCCATATAGACCATGCTTGCTCAGCATTACATAGTGCTCCAAGTAGAACTAGCCTTAAGGGAATAATTCTGCAGTTAATTTTACGATACAAACGTCTTAGAAAACTTCCACACATTCACACTCGCACATCATGATGTTTGCCACAGCTCCCACTGGTAATTCTCAAAACCAGTAGTCATTGTCACAAAGCTAGTTAATGTTTCTCGATTTTCACTTGTTATTGCTATAAACTATATTTGAAAGTATAGAAAAATATCAAAACCTATCGAAAAGAAACGGAAACATCGAAAGAGCAGGAATTTTGTTCCAAGTTTTCTAAACATATTTGTTGCGTGAAGTTATACAGCTCACAGGTGATGAGGCAAATGCTTCTCGCCTGTACCTTTAATCAACTTAGTGAAACTCAACACAGTTGTGGATTGTGTCAACTATTCACTTACATGTACAATTGCAAATTTCGACAAGTCTCAGCTTTTAAGAAAAGTTGCTGAGGAAGCAGGAAGACAGATAGTGGAAAGGCAATCACTAGCGGTAGTTAAGTTACTGATGTTGTTGCTGGCAGAGTTACACTACTGGCCATTAAAATTGCTTCACCAAGAAGAAATGCAGATGATAAACGGGTATTCATTGGACAAATATATTACACTAAAACTGACATGTGATTACATTTTCACGCAATTTGGGTGCATAGATCCTGAGATTTCAGCACCCAGAACAACCACCTCTGGCCGTAATAACGGCCTTGGTACGCCTAGGCATTGAGTTGAACAGAGCTTGGATGGCGTGTACAGGTACAGCTGCACATGCAATTTCACCACGATACCACAGTTCATCAAGAGTAGTGACTGGCGTATTGCGACGAGCCAGTTGGTCGGCCACCATTGACCAGACGTTTCGAATTGGTGAGAGATCTGGAGAATATGCTGGCCAGGGCAGCAGTCGAACATTTTCTGTATCCAGAAAGGCCCGTACAGGACCTGCAACATGCGGTCGTGCATTACCTGCTCAAATGTAGGATTTCGCACGGATCGAATGAAGGGTAGAATGGTTCTGAGCACTATGGGACTCAACATCTGAGGTCATCAGTAATGAAGGGTAGAGCCACGGGGCGTAACACATCTGAAATGTAACGTCCACTGTTCAAAGTGCCGTCAATGCGAACAAGAGGTGACCGAGACGTGTAACTAATGGCACCCCATAGCATCACGCCGGGTGATACGCCAGTATGGCGATGACGAATACACGCTTCCAATGTGCGTTCACCGCGATGTCGCCAAACAAGGATGCAAACACAGAAACTGGAATCATCCGAAAAAATGACGTTTTGCCATTGCACCCAGGTTCGTCGATGAGTACACCATCGCAGGCGCTCCTGTCTGTGATGCAGTGTCAAGGGTAACCGCAGCCATGGTCTCCGAGCTGATAGTCCATGCTGTTGCAAACATCGTCGAACTGTTTTTGCAAACGTCCCTATCTGTTGACTCAGGGATCGAGATGTGGCTGCACGATCCGTTACAGCCATGCGGATAAGATGCCTGTCATCTCGACTGCTAGTGATACGAGGCCGCTTGGACCCAGCACGGCGTTCCGTATTACCCTCCTGAACCCACCGATTCCATATTCTGCTAACACTCATTGGATCTCGCCCAACGCGAGCAGCAATGTCGCGATACGATAAACCGCAATCCGACCTTTATCAAAGTCGGAAACGTGATGGTACGCATTTCTCCTCCTTATACGAGGCATCACAACAACGTTTCACCAGGCAACGCCGGTCAACTACTGTTAGTGTATGAGAAATCGGTTGGAAACTTTCCTCATGTCAGCACGATGTAGGTGTCGCCACCTGCGCCAACCTTGTGTAAATGCTCTGAAAAGCATCTTTTTCCTGTCGGTTAAATTTCGCGTCTGTAGCTCGTTATCTTCGTGGTGTAGCAATTTTAATGGCCGGTTGTGTATTTTTGCTTTGTGTGTGTGTGTGTGTGTGTGTGTGTGTGTGTGTGTGTCATTGTGAGTTCATGAGTGTATACGAGGGGCGTTCAATAAATAATGCAACGCATTTTCTTTTCGCGGCCAGTTTCGGTTGAAGAAATGTTGGATTTGTTGTGGAACATAGTGAAATATTCCCGTTTCAGCCCCGACAGTTTCATGAAGTTCCGATGTATAGTTGTGCTATACGTAGCCTTCAAAGTGGTGTCGTTAACGGAGCTGCTTTCCAGGCAGAGAGCTTTCACTGAGTTTCTTTTGGCTGAAAAGCAGAGCATCGCAGACATTCATAGGTGCTTTCAGAATGTCTACAGAGACGAGGCAGTGAACAAAAGCACGATGTGTCATTGGACAAGATGTCTGTCAACAAGGCAATAAGGTTGCACAATCCTATCCGATCACCCGCGTGCAGGCCGGCCGCACATAGCTATGACTCCTGCAGTGTTGGAACGTGCAGACACTCTCACTCGAAGTTCATCGACGGATAACAGTCGAACAGATAACAATGGAACACCTCGCTGCCAAACTAGACGTCTCTGCTGGTACTGTTGACACACTCGTCCACCAGTTGGGGTCCGCCCCGGTAGCTGAATGGTCAGCGTGACAGACTGTCAATCCTAAGGGCCTGGGTTCGATTCCCGGCTGGGTCGGAAATTTTCTCCTGTCAGGGACTGGGTGTTGTGTTGTCCTAATCATTATCATTTCATCCCCATCGACGCGCAGGTCGCCGAAGTGGCGTCAAATCGAAAGACCTGCACCAGGCGAACGGTCTACCCGACGGGAGGCCCTAGCCACACGACATTTCCATTTTTACCAGTTGGGGTGCTCAGAGGCGTGTGCCCGCTGGATTGCTCGCCGCCCAACAAAAGACCACAAAGAACAACGAAGGGCCATCTGTGCGGAAATTACTTGCGCGTTACAAGGCTGATTATGACAATTTTCTTATCGAACATCGTCACAAGCGATGAAACATGGGTTCATCGATTCGAACAGGAAACAAAACGCAATTCACGGAGTGGTGCCACACCCCGTCTCCTCCAAAGAAAAAGTTCGAAACCCGAAGCCGCACCCTCAGATGGTAGGGCCGCTTCAACGTGTTCATTCCCACAAAAATGCAAACGAACTTTTCCTTCTTCATGACAACGGAAGGCATCTCACAAATTTGCGCACCTGACACAAGCTCTCAAAACTTCATTGGACTGTTCTTCCTCATCCGCACTGCAGCCCGGATCTCACACTTTCCGACTTCTATCTGTTTGCCCCAATGAACGACGCACTCCGCGCGAAGCAGTACGCGGATGGTGGGGAGATTATTGAAGCAACAAGGCGGAGGCTCCCACGTGGACGAGTAGGACATATAGACCGTTCCAGTAATGTGACTTAAGGCCGTCGCTGTGAGGGGAAATTATATTGAAAAATACGATTTTGTAGTGAAAAGAGGGAGAATAATATGGTGTAATGGAATCCTGAATAAAACCACCCTGCTTTCAGAAAAAAAATCTGTTGCATTACATATTGAACGCCGCTCGAGTATACACAACTCATTTCAGCTTCAGAACGTAAGCGTAATGGATGTTTGCTGCCAATAATCTCAGTTCTTAAATTTCTGTACTAGAATGTTACTATAGCTTAAGAGAATCTTTTTCTTCTTGTAGCTACGGAACATGATCACGAAATTCTGGAATACTGTGACATCTTCATTTGCAAGCTGCTGATCAACAAAAGCTCTCTACAGATCGTTCAGTAGTATATAATTATAAATAACGAGTAAAGCATTTGGAGAAGGACATTAAAATCAGAGATGGTACTTTCGAAAGGATTTGCTTGGATTCTGTTTTTAAACGAATAATATGAACTGGCGTAACAGTCAGTAATGCTTGTTTTAATGATCCTAAACATTTTCTTGATGCACATCTTTCAGTTTTCGCCACTAGAACACGCGAGTTCATTTGGCAGCTTAAGATAAATGTTTCAATTTGTAAATTCCTAACTCTCAAGTCAGGTGAGCTTAGGAGATATAATGAACAGCAACAATGCATCTCTATCGTTGTTTTATTATATCAGCGAAAGGTATTCAAGCCATGTTAAAGAAGGGCTAGTAACAACACTGGAAACTTTCCAGGTTTGCTATTCCGGCTGGGCATTAAAATAAATTTTGAAATTTTCTGTTAACATGAATATGAATAAAGTATTTTACCCAGGAACACAAAGAAGATTGCCAAAAGTAATTGCGAAAAAACATGCCATGATAAATGTTGATTCAAAGAACGATAATTATTGGTGCAAATGGTCAATTATAATTGGTCTGTCCCCAGCAAACAACACTGCAAGCTTCGTCTTCAGTTATCGCCTATATTGAGATGATTAAACCTTCCAAATATTTCACTTCCCAGCGATCTGAATCAGGTGGAAGTAGTTGAGGAAAACGTCGGAAATGTATCCGTTAATGTGTTTTGTGTTCGGGTACTCTGAGCACGAGTGTTTGGTTGTAGGAGAGAGTTGGGTTGTTTTGGGGGAAGAGACCAAACTGCAAGGTCATCGGTCTCATCGGATTAGGGAAGGACGGGGAAGGAAGTCAGCCGTGCCCTTTCAAAGGAACCATCCCGGCATTTGCCTGAAGCGATTTATGGAAATCACGGAAAACCTAAATCAGGATGGCCGGACGTGTGATTGAACCGTCGTCCTCCCGAATGCGAGTCCAGTGTGCTAGCCACCGCGCCACCTCGCTCGGTGTAGGAGAGAAAAAAAGAATAAGAAGGAAATGAGTTTTAAATGGTTCCATTGTGTGTATCGCAGCATATTCATGAAAAACGTCTGGATTTCTTCGCTGGCAGTCAAAAATAGGGAATTGGCTGCGTATTTAGCTATTCTGAGCAATTCAGACGAGTCATCAGCGTCATGCCCAAAGCAAAGAAAACAGTACATAAAATCTGAGGATTGTAGCAAACAATTAAAGCTACTATTAGTCAGTCATAAAGTATACGCGGTTATTGAATGTTCGTTAGAATTGAGTGCTACTGACATAATTCATGTTCATAATCCATGTTATATTTATTTCTGCGTATTGTGATCACTGTGATGAATATTCAAAGTTTCAGCTGTATCGAGGTGCTGACTGTATGGAATAGTTCAACAAACAGCTGTATCTGATTGCTGTCCGCATAAAAAATTACTTGTTGGAAAGCAAGCAGATTGTTATTAGCGTCAGGAAGGAAGAACTTTTCGAACAGCAGGGACTTCCAAATTTTCCACATCTGCAAAGAATACGTAAAGCAAACTGATTTAAAGCGCAGAGACCATTGTCGTTTAACTGATATATTTCGAGGAGCTCCAGACGCTAGAAATTTAAAGTAATATCTGAAGTCATTTTATTCTAAACAAAATTCAACGAATATTATCCCTTCCGTTGAGCTACCTGAATGAAACCGAATATCGATATTAATGCTGAGAAATATATGAACGCGCAAAAAGAATTTGGAACGAATTTCCTTAAACTTAAGAATATCAGTGTTTTTACCAAAACTATGCATAACGTGCAAAAAATGAGTGATGTGAAGCTAGCAACTAGTTGGGAAGGTAGGCATGGAGCTGCTGCTCTGATTGCAAGATCGAATTTCAGGTGCAGTGTTGTATTTAAGGATAATTTGGTTGCTATTGTGTTAACTAAACTTAACATTATTTTCAACAACCCCATAGCTGTCAGACTGGCTGTTTTAGATATTTCTTTAATGCTTGTTGCAGATTTCCGTTTTGGGTATATGTTGAAGAAATGTGAGGCAAAAAACTATAAAATGTGTTACACAGATATGAATAGCTTAATGTGGCATGTAACTACAGTATCTCAAATATTTATGATGATTTTACAAGTTATGTTGATATGTGGCTGGACTCCTGGGGTTGTCCTGATAGTAACGTATACGAAATAACTTGCGCCAATAAAGGGAACATAGTTTAATGAATTATTAGGGGACAATACTGCAGAATTCATGGGAGTGAGAGGAAGAAGGTAGTCTGTTGTAATAGAAACACAACGCGTAAAACGTAGAGCGTAAGGTGAGAAACACTCATCAGATGATGAGTTAAGCAGTGATGATTGCCCAGAATGTCATAAACTATTGTTGTCGGTGTTGGTTTGATGTCGATTCTGATACGAATAACCCTGTCAGTGAACTGTCCACAGTAACTAACTCTCTGCCATACTTTTCTATTCATAACACTCCCGTCATACTATTTTCTGCTGCTGTTGATATTACACTACTACACTCGTCTGACCAGAAATCCTTGTTTTCTTTCCATTTCGCTTCATTGACTCCCACTATATCTAGACTGATCCTTATCATTTCCCTTTTCAGATTTTCTCCCTTTCCTACCACGTTCAAGCTTCCGACATTACACGCCCCTACTCGTAGAACGTTAGATTATTCCATCTTTTTCTCATGATCACCTCCCCCTTGGCAGTCCCCTCCCGGAGATCTGAATGGGGGACTAGTCCGGAATCTTTTGTCAATGGAGAGAGCATCATGACACTTTTTCAATTACGGGCCACATGTCTTGTGGATACATGTAATGTGTTTTTAATGCAGTGGTTTCCATTGCCTTCTGCATTCTCACGCCGTTAAACATTGGTGATTATTCCTTCTTTTAGCGTCAGTTTCCCACCCCACAGTCAAGAGAATCCCCTGAACATCTGTCCTACTCTCTGACCTCTTTGACAATTCCGTTGGAAGAACGAAGGTGACTTCTTACGTTGGAAATCTTCTGCCACCATTGCTGACGAGTTTCATTCAAAACTGAAGCTGTGGTGAGGTTCGAATGCGGAAACCAGAACGTTTTGATTAGTAGCCAAAGACACTACCCCTACATCGTAGATACGAACCACAGTTAGACAACATGTATGTTAACCAAATCCATAAAAGTGACATGCAAGTTTCATCCATTAAATTAATTAACTATGCGCGAAATTATGAAAGTACTAGGATTATCAGGTGTCAAGTCATAATGGTTACGTGATTACCATGAATGATGTTTATTAAAAATCTCAGTATTGTGTTGACCGTTCGGAAAAGCTTTTTCTGTTCAGATTTTGCCCGTGTTCCACGCTGTTGAGGAGGGAGACATATGCCTCCGCGTCCTAGCGTTGGCGCCGAGTGGGGAGGGACGACCTTCATGCTGTAAAACTCCGTGGTCCTGAGTAAAGACGTAAAAGAGATAAGTCAGAGTAGCCTCGCCGTAAGGTTGGCATTGCGGTCTATGTTTTTAGCCATAGAAGCACACTGCCTAGGTTAAAAGAAAAGGAGCCACAGACACCGCGTTCCGTTTAATTAGTTCGCAGGTGCTCGTTCGTTCTTTGGTAGCGTGGACAATGGCGCAGCAGTCGGCGTCATAATAAATAAGGCACTGACCTCCGTTACTCTGGAGTCAACAGACAGAGTCTGACCTGATTCACGCGGCAAGAATATGGTACCGACAAAGACTAGAGTTGGGACCTCGCTTGCACGCCAGCTACGTGCTGAAGCTAAAGCCGTCGGCACACGGACCGTGCTGTCGAACGTCAACGTTGAGCGTGCCGAGTTCAACGTGCTGCAGAACGCTCAGAAACGATGCGATTTACGCATACGGTACGTGGGTCCCAGTGTGGTTTAGGCGATCGCAACGCACTCCAGCGGCAGTTGTGAGATATTCCTAGTTTGTAAATCACACTATTTACTAAACGGGCGCTCGTAAAATTCCGAAGTTAGCTCTATTAAAACGCACATTTCCTCCATTGTCCATATGGTAGTCACGTTGTTTGATATGTAATATACAGAAATAATATCCATGTACATATTTTAAGGCAAAAAGGAAAGTACATGTCCAATCAATAAGCACACAGGCTTATAAAAGTTCCATTACAAACAGTGCGATACAAATTTGCAATAGTTCTACACACAAGAAAAAACATTATTTCATCATTCCCACATTTCAGTAAAATCCTAAGGTCATTCTTACCTGATCACTGTTGCTACCCAGTAACAGAATCTTTACAACATGTGAATTAATGAAACTTAAAGAAAAAGGAGCAAAATATCTTTATACAAGTAGCGCAAGCTGTCCTGTAGACTAAGCCAATCGAACAAACTCACTCCTAAAACAAAGGTGAACTTGTATTTACATAACAACAAATATTATGGTTCAAATGGCTCTGAGTACTATGGGAGTTAACATCTGAGGTTATCAGTCCCCCAGAACTTAGAACTACTTAAACGTAACTAACCTAAGGACATCACACACATCCACGCCCGATGCAGGATTCGAACCTGCGACCGTAGCGCACGCGAGGTTCCAGACTGAGCAAATATTATGGTATAGACATATACTGAACTAATAATAAAGCATTAGAAACTATTACAAACGCGGCCGCGCCGTCTAGGGCGTTTTGTCATGGTCCGCGCGGCTCCCCCCGTCGGAGGTTCGAGTCCTCCCTCGGTCATGGGTCTGTGTGTGTTGTCTTTAGCGTCGGTTAGTTTAAGTTAGATTAAGTAGTGTGTAAGCTTAGGGACCGATGACCTAAGCAGTTTGGTCCCATAAGATCTTACCAGAAATTTAATTTTTTTTTATTGAAAACGCGAATGTTATGAAAGAAGATTAAGATGTGGCGAGACGCGAACCACCACCACCACAGCACACGTTGAGAACCGGTCACTGCTAATACTAAAATGTTCCCACTTGCCAGAAGGATTAATAGTAGCTATGTTAATAATTGAAGTTTATTATAACAAATTGTATCAAGAACAATGCGTTTTTGGTGGATTCTCAGTGTCGTAGCTTTCAGATGGCATACTTTCATAATACGCAAATTACAGTAATTATTTTGCCACGAATGTGATGTTTCTCATTATTTTATTGCAACGAATCACACAGTTAACAACGGGTTCTCGAGTGATTCTCAATTTGCTGGTGCTTAGAAATGATATATAGGCTTGAACTGAATGACAATATGGCGGCTCCCGACTTAGGTGGCGTTGTGCCATCTCATTGGTCAATGCTCAGACACAAGCTCAAAATATCTGACATGCTAGATATTGCTCTGCACGTTCGGAAAGACACCCGAATGGGCTATTCCATGCTCTGACGTCAGAAACTCGGCTCGCTCAACGCTCAACGTTCGGATTCACGGTCCGTGTGGCAACGACGTAAGTTGGTAAGCGCTACTGCCTCTACTGCCCCGTGCAACGAATAAGACGTCCATGGTTAATTACCGACTTACATTCTGGCTCCGTATAGTTTTTCCCAGAGTGCATTTGAAATTTGAATCATTTTCTTTATTTCCTACGCAATCATGGCAGTTACTTTGTCTACTGCTATACTGTCGTTCCTTTCTAACAGGCTAAGCTGGCGTAAGCGAACTTGTGTTTTCAATACTTTTCGGATTAAATCTATTCCCCTATGTAACAGTCCTATCTGAGCTCATAGTCCCACATTGTAGACGTGTGGTTGCTATGATGGAATGGTCAACTCAAATATTGTTTTTACTTGAAGAAGATACCTGCATTTCGTAAAAATTCACCCTACTGTTTCGTGCCTGTAATCACCAGAACTGTCACAATTAAATTCATACAGCAAAATGCGGAAGAAACATTTTCACTACGACGAGAAGTCCGATGCTGCGAAGGTCATAATGACAGGATGTAAGGTAAAACCTTATCTGTTAATAGGGAAGGAAGCGACTGTTATTACACATGTCACATTATACATGTTTATTATTCCACCAGTCGGATTTCGTCAATTCTTTTATCAGATTTCCATAAAACTGAAAAAAAGACCAAGCCCTATGTGTTACAATACCTGTGTGTTTTACGTCGCTTGCCAGGCTGCTTAGAGCGACGTGGAAGTGTGAATTTTCGCCACTTCACGGATCTGACCACGCCCAAAATCATGGTAATATTACGCCTAGCGTACAAATCTAAGGATTTTGGTAAACATTTTTGGAAAGCAGTGATCAATTAATTGTTATATTTTGACTAAAGTTCAGTCTTGATCACATCATGTATGTTTTAATAATATAGGTAACCGGTTTCGGTTCTTTCTACAAAACCATCATCAGACCCATGGCTCCCTTAGGATGGTAGGCGGAGCTCTCCTCGCTGCTACGGAGTCAACTGATGTTCCAGCAAATCAGTTGAATGCGTAGCAGCGAGGAGAGCTCCGCCTACCATCCTAAGGGAGCCATGGGTCTGATGATGGTTTTGTAGAAAGAACCGAAACCGGTTACCTATATTATTAAAACATACATGATGTGATCAAGACTGAACTTTAGTCAAAATATAAAAATCTAAGGATTTTTCTTGAGTTAGGTCATGCACAGTCGTAAACGAGTCCACTGACACGCTTCGACTCAGTCTCATGATTATGTGGAACTGCGAACATGGCAATGGTCTTCCAGTCAGAAAATGGTAATGTTTCTTGTATATTCTCTTCCGACATCTTGGTGTACTGTAAATAGGAGACAAAGCGTGGTCCCACAGAAAACAACTAACATCCTTGCAGAATGCCGCTGTTTTTCATCTTATTACCGTTGATGCAGTTCATGTGCAAGTCAGTTGACCGCCTGATGTTCCGAGGGAGCCATTTCAGTAACAGCAACAGAACAGGTATAGAAGCAGATGCCCGTTTAATAGCAGCAGAAGGAACATTTCTTAGTTGTATCAGTATCTTAAAGAAAACATCTATTAATAATAATTTCAAAATTCACCTATATGAATCAACTGTTGTACCGGTAACATTATATGGGTGTGAAGTATTAACAGTTGAAAAGAATGATAAAGAGAAAATTTAATATTCGAGAGAAAAATACTAAGGAAAACTTTTGGACATGCAATTGATGGAAATAACATGGGATGAAGGATAAGTAAAAATAAAGAACTGATAGTTGTTCAGACATCGAAACATCGTCGAAACATTAAAGAAGAGACGGCTGTTCCGGGCTGGTCATATATGAAGATTATCAAAGAACAGACTACCTATAATTCTGCAAATGACCCCCCAGGCTGCGACTAACAAAGCCATGTCTCCGCAATATCCTTTCTTACAGGAGTGCTAATCCTGAAAGTTTCGCAGGGGTACTTCTGTGAGGTTTGGAAGGTAGTAGATGAGGTACAGGCGGAAGTAAAACTATGAGCACTGTCGTGATTCGTACTCGGGTAACTCGGCTCCCAGAGCACTTGGCCGCAAAAGCCCAATCTGCCATATAGTTTTAATCTGCCAGGAATTTTTACCTACAATAGCATTCTGCAGGACAGCAGGTAGAACGAGAGAAAGACGTAGACCCAGAATTAGGTGGTGAGATAACATCTAGATGTCCATTGATCAATGGACAAAATGTCCACTAGATAGAGAGTGAAAGTGAGCGTATTGTCAGTAAGGCCCTTTCCACTTGCAAAGAAACAGTAAAATTTCATTTAATAGCACTGCACGATCGTAACAGAAGTGCTGTTTTCATGTGATGACTTTCGTTTCTGAGCCCAGTCTTAGTGGATGGAATTGCACTGGCCTTTCCAAGACAGCATTTCGAAATGAATGGATTATCGTCCGCCAACTCATACGGTGTCGGCAATTTCTCTCAGTGACTCATCAGCGCCTGTCCTTCTGACGACTGTACACACTGAAAGCTCCAGCAAATCACGCTGATGAGTCAGTCCAGAAGGCAGTGGGGTGGCGAGTGCGTTCTGCGATCAAGGTGAAGCACTCGGCTCTGGCAAGGTAAAAGGGCGCAGCACCTGCTGAAAACCTGGCAACCCAGCGGGTTGCTGGAGCATAGTGGCACCATATTGTAAAAGAGATCAAGACGAGATGTTGGCAGGTAGGGCCTACTCTATTCGTTCCACTGAGTCATCGAATATTGCGAGACGCCTTCAGAAAGATTTTTGGGTGAGATGAAAAGTGACTAGATAGTCCTATGGAAAGGAGGAGGTTGTGCAGAGTACCATAGAAGATACTGTGCAGGCCATGGTGATGCTCTTTGCTAGATTCATGAATGCCTCCAGCCAGGGTCTGCTATCCGTCACTAGCTAGTAATAGCTGAAAGCAGCAGTTGGCTCTTTAGTTGTAGGTTCGACATGCAAAGGCTAGCTATAGAGTTCTAACCACCAATTCGAAAGAATGAAGTTAAGGGAATTATTTTCATTCCTTTACTTGTAGGCACATGTTTGCAGCTCATTTCGGCATTATCGTTGTGCTGTACCATTTCATTTTGGCACCTGTAGCCGCGTGTTACGGTACTGTGGCAGGGGGATTTCAGTGTGTACGGTGGCTGCAGACACTTACCTGCAAATAAAGAAATAATGAATTACGAAACTTTATTTTTTCGAGTTGATGATTAAAACTTTGTGACTACACATAGTTACCTATGACCCCTTTTCTCAATCTGGGGACTGGATAAGGCACTGCCTGAAGTATGTCACACGTCGCTAAGTCACGACAAAATGCAATACAGCATGTTGCGACTCCTCACTACAAAGGCTAAGGAAATTCTGCTCGTTTTTTGAATTTCCTGACTCTCCAAAGAAGCTAATTAAATCCCTCTTGGATAGGCCCAGTACCTACATAGTATTCCCCTTACCAGCTTTGCAGAGGATAGTCAACAGCGTGTTTGTCTGGAGCTTAAAATTATGAGAGCGCCTTAGTCGCTTTCAGTGTGTGTTCAGCAGATGTCATTATACACTGACTTCTCTGCATGGGCACCAAGCAATAGGTATTTTCCGTGTCCTTAAGAAAGCTCTATGATATAGTCTGAGACATAATATTCTTGGGCAGTTCCACCAATGGCTTTCGAGGATGCCTGCAAGTTCTTTTTTCTGATTTTTCCTCACACTACGTAATTTTGGATATAAAGTCTTTCATTTATCCGCTCTTCCCTCTCCCCATGTTGTTTTAGACAGAAAGTCGGTTACTTCACACGAATTCTTAAGCAAATTTTGAAACATCCCCTTAGAACAATTATACAAGACTGTGCTTAAACTGACACACAATATTTTTTAGCGCAACGCAATCTGACTTTCAATAATCCCTACAAAAGAATGGGCCCTGACTAACATTAAACTATACCTTTCACAAATCACTTACCTCACAAAAATCTTCGCTACTCAAGCTACTGCAATACAGCGAGCGCCACTACTGCCAGCTAAATAAAAGATTCAAACTACGGAAGGCACTAACTACTGATAGGGATAGTTAGCAAATGAAAGATATTAATAGAGAACAAACAATTTATTTACCTTAATATTCATCATATATAAATATAGCAGTTCATGACAAATTTCAAAACTCCGCCATCTCTCTCCCCACATCCACCACTGCTGGCGGCTCACCTCCAACTGCGCAACGCTACGTGCTGTTCACAGCCAGCTGCCTAACACTACAATGGCGAGTATTACAACAATGCAAAGCAGCCACAGACTGCACACAGCACAGCCAGTAATTTTCATACAGAGGTGGCGTTACCAATAAAAAAACCTAAACAGCCTACTTACAACCTAAACAGCCACTACTGCCAGCTAAATAAAAGATTCAAACTACGGAAGGCACTAACTACTGATAGGGATAGTTAGCAAATGAAAGATATTAATAGAGAACAAACAATGTATTTACCTTAATATTCATCATATATAAATATAGCAGTTCATGACAAATTTCAAAACTCCGCCATCTCTCTCCCCACATCCACCACTGCTGGCGGCTCACCTCCAACTGCGCAACGCTACGTGCTGTTCACAGCCAGCTGCCTAACACTACAATGGCGAGTATTACAACAATGCAAAGCAGCCACAGACTGCACACAGCACAGCAAGTGATTTTCATACAGAGGTGGCGTTACCAATAAAAAAACCTAAACAGCCTACTTACAACCTAAACAGCCTACTTACAATTTAAGTACAGACCGGTTCTCTACGCTAGCTGACAACGAGACAAATGTTGTTTAATCTTGTAAACTGTCAAGACTGTAGCCTAAGTTCGTCCCTTATTTCTTTGACACAAACGCTAAAATACGAGATGTCGAGGGCCTAAACAGCTTTCATCGTCAACAAAAAGACGTGAATGTCACCATTTATTGAGGACTTCCACATCCTTTTACTTTCTAATCCAGATTACATCCCAAATATTGTACCATAAGATATCTTCATTTACCCTAAAAAGAAAGATACCATATGTGGGCATCATTCGAGTGCCTGGAAGCCGCTACGTCTGCCTACGAAATGTTCAACACCTTCCAGACGAAATACACAACAATTAGGCTGTTGCAACAAAGCATGTCATTTATAGGAAGCCCTTGGGCTCAGTTGTTTCCTCAAAACTTTGAGAACAGAGCGTTTTTCAGTATTTCGCCATGTAACAAAGTACAGTACATTTGCAGACCATACCATAAATTGCATAAAAACTTAGTTTTTTAAAAAACTGCAATAAACCTATCTACACCCCATTCCATAAAGAACGTTAACAAAACGGATATGTTTTATTAAATCGGAAAATCAGTTTAAGCCGGTTAGGCTCATCGAACCACAATAAATGTAAAACTACTTGGGCTGCACTAGAATTTATTCCGTTGCCTTAAAACATAAGATATCTTCCATCGACGATCGTCAAGCGAAAGCAGTGCACACTGGATACTGTTGGACACTAGGGGAGGCGCCACGAGATGGATATAAATGTCCACATGGTAACAACCTTTGGAAGACACAGAACTATGCAGGTGGTAGTCTACTTTTATATGTTGGCCTCAATAGCTGAGTGGTTAGCGTGGCAGAATGCCATGCAAGGGGCCCAGATTCAAATCCCAGCTGCGTCGGAGATTTTCTTCGTTCGTGGACTGGGTGTTGTGTTGTCTTCATCATCATATCAGTCTCATCGACAGGCAGGTCGCCGAAGTGGCGTCAACTAAAATCACCCGCACGAGGCGACCGGTCTACCCGACAGGAGGCCCTAGCCACACGACATTTCATTTCACCAGTGAAATATAGGGTGTTTCAAAAAGAATATCTGTATTCCGAACACATGTATTTATTAATCGGTAAGATATACAACTTTGAAATTTGGGACACATATTTACGAATCTTTCAAGATTAGATTACAGATATCCAATACGTCCTCAAGCACCGACACGAACCGTAACACATCGATACTCGAATTTCTCTCATACTCAGGTAAGCATGTCCATCATCATCGCTGATATTATGGCAGCACAGATCCGGTTCTTAAACTCTTCTTGGTTCTGTGGTAGTGTCATAAACGTTGTCCTCCATGAAACCCCACAGGAAGAAGTCACAAAGTGTCATATCCAGTGACCGTGGACGACGAGTCCAACGACTCAAGAGAGTTTCATTCAGACATTAATGTACGAGGGTTATTCCAAAAGTAAGGTCCGATTCGCCGTAACTATTGAAATTTGGCGCCAATGACAAAACACGCATGCGCGCCGACTCCCGGCAAGCCTTGCGCGTCAAACGCCGCCATTCGCTTTGTTACTGTTGCTGAGTGTAGTTCACAGTGTCACTTTACAATGTTTAAGACAATTGATCAGCCCGCCGATTGTGAAGTAAGGGCAGTGATACGGTTTTTGTCTGCAAGAAACAATTCAGCGGCGGAAATCCATCGGCAGATTACTGAAGTGTACGGTCCTAACATAATGAGCGACAGTAAAGTGCGCAAGTGGGTGCGAGCTTTTAATGAAGGACGGGATAATGTGCACGATGAACCACGGTGTGGCCGACCATCAGTGATTTCAGACGATTTGGTCAATGCGGTTGACAAAAAAATTCGTGAAGATCGCCGATTCACTATTACAGACGTAGACATGCATTTTCCGAATGTGAGTAGAACAACTTTGTACAGAATTGTGTCTGAACATTTGAAGTTTCACAAATTGTGTGCCCGTTGGGTTCCCAGGCTGCTTACTGAGCCCCAACGAATGAAAAGAATGGCTTTTGCTCTTGATTTTTTGGAGCGATATCATAAGGAAGGTGACAGTCTTTTAGACAATGTTGTCACAGGGGATGAGACATGGGTTTCTCACATCACTCCAGAGTCTAAACGTCAGTCAATGCAATGGCGTCACACGTCATCGCCAGTCAAGGTCAAGGCAAAGCAGACAATCTCAACACGTAAGGTTATGGCGACTGTGTTCTGGGATAGACGTGGAGTATTGTTAGTCGACTTTATGGAGAGAGGAACAACGATTAATAAAGCCGCCTACTGCGCTACCCTGACTAAACTTCGACGTGCAATCCAGAATAAGCGACGTGGTCTTTTGTCGTCTGGAATCTTGTTGTTGCTTGACAATGCCAGACCCCACACTGCAAATGAAACGCAAGCTCTGATCAAGAAATTTGGATGGGAACAGATGGACCATCCTCCTTACAGTCCGGACCTGGCGCCAAGTGATTTCCACCTGTTCCGTTACTTAAAGGAGTTTCTCGGCGGCAAGCGCTTCGACACAGATGATGAAGTGAAAGAAGCAGTTAAGGACTGGTTATCGTCACAGGCGGCCGATTTCTATAACATGGGCATTCAAAAGCTTGTTGAACGATGTGACAAATGTTTAAATAAGTATGGAAGTTATGTAGAAAAATAGCTAAAGATGTAAGGAATGTAAATAAAACAATTGTTTTGAAAAAACATTTTAGTTTTGATTTTTTTTTTATAACCGGACCTTACTTTTGGAATAACCCTCGTACTTGGCGACTCCAGTGAAGGGAGTTGAAAAATGTTGAAAAATTAAGTTGTCCTCGTTCAGCCCCTGAAACAACCAGTTTTCTAAATTAGTGAGATACTGCTGACCGTTGTCCATATAATCATCAAAAAAGAATGGACAGTAAACAGATGAGTGGCATATTGCAGAAAAGACACTGGCTTTGGATGAATCTCGCACATGTTCAGTGTGTGCATGTGGATTCTGTAAGCCCCAAATTCGAACATTGTGTTTGTTTACTTTCCTATTAAACTGGAAAGACGCTTCTTCATTGAACATGTTATGTTGTGCGAAAGTGTTATCATTGTTAATAACATTCTGAAGCTCGCCAGAGAATGTCACAGGTTTGTGTTTGTCGTCATGACGTAGAGCCTCTAACAGCTGCAACTTGTACAGCTTCATAACAAACCGATGTCTCAAAACACTCCAGACTGTTGCCGTTGACAGTTGTAACTTCCAACTGGCATGACAATTGATTCTGCATGAAAGCGGTTTAAATTCGTGCAACGTTTTTGTCAGAAACAAGAGGACGACTTTTCAAAAATGGTTCAAATGGCTCTGAGCACTATGGGACTTAACAGCTGTGGTCATCAGTCCCCTAGAACTTAGAACTACTTAAACCTAACTAACCTAAGGACATCACACACATCCATGCCCGAGGCGCGGTTCTGGACTGCGCGCCTAGAACCGCGAGACCACCGCGGCCGGCAGGGCGACTTTTTCCTTTAAACACACGTCCTGTGTCTACAAACTGTCGATACCCTCTGCCAATCTTCCATCCATTCGGAGGATGGTTTGGTACCTCAATATGACACATCTTTGCACTGTAATCACGGAATTACACTTCGCAAACTCGAGAACACAAAATGATTTCTTCTGCGGAGTAGCCATTTTGCAACATTTGACAGTAACCAAGCAAACAGAAGACGACAAAGACCCAGCGGCAACGAATGTAAACTAGACAGTGTACTCGTTCCTCCAAAAACCGAGCACCGGCGCAGCGATCTATAGTTTTGGCAACATAATACTTTGCAATACGTATACTCTTTTTGAAACACCCTATGTTTGCAACATACCGTATAAGTCGCAGTGTACCTAGAAACCACAGGTGTGAAGCGTTTTATCTTCTTCTGACGTATGTCGTCATGTTTGCGAGTATCTTTGGAAGGTGTGCGCTTTGTTTGCAGCTGACTGCGTCTTTACGCATCCATCAAACACCGAACGCGGAAAAGGAGTGCCACGAGACAACTGACGTCTGACTGTGTAATCACCTCCGGTTTGCCAAGTACGTCCTCGTTTCCAACTCGGTGCGAAGAGGTAGACAAAAAAATTTATTTTTAAAGAGTTAAAACAGGACATATTGAATGACGGCATGCAACATTGCAGTAAAAGGAAAACTGCTTTGTTTATTATTTGGGAACGGTAAAGTACTCGTAGATCGTCTACCCAACTAGTGCGGCACTGAAACATTCATTGACCAGTGAGGTCGGATAGACCGTCAGAGACAGGCACCTCGTGTTCCTGTTGCTAATAAGGCGAGTACACCGTTCGATTGTTATATATTTTTACGAGCTTCCAACAGGAGCGACTTATTTACGGCTACCTGTGTAGTTACTATATTATTTTTGTAATTTCTTGCATGTTTGAGTGCTTAATAGGCCCCATATTTTATTTTAATAACAGCGTAGCGTACAGTACTGCCGCTGTTATCGACCCTCATGTCATATAGGCTTTTGTTTGTTTTGGTTCGTGCAGCTCAGTGTCATTTAGACAGTGGGTGAAAAAGCACTTCCAATTCCTGCTGTTAATAAGCCGACTACACCGTTAGTTTGTTACATATTTTTACGAGATTCAAATAGGAGCGACTGCAGCAATGGATAGGAACTGTGGTTGCTGTATACAGATGTGAGCTGAATTGGCGACCCTTCATTCACAGCTCCACGCTGTGTTGGCTTCCGTCACACAACTTGAGGCTGCTACCAAGGTGCATCACTGTGGGGGGTTGGATGTGGGGATACAAGGAACGTCAGGCACCTCCTACATGTCCCCCAATCGGTCCACTGCTGTGGCTGCCCCGGGTACTGCCTGCACTGAGGTTACCCCCCACTTGTGGTCGAGTGGGAGATCATTCCAAAGTCTGGCAGGCAGCAAAAATTTTTCCAAGGGGCCGGTAGTAGGACCTCCCCAGTTCGTTTGATGAACAGGTTTCGGGCATTACCTGTGGCTGACGATGTCTCTTATTCAGATGCAGTCGTCCACCCTGTTCCAGGGGAAGCTCCTCGGCCCGCAAGGTCTGGGCATTCACAGAGGATGAGTTTTCTGGTAGTTGGGTGCTCCAGCATTAGGCGCATAATGGGGCCCCTTAGGAACATGGCTGCCAAACTGCCGAGGAGAGGAAGGAAGCCAGTGTGCACTCCGTGTGCATACTGGGGGGGGAGTCATACTGGATATGGAAAGGGTGCTTCCAGATGCCATGAAGAGTACAGGGTGCAGCCAACTGCAGTGGTGGCTCATTTCGGTACCAGTGACGTGTGTCGCTTTGGTTCGGAGTAGATTCTCTCTGATTTCGGGCGACTAGCGGAAATAGTAAAGACTGTCAGTCATACTTGCGAGATTGAAGTAGAACTGACCATCTGCAGCATCGTCGATAGAACCGACTATGGTCCTTTGGTTCAGAGCCGAGTGGAGAGTCTGAATCAGAGGCTCAGACGGTTCTGTGACCATGTAGGCTGCAGATTCCATGACTTGCGCTATTGGGTGGTGTGTTTCAAATGGTTCAAATGGCTCTGAGCACTATGGGACTTAACATCTGAGGTCATCAGTCCCCTAGAACTTAGAACTACTTAA
This sequence comes from Schistocerca serialis cubense, assembly GCF_023864345.2. NCBI lineage: Eukaryota > Metazoa > Arthropoda > Insecta > Orthoptera > Acrididae > Schistocerca > Schistocerca serialis. The sequence continues at coordinate 361,194,061 of NC_064646.1, forward strand.
ACCTAACTAACCTAAGGACATCACACACATCCATGCCCGAGGCAGGATTCGAACCTGCGACCGTAGTGGTCGCGCGGTTCCAGACTGAAGCGCCTAGAACCTCTCGGCCACCCTGGCCGGCAGGTGATGTGTTTCCCGGTTCCACTTAAAAGGCCAGATGTCCACTACACACAAGCGGCTATACGGATAGTGGGGACTGTGTGGAAGGGACTGGTCGGTTTTTTAGGTTAGAGGGTCTCAGGGAACCACAGAAAGGGCATCCGACTAAAAGGGGGCAGGTAAAACACAGTAAGTCAGTTGTAGAAACGATCAGTATTGTAGTTGTAAATTATCATAGCTGTGTTGGGAAAGAACCAGAGCTCCAAGCCGTAATAGAAGGTACTGAAGCTCGAATAGTTATAGGTACAGAAAGCTGGACAAAGCCGGAAATAAGTTCAACCGAATTTTTTTCAAACGATCTAACAGTGTTCAGAAAGGGTAGATTAAATACAGTTGGTGGTGACGTATTTATTGCTGTCAGAAGTAGTTTGCCTTGTAGTGACATTGAAGTATATAGTTCCTGTGAAATAGTATGGGTAGAGGTTATACTTGACAATCGGACTAAACTATTAATTGGATCGTTTTACCGACCACCAACTCAGAAGATATAATTGCTGAACAGTTCAAAGAAAGCTTGAGTCTGGTTTCAAATAGATACCCCACTCGTACAGTTATAGTCGGTGGTGACTTCAATCTACCCTCGATATGCTGGAAAAATTATGCGTTTAAAGCCGACGGCAGGCATAAAACGTCATCCGAAACTGTACTGAATGCTTCCTCAGAAAATTATTTTGTACAATTAGTTCATGAGCCCACTCGAAGCGTAAATGGTTGCGAAAGCATACTTGACCCCTTAGCAACAAATAATTCTGGACAAATAGTGAGTATCGTGACGAATACAGGGATTAGCGACCACGAGGCAGTTGCTGCTAGACTGAATACTGTAACACTTACAACCAAAAGAAACGCAAAGTATATCTATTTAAAAAAGCTGAAAAAATGTTCTTAGCGCCGTTTTAAGAGACAGTCTTCACTACTTCCGATCTGGCCATGTAAGCGTAGAAAAGTTGTGGAATGATTTCAAAGAGATAGTATCAACAGCAATTGAGAGGTATATACCACATAAATTACTAAGTGATGGTACTGATCCCTCATGATACACAAAACAGATCAGATCGCTGTTGCAGAAGGAGCGAAAAAAGCATGCCAAATTTAAAAGAACGCAAAATCCCCAAGACTGGCAAAGTTTTACAGTAGTTCGAAATATAGCGCGTACTTCAATGCGAAATGCTTTTAATAATTTCCATAACGAAACTCTGTCTCGAAATCTGGCAGAAAACCCAGAGAGATTCTGGTCATACATAAAGCACACCAGTGGCAAGACGCAATCAACACCTTCAAAATTGGAAATTTGTGGTAAGTTACTATGGGACCAAACTGCTGAGATCATCGCTTCCTAGGCTTACACACTACTTAATCTAACTTAAGCTAAGGACACCACACACACCCATGCCCGAGGGAGGACTCGAACCTCCGACGGGGGGAGCCGCGCGATCCGTGGCAAGGCGCCCCAGACCGCACGGCTACCCCGCGCGGCCAATACCTTCAATGTGCGATAACAACGGTGAAGTCCTCACTCGGGCATGGTTGTGTGTGTTGTTCTTAGCGTAAGGTAGTTTAAGTTAGATTAAGTAGTGTGTAAGCCTAGGGACCGATGACCTCAGCAGTTTGGTCCCACGAATTTCTAATTTTTTTCATTCGATGTCGATAACAGTTACCGTAAAGCCTAACATAAAATGTTCACATTGTCCTAGAAAGAGAAAAATAGTTTACTTTTTAAAATCGTTAATGATTTTTAGATGTGTCAATTACTGTAAAAAAAACAACTACCATAAAGTTATCTCTTAAATGTTTATTAGTTTACTAAAGCAGAGTTATTAAACACAGTTTTCCGGAACTCCTTCACCACAGAGGACGAAGTTAATATTCCTGAATTCCAATCAGAAACAACTGCTAAGATGAGAAACATAGGAGTAGATATCCTCAGTGTCGCAAAGCAGCTTAAATCACTTAAGAAAGGCAAGTCGTCGGGTCCAGATTGTATACCAGTCAGGTTCCTCTCAGAGTACGCTGATACAACAGCTCCATATTTAGCAGCTTAAATCACTTAAGAAAGGCAAGGCGTCGGGTCCAGATTGTATACCAGTCAGGTTCCTCTCAGAGTACGCTGATACAACAGCTCCATATTTAGCAGCTTAAATCACTTAAGAAAGGCAAGGCGTCGGGTCCAGATTGTATACCAGTCAGGTTCCTCTCAGAGTACGCTGATACAACAGCTCCATATTTAGCAGCTTAAATCACTTAAGAAAGGCAAGGCGTCGGGTCCAGATTGTATACCAGTCAGGTTCCTCTCAGAGTACGCTGATACAACAGCTCCATATTTAGCAGCTTAAATCACTTAAGAAAGGCAAGGCGTCGGGTCCAGATTGTATACCAGTCAGGTTCCTCTCAGAGTACGCTGATACAACAGCTCCATATTTAGCAGCTTAAATCACTTAAGAAAGGCAAGGCGTCGGGTCCAGATTGTATACCAGTCAGGTTCCTCTCAGAGTACGCTGATACAACAGCTCCATATTTAGCAGCTTAAATCACTTAAGAAAGGCAAGGCGTCGGGTCCAGATTGTATACCAGTCAGGTTCCTCTCAGAGTACGCTGATACAACAGCTCCATATTTAGCAGCTTAAATCACTTAAGAAAGGCAAGGCGTCGGGTCCAGATTGTATACCAGTCAGGTTCCTCTCAGAGTACGCTGATACAACAGCTCCATATTTAGCAGCTTAAATCACTTAAGAAAGGCAAGGCGTCGGGTCCAGATTGTATACCAGTCAGGTTCCTCTCAGAGTACGCTGATACAACAGCTCCATATTTAGCAGCTTAAATCACTTAAGAAAGGCAAGGCGTCGGGTCCAGATTGTATACCAGTCAGGTTCCTCTCAGAGTACGCTGATACAACAGCTCCATATTTAGCAGCTTAAATCACTTAAGAAAGGCAAGGCGTCGGGTCCAGATTGTATACCAGTCAGGTTCCTCTCAGAGTACGCTGATACAACAGCTCCATATTTAGCAGCTTAAATCACTTAAGAAAGGCAAGGCGTCGGGTCCAGATTGTATACCAGTCAGGTTCCTCTCAGAGTACGCTGATACAACAGCTCCATATTTAGCAGCTTAAATCACTTAAGAAAGGCAAGTCGTCGGGTCCAGATTGTATACCAGTCAGGTTCCTCTCAGAGTACGCTGATACAACAGCTCCATATTTAGCAGCTTAAATCACTTAAGAAAGGCAAGGCGTCGGGTCCAGATTGTATACCAGTCAGGTTCCTCTCAGAGTACGCTGATACAACAGCTCCATATTTAGCAGCTTAAATCACTTAAGAAAGGCAAGGCGTCGGGTCCAGATTGTATACCAGTCAGGTTCCTCTCAGAGTACGCTGATACAACAGCTCCATATTTAGCAGCTTAAATCACTTAAGAAAGGCAAGGCGTCGGGTCCAGATTGTATACCAGTCAGGTTCCTCTCAGAGTACGCTGATACAACAGCTCCATATTTAGCAGCTTAAATCACTTAAGAAAGGCAAGGCGTCGGGTCCAGATTGTATACCAGTCAGGTTCCTCTCAGAGTACGCTGATACAACAGCTCCATATTTAGCAGCTTAAATCACTTAAGAAAGGCAAGGCGTCGGGTCCAGATTGTATACCAGTCAGGTTCCTCTCAGAGTACGCTGATACAACAGCTCCATATTTAGCAGCTTAAATCACTTAAGAAAGGCAAGGCGTCGGGTCCAGATTGTATACCAGTCAGGTTCCTCTCAGAGTACGCTGATACAACAGCTCCATATTTAGCAGCTTAAATCACTTAAGAAAGGCAAGGCGTCGGGTCCAGATTGTATACCAGTCAGGTTCCTCTCAGAGTACGCTGATACAACAGCTCCATATTTAGCAGCTTAAATCACTTAAGAAAGGCAAGGCGTCGGGTCCAGATTGTATACCAGTCAGGTTCCTCTCAGAGTACGCTGATACAACAGCTCCATATTTAGCAGCTTAAATCACTTAAGAAAGGCAAGTCGTCGGGTCCAGATTGTATACCAGTCAGGTTCCTCTCAGAGTACGCTGATACAACAGCTCCATATTTAGCAGCTTAAATCACTTAAGAAAGGCAAGGCGTCGGGTCCAGATTGTATACCAGTCAGGTTCCTCTCAGAGTACGCTGATACAACAGCTCCATATTTAGCAGCTTAAATCACTTAAGAAAGGCAAGTCGTCGGGTCCAGATTGTATACCAGTCAGGTTCCTCTCAGAGTACGCTGATACAACAGCTCCATATTTAGCAGCTTAAATCACTTAAGAAAGGCAAGGCGTCGGGTCCAGATTGTATACCAGTCAGGTTCCTCTCAGAGTACGCTGATACAACAGCTCCATATTTAGCAGCTTAAATCACTTAAGAAAGGCAAGGCGTCGGGTCCAGATTGTATACCAGTCAGGTTCCTCTCAGAGTACGCTGATACAACAGCTCCATATTTAGCAGCTTAAATCACTTAAGAAAGGCAAGTCGTCGGGTCCAGATTGTATACCAGTCAGGTTCCTCTCAGAGTACGCTGATACAACAGCTCCATATTTAGCAGCTTAAATCACTTAAGAAAGGCAAGGCGTCGGGTCCAGATTGTATACCAGTCAGGTTCCTCTCAGAGTACGCTGATACAACAGCTCCATATTTAGCAGCTTAAATCACTTAAGAAAGGCAAGTCGTCGGGTCCAGATTGTATACCAGTCAGGTTCCTCTCAGAGTACGCTGATACAACAGCTCCATATTTAGCAGCTTAAATCACTTAAGAAAGGCAAGGCGTCGGGTCCAGATTGTATACCAGTCAGGTTCCTCTCAGAGTACGCTGATACAACAGCTCCATATTTAGCAGCTTAAATCACTTAAGAAAGGCAAGTCGTCGGGTCCAGATTGTATACCAGTCAGGTTCCTCTCAGAGTACGCTGATACAACAGCTCCATATTTAGCAGCTTAAATCACTTAAGAAAGGCAAGGCGTCGGGTCCAGATTGTATACCAGTCAGGTTCCTCTCAGAGTACGCTGATACAACAGCTCCATATTTAGCAGCTTAAATCACTTAAGAAAGGCAAGTCGTCGGGTCCAGATTGTATACCAGTCAGGTTCCTCTCAGAGTACGCTGATACAACAGCTCCATATTTAGCAGCTTAAATCACTTAAGAAAGGCAAGGCGTCGGGTCCAGATTGTATACCAGTCAGGTTCCTCTCAGAGTACGCTGATACAACAGCTCCATATTTAGCAGCTTAAATCACTTAAGAAAGGCAAGTCGTCGGGTCCAGATTGTATACCAGTCAGGTTCCTCTCAGAGTACGCTGATACAACAGCTCGACTACAGAAAGATCCGTACCTACCATTAGCTCTTACCAACTGAAATGTCCGCCCCCGGTAGCTGAGTGGTCAGCGCAACGGAATGTCAATCCTAAGGGCCCGGGTTCGTTTCCCGGCTGGGTCGGAGATTTTCTCCGCTCAGGGACTGGGTGTTGTGTTGTTCTAATCACCATCATTTCATCCCCATCGACTCGCAAATCGCCGAAATGGCGTCCAATCGAAAGACTTGCACCCGGCGAACGGTCTACCCGACGGGAGGCCCTAGTCACACGACAAATAATACCAACTGAAATCGAAACTCATGTCACCAGGCGACTATTGTCCAGTCGTGTAGGGTCCAACCGACATGTTGACGACCCCATGGAGCCACTGCAAGCCATTTCGTGCTATCAGCACAACCACTCGCGTCAGTCTTCTGCTGCCATAGGCCATTAACGCCACATTTCGCCGGACTGTCCGTCCGTCTCACGTTCCACACTGATTTCTGCGGTTACTTCAGGCAGAATTACTTGTCTGTTAGCACTGACAACTCTACGCAAACTCCGCTGCTCTCGGTCGTTAAAAGACGGCCGATGCCCATCGCGATATCCGTGTTGCGAGGTAATGCCTGAAATTTCCTATCCTCGGCACACTCTTGTGACTGTAGATCTCGGAATGTTGAATTCACCAACGATTTTCGAAATGGAATGTCCTGAGCCTCTAGCTCCAACTACCATTCCGTTTTCAAAGTCTGTTAATTACTGTCGTGTGGCTATATTCGCGTCGGCCACCTTTTCACGTGAATCACCTAAGTACAAATAACAGCTTTGCTAATGCACTGCCCTTTCATACCTTGAGTACGCGATACTATCGCCATCTGTATAACTGCATATCGCTATCCCATGAACTTTGTCACCTCAGTGTAAAGTTTTAGAGTTACACAGCAAACAAATTGTTGCGCTTAGAAAATGACTCAGACTTTACTGAATTTTAAATCGAAAACTAATAAACATTTAAGATATAACTTTATGGTAGTTGTTTCTTTTACAGTAATTGACACATCTAAAAATCATTAACGATTTTAAAAAGTAAACTATTTGTCTCTTTCTAGGACAACGTGAACATTTTATGTTAGGCTTTACCGTGACTGTTATCGACATCGAATTAAAAAAATGGGAAATTTGTGAGACCAAACTGCTGTGGTCATCGGTCCGTAATTGCAGAGCTTCATTGTAGCGTAGTTAGTAGATGCACTACATTCTGGAACAGAATGTAAACTGGCAGAGGGCTCGCGTTTTTTCCGTCTTCGCATTTTCTAAATGATTGTGGGACTTTCCTATGAAAGTTATAGGTATAATTTCCGTAATATTTACTGTTATGTAAATTTAAGTCAGGAGTGTCAGGAGTGAGTGTTAGTGAGCTTGTTCGATTTGGTGAAGTTTTACAAGCTGATGTCACAGGACATATATCTTTCCTTTTTGTCTTATTATATGTCCACGGATATTGAAGTTTTTGTTTATACATACCACAGACAGAACAACGTAGCTAGCATATGGACAAGAGGTTAAATGTGCATTTTAATAGAGCTAACACAGGAATTTTACGATTGTCCGTTTTCGTGAACAAACTGGATGGCTTGCAAGCCAAGTACAGCCGACAACTGCCACTGGAGAGTGCTGAGAGCTTACAATCACGTTAACCTACTCGTCCATGTATCGCCGGCGCTGCGTCTCGTGACGTCGGATATCCCATCCACGTGCACAATGGCTGCCTCGTCACATGTAACGACAGCTTAAACAGAGACATTTGCGGCCTTCCACTGATATCTTTGTAAATCCTTACCTCTGTCACTTTTTGTTCGATCTCACTGACGTTTTGCACATTTATATAGGGATCCAATATGCTTTAAATAATTTTTTCAGAAATTTTAATAAAAATTTAATGCTGTGAGAGATTTCGAATTTTTTGTTACATTGTTATTTTAAGGTACAGTTTTTCATTATTTCGAGGCAAATTTGGCAATTTTTTCCTATGGTAAAGTAATCTACACTAATAAATGTACAATTACATGCAGTAACATTTTGGTAAATTATTTCTATTGTTTTTTGTAATATTTTGGATTTGAAAATTTTTACGGACAAATTTTCCCTATATTATCAACCATGAAACTGTTTATAATGGATAGATTTGTTCTATTTAAATATTGCTTCCACGTACAAGAATAGGTGTACCAAATTTCATCGAAATCCTTCCAATAGTTTCTCATATATGTGTTCCTGAAAGAGGAAACCTTAAGTTGCAGAGAAGTCGTTTTAAAGTTTGGATGAAACGTTTTAAAAATTTTTAACTCATACCTTAGCTAAAACTGGTCATATCCGTATTCCAGTTCTTCCTCATCATCCTCTGCAGCACTTTTAGCTCCTCTGTTCCTTTTCCTAGAAATTTTACATACATTCTGTACTTAAGTCTCCGTCTTCGCAATTCGTTGCTCATCGATGATCCGCAGTATCTGCTCAGTAAAGACTCCAGGTGTAAAGCCCAACTTGCTGAGGATGTGAAGTCTTGCATCATTAGAAATGCTGCAGCTTCCTAAGCAAATTTGAAACAAACACAGGCTTTGGACATCTCTACCAAATAAGAGCATTGTAATATTCATTTGGATTCTGTGTTTTGTCATGCTGACATTTTTCTAGCAGTTGCTGTGAAACCAGTGCTCAAAAAGTTGTTTTAATGGTCATCGCAACGTCATAAGGAAGGTTGTTTTTACGGCTGTGAGATTCCCCAATTTCCTTGCTTTTCAGAAATTTTCGCCATTCATTAGAACATAGGCCATGTTGAGGTGTAGTGTCTGTCGACAAAGTAATGTAACCAAGTAGCCCATACTACCTTCCTCGTATTATCCAAACTTTGTTAGTCTGTTTTTACCTCCCAGAGTATTCCCATCCTCTAATAGCTTGCCTTTATTATCTGCAACAAGTCTTCTGAGTCATCCACTCATCCGCTTCTGAATATGGCCTAGTCTTTTCTATAGGGCTGGCTTTCAACTACATTTTTGAAAGCGCTAGAGTCTCCATCTCCTAGATAATGTGTGTATCTTACTCCATGCTTTCGCAAATACCTACGGAAAATGAGTTTCATACCAGCACCTTCTATCCCACACTGGAGGCTACATAATTCTTGTTACAAACAGCTTTGTGATGTTCTTGCCATTCTGTTTCTTTACCTGCATCATTATATTTCTTGTGCAAGGAAGGTGCAGAACAATATTAAGACACCACCTATTAAGTCTACCATTTTTCCAGTGTTGACACTAATGACTGTTGAAACTCCATGCAGTGTAGTATGACCGCTCTCCATGCAGGAACTGTCGCAGGAAAGTGCTATATCTTTGATATCAGTATCATTACAATTTCCTTGAATTGTCTCATGGTCTGCCAGTTTCATACTGTCTCCACTTACTTCTACAACTGCACTGAGGAGAGTAGTGTTCATTGCAATAAATTTTATGGGAGGACCAAGCATGTTGATAATACCACATAAACGGTTTCCACCGTCTCTTCCAATCCCTATACTCTTAGTCCATAAGCGACTCTCATATTGGCTTCATATATTCTGTTAATGGCCTTCGATGTCCCAGCATCACAGTTTTGACATAAAATATGCAACGTGCAAACCAAACGTTCTCTCCTTTCATCATACACCAAATTCACATTTCCTCCACAAAAATATCACTTTAAGGCTTTTCTAAATTTCTCAGCCACCAACTACAGATCCAGAATAGTGAAAGCCATATTTCTGTCATGATTTGTTTCTTCTGACACCATAGCCTTCCCAAGTTTTAGTTTAGAAGCACTTGGAGGCAAGCTAATGTTTGCATCTGCAGGTCCAACTCTAACCTCAATGTCAGGTTTTCGCTTTATTGGAAATATGGGACTAATTATATTTTTTAAATACCTTACTACAACTAGGTATTCTAAGAAACGATCAATATATTCAACCTTGCAGAAAGAATGACACAATAAATCCAACTTCACTCAAATTTCACTAAACACCAAAAAACTTGTTTACAAAGCTCCACAGCCTTCTGTACCACACTGCTTGCACAACAAAACGGCTCCATTGCCTTCTATACAACACTGTGTGTTGTATACACAAAAAAATCACAGCCTTCTAAATTTATACACTACTGGCCATTAAAATTGCTACACCACAAAGATGACGTGCTGTAGACGTGAAATTTAGCCACCAGGAAGAAGATGCTGAGATATGCAAAAGATTAACTTTTCAGAGCATTCACACAAGGCTGGCGCCAGTGGCGACACCTACAACGTACTGACATGAGGAAAGTTTCCAACCGATTTCTCATACACAAACAGCAGTTGACAGGCGTTGCCTGGTGAAACGTTGCTTTGATGCCTCGTGTAAGGAAGAGAAATGCGTACCATCACGTTTTCGAGTTTGACAAAGGTCAGATTGTAGCCTATTGCGATTGCGGTTTAACGTATCGCGACATTGCTGCTCGCATTGGTCGAGATCCAATGACTGTTAGCAGAATATGGAATCGGTGGGTTCAGGACGGTACTACGGAACGCCGTGCTGGATACCAACAGCCTCGTATCACTAGCAGTTGAGATGACAGCCAGCTTATCTGCATGGCTGTAACGGATCGTGAAGCCACGTCTCGATCCCTGAGTCAACAGATGGAGACGTTTGCAAGACAACAACCATTTGCAAGAACAGTTCAACGACGTTTGCAGCAGCATGGACTATCAGCTCGGAGACCATGGCTGCGGTTACCCTTGACGCTGCATCACAGACAGGAGCATCTGCGATGGTGTACTCAACGACGAACCTGGGTGCACGAATGGCAAAACGTCATTTTTTCGGATGAATCCAGGTTCTGTTTACAGCATCATGATGGTCGCATCCGTGTTTGGCGACATCGCGGTGAACGCACATTGGAAGCGTGTATTCGTCATTGCCATACTGGCGTATCACCCGGCGTGATAGTATGGGGTGCCATTGGTTACACGTCTCGGTCACCTCTTGTTCGCATTGGCGGCACTTTGAACAGTGGACGTTACATTTCAGATGTGTTACGACCCGTGGCTCTACCCTTCATTCGATCCCTGCGAAACCCTACATTTCAGAAGGATAATGCACGACCGCATGTTGCAGGTCATGTACGGGCCATTCTGGATACAGAAAATGTTCGACTGCTGCCCTGGCCAGCACATTCTCCAGATCTCTCACCAATTGAAAACGTCTGGTCAATGGTGGCCGAGCAACTGGCTCGTCACAATACGCCAGTCACTACTCTTGATGAACTGTGGCATCGTGTTGAAGCTGCATGGGCAGCTGTACCTGACACGCCATCCAAGCTCTGTTTGACTCAATGCGAAGGCGTATCAAGGCCGTTATTACGGCCAGAGGTGGTTGTTCTGGGTACTGATTTCTTAGGATCTATGCACCCAAATTGCGTGAAAATGTGATCACATGTCAGTTCTAGTACAATATATTCGTCCAATGAATACCCGCTTATCATCTGCATTTCTTCTTGGTGTAGCAATTTTAATGGCCAGTAGTGTATTTTCCAGGTTCACAGGCAAAATTGAGCAACAAAATTTTTCTGCCACTGGATACATTGACAAGTGGGTATGGCGTATTACACTGTTTACAATTCTAGTCTTCTTATGCCATGTGTAGCTCGAATTTCTTTGGGATAATAATCTCAATTGTATCTACTTTCAAATAAGCAGTTTAAAAAATTTGTGATTTTTTCGTGATTTCTGGCACCGTCTCCCGTTAAGGATCCCAGACTGATGAGCATTACTCAGGAACCGGTCGAACATGCCTTTTGTAGGCCCTTCTTTCGGGGATGAACTAAGACTCTAGCAGCGGCGCCGCGTGTGGGTTGCAGGCAGCTGAGGGGCCGATGTGCGTCGCGGGAGAGGACCGTCGGACGCCGGCGGGGCGCGTGGCCGACTGGTACGCGGGCCGCTGCGTGCTCGTGACCGGCGCCACCGGCTTCCTGGGCAAGGCCATCGTCGAGAAGCTGCTGCGCTCGTGCCCGGACGTCGGCACCGTCTACCTGCTGGTGCGCCACAAGCGCGGCCTCGACCCGCGCAAGAGGGCCGACGCCTACGCCTCCAGCGTGGTGAGTTAGCGCCGGCGAGCTCAAACTACTGCCGCTAGAAAACGTGTATGCCCAAAAAGGGGTCTAGTGTCATCCGCTGAATTGTTCTTGTTGTGTTAGCAGAAGAACCAACACCGTGTTACGAGAGGAGGCCGAAATGCACGCGTTCTAGCTCATGCAGGCTGGCATGAGGAGGGAAGAACTATACTGACGTGAGGTCTGGAACATGACAAGGAATTAGAATTCAGAAGGCGGACGTAATTAGTTTGATACTTAACTTTAATCCATTAATGATGAACGTCGCTCTTGACGGTACATGAGTCAGAATATTATCTGTTCAGAAGACATAGTAACTGAATATGGCGCCTTGCTCGGTCGTAGCAAATGACGCAGCTGAAGGCTATGCTAAACTGTCGTCTCTGCAAATGAGAGCGTTTGTAGTCAGTGAACCATCGCTAGCAAAGTCGGCTGCGCAACTGGGGCGAGTGCTAGGGAGTCTCTCTAGACTAGACCTGCCGTGTGGCGGTGTTCCGTCTGCAATCACTGACAGTGGAGAGACGCGGGTTCGACGTATACTAACGGACTGCGGCCGATTTAAAGGCTACCGCCTAGCAAGTGTGGTGTCTGGCGGTGACATCACACTTCTTTCAAAGGCACATGTGTTTTGTTTCTCTGTGCTAACAAGACACCATCGTCAAAATGGTCCAAATGGCTCTAAAAAGTATGGGACTTAACATCTGAGGTCATCAGCCCCTAGACTTAGTACTACTTAGCCTAACTAATCTAAGGACATCACACACATCCATGCCTGAGGCAGGATTCGAACCTGCAGCCGTAGCAGCAGCGCGGTTTTTGACTGAAGAGCCTGGAACCGCTCGGCCACAGCGGCCGGCAGACCATCGTCAACTTGACCTTATATTCTAAGGGAAAAATGGCACACTTCCGAGAAATCAACTCAAGAAATTGATCCTACCAGAAAATTTGTGCCATAATTCTGACCAGATTGAAAAACGCTTCTTTCGTAACACAGAAAAGGCGAGTAGGTTAGGGGTGTAAAAGAAAGGAACTAAACTTTCGACTCATCTGGATGCTTCAAAGACATTTAAATCAAAACATCTTGACATATTCTCGCCTTTTTACTTGTTAGTATCAGCAGTGGCGGCTGCTGTGTAAGAGCACGTAAACACCCTAACTTTCGACACCTTGTGGATTTGCAGGTTATTTTTCTTTGAATGCCATTAAATGTAATATAGATGCTGCAATTGTAAGTAGGCTGTTTAGGTTTCTATATTGGTAACGCCACGTAGCGCTCTGCATGAAAATCACTGGCTGTGTTGTGTGCAGTCTGTGGTTGGTTAGCATTGTCGGAATTCGCTGTTGTAGTGTTGGGCAGTTGGATGTGAACAGCGCGTAGCGTTGCGCAGTTGGAGTTGAGCCGCCAGCAGTGGTGGATGTGGGGAGAGAGATGGCGGAGTTTTGAGAGCGGATGATCTGAACGTGTGTCCATCAGAGACAGTAAATTTGTAAGACTGGATGTCATGAACTGATATATATATATATATATATATATATATATATATATATATATATATATATATATATATATATATGATGATGACGTTTGAATATTATTAAGCTAAATACATTGTTTGTTCTCTATCAAAATCTTTCAGTTGCTAACTATGCCTATCAGTTGTTAGTGCCTTCAGTAGTTAGAATCTTTAGTGTAGTTGGCAGTATTGGTGCTCGCTGTTTTGCAATAGTTCGAGTAACGAAGATTTTTGAGGTAAGTGATTCATGACAGGTATAGGTTATTGTTAGTCAGGGCCATTCTTTTGTAGGGATTATTGAAAGTCAGATTGCGTTGCGTTAAAAATATTGTTTGTCAGTTTAGTGATGATCAGAATAAGTAAAGAGAGAAATGTCTGAGTGCAGCACAATCTTTCATAAATTTTTCTAGAGGGATGTTTCACAATCTGAAAGATACGGCACATCTACCTCGCTGCTGAACATCTAGACTCCGTGAAATTCGGCATCAGGGTCGGGAGCACACCTTCAGTCGTGCACGCTTTAAGGAGCTTTTGCGCATGTGCAACTCACGTGACGTAATTGCCTTATTGGCCAAATACATACGGATTTGATAATCAACGTGCACGGTTCGTGATGTGCACAACTAACCCTTGTCACTCAGAAGTTTACATCAGTGCCACCAGGAGGCAGCACACTGCGGCAGACTTTTCTCCCTGTTCACTCGGCATAAATCCTGCTAGACGATAGCATACACATCAGGTATGCTAATTCACTGTATTGTTGTAAAGTTAGATCGGGAATTACTATATGCTAAAGTTCTAGTGACAGTAAACCTATTTCGTGGGTTTCTGAATGAGTTATAGTATATTAAGTAATCCATTTGAGGCGCTCAGAATCATAAGCACATCACCGTCGATTAAGAGACTGTATCATTTATTCACGCTTCTGAAATCTGTTGATCTTATGGTGAGTCACGTTTGTTTGTGCTGTAGACCCACACAGTATATACAAAAATTGACGAAAAGCTCTACCATTGTCTTCTCTGGTATTCACTTAAATGTCGGATCGACGGCGGCGTACTTTAGGGCCTTATGAATCTCAGCGACTCATTTGTATTCTAATCAAGTGACCATGTTAATAGACATTACTACTTGAGTTTAATCATTTCTACAAACGGCACTTTGTGTTTGGAGTTGGTTATTTATTGTGCAGGAATCAGGTTTAGTGTACAGTTTAAACATGAACTATGTTGAATCTGTTTTAAATGCTAACATAAAAGTCAAGGTGTGAGGGCGGGCTGTGAAAATACACTCCTGGAAATTGAAATAAGAACACCGTGAATTCATTGTCCCAGGAAGGGGAAACTTTATTGACACATTCCTGGGGTCAGATACATCACATGATCACACTGACAGAACCACAGGCACATAGACACAGGCAACAGAGCATGCACAATGTCGGCACTAGTACAGTGTATATCCACCTTTCGCAGCAATGCAGGCTGCTATTCTCCCATGGAGACGATCGTAGAGATGCTGGATGTAGTCCTGTGGAACGGCTTGCCATGCCATTTCCACCTGGCGCCTCAGTTGGACCAGCGTTCGTGCTGGACGTGCAGACCGCGTGAGACGACGCTTCATCCAGTCCCAAACATGCTCAATGGGCAACAGATCCGGAGACCTTGCTGGCCAGGGTAGTTGACTTACACCTTCTAGAGCACGTTGGGTGGCACGGGATACATGCGGACGTGCATTGTCCTGTTGGAACAACAAGTTCCCTTGCCGGTCTAGGAATGGTAGAACGATGGGTTCGATGACGGTTTGGATGTACCGTGCACTATTCAGTGTCCCCTCGACGATCACCAGTGGTGTACGGCCAGTGTAGGAGATCGCTCCCCACACCATGATGCCGGGTGTTGGCCCTGTGTGCCTCGGTCGTATGCAGTCCTGATTGTGGCGCTCACCTGCACGGCGCCAAACACGCATACGACCATCATTGGCACCAAGGCAGAAGCGACTCTCATCGCTGAAGACGACACGTCTCCATTCGTCCCTCCATTCACGCCTGTCGCGACACCACCGGAGGCGGGCTGCACGATGTTGGGGCGTGAGCGGAAGACGGCCTAACGGTGTGCGGGACCGTAGCCCAGCTTCATGGAGATGGTTGCGAATGGTCCTCGCCGATACCCCAGGAGCAACAGTGTCCCTAATTTGCTGGGAAGTGGCGGTGCGGTCCCCTACGGCACTGCGTAGGATCCTACGGTCTTGGCACGCATCCGTGCGTCGCTGCGGTCCGGTCCCAGGTCGACGGGCACGTGCACCTTCCGCCGACCACTGGCGACAACATCGATGTACTGTGGAGACCTCACGCCCCACGTGTTGAGCAATTCGGCGGTACGTCCACCCGGCCTCCCGCATGCCCACTATACGCCCTCGCTCAAAGTCCGTCAACTGCACATACGGTTCACGTCCACGCTGTCGCGGCATGCTACCAGTGTTAAAGACTGCGATGGAGCTCCGTATACCACGGCAAACTGGCTGACACTGACGGCGGCGGTGCACAAATGGTGCGCAGCTAGCGCCATTCGACGGCCAACACCGCGGTTCCTGGTGTGTCCGCTGTGCCGTGCGTGTGATCATTGCTTGTACAGCCCTCTCGCAGTGTCCGGAGCAAGTATGGTGGGTCTGACACACCGGTGTCAATGTGTTCTTTTTTCCATTTCCAGGAGTGTAGTTCAAATGGCTCTGAGCACTATGGGACTTAACATCTGAGGTCATCAGTCCCCTAGAACTTAGAACTACTTAAACCTAACTAACCTAAGGACATCACACACATCCATGTCCGAGACAGGATTCGAATCTGCGACAGTAGCGGTCGCGCGGTTCCAGACTGAAGCGCTAGAACCGCTCGGCCACTAAGGCCGGTACGGGTCGTGTTTCGGTATATCAATCAGTAGAGCACTTACCCGCGAAAGGCAAAAGTCCCGAGTTCGAGTGTCGGTCCGGCACACGGCTTTACTCTGCCACGAAGTTTCATATCACCGCAGGCTCCACTGCAGAGTGAAAATCTCATCCTGTGAAGAGTAAAGTAAATTACCAGGAAAGTTAACCGCAAAGGAACTAGGCCTTGGAGAACAGATCCTGTGACTGAAACAGTGACGAAATCACATAAGCGTGGCTACTCGCGAACATTTAAGAAGGAAGCATACAGTTAGCAGAAGTTGTTGTGTTAATGCAGCGTAAAAATATCTGATTTTCAGCCCTGAAATAAATTCGTGACCTAGTACATCTGTTAGGGGTATTGTACATTTGTCCGAAAAAAATGGAAAAGCCCAAAATTCCCACTTACACAAAAATGCGAAATGGAGAGTTGCAGAAACTTAGGCGTTATTTCGTTATTGTCCTAAACTGTACTTAATTATGTACAAAACAACAGAATTCCACAAAAACAATTCTTGCTTTTGTCGGGTAAGCTATTTTTCTGTTGTGATTATTACTGGCAGCGGCTGTAGTTGCATACACTTCTTGATATGCATGACTACTATACAGCAGATGCTATTAATTTCATACTCTCAAATTTTTTTGAATCTAAAAATTTGTGAACACCCAGAATGTATGCTCACGAGCCGCCACTGCGTATTAGTACTTATGTAATGTAATTTAATGCAACGTGTCAAGTGAAGTAACGGCAGTGATGTCGTATAACATGAAATATGCGATCATGTCACGCAAAATGGCATTTGTGAAGTGCAATATGACACAACTTGTCATTAAAGTGTAAGATGCGTTACCCACACTCCGGGATAATTCCTATTATAGATGCACCGCCAATCTCTGATACTTCCTACTGCAGATCCATCCCACTCTCGACGCACAAAATTTTGTGTATGTTTCCTTACACCCCTCACCATACGTGAAACAAGCGGTGGGTTTGTAGGAGAAACGGTCCTCTCGGGGAAAGAATCAATCCCCCTCCCACCGTCGGCCGGTGTGGCCGAGCGGTTCTAGACGCTTTAGTCTGGAACCGCGCGACCGCTGCGGTCGCAGGTTTGAATCCTGCCTCGGGCATGGATGTGTATGATGTCCTTAGGTTAGTTAGGTTTACGCAGTTCTAAGTTCTAGGGGACTGATGACCTGAGATGTTAAGTCCCATAGTGCTCAGAGCCATTTGAACCCCTCCCACCCGCCACCCTCACATAGAAATCAAAAAATGTTTTGGCACCCTGCAAGCAACAAATCCATCCCAAAAATTTTATCCCCTCGTAAAAACTTTTCGGCCATAACACGTATGATCTTTACACATTATATATCGTTTACTATGGCTGGCGAAACTTCTGGATTTTGGTACGAGATCAGGGACCTTAGCCTATAAATTGCAAGATGAAGGCGTGCCCACACCTTGCAGCTAAGAGAGTTCACTGCGCTGGGAAAGTAGGGTTAACTCGTAAAAAAGCGCAAATATGTCAAGATGTTTTCATTTAAATGTCTTTGAAGCTGCCAGGTAAGTCAAAAAGGTAGTTTCCTTCTTTTGCATCCCTAACTCTACCGAGGACATACTCGCATTTTTTGTCCTATGAGAGGAGACATTTTTAATCTGATCCCAACTTTTGCTCTTCCTAAGGAGTCAAACTGCTGAGGTCATCGGTCTCTCGACTTACACACTACTTGAACTATCTTATACTCAGAACAACACACACACTCATGCCCGAGGGAGGATTCGAACCTCCAGCGGAAGAGGCCGCGCAATCCGTGACATGGCGCCTCTAACCCCGCTGTTATGTTTTTTTTCTTTTCTTATTGTCTTTCGAAGCATGTTGCTTATATTGTGGCAACGAATGCGTCTTTCACAAAACAACAGGACGACCATTAATTACATGTATTTATCTACCTTCCTACAAAATTTGAACTGATTCGCACAAGTTTGTATCATAGAAGGGCGCGCGGAAAAAAAACTCACAAAGAACACGTTTTTTGCAGGTAAATTCCAAGTGAAGCTAGATTTTTGAAAGCGAGTTTTCAATTTTGGCGTAAGAAGGCTTTTTTATTTATTTGGTTAACTATAAATCGTTACAGCGTATTCAGTTCACGTGGAATCAAATTTCACGTGTTAAATTTAGATCGGCTTTAAACTATCGCATCTCTATAACGGATAAAATTGTTCGATAAGAAAAATTTCGCTCTGATTTTATCAATTTATCTGCATTTGTGCAAAATTTGAACCGATTCGTACAAGTTTGAACTATACAAGTGCGGCGCTCCAAAAAAACCCCAGAAAAACGTTAAACCATCGTATCTCGACGACAGATAAAATTTACTGGACAAAAAATTTCGTTTTGACTTTTTACATTTATCCTATAAAAACGTAAAATGCACGTAAAATCGAAACGAAGCACGATTTTTTCAAATGGTTAAAACTTATCTTAGACCAATGGTCTGCTACACCGGTCAACCATATTTGAACCATCAGTCTGTCTCTAGTCCGCAGTTATTTAAGAGTGATTGTTTTTGCAGGTAAAATTTGAACGAGGGTGACTGTTTTTGCACACGAAATCCGGACGGTACACAAACGAAAGGTGCCATTAGCTGAACAACAATTATAGCCCAATTAAAATCTTTTGCAAAAGGAATTAATCGATTCGCGCAATTTGTCTGGGAGACCGCTCCGGTTCGTCGTTCAAACCTTGCTTCATATACTGTAACAAACGAACGCTAAGACAGATGTTTGAATGGCTATACAAATGGCCGCTGGTCCGCGCTAAATCAAAAAACTCTTCAATTCGTGTTCCTAGCTCAAATAGGAACGGAGCACCGAAGCTCCCCCCCCCCCCCCCCCCAACCAATACACGATTTAGCGCGTGGTCTTTTCAGACCTATTTCTTAAAGCACTTCAGCGCTGTAACGACAATACGCAGCTATTACTTTATGAATGTTATTGACAACAATAGTTGAATGTATTAAATAATAGTTTTAAAAAAATCCTGTGAATCACTTGCCATAGCGTCTCCACACAGTTTAGCGCTACACTGTGGTCAGACCGAACGACCCCTACAATAATCTTATTATACTCTTGGACTAACAAGACAAAAACAAAGCTGCGCCGTTCTGGCCTCCGATAGGACAATCGAAACCGACCAATCGTTGCGTCGTCTTTAACCATTGACGTCATTTGAATGACATATGGAGGAGCATGGGATCAGCAGACCGCTTTCCCGGCCGTTGACAACTTTGAAGACCTTGAATCGCTACTTCTCATTCAGGTAGCTCCTCAGTTGGCATCATGAACTTGAGTCTACCTGGCGCAGTTCTCCCAGCAAGGAAAAATCCTTGGCTGTTCTGGGATTTATATGAGTCAGCCGCGAAGACCACTCTCTGAGTGCGAGGTCGCATTTCAGTGTAACGCTCATTTGAAAGTGTTGTGTCAACAGTTATGACAGGAAAAAAATACAGGGTGACACAGAATAACAGAAATGTATGAAATGAGTAGTGGCAGCCATGGGCAGGTGGCAGCACTGCTGGTTCGTGACAGTTAGCGAGTAAACAGTCCGCCATTTCAGTAAACATGGGTCAATGGAACGGACAATAGCGTGCGTTAGCCACAAAAAGTTTTACAAAAACAAAGATAATTTGTCAGCGGCGCGGAGGGAGTTTCAACGTTTTTATAATTTAGGACGTCATGATGCCGTTCCGTCGAAACACGCGGTAGAATGTTGGATTAATAACTTTGAAGAGGCTGGATCTGCTCTCAAGAAGAAGCCAACAGGACGACCAAGAAGTGTGCGTTCTCCAGCGAACATTGATGTTGTGCGCAAGTCTGTCTTATGGAGCCCCCAGTGTTCAATTCGTGGTTGGAATGACTCGGGAGAGTGTTCGAAGAATTCATCTTCATTTAAAATTTCATCCCTACAAACTACAGATGGTTCAACAATTGAACGACAACGATTACCGGTTACGATTAGGATTCTGTCGACAAAAGATAAGAAAAATAAACAATGATGATGAATTTCTAAAGAAGTTGTGAATGTCAGATGAGGCACATTTTCAAAAAATGTTCAAATGTGTGTTAAATCTTATGGGACTTAACTGCTAAGGTCATCAACCCCTAAGCTTACACACTACTTAACCTAAATTATCCTAAGGGCAAACACGCACACCCATGCCCGAGGGAGGGGACTCGAACCTCCGCCGGGACCAGCCGCACAGTTATGACTGCAGCGCCCTAGACCGCTCGGCTAATCCCGCGCGGCACACATTTTCATGTCACAGGTTATGTGAATAAACAGAACGATCGTTACTGGGCTAACACAAATCCTAATAACGTTCATGAACGCCCTTTACACGCTATTAAAGTAGTATGGAGTGGTGTTTCAGCACATGGTATTATCGGACCGCATTTTTCCGCAAATGAACAGAGAAACACAATTACTGTTAATGCCGATCGTTAAGTGGAGATGTTAGGAACTTTCGTTACACCTGCATTGAACAACTTTCCAGACGTTCAAGAAGCATGGTTTCAGCAGCACGGGGCGACATCACACACTGCACGGAAACCAATGGCATATCTACGAGAATTGTTTGACAACCGTGTGATCTCACAATTCGGTAACATTCCCTGGCCCCCTAGATCGCCAGATTTACCCGTTTATGATTTTTTTCGCATTGGGCTACCTCAAGTCTACACGACTCGCCAAAAACCCTGGATGAGTTAAAACAAAGAATTCTGGATGCAGTTCAAAGTATCCCAGCTGAGATGTTGCAGGAATCTCAGCAGCAGATTTCACGAATGTACTCGTACAGGAGGACACCATCTGAAAGACGTAATTTTCAAAAAAACGGTAAATGCCATCGACGTTTCGTAAATTTCAAAGTTGTAAGGTTTCAGTTGCTATGATTGCAATTTCTTTCCTTCATCACTTCTAGTTTTGTTGTATTGTGGAAATGTTTCCGTATTTCTGTGTCACCCTGTATTAGCTGCTAACGACTCACCATGTGCATCAGAAGGGCGACAGAAGATGAGCTTTCGGGAGGTGGAGAGATCAACCTTCTACGGGATGAATGTATTACACTGCACAAAAAATGGACATTGTCGACATTCAAGAAAATGTTCGAAACTAACCATTAACTTGCATGATGAACACCGAATGGAAAATGGCGCGCCACAGTGATCACAAAGGTTCGCACCATCAAGATCGAAGGCGATCTCCTTGGGAGCTACAAACCGCGCAGGACTTTTTTTATAGGTATCCATTATTAAAGTATGCATATAGAATCGTATTGGTGTAACGGGGTGATGAGAACTGGTGAAATGTGATGGCATGCAAACGAATGCGAAACACTCTGTCGCGGAGCTTATTGTGAAACTGGCTATCCTTTAAGGTGTAGCTGCAGGAAGGGCCATAATGTTTTTTATGCACGAAAAAAAAACAACATTCAGAGGCTGAATTTTCCTTCGAAAGTGAAAGTGTTGAAGATTCTTGCCGTCTGTGGCTCAGATTTAGCAACAATTGTGGGATTACTTTCTTCTGTTTTGGGAAATAGTTTCATTGCTTTTGACGATTTATTATTACGTCTGTGCGGGTTTCCCTTAAGCTATGGTTCAAATGGCTCTGAGCACTATGGGACTTAACATCTATGGTCATCAGTTCCCTAGAACTTAGAACTACTTAAACCTAACTAACCTAAGATCACACAACACCCAGCCATCACGAGGCAGAGAAAAATCCCTGACCCCGGCGGGAATCGAACCCGGGAACCCGAGCGTGGGAAGCGAGAACGCTACCGCATGACCACGACATGCGGGCCTTAAGCTATGGCTGTGGTGTCTTATTTATTACGTTAAATAATGTAGGTATTACATTCCATACTGTATAAGTTTCTTACGTCCCACATTCACTGATTCAGCTGAAACCTCTGATTTGTTGGATGGATATACGACGCCTTCCTGTAAAAGATCAGGTCTTCTGGTGTTCCAGTCACGTACGGTTCGCGGGAAGAACGACTGCCGGAAAGCCTCCGTGCGCGCTCTGATCTCTCTAATTTTACATTCGTGATCTCCTCGGGAGGTATAAGTAGGGGGAAGCAATATATTCGATACCTCATCCAGAAATACACCCTCTCGAAACCTGGCGAGCAAGCTACACAGGGATGCAGAGCGCCTCTCTTGCAGAGTCTGCCACTTGAGTTTGCTAAACATCTCCGTAACGCTATCACGGTTACCAAATAACCCTGTGACGAAACGCGCCGCTCTTCTTTGGATCTTCTCTATCCCCTCTGTCAACCCGACCTGGTACGGATTCCACACTGATGCGCAATACTCAAGTATAGGTCGAACGAGTGTTTTGTAAGCCACCTCCTTTGTTGATGGACTACATTTTCTAAGGACTCTCCCAATGAATCTCAACCTGGCAACCGCTTACCAACAATTAATTTTATATGATCGTTCCACTTCAAATCGTTCCGCACGCATACTCCCAGATATTTTACAGAAGTAACTGCTACCAGTGTTTGTTCCGCTATCATATAATCATACAATAAAGGATCCTTCTTTCTATGTATTCGCAATACATTACATTTGTCTATATTAAGGGTCAGTTGCCACTCCCTGCACCAAGTGCCTATCCGCTGCAGATCTTTCTGCATTTCGCTGCAATTTTCTAATGCTGCAACTTCTCTGTATACTACAGAGCATCATCCGCGAAAAGCCGCATAGAACTTCCGACACTATCTACTAGGTCATTTATATATATTGTGAAAAACAATGGTCCCGTAACACTCCCCTGTGGCACGCCAGAGGTTACTTAAACGTCTGTAGACGTCTCTCCATTCTACAATCTATGTACTGTATGTTACACGAGAATCGTAAATAAACCATCCAGTAATGTAACGTATCGTATCTCCCAGGGTCCTTAGGAAGCTAAATAATCACAACGTGGAGTAATTTTTTAGTACCGTCGATTTTTATGGCACTACATACACCCCCTATTGTAAAAACTATGTTACAGATCAATATAACCGTTAGTATTCGCAGTCATCCGATATCGGATTCAAAAATGTCGCTTGCTGGCCGCTTGGGGCGCTGCCATCGCTGGGAGTACAAAAATGAGATTGAGTGTCGTGATTGTTATGTTAAGACTTATCGAAAGTGACCTGGTGGTCTCTCTGGTTGTGCAGGTGTTCTCACAGCTACGCGCGCAGCGGCCCGACTTCGCACGCCACCTATCCGTGGTGGCCGGCGACCTGAGTGCGCCGGACTTCCAGCTGGCGGAAGAGGACCTGGCAGCCCTTCGTCGTGACGTCAGCGTCGTCTTCCACTGCGCCGCCAGCGTCCGCTTCGACGACAGCCTGCGAGTCGCCGTCGTCACCAATGTTGTGGGCACGAAGCGCGCCCTGCAGCTGGCCGAGCAGCTGCCGCACTTGCAGGTCAGAGACCAACCGGACGGAAGTGCTGTCGCTAACCAGAAGCTATGCTGTACACACACTCCAACTCTGTGGGTTCCCAAATCCAGTTTTCCGTAGACGGATTTCCCAGTAGCCCATCTGGTTCATCACATAAACATTGTACCAGACTTAACTAACCCTCTTGAAATAAGACAGTCTCGGTTGCAAAATCTTTTTTATTTACAGGCAATAACGCGTTTCACTCTTTTGGGGCATCATCATATGGCCTAGCGGTGAAAAATAACAATGTTGAGACATATTCAGATTAAAAAGGGAAAATGGAGTAAATAAAAAAACACAAGCGTTTAAAGTTCCAGGCTGTGCAGCCGCCTCTGCGATTAACCATAACTGTGACCTTATGTTGAAATTAATGTGGAAAACCAACACTGGTTCATTAATGTCCACACATACCATTAAGGGGAGGTTTACTATCTTTGACCCGAAAAAAGCATGTTTTCTGAGAATTTTTTTCTCGAGATGTGTTACAGATATCAATGTCAAAATTGGTCAAAATGTTTATTGATATTTCCTCTACAACGAATTTTTTCGAGCAGGAATATCGAAGAGCAAAGGCGGAAGTGCCGTCTGAACGAAAAAAAATTTCGATGTAGACCTCCACACGCGGTATGTCACAGGTCAGCTGGCTCGCCTGAAATCAAAACTGAGTAGACGTTAGCAAAGTATATAAGTTTCTTTAGGAGTTGTACCTCGCTTAAGAATTTTGGACCATAGGAAACAAAATGGCGGCCATTTGAAAAAAAGGGGTTTTTTCATCGATTTTTCGACTTCGTCGGCCAAGCAAAAATATTTATAGTTGATGGATCGGAATAAAAGTAGTACAACTTCTAGACAATTTAGTTAGCTTCGTCAGAAACAAAGAATCATGCCAACCGGTTCAGTGGATTTGAAGTTACCATATCGCGCGATAAAAAAGAAGTCATTTCGAGAAAAACGAGTTTGAAATTTTGACTACATACAAATGCAGTATTATGCAACTTACATTCAATCTGCTATTCCGGGTCCATAAACTAGTCCTTCCTCTTTCTCATAGAGGGCGTTCTGCTGGATCTGAGCCATACTGCGCTGTTCCAGAGCCGCTCGTACGACCGGTGACAAGCGATTTTCGGCCGCTTGAATCCGGTGGTCGTCCGAATGCTCGGCGAACTGCGTCGAATAGAGTCCCAGGGTGACGTCCATCATTGTCATGGTCTTGAGAATTGCTGAATACCCTTCACTGAAGCTGCTCACTGCCAGGAAAGTCGCAATCTCCAGTCTTCGCAGCGGAATGCAAATGCTTGGGGGCTCTTCCAAACACACGCGTTCAAACTTTCATTTGAATTTTGTGTGTTTCCTCCCAAGCACCGGCACAATAACTCGTCCTCCGAAAGAATAAAACTGGTGAGTGAAAAAGGCCGATTTCAGGCAGGTGCATTTTTTTAGTTCAACTGCAAATAACAAACATTTCCGTTCCGGATTCGGAAAAACCGTTTCAGGGGTGGATTCTAAACACTTTTATGGATCCAAAAATGCAATTTTTTTAAAAAAAATCGTTTTTTTGAACCAAAAGATAGTAAACCTCCCCTTAAGATAAGATCTTATAAAGAACCATCGCCTTTCGTCATGGGATGAATAAAAGCATTACGGAACCTGGAACCGTGATTACATTGCCAGGTATAGCTACAGTGTCTGCTGGACAGGAAAACTATGGCAAACCAAGAAAATTTGAGAAATCATACGCAGCACGTAGCCAACTGTGTTCCGGCGTGTACAGCATGGAGCGTTGCGTACAGCTGACAAATAGCAGATAATGCGGTCGAGAATAGGATGTCAGCCCTCAAAGCCGGCCACACAAAGACGTAGATGCAAGATTATACGACCATAGTAGCAGATATTAAAGGTAGATAACGTTGGCCAACCAACGTACTTCCAAAAAACAATTGCATAACTAAAGTACAAGTTCGGAAGACAAATTAGATAAAGCAATTAATTATCAGCTTTGAATTTCGTGCAAGAATATTAATAAAATAGGAGCAAAAACACAAAATTAGTATCGGTAAAAAGGTATCTATAAAGTGTAAAATTTTTAAAACCTTTCAAGCAGTAATACTTGAAATGACTCTAAAACATTAGTCATCGACCGATAAAATCAGTTAAAAGATAAGGAATAAAAAAGGTATCGTCACTTTCGCAATAAAAGCTATTGGTAGGTTGGAATAGTGGGTACTATATCACAATAACACTGGTTTCTGATAACCAATTCATCGTTCATTTTCATCGAATGGAACTAAAAACTCTAAACGACTGACTAAACAGGATGAATTCGGGAAGCATTGTGGTTGCTGCCATCTGGAGAAATGCTTCAAGGCTAAGTACCTTGTTTTGGCGTAGCCAAAGTTTCTAAAGGCTGCGCATGAATGCACTTTGAAAAGGCGACATTCATTTTGACCTTTTGTAATATCTTCTAAACAAAAGGAATGTGTAATTTAAAAAAAAGGTTGTTTTTTATCTTTAAAATGTCCAAAATAGGAAGTGGAAGACAAAGATTTGCTCCTGACTTCAACAATGAAAACACATCAATCTTCAAAGTAGATTCATTATCCTACAAAATTACTGTTTCTTTGCTTAAGCGCTAGTGAACCTCCCCAGACTCAGGTACATTGTTTTGATATAATTCGCCCATACCATGTACCAAAAGGAGTAAAAAGTTGTTCAGTTTTCCTTTAAACCGTAGAGGTTTTGGATTATATTTCTATTTGAAAGTTTAAGTTGACCTACTTGCCTTTAATGGTCTAGTAAATTTGAGGGCCAAATTAAAATTGTTTTTAACAGTTTTCCGAAAAACAAATGTTACTGTATTCAAAAGCTTCGACGATTGGTTGTTAAGAGAATACTGTTGGTGTAGGTCTGATGCAACATAAATGTGTTTTATGTTCTTGTTCTAATTTTACTGATCAAAATTTTGCCGGCTTCGGTAGCCGTGCGGTTCTAGGCGCTTCAGTCCGGAACCGCGTGACTACTATGGTCGCAGGTTCGAATCCTGCCTCGGGCATGGATGTGTGTTATGTGCTTAGGTTAGTTAGGTTTAAGTAGTTCCAAGTTCTAGGGGACTGATGACCTCAGATGTTAAGTCCCATAGTGCTCAGAGTCATTTGATAAAAATTTTGGTTGTTTCCAGGTGTTCTTACATATATCAACGTCTTTCTGCCACTGTGACAACTCTATTCTTGAGGAGAAACTGTATCCAGCGAGAGCAGACCCAGAAAAGATAATAGATATTGTCTCATGGATGGACGATGACCAGTTAGCAGCGATAACGCCCAAGTATGTAACAACAAAAGCTCTGATTGCAGGAAAGTTTTGCTTGAGCGAAGCCTTTCAGAAAAATGTGCAGGACCCATACAAATTAAAATTGTAAATCACGTTGCTCTCTAACTGTTTGATTCAATCAACTTCATTCTTCCCTGCTTATACCTTAAAACTGTATCTCTAATCTCTTAAGTAGGTCCTATAAATAGATTATCTCTCATTTTGGTTATTAATCGATAGATCGCCAATTTCAAATGTTTCATTGTTGTGGTAGATGAATAAAAATAATCCAAATCACCTGCAAAAAGATTTCACCAGGTAAACAAAAGATAGGAAGAAAAAGTGACACGTTATTGTGATAAGTCACAATGGTTACAAAGAAGCAGAAATCAAAAGGCATTACATTAAAAGCAATGAACTGCATACACATAATGATAAGAGTCATTGCACTAACGAGTTACAAATAAAAATTTAAAATCACCTGACGAGATTCGAATGCACAACCGTCTGTATGTTACCAACGCCCCTTCACCACTTTGCTATCTCACTACCCTTTCGAGTGCTATTATTTTTAAGACACTAGTGTATCATGTGGAATTTCGGAATACGGTACTGTTTCGTCGATTACTTGCAAACGAGAGCCCAACGAGGTGAATGGCAGGTTCGATCCTCAGTGTAACCCAATGATTACCGTGTTTTCTTTTCCGGCAATTCAAACGAAGAGCTCGTTTGGCTACACTGCCTCTGGCAAGTTGCTTGAATTTGAGCATGCGACAACCTGATTGGCGAACTTCAATGTTAAGTAACTCGGAACTAGTGCAACACATCGATTTTTTTCTTAACCATTATTTCTATGCACAATTTCCTCTATAACATCCTTACAAGCTGTTCAGACAGTTTCTGACGATCCTGTAAGGCCCCCTCCAGTTCACTTAGTCATCAGTGCCATGCTGCTAGTAGTAGTAGTAGTAGTAGTAGTTTATTCATCCAGAGACAATTTACATTGCATGGATTTCGTCAAAAAATACATAGTATATATACACTCCTGGAAATGGAAAAAAGAACACATTGACACCGGTGTGTCAGACCCACCATACTTGCTCCGGACACTGCGAGAGGGCTGTACAAGCAATGATCACACGCACGGCACAGCGGACACACCAGGAACCGCGGTGTTGGTCGTCGAATGGCGCTAGCTGCGCAGCATTTGTGCACCGCCACCGTCAGTGTCAGCCAGTTTGCCGTGGCATACGGAGCTCCATCGCAGTCTTTAACACTGGTAGCATGCCGCGACAGCGTGGACTTGAACCGTATGTGCAGTTGACGGACTTTGAGCGAGGGCGTATAGTGGGCATGCGGGAGGCCGGGTGGACGTACCGCCGAATTGCTCAACACGTGGGGCGTGAGGTCTGCACAGTACATCGATGTTGTTGCCAGTGGTCGGCGGAAGGTGCACGTGCCCGTCGACCTGGGACCGGACCGCAGCGACGCACGGATGCACGCCAAGACCGTAGGATCCTACGCAGTGCCGTAGGGGACCGCACCGCCACTTCCCAGCAAATTAGGGACACTGTTGCTCCTGGGGTATCAGCGAGGACCATTCGCAACCGTCTCCATGAAGCTGGGCTACGGTCCCGCACACCGTTAGGCCGTCTTCCGCTCACGCCCCAACATCGTGCAGCCCGCCTCCGGTGGTGTCGCGACAGGCGTGAATGGAGGGTCGAATGGAGACGTGTCGTCTTCAGCGATGAGAGTCGCTTCTGCCTTGGTGCCAATGATGGTCGTATGCGTGTTTGGCGCCGTGCAGGTGAGCGCCACAATCAGGACTGCATACGACCGAGGCACACAGGGCCAACACCCGGCATCATGGTGTGGGGAGAGATCTCCTACACCGTCATCGAACCCATCGTTCAACCATTCCTAGACCGGCAAGGGAACTTGCTGTTCCAACAGGACAATGCACGTCCGCATGTATCCCGTGCCACCCAACGTGCTCTAGAAGGTGTAAGTCAATTACCCTGGCCAGCAAGATCTCCGGATCTGTCCCCCATTGAGCATGTTTGGGACTGGATGAAGCGTCGTCTCACGCGGTCTGCACGTCCAGCACGAACGCTGGTCCAACTGAGGCGCCAGGTGGAAATGGCATGGCAAGCCGTTCCACAGGACTACATCCAGCATCTCTACGATCGTCTCCATGGGAGAATAACAGCCTGCATTGCTGCGAAAGGTGGATATACACTGTACTAGTGCCGACGTTGTGCATGCTCTGTTGCCTGTGTCTATGTGCCTGTGGTTCTGTCAGTGTGATCATGTGATGTATCTGACCCCAGGAATGTGTCAATAAAGTTTCCCCTTCCTGGGACAATGAATTCACGGTGTTCTTATTTCAATTTCCAGGAGTGTATATACACACATATAGGGTGAACAATACTATACAAAATACAGATGTGCATAGTGGACTACATAACATCAGACCACATTGAAATAGCATGTACAACTTTGATTATTTACATTGTTGTATGAGAAAGACTTTTTACATGGAATACACAGTTGACATTTAGATATAACACATACAATTCTAGCACTTTTGTACATATTATTTATTTAGATCATAGCAACAGTCAGATAAAAATTACTATTGGCACAGAGTACATCAATATAATTGTTTAGGATGAAGCTATTCCAGGTATTCTTTTACACTATAATAGCAGTTGGTCATTAAAAATATGAATACTGCTTCTTTAAATGAAGACAATTTTTTTATTTCTTTTATCTTTACCGGTAGTTTGTTATACAATCAGCTTCCTTGTATGTTTGTTTGTTTCTGCGCCAAAGCCTTGTTAACTCTTTTTATATGAATGTCATTGCACTTTCTTGTGTTGTAAGTATGTAGATCCGAGTTGGATGTTTTATTTGCCCGGTTGTAGGTCGCAACATGTCAGTGTTGGTATTTCATGAGACACAGCACTTGAAGTGATAGCTGAGATAGACGATGTAGTACATTATAGAAAGGTTCAGCTCACTCACATTCAATGAATTTATCACTGGTTTGGTAGACAATTATGTTTGATGGGAAACAACAGACCAAAACAGTGTCAGTGTTTTTGCCACCAGCAGCAATCACAACACCAGTAACAATCCTCTTAGCGCCTAAATAGTAAGAGGTTTTTGTGGCAGTACACTTAAACTAATGGGTTGGGTGACAACATACAGTGTATTGTCAAAACAACTGTCACAAACATGTGGGTGTTACTGATGTGATGTGTTTTGATGGCGACCAGTAACTGAATCTGTGGCTGGGAAAAATTACATGTATGCCAAATTTAGTGTGTATAAACAATTATTTGGCAAATATTGCTGTACAGCAAATGGCTTTGATGGACAAAAGATCAGCAAAGTCTGTACACTTAAAAAAAGTAATAAATGATTTAATATAGTTTTAAAATTTACAGCATGTGTAATTTTCCTATCACAAATATTATTATACTTTTTCCTTTGAGAACAGATGTATTCCAATCATATGAATTTGCTAGACAGTTGCTAGACTTAACACACTCCAGAGATCTTCAACTGCAGTGTGATAGGAGATATCTACTTCAATGCTCCAGTTATAGGGGAAAAACATTTCAAGGATTTTTTTTTCTGTTTTCAGCATGCATGTTAAAAACCTTAGTTAACTGATAGAGCCTCTCTCTCTCTCTAACATAGTGTATGTCTGAGGTTCATCTGTAATGAGTCAAAAGTTATGCTTTAAACTGCTGTCTGTACAGAATGGAAATATGTCTGCAGTCTTCTCTTGAATCAGAGCTGTGTATTTTTCCAAGTCTTTGTGTTTCTTGCTATATGCAATAATTTCATAGATGATAGTTGTCATGATACAGATGCAATAGTTACTGCAGGGGATTTAAGTAACATCGAAATTTCTTCATGCATTCTGAAAACAGTATTACAGGACAACCTCTTTCATTCCCCAACAGAGATATACACATTATCTGTACAGCACACATACATGGGCTACATAGCCCGACCCATAAAATAAGTGTGATTATTGAAAAGTACCACTAAGTCTCATGCACCTAAATATTTAGTACCTTAGAAATAAGCTTAATATATTACAGGTTTTTGTAAATGAACACGCACCTCACGCATTACTGTTAACTGAGCATGGGTTAAAATCTGATGAAATTATTTATTGTAAACTAGAAGGTTACTTCTTTGCAAACATATATTGCAGACAGCAACATAATGGTGATGGTGAGGCAGATTATGTTAATGAAAATCTCTACCCCTCCCTC
Source organism: Schistocerca serialis cubense (assembly GCF_023864345.2). Classification (NCBI taxonomy): domain Eukaryota; kingdom Metazoa; phylum Arthropoda; class Insecta; order Orthoptera; family Acrididae; genus Schistocerca; species Schistocerca serialis. Next base: position 361,225,223 of record NC_064646.1, read on the forward strand.
CTACATATCGCTCACAGTTGGATCATCAGGATAAGATTAGAATAATTACTACACGAACAGAGGCATTCAAACAATCATTCTTCCCGCACTCCATACATGAATGGAACAGGAAGAAACCCTAGTAACTGGTACAATGCTACGTATTCTCTGCCATGCACATCACAGTGGCTTGCAGAGTATAGATGCAGATGCAAGATGTAGATGTCTAAGGAAATAAACTATTTAGATCAAGAAGAAAAGTTATAGGCACACCAAAGGGTGCAGAAAGAGTATGATAAAATATACAGCTATTGGGATTTATTATCTGCTCACATCAACAAAAGTTTTGCATTACCTCGTTTCTGAGAGTTCGGAAACCTGTGCAGGAAACTGGAATAGAGATCAATATAAACATCATTTCTGCCCTTTTTATTGCTCATGAGAACCACACCTTGCATGTTGTACCACCATACAGTGAGACCTTCAGAGGTGGTGGTCCAGATTGCTGTACACACCGGTACCTCTAATATCCAGTAGCACTTCCTCTTGCATTGATGCATGCCTGTATTCGTCGTGTCATACTATCCACAAATTCATCAAGGCACTGTTGGTCCAGATTGTTCCACTCCTCAACAGCAATGCAATGTAGATCCCTCAGAGTGGTTAATGGGTCGCATTGTCCATAAACAGCACTTTTCAATCTATCGCAGGCATGTTCAATAAGGTTCATGTCTGGAAAACATGTTGGCCACTCTAGTTGAGTGATGTTGTTATCCTGAAGGAAGTCATTCACAAGATGTGCATGATGGGGGCACGAATTGTCATTCATGAAGATGAGTGCCTTGCCAATATGCTGCCGATATGGTTGCACTATTGGTCGTAGGATAGCATTCATGTATTGTACAGCCATTATGGTGTCTTCCATGACCACCAGCAGCGTACATCAGCCCCACATAATGCCACCCCAAAACATCAGGGAACCTCCACCTTGCCTCACTTGCTGGACAGTGTGTCTAAGGAGTTCAGCCTGATCGGGTTGCCTCCAAACAAGTCTCCGATGATTGTCTGGTTGAAGGCATATGTAACACTCATCAGTGATCAGTGAGGAGAAGATGATGCCAATCCTGAGGGGTCCATTTGGCATGTTGTTGGGCCCATCTGTACCATGCTGCATGGTGTTGTGTTTGCAAAGATGGACCTCACCACAGGTGTTGGAAGAGGATTTGCGTATCATGCAGCCTATTGCACACAGTTTGATTCATAACACAATGTCCTGTGGCTGCACGAAAAGCGTTATTCACATGGTGGCATTGCTGTCAGTGTTCCATAGGTAGCGGTCATCCACTGCAGTAGTAGCCCTTGGGTGGCCGGAGCGAGGTATATCATCGACAGTTCCTGTCTCACTGTATCTCCTCCATGTCTGAACAACATTGCCTTGGTTTACTCTGAGACACCTGAACACTTCCCTTGTTGAGAGCCCTTCCTGGCACGGATTTGTTGGTAAGGCCATTAGGAGGGATTCCATGAACCAAGCAACAACACCTTACCATCAAATTACCCATCTCTGGTTGCCACCCCTCCTTCCACAATAACCTCCACCTGTTCAGATTCTGCCAATCCTTGGCCCTCACCAACATAGTCCTGCAAAACCATACCAACCAAGCCCAATCCTCCTTGCAGTATCTTCTCTCCATCTGCAAAATTCTCCTGCTATGTAATCCCAAATTCCTGGAACCCATAATACACATTGAAACTCTTGCCCTGCAGGAACTTGAGCAACATGCACTCACTGCCTCAAAAAGCTCTCCATCCCGCTCACTTCCTATTCCCGTCTTGGAGTACCACTGTCCACCATTTCTACAACAACCTCCAAACCTCCTCCATGCCCCCTCATAGCTGAGAAACCCTGTCTCACTGACCTAGTACACTTACCCCACCCTCCAAAACTCCCTCCCACCACCACACAGAACCCAGAACCTACACAGACTCACAACACAGTTACGAACCTTTCCTCCAGAAGCCTTAGTCCTACAGAAATATCAGTCCTTTCCAAAGGCATCACCTTTTGCCCCACTCCCAAATTTAACCATGCAGGACTAGTTAAAGACCTTCTCTCCTTCTCCTGGTCCCTATAGTGGAAACACTTTCTCGTCACCAACCCAACCAATCAGACTCATCCAAAGACCAATATTGAACCTTGCCTAACTCAGTTCACTCCTCTATCCAACCGTGATCCACCCCCACTGCCTCCAAACCATCGCCTATTAACTTTCCAGAATTTCTTAACCTCGAACCTTGCCTCACCATCATTCTCCAAACCCCTCAACATGCAAACTAACCTTACATCTGCAGAAAGAACTGCAGGCCACCATCTAAAAACTGATCCTGACCTTATAAACCTACCTGCACACAAAGGCTCCACCACCGTTGTTTTGAGCCACAAGGATTATGTGGCAGAAGGACTCCATCAGCTGTCAGATACTTCCATCTTCAAGCCATGCCACAGTGAGCCCATTCCAGTAATCCAGCAGGATCTCCAGTCACTACTAAAATAGTTAGACCCATCCCAGAACCTCTCCCCAGAGCCTTACTTACCCCTACCACCCCCCGCACTCCCACCTTCTACATGCTTCTTGAAGTCTGTAAACCCAACCACCCAGGACGCCCCATTGTGACCGATTACTGTGCCCCCACTGAGAGAATCTCTGCTCTCATAGACCAACACCTTCAACTTATTACTCGGAACCTATCCTCATATATAAAAGATACCAACCATTTCCTTGACCGACTCTCCACAGTTCCTGTCCCTTTACCACTCGGTGCCCTGCTTGTCACTATTGATGCCACCTCCCTGTACACTAATATTCCTAATGCCCATGGACTTACTGCTATTGAACACTAACTTTCCAGATGCCCTATGGATTCCAAACCAACAACCTCCTTCCTAGTCTCCATGACCAACTATATCCTCACCCACAAATTACTCCTCCTTTGAAGGTATTACCGACAAACAAATCCACAGTATGGCTATGGGCACCTGGATGGCACCATCCTATGCTAACCTATTCATGGGCCATCTAGAGGAATCCTTCCTAAAATCCCAGAATCCTATACCCCTCACCTGATTCAGATTCATTGATGACATCATTGCTATCTGGATTGAAGGTGAGGACACCTTATTCACATTCCTCCAGAGCGTCAACAACTTCTCCCCCATTTGCTTCACCTGATCCTACTCAACCCAACAAGCCACCTTCCTAGATGTTGACCTCCACCCCAAAGATGGCTACATCAGTAGCTCCGTCAATATCAAACCCACTAACCACCAGCAATACCTCCAGTTCGACAGCTGCCACCCATTCCATACCAAGAAGTCCCTTCCGTACAGCCTAGCCACCTGTGGTCATCACATCTGCAGTGATGAGCAATCCCTCTCAGAATATACCAAGGGTCTCACTGAAGCCTTCACTGACTGTAATTATCCTCCCGTCCTTGTACAAAAACAAATCCCCTGTTCCTTATCTTTCCAGTCTACCACCACCTCCCAAAGTCCCACAGTCTGGTCACAGAGGAGCATTCCCCTCATAACTCAGTACCATCTGGGACTGGAGCAATTGAATTACATTCTCTGCCAGGATTTCAATTACCTCTCGTCATGCTCTGAAATGAGAAATGTCCTGCCCACTATCCTTCCCAAGCCTCCTACCGTGGTATTCTGCTGTCCACTGAACCTACACATTATACTTGTCCACCCTTACACAACCCCCTGTACCTCATGGCTCATATCCCAGTAATAGACCTAGATGCAAGACCTGCCCCATACACCCTCCTTCCACCACCTACTCCAGTTCGGTCACTAACATCACCTATCCCATCAAAGGCAGGGCTATCTGTGAAACCAGTCATGTGATTTACAAGCTAAGCTGCAACCACTGTGCTGCATTCTATGTAGGCATGACAACCAACAAGCTGTCTGTCTGCATGAATGGCCACCAACAAACTGTGGCCAAAAAACAAGTGGACCACCCTGTTGCTGAACACACTGCCAAACATGATATCCTTCATCTCAATGACAGCTTCACAGCCTGTGCCATATGGATCCTTTTGACCAACACCAGCTTTTCTGAATTGTGCAGGTGGGAACTTTCCCTGCAATACATCCTACATTCCCGTAACCCTTCTGGCCTCAACCTTCTTTAGTCACTGTTCACGCCCATCCAGCCCCCTCCCTGTTACCATTCCAGCACTACACAGCCATCATTTCACCGCCACACCGTCTTTTAATTTCTTTACATTTCTCTGCTTTCCGCTACTTACCCCCCCCCCCCCCCCTCCGCACCTTCTCTCCTGCCCTCCATCTAAACTGCAACACTTCACTGTCTGCCACTCCCACCATACTATCCCTCCCCTTCCCCACCCCAGCTTCCTCCTTACCCCCACCCAGTCGCCACTCCCATCATGCACTGGTGCTGCTGCTTGCAGTGTGGTTTTAGTTCTCTGAGACCGCTGACATGTGTGCAAGTTGCATTTGCGAGTGTGTGTGTGTGCTTGTGTGTATGTGTGTCTACAGCTGACAAAGGCCTTAATGGCCGAAAGCTATAATTGTGTGAATATTTTTGTTTTGCCTATCGCGACTCAGCATCTCCGCTATATGGTGAGTAGCAGCTTTCCTTCTCTGGAATTGTTACATTGCATCCTGGATTTTCCATTATTTGATTTATACATATGTGCACACATTAAAGGGTTAAGCAGTATACCCTTATACGTATACCTGTGCTACAAAATTGTTATTATTTATGCTTTCTTATATCTGATATGAACTTCAACTTTAGGTATCTTTTGTTGCTTTTTGGATGACAAAGTTGGTAGGAGAATGTGCCAAAACTGCATGGTTTCATCAAACTCCAGACACCTGTGTGTGTGCTCCAAGTGCATCCCATTAACAGCCAAACTACTTTCTACATGCTGCTTTGTGTAGCATTTCTTCCTCTGTTTAGGTGGCTGTTCTTGCCACTCTTACTCCCACTGTCTCCTTTCTTCTTCCTCATAATGTTCTTTTGATGAATGTTCATTATGTTGCACTTATGAAATGTTCATGACATTTGGACACAATTCAAACTTTCCATGATGTGAACTTATTATGTTTTGAAACACATTTTTTGCACTATAAGATGTGTGCAATTCTGACTCAAGATTGTTACTTGCAAGCCACATATTTCAGTCACTTTTAATTCACAGTTCACTTCCTACACAGTACTTGGTGAGTAACTGCATCTTCTTTACTACCCATTACACAGGTTTTTCAATAGCATTTGCTCCACACAAGGCATTAAATGTGCAAGAATACCACATGATACAAATCCCCATAAAACTTTCTTACTTTAGCCATGAGCCCATAGAAAGCAGTGTAGGAGAAACAGTAAAAATGGTCATACCTTCCTTCTCATGACTATTTATGTAAAGTTAACCCTTTCTTGGATTACGTTAATGAATTGGCAAATAAGGCTTCTTCCTATCTGGCCCCATAACTCCCTCATTGACGTAATCCATCAAAGCAGTTCTGGAAGCATCATGGATTTGTTTGGAGATGCAAGCATGCAACCTGTGTGTCTATTGTAGCTTATCTATTTGAACTTTACTATGCCAAAAGCAGATATTAACACTTAATACTTAGTAAACGAAAGCGCTGGCAGGTCAATAGACACACAAACAAACACAAACACACACACAAAATTCAAGCTTTCGCAACAAACTGTTGCCTCATCAGGAAAGAGGGAAGGAGAGGAAAAGACAAAAGGATGTGGGTTTTAAGGGAGAGGGTAAGGAGTCATTCCAATCCCGGGAGCGGAAAGACTTACCTTAGGGGGAAAAAAGGACAGGTATACACTCGCACACACACACATATCCATCCACACATGTACAGACACAAGCAGTCTGCTTGTGTCTGTATATGTGTAGATGGATATGTGTGTGTGTGCGAGTGTATACCTGTCCTTTTTTCCCCCTAAGGTAAGTCTTTCCGCTCCCGGGATTGGAATGACTCCTTACCCTCTCCCTTAAAACCCACATCCTTTCGTCTTTCCCTCTCCTTCCCTCTTTCCTGATGAGGCAACAGTTTGTTGCGAAAGCTTGAATTTTGTGTGTGTGTTTGTGTTTGTTTGTGTGTCTATCGACCTGCCAGCACTTTCGTTCGGTAAGTCACATCATCTTTGTTTTTAGATACATTTTCCCCACATGGAATGTTTCCCTCTATTATATTAATACTTAGTAATATATACATGATTCCCCTGCATATGGACTATCAAGCAAGATTGTTTCTCATGGCTCACAAACATCTCCTCACTGCACTGATTCACAACAGTGCTATATGGTCCATACATTACCAGTACGTTCATGAGAAATAGCTTATTTGGTGTTGTTGTATACTGCAGCACTGTTAAAGGCAATATTACTTCTATGAGCTCCAGCATCCCAATAAAATGTAATTATAGAAACTAAAATGTTGTCAAAATAATAATCCTCATACCTATCACCACAGCTAAGGTCACTCAGGCATGTGTCTGTGGTGATGCTTGATTAGCATGTTGCTAATTTGAATACTGATAGTGGAATAACTTTTCACCATGGGTATTTTACCAGCAAGGGAGGACAGGAGGTGTTGTAAAGTTTTGAGCTCCAGATATTTCACCAATGTCGTGGATTAAATTCCAAACTTCTACATGATGTCTCATGAAGTGAGAGTATGACACTCTTGATGGTAATACATCAGTTAAATGGGGTCATTTAAGCTCAGTGGCCCATTGGAGCTATTGGAGAGGAGAAAGCTACATGCCAGCATTAGATTCCATCCTTTCTATTCTCTCTCATTATCATATAACATTCACACCACACTTTGTACACACCCATTACAATCACACTCAACAGATGTACTTGAGATTCACCTCTCACACATCACATAAAGAGGGATATTACATGCAGAGGAAGAAAACGAGTTTACAGTTAAGTGGCTGAATAATCCTTCAAGAGTCTCCTACTCAACAATGCCACGTGACTCTAACAGGCCTCTGTAGTATCACATCTACATCTACATTTATACTCCGCAAGCCACCCAACGGTGTGTTTCATGATTGTCAGTATGTATTAATTAATATGTTAGGTCTACCAGAATGGAGATCACATTTAGTGATTCCCTAGCACTATAATATGGATAACACCAAAACTGTACATGTGTAAGTCCAGTACAATCTCTGCAACAAAATGGCAGAATTTGTAGACACTTACAGTAGCAGTCCATTCTAACCCATTTAGTTATCTGAATCAGTGAATTGAAATAGAAAACAAGCTGTTGCGTTACCACACCAAGTCAACACTTATAAGCTACCAAATGCATTACCTGACATCATACAAAATTTGTATAATGTTCTGTTTGGAGACTTCAGGTCATACAATATGTATGGATCAGAAACTGATTGCCTTTATCACTTTATATCATTTTAACAATAGTGTCATTGTTGTTGAGTACATAATTCTCATCTCTGCCACCAGACAGTGTTTTGTAAAACATACAGGATATGTATCTCTTAAACTGTTGATTGTCACTATGTGATTCCCTCTTACCAATTGATTTGCCCTCATTTCTTCCAGCATGGAACAGCCAGTTTTAAATACTATTGATTATTACTAGCATGTAATGTGCAGTTTTCATTGTGCTCATTTATTATTTTACTCCTGCAGGTTAGTGGGTGATCTTCCAAATACTTATGCCTTATCCAAGAATCTTGCTGAACAGTTGGTTGCAAATTATGCACAGAAGCTTCCTATTGTAATCGCCAGGCCATCCATAGGTAAGCACAGGCCATTATTTTATGAAGTGCTAGTTCTAAAATCACTTCCTTTAACAGAACTGTCTGTAAGGAAAAATACAATATAAAAGAGAACTGTGAGAATTCAGTATAAATTATATGCAAGTTTAGTGTGTAATTAGCCTTCTGCCGAAAGGGCACTGCACTGTAACATGTAAGATGGTGGTGTGTAACGTAACTACATTGGAGCATGAAAAACAGCATGCTGTAATCAAATGACAAATTCAAAGAGTTCATCCACACATGGAACACTCACTCTTCCAGCATGGCAGTTCCAGACCGCATAAGACCGCTATGCCTTGTTCATTGTCATCAGTTGTCCCCCATACAGTCCTGATTTGCTCCCTCTAATTTTCATCTGTTTCCAAAACTTGAAGAAAACCTTTTAGGGCTACACTTTGATTGTGATGAAGTGATGCAAGCAGAGGTGAGGTTGTGTGGCTTGTCAACAAAGTCAAACGTTCTGCAGTGATGGTCTCAAGAAACTGGTCTTTCGTTGGGAGAAATGTGTTCATTGCCAGAGTGACTGTTGAGAAAAATATATCTATATACATTAAGAATAAAAATATAAATGTTAATAACCTTTGTTTTATTTAAAAACTTCAAGAGGTTTCACATGAAAAATTTGATGCATTGCTTTATAGTATGGCGTAGTATATCTGAGTTCTGGGTTGCCATGTATGTTTGGAAACAGCTAGTTTTTTGAAACTGAAAATAGTATTTTGGAAAGAGAGGGAAAACTAGGCGCAGACATACTCAGGTATATTTGACAGAACAGTAAAAGACATTAATCAAAGCAAGTCACCTGGAGTAGGCGACACTCCCTCAGATTTATTGAGACTATTGGGAGAACATACCATGACAAAAATATTCCACCTGGTAAATGGGAAATGGAGGTGACATATTTGATCCAGTAGACAAAAAACTCAAATCCACTGAAATAGAAATCAAAGCTGCATTTGAGATTGTTTGGGCAATACTCAGTATCGGGGGTGAGCATAAAATGATAATTGGATCCATCTGTCACCCATCAGACTCATCTTCTGATGTAACCAAAAACTTCAGAGAAATCTTCAGTTCACTTGTATGTAAGTTCCCCAATCACACTGTAATCATCAGTGGAGACTTTAATCAACCAACAATTAATTGGGAAAATTAAGTTTTGTTTGTGATGGGTATTATAAGACATCCTGTGAAAATTTACTAAATGCCTTCTCTGAAAATTACCTAGAACAGATAGTTAGGAGCCCTACTTGTGAGGGAAATATATTGGATCTAATGGCAACAAATAGAGCTGACTTCTTTGAGGTCCTTGGGGATGTCTACATTGAAACTGGTATCAATGACCATGATATGGTTGTGGCGACAATGAGTACCAAAATACAAAGGACTACTGAAACAATCAGAAAGATTTTTATATATCCAGTAAACTAGATGAAAAATCAGTAGCGTCATATCTCAATGAGGAACTTGAAACTTTCAGCACAGTGCAGGAGCATGTAGAGGAACTTTGGCTCAAGTTTAAAAGAATAGTTGACCATGCACTGGATAGATATGTACCCAATAGAATAGTTAATAATGGGAGGGAACCTCTATGATATACAGTCACTGTAAAGAAACTTCTAAAGAAACAGAGACTACTGCATAATAGGTGTAAAACAAAGCATAGGGCTAAAGATAAGGCACGCTGAATGAAACACACTTGTCTGTCAAGAAAGCCATGTGTGGTGCCTTCAATAACTACGATAGCAGAATATTGTCAAATGACATTTCACAAAGTCAAAGGAAATTCTTGTCATATGTAAAGGCTGTTAGTAGTACCAAAGGTAGTGTTCATCCCTAGCAAATAAGACAAGAACTGAAACTGAGGGTAGCAATGCAAAATATGAAATGCTTAACATCTTTTTAAAATGTTCCTTGAAAAAGGAAAACTTAGGAGAATTACCACTGAAAAGATGCATGAAATAAATGTTAGCATCAGTGGTGTTCAGCAACAGCTGAAATCGTTAAAACTGAACAAAGCTCCAGGCCCTGATGGAATCTCTGTCAGATCATGTACTGAATTTGTGGCTGAGTTAGCCCATCTTCTCACTGCAATCTATCCTAGTCCCCTTGAAGAAAAGGCTGTGCCCAATTCTTGGAAAAAAGCACAGGTCACACCCGTCTACAAAAAGGATAGAAGAAATGATCCAGAAAATTACCATCCAAGATCCTTGACATTGATTTGTTGTAGACTCTTAGAACATATTCCTAGCTCAAACATAATGAAATATCTTGAACGGAATGACCTCCTCAATACCAACCAGCATGATTTTTGAAAACATCAGTCATGTGAAACAAAACTTGCACTTTTAACATGACATACTGAAAGCTCTGCATCTAGGCAACCAGGTAGGTGCAATGTTTCTTGATTTCTGAAAAGCATTTGACTCAGTACCACAACTTTTCTTACTGTCAAAAATATGGTCATAGGGGGTGTCAAGTGAAATTTGTTACTGGACTGAGGACTTTTGGCAGGGAGGAAACTACATGTTATGTTGGACACAGAGTCATTATCAGATATAGAAATAACTTTGGGTGTGCCCCAAAGAAGTGTTTTGGAACCCTTGTTGTTCATGTTGTATGTTAATGACCTTGCAGACAATATTATGAGTAAAATCAGGCCTTTTCAGATGATTCAGTTATCTATAATGAAGTACTATCTAATAGAAACTGTATAAGTATTCAATCAGATCTTGATAAGATATCAACACGATGCAGAGATTGGCAACTTGCTCTAAATGTTGAGAAATGTAGAATTTTGCATTTCACAAAATGAAAAAAATGTAGTATTCTGTGATTATAATATCAATGAGTCACTGTTGGAATCTGCCAACTCATACAAATACATGTGTGTAACACTTTTTATGGATATGAAATGGAATGGTCACATTGGTTCAGTCATGGGAAAAGCAGGTGGTAGTCTTTGGTTTATTGGTAGATTACTGGGGAAGTGCAATCAGTATAAAAAGGAGATGGCTTACAGATCACTCATGCGACGTGTTCTAGAATATTGGTCAAGTGTCCGCAACCCGTACCACATAGAACTAACAGGGGGTACTGAACGTGTACAGGGAAGGGCAGAATGAGTGATCACAGGTTTGTTTAATCCATGGGAGAGTGCCACAGATATACTGAAGGAACTGATGTGGTAGACTCTTGAAGACAGACGTAAACTATCTCGAGGAAGTCTATTAACAAAGTTTCAAGAAGCAGCTTTAAATGATTACTCTAAGGACATACTACAGTCTCCTATGTATCACTCGCACATGGATCATGAGGATAAGATTAGGATAATTATGCATTCACAGTGGCATTAAATCATTCTTTTCATGCTCCATTTGTGACTAGAACAGGAATAAACTCTAATAATCATTCTTCTCATGCTCCATATGTGAATAGAATATGAATAAACCCTAATAACTGGTACAGTGGGATGTGCCCTTTGACATGCACCTCATGGTAGTTTACAGAGTATAAATGTAGATGTACATATATGCAACATACTGGGTGGTTATAACTCACAGAGGTTCAGTGTGGGCTGTAATTAATGTATGGCAGCAAAACTTGATAGATTTGCTAGAACGTTAATGCAAAAATTGATTTACACTGGAAAAAGTTTGTCCAATATTGGCCCTGAGTGCAAATCTGGCCTGAACAAAATCTCAACAATGCCTCCAGTGCTTATATTGAACAAAATGTGTAAGTGGTAGTTAATAATAAAATCAATATTATGCCTTTCTCACTTGCTTGATCTTTTCTGCCCATATTCCATTCCTAATCCATTACATAATGGAAGCATTTCTATGTGTGTTTCCTGCATTCATAGCACCAGATTTGCACCTGATGGCCATCATTGGAACAATTTTTTTCCAGCATAAATTAGTTCCACATTAACACATTATCATATCTACAAAGTTTTACTGCTATATATTAATTACAGCCCACATTGGACTGCCATGAGTAGCTGCACTCTAATTGTAACCACCTAGTATATGAGGCAGGCAAAGCCCCTCAAACTTAAAGAAAAATGAAGTAATACCATTTCCAAACAAGGCTGGCACCATTTAGTGCAGTTTGGTAAGGTCATGTTGCAAAATATTAATATGAAATATCAAATCAGTAATCCAAAACAGGTAAAGTTGGCCACCAGTAAGGTCAGTTTGCACTTCAGAGAAATATGTGAACTTGTGACTCAATATTCATCCTAAGATTTATCTTAAAAGATAGATTGAGCAAAGGCAAACCCGCATTTATAGAATTTGTAAATTCAGAGAAAATGTTTAACAATGTTGACTGGAATATACTCTTTGAAGTTCTGAAGGCAACAGTTATAAAATACAGGTCAACTGTAAGTTGTATTGAAATCAGACTACAGTTATAAAAGCAAAAGGGTATGAAAGTCAAGCATTGGTTGAGAAGGGGGTGAGATAAGAGTTGATACCATTGGTATGCTGTTGTTCAATACAGTACCATACATTAAACTATTTCAGATAGCTGTATCTATTTTCTTAATTATGTATTTAGTGACAGAGGTAATGAGGTATTGTAGTTAGTAATTTTACCAATATGTCATCAACTACACTACTGGCCATTAAAATTGCTACACCATGAAGATGACATGCTACAGACATAAAATTTAACTGACAGGAAGAAGATGCTGTGATGTGCAAATGATCAGATTTTTACAGCATTCACACAAGGTTGGCGCCGGTGGCGACACCTACAATGTGCTGACATGAGGAACATTTCCAACCGATTTCTCATACACAAACAGCAGCTGACAAGCGTTGCCTGGCGAAAAGTTGTTGTGATACCTCATGTAAGGAGGAGAAATGCCTACCATCATGTTTCCGACTTTGATAAAGGTCGGATTGCGGTTTATCGTATCGCGACATTGCTGTTTGCGTTGGTCGAGATTCAATGACTGGAGACTCGGATACCATGGCTGCGCTTACCCTTGATGCTGCATCACAGACAGGAGCACCTGCAATGGTGTACGCAATGACGAACCTGGGTGCACTAATGACAAAAAGTCCTTTTTTCGGATGAATCCAGGTTCTGTTTGCAGCATCACGATGGTCGCATCCATGTTTGGCGACATCGCGGTGAACGCACATTGGAAGCGTGTATTCGTCATCACCATACTGGTGTATCACCCGGTGTGATGGTATGGGGTGCCATTGGTTACACGTCTCGGTCAAATGGTTCGAATGGCTCTGAGCACTAAGGGACTCAACTGCTGTGGTCACAAGTCCCCTATAACTTAGAACTACTTAAACCTAACTAACCTAAGGACATCACACACATCCATGCCCGATGCAGGATTCGAACCTGCGACCATAGCGGTCGTGCGGTTCCAGACTGTATCGCCTTTAACCGACACGTCTCGGTCACCTCTTGTTCGCATTGACAGCACTTTGAACAGTGGACGTTATATTTCAGATGTGTTACGACCCGTGGCACTACCCTTCATTCGATCCCTGTGAAACCCTACATTTCAACAGGATAATGCACGACCGCATGTTGCAGGTCCGGTACGGGCCTTTCTGGATACAGATGTTCAACTGCAGACCTGGCCAGCACATTCTCCAGATCTCTCACCAATTGAAAACGTCTGGTCAATTAGGGCCGAGCAACTGGCTCGTCACATTACGCCAGTCCTAATTCTTTATGAACTGTGGTATCATGTTGAAGATTCATGGGCAGCTGTACCTGTACATGCCATCCAAGCTCTGTTTGTCTCAAAGCCCAGGCGTACCAAGGCCGTTATTACGGCAATTATGACAAAAGGTGGTTGTTCTGGGTACTGATTTCTCAGGATCTATGCACCCAAATTGCGTGAAAATGTAATCACATGTCAGTTCTAGTATAATATATTTCTCCAATGAATACCCGTTTATCATCTGCATTTCTTCTCGGTGCAGCAATTTTAATGGCCAGTAGTGTATTATCTTCCAAGAGCAGTAAATACCCTTTAGCTGAAACTTTATCTGAAACTCTTTGTCACATCTTGTTATAGTTTAAGAAGAATACAATTTAGCTTTCTGGCTAATTTATGTAGTTCACATCTAAGCGTGTGATAGGTCCAAAGAGTTAAGGTTAATAATTTTTTGATAAAAGAAAGATAATGAGCAGCTCATGCAAAACTACTATCAGTACTGTCTACTTTTTTTCCCCCTCAAGACTGAAATGCCTATCATTCAGCAACTCTGTTTTTTTTCTGACAGTTTCCTCCTGAGCAGTGTGTACTTGGAGCATGGTGTAGTTGGCTCTTTTGCTTTGAGAATTTTCTCATAAACATACTTTTTGCACCATTAACCATTTCCATAGCTTTGAACAGTTATTTTTTTATCTTCAGTATCACTTTTCTGTTCAAATGGAGAGGAATATTAGTAATTTCTTGTTTACCAGTTATTGGCAAATTGAGACCGAATTGATTCTTGTTTTTACAGAAGTCACTACATCATCTGCACTGCACATTTGACAATGCTTACATTGTCTGAATGTAATACTGACACTTGTTCAGAGCAGGTCTCTTCTGTGTACCTTATTCTAGCACCATTAGTGTAACTGATTTATTATTATTGTTATTATTATTACTATTATTAATATTAGTAGTAGTAGTAGTAGTAGTAGAAGAAGGAGGAGGAGGAGGAGGAGGAGGAGAAGAAGTTATAGCAAAAGTTGTGCTGATGATTATACTACTGAATACTACATCCTTGAAATTGGCATTAAGCAAATCCACAATATTTTGACCATGTTAACTTCTGAAATTTTCAGTTACCAATGCATTTAGTCATAAAAATATTTAAATGCTGTATTACTTGGGTTCAGTACTGAATTTTTTTAGAATCAAGTATGTAGACAATGGTTTTCTTTTCAACAGTAATATCATCCTGGAAGGAACCTATGCCAGGATGGGCAGATAATACAAATGGACCAGTTGGTCTGTTAATAGCAGCAGGTAAAGGTGTTCTGAGGACAGTGCTTGGACATCCTGGAATTTATGCAGATGTAGTACCTGTAGACTGCACAGCAAATGCCATAATTGCCCTGGCTTGGCATCTTGGAGAAAACAGGTTGGTCCAATAATAACTATTAAATTCAGTTATTTATTTCATTAGTTTTACTTTTTTCATTTTCATTTTATATTGCATAAAATCAAGAATCATCATTTCACTTTCAGTGATGAATTCTGTTGAAATAAAGTGAGTTTTGTTGTTTCTGTTTCTTTACTTTTATTTAAACTTGACCTCTGTGCCAATTACACATGGTTATAGACTAGGCCACTATATATCCAGACATTCTAAAATTAAAATGATGATAACAGTAGTAGTACTAGTAGTAGCATATATTTCAAAAAATTGATAACATATTCAGAGCCTATGAATATGAAATGTTTCTAAATCGTATGATAACATACCTACAGCAGTAAAGACAGTTGTTCATAAAACTACCCTTTAAGGCCTATTACGAGCAAGCTGCAGCAGATAAAAAGTATAGTATTGCTATAAAACAGATAGAAGAAAAGTGTGACTCTTAACAAATGTGATAAGAGTGATAAAGTAACAAATGCACTGTGGTAAACAGATTTGCAATTTGAGACCAGTGATGTGGTGGGTGAAAACTGAAGTTATCTTTTTTGTAATACATGTCCTTAGCTCAAAAAGACCATAGAATTGAATCTTAGAGATGGAGTAAAAATAAAAAAAATATGGCATGCTATTCTTTAGAACTGCACACATGGTCTAAAAATACTGTGAAGGCACTAATATCACTGGTGCTACAAAGAATGAAACTTACAACATAACACATTTACTTCATATTACAAAGGTATAAGGACAAGGAATATAAAAAGTATTGGCAACAGCCTATCCATAGGCATACAATGTAACATTTGAGACAATCCTGTCTAGTGCATACATATAGCAAAAGGATGTATATTTTCTTAAATATCTTGTTGTAATAATTATGGTAATGCAAAGTTAGATAACACGACTTATTATTGTTGATTAAATATAGAATATTAACAATTATTAATCGATATATTCTTGATAGTGTTAACTACACACTTACTGAACTACCAAATTTAGGTCTAGCAAATCAAAGGCATGACAACAATACAAGAATCTGTACAGGGCTATTACAAATGATTGAAGCGATTTCATAAATTCACTGTAGCTCCATTCATTGACATATGGTCACGACACACTATAGATACATAGAAAAACTCATAAAGTTTTGTTCGGCTGAAGCTGCACTTCAGGTTTCTGCCGCCAGAGCGCTCGAGAGCGCAGTGAGACAAAACGGCGACAGGAGCCGAGAAAGCGTATGTCGTGCTTGAAATGCACTCACATCAGTCAGTCATAACAGTGCAATGCCTCTGTAAGGGGAAATCAATGGGTCGGCCTTCAGTGAGCGAAAAAACGGTTGAACACGTGCCGGCAAGTTTCACACGTAGCCCGCGAAAGTCGACGAATAAAGCAAGCAGGGAGATAAACGTACCACAGGATGGTGCTCCACCGCACTTCCATCATGATGTTCGGCATTTCTTAAACAGGTGATTGGAAAACCGATGGATCGGTCGTGGTGGAGATCATGATCAGCAATTCATGTCATGGCCTCCATGCTCTCCCGACTTGACCCCATGCAATTTCTTTCTGTGTGGTAATGTGAAAGATTCAGTGTTTAAACCTCCTCTACCAAGAAATGTGCCAGAACTACGAGCTCGCATCAACGATGCTTTCGAACTCATTGATGTGGACATGCTGTGCCGAGTGTGGGAGGTACTTGATTATTGGGTTGATGTCTGCTGAATCACTAAAGGGGCACATATCGAACATTTGTGAATGGCTAAAAAAACTTTTTGAGTTTTTGTATGTGTGTGCAAAGCATTGTGAAAATATCTCAAATAATAAAGTTATTGTAGAGCTGTGAAATCGCTTCAATCATTTGTAATAACCCTGTACTTCTGTGCTCTTGCCACAAAATAGATGAGCAGAAACTAACAAAGCATAAGTATATGACAATTAAAATATATAACAAATTATCTAAGCATGCCTCAAGCATGCCAATCAAAGTACATAAGGAAAAGTTAAGCTACTTCTTGTGAACTAGCCCATTCTATTCATTAGTAGAATTTTTAGAAATGTCTAATATGAACTTAAATACGTAAAAATGTATTTTATAAAATTAATAGGTTAAGTGAACTGATGAGGTCTGTTGCATGTAATAATGCTGAATGATGAATAAAGAATCTGAATCAGAAATGCGTGACTATTTATGCCAGTGAACAGGATAATCACATCAATTTAAGTTGACATCAATAAGACCTCAGGTTGCAAGTTCTACTCTTAAGTATGAGTGGCAGTGTTACAGGAATATTGCCACATTTAGTAGTAACAGAAATGTATTCTACAAATACAGACATACTGCCTGGAGAACTGTGGTCACAGGTACTGAAACCAATTCTATTAGGATAACAATTATTGTTGATATGATTATCAATTTCAATCTGGCAGGCATCTTCAACCCAAAACAAGCAATTGAACAAATCAGTTAGGTGATCCATACATAGTTTATATACAGGATCGCCCACTTAAATGTTTGAGTGCAGGTATCTCTGGAACAACAACAGATATTGAAAAGTTAATTTCGTTAGTATCAATGAAGGCAGAGGGTCATGAAATTAAATATTATGAGACATCCTAAAATGTAAGCAAATATTATTTTCCGCCTAAACTTATGTTTTTTTCAATGGATAAATTTGTTATGCTATGAACTATATGAAAAATCACAAAAAGAATGATGTTAGTTGCATTGCAATACTTCAGTTACATCCTGAGAAAATTCAAAGTGAAGTTGACACTTGAAATAAAAGAAATGTGCTGCTGCTGCACATTCCTGCGACAAATGCTGTACTTATTGCTATTTACTGGAAACAATACAAATGTCCATTTACACACAATGAAAAATAAGGAAAGGGTTTACTCTATTGTGCTTTATTCATCTTGACCACAGTATTAGAATGGATATAACAGTAACACAATTCCAAATATCAGTGACCAGAGCAAACATAAGTAATGGATAGCCAAAGATCTAAGAGAAGGATAAATGCTAGTTGTACATAGTTCTACAGCAATTACATAATGGAACATGACACATACAGAATATGCCACAGAACATTTTTAATGATTACACTACAATTAAACCTTTGCACATGGTGAACTGATAAAATAAATGTACAACAGTACCTGTGAAACACAGAATGTATGTTGGTATGCAATTGTATTTCTCACAGCAGAAACACTACAACATATGTTTGAAGAGACCACTATTTACTCAGCAACTCCGGTGAGCATGCACCAAGACTGGTCGGCTCACTGCTGTCAGTGTTGCAGGTGTTACTGCAGCATACGCAGTGCCAATACTGGCTTTCATGTTATTCGTTGTTGCTGAAACTTCTGATACACCACATTTTTCACATGTCCTCAGACAAAAAGGCTCATGGGATGAGGTTTGGTGCCCACACTGGAAGTCTTTGGACAGGGCTGCCCCATCCTACCCATTGATTTGGGTATTGCTGGTTTAGTAGACTGACCAGTACCATTCTGTAGTGTGTACACAGGTAAACAGCATGTGCAAGACTGAAGTCATTAAGCATATATCCATGTTTGTGGCAGGAAATCCTATTAATACTTTTGGCCTTCATGATAATAGTAAAAGAAAAATTACATCCATCTATCATGACAATTATGAGCAACATGGGATTCATGCTTGCATCTCAGGATCTGGAACAGAGGTATGTTTCTTTTACTTCATGTGTTTTGTAGTTTCCCGGAATGTAATTGACATATTACTATGCAACCAATGCCAATATTTTTGTGATTTTTCACATTACTAAATGAGTAAGAAATAATATGGGCTGTCCATTAAAAAAAGAAAAAAAAGACATAAGTTTGTATTGTAAGTAATATTTGATTACATTTTAGAATGTTTCATAGTATTTACTTTCAAGAGCCCCTGCCGTACATTCATACCCACAAAAGTTGTTTTTCAGTATCTATTGTTGTCCCAGAGATATTTCTGCTGAAACGTTTAAGAGAACCACTCTGTATATTATCAACATTCTCAATGGGCTATTTGTCTATTTTGAAAGAACATGGTATGTTAAGCAACAGAATAAATCAAGAATTTGGATAAAGCCTGAAGATAAAATTTGTGACAGAATGGACTATACAAGAAAATGGAAAACATTCATGGTTCTGTTAGAGATAATTTCAATAGCAATGTAATCTATTTCTGGGCTACAGAACAGACAGTATACTGATCTGTGATCAAAAGTTACTGAAATGTAAAATAGCTTATACTAAGGTGTTTTATGGCTTTCTACGTAAAAAAATGTGGCTCGGAAAGTAATGTGACAGTGGTATCTTTTACTGAGTACAAACATTTCATCTTGGAAATTTTGTTTTTTGTCTCATATAGGAGCTAATTTGGTGATATCAAGTACCAAAATGTGGAACAACTAGAGCTACTTGATGTTTCGAAGACATCAAGAATCCAGTCAAGAATATTTGTTGTATAAACAATGAAATGGATTAATTAACCTTTGCATAATCACAAGCACATAGAATGGACCTTGAATTTGAAAATATCATGTTAACATTACACTGGGTGATTCAAAAAGAAACAGCAGTTTTCAGTTGTTTATTACAGACAAACTACATAAAAGATCTATTGGGTAAAGTAAACTGCAATAATGCAAGAATTTGGGGGTCACAAAATCATGGTGTAATCACCAAGTGTTGTTTGTACTGTTCCTATTCACAAAGGTTTAAGGACCTTTTTTGTGGAGAGAACTGATGGGAATGTTATACCTGGACATGCTGCAAAATCGGTTGTTTCCTCAACTTCATGAAGATTCCACTGATTTCATTTCTATACATGATGGCACTCCACCTCACATTCACCTTGAGCTGCAGCTTTATCTTAACAATACCATCTCACAATGATGGATTGGAAGAGATGAACAACAAAATATTGTTCACTGCTTCTGGCCTTCCAGGTCAACAGACATCACACCTTGTGATTTTTTTCTATGGGTGTACATAAAAGACAGACTTTTTGTCTTACCTATGGCAACCACTCTTCAAAAGCTGAGAAATTGAATTGCTGAAGCTGTCAGTTCAATAAACAAGGACTTGTTGATTCAAGTGTGGAATGGAATGGACTACCTTCCTAGCCTCCCAAAACCTCAAACCTCTTGTCTGGTTCATGTTCACTGACGATATCTTCATGATCAAAACCTAAGGTCAAGACAACCTGTCCTCATTCCTGCACAGCCTGAACACCTTCTCTCACATGCACTTCACTTGGTACTTCTCAGCCTGATATGTCACCTTATAGAGTTCGACTTTGACTTCCACCCCCTTGATGGTTCCACCAATACTTCTGTCCTTATCAAGTCCACTAACCATCAACAGTAGTGGCATTTTGACAGCTGGTCCTCCGTTCCACACCACAAAATTGCTCCCATTTAGGAATGGCTGGTGTATCTGCAGTGACAAGAATTGCCTTACTAGTTCACAAACAGTTTTTCCATCCCATATACTCATAAATACCTGCTCCTCCCACCATCCCAAGAACTCACTGCAAAGGAGCATCCCCCCATCACCAAGTATCTGCCAGTGGTAAATAGAACCATGCCCTTTGCCAGAGCTTTGGCTATTTATCATTATGCTCAGAAATGAGGGAAATCCTACCCATGATCATTCTCACCCCTCCTAAAGTGGTATTCCACCACCAATTCAACTCACACAATATCCTGGTCCATCAATATGCTGCTCTGACTCACATGGGTCGTTTCCCTGTGGGACATTCAGATGCAAGACCCGCCTGATTCACCAATTCATCACATCCTACTCTAGTTCTATAACAGGCTTATCCTACTGCATCAGAGGCAGTGCCGCCTGTGAAAGCAGCTAGGTCATATACCAGCTATGCTGCAATTTCTGCACTGCATTGTGAGTGGGCAAGACGACTGACCAGCTGTCCATCAGAATGAAGTGCCAGAAGTAGCCGTGAGCAGACAAAACACACTGCTGAACATTGAAAATGGCATATTCAAGTTCAGTGGCTACTTCACAACCCATGCCAGTGGGTCCTTCCTCCCAGTACCGGCTTTTCTCAACTACACAGATGGTAGTTATGCTTGGAACACATCCTTCATCCCCAAAACCCTCCTAACCTCTGTCTCCATTAACCTATAGCACCCATGCCCTCTACCTAAAAGTGTTCTTCCGCTGTTCTGTAATCTCTTCCAAATTGATGCCTCCACATCATCGTCGTCCTGCACCCATGCTCACTTATTCTGCTACCCCCGTGTCGCATTCCTATCCTGTGCAGTTGCTATCTCTCTCCTCTGTTCCTATCCCACACACCTGCCGCTTCCCTTCAATCTATCAGCTACACTTTCCAAACTCATCATCCCATTTCCCACTCCTTTCCCCCTCTACCCATTCTACCCAACACTAACCCTAGCCCCAGTTTACTTGGTGAACTGCAGTCTAAGCATTGTGGGTTTAGCTGGCACAATGTAGCTGTGCATGTGTGTGTGTATGGGGGGGGGGGGGGGCATATATATGTGTACTCTAGCTTGTTAAAGGATTTCTACAAAACCTAGCAAAGTTTACCTTCTTTTGTGTGTATTCATCGGCAAATCAATGGCTCTATTATTCGATGAGCTGTCTCCTTCACTCGTACATTATTTACATTTTGCCAGAAATTTCCATAATTCATTGGATGTTCTACAAGTACAGAGAACAGCAAAATTAACAGTTTCAAAACTAATGCAAAAAACTGTGACGGTACTATTATATTATTTCAAAATTCTAGTGTGACCCGGATGGTGACAGATTGTTCAGAAAATCATTTCTGCTTTATTGAACTTATATTATAGTCATACATTCTGTTATCAGGTAAAACAATGCCATTAAAAGCAGTATAAATGAATAAATTTGGTACTATATTGCCTACACCTTTAACTAAATGTAATTTGTAAGTTAAAGTATTTTAATCCTTGAGCAGGCACACCATTTTTCATAACATCAGCGGCCACACAGCATACTTTCTACACATATAAAGAATAGCTGTCTCTATGTTACCAGGGTATGAGCAAAATCACAGTTTAATCTTAGTTTAATTAAACAATGACAAAATAAATTTACATAATACGAATTAAAGTGCTGTTTAATTAAAGAATACTGAAATAAATTTCATTATATAAGTCTGTGGCCACGGACAGGTGTTACACCACACTAATGACCCTCTTAAAACATCAAACAGCACAGTTGCATCAGATCCCCCCCAACCACTTATTTGATTACTAATTACTTCATAGATAGCTGCCTCATTACAGGATTGTGCTGCTAGCTTGTAATATGTGTCATTTTGCACATACTATAAAATTTTTTCTCATCTAGTTAACTGTTTGTTTTATTACTGCTGCTCACTTGGACACATGACAACACAATTTATCACTGTGTTAACTGAAGCAATAATAAAGGAATAGTTTTGGGCTCAAAAGGGAAACAACAGTGGTACAGTGCAAAACAATTTTATTGGGTTGCACAATTTATACATAGGTGCTTGAACATCAGATGCCCATTCATCAAAGTTGAGATCGCTTGCTCAGACATGCCAGTACTGATGATAAGAAGTACAAAATAGATGTTAAAGTGTCAAGTGTGTCCACTTCTAAACCTAAAGAGAAATGTATTTTTACATAAATGGTAGCTGAAGGGATGCACTGTATACAGATTTTACATTGTCACTCAGTATTAGAAGAGTCAGACAGAAAATATGACAGTACATTTCTTTGAATAGAAAATTAGATATAGAGTTTTCAGAAAGATTATTTACATTTCTGGGATTGATTATTCCACTCTCACACGCTTTTAAGCATTCTTTCTTCCCATGCTCCAGACATGAATATAATAGGTAGAAACTTTAATTAAAACATGAACCAATGGGAAGTACCTTTCACTGCCCAATTCACAGTGGTTTTCAGAGTACCTGTGTAGATGTAGATAAGTGATCACTTCATCAACAAAGATATGCTACATGTATAAGGTTACAGATAATGGATTTATGGAATATTGATGAAAATGTTTGTCAGTTTCATGCAGGATGTACACAGTTTAGATACACCACTAAATTTTCTGCAGTTATTTGAAGGAACAAAATTGCAATAGAATTTTTAAAATTCATAGTCTCTGAGAAAAAGAGTATTTTTCTGATTATGTAGACATAATTTTAATGAAATATTGCAATCTTTTTGTGATCTGTTAGTTCTCGGTTTGACACTATTACTGTCAATACAAATGGGTTATAATAAAAAAACATAAATGATCATTAACAATAGGCAGATTAAAAAATAAACAAAGTAAGTAATCCTCAATTATGTACAGATTGAGCAGAACATTTTGCATAAGTAGAATATGCCACACGATGCTGAAAACAGGAATCTGTTGGACCATAACAGTTCTGTGCTCCAAGACCAGTGTTTTCTATCCAAGTAGTATAGCAACCCTACTTGTAAAGAGGTGCTTCCCTTTCCAGATGGCCCTGGTGATCACTGATTCATGCCACATGACCCCATATGGTGCCAGGGGATGCATCTGCTGCATAAAATGCTGTTCTCTATGCAAGTATATTGGACTACCATGCCACTGGTGATATCATGTTATAAATATTTCTCATTATAACCACTGTTGTAATAAAAGCACTCTTATCAACGTCAGTGACCTATAATTTATCATTTCTTGGTATTAGACAATATTTATTTAATAGTAGTTTTATTTATGTGTAATTCGAGGTTTGAAGAAATTAGTAGATTGTTACACACCTATTATAAGCCTGTTCAGTTATTATCATGACTTCAAAAAATTGTCAAACTACTAAATGTCTACCACAAATTCTTCTCTTTCTTGCTGTATGATTAATGAACATTTATCTAGCTATAATGATGCACTGAAATTATTTTCTGTTACAGGCCAAAAAGCCCTTATGTTTGCAATATTACAAATGGACGAGATAACCCTGTAACATGGGGTGGTGTTTTGGAAATCCTGAGATCAATTATACTAAAAGAAATTCCTCTTGAAGGAGGCATTTGGTATCCAGTTGGGGATATGACATCATCACCATTCCTGCACAAGCTTCGCCATATCTTCTTCCACATGATACCAGCTTACATCATTGACTTTTTTGTGTTTCTAGCTGGCAAGAAACCTTTGTACGTATACCAGATAACACACACTCATTTATAACAAAGAGACATTTTTTATTTCCTACAACATTCAGAGTAAAAATAGCAGTTCATCATATTAATTTTCTACAACATTTGATAAGTTTTATTCTTGACACATTACAGTTAGTCATAAACATTTATGGCAGTCACTGCTTTTATTCTTCAGTATTTTGATTGTGTTGTTTTAAAATATGATGTTACTAAAAAATAACTCTATTTCACACAGAAAAACGATTATCTGATTAATAGATATTGGTATACTAGAATAAGATGAATAAAGGGAACACCGAAGCAATATTTTTCACATTAATAATGGTTTAGTCACACATTATAAATTTTGTACACTGCATATGATGAAACTTTCCGATCATATACCTACGAACAGATTATCTTGTGCAGAAGTTGTAACATTTTGTATAGCGTTTTGTATGTAAAATGTAATTCCGAAAACATTCAAAGACATGGGGTTAGTCAACTTGAAAGATAATGTTCACTTGTTCTCAAAAGTTATCAAAGTGTGTTGGCTATAATGGAGATCAAAGCAGACAGAATCCATTCATGTCTCATACTTCCTCGGGTCATAGCAGTCAGAAGATCCAATAAACATACTGGACAATGCATTGGATAATGTGAGTTGTACATATATGTAAAATGTCCTTCTAGAAGAGCATACTGCCCTGACATTGTATGAATGGACTGCCCTGACATTGTACAAATGGTAACAGAAAGGGGTGGATGATGACTTGGATGTAGCTCTCACTGTTTGGTATTCTCCCAGAAAACATCACAGGTGTATGATCATTGTAAGCTGTGCCTCCAGTACTTGAGCAGGTTTTGCAGTTTGCCCTCTTATAATTCTGGTATTTGCCACTATCTTGTCAATGCTGCATCCATTAATGATCATTACTGTATATAATGCAGGAGTTGACCCAGACACAAATTTGTGCCATTCATCTCTTGAGTAGTGTCTGTTGCAGAGCATTGCCAGAATTGCTGGAAGAAGTCCTGCTCCCTAAAAGACAACGCATGTGGTTCCAATATAACGGGGCACCGGCACATTTCAGTCGTCTTGTGCATCGATTCCTGGACCGACAGTTCCCAGAAACGTGGATTGGCAGAGGTGGCCCTGTACCATGGCCTGCTCGATCCCCAGATATGTCCCCTCTGGACTTTTTGTGTGGGGAGAGATGCGCAACCTTGTTTACGCAACTCTTCTTGCATCAGAAGAGGATCTGGTTGCCCGGCTAGTAGCAGCAGCAGGAACAATTCAGGATACTTCTGGGGTTTTTCCCTGTGTCAGACAGAACATGATCTGATGGTGTAACCTTTGTTTACGTGTCAATGGAGGCATTTTTGAAAATCTACTGTAATTGAAATTGGGTTGTGGTGTTAATGTGTTGTCTCTTGGTGAAAAAATAATGGAAAAGTGTTTGTTGGTTTAATTAATTTGCCACCAGAGAAATTTTCCTCTGCCGGTTTAAATACTCATAAGAAAAAATGGCATTAGAGAAAAATATTTGTTTTGATGTCCCCTACAACCTCCCAGAGTTTGTCGGTTTAAATACTTTTCACCCTGTATGTGTGGTTTAGTAACTTGGGTATGATGATAGAATTTTATAGATCTCTGATAATGAGGAACTTGGCTTAACAGCTCAGATTGCCAAGACTAGAGAAACCTCTAAAAATAACCTCATACTCAAGGACAGTTGCACTCTGACTGAATGAATGGCTGTTGACACAGACTGTCAGGATTTGGCCCCTCATTACTAAATAATACTGACAATGAAGAATATATAATTGCAATTGTCCCTTCTCCATGTAGGAGCAGATTAGACAATTGTCTGTGGTTAATGACACACCATTAGGCCATGTTGTGGTATGCTACAGTGTAACTAGAAAAATCTTCTGTGCACTATTCAGCCTAATCTGGAACATTTGACATTTTTCCAACCCATGGAGGAGTGTAATCCCACTGCCCCTCCTGAAAGCAGAAAAGAACCATTTAGACCCAATTATTACTGTAGTGTTGCCCTCACTAACTGTGGAGAAAAGACTTTGGATTGAATGGTGACTCACCATCTTGCCTGGCTTCTCAAACCCAAAATCCTACTTAGTCACTGTCAGTGTGGGTTCAGGATATATCATTCCACCTGTGATGCCTGACACTCCTGGAAATGGCTTTCCTACATTGACATCGTGTGTAGATTTAAGTGTCAGGAAGTCCTTTCTGAAAATATTTGTGTGGAGTGTAGCCAAGCATGTAAGTGAAACATGGGTGATAAACAGAAGAGAATAGAAGCTTTTGAAATACCGTGCTACAGAAGAATGCTGAAAATTAGATGGGTAGATCATGTAACTAATGAGAAAGTACTGAATAAAATTGAAGAGAGAAAAATTTGTGGTACAACCTGACTAGAAGAAGGGATTGGTTGGTAGGACACATTCTGAGGCATCAAGGGATCACCAATTTAACACAGGAGGACAGCATAGGGGGCAAAAATCATGGAGGGAAGCCAAGAGATGAATGCAGTAAGCAGATTCAGAAGGATTTAGGTTGCAGTAGTTACTCAGAGATGAAGAGGCTTGCACAGGATAGAGTAGTGTGGAGAGCTGCATCAAACCAGTCTTTGGACTAAAGACCACAACAACATCAAACACTGGCATCAACTATTAGGTGCATTTTTTGTAACAGAAGGTCTGTGATATCACTGTGAGAAATAATGTTCTCAGACACAACTGTCAACTGGGCTTCATTTCACTATCACTAACAAAAACATTTAAAGCTCTGCTATATCAAAAAATAGTCACACTATTCACCACTAATAGTGTGTTCACTGCAAAGGCCACCATAAAATACTGAAATCCATGATTGCCCCTAGTCAAACTGTATACCTTAAGTAAATCCAGCAGTGAATTGCTTTGCATGCTCTAAGACATGACTCAAAAGGCTTGGGTATATGCTTCATGTTTAGAACATAGTAACTGAATGCTACTATTAATTCATCCAAGCATTTGTTTTAGCAGAAATGTATTTCCTTGCTACTGTTCCTTGAAACTGGCTGATTGCACACTTGCTAAGTAAACATTTGTGGCAAAAAAATAGGGAATAAAGCAACAACATTTATTAAGCACATGTTATAAAATAGTACCTAGTGGTACACTCTGAGGTGTGGCACTTGATGTCCTAAACATAACGCAATGGTATCTCTAATACATTTGCTGTCACTCTATGATATTGTTACTATAACTGATAAAAGTGATTAAGACACACTATGCAGGCCAATTATTCCAAAAATAGCTGCTAATAAGTCAGAAGTTAGTCTTAAAACACTGGGCAGAGTGGGCTGCAGGCACTGAACGGAACTGTCTAACAGCTGGTTCAGGCTTCTCTAAGTGTTTGTGTCACATGGATGTACACAACACACTTAAGGAACTTGCATAGAGGCAGGAAGAGGTTTGTGTTTGTGTGCGCCATCTGGAAGCTGATGTATGAAATTGTGAACTGCCAAGCATGTACTTATGCCACTGTGGTGGTGGCCCTTGACGGTATCTGTTGTACACATCTTACCTGCTACACAACAATATATCACACTCTACATTTGGATCCTCTTGTACAGCACTATTTTCTCTTGAAAAATGGAATTTGCTTTCCATTATATCTTCTTATTCTGCAAATATCCTGTTTTCAACACAAATCAGCCACTCCTTTCAGAAATTTTATTTTTATGTACTTATTTTCCTCCTCCCACTTTCGTTTGACTCATTTGCTGTGCTTTATTGGTATTATTATTTTAATTCCTGATTTTGTTCATTTCTCACAAAGATTCTCCATTCTGTTCTTTATCATTTTCGAACTGAAGCTGGATATGTGCTTACTAATGTACCATCTTTTACATTCCTGTTTTCTGACAACTTTCGTTTCATTCTCAAGATTCTCTTTAGTCTCGTGTCTTCTAGAAGCTTATTTGATGTGTAATACAAAAAATCCTGTCAGTTTCTTTTTATATTTATCTGAGTCAAGACATTTAATATTGGCAAACATATGAGTGAGGATTGGATAGTAACACACAATAATTTTAGGGTAACAAAATAAAACAAATCACAAATGAATCTATATCTTGTACCTATTTTTCTTCATTGTCACCAACATTCCCAACACACTTCTTCCATCATGGTACCTGTTTCTATATGCCCTGTTTGTAGAAGTCCATTTGGTTGGAGTATAGCCATCTGCAGACTGCTGATTTCACTTTTGTATCTGTCACAAACCATTGGATAACCAGGAATTCCTACATGGGACCAAACAGATGAAAGTCTGATGATGCAAGGTCTTGACAATATGTTGGATGCTGGAGCACTCTCACCCAAATTTGGCAATTTTTTCATGAACAGAAACAGCAATATGAAAGAGACTACTTCCATGAAGAAATTTGACACCATCAGCATTAATGTTGTGATATTTGTCACGAAGGACATGACACAATTTAACCAAAGTTTAAATGTAAGCTGCAGCATTCACAATGGTTCCAAGTTATGAAAAGTCCACCAGTAACAAACTATGCATGTCACAGAACACTGCCACAAACACTTTCCTAGCAGATTGAGTCACTTCAAACATTTTTTGTACTGGGAAATCAGCATATTTACACTCCATAGATACTTGCTTGGTTTCAGCCATGACTCGTTACTAGTGATGATTCCTTTCATAAAGGTATGTTCTTCTTTGGCATTATATATTAAGTGAGCCAAGCTTGTCATCATTTGCTGGCCCTTGTAGTTGTCTGTCAGTTTCTTAGGTACCCACCAAGCGCTACCATTACAAAATTTCAATGCATTACAAACAATATTATACACTACACCGAAGGAAATGTAGAATTACTGTGATAAGGTCCACAGTTGCCCATGCCAATCGTTCAAAATTGCCTCCTCAATGGCTCAGACATTCTGTCACATTGCAGCTGTTATTCACTGCCTGAAGGTGGCAAATAACTAAGGTTCACACAACACTCTTCGTGGAATGTACACTACCTGTAGACACTGCTATGGCCCATAGAGTCATCTCCATACATGCCACACATGCCCCCATGAATTTCACTAGGTTTATGCCCTTTGGCCCACTTTTTAATGCTCTTCACAAGTTCATGACAGTAGGATGTGCGCCACCTTTTTGTAATTCAGGCTTCTCTCACTAGAGTTGGACATGAAAGCTAAATATCCTCTGTAACATAAACTTCAAACTCTATCATCATGAAATTTCAACATTCCAGCTGCAATACCAGGGGTGAAAAAGATTATTGTGTATTACTTTCTGATCCCCCGTCATATCTTTCTTTTAAACCTTGAAAAAAGTTTGATTTGGTCACATAATATAAGCTTTAAGATTTTTATCAACATTACGAATGTTCAATATTGTTCTCTTGATATTAGCAAAGTGATGTTACTAAACATGCTCACTATTTTTTAAAGTGACACCTCCATCTTCATCATATGTTGCAGAAACAAGAAACTTTCATTTTTCTAGGTGGGCCTACAAAATATTAATTTTTAAGTGTTCTAGTCACTCTATTATTAAAGGAATGATCAAAATGGACTTATCAGTACATGCCATCACAACATTAGATTCCAGTTCAGTAAGCCATGGAATCCACTAATGTTAGTGTTAAAATGTATTTGCATTAAGCTCATCTGTATTATATGCTACCCAGTGAGATACTGTTTGACTTTTCTACCTGAATAAGGTTGCATGTTTAATATCAGAAAAAGTTAACTTGACAATACAAAGTTAGGGAGTTCATAACTGTTTCCATAATTTTTGATGAATGCAGAGCAGTTATTTAGCTAAGCATTGAAACATCATCTCGATCTCTTCTTGTATATATGCTTACATATGTTACTTAAAGCTTTATATCTAAAAACAAAGATGATGTGATTTACCAAACAAAAGCACTGGCAGGTCAATAGACACACAAACAAACACAAACATACACACAAAATTCAAGCTTTCGCAACCAATGGTTGCTTCATCAGGAAAGAGGGAAGGAGAGGGAGAGACGAAAGGATGTGGGTTTTAAGGGAGTCATTCCAATCCCGGGAGCGGAAAGACTTACCTTAGGGGGAAAAAGGACAGTATATACAGACAAATGTCTGCCTGTGCCTGCACACATGTGGACGGATACGTGTGCATGCGCGCAAGTGTATACCTGTCCCTCCCTTAAAACCCACATCCTTTCATCTCTCCCTCTCCTTCCCTCTTTCCTGATGAAGCAACCGTTGGTTGTGAAAGCTTGAATTTTGTGTGTATGTTTGTGTTTGTTTGTGTTTCTATCGACCTGCCAGTGCTTTTGTTTGGTAAGTCACATCATCTTTGTTTTTAGATATATTTTTCCCATGTGGAATGTTTCCCTATATTATATTCATATCATTACTTAAAGCTTTATTTGACAAATTTCAAAAGTTTAATACAGGATGATAATTTTGGTAATTAAAAGTGATATTCCATGTCTTTCTTCTGTTAGTGAAGGTTAACACTATGAAACTTCAAAACTGTATGCTTTTTATCAGTAAACTCTTCCGGGCTAAGTTGCCGTGGTCGATCTGTAGAACTTCTTCTCCCTGACGTTTCGTTCTCAACTACGGAGAACATCTTCCGAGGTGAGTCGACGACTGGCTGCTAGGAGCTGGGGCCGCCGCTTATATAGAGATCGTAGGGGGCGCCACCACACGTCACATGGCGTCGATGTGCAGCTATCTCTGGCTATCGTCTGTTCTCTCGATTGCAGGCAATCGATTGTCACGTGACTGATGCAACGTCGACCGCCA
The DNA here is from genome assembly GCF_023864345.2 of Schistocerca serialis cubense. Classification (NCBI taxonomy): domain Eukaryota; kingdom Metazoa; phylum Arthropoda; class Insecta; order Orthoptera; family Acrididae; genus Schistocerca; species Schistocerca serialis. The sequence continues at coordinate 361,256,237 of NC_064646.1, forward strand.
TATCTTATCCATGGCGGTCGACGTTGCATCAGTCACATGACAATCGATTGCCTGCAATCGAGAGAACAGATGATAGCCAGAGATAGCTGCACATCGACGCCATGTGACGTGTGGTGGCGCCCCCTACGATCTCTATATAAGCGGCGGCCCCAGCTCCTAGCAGCCAGTCGTCGACTCACCTCGGAAGATGTTCTCCGTAGTTGAGAACGAAACGTCAGGGAGAAGAAGTTCTACAGATCGACCACGGCAACTTAGCCCGGAAGAGTTTACTGATAAAGACGCCGGCCGTGAAAGCCTACATGGAATGTATGCTTTTTGTCTAACAGTCTTCACAAATTCTGTCACTGCTTTATTTGTCTCACAATATTTGATTTGAATATTTACTAATGACTGAAACATTTTTGCAGCTTGGTTAATGTACAGAATCGTTTGCAAGTGGGTCAAGGAATGCTGAGTTACTACATGGTGCATGAATGGTTATTTTACAATGATAGGCTTCATGCACTAGCTGACTCTATGGTTCCTGAAGATCGTGAAACATTTTACACTGATATAAAACCAATTGATTGGTTTGATTTTTGCAGAAAAGCAATTACTGGGGCAAAATTATATATCCTGAAGGAAGACATAGAAAATTTGCCCAATGCTCAACGGCACATGAGAAAGTAGGTATTTATATTACAGCCTGGCAATGGAAAATCTGGAATGAAATAATGATATAACTATTTGGATAAATTGATACTCATCACATACAAGAGACACTGATCAGCAGACAGGTGCAATTAATAGTGGACTATTAGACATTAGTGATCAGATGAAGCCCTTCATCAGACAGAAAAACACACTCACAAATACCTACATGCACAGCTCACACAAACTTGACCACTATCGTCTCCTGACAGTATGACCCAAATTAAAATTAGAGCCAGAGCTAGCTACAAGAACATCTAGGAGGATGATAAATATTCCTCTAATTATGCACTAAATACCTAGTGTTGAACAGTATCTTAACATAACTCATTGAACTTTAATTAACTTAAAATATATTTGATGAAGTAATTTAATTTTACTATATGCCATTATGTATCATGAACATCAGTATGAAAAAGAGCCTTCAGGGTTGCAGAATGAGCCAGTGATACAGCAGCAAAAGTAATAATAACACATTGTTTCTATAATGAGCTTTTGATAATTATTATATACTGTATGTTTTAAATAATTAACTTTGCTTTCACACATTCTTATACACTGCCAATAAAAGAAGGTGAAGCAACTACAAGGCAAGGAGGAAATGAAATGAAATTTCACAGGTTGAGAGGCTACATGATGTTTTTCAATCATTACAAAATAAATCCAAATACACAAAGAATTTGGCACCATGAACCCACTTATCAATATGACATTGTACCTCCTCTGGCCAGGATTCATGCACTGATTATTTTTGGGAAAAGTGTCAAAAAGCAACTGTACAATCTCCTTAGGCAAGATGGTCCACAACTGTTGTAACTTGTCCTTAATATCCCAGATACTGGCACTAGGATGGAGTTAATGTCCAAGCTAGTCCCACACATGTTCTGTTGTGGAGAGATCTGAGTTTTTTACTGGCCATAGGTATACTTCAACATCATGCAGATAGTTCATAGAGATACGTTGTCACACATGAGAAAGTAGGGTGTCTGTGATGTACCCTTTTGCCACTGAAGTTCCTCCAATCACTAGCAGCTATAATCTGAAGCCATCCCTAATGGCTCTCCACACGATTATGCCAAAGGTAACAGCACTGTGTCTCTCAAAAACAGTAGAAGGACTGGATCTCTTCCCAAGTCACTGCCATACTCACCAAAAATCATCATCCAGGATAGTGCAGAACCATGCTTCATTGCTAAACACAATGTGATACCATTCATGGGCAGTCTATGCCCCTTAGTCACTGCACTAATCCAAATGCAGTCATTTGTGTTGTGGTGTTAACTGCAACCTATACATGGGACAGTAACTTTAAAGTCTGGCTGCTGTGTGGTCAATTGTGCAAAATGACACAGGATATTGTGGGTTGATCATCATTTGTTCTAGGAGACAGTTGTTGGTGTGAAGGGGTTACAAAGTTTTTGGTGCACATTGTGGCAATCCTCTCTTATGGCAGTCAGACATGGTTAACCATAACCTTTTTTATTAATATGCCTGCCCTCATGTTTCCATGCTGCCCAACATTAAGCCACAATCACATCTGAATGCCTCACAAATGTGGATACTGCATGATTCAAACAGCTGGCCAAATGGCCCCTTCAGACTCTGTCAGGTGCTGATAAAGCGGTTGCATGTGAGTACACAGCATCTCTGTGTCTTGCACAGCCTAACCTCCCTCATTGCTCTATTGGCTGCAACACTTAAAGCGTTAAAACATTACAAACTTTGCAAAAATATACTTTGCTTATAAGATTCATATTAGAATGAGAAGTGCTGGTAAAGCTACAAAATTAATGGTTTTTATGTAACTTGAAGTGCTCATTTGCAGTAAGGTGAATTAGTTATTGGATTTCTGTCTAGTGGAGTAATTCTTCATCTTCTGAGAGGAAATCAGGTTTATTTTGAGATGTGTGCAATTTATATTCTCTTGGATCATCTTGAATATTTAACAGTGTATTTTATTCTACAATACGTGATGAAATAAGGTGCACCGAGCAGTTTCATTATGTAGTCCAGCAAGAATTTTGTAAGCATGAAAATGTGAGCAAAAGACTGACAGCAAAATAATGGAACTGCCCAAAGCTTAATTTTGAAAAAAAAAGAAAATGCAGAAATAATTAAATTTTTGAAAAACAATTTTCTGAAAGTTCAAATATGCAATCTATATGTAAGTGACATGTCAACAATAATATTTACTTAACAAAAATTACGTTATTGAACTGAAACATTGTCCATTATTTTTTTGTGCATAAGTAACATAATTAAGGTCTTTCCTACAAAGAACATAGCAATGTTTATATTTGTAAATTTCACAGTTATCAGTTGAACCTATGTGAAAAAAAAGAAAAGAAAAAAATAGTCACACATTTGCTACACTAGTTTAGTGCAAGAAAATCAAATCACTCTAATTATGTGGCATTTCATAGCAGTGCAATGCAAAACTAACAAAATGATTATTAATCAGTTGCAGAAGTAAAATTCTAATAGTGAACAAAATAGTATTATAACATTCCATAACAATATTTTTAGCATCATTAGTAGATTGGATAGTGTCTCAGTGCACAATACTTCAATTGTCTTTCATGTGTGTATGAGTTTAATAACAAGTAAAATTAAGTTCATGATCGTGTTTGGTAATTATTTATGCTTTGCTGTCTTTGTTTTATGCTCATAGTGATTGCTTACTGTCATTTTCAAACCTGACATCACTTTAGTTTTATTTCATCCCTTCTGTGTCCTAAGTACCATATCATTAGATTCTCTGCAGTGTATTAGCCCCTTTTTTCACCTTTTCTTGTTAAAACATTTCTTTGCATGAACATTGGTGACTTCAGCAGACATGCATAAGTAAATAGAATACAGGTTTAAACACTTAGGTTTGACTCATTATTTGGGAAAAATAGACCAATAAAACTTTATCTTATTGAGTTATTTAGGCAAAAAAGAAGAGATCAAAGACAAAGATGCAATTATCATAAATGTTTGTATAAAATTATTGAACAATCAACATACGAGTCAAAAAGTGCAAGAATTAAACTAGTATCTAGACACATACAAATCATATACAAAGACATATTATTAAAATCTGAGGTTGAAAATTTTTGCAAGTTATCATCATAAACAAATTATAAAATGAAAGCTAAACTGACAATTCTTGAAAGAGCACATAACCCCCATCACTTCTTCTCAAAAATATGGTACAAATTACAGTAAAACATAAAAAAATTGGGGAATTGCCATTGGCAATATACTTGCATGTCCATTTTGTTACATGATAGATATTCTATTATTCATGAAATATTAGCTTTGCTTGCAAAGAAAAGTCCATTCAAATCTGTGTAACTTTGTGATTCTATAACTAATTATATACAAAAGAAATACCATAGCCAGCACCATAAACACAAGAGTAAAGTATACTAATTTGGACACTGCTTCAAGGGAAGTGATATGTCTCATAGCATGTGGATACATAGATGGAGAGAAAATCTGGTACTTTTGGAGGAATTCAGCAAAAATTATACCTCAAGAGAATAATAAAGAAAACAGTGATAGGGAAAGAGGGTAATAACACGAAAGGAGAGGGCTCAAAACATATAACTGAGTAGCATCCAATGGCAACCGCCCACTAATGTAATTTCACAATGCAGGTTGGCAGAATGGATGATTGTGGTCATGCACCTACAGTAGCATAAGGGAACCTTATCACTGAGAAACTTGCCAAAACCTCAGTTCTGCATGCCAAGGAAAATGTAAAAATTGAACATATGAATGGGCGTATACATATGGAAAAAGAATATGAACATGTAACTTGGTACATGTGTACAAATGATAAAAGATCAGCAAATCATTTAGTGATGGTACTAAAAGCTGACTTAAAATGCAACAGGCCAGCTGCTATGGCCGAGCGGCTCTAGGCGCTTCAGTCTGGAGCCGCGCGACCACTATGGCTGGAGGTTTGAATCCTGCCTCGGGCATCGATGTGTGTGATGTGCTTAGGTTAGATAGTTTTAAGTAGTTCTAAGTTCTAGGGGACTGATGACCTCAGATATTAAGTCCCATAGTGCTCAGAGCTGTTTGAACCATCAAAATAAAACATATTGCAAAAATGTTTCAATTATTGACAAAGACTAACAAACAATAGAAGAAGCCACATAAGAAAAATGCATACATTGGTATCATTATTCTTTCAAATAGAAGAGTATACTCATTATCCTTTCAAACAGAAGAGTGTACAGATAGAAAAGGGATCACATTAATAGATTTAAACATAGAGAAGGAGAATGTAACACAGAAAATGAAGAAGGACACTGTGGTACAATAGCTCAAGATGATGCGCACTTCAACACATGACATAGTAAGAGTGTCTGTTCCTTTCTGAGAATTCCATATACATTGTTAAATGAAGTTCACATAATGGAGTGTGTGTGTGTGTGTGTGTGTTTGAGAGAGAGAGAGAGAGAGTTCCTAAATTTAGTAGCAGAAAGAAAAATTATTTATTATCTGTCACTCTTCCTTAGAGTAAGACAGAAAGCAGTAAGGTATTACAAATAAATACAAATACAAATGTTTTATTCCACCGTTGAACATATTTACATGCAATTGGTGTCATCAATGTAAACATAATAATAATAACAATAATAATAATAATATAAACTTCAACATGACAAATGATATGAACTATAACATAATAATACAAGATAGATACAATACATATTTGTGTAAATGTCAATAACAACAACAAGTTTCCTAATAGATCAATTACAAGATAAATGGACTACATAGTTCAGTGAATGACAAATAAATAATCAAACTGATTTCTGCCAGTGATGTGAAGATTCTTATAGATAATGAAATTAACCTCAAACTGAAATCAAATTTCTTTGTGATATTTTTCATTGAGAGAGTATTTTGTATTTGCAAACTGAGAGCTATTGAGGTTACAATTATGGTCCATACACACACAAAAAACCTGCTAATCTAAAGGCTTTGTGATATGATTTGCATAACATGATGAAAACAGAAAAAAAGAAGAAAAATATGTCTGCTTAACTGATAAGTCATAAAGGATAGTCCAGTCCAGTAACAGTTTTTCATAATCCTCTTCCAACAAATTTTATGGCATGTATTAAATATCCAGCATGCCAGTGACATAAATGTAATCTAATTTTGCTTGTTGTTTTCCATTTATATTTCATTCCTCACTTGAGAAGTCTACAGCATTCTGCCACTTAGAATGAATGTTGTGCAGTGAGTAGGAAGAAATCACTTATTCTGTGATTAAATATAAATTTTTTGGACTGTTTATAGAAGGTAGTGAACAGATTGAAGAAATTATACAGTCCTGATTAGCTATGTCATAACATAGGAATGACCATAAGGTTTGAAGTAAACACAAGGTGGATTTCCTAATCCATCCTTGAGTATACCTGTTCTCCCAGAACACAATGTTGTGCAAGCTATGCAAAAGAGCCTTTATAGGACACAGCATGTAAGAAAGAAAACCAGGTTTTTAAAATTTTCAAGCAGGACCTAGCATGTACAATGAAAACAGATTTTCAATGAATCTGCAAAAGGAAGGGAAGGTATTTAAGTCATAATCTGGCGGACAGAATGAAAGATTCATTCGTCACTGATAGTACTGAAAAAGAATGATGAGAGAGTGAATAATGAATTTATGGCTGAACAACATAATGTCGTAAGTCAGTATAAGAATCTTTGTATGGGTAGATGGGTAAACATTATAAATGATAACTGTATAATGCAAAATAAAATGGATCAAAATGATAATTAAGGCTGTAATATGATGATACTGACCTCTGTTAGAGAATAAATACAATGAAAACACTAACTAGAGAATATGTATTATCCATTGATAACTGACATCATTTGGTGTATTAATCAGTTAATTTCCAGTCATTTTTGCTTATGTTATTTGGAGGAAGACCAATTTTAGGCATTACAACAGATCCATTTCATTAAGGGAAAGATGCTTCTTGATCATAACTATGATCATGCTTCATTATGATCCTGTTTTCCACCCCCGGTAGCTGAGTGGTCAGTGCGACAGAATGTCAATCGTAAGGGCCCGCGTTCGATTCCCCGCTGGGTCGGAGATTTTCTCCGCTCAGGGACTGGGTGTTGTGTTGTCCTAATCATCATCATTTCATCCATATCGATGCACAAGTCACTGAAGTGCTGTCAAATTGGAAGACTTGCACCCGGCGAACAGTCGACCCGACGGGAGGCCCTCGTCACATGACATTTTTTATTTTAATTATGATCCTGCTGTTATGGATCACATTGGGATCACTATATATATAAAGGTGGTCATACAGTCTGGAACTACCCACCTCGCAAATGATGTCTGCAATTGTGACTTCAAATCAATTAAGATTGATAATTGGAGCATATTTGGTATTTATAGATGTATCTAACTTCAATAAAATATATCAATAAGTTTCTGTAATAGGAATCTGCAAATTTCTTAATTTCATTTTAGTTTTTTTATCCATTAGAAAAACAAAAAAATATTACAATAATCATATAATTTAGGGGAAGGTGTTGTACCTTGAGGATTGTGTACCTATGAACACGTTTCATGGTCAGTGATTCAATCTAATGGCTGCTTTTAGAATTATATTTTTTAGCATTGTTTCACAACATTTTTTCCTGTATTCTTTTTGGGTTACTAGCCCATTTGCTAGTGCACAATGCTGCCATTCACCAATACTAAACTTTGCCAAACAAGTCTAAAGAAGTGTTTCATTCAGTTAATACAATACACAATGTTTCACCAAGCACCCTCAGTAGAATCACTTAAAATGACTGGAATTTTTTCACATTTGTAAAACCTTACTTTTCATGAGTAAATTTTATAATTTCTAGAAAAAAAGTGAGTGGTATCATTTGAAAATGGAATAAAAAATTTTATTTAATTTCCGTTCTGAGGTGGACAAGGGGCAAATGTTTAAAAAGTGTTCAAACATACAACATCCTCATATAGTACATTATTGTATTTCACTTCTTTTGAGCTGTTTCAGTTTGTGTTGTTTGAGGTTGTATAAGATTAAACTAAATTATTCACTCTTAAGTATATTCATGATAAACACTGTTTTAGTTGTATTTGGAAATGCTGTATTTTACAGATAATATATTTCTCTTTCTAGGTTATACTGGTTACATCATACAGTGTTGGCAATTTTCTATGGCCTCCTCATCTGGTCCTTGTACACATGGTCAGAACCTATACTGGCGATGCTGGAATTTGTGATGGGACACATTGTAACACTTTTCAACAATGTTCCTGTTGTTAGGGTACTTGCAGATGACATTTCTGTGTCTCCAGATGATTTAATTTATGACACATCTCATATGGTCCAAGATTGAAAAAAACCTCTGTTAGCAATGTTATAGGTTATTGTTCCATAATACAACTATGAATGGAAGAACAAATGAAGAAATGTTCTGTTTAAGATTTTTTATAAGCTATAGCTTTACATGAAGAGTGTATGGTTCCCATGAACTTAACTCATTGAATTTTCTTATTTATACAAATAATTTGAACTTTTAAAACTCTATGTGAAGAGGGATTATAAGAAACTGTTTTAACCATTCTCATGAAACTGTATTTCATTGTGCTGTAACTGTTGCTTCAAAGGAGGGAGCAGACACATTAGAAACAAGATACTTTTGTGATTCAAATACATGTTGTCTCATGAGAATGAGGGATCTCAGGAACGAGACTGTCATTGTGAAGCTATGTTGAAGTTCAAGTTAGTGTGAAACAGTGTATTAATGAGAAGCTCAGGAAACATCAGAAGGCACACATTAATCATCAAGAAAGATGTGTAGTTTTCTGACTACAGAAGTTTTTAAGTTATTCCATGTGGCTAAAATATTTTAAATGCCATGTTGAAAGGAAATAACAGATTTGCTGAAGAATATTAAAAATAACTTCTTTTAAAATATAAATGGAAAGTATAGAATGGAATAAGATTGATGACTGATTGATGTGGCAGACCTATATTCATATTAAAATGAAAATGACAAACATGTTAACAGGCATAAAAGAGTGAATATGAAAACTCTTCTTCTACATAGAACATATAAAAGGATTGTGTATACAGAAAATCTCACACTTATGATGACTGTTCATTGATCATCAGTTCATTCTTAATGTGGGTCATGGTCTGTTCCATCCATCAATATTTTCCAAAGGGAAATTTTCTAATTTTAATCTTCTTTAATTCATATCAGTTTGTGGCAAAGAAGTATTAAAAGGAACATGTGATACTCATTACATTCCACTTTTTGACATATGAGCTACTAACAAAAAGGGGTGGTAATTTTATTTTTATTTTTGCATTAAAATGTTTATGTTTTCGAATTTGTTAGTAGCCATTCTGTTTCACATCTATCAAGACACAGTGCTGTATCTAGTGTTCTATTAAATGAATGTTCAAATTTTGTAAGTTTTCAAAAATCTGTTCATCTCTGGTTTTATAAGTACCTGTAAAAACACTGGAATATAAGAGAAAATTTCTAAAAATTATCACTTTTTAGTTGATATGTTTTGTATTTCATACCAAGCTCAGCTTCAGAGTTCTACTAGTTTATTATATAAACTTTTGTTATCAACAATAGGAAACATGAGAATAGGAACTGATTTGTAGTCATACAATAGAAACAAGTTCCCATAATTTATATGTTTATAATTTTTACTTTGTTTCTTGAAAACATGTTCATAATATTTATAAAATGTTTTTGTATTAATACATGGAAGTACAACTTTCAACTTTATTGTTTGCTTAATTGTTTTTCCCATAGTACAACCAATCTGTGATGACCATCACCCACCAGTAACTGCTACTTGCCAAGTGCAGAGTAAATTGTCTGTGGACTCGGTGTTCTTTGGATAGGGTGTGTGTGCTTTTGTCTCTGGTGGAGATGTTTGAACTATTATTATCTGTAATGTTTCTCCTACGTCTGGTGTAATTATACGAGCCATAATGAAAGTGCCTGATCATAATCAGTTTGAATTTTCTGTACACAGTGAGACCCTGTTGTTGTTGTGGTCTTCAGTCCTGAGACTGGTTTGATGCAGCTCTCCATGCTACTCTATCCTGTGCAAGCTTTTTCATCTCCCAGTACCTACTGCAACCTACATCCTTCTGAATCTGCTTAGTGTATTCATCTCTTGGTCTCCCTCTACGATTTTTACCCTCCACGCTGCCCTCCAATACTAAATTGGTGATCCCTTCATGCCTCAAAACATATTCTACCAACCGATCCCTTCTTCTGGTCAAGTTGTGCCACAAACTTCTCTTCTCCCCAATCCTATTCAATACTTCCTCATTAGTTATGTGATCTACCCATCTAATCTTTAGCATTCTTCTGTAGCACCACATTTCAAAAACTTCTATTCTCTTCTTGTCCAAACTATTTATCATCCATGTTTCACTTCCATACATGGCTACACTCCATACAAATACTTTCAGAAATGACTTCCTGACACTTAAATCAATACTGGATGTTAACAAATTTCTCTTCTTCAGAAACACTTTCCTTGCCATTGCCAGCCTACATTTTATATCCTCTCTACTTCGACCATCATCAGTTATTTTGCTCCCCAAATAGCAAAACTCCTTTACTACTTTAAGTGCCTCATTTCCTAATCTAATTCCCTCAGCATCACCCGACTTAATTAGACTACATTCCATTATCCGTGTTTTGCTTTTGTTGATGTTCATCTTATATCCTCCTTTCAAGACACTGTCCATTCCATTCAACTGCTCTTCCAAGTCCTTTGCTGTCTCTGACAGAATTACAATGTCATCAGCGAACCTCAAAGTTTTTATTTCTTCTCCATGAATTTTAATACCTACTCTGAATTTTTCTTTTGTTTCCTTTACTGCTTGCTCAATATACAGATTGAACAACATCGGGGAGAGGCTACAACCCTGTCTTACTCCCTTCCCAACCACTGCTTCCCTTTCATGCCCCTCGACTCTTATAACTGCCATCTGGTTTCTGTACAAATTGTAAATAGCCTTTTGCTCCCTGTATTTTACCCCTGCCACCTTTAGAATTTGAAAGAGAGTATTCCAGTCAACATTGTCAAAAGCTTTCTCTAAGTCTACAAATGCTAGAAACGTAGGTTTGCCTTTCCTTAATCTTTCTTCTAAGATAAGTCGTAGGGTCAGTATTGCCTCACGTGTTCCAGTGTTTCTACGGAATCCAAACTGATCTTCCCCGAGGTTGGCTTCTACTAGTTTTTCCATTCGTCTGTAAAGAATTCGTGTTAGTATTTTGCAGCTGTGACTTATTAAGCTGATAGTTCGGTAATTTTCACATCTGTCAACACCTGCTTTCTTTGGGATTGGAATTATTATATTCTTCTTGAAGTCTGAGGGTATTTCGCCTGTTTCATACATCTTGCTCACCAGATGGTAGAGTTTTGTCAGGACTGGCTCTCCCACGGCCGTCAGTAGTTCCAATGGAATATTGTCTACTCCGGGGGCCTTGTTTCGACTCAGGTCTTTCAGTGCTCTGTCAAACTCTTCACGCAGTGAGACCCTATAGCTAGAAAACTCAGAAGTTTAAATCTCAAACCAAAATTTCAAATAATTAAATGTATCTGAGTAAGTACTAACAGTCAAATGATTACTCAATTTTCTCATATTGTTGGAGACATTTATAACACTAAACCATATGTGAGACTAATAAGATCTGTTTATACTTAGCATCATTCGTCTCATTACTGGAAAATTAATCTATGCATGTGTAAAGCAAATTGTAAGAGGAACTGCTCATCACCATAGATGTACCATAAATTATTGGTGCCACATTATAGGAGGGAGGTGAGGTTTGTGGTTGGCAGGCTTAATACCTACAGAGATTTTTAAGGAGACACTAAAAACACAGTGGTCAAACTCCAGCCATGTGACTGGTTGAACCAAATAGGAGAGAATAAAATGCTAAGGAAATAAGGTGTTGAGGTTGTCTGAAATAGAAGAGAATGTGTCTTGTACTGGGTTTAGAGTCTAAAGATATCATCAACATATATGAACCATGTGAGTGTTTTGTTGACTAAAAGAGTGTTATGGATGGTACAAAAACAGCTTCATATGTGAGGCTGAGATGTTAGTATCAATGGATGTGCCACAGATATTTCTGTATGTTTTCCACTCAATGGAGAAGTAATTGTGGTCACAGATATAATTTGCTACATACATAAGGAATGAGATAACATATTTGAAGTCAACAAAAACTGGTCGGGAATTGGGGAAGTTTAATACTGATAATCCTTTTGGTCATGTGGGATGTTAATGTGTAGGAAAATACATAAAGAGCATAAAAGTCCTTTGTTAAGATGTTCCAACATATGCTGTCTTACACACATATTGAAAAATGCTCCACTTTTATACAGCAGTTCATTGAATGGAAGTAACTCAGGTTGCTGAAATACACAACTTCACTTAAAATATAGAGGTTCTTTCTGCATGGTCAAGCAGTTATGTTAGATGCTGATATTATTTTCATGTATATGACACAACTTTTCATTTGCTAACAGAGTTATTGACATAGTGATATACACATATTACATGTTACAAAATTTGACCCTGGACTGATGTAATGTGGATACCACCACTGATGCTCATGTAACATGTAACAATTACAAATATTTTCTCAATGTTGTTAGAATAGTACATAATTGAATTTACAATTGAAATTTATGAATTTTCTTAAGATTTATTAAAAAATTTAGTTTGACAAGTTGTGGTAACAAGTTTGAAATAATCAGTAATTTGATATAAATACTTATTACACTGAAATTTTATGAAGCATGTCCTCTGTAAACAACTGCATCAGCTTATTTGTTGTTTACATCATAACTGCTGAACAGACTTTCATTTCTAACTTGTTTTTAACATTATTTTGTTACACACTACAGATGCAGGTATTGCTGTCTTGTCTGAGAACTAGTGGTATTAAAAAACCACTGTTATTTTTATGTTCTAAAACCAAAACCTTCCTTTACTTGCCATGAAGGCTCAACAGTACTGACTGGCCGCTGTGTTATCCTCAGCCCACAAGCATCACTGGGTGCAGATATGGAGGGGCATGTGGTCAGCACACTGCTCTCCTGGCTGTACGTTAGTTTACAAGACTGGAGCCACTACTTCTCAATCAGGTAGCTCCTGTTTACCTCACAAGGGCTGAGTGCACCCTGCTTGCCAACAGTGCTCAATATACACAATGGTCACCAATCCAAGTGCTAGCCTAGCCTGACAGTGCTTAACTTTGGTGATCTGACAGGAACTGATGTTACCATTATGGCAAGGCCATTGGCTTGCTTATGTTCTAGTATTACTAAAAACATTCACAGTATAGTATTTTGTATTATTAGAATCTGATTACATTCAAAGTCAATTATGTTCAAGTAAATAGAAAAGCTGTACATCAGGCGGAACTAACGGCTAATGATAGTTTATAGCAGAGTCAGAAATAAAAGTAGTAATATTGTAGGAAGGCAATAGTAAAAAGGAAAGTATCACTCTGAACTCTGACAAGTGAGTTACTGGTGCCAGACAGATTGCAAATCTCTTCAGGTAGTACTGTGCAGACAATACAAAAGAATCCAATAATCAATAGAAAAGAGTCCAGGTTGGAATATAATGAATATTATGAAAAGGATAGATTGCTACTCACTATACAGTTGACACACTGTGTTGCGGGCAGGTATAATGAAAGGACTGTTTCACACTGAGCATTCAGCCAAAGCCTTCTTCTTCCAAAGAAAAACACACACACTAGTTCACAATTGCAAACACACTTCTTGTGCATATGACCACTACTCCAGCCACTCTGGCAAGAATTCTGCTGGAGCAGTTGGAGATAGTGATCATGTGTGCTTGAAGTGTGCTTGCTTGTATGAAAGTGTCTGTGTTTCCTGTCTGAAGAAGACTTTTCAATCTCTGCTGAACATCGCATAACATTTTCAAAAACTTATTTTACTGAATCATTGTTTCTTTCATCCCTAGGTTTCACTACCTTAAAGGGTGAAGGTACTTTCCTGTCATATACTATATCATAAGGTGAGAGTCAAGTCCTGAGAATCCAGTCATATTATGAATTTTCAAGTTTTATGCTGACATAATGAATGGAAGGTAGATGTTCGAATAGTTTTGATGAGTGTTCACATAATAGCTCAGTATTTTTGAAGCTGTGTGGTGCACATTATTATTTATTTATATATTATTATTTATTATACACTTAATAATTAATAATGAAGGTTGCAAAGTTTGAGAATATGAAAACTATCAGCTTCCTGTCTTTGTATAACTGTTGATTGAATTACCAATAATAAAATTAGAAATAGAAACAGAAATTACCTTTACATGAAAATTAAAGCAAAACAATGTTAGTTTCACTGTAAAGTAGTTTTTTGACTCATGTAAGTTAACATTTGTGATTACTAACTTTCATGGTTCAAGATCAGTGTTGCTAAATGGATTGATATGAAAAATAAAATTATATTATCAGAAATATAGTGTTCTGGTGGTCAAGTACATGCAAAATTATCTTTAGATGTGGAATATATAATTTAAGTATAAACATTAAATCAAGTCAGACAGAAACTTATATGGAATCGAACATTTCAACTGAAGTATGAAAGTTCTGGGGAGGCAATATTTATTACAAGGGGCACAGTGTAACTTTTGGATGGTGATATGAACTGGGAGAGGTGAGGTTCAATGTTGGGATTAGAATGTCTTTAGTTGGAGGAATTGGGGCAAAGAAGTGCTTCCATTGTAAGGACTGGGAGATGGAGAGTAGGTCTTTGAAAATTCCAACACAATTAAACTTGGGTGTAGGGCTAAAGATGAGGCCTTTGGATAGGAGTGAAACTGCTGTGGCACTGAGGTTCTTGATGGAAAGTTGAATAACAGTGTTTTGACTTTCCTTGGGTTCTGGATTTTGTGGGGCATAAGAAGGGAGTTTTTGAGGATGTGATGAATTGAAGAGGTTAGCTAGGCAATGTCTGGTCACTATGAAGTGTTGAAAAGGTGGTTCACAGTGTGGATAGGTAATGATGGATAGTGGTGCCTCAAGGTGAGAGTAGGATGTCAACAGATTGGAGAATTTGTGGAGGTGGTGTCTGGAACATTTCTCTAGGTGTCGGACTGCAAGGGTATCTAGTTCAGAGATGCATGTGGTAAGGATTACACATATTTTGTGGAGGGAGTAGAGGTGATTCTAGGATGCCTGTGGCAAGAAAAGGTTTTTCTGCAGTGCCAGATATGTGAGAGTAGAGACTGGTGGAATCCGAAAAGATAAAGGTCATTGTGAAAGGTAGAGTGGGATCCAGAGAAGGGGATTTTTATGGCTAGGCCACTGGTAGGGGGGAGGATTCCATGATTTAGACAGCATTTAAGGACTGAAATTGGGCCTGTTTTAGCTGGGAAAAGGGATACTTTTGTGAGCTGGTGCAGAAGGATGGAGCAGGAATCCATTAGAGTAGGGATGGAATGACACAGGAAATGATATTGGAAATGAGCAAGTTATCCTGATTTACAAACACTTTTCCTTTGGAGCGAAGGTATAGACACAAATTTGGCCACCTGCATGGCACCTACATATACCAACATGTTTATGGGCCAACTGGGGGAAACCTTCCTACCCTCCCACAATTTCCAATATCTTCATTGATGATATCTTCATGATCTAGTTTCAGGGCCAAGACACCTTATCCATATTCCTTCACAGCCTCAACACCTTTTCTCATATCCACTTTACCTCGTCTTCTTCTACTCAACATGGGTGGATGTTGACCTTCACCTCTCTGATGGCTCTGTCCACACCTCCTTCTGCATTAAAGCCACTAATCACCAACAGTACCTGCATTTAGGCAGCTGGCACACTTTTCACACCAAAGAAATCCCTCACATACAGCCTAGCCACTGAGGATGATGTATTCCTTTGCCCATTACAATGAAGATCTTCACAGATGGGAAATACACAGCAAACCTAGTCCACAAACATACTTACACTGCCATATAATAACACTCTCCCAATCCTCCCACCACCCACAAGAATCACTTACAAAGGAGTACCCCTCTCATCACCTAATACCATCATGGACTGGAACAACTGAAACACATCATTCACCAGGGCTTTGATTATATCTCATTCTGTACTGAAGTGAGGGACATCCCACCAAAATCCTTCCGACCCCTCCCACGGAGGTGTTTTGTCACCCAATCAACCTACACAGCATCCTGGCCCACCCCTATGCCACTCCCATTACCAGTCCTTTGCCACTAGTATCATACCAGTGTACCAGCTCGTGGTCTAGGGGTAGCGTCTTTGATTCATAATCAAAAACGTCTTGGGTCCCGGGTTCGATCCCCACAACTGCCTAAATTTTGATAAATAATCAGCATTGGCGGCCGAAGACTTCCGGCATAAGAAGTCAGCCTCATTCTGCCAATGGCCTTGTCAAAGAGGGTGGAGGAGCGGATAGAGGTTCAGGGCACTCTCTTGTCCTAGGAGTGGGAAATTGCCCCTAAAGGCGGAAGAATCAGCAATGATCAACGACATGAGGATGCAGAAGGCAATGGAAACCACCGCATTAAAGACACGTAACGTGTATCCACAGGACATGTGGCCTGTAATTGAAGAAGTGTCATGATGATCTCTCCATTGGCAAAAGATTCCGGAATAGTCCCTCATTCGGATCTCCGGGAGGGGACTGCCAAGGGGGAGGTCACCATGAGAAAAAGATTGAATAATCAACGACAGGATAACGTTCTACGAGTCAGGGCATGGAATGTCAGAAGCTTGAATGTGGTAGGGAAACTAGAAAATCTGAAAAGGGAAATGCAAAGGCTCAATCTAGATATAGTAGGGGTCAGTGAAGTGAAGTGGAAGGAAGACAAGGATTTCTGGTCAGATGAGTATCGGGTAATATCAATAGCAGCAGAAAATGGTATAACAGGTGTAGGATTTGTTGTGAATAGGAAGGTAGGGCAGAGGGTGTGTTACTGTGAACAGTTCAGTGACCGGGTTGTTCTAATCAGAATTGACAGCAGACCAACACCGACAACGATAGTTCAGGTATACATGCCGACGTCGCAAGCTGAAGATGAACAGATAGAGAAAATGTATGAGGATATTGAAAGGGTAGTGCAGTACGTAAAGGGGGACGAAAATCTAATAGTCATGGGCGACTGGAATGCAGTTGTAGGGGAAGGAGTAGAAGAAAAGGTTACAGGAGAATATGGGCTTGGGACAAGGAATGAAAGAGGAGAAAGACTAATTGAGTTCTGTAACAAGTTTCAGCTAGTAATAGCGAATACCCTTTTCAAGAATCACAAGAGGAGGAGGTATACTTGGAAAAGGCCGGGAGATACGGGAAGATTTCAATTAGATTACATCATGGTCAGACAGAGATTCCGAAATCAGATACTGGATTTTAAGGCATTCCCAGGAGCAGATATAGACTCAGATCACAATATAGTAGTGATGAAGAGTAGGCTGAAGTTCAAGACATTAGTCAGGAAGAATCAATACGCAAAGAAGTGGGATACGGAAGTACTAAGGAATGACGAGATACGTTTGAAGTTCTCTAACGCTATAGATACAGCAATAAGGAATAGCACAGTAGGCAGTACAGTTGAAGAGGAATGGACATCTCTAAAAAGGTCCATCACAGAAGTTGGGAAGGAAAACATAGGTACAAAGAAGGTAGCTGCGAAGAAACCATGGGTAACAGAAGAAATACTTCAGTTGATTGATGAAAGGAGGAAGTACAAACATGTTCCAGGAAAATCAGGAATACAGAAATACAAGTCACTGAGGAATGAAATAAATAGGAAGTGCAGGGAAGCTAAGACGAAATGGCTGCAGGAAAAATGTGAAGACATCGAAAAAGATATGATTGTCGGAAGGACAGACTCAGCATACAGGAAAGTTAAAACAACCTTTGGTGACATTAAAAGCAACAGTGGTAACATTAAGAGTGCAACGGGAATTCCACTGTTAAATGCAGAGGAGAGAGCGGATAGGTGGAAAGAATACATTGAAAGCCTCTATGAGGGTGAAGATTTGTCTGATGTGATAGAAGAAGAAACAGGAGTTGATTTAGAAGAGATAGGGGATCCAGTGTTAGAATCAGAATTTAAAAGAGCTTTGGAGGACTTACGGTCAAATAAGCTAGAAGGGATAGATAACATTCCATCAGAATTTCTAAAATCTTTGGGGGAAGTGGCAACAAAATGACTATTCACGTTGGTGTGTAGAATATATGAGTCTGGCGATATACCATCTAACTTTCGGAAAAGCATCATCCACACAATTCTGAAGACGGCAAGAGCTGACAAGTGCGAGAATTATCGCACAATCGGCTTAACAGCTCATGCATTGAAGCTGCTTACAAGAATAATGTACAGAAGAATGGAAAAGAAAATTGAGAATGTGCTAGGTGATGATCAGTTTGGCTTTAGGAAAAGTAAAGGGATGAGAGAGGCAATTCTGACGTTACGGCTAATAATGGAAGCAAGGCTAAAGAAAAATCAAGACACTTTCATAGGATTTGTCGACCTGGAAAAAGTGTTCGACAATATAAAATGGTGCAAGCTGTTCGAGATTCTGAAAAAAGTAGGGGTAAGCTATAGGGAGAGACGGGTCATATACAGTATGTACAACAACCAAGAGGGAATAATAAGAGTGGACGATCAAGAACGTAGTGCTCATATTAAGAAAGGTGTAAGACAAGGCTGCAACCTTTCACCCCTACTCTTCAATCTGTACATCGAGGAAGCAATGATGGAAATAAAAGAAAGGTTTAGGAGTGGAATTAAAATACAAGGTGAAAGGATATCAATGATACGATTCGGTGATGACATTGCTATCCTGAGTGAAAGTGAAGAAGAATTAAATGATCTGCTGAATGGAATGAACAGTCTAATGAGTACACAATATGGTTTGAGAGTAAATCAGAGAAAGACGAAGGTAATGAGAAGTAGTAGAAATGAGAACAGTGAGAAACTTAACATCAGGATTGATGGTCACGAAGTCAATGAAGTTAAGGAATTCTGTTACCTAGGCAGAAAAATAACCAATGATGGACGGAGCAAGGAGGACATCAAAAGCAGACTCGCTATGGCAAAAAAGGCATTTCTGGCCAAGAGAAGTCTACTAATATCAAATACCAGCCTTAATTTGAGGAAGAAATTTCTGAGGATGTACGTCTGGAGTACAGCATTGTATGGTAGTGAAACATGTACTGTGGGAAAACCGGAACAGAAGAGAATCGAAGCATTTGAGATGTGGTGCTATAGACAAATGTTGAAAATTAGGTGGACTGATAAGGTAAGGAATGAGGAGGTTCTACACAGAATCGGAGAGAAAAGGAATATGTGGAAAACACTGATAAGGAGAAGGGGCAGGATGATAGGATATTTGCTAAGACATGAGGGAATGATTTCCATGGTACTAGAGGCAGCTGTAGAGGGCAAAAACTGTAGAGGAAGACAGAGATTGGAATACGTCAAGCAAATAATTGAGGACGTAGGTTGCAAGTGCTACGCTGAGATGAAGAGGTTAGCACAGGAAAGGAATTCATGGCAGGGCGCATCAAACCAGTCAGTAGACTGATGAAAAAAAAAAAATAATAATCATACCACTGTTTCAGTTAAAGGTGCAAGACCTGCCTAACCTATCTACCCTGTGTGTCCCAGTCCAGTCCTGCCACAGGCTTATCCTACCCAATCAGATGCAAGACCACCTATGAAAGCAGTTATGTTGTATAGCAAATCCACTGTAAATACTGCACAGTTTTTTATGTCAGTATGACTATCCACTAGCTGTCCACTAGAATGATTGGTCACCACAAAACAGTAGCCAGGAACAGAATTGAACACACAGTTGCACAACATTCAGCTGAGCACGGCATGCTCAACTTCAGCAGCTGCTTCACAACCTGGGCCATCTGTATCCTTCCCTCCACCACCAGCTTCTCTCAACTGTACAGATGAGAGCTATACTTAACAATGCATCCTTTGCACCCTTAATCATCCTGGCCTTAATGTCAGGTCTCCCACTGTCCCTGTAACCCCTTCCTCTATGTTGTCACCTAATCCCTGTTCGTATCACCCTATTGCCTTTACCATGTGCCACTCCCCCCCTGCCCCTACAACCAAGCATTACATGTCTAGCCCATACACCGGCCAACACTCCCTTACACATTCCTAGCCAGCAAACAGAACATCTTCCTCCAAGCCACTACCCAGTCTCTCTCCTTCCCTCCTGCCTTTCTCTCCCTCTAACCACCCCACCTGACACTAACCACACAACAACTAGTTCCCTGCTGAAATACAGCATTGGCACTGTTAGTCCAGCCAGAACCATAGGGGCATAGGTGTGTGTGTGTGTGTGTGTGTGTGTTTCTCTGTGTATATTTTACTCTCTCCCATCAAAGAATAACTCCGTAAGCTAGCATGTTTTCTTTCGTATGTGTGTGGATGTTGACAGCTTGACACTTCTCTTTCTCAATGAGTAGTCTCCTTTAATCCAAAAGTATTTCCTTTTCTGTGGTAGAATAGTTCTGCTCTGCTTTATATAACTGTCTTGATGCATATGCCACCAGATTCTCTTTGCCATTTTCATTTTAGCAAAGAATATATCCAATTGCCAGATTTCTCATATCATACAATGAAATAAATTTCTTTCTGAAATCTTGAAACATTTTTACTAGTCTTATCATTAATGAGTGTTTCAAGGCCCATAATGCAGTTTCACAATTAGCTTACCACTAAAATTTCACTCCTTTTTTTAAATAACTGTTTCAATAATTCACCAATTGCACAAAATCCATTAACAATTTTCTTATTACAATTACAAAGTCAGAAAAGCAACTGAATCTGTTTTGTTATCCTTTGTGGCACAAAATTATGGACTGCTTAAGTCAGGTAAGGAACAGTTGTAACACCCTCCTGACCAATTACATCACCCAAATAATTACACCTATGTTCCTGTGAAGTGACACTTATTCACAATGAGTGACAACCTCATGGTACATGTAGTAGTAGTAGTAGTAGCAGTAGCAGTAGTAGTTTTACTCATCCATAGATCTCTTTTTACAAGGATATAGGACATGTCAAAGTATTTATAAGTTTAGATCAATTTACAATAAGCTAATTTGTATACACATATATTATTTACAGACTTCTAGTTACAGACAATCATTAGATTTACTCCTGGTATACAATACTTTATTTTACAAATAACTTATTAAATAATGTACTGCCACACTTTTTACTCATATCTCACTATCAGTCACTGCACACACTATACACACATTGTTTCATAACACTTCACTCACTACACACACACACACACACACACACACACACACACACACACACACACACACACAAACACCCACACACCCACACACACACACCGGTGATCTCTGGGCCATTTTTCTGTACCGAAACTTCCCATTTACTATCCTGAAAAACTGAGTCAGCATCTCTGCATAACGAGAGATGTTGAACTCAGAAATAGGAAGAGGTGTTATTATATTGTGCTATGCATAGCTTGAGGGTAAGTATTTCTAGAAAGGAAAAAAGAAGGAAAAACATAAAGTTAAGGTGTTATGTGGAATGTTGGATGTTTTGTAATCATTATTATTATTTATTTGTATAACATTTTTTATCAAACCCCTACTCTGTTTTATGTGAGTAATCCTTCATGTATAAAATGTATTGCATAACAGGTACTTTTTAGCTGCCTGTGTTTTTGCAATCTCTTTAATCTCTTTTGGTAATTTATTGTACAGCTTTATTCCTTTGCAGAAAATGCTGTTTTGAGTTTTATGTTTATTTTTTCTTGGTAAATGTACGTTGAGTCTATCTCTTGTTACATGGTCATGGACAGAGCTGTTTGTGCAGTAATTACCAACGTTGTTTTTGATGTGTACAACTGACTGGTAAATGTATTCACGTGGATCAGTTAAAATCCCCAGTGTTTTGAACAGGTCTTTACAATGAGCTCGACTAGTATTTTTGGTTATTATTCTTATTGCTCTTTTCTGGAGTTTGAGAATTGTGTTCTTATTTAGTGCATTTGTTCCTCAAAAAAGAATGCCATAGCTAAGTATTGAGTGTGCATATGAATAATATGTAACTAAAAGATACTGCATGTTACACACTGATGACAGGATTCTAAGGGCATAACATGCAGATGATATTCTGTTTGTGAGTACCTTTTTGTGTGTTCACACCACTTCAACTGAGAATCAATATTCATTTCTAGAAATTTTACATTTGTTACATAGTCTATAGAGGTGCCATCTACATTTAATTCAACATTGTCTTTTTTCCTCTTCAAGCTGAAATTCATAACATAAGTTTACTTTATGTTCAATGTCACTTTATTGCTTATTGGCCAATCATAGACTTCCTTGAGAGTTTCATTTGCTTTCTCAGCAAGGAGTTCTCTTGATTTCTCAGTGACTATAATATGGCTGTCACAAGTGAAGAGAATTTTTTCATTGCGAGTAACACTACTGGGAAAGTCATTGATGTATATCAGGAACAGCATTGGTCCTAATATGCTACCTTGTGGAACCCCTATATTAATGTATTTTGACTCTGATAAGTGTTTTACTAAATGTTTAGATCTATTTGAAGTATATGTTATCTCTACTCTTTGTACTCTATCTGTTAGGTATGATTCATTCATTCATTCATTGAGCATCCATTTTATCATATACAATGATATAGGAGTAGCCATATTACGTTATATGAGTTTGTAATTATACAATAAATTAATAACATAGGCCTACAGTGGTAAAACATGTATAAATATATATCTCATGCAGCATATAGTAGATAATAACAAAACAAACAACAATTAATTATTTATAGTGCATACATTTGTTTTTCAGATATGACTTATGATTATCATTGACCACTCTAGTAGAGAATAACAGAACAAACAATAATTAATTAATTATAGTGTGTACAGGCAGACTATTTTCATACATTTGTTTAAATATGAATTATCATTATCATTGACCACTATGTCACTATATTCTGCAAATCAACATCTGGCAACACTTCCATGTACTCCTGAAAGTTCCCTGCTCTAATGCTGAAACCAAGTGATCTTGATCCCAACAATGCCACATCATTTCCATCCGCTCCATATAACCTATATCATGCAGTCCTCAATCTGCTCCTATCTAGAAGGTCAGGACTGACTACTGACACATGAGCCCCTGCTCAAATGGCTCTGAGCACTATGCGACTTCTGAGGTCATCAGTCACCTAGAACTTAGAACTAATTAAACCTAACTGACCTAAGGACGTCACACATATCCATGCCCAAGGCAGGATTCGAACCTGCGACCGTAGCGGTCGCTCGGTTCCAGACTGTAGCGCCTAGAACCGCACGGACACTCCGGCCGGCTGAGCCCCTGTGTCCACCAAAAATATATATACAGTTCCACTTACTATGGCAACCAAAGGACTCTCCATCGTTGCAAAGGCTTTTGCAGTATTCCATTTTACTGGGCACACCATCCAATGATGAGCAATTTCCAATGGAAGTTAGAAATGCTTGTTCTGATGCTGTCCATTATGCTTTTTTTGTGACAACCACATACATGATGACTTATTACCCCACATTCAGAATACAGGGGTTCCCAATGTTGCTTCTTAATGTGGCCTGTGCATTCACATCTATAACTCTCTATCACAGAGGAAAAAATATCCCATTTATCTTGTCCCCATGACACAATGTCAACTTCTTCAAGTTATGTAGCCACTATATAATAGCAGAAATTAAGACTTTTGGGTTTTCCACTTACAGCTTTCTTGACATATCCTCTTTAATACATACCCAACAACATGTTCTAAGCTTCCTGCAAAATGATTTTATTTGCCTCCACATTTTGCATTAATTCATGGATATCTATGGTGGCCTTCTGAATTCTTCCTGCAAATGCTTCTACAATTTGTTGTGTTTTGCTGCAGACCATTAAGTCACTCTGTGAGAAACATTGCACTGCTATTGTGGCATCGCTGACAGAGAAACACCATTTCAAATTCTTCAAAAAGTCTGACTTGCTCATTCCCATATGGTACATAACATATGGTTTAGCTTCACTAACCAATCATAGCTTGGTCATATTTAAAGATCTTTCATTTAACTAATTTCCTAACTTTACAGCAGCCTTCAGATCACTAACCCTCTGTTGCTTTATCAACAAACAGAGTCATCAGGTTAGCCATAACACAATCAATCAAAGTAATGGGCACAGGAAATAATGCTTTAGCTTCTCTTTTTTTTTGGCATCTTGTCTATGCCCATTTATGGTTTGCTGATCATCTATTTCTCTATGCAACAGGTTGTTACAGTTTTGTAATTCAGTTATTTGATTCTGTTGGACTTCATTCACATCCCTTGTAGTCACTGCTCAGGTTTCTCCCATTTATGTAACCACCATCCAACAATAAAATAGCAAAAATTGCACACCAACATAAGCAGCTATGGCATATAGTATACCACTCCTTGCACTGTGTCATGGCTCAAAGAGGTTCAGAGTACCAATGCACTTCATGGCCATCACTTCTATTTCGCTACATACAGCTGACACTGCCTGCATACATAACAACTCATGTCCAGCCAAGCTGCTATATGAGCACCTCAGTGGTTACAATTAAACCTCTCTACAATTATCTCTAAACTGAGACAGATTTGAAGGCTCCTTTGACTTAACAAATTATGCTTTCAAGTTTCTGTGACAGTGAGGATGCCCTACCAAGGCTGCAAACAAAATAATCAAAAAGGCCAACACAAAAAAGTGCCCTTCTCTAGCATATACTCATACATTGCTGACGTGCAAGCTGCTTAAGTCATGTTGCCAAACCAGGCTGATCTCCTGGTACAGGAACAATGCCAGTGCAAGACGACTTTTCACACTGGATACTATGAGGTCAGACTTGACAATTTCTGACAGCATGTCTAATACCTGTGGTACTGGATGCTATATGGGTGATGATGGTAGGTTGTCATGGCCAGAACTTAGATTGTCCACCAACCCTGGGCACATGTAGTAGTGGCTAGGTATGAGATGGCCTGTCTAGTACCTGAAGGTCCTGATGAATTATCTTTCATGAAGTAAACATTTATCACTCAATGATACACAACTGTCTTGATTCATGGGATGTTTGCAGTGGTGGTGTGGTAGTGATGGTATAAGCCATGCCGAAATGCAATCAGTGCCCAACAACATAATGGAGTTGCTGGCTATGCCATAGTGGCATTGTTGTATACATTCCACTTGGTTGATGGCAGCTCAGCAAAGTGTGTAACCAAGGAACTCTTGATCACACCATAGACAGCACCCCAGAAGGCACCCAACAACTCTGCACCAAATGCATGTAGTCATGCTGAGCTACACTATAGCCTCCAAACAGGAAAAAGTCTGGCAGCATTGAAGCCTGCCTATAGGAACAGAGGTGGGCAGCAGTAGCACAATGATGGATGATGGTCTGCCTCTGGACCCACTGTTTAGGCCATGAGAAGGCCTGCTGGATGTTCCCCAGCAGTCTTGACTGAAATGGTGGTGCTGCAGGTCATGGTGGCTATGTCCCTATGTGGGACTTGCTGTTTCATCAGAAACTGTAGAGGGCTAGCTGAGTAGGAGATAGACTGTCATACATCCAATCTCCAGGCTGGATAGCTACAGACTGAATAAGTACTCCATCAGAGCAAATATAACACTTAACACAATATTACATGAATGTGTGCGTATTACATAGCAAACCTGTACACATGATTATAATTATTGTTTTAGCATAACAGAAGTGACAATTACATAAGCAAAACCTACACACAACATTTTATATTCATTACTATTAAAACTTTTACTGTGTAATACAACAATAATATAAATGTTATGCAAAATAAAAATCCTATTGCTTTGATAGTGGTTCAAGCTCAAATCTTTCTATACACTAATCTTACAAATTGAAAACATATAAATTATTTGAGTGAGGCTGGGAAGAATATCATACATAGTACCACACTTGACAAATTTGAAGGCTAATGGTTAGCAATTGTGGTACTTTTAATTTAATGGAATTCACCACAAGCAGGACTTCTAAGTGCAGGTTCTGTATTGCCTCACCATGAAGCAACAAATTTTATGAACCATCAGTGGCATAATGTGAGGGTAGACTTTGAGACTTAGTCTCCCCTGTATTTGTGCTTAAAAAAGATGCAATAGTAATTCATAAAAAAATACAAACAACTTTCTACTTAGAGCACTAAATGTGCGAAGTCATCAGTTTTGTAACCCGTGCTGCCGCACCCTCAGTATTGGTGCTATTGCCTGCTTGAGAGTCGACTACTCTCAGTCTCTGCCTCCCTTCCCTTACCTGGCTGTGTGCGCCTGCACTTTAATAGTATTCTTGGCTCTCCTCTACTTCCCTTCTTCTACGATGGCCAGTGCACTGTACTTGTTAGCAGGTATTGAGATTAGTCTCTGCCGCTTTTATGTTGGCTTTTAACACGGAAGTGAACAGTTGTGCGGTTTGTGTTCATAGTGATTCTTGTGTGATTTTAGTGCATATTTTCAGTGTGTCGCCAACATGAGTGAGCCAGCAACTAAACACATTATAGAATTTTTATTAAAAACGCCTGTTTCTACATTAATGTACGAAAAAAGGTGCGGATTGAAGGACAAACGACCTACTCCTATACTCAGTGTAGTTTTAAGTGAAGCCAAACAAAAACGCCCCCCTCAGGAGACACCGCCTCAACAAAACAATGTCCATGTGGACGAGGGGTTTGTGTGAACCAATGAAGTGGAGGGCTATGCTGGCAGTGGAGTACCTACCAGCAGCGCCTCCCAAGCCGGACAGGTCTCCATAGAGGATCCAGACAAAGTGTGTCTCACAATGTCCTGTCTAGTGTCCTGTCCTGTCCTTTACTGTCATATCCTATTCTGTTCTATCACATCCTATACACTCCCTTCCTTTCCTTTTTCTCCCTGTGACTGTGTGGCAACAGACACAGTCCCCTAATGTGGACAACGGAAGATCCTTGGAAACCAGGACAATGTTGATGCACATAGGCCTCATTGCGAAGGGATGGATAGAGTTCTGTAGTTGGGGTGAAGACAAGCTATCTAAGGGGTAATGCCCTGATATAAAACCTTGGCAGGTGTCCAGGCCATGAGGTGGCAGCCCCACCGGGACACTCGTGGGCTGTGGGCTGATAACCTGCACCACCAAAAAACACATATCACAGAAACTAAAAGGAGAAACAGCCAGATGGATCTTAAGGATATGACCCTTGGCCTGAAAAGGAAAACCTGTATTCTTTTTTGGAATGTAAGGACGTTGAGAGAGGCAGGGAGGCTAAGACAGGTCTAAAAAGAGAAGACCAAGGGGTACATGGAAGAGGACAGTGTAAAGGGAAGCAAAAAGAGTTGGCAAGACCTGGGCAGAATTGAGCCAAATGGCCAAAGACAGAGACAGATAGCGAGTTCTCCTGGATGTCCTACGCCCCCATAGGGGCCAAAGGAATTAAGTCAAGTAAGTCACGTCAAACAAAAACGCACTTTTCAGACAGCCTGGTACGAAAAGTATGCTTGACTGCAAATGCAGTTAATAACAGATTATATTGTTATATGTGTCTTCTGTTTGGTAGTGAAAAGGAATGATGCAAAGAAGGCATTTGTACAATAAAGAACTTTGACAGGAAAGCACAAAAGCATCAGATATCAAAACGTCATCTGCAGAACAAAGAATCATTTCAGTTATTGAGCAAAAGTAGAATTGAGTACGCCCTTTCTGAAGCTGCTCTTCTGACAGCAATGAAATACAACGAACAAGGTGCATCCAGCAAGACAGTATTGGTTCGTCTTATTCAGGCAGCTGTATTTCTTTGTAAACAAGAACTAGCCTTTCACGGCCATCGAGAAGACGAATCCTCCAGCAACAATCTGGAATTGTTGGAGTTACTAGCTCAAGGAGAGCAGTTAATCCAAGACCATCTGTCATCATCTTCAACCTTTAAAGGAACTTCTCCAGATATACAGAAAGATGTAATAGAAATGATAACTCTGGCAGTTAATGAGAAAATAAAATCTGAAATTCAGAACTGCAATTTCATTTCGATTCAGGCTGATGAAACATTAGACGTGTCATGCAAGAGCCAAATGAGTATAATATTCAGGTATTGTACTGCAGACAGAATTGAGGAAAGATTCGTTGGGTTTTACGATATTTCTGGAGATAAAACTGCTAAAGGTTTGTCAGACGTTGTTCATGCAGTATTGAAAGAATGGAATGTGGAAGGAAAAGTGGTACTCAAACATATGATGGTGTTTCAGTAATGGCGGGCAGAGAAAGAGGACTACAACAATTGGTGAAGCAGTTCTGTCCCTATGCGCTGTTTATTCATTGTTACGCACACCAACTGAATTTGGTAGGGGAAGGTGGGGGAATTACACGCATGTGGGTAATCCCACGCAGGCTGATTTACGCAGTTTGAATGGCGCAAGCTGTTCCCAGTTAGTGCTACACCCTGACGGCAGGAGTAATAAATACTACGCAGCTTACGCCAGCCATTTTCCAGTGTAATTGTTGGAGCAGTGAAGTATTGTTTATCTTTGGCGTGTCTCATGTAATTTTGGTCAACTGTATTTTGCAAGGTAAGTGCTACTATAAGTTGCTTTAATGTAATTCTTGCGTATCAACTTCTAACCCTAGATGAAACCTATAATTTAATTGCAGATTTGTCCCGCTATTTGTATTAGGTATCGAGTTATGCTTAGGTGAGTCATCGAACTTACAGTGGGGTAATGCCACGCAACTGTTGAAGTGCGTGGTATTCCCCCTTGCAGGTTATATTTTCAATACTAACGAGGATTTTTTTAAATTTCAGATGGGTAGATATTATAAAAGAAAAACCTAGAAAGCAAAATGGACGCAAGAGGAACTTTGTAAGGCTCTTGATGCCATCAAATCTGGAAGAAAAATAAAAGAAGTATCAAGAGCTTTTGGGATTCATGAAGCTATTCTGCGAACGAGAATGAACGTTAAAAATATCAAGGGTCCAAAACTTATTTTCGACAGAACAGCAAAATGAGATTAGGGATCATGTTTTTACAATGACGAAGCTGTTCTATGGCATTACATGCATCCAGCTGTGAAAGATCGCATTTGAGTATGCAGAGGCTAATAACATTGCAAACAATTTTGATAAGTCATCTAGGTTAGCTGGAAAGGATTGGCTAGATCTATTTCTAAAAACAAACCAAGTATCAGCATGAGAAAATCTGAAGCAACTAGCATTAACAGAAAACAGACATTTAATGAAGAAGAGGTTAATGCATATTTTAAAAACTTAGAACATTTCTTTGAAAAATATAAATTTAAAGAGGGGCGAGTGTTCAACGTCGATGAAATGGGCATAAATACTGTACAAAAGCCCTAGAGAATTTTGGCTCCTAAAGGTGTTAAACAAATAGGTGAGGCCACGTCTTGGGAAAGGGGGAAAAACGTGACTGTGATATGTTGTTTCAGTGCTGCTGGTACCTACATCCCCTCTATGTTTATCTTCCCCAGGAAGAGGATGTCAAATCTCTTAAGTAAAGGTGGACCAGTTGTTCCGTCAATGGCTGGTCCAATGAGTCATTATTTTTCGAATGGATCCAACATTTTCAGAACAATGTAAAGTCAACTATTGATGACCCTGTGCTGCTGATTTTAGATAATCACAGCAGCCACATTTCACTTGATATTTTTGAATTTTGTAAAAAAACATTCCATTGTCATGGTAACCATACCTCCACACACTTCTCACAAGCTTCAACTACTAGATGTTACATTCTTTTCTTCTTTGAAATCAGCCTTCGATCGTGAATGTGGCATGTATATGAAGTAACAGGTGTATCAAAAGATTACACCATGAGTTAGCAGAACTTTTTAATAAGGCATATATTAAGGTCGCTACCATGGACAAAGGGCAGTCAGGGTTTAAGGCATGTGGGATTTGCTCTTTGAATCCAAACAAATTTCAGCATGAGGACTTACAACAATGTGAGGTCTTCAGAGATGTTGTCCTTGAAGATGAAGAGGTTTCGAATGCAACAAATGAAAATGAAGTGGTTGTATCTACAAATGAGCCACATATCCCCAAAAGGAGTCACGAACAGATTCCTGGATCTTCAGCAGAAGATGTTCCACTCCTAGTAGGCCTAGCGGAGGTCACAACAGCATCAACTAAAAGTGCATATGTCAAGCACGTTAGTGTATTTGACATATCTCCTGTTCTAAAACAAAAAGTTCTTCCTAAGACGAAACAAGCTGACGGAAAGCCTAAGAGAATGTCAGTGATCCTTACAGAAACTCCGGAGAAGAATAAACTGCTAACGGAGTTATTAATAAAGAAACAAAAAGAAGCCATGAAAAAGAAAGCTGAAGGAAACAAGGAAAGAAATCTTAAGGATGAAGCAGATAAGCGCAGAAATCTGCAACTTAAAAAAGTCTCGAAGAAGAAACAGACATTATATAAGAAGAAACACCACCAAGAAGATGGAAGTGGCAGCAAGGATGAGCTAAATCTGGACTTGCAGAACATTTGTGATGACGATGAAATGGATGATATTGATCCATTAGCGATTTCAGAAGATGTCTGTTTGGTTTGTGAAGAGTTTGGGAAAGATGGAGAACTATGATACCGATGTATTTCTTGTAGTAGATGGAGTCACGAAGAATGTAGTGGCTGGAACACTCCAAAAGGTTACTAAAGTGCGCGTCATATATCTTGGCGGCCGAGTTTAGGTTCGTTCTGCGCATCTGACATCACAAAACACAGTCAGCCAATGAACAGAGAACGACGTTGCCAGATCTTGACAACAGTGCAGAGCACGGACGAGTGTCTTCAGTTTTAGAAACGTTCAGTCATAAATAAAGTAATAGAACAAAAGCAATGTCTTGATAGCAGACTTTCTTTTACAGAAAGTTTGGAAAAAGCATTCTTTATACCAATTGCTTCATATTCTATTAATTAATTAAACCAAACAAGCAATAAGACTCCTAATTCAGGCGATAGCAAGGAAAGGTGTTTGTTTCAATCTCACGAAGTGCTTTTTCGCAATAAAGAACAGCGGTAATTGTTTCTTTCCTATTGTACTTCGACGAGGCATGAGTAATTCAGAGTCATACCAACAGTGTTTATAAGTAGTTGCGTGAGGTGTTAGAGTCCTTATGGAGTTACGCTGTTTGGTGAGCAGAGGTAGCGGAACGGTTAAGGTATTGGGTTGCCAAGTGAAAGGTTATGAGTTCAAACCTTGTGCGGTGCTTAGTATTTTCTTTATTTAAAAACAATATTGGAGTGCCTTACTTCACGAATTTTATTCGTTTGAATGAAATTTCTAGTGCTTTGCCTCTTCATTAACTTTTTCGCTGCTGCAGACACGTGCTCCCCGCATTCCGCGCTGTGCGCGATTTTGTCATCACTGCACTTCTCGCCTGTGCAGACACATGGTGTTCCCACTGCTTTGACACACTTATCATTCGATTTCACAAAAACTATGTGGCCAAAAAATTTGATTTTTACACGTCTTCTTGCCTGATACCTTCCCCCCGTAAATGACTTAATTTTGTTTTGATGTGCAGCAGTAAATGTAGTATACCATTGCACGAAATTTTGAAGAGTTTGCAGAGGTAAAAGTCCATAGCGTATACTTTCCGTATGGTCGATTTTAGTTGCCACAATGTTGAGAATGAAATGTGGACAAGATACCTAAATTTCATATAATATTTTCTGTATAACAATATATCATTTAATTTAAGTACCACATAGGTGTCGTATGTAATATTGAGAAATATTCCGTCTTTCGCGACCGTAATAAAAGTTTTATATTCATACGGCGAGTTTGGCTTTATTTTAAAGCACTTCCATCGGTGAAAGGTATGGCACATACACAATGGTATTCATGTTCTATTTCTTGTTTTTGTTCCACAGTCGCAGTTTTACCAATGGTATTGAAATATATCCCTCTTCTGCAACTGTAATAAGCGACTTATTTAGACCAGACACGTTTCTCTCTTTTGAAGCATCGTAAGAGGAATGTATTTTGTGGCTTCCATTGCCAAGTCACCTTTCGTAGTTTTGTGCTGCGGTAGCACAATATTCAACGTTTGTGTTGGATCATCAGCGTTTTAGCAAATAAATGCTGTTTGTGTGTGCCACACACAAAATTATATTTGACATAGCTCTGAGCACTTCACTGACAGACGGTATATTCAAGTCCTAATGTTTTTGTAAGTGCACAGTTTTGTTTAATGTATTTTGTCTACTTCCTTTTGATTGATTGAAGTGCTTTAAAATAAAGCCAAACGTGCCCAGTGTAAGTAAAACTTTTGTTACAGTTGCGAAAGGTGGAATATTTCTCAATATTACATACGACACTTATGTGGTACTTAAATTAAATGAAATATATAGGTATCTTGTCCACATTTCATTCTCAACATTGTGGCAACTAAAATCGGCCATACGGAAAGTATACTCTATGGACTTTTACCTCTGCAAACTCTTCAAAATTTCGTGCAAAGGTTTACTATATTTAATGCTGCATAATAACTGCGTTTAACATCGAAACAAAATTAAGTCATTTATGGGGGGAAGGTATCAGTCAAGAAGATAGGTAAAAATCTAATTTTTGAGCCAAATAGTTTTTGTGGAATCGAATGATAAAAGAGTGTCAAAGCAGTCGGAACACAATGTGTCTGCACAGGTGAGCAGTGCAGTGACAAAATTGCCCACAGCGCGGAATGCAGGGAGCACGTCTTTGTAGCAGCGAAAG
Organism: Schistocerca serialis cubense; assembly: GCF_023864345.2. Lineage (NCBI taxonomy): Eukaryota > Metazoa > Arthropoda > Insecta > Orthoptera > Acrididae > Schistocerca > Schistocerca serialis. The sequence goes on from NC_064646.1 coordinate 361,288,821, forward strand.
GGTTAATGCGGCCGTGGTGGCTTTACTTCATGAACTGCGCGCTCCCCCCTACACGTAAGCTTGCGAACTATGCTATACTATGGCGCTGCTTCTATTGGCGCGTGCGTCGTGTGCAACTGGCAACGCAGCAATCTCCAGCGTCTGGGCGGGCATGCGCGAGCCGCCAAGATAAAAGAATTGAACTATAGTGCGATCTTTGCTGTATGAGAAAATGAACTCTTTTCGCATCAATAAAAATGTAAAAAACGAAAATTATTAGAGATGTTTGTAGAATTATATTATTTCGTTCTTAAATATACTGTTTACTGTTTGTAGTAACTAATAATCAAATAAAAATAGCAAGTATTGTACATTTTTATGGTTTGTTTGTTTTACGTGTTATTACCCAATACGTTGCGTGTCATTACCCTCAGGGGTGGGGAATACCACGCATTTGCAATTTTTTTTATTTTAATGTTCAAAATTAAGGTACTGTTTATAACTATTTACAGACGATTGGAATATGTAGAGAAATGCCCAGTGTATGGTATGTACTTATTTTCGTAGGTTTTAATGACGTAAAGAATGGTTCACATCGATTTTTCCTTAGGTGCATGTATTTACCCCACTCTCCCCTACTCTTACATGCCTCCAAAATCATACGACAAGTAGGCCTACGCATGTTTGTAAGTGAGCTTACTGTATTCCATTTGTTTTTCAGCAAATAATCAAAACGAACTGTTTTGATAACTGAGAAAGGATTTAAACTGCCATATGCAAGCAACACTCGCAGGAACTTTCGTTCCAGGGCAGTTTCAACAACATCTAGTCATTTCTCAGGGCTATATAGTGTTTTTAATTATATATTTGACGATACAGACTCTCAGTGGGACCCAGAATCTTTGAGCTGTGGTGTGGGAATGAAACGACGGATGGATGATCCTACGTTTGTCTACTTGCTTTGCTTCTACCGAGGGTGCTTTGTTTATGTTGATCATCTCTTTAATGTTCTTCACTCAAAATCTGTCAGTATAACTGCTTGCCACGACGAAATAATAACTGTTTTGAGGAACTTACGACAATTAAGAACGGAAACATTCGTTGATGAATGCATTAAATGCAGCTTGTGTTTGAATGGCAACTTATCATTCTATGACAGTCAAAAGATACCTCTCAGGGCACTAACTTACGAGATACTGGATTTGCAAATTGTTCAGATGGAAAGAAGGTTTCAAGACTTTCCCCAAATTCAGTTTGTTGAACTTTTGAATGATAAGTGTTTCCTGAACTATCAAAAAGAATTCCCAAAGTTGAAACTGCTTCATTTATCAGAACAGTACCCTTTTTTCAAACAAGAACAACTTGAAAATGAACTGTGTATCATATACGATGATGAGAAAAAACACTTAGTTCCAAGAATCCTCTTAATGTGCATTGTCAACAATGATTTAGACTCCGTTTATGAAGAAACAAGGAAGTTCCTGAGTTTGGTTTTGACCCTACCCACAACTGCAGCAAGCAGTGAACAAAGCATGAGTACCTTTAAACGAGTGAAGAATTATTGAAGGAATTCAGTGTCCGACATCTGGCTGTCGTCTTTGAGCACGTTAGCAATAGAAAAGACACTACTTGGAGAGGTATCCAGAGATCAGATCTTTGAAGACGGAGTTATAGGCTTATTTGTGGAAAGAAAAGACAGGCACATTGCACTTGTGTGCAAGAAAATATAAGTGCTTCTTCTCTTGCTGCTGGAGTTCTACAAATTTGTCATCGTTTCTTGAACAAGTTAGTTATTATTATTATTAGTGGCTGTGGTAGTGGTAGTAGTAGTAGTTGTTGTTGTTGTTTTATTTGATCCATTTTGTTTCATTTGTTTAAATTATTGTTTATTGTACTATTATGTCTCCCTATAATAACTGCAGAGTCTCCCCTACCTTTACAACTACACTACGCCACTGTGAACCATGTGCTAAGTTTAGTTTCATATAGAGTTAAATAACCTGGGAAAGTTCCTTTTCAATTAACCTCTCACCAGGGATTTTGCTGTAGAATAAATACTACAGTGACTTCTCTTGCACTTTACTGCCTCAGTGCAGATGAAAGCATACCATTTCACAATAATCCTGATAATTAAACAAGAGATAATTGAATAATTGAATCATATACAACGATTTAGTTGAATCGAGCAAGAGAGTTTTTAACATCCATTAGATCTCTGACAAATCTCACAACAGAAGCATCTTCCTTTCCTTCCTCCCTAAAGTCACAGAACAAAGAATTAACTCACATCACAGATAACCCTGAGCACAATATGCTCCTAAATACACTTTGCAACTGACATTATCTCTAGTGCATAGTGAATATGAAAAATACCAACAGGAGTAGAAATCTTAAAAAATCTCTATAGCTCTGCTGTCTTTCTTCATGCAAGACTTTTAGTGTTTATGGAAATAATTTTTAGGAAAAAAGAAAGAAAATGGTTCTTGTATGTATTACATAAATTACTAAGAATGTCATATCTCGTGTTTCACTTGCACTGAATAAGTGAATACTTCATAATGTTAAATAATACATATTAAATCATTTTGGTTAAAATGAATGATTGGTTATCCTTGTAGAATATTTCATAAATGTTTAGTTTTTATAGACAATGTAATTTAAAATCAAAGTTAGTGATGAAATCACTTTTACAATCTAACTACAGAATTAAAAATTAATGACGCATAAAAATTTTGAGTTTGCAGCTTTTTAGAATGTCATACACTAGGATTGGTAGCTTACAGTGGCTTTTTACTGCTACTGGCCCAAGATTGGCTGATAGAATTAATTTACACAAAGGTTACGAGCTATGTGGGGGAAAAAAACAATTCAAGATAACAGACAGTGAAAGGCTTGTGCACAAAGCAACAGACAGCATCCCCATTCAGCGCATGCATGCTGAAAAGTTTCAGAAATAAGTCTTTTCCAGGGACGTGAAAATAGATAAAAGCCTTGAACGTATAATCCAAAATTTACAATCAGATAGTTCAGGCATGAACTCAGATAGCAGACTGTATTACGATGTAGACTTTGAAACAAAGTTATTATGCGATTATGACGCAACCCAGTCGGATACTCTAGAACTGTTCAAATTCAAAAGTTATTATCTTCCTTGGTTTTAAAGACTCGTGGTTTAAAAACGTATTTGTCAACATATCAACTGAATACACAGTACATGAGCATTTTCTAGCTTTTATTGATGAGGAATATGTAGCCTGTGAAGCATTCAGACTATAATGTTCAACACATTGCCCAAGGAGAAGTTAAGCTTTTCCCAGCCTGTTGTATTACTTGCGAGAATGTGGCTGGATAAATTCGTAAAAAAATCCAGTATTTCGACGCGTAAACCCATGTTATTTTCGCGGCAGGAATTGGAAAATGCCTTAAAATGAAAGGAAGGGTTACCTGTCGAGATATTGGTGGTTTTCGACGTTATTGGTCAGCTTTCAAATGGTTCAAATGGCTCTGAGCACTATGGGACTTAACATCTATGGTCATCAGTCCCCTAGAACTTAGAACTACTTAAACCTAACTAACCTAAGGACAGCACACAACACCCAGCCATCACGAGGCCGAGAAAATCCCGGACCACGCCGGGAATCGAACCCGGGAACCCGGGCATGGGAAGCGAGAACGCTACCGCATGACCACGAGATGCGGGCTCGGTCAGCTTTCCGTCGACTCATTCACAGAAGGTGGATAATTGTCAGTTTGTCCAGTGTAATGTTGAACTAGTTAGTTTAAACTCATAATGCCTGTTGACACTGAAAAATATGAGAATATACTGACAGTTTTTGCGATACCATATTCCACTAGCGTTTGGTACCAGTAGCTCTTCTTTACACATAGTGATTTACACTGAACTGCAGCGAAACACACCCCTATATGTGCATTACAGACATTTAAAAAATTATATGGAGTAGAACCAGTTGTCCAACAAATATAATGATTTAGGTTTGAATTTGAAGTTTATTTTGTTATGTGTTACATTCTTAGTTATAATATAGTACAAATCGCAATAAATGGCAATTGTTGCAACTATTTTCGAAGATTTTATTGTTAGACAATCGTCGTTTCGAGAAAAATTGTATTTGACGTCTTCACAAAGCTGTATCAACTGTTCTCGCCTTCCAACGTCAGACAGACAATTGCTGTGGAGCAGTGGATACAACCTCAAGACTCACAAGTAAGATTTCTCTCATGTAGAAGACTGATCGAAATCGGTTTTAAAAGGTATTATTCCCTCATAGATCTGAACGTATAATACGATGTACCAAAGACAAATGAACCTGATTGTTGTCCGCAGCAACACTATTCAGCAACACGGGCTTTGTTTCCCTGTTCTGTGCCACCACGCATGCGCAAATCTCATCCCCTCCACGCTTCCCTATTGGTCCGCCCCTATGCGCATAAGCGCCATCTTGCATGAAGTGGGCTATAGCGCCACTTTTATGTGACTGGCGCGAAACTGGAATGGACGTTATCCTCTAGATGTAGAAACACGCCTACCAACTTTCGTTTATGTCGCTCAGCTCCTTCTTGGTGTTCCTATATTTTTTCCGTCAGTGTACTTTAAGACAGATATTGTGCACACTGAGTTGGCAGCAGTAGCGTAGTTGTTCAGTGGTCAATTCCTTTTGCTATGCATGTGCAATATCTTACATTTATTTCTGTTCGGGGTCAACAGCCACAGCCTGCACCATTCATTAATCCTCTGCAGGTCATTCCACAAATCGAGACTGTTATCTGGCGTTGCTGCTTTCTTATAGACATCTGCATCATCGGCAAGCAGTCTTAAAGAGATTCCAACGCTTTATACTTGATCCTTTATATACATTGTAAACAGTAACACTCCTTGGGGGTACTGCTCCGTTAAAAGCGACGTGTTGAGTTCTGTGTGCAAGGAGTTCTTGACTCCTGTCATAAATCTGGTCCAGTACTCGGTAAGCTTGTATTTTTTTCACTAAGCAGCAGTGTGGGACAGTGTCAAACGCCTTCCTGAAGTCAAGGAACATAATAGGAACCTGAGCGCCGTTGTCTACAGCACTATGAATCTCATGGAGGGACAGAGCGAGCTGAGTTTCACAAGATCTCTGTCTGCGGTCTTTCCACAAACACCCTCAGCCCCACCGAAGTTTCAGTCCTATTCAAAGGGCTCACCTTCAGTCCTACACCTAAATTTAACCATGCTGGACTTGTCAAAGACATACTCTCTTTCACCCGATCCATTCAATGGAAACACTTTCTTGCTGTCAATCCCTCCAACGAAAACCAACCTAATTCCAACTCTGAACTCTGCCTCTCCCAGTTCATATCGTCATCCGTGATCCTGCCCCCCTCCCACTTAACCACCCACAGTCACCTTCCAGGAATTCCTTACCTCCAACTTAGCCTCACTGTCCTTCCTTAGGCCCCTTCCTCAGAACACTAGCCTTTCAGCAGAAGAAAGAATAGCCATGCACAATCTCAAAACAAATCCTGACCTAATTGCCATACGTGCAGGCAAAAGTTCCACCACTGTTGTTATGAATTGCAATGACTACCTGGTGGAAGGCCTACGCCAGTTACCTGACTCCTCCACCCATAAACTCTACGAGAGTGATCCCATACCAGAAGTCCCGCACAACCCCCAATCCCTGCTTAAAGCCTTAGGTTTTTCCCAGAATATCTCCCATGAATCCATTTCCCTCCTCACCCTCATGACACCCAGCACACCCACCTTTTACATGTGCCCCAAAATACAAATATGCAGCAATGCTGGGCACCCCATTGTGGCTGGTTATTTTGCCCACACTGATAGATTTTGGCGCTCGTTACTAACAACCGATTGCTCATAACCTAGCCTCCCACATCGAAGACAGCAACCAATTCCTTCAGTAATTCTCCACCATCCCCAGACCTTTACCTCCTGGATCTCTACTCGTCACTAGTGACGCCACCTCCCTATACACCAACATCCCTCATGCCCATGGTCTTACTGCTATTGAACACTAAACTTCCTTCAGACTCCAAACCCACTGCTATGTAGCACTGCTATGGTCACCTGCATGGCATCCTCCTATGCCAACCTACCTATATGCCATCTAGAGGAGAGAATTACAATATCTGCTGGAGGTAATGAGCAGTCTAATAAGTGCAGAATATGGACTGAGAGTAAATCGAAGAAAGACGAAAATAATGAGAAGTAGGAGAAATTAGAACAGCGAGAAAATTAACATCATAATTGATGGTCAAGAAGTAGTTGAGGTTAAGGAATTCTGCTACCTAGGCAGCAAAATAACCTGTGACGGACAGAGCAAGGAGGACATCAAAAACAGACTAGCACTGACGAAAAGGCCTTAGGTCCGCAGCTCGTGGTCGTGTGGTAGCGTTCTCGCTTCCCGCGCCCGGGTTCCCGGGTTCGATTCCCGGCGGGGTCAGGGATTTTCTCTGCCTCGTGATGACTGGGTGTTGTGTGCTGTCCTTAGGTTAGTTAGGTTTAAGAAGTTCTAAGTTCTAGGGGACTGATGACCATAGATGTTAAGTCCCATTGTGCTCAGAGCCATTTGAACCATTTGAAAAGGCCTTAATTTGAGGAAGAAATTTCAGCATTGTGTGGTACCTGTAGTGAAACACGGACTGTGGGAAAACCGAAACAGAAGAGAATCAACGCATTTGAGATGTGGTGCTACAGGCGAATCCTGAAAATTAGGTGGACTGATAAAGTAAGGAATGAGGAAGTTCTGCGCAGAATTGGAGAGGAAAGGAATATGTGGAAAACACTTACAAGAAGAGGGGACAGGATGATTGGACATCTGTTAAGACATCAGGGACTGACTTCCATGGTACTAGAGGGAGCTGTAGAGGGCAAAAACTGTAGAGGAATACAAAGATTGAAATGCATCCAAAAAGTAATTGAGGATGTATGTTGCAAGTATCTCTGAGATGAAAAAGTTGGCACAGGAGAGGAATTCGTAGTGGTTTGTATCAAACTAGTCGGAAGACTGATGACTCATATAAAAAAAGAGGAGACCTTCCTAGCCTCCCGAAATGTCAAACCACTAGTCTGATTCATGTTCATTCACGATACCTTCATGATCTGGACTCAGTGCCAAGACACCCTATCTTCATCCCTTCACAATCTCAACACCTTCTCTCCCATCCACATCACCTGGTCCTTCTCACCTTTCTGGAAGCCGACCTAATCCTCTCTAATGGCTCTATCTGCAGTCTGTCCACATTAAACCCACCAACCACCAACAGTACCTGCATTTCAACAGCTGCCATCCCTTTCAAACCAAAAAATTCATCCCATGCAACCTGGCCACTTGGGCGTAATGTCTGGAGAGCGGGGTGGCCAGGGTGTTGGACCGTTCCTTCCAATCCACCGACCTGGACATTACTCCCCTCTCCAGACATTACGCCCCTTGGCTTTTTTTTCTGGGGCTATATCAGGAACAGAGTCTTCGTCACACCAGTTGCTGACGTCGACGAACTGAAGGCTAGGATACAAGCTGCTGTGGGTACTGTGACAGAACACATGTTACGAAACACCTGAAGGGAACTGGAATACCGCCTCGACCTTCTCCGAGATACCAAGGAAGCACATGTTGAGGTTTACTAACCTATGTGATGGCATCAAATGTAAATTATTATGTCAACGTTTATTCTGTAATAAATTGTTATAATCAAGACAAGACTTTGTGCTCACCGTGTACGATACCTGTAGTGCTCACCCTGTACCTATGAAAGTTCTCATTATGATATTTTTTCTCTATTGCACTATGTTCCAGTGTTAATGTTGTAATGATCACACATGTTCAGTCGTGGGTGAAGCAGGTGGTAGACTTCGGTTTATTGATAAAATACTGGGGAAGTGCAGTCAATCTACAAAGGAGATTGCTTACAAATCACTCGTGCGACCTGTTCTAGAATAATGCTCAAGTGTGTGGGACCCATACCAGATAGGCCTAGCAGGACATATTGAACATGTACCGAGAAGGGCAGCACGAATAGGAATCTGTAGGAGAGTGTCACAGAGACACTGAAGGAACTGAAACGGAAGACTCTTTAAGATAGACGTAAACTACCTCGAGAAAGTTTATTAATAAAGTTCCAAGAACCTCCTTTAAACGATTACTCTAGGAATATGTTACAGCCTCCAATGTGTCGCTCACATAGGGATCGAAAAGATAAGATTGGAATAACTACTGCACGCACAGAGACATTCAAACAATCATTTTTCCCACGTTCAATAAGTGAATGGAACAGGAAGAAGCCCTAATAACACAATCGGACGTATCCTCTGACATGCACCTCACATGGTTTTCAGAGTATAGTTGTAGATGTAGATGTAGATGCAATTTATGCTTAAGGTTAAACAATGATAAGTATTGTAAGTGTTCGTATCGTGAATCCCTTTAGTGCTGGTAATATGAGACTCCAAAAAAACTTGGAAATCTGTGGTAAGTTCTGTGGGACCAAGCTGCTGAAGTCATCGGTCCCTAGGCTCACACACTACTTAATCTAACTTAAACTAACTTAAGCTAAGGACAACACACACAACCATGCCCGAGGGAGGACTCGGGCGCAGGAGGAAACGTAAAAGAAAAAAAAAATGGTTCAAATGGCTCTGAGCACTATGGGACTTAACTTCTAAGGTCATCAGTCCCGTAGAACGTAGAACTACTTAAGCCTAACTAACCAAAGGACATCACACACATCCATGCCCGAGGCAGGATTCGAACCTGCGACCGAGACTGTAGTGCCTTTAACCGCTTGGCCACCCCGGCCGGCCGTAAAAGAAAAACTTGGGATAAACGAGACGTTGTAAGAGCTTTACAGGCACTATCAGAGAAAAGAATGAGTCTAAAAAAGTCAGAAAAATCGTTTCTTGTGCCTAGAGCAACTCTAAAAAGGCTGTTTAGTCTTAACTTGTCTGTAGAAGAAGCAGTTAGTTGAGAAAACGGAAGGAAGCCAATTTTGTACGCTAATCTGGAAGACGAAATTGTTAAATATTTAATTATAATGGAATAAATTTTGTGGCCTCATACGAGACGATGTGCGGCTTTTAGCTTTCCAGTTATGCAAGAAAAATGGAGTCTCACATCCATTCAGTCATGAAGTTGCAGGACGGGCTTGGTTAGACCATCTCATGAAGCACCACAGAAGTGTTCTGTCTATCCTAAAACCTTCAGAAATTTAACATTTTCGTGCTAATGGTTTCACTAAGGGAACTGTAAAAGCATTCTGGAGGCTAAGTCTGATAAACGAAAGTATCCAACCGATCATATTTTCAATGTGGATCGAACAGGCATATCCATCGTGCATAGCAAGGTTCCTCGAGTGTTTGGTATCAGAGGCAGACGGCAGTTTGGCGCTTTTAGTGCTGCTGGCAGAGGGAATCTCATTACTGTTGTATGAGTACCGGAGTATCATTTATCCCACCACAGATAATTTTCCCTAAGAAAAGCATGGCAGAGATTTTAATGAAAGGAACCCCACCTGGTACCATTGGAAGACGCCATCCGTCTGGATGAATCCAAGGAAATCTGTTTACAGACTGGTTCAAACACTTTATTAAGAAGACCAAACTCACAGCAGAAGATCTTGTCCTCCTAATTATTGACGGACATAACATACACACAAAAAATGTTGCTGTTGTTGATAATCACATTACCATCATAAACCTTCCCTCTCATTCCACCCAGAAAATACATCTACATCTACATTTATACTCCGTAAGCCACCCAACGGTGTGGGGCGGAGGGCACTTTATGTGCCACTGTCGTTACCTCCCTTTCCTGTTCCAACCCTTGGACAAGATATTTATGGGCCCATTGAAACTCTATTGTAGTGAAACTATTCGATATTGGATGTGCCGTAATGACAGACCACTTGGGTCACACGACGTTGCAGAACTACACTCCTGGAAATGGAAAAAAGAACACATTGACACCGGTGTGTCAGACCCACCATACTTGCTCCGGACACTGCGAGAGGGCTGTACAAGCAACGATCACACGCACGGCACAGCGGACACACCAGGAACCGCGGTATTGGCCGTCGAATGGCGCTAGCTGCGCAGCATTTGTGCACCGCCGCCGTCAGTGTCAGCCAGTGTGCCGTGGCATACGGAGCTCCATCGCAGTCTTTAACACTGGTAGCATGCCGCGACAGCGTGGACGTGAACCGTATGTGCAGTTGACGGACTTTGAGCGAGGGCGTATAGTGGGCATGCGGGAGGCCAGGTGGACGTACCGCCGAATTGCTCAACACGTGGGGCGTGAGGTCTCCACAGTACATCGATGTTGTCGCCAGTGGTCGGCGGAAGGTGCACGTGCCCGTCGACCTGGGACCGGACTGCAGCGACGCACGGATGCACGCCAAGACCGTAGTATCCTATGCAGTGCCTTAGGGGACCGCACCGCCACTTCCCAGCAAATTAGGGACACTGTTGCTCCTGGGGTATCGGTGAGGACCATTCGCAACCGTCTCCATGAAGCTGGGCTACGGTCCCGCACACCGTTAGGCCGTCTTCCGCTCACGCCCCAACATCGTGCAGCCCGCCTCCAGTAGTGTCGCGACAGGCGTGAATGGAGGGACGAATGGAGATGTGTCGTCTTCAGCGATGAGAGTCGCTTCTGCCTTGGTGCCAATGATGGTCGTATGCGTGTTTGGCGCCGTGCAGGTGAGCGCCACAATCAGGACTGCATACGACCGAGGCACACAGGGCCAACACCCGGCATCATGGTGTGGGGAGCGATCTCCTACACTGGCCGTACACCACTGGTGATCGTCGAGGGGACACTGAATAGTGCACGGTACATCCAAACCGTCATCGAACCCATCGTTCTACCATTCCTAGACCGGCAAGGGAACTTGCTGTTCCAACAGGACAATGCACGTCCGCATGTATCCCGTGCCACCCAACGTGCTCTAGAAGGTGTATGTCAACTACCCTGGCCAGCAAGATCTCCGGATCTGTCCCCCATTGAGCATGTTTGGGACTGGATGAAGCGTCGTCTCACGCGGTCTGCACGTCTAGCACGAACGCTGGTCCAACTGAGGCGCCAGGTGGAAATGGCATGGCAAGCCGTTCCACAGGACTACATCCAGCATCTCTACGATCGTCTCCATGGGAGAATAGCAGCCTGCATTGCTGCGAAAGGTGGATATACACTGTACTAGTGCCGACATTGTGCATGCTCTGTTGCCTGTGTCTATGTGCCTGTGGTTCTGTCAGTGTGATCATGTGATGTATCTGACCCCAGGAATGTGTCAATAAAGTTTCCCCTTCCTGGGACAATGAATTCACGGTGTTCTTATTTCAATTTCCAGGAGTGTATTTGGCAAGGCGTACCTAAAGAGTAAAACTGGAATAATTGCTGCTAGTGGTCTCAGAGTGACATGAATTTGCCCCTGCGACAGACTATTTTTTGGTGAAGCCGATTTTGCTTTCTCTGGGCGCAACATGACACAGTTATATCTACAAAGTCTTCAACACAACAGCGGAATGTTTTCTCCAAATGATATAACTGCCACTCATTTTTTGAAGAGGTGAAATCTACGAATTCTACCGTTGGCGCCACAAATAATTCCAATCAGAATATTTCGCCATATGCTAGGAATATGGCTGGTCCCTCCGGACTTTCTACATCAGTGGAACCTAAAAAAGCTGTTGCAACTGGAGACATTTGGTTCATTCGGAAACCCAAGCAAAAACTGACAAACAAAGGTCCTAAGTCTGTAGAAGCGCCTTAATAACGTCATCTCCATATAAACTGGCGTTAGTTAATGCAGAATAGAAGAGAGCAGATAAAGAGTGTAAGAAGAAATTCAAAGAAGAAAGACAGAAAAGGAAACAAACTTATGTGAGAAAGTGTAGGTAGGAGTGTGCAAGAGGAAGGATGTCACACGCAAGTGAAGAACAAGAAATGAAAAAAAAAAGGCTCCCAGAAGCCCTGCAAGGAAAAATTTCTTCTGTCCTCCAAAGATTCTGATGATGAGTCATGCCACTGAAACACACATTCGGGTGAGTCCGATTCTGAAATTTCATTTGGTGTTAGCAAGCCTATCAGTGACGTCACTGCTTGTCTCTTTTGTGATGCGATGCATACGGCGAACTGTGTGTGCAATGTGTGTATGTTCTGTGAAATGTGGGCCCACAAAGAGTGTGCTGGTTGTGAGACTGATATTTAGGTGTGTGTTTTTTGTAAATAGATCAAATATTATTCGAAATATTGGAGCCATATGAATCTTGATAAACATGATTTCTTAAATAAATTTAAATATGGAGCGATCTCCCAGCAGAATTCCATATTGTACACTCTTATATTTCATTTAATTAAACTGTCTTTCTTTTTAATTCTTGTTTAATATTTTAAATTTATTCCATGGAGCTCAAATTATCGGTACAAATTTTTTTCGCAGATTGTGGAAGTTTTCATAAAACAAATTATATTTTTTGTCCCATGCATCATCCCTGAAAACAAGTAAGTCAAAGACATGTGCTAGTATGTGCACAGGAACTGTTAAGTAGATAGTAAATAAATTGTGGCAGCAGGTATGAAAAATCTAAGTGGAGGCCCGTTATACGACTTCCACCGCTAAAGAGAATTTTTCTCCTGAACTCTAGTGGAACAGAGGTTAAATAGTAGTTAGGCAGCCAGCCGGAGTGGCCGAGCGGTTCTGGGCGCTACAGTCTGGAACCGCGTGACCGCTACGATCGCAGGTTCGAATCCTGCCTCGGGCATGGATGTGTGTGATGTTCTTAGGTTAGTTAGGTTTAAGTAGTTCTAAGTTCTAGAGGACTGATGACCTCAGAAGTTAAGTCCCATAGTGCTCAGAGTCATTTGAACCATTTTTGAGTAGTTAGGCTTCTACCTTTCTGTAGAAGAGCCCACAACTTGTCTGCTTCGCTTGTTACTTTTCAGTTCGTCATTACACGTTTTGACAATAGAAAAAGTTTTTACATTGTGCTACGTTTTTCGTTATATCTCGTAGATATTGACGGGTATGCCTTTGAAGGTACTCTTATATGAGTTATGTAATAGTAAAGGACACCACACACATCCATGCCCGAGGCAGGATTCGAACCTGCGACCGTAGCGGTCTCACGGTTCCAGACTGAAGCGCCTAGAACCGCTCGGCCACACTGGCCGGCTGTAATAGTAAGGTTTAAGATTAACGTTTATGACTAAACGGTTTCATTTATCTTGTTAGCAAAATTAGGCTGTAGTTGTGTAAAGTGGAGCATCTACAGTCGATTAAGCCGGACCCCTTTCTTTTGATGTATAATGTGTGCCTGTAATAGTACGCACTCTTGTTCTATTAGAATTCTGTTGCAGATTTGAAGAGGATAATGGGGAAGGTTGATCAAAGAAAGTGGAGTCCTCCTAAAATGGTGAAAGCCGTTGAGAGAAATATGGGTTTGAAGATGACCAGCGAACAGTTTCATACTCCAAAAAACAACACTTATGAGGCTGTCTAAGATGTTGCATGGTACACCACTGGAAGCAGCAAAAATAAAATAGGCAGCTTGAAGTAAAGATCTTGAAGAAGAGCTGGTTTACTATAGGCTTCTTACGGAAACTTTGATTCTCGGGGCCTACTCATAATGTCTTGCGAAAAGTGATCGTTTAATTAGCAGAGAGAGAGAGAGATAACATTCAACACACTTTCAAAGACGAAATTACTAGTGAAAAGTGGGTTAGTCTTTTTGTTGAAAGTCACAAAACCAAACTGTCAGAAAGAAAGCCTTTATGAACATTCTATAGCAGGGCTCTTGGGTTCAGCAAAGAACCCACAGAGTAATTCTTCAGCATTCTAGAAGATGTTATATTATACCTACTTTGAAACTATATTATATTTTCTCTAATTCAATGTCATTTTTAAAATTTTGTTTAGTACTATTTTGCTTGTTTTTAGAAGGGGTCCAATTTTGGCAACTGCTTTTCAAACTCGCTAAGTGCAAGGTTTCGGAAAATAATTTTTTTGATAATAACTTTGAATGATATTTTCTAAGAGCACAATCTAAATGGTGCACAACGTTATAAAGTAAATATTTCACATTTTTAAAACATAATTTTTTGCTATTTTCTGTTTTTAAAAAATCAACATGAGGTTTCAGTTTTGGGCAGTTCCTTTGTTTTATTGTGTATTACGATACCTGGAATGTATAGAGAAACCAAGTCATTAAGTTTCAAGTGCTGGGGCTCAAATTTAAAATCATTATGGAAGAAGAAACCCTTTTTCCGGTTAATATTGACACGAAGTAAAACGGTTTAAGGCCGATGTTTGACATCAGTAGACTTGGTTTGGGCAGGAATACCCTCTTTGCCCTAGCTACTCTGACTTTATGTCCTTGCTTCAATCGTCATGTATTACGTTGCTTGCAACGTAGCAGAAACCCTGTACTTCATCTACTTTATGGCCCCAGTGTGGACCAGTCGCTTATCTCATATCTGATGCTCCTCACTGCTTACGTCTTTATTTGGCTCAGTCCAAACCCATGATGTGTGCTCATTAGACCATTCCATTTAACATGTCCCGCAATTCTTCACCACTGTCATTAAACAGTACCGTCATTGATATTCTTTCACCCTGAATTTGAATCCTATTCCTAAAAACTTACTTTTATTCCTATATTTACTGCTTCGACGTAAAGATTGAACAATAGTGGTGAAAGATTGCATCCCTGCTCCACATCGTTTCTAAGCCGAGCACTTCCATCTTGGCCTCCCATTCCCCCTTGGTTCATTCGTCTTTCTCTGGTCACTAATCTTTGCCTATAACTCATACCTACTTGTCTGAGAATTTCCAATATCTTACTCCGTTTTACACAGTCAAACGCTTTCCCTGCCTCGACACACCCTATGAACGTGTCCTGATTTTTCTTAAATCTTGCGTTAGTTTTTAAGGTGGGCGTAACACATCATAAACCATGCTGGGCAACATGCACGGGTCTAGCTGAAGAGCGTTTTGCACAAATCTCTATATGGGGCCCTTGTTCAACAATCTACGTCCAATGGCTGCTGCTGCTGATAACGCTGATGACAGGGGAAATAAGGGCAATGTAAATACTTACTGGGAGCGTCATTTGCTGCATTAAATAAGGTTTGATAATTTTTTTACAGCAATTTTTTGGTTACAAACATACGGGACAGTTGCTCTACTGAAAGCTCTGATTATTAAACGCACCTACGGTAGCTATGAAAGCACCTGTGACAGCCTTCACGCAAACTGTGACGTGGCAGGCGAGTAGAGGACGACTGCTGCGTCAGGTACAATGTAAACACTTCGCAGAAACTCCTCTTTTATGCCACAGCTTTCTGTGTAACTCCAGGTTGTGCTTCGGACAGGGTCTGCAAACAAGCTGTCAGTTGTATGACAGCCTGCTTGTCCTCTTCGAAGTGACCTTAAGGAGGCGGCTGTGCTAGGCTTCAGCGCTCAGCGGACATCGAGGCCATTGCAAAGGAAGAAACAATAGTGTCCAACGTCCCGTCGGTGACAAGGACATTAGATAAGGAGCACAAGCTCAGATTAGGGAAGGATTCGGCGGTTTATTTTCGAAGGAACCATCTCAGAATCCAGCTTAAGTAGGGACGTTGATGAAAAACACTCACTGTTTCAAAAATGCACCAAATCCACAGTTTTGGAGACATGACAATGAAATTTTGTACCACGCTTTACATGAAAGTAACACCTTTACATATAAAATCCTCTGATTATATATATTCAACTTTTTTTGAATGAAATTTGTTTTTTTTTATTTTCAAAAAATAATGCATGTTTCTTTTTCTCAGAAAGTAATCAAGAGATTTCTACAAAAATTTCTCTGTTTCGTCTCTTTATATGTTGTAAGCTTCTCTAATGAGGTTTTTGGAATAGGTCAAAAAGGAGAATTTTCATAATTTTTTAATTATAATTCCCCGAGTACAATTTTAAATTCATGCAAAATTCCAAGCACTTTGCCCCATATCTCAGCTTGCAATCAGAATTTCAAAATTTGCTCTTGAGACAATGTTTATTAGGTTTACAGAAACACGTGTACAAAATTTCATAATTCTAGCATTCATAGAATCTGAGGAAAAGGAACATAAACTTCAAAAAACAAACTTTTCAGGAAACACAATTTAATGTTCAACCTAACTTTTTCCCTTATGTCACTTCTTCAGAAGGCACCACATTTGTACTCTGGGTCGTCTTTCCCCTCAAGGCTTCTCTTCTGGTTTCTTGTTGTCTGTCTTCTTTCCTTTACCAGTCTTCAACTGACTTGTCAGCTGCAGAGACGCGCTGTAAATTTCTTTTTCTCAGGATGTCTTGAGTAAAATTTCCTATCTTGAAGCCCATTCTTTCTAATACCTTCATCCTCCCGACGTTCCCATCATTAAATACAATAACTGCATCGTAAGTTGCAATTCTGACAACTTTAGCAGATGCAAATGTGTTTTTAGGGCATCGTTTCCATATGAGTGAATTCTTAGAGACTCATTTGGATTTTGGGTTTTGACATGAACATACTTTTTGAGAAGTGCAGAATCGGCCAGAAACCTGTAAGTGTGCTTTCTAGATGTATCCCGCACACGTTTGGTTGAAAGTAATACACTGAATCGTTGTTAACTAAGTTGGTATTGAAGTGTTTCTTCAAAACGTGAGCGTGGCAGGGAGGCCACGTCACACTTTTAATTAATTTTCAGGCACTTCGGATGCGATTTCAACATTGAAACTTTGAGAACTTATTGTCCATGGGTTATACAAAGAAAATAAAAAGTAAATCGAAAATTGACATTTTTGGTCAATTTCATCAACGGCCCCCCTTAAGCGGATTTAGGGAAATCTTAATCCATATGGTTGGACGAGCATTCGAATCACCACCCACCAGTATAAGAGTCCCGTGGCTGTCCTCTGGAAGAGCAGACAAACCGAAGGGGACATTGTCCTTGGAACAATGACGCAATTGACTAATGACATTTAACGGAACCACGCACAAAATGCAGCAGAATGACTTTATGGTATTTCCTGGTATGTAATGAGAGAACATTGATTAAGGAAGTCATACAAATCGTATTCAGAGTGAGGCGGCTACAACCGACCACTCCAAATATACAGAGTGGTCAGAAGCAGTCTGAAAAGTTTGTAAGGGTGTTGCATGGGAGATTATGCTGAGAAATAATTGTAAAACTAATTCGATATGTTGCATCGTTTCCGAGTTATTTTCGTCTACATCTACATACATACTTGCAAGTGAGCAAGAGAAAAATGACTGTCTAAAAGCCACCGTACGAGCCCTAATTTATCGCACGTTATCGTTGCACGAAATGTACGTCGGCGATAGTAGAATCATCTTGCAGTCGGCATGAAGTGACGGTTCTCTAAATTTGCGCTATAGTGCCTTGTGGAAGGAGCATCGTCTTCCCTCTAGGGCTTCCGTTTTGAGTTCACGTAGTATTTCCGTAATAGTTACGTGCGGATCGAACCTACCGGTAACAAATCTAACAGCCCGCCTCTGAATTGCTTCGAAATCTTCCTGTAATCTGACCTGGTGGGGACCACAAAAAATGGTTCAAATGTCTCTAAGCACTAAGCACTAAGTCCCCTAGACTTAGAACTACTTAAATCTAACTAACCTAAGGACATCACATACATCCATGCCTGAGGCAGGATTCGAACCTGCGACCGTGGCAGCATAACGGTCCTGGACTGAAGCGCCTAGAACCGCTCGGACACAGCGACGCCGTCTCTTTCATGGATGTGCTACACTTTCCGAAAATTTCCCCAATAAAACAATGTCGAACACTCGCCTGACCTACAACCAACCTGACGTGCTTATTTCATTTCATATCGCTTTACAACGTTACTCCTAGATATTTAATCGAAGTGACTGTGTCAAGCTGCATCCTACTAATGCTGTATTTGAACATTACAGGACCCTTATTACTGCACAACCGCATTACCTTATATCTTAATACATTTACAGCAAGCTCACATTCATCAGGTAAACCAGAAATTTTGTGCAAATCATCTTGTGTACTCTTACAGACATTCAAAGACGACACCTTCCCGCGCACCACAGCATCACCAGCAAACAGCCGTAAATTGCAAGTCACCCTGTCAGCCATATCACTTACGTACACAGAAAATAAAAGCGGTCCTATCACGCTTGCCTGGAGCACTCCTGACCATACCCTTGTCTCTGATGAAGAATCGCCGCCAAGGACTATATACTGAGTTCTGTTACTTAAAAAGTCTTTGACCCACTCACATATCTGGCAACCTGAACCTTATGCTCGGACCTTCGTCAAGGAACAGCAGTGGGGCACTATGCTAAATGCTTTTCAGAAATATACGAATATGGAATCTGCCTGTTGCCTTCCATCCATGGTTTGTAGGATATCGTGTGAGAAAATGGCAAGCTGAGTTTCCCACGAGCGATGCTTTCTAAATCCGTGCTGGTTTGTAGACAGAACCTTTTTTTTTATTTCAGGGTAATTTATTATGGTTCAAAAGTGGTTCAAATGGCTCTGAGCACTATGGGACTTATCTTCTGAGGTCACCAGTCTCCTAGAACTAAGAACTACTTAAACCTAACCAACCTAAGGACATCACATATATCCATGCCCGAGGCAGGATTCGAACCTGCGACCGTAGCGGTCGTACGGTTCGAGACTGTAGCGCCTAGAACCGCTCGGCCACGCCAAAATTTATTATGTTCCATCTCAGAATGTGTTCAAGAATTCTGCAGGAAAACAATGTTAAGGATGTTGGTACGTAATTATGTGGATCTGTTCTTTTATCTTTCTTATGTACAGGAGTCACCTGTCCTCTTTTCCATTTGCTTGGGACTTTGAGCTGGCGAGAGATTCGTGATAATTGCGAGCCAAGTAAGGGGCCAATACCACAGAGAACTGCCTGTAAAACCAAACTGGAATCCCATCTGGACCTGAGGTCTTATTGGTTTTCAACTCTTTCAGTTGCTTCTCTACGCCACAGATGCCAGTTTCTATGTCCTTGATGCAGGAGTCCGTATGGCAGTCTACCGAAAGTGTGTTTGTACGATCCTCTTGTGTGAATGTTTCTTTAAACGTGAAATTTAAACTTCAGCTTTCCTTTTGCTGTGTTCTGTTGCCACCACAGACTGGTCGACGAGTCACTGGACAGAAGCCTTCGACCCGCTTAGTGATTTTGTGACCAGAATTCTCACGGGTTCTTGACAAGATCTTTTGGGTGGGAGTTGTATACTTCGAGCATTGCTCTTCTTACGGACGCACGGATTTCTACTACTTTTGCCTGTCAACATGTATGTGTTCCCTGAACCCAGAGTGCAACTATCTTTTTCTTCGACAATTTCTGAATTTGATTAATAATGCACGTAGGGTCCTTTCCATCCTTAATCCATTTATTTGGCACACAAGCCTCCAGAGAGCGATTTACAATCAGTTTAAACTTTGTCCGTAATCTGTATACGTCCATCGTACTGGTGCTAAATGGAGTCCATTCATTGCCTCGGTGGGATGCTAGCAACTGCTTACCTGCTTTCTCTAGCATAAACACTCTTCTGGCTTTCTTGAGTGATTGTTTGACTTTGCTGACCATCGTCGCTATGATGACATGAAGATCACTTATCTCTGTTACTATACTGACTCTTGCAATCAGGCCAGACCAGTTTTGTCGCTACAAGATCTAAAATATTTCCATTACGTGTAGCTTGTATAACTAGTTGTGCAAGGCAGTTTTTAGAAAATGTATTCAGAAGTACTTCACAAGACTGCCTGTCCGTACTACCAGCAGTGAATCCACAGACGTTCCAGTTTGTACTCAGTAGGTTAAAGTCACCTCAAACTAATATTACATGATATGGGTATTTCCGCAATACCGACTGTAGACTTTCCTTGAATGACTCTACAATTGTCACAGTGGAATTGAGTAGCTGGTAAAAAATCCAACAATGGACTTCATTTCATCTGTACCTGTTATATACATCTAGATAACTTCACTGTCACACTTAAATTCAAACTCAAAATAGAGACAATATTTTTGTCAACTGCAGTGAACACTCTCCCTCCTATGGCGTCTCATCTGTCTTTCAGATTCATGTTTCACGAATCGCTAAATATCTCAGAGCTTCCTACTTTGGGTTTCAGCCAGCTCTCGGTCCCGATAATAGTTTGAGCCCGAGAAATTTCCTGAAGGGCAGAGGGCGGAGTACACACTGTTCAGTGCGCAGCCAAGGGTACCCTGTACCACTACTAGTAATTTTCTTTCCTGTTCCACTCGCAAATAGAGAGTGGAAAAAAACGATTATTGTGGTGTCACCGCCAGACACCACACTTGCTATGTGGTAGCTTTAAATCGGCCGCGGTCCATTAGTACATGTCGGACCCGCGTGTCGCCACTGTGTGAACGCAGACCGAGCGCCACCACAAGGCAGGTCTCGAGATACGGAATAGCACTCGCCCCAGTTGTACGGACGACTTTGCTAGCGACTACACGGGCGAAGCCTCGCTCCTTGGCCGAGCAGATAGTTAGAATAGCCTTCAGCTAAGTCAATGGCTACGACCTAGCAAGGCGCCATTAGTAACATTGCATGTATCTAAAGAGTCTCACTTGTATCGCCACAATCTCCAGATGTACCACAAGGATGGATTAAAGTTAAGTATTACAGAAGCTACGTACTTTTCTTTATAGCAATCATTACGTATCCTGTTTCAGACCTCACGCACCCTCTTTGGCTTAGCGCATGCCTGTTGGCTTCCTCTCATTGTGTCTAGGCTGTCTTGTCTAGACACAACAATTATCTATAAGTATCTGTACGACCTGTAATTCCTCTTACCTCTGTAATGCTTAAACGAGCAGGCCAGGGTGGACGAGCGGTTCTAGGCGCCACAGTCTGGAACCGCGCGACCACTACGGTCGCAGGTTCGAATCCTGCCTCGGGCATGGATGTGTGTGATGTCCTTAGATTGGTTAGGTCTAAGTAGTTCTAAGTTCTATGGGACTGATGACCTCAGAAGTTAAGTCCCATAGTGCTCAGAGCCATTTGAACCATTTTTTTGAGCTTAAACAAAATGTATGTTGGTGGCTGGAATTGTTATACATTGAGCTTCACAAACCAATTCTGTAAACTTTCTCAACAGTGCTCATCGAAAAGAATGTCAACGTCACCTTCCCTACACGGGTTCCCGTTTGAGTTCCCAAAACATCTCCATAATACTTGTCTTTTGTTTGAACCTACTAGTAACAAATCTCGTTGCCAGACTGTGAATTATTTCGATGCCTTTCTTCAATTCGGGTTAGTGGGGATTCGAAACACTCTAGGCATACTCAAGAATGTGTCACACTTGTGTTCTGTATGTGACCTCCTTTAGAGATGAACCAAAATAGAGTTCGACTCCTCTACCACAATACTCACACGCTCGTTCCATTTCATACCGTTTTGAAGTGTTACGCCTAGATATTTAATCGCTGTGATTGTACCAAGGTGCACACTATTAATGCTGTGTTCGTACACGGCGGAGCTTGTTTTTCCCAATCATCTGCATTAACTCTCATTTTCCACTTTTAGAGCTAGCTGTCGTTGATCATACTATTTATAAATTATGCACGGTCTTTCATTTTTCCACATTTAGAGCTAGCTGCCTTTCATTACACCAACTAGAAATTTAGTATCCAAGTTAGCTAATCAAGTTCTTGTGTACAAAAGTTCAAGCAACCCGCCAGAGACGCTATCGCCAAACGCGTTCTTCATTCGGTTTTTCCAAACTGAATAACTGTGGATTTTACTCACCTGCTTTAAACTGGCCACTTCCAAAAAAGGCACTTTTTAAATGGTAACGAGCTTTTAGGCAGCTGTAGCTTTTGTTCACCCAGTTTAATTTGATCATTACCGAAAAACGCACTTTTTAACTGGCAACGAGCATTTCGACAGCTATAGCTTTTGCTAGTGGTAACTCACAAAGCCATAAATGTCCGTGCATTGCCACATTTTATTGCGTGGAAGTGCTTGAATTGGCACGTGCGACAACCTGATTCGCTGTTAAATAACTTGGAAATAGCGCAATATATAGAATTTTTTTCTTAACAATCAGCTCTCAGGACAACTTCCACTGCAACACACTTAACGTTTATCAGACTGTTTGCAATGGCTCTGTATTCGGTAACTACTAAATACGAGAGGACTACAGAATGCAAATTACACAGTGCCATGGCAGGCCAAAGTAGCTTTTATTGAATGCTGCATTCACTACAAAATGACCCAGATACATGACACAATTTTTCAGCATATGAAGTGATTCACGTTATAATACGTCCAACTTTTTTCTCATTAACTAATCAGACGAAAACTGTGAAGCTTGTGTCACTTCTCGACATAATTTCCCTGCAGCCGTACACATTTTTCACACCTTCGATGCCACGCTTCCATGGTAGCTGTGACGGTTCGTTTATAATTCTGGTCAGAGCACTTCGAAATCGCTGATGCGACCACAGGGACTGTCTCTCATCGCTGGAAACATCAAAAAGTCGCTAGAAATCAGGCCAGGCGAGTAGGGAGGATGAGAAATCATTTCGGGAGCTGTCATGAAAAAACTGCAACATCATCTCCACGCGATGAGCTGGTGCTTCGTCTTGGTAAAAGAGCACACAGCCTTTTCCAGCCGTTTTTCACTCAATGCTGAAAAGAGTTTGCTCTTCCAAACATCCTGGTAGGATTCACCCTGTCACCATAGTGTCCTTTGCAACGCAATGAGTAAGGTCGCACAACATGACCACCATCAGTTTTTCGGCACAGGAGTTTACCGGAATTCTTTTTGGTAACGGTGAGTGTGTGTCCTTCCATTTAGCTGACTTTTCAAGATTGAAAAGTGGCATCCATTGTCACAATCGATGAAGAGAAACTCTCTTTCATATCGTCTTTGCGAATCAGTATTAGCTGGCAATATGCCACACACGCAGCCTTGTGGTCGTCCCACAGCATTCGTGGCACCCACCTGGAGGACACTTTTCGCATTTTGAGGGTCCCAAGCAGGATGACGTGCACAGATACCATCGAAATGTCAACTTTAGAAGTGGCGTGTTCCACAATTGTTCGATGATCTTTCGAAACAACTTTCTTGGCTCTCTCAATCATGTCGTTAGACTGCCTGATGTGAGGCCGAAGCTGTGCTGGCTTGTTGCCACACAACGTTCTGCATTCTTTTAACTGTCGCACCCACGAATGCACATTACGCACACCCGTGACACCATCACCACGTACACACATCAAAAAAAGTTTTGCATCAACCCGGTTCCCAGAACTCCTGAAGACAGACGTTGACTGTGGATGTTGTATCACAGACACAGTCCCTTTGACTGTTCAGAGATGTCACTAAACCCGCCAAAAAGATGTAAAAAACCATGCTGAGCAGTACCTATTAGACGGAGGGGGTCCGACAGCCGATCAGTTCCAGTCATTCCATCAAGAAGGAGATACACGGCTCGTGTTGTCTGTAGTTCCTGCCTAGACGGTCAATACAGCGGTTCGATCGCGACCACATTGCTACTTTGTGCCAGGAAGGACTGTCGACAAGGGAAGTGTCCAGGCGTTTCGGAGTGAACCAAAGTGACGTTGTTCGGATATGGAGGAGATACAGAGAGACAGGAACTGTCGAAGGCATGTCTCGCTCAGGCCGCCCAAGGGCTACTACTGCAGTGGATGACCGCTACCTACGGATTATGGCTGGGAGGAACCGTGACAGCAACGCCACCATGTTGAGTAACGCTTTTCGTGCAGCCACAGAACGTCTTGTTACGACTCAAACTGTGCGCAATAGGCTGCATGATGCGCAACTTCACTCCAGACGTCCATGGCGAGGTCCATCATTGCAACCAAGACACCATGCAGCACGGTACAAATTTGCCCAACAACGTGCGGAAAGGACCGCTCAGGATTGGTAGTACATTCTCTTCACCGATGAGTGTCGCACATGCCTTCAACCAGACAATCATCGGAGACGTGTTTGGAGGCGATCCGGTCAGGCTTAGACACACTGTCCAGCGATTGCAGCAAGGTGCAGGTTCCCTGCTGTTTTGGGGTGGCATTATGTGGGGCCGGCGTACGCAGCTGGTGGTCATGGAAGGCGCCGTAATGGCTGTGCGATACGTGAATGCCATCCTCCGACCGATAGTGCAACCATATCGCCAGCATATTGGTGAGGCATTCGTCTTCATGGACGACAATTCGCACCCCCATCGTGCACATCTTGTGAATTACTTCCTTCAGGATAACGACATCGCTCTCCTAGAGTGGCCAGCATGTTCTCCAGACATGAACCCTATCGAATATGCCCGGGATGGATTGAAAAGGGCCGTTTATGGAGGGCGTGACCCACCAACCACTCTGA
Organism: Schistocerca serialis cubense; assembly: GCF_023864345.2. NCBI lineage: Eukaryota > Metazoa > Arthropoda > Insecta > Orthoptera > Acrididae > Schistocerca > Schistocerca serialis. Next base: position 361,313,198 of record NC_064646.1, read on the forward strand.
GAGATCTACGCCGAATCGCCGTCCAGGTGTGGGACAACCTGGACCAACAGTGCCGTGATGAACTTGTGGATAGTATACCTTGACGAATACAGGCATGCACCAATGCAAGGGGCTGTGAAACGTCCCCTTTTTGAACAATTATACAAGACTGTCCTTAAACTGACATACAATATTTTTTTAGCGCAACGCAATCTGACTTTCAATAATCCCTACAAAAGAATGGCCCTGACTAACATTAACCTATACCTTTCAGAAATCACTTACCTCACGAAAACCTTCATTACTCGAACTACTGCAGTACAGCGAGCGCCACTACTGCCAGCTAAATAAAAGATTCAAACTACGGAAGGCACTAACTACTGATAGGGATAGTTAGCAAATGAAAGATATTAATAGAGAACAAACAATGTATTTACCTTAATAGTCATAATATATATAGCAGTTCATGACAAATTACAAAACTCCGCCATCTCTCTCCCCACATCCACCACTGCTGGCGGCTCACCTCCAACTGCGCAACGCTACGCGCTGTTCACAGCCAGCTGCCTAATACTACAATGGCGAGTATTACAACAATGCAAAGCAGCCACAGACTGCACACAGCACAGCCAGTGATTTTCATACAGAGGTGGCGTTACCAATAAAAAAACCTAAACAGCCTACTTACATAGCCCCCATGCTCCCCACAAAAAATTTTACAAATTGGTTTGGGCAGTGGCCAATACAGAATTGAAAAAATTTTTCATAATTACAATAACAAAGAAATCAAATGCACACACTTATTGATACAATGTTGGTCAAAAGCTCAAATTTTCTCACAGTCCAGAAAGACAGTCCTGATCGTTCATCACGGTAAAATAGTAGTGTTTTTCTCAAAGTCTGAGCAGTAGAAGAAAATGCACACGGAAGTAGTGGATTTCCATGCAGTCTTGAAGAAGTAGTGTTGTCCTTCCAATGGAAAGACAGTGCTGACTCTTGACATGCTGACAGATAATGGGCCACAACAGAGCAAACCCACAGCAGAGTCATTCGACGTTTTGAAGAATACTGGTAGGTAGGTAATCACAGAGTAGACCCACTGTAGTCCTGGTAGAGAGTATGGTATTGGTGGGCCATCAAAGATACAGACCCACTGTAGTCCTTGTAGAGATTACGGTATTGGTGGGTCATCAAAGGTGCAGACCCACTGCAGTCCTTGTAGAAATAATGGTATTGATGGATCATCAAAGATGTAGACCCACTGTAGTCCTTGAAGAGATGGCCAGCAGCCATCTGTTGTGACTGTGCAGGTGCACAATCACCACTGAAGAGTCTTGCGGATAATGTAGCAAGTCCATAAACCACCACTTGTGCACTCACAAAGTTTTGGGAATTTTCCTTAGAACCAGCAATGCTGTTATCCAGTCCCTTGCTGAATCATTAACACACGTGCAAACACTATCAGTCCCTACTTCTCACATATTGTCCATATACTATGACCAACAGAAACGTGTGCAGTGAAATGTAACTTAATTTGAAGAACTGGTGTCTATACAATTATAAATTTACAACATGAAAATAAAATTACAAAGGTACAAAATACATCATTAAAGAACATAACAATACAGATAACATTTGTAGTAAAGGCTTTACAAAAGAATCGAAATAACATATCCATCAGAGTTACAGGAATTGTGACATAAGTAAATATATAAAATAATGAGAATAGTTTTCGAAACATTAATTTCACACATGAACATTGAAACAGAACAGAATTGTAAACAACTTTACATCTACATCTACATCTATACTCCGCGAGCCACCTTACGGTGTGTGGCGGAGGGTACTTATTGTACCACTATCTGATCCCCCCTTCCCTGTTCCATTCACGAATTGTGCGTGGGAAGAACGACTGCTTGTAAGTCTCCGTATTTGCTCTAATTTCTCGGATCTTTTCGTTGTGATCATTACGCGAGATATATGTGGGCGGTAGTAATATGTTGCCCATCTCTTCCCGGAATGTGCTCTCTCGTAATTTCGATAATAAACCTCTCCGTATTGCGTAACGCCTTTCTTGAAGTGTCCGCCACTGGAGCTTGTTCAGCATCTCCGTAACGCTCTCGCGCTGACTAAATGTCCCCATGACGAATCGCGCTGCTTTTCGCTGGATCATGTCTATCTCTTCTATTAATCCAACCTGGTAAGGGTCCCATACTGATGAGCAATACTCAAGAATCGGACGAACAAGCGTTTTGTAAGCTACTTCTTTCGTCGATGAGTCACATTTTCTTAGAATTCTTCCTATGAATCTCAACCTGGCGCCTGCTTTTCCCACTATTTTTTTTATGTGATCATTCCACTTCAGATCGCTCCGGATAGTAACTCCTAAGTATTTTACGGTCGTTACCGCTTCCAATGATTTACCACCTATGGCATAATCGTACTGGAATGGATTTCTGCCCCTATGTATGCGCATTATATTACATTTATCTACGTTTAGGGAAAGCTGCCAGCTGTCGCACCATGCATTAATCCTCTGCAGGTCCTCCTGGAGTACGTACGAGTCTTCTGATGTTGCTACTTTCTTGTACACAACCGTGTCATCTGCAAATAGCCTCACGGAGCTACCGATGTTGTCAACTAAGTCATTTATGTATATTGTAAACAATAAAGGTCCTATCACGCTTCCCTGCGGTACTCCCGAAATTACCTCTACATCTGCAGATTTTGAACCGTTAAGAATGACATGTTGTGTTCTTTCTTCTAGGAAATCCTGAATCCAATCACAAACCTGGTCCGATATTCCGTAAGCTCGTATTTTTTTCACTAAACGTAAGTGCGGAACCGTATCAAATGCCTTCCTGAAGTCCAGGAATACGGCATCAATCTGCTCGCCAGTGTCTACGGCACTGTGAATTTCTTGGGCAAATAGGGCGAGCTGAGTTTCACATGATCTCTGTTTGCGGAATCCATGTTGGTTATGATGAAGGAGATTTGTATTATCTAAGAACGTCATAATACGAGAACACAAAACATGTTCCATTATTCTACAACAGATTGACGTAAGCGAAATAGGCCTATAATTATTCGCATCTGATTTATGACCCTTCTTGAAAATGGGAACGACCTGCGCTTTCTTCCAGTCGCTAGGTACTTTACGTTCTTCCAGCGATCTACGATAAATTGCTGATAGAAAGGGGGCAAGTTCTTTAGCATAATCACTGTAGAATCTTAAGGGTATCTCGTCTGGTCCGGATGCTTTTCCGCTACTAAGTGATAGCAGTTGTTTTTCAATTCCGATATCGTTTATTTCAATATTTTTCCATTTTGGCGTCCGTGCGACGGCTGAAGTCAGGGACCGTGTTACGATTTTCCGCAGTGAAACAGTTTCGGAACACTGAATTCAGTATTTCTGCCTTTCTTCGGTCGTCCTCTGTTTCGGTGCCATCGTGGTCAACGAGTGACTGAATAGGGGATTTAGATCCGCTTACCGATTTTACATATGACCAAAACTTTTTAGGGTTCTTGTTTAGATTGTTTGCCAATGTTTTATGTTCGAATTCGTTGAATGCTTCTCTCATTGCTCTCTTTACGCTCTTTTTCGCTTCGTTCAGCTTTTCCTTATCAGCTATGATTCGACTACTCTTAAACCTATGATGAAGCTTTCTTTGTTTCCGTAGTACCTTTCGCACATGATTGTTATACCATGGTGGATCTTTCCCCTCGCTTTGGACCTTAGTCAGTACGAACTTATCTAAGGCATACTGGACGATGTTCCTGAATTTTTTCCATTTTTGTTCCACATCCTCTTCCTCAGAAATGAACGTTTGATGGTGGTCACTCAGATATTCTGCGATTTGTGCCCTATCACTCTTGTTAAGCAAATATATTTTCCTTCCTTTCTTGGCATTTCTTATTACACTTGTAGCCATTGATGCAACCACTGACTTATGATCACTGATACCCTCTTCTACATTCACGGAGTCGAAAAGTTCCGGTTTACAAAGAAAATAAAATATTATTAATGCAACTTATATTTGAGGATAACAGTATTCCTCCTCATAGTGAATATAGCTTAGTACTAGAAAAATTCTACAACATAAATCGTATTAGCTAAACACATAAAGACAGGAAAAACACAAATACACAAGAGTACACACACATATAGCGGAATAATACAAAAGGAAAGGACAGGGTTTGTTTTACTGCAGTATTTTGCATGGAGATCTCCCTTTGTTCATCATTATTCCCAAAAGTACTATCTATACCTGCTTTCTGTACTTTTTTTGTTTAACTTCTCAATGCATTTCTTCCAATTCATCGCAACTCATTCTCTTATATAGTCTACCCCCTCTTAAGCTAACTTAAATCTACTGAGCTCAGATGCTAAACTAAGGGATGAGGCAATGCAGCAGCACAAAACAAGTAACACAAACAGCAAGGACAAAAAAAATCAAATTTGCAAAGCAAGCTACAGTAAATCTAAATTACCAAGCAATTCAACATTACAACTAATATGAGGCAATGCACAGCAAACAAGAAAAATAAATCTGGCTTAGCAGAGTAACACAAATTAAAATTCAGTAGCACTATGCCTGGCAAACAGCAGCTTATATCTAAACATGACATAGCTCAAGCAGAAAAAATAGTACACTAAAGATAACAATGCAGATAAGGGAATGTATAATCACATCTTAATATCTATGTAATTAAAGTGGTGCACCACAAGAAGTTATTCTACCAAAAGGTTACCAAGTACTTGAAAAGAAAATTATGAATGCAGCTCCTGTGAAGGTAAATGTCATTTTGTGCTCCCTCATTTTTTTGAAAAAAATTATTATTTACTCGATCTGTAGACAGAAAATATTCTATTTTAACCAATGCTGCAGTGCAGCTAGAAACCAGATATCAAATGAAATAAGCAACTATGTACAAAGTAAAGCATAAGAACATCATTCAGTAGTCATTAGGCATTTCATAAGTTAGTAGAAAAATCTCTCAACTAGAGAGACAGTAGTCATAATCAGGTGTATAGACATAAAAATATTTCTCATCGTTTCATTAGGTAATTTAGTAAATATCATACAGTGTAATCATGTTTTCAAGTTTGAGGGTGTCGTATTTACGATGCTTTCTACAAAGGAATGTCGATAGCGAGGATAATGGCCTCCCCTTTTTTTTTCTACCACCTAATGGCTTTTTCTCAAGGCGGCTGGCACACCTGGCCGCTCACGACGCATTACGTGCAGGTGGTCACTTAACTTTCTTACCGAAATATTTACGACACCAGTTTCCGCTACAGTGACAGTCTCATATAAAAATTTCATAGGTCAAGAATTTGGGTTACAAATCTGTAGAAACAAAATCTTATCAATATAACAGTGTCCAAAAAATTTTCACCGGCATTGTGATACATTCACGCATTTACACACATTTCATAACTCTTAAAGTACGATTCTTGGTTTCCAACATCCTTTTCCACAAATCAGAGTCCCTAAACACTACTCATTATTCCTTACCTTATTACACATATACATATTCTACATCTACATCTATACTCCGCGAGCCACCTTACGGTGTGTGGCGGAGGGTACTTATTGTACCACTATCTGATCCCCCCTTCCCTGTTCCATTCACGAATTGTGCGTGGAAAGAACGACTGCTTGTAAGTCTCCGTATTTGCTCTAATTTCTCGGATCTTTTCGTTGTGATCATTACGCGAGATATATGTGGGCGGTAGTAATATGTTGCCCATCTCTTCCCGGAATGTGCTCTCTCGTAATTTCGATAATAAACCTCTCCGTATTGCGTAACGCCTTTCTTGAAGTGTCCGCCACTGGAGCTTGTTCAGCATCTCCGTAACGCTCTCGCGCTGACTAAATGTCCCCATGACGAATCGCGCTGCTTTCCGCTGGATCATGTCTATCTCTTCTATTAATCCAACCTGGTAAGGGTCCCATACTGATGAGCAATACTCAAGAATCGGACGAACAAGCGTTTTGTAAGCTACTTCTTTCGTCGATGAGTCACATTTTCTTAGAATTCTTCCTATGAATCTCAACCTGGCGCCTGCTTTTCCCACTATTTTTTTTATGTGATCATTCCACTTCAGATCGCTCCGGATAGTAACTCCTAAGTATTTTACGGTCGTTACCGCTTCCAATGATTTACCACCTATGGCATAATCGTACTGGAATGGATTTCTGCCCCTATGTATGCGCATTATATTACATTTATCTACGTTTAGGGAAAGCTGCCAGCTGTCGCACCATGCATTAATCCTCTGCAGGTCCTCCTGGAGTACGTACGAGTCTTCTGATGTTGCTACTTTCTTGTAGACAACCGTGTCATCTGCAAATAGCCTCACGGAGCTACCGATGTTGTCAACTAAATCATTTATGTATATTGTAAACAATAAAGGTCCTATCACGCTTCCCTGCGGTACTCCCGAAATTACCTCTACATCTGCAGATTTTGAACCGTTAAGAATGACATGTTGTGTTCTTTCTTCTAGGAAATCCTGAATCCAATCACAAACCTGGTCCGATATTCCGTAAGCTCGTATTTTTTTCACTAAACGTAAGTGCGGAACCGTATCAAATGCCTTCCTGAAGTCCAGGAATACGGCATCAATCTGCTCGCCAGTGTCTACGGCACTGTGAATTTCTTGGACAAATAGGGCGAGCTGAGTTTCACATGATCTCTGCTTGCGGAATCCATGTTGGTTATGATGAAGGAGATTTGTATTATCTAAGAACGTCATAATACGAGAACACAAAACATGTTCCATTATTCTACAACAGATTGACGTAAGCGAAATAGGCCTATAATTATTCGCATCTGATTTATGACCCTTCTTGAAAATGGGAACGACCTGCGCTTTCTTCCAGTCGCTAGGTACTTTACGTTCTTCCAGCGATCTACGATAAATTGCTGATAGAAAGGGGGCAAGTTCTTTAGCATAATCACTGTAGAATCTTAAGGGTATCTCGTCTGGTCCGGATGCTTTTCCGCTACTAAGTGATAGCAGTTGTTTTTCAATTCCGATATCGTTTATTTCAATATTTTCCATTTTGGCGTCCGTGCGACGGCTGAAGTCAGGGACCGTGTTACGATTTTCCGCAGTGAAACAGTTTCGGAACACTGAATTCAGTATTTCTGCCTTTCTTCGGTCGTCCTCTGTTTCGGTGCCATCGTGGTCAACGAGTGACTGAATAGGGGATTTAGAACCGCTTACCGATTTTACATATGACCAAAACTTTTTAGGGTTCTTGTTTAGATTGTTTGCCAATGTTTTATGTTCGAATTCGTTGAATGCTTCTCTCATTGCTCTCTTTACGCTCTTTTTCGCTTCGTTCAGCTTTTCCTTATCAGCTATGATTCGACTACTCTTAAACCTATGATGAAGCTTTCTTTGTTTCCGTAGTACCTTTCGTACATGATTGTTATACCACGGCGGATCTTTCCCCTCGCTTTGGACCTTAGTCGGTACGAACTTATCTAAGGCGTACTGGACGATGTTTCTGAATTTTTTCCATTTTTGTTCCACATCCTCTTCCTCAGAAATGAACGTTTGATGGTGGTCACTCAGATATTCTGCGATTTGTGCCCTATCACTCTTGTTAAGCAAATATATTTTCCTTCCTTTCTTGGCATTTCTTATTACACTTGTAGTCATTGATGCAACCACTGACTTATGATCACTGATACCCTCTTCTACATTCACGGAGGCGAAAAGTTCCGGTCTATTTGTTGCTATGAGGTCTAAAACGTTAGCTTCACGAGTTGGTTCTCTAACTATCTGCTCGAAGTAATTCTCGGACAAGGCAGTCAGGATAATGTCACAAGAGTCTCTGTCCCTGGCTCCAGTTCTGATTGTGTGACTATCCCATTCTATACCTGGTAGATTGAAGTCTCCCCCTATTACAATAGTATGATCACGAAACTTCTTCACGACGTTCTGCAGGTTCTCTCTGAGGCGCTCAACTACTACGGTTGCTGATGCAGGTGGTCTATAGAAGCATCCGACTATCATATCTGACCCACCTTTGATACTTAACTTAACCCAGATTATTTCACATTCGCATTCGCTAATAACTTCACTGGATATTATTGAATTCTTTACTGCTATAAATACTCCTCCACCATTGGCGTTTATCCTATCCTTGCGGTATATATTCCATTCTGTGTCTAGGATTTCGTTACTGTTCACTTCCGGTTTTAACCAACTTTCCGTTCCTAATACTATATGCGCACTATTTCCTTCAATAAGAGATACTAATTCAGGAACCTTGCCCTGGATACTCCTGCAGTTTACCAATATTACGTTGACTTTTCCTGTTTTTGGTCTCTGAGGACGGACGTTCTTTATCATCGATGATAATGTCCTCTCTGGTAAGCCGTCAGGTATTTTATCGTTTCGCCCAAGGTAGCATAATAAACATTCCTCAACAACATAATACACATCGTCGTCGTAATAATAACATCATAACACCTCAGTCAAATCTCAAAAACGTCGTAGCTTTCTGCAATAATTTCAAACCCTAAAAAAAATTCTCTGCTCATTTCAATAGTGTCATCTACCTCAAACGTACTTTAAAAATCATGATCTCATACCAAATACATCATTCAAAGCTCTCATAGTAACACAATGGTTCTGAAAAAATATGAACAGTTCACAAAGTACAGACAAAACACCATTTCGTAAGTGTGAAGTTACCCAACTGTGTAATTGCGTAAACATCTGTCACTGACATAGTAAAAAAAATGTTTGTCTCTCTCAGTTAAATGATCAGATAGCTGTGTAATTCTGTCTTAGAGAAATATGGTACCGATGTGCAAAGTTGTATAAGCAAATACCATATTAGCTAGGGCTCCTTGTGCTTGCCAAACACATGGTACACAAAGTAGGCGTGTACCCCCTGAGGATTAATATAATTATAACCTCAGGTGTTACAGATTACAAGAATGGAATGAAATGTATTACGGAAAACCTTTGTATCATTGTACTTCAAATATCTTTAAAAATAAATGACTTAAGTACAAAATTAATCACTCAAATGCGTGTCCTGTAGCGCTAAATGTGCGTCTTGCTGTAAGATAATCTCTGTGGAAGTGTCGTAGTTATCGTCCTCCGAAAGCTAAGTTCTGCAGAAGTCAATGTACTTACCTCATGATAAACAAAAGTGAAATGCTTTGCGTATAGATATCTTAGTTATTACGCTTATTGTTGTGATGAAGAAATTACTGTGCTGTAACGTATTGTTGTGCTACGGAAACGGCAGTCTCATTGTAGCTATACCACAAAAGTTACTACTAAAACATGTTTTACTTTCCAGAATAAAACAGAAAAACTGTGCAGATATAAAACAGAAACACCGCAAAAGCAACATTGTAAATTGTCACTCATTAGTAGCGTCGTGATAAAATCGTGTAGCTGTTACATAAACTAATCACTGTGTCATCTGGTATCTCACATAAAGTACTTTAAATCCAGAATGTATTTTCAAGTAAAACAAAATGTTGTATTAAAATCTCATTAGCAGTACTGGTAAATGTTCTAAGTATGTGAGCCTTATAGTCGTTACGTAATCGTGCAACTAACAAGCAAGAATGCACACACACAATAACACTGGGTCGTCTCTTCACAATAACAATGCATTCGTAATTTCTGTTTAAAAATGTTCCCTAGTTTCTTGATTGGATATTTAACTTCAAACATTGTTGCATGGTAACAGTTTCTAAGTCTGACAATGCATACTAGAAATGTGAAGTTAAGAGTTTTATGGCAAAGACAACATGTGAAGTGCGATGCAATCCTTTACTCTTCATAGTACTCAGAGTTTGAACTTGAATGCAATTGTCAGGTGGTATACGTCGGTAAAGAATACTGCAATTTTTCTCAAGGTTAGCGTCTATGTTATTTCTCTGAGCCACCTGGCGCACGCGGCTGCCTGCTGTGCGAGTCATTGTCTGTATCTTTGTTGGCGCGCGTCGTTATTGGGATTAGGAGACCTAACTTCTACAAATTCGCCTTGCCGAGAGGGCCCAGCCGTGTTAGAATCCCGCCAGTTCTGATGAAATTGACGTCTGTCGTTATGATTATATCGTCTGTCGTCATGTCGGTAGATTCCGTAGTTTCTTCCTTGTCGGTCACGTGGTGGAGAATTTCTCTCTGAATCGTTACTCCGCGCTGAACTGTTGCGTCTGAAGTTATTCTGTCTCCCCTGGTAATAACAGTTTTGGTTCCCATATTGTCTGTTTCTGTGGTTATTTCTGTCATATTCATTACTACGGAAATGCGATCTTTCTCTGTAACTATTATTACTCTGCCAGTGGTTGTCATATGGGTGGTGTCTGTTTTGGTCACGATTTGCGTTGTAAGAATAGCCTTGTCGTGTCCAGTTATTGTTTCTGTCGTCACGGAATTGTGACGTATGTGACCTGTAGTGATTGTTTTCCTGTTTTCGCATCCCGCGACTGTCTGTGTCAATTACTAATTCTTGTAACAGTCCCTGAAAAGCTTCAATGTCGTCTTTGCAACGTCCTGCTAAAATAATATGTCGCAAATGTTCAGGCAGTTTGAGTAAGCAAATGCGGATGAGTTCTGAGGGGCTGTATGGGTTTGAAAGATACTGATTCTTATGCAACATGTCTTCAAAATATTTGACAAGACTGGAAAATTCAGATTGTTCAAAGTGTTTCATCATCATGATGCTATGTTTTACTCGGTCTTGTGTGGCTTGAGACCAATATGCTGAGAGGAAGGCATGGTAAAATTCTCCTTCACTGTGGCACTCGTGAATGACCGATCGCATTCTTACAGCTGGTTCATTCTCTAAGTAGCCACACATAAATTCTAATCTGTGCTCTAATGACCAGTTGGGAGGAAAACAATGAGAGAATTGATGGAGCCATGCTTGTGGATGAATGTCGTTGCCAGAATTCTTAAATGTTTTGAATTTACGTGTAGTAATGAACAGCTTATAGTCAAAATCGTCATGTCGGCGAGTCGCATGTCGGTCATTGTTACTTCGTTTCGGCGGTTCCATCTCAAAATCCAATGCGCCTTGCCAATTTCTTTCATAATTTCCGAAGTGTCCTGTGTTATTATTTTGTGGTTGTTCCGTATTTCTATGTCCCTCTTCCCGTATTGGAGCGCGAGTGTCCTCTGAAATACGTAATTCTTGTATTACCTGCGTCAACTGATCTTGTACTTCCCGGATTTCTCATTTGTACTGTGTATTAATTTGATTTTGATTTTGTTTGAATTTTCTTATTTGTTCATACTCTTCTGTGTCAGTGAAGGCTACAGGTCTTGTGTCATTCAGATCATCATCTACCATTGTAGATAAGTTAGTGACCTGATCCGAAAGTTCGGTTACTTTCTCCGATAGTGTACTTATTTCCTCCATGTGTCTTTCTGAACCAATTTTCAGGGTATCTACTGTGTCCTTTAAGTTTTCCTGAGTTCTTGCAAGTTGCGGAACCGAATCGGTAGATGCAACTGAGTCAATTTTAGCTTGCAAGGTCTCATGATTTTCATGAACAATAGTTTGCAGTTCTTTTATGGCTGCTTCGTGATTCTGTAACACATTTTCATGACGCGAAAAAATACGTTGGAAATGCTCACAAATTTGTGTTTTTACGTCATTACAGACCTTCTGACATTTCGATTCGATGTTATGTAACTCAGTGGTTAAATCTTCACGTGTTTGTTCAAGTGTAGTGTCTAACTTTTGAAGATTTTGTTCCATTGTGTCTAACTTTTTGAGATTTTGTTCCACTGTGTCTAACTGTTGCTGTGTTTGTCTCTGGTGTTGTTCCATTGTGTCTAACTTTTCAAGCTTTTGGCCCATTTGTTGCATTAATTGTAATAACAATGCACTGGTGTCTGAAACATGTTCCTCAGTGCTTTTCGGCAGTGAATTTGCACCGGCAACATTCACATTTTGACAAGCGGAAAATGTGTCCTGACTCATTTGAGAAAACGGTGAGAACGCAAAACCTGAATCTACAGTATTTGCAAAATTGTGTCCTGTCATTTCGGATTCCTGAGGCGAGCTGTTGCCTAGCGATCGATCGATAATGCTTCCCTGTTCACTACCTGTTTCACTGTCTACGCCACTGTTTGCAGCCCGCTCCATTTCCCTATGCACAGTTACCAAATTACTACTTTGAACATTAGTTAATTCATTACTCGGTGGCGCTAACACACTGCTTTCGTCTTCACTGTCATTTCTCAGTTTACTTTGGAGCCTAGTATTACGTTTTTCACACGCCATTATTGTCACAATATTTCACACGATAACACAGAAAAACACAATTTGAAGAGCAACAATAAGAGAACACATTAACATAGCACTGAAAATAATATCTCGTTAATTGCAAGCGCAGCAGCGAAAAACTTGCTGCAAATCTACATGCATGCCACAACTGTTTTACTGTACAACAATGAAAAACTACAACTACAAAGGAAATTCTCTTTATAATTAAGCGCTAGCAATAAACAAAATCTACACTAATTACACAAACCACAAGAAAAAATCAGAAGATTCCAGTGAGGTATCATCGGCTAAGGGTCGCCATATGAAACGTCCCCTTTTTGAACAATTATACAAGACTGTCCTTAAACTGACATACAATATTTTTTTAGCGCAACGCAATCTGACTTTCAATAATCCCTACAACAGAATGGCCCTGACTAACATTAACCTATACCTTTCAGAAATCACTTACCTCACAAAAACCTTCATTACTCGAACTACTGCAGTACAGCGAGCGCCACTACTGCCAGCTAAATAAAAGATTCAAACTACAGAAGACACTAACTACTGATAGGGATAGTTAGCAAATGAAAGATATTAATAGAGAACAAACAATGTATTTACCTTAATAGTCATAATATATATAGCAGTTCATGACAAATTACAAAACTCCGCCATCTCTCTCCCCACATCCACCACTGCTGGCGGCTCACCTCCAACTGCGCAACACTACGCGCTGTTCACAGCCAGCTGCCTAACACTACAATGGCGAGTATTACAACAATGCAAAGCAGCCACAGACTGCACACAGCACAGCCAGTGATTTTCATACAGAGGTGGCGTTACCAATAAAAAAACCTAAACAGCCTACTTACAGCTGTGCTACTGGGTATTAGAGGTACCCTTGTGTACAGTAATGTGGACCACCACTTCTGAGGATCTCGGTGTATGGTAGTACAACACGCAATGTGTGGTTTTCATGAGCAATAAAAAGGGCTGAAATTATGTTTATGTTGATCTCTATTCCAGTTTTCTATACAGGTTCCGGAACTCTCGGAACCGAGATGATAAAAACTTTTTATGATGTGTGTATGTCACTCAACTGGCGATCAGTTACAGTCACATCACACAAATGGAGATAAAGAATGATAACACTTTATCCTTGTAATGAAAACGCCACCATTTTAAGTATCAAAAACAGTCCTCACTCTCACCGCTGCCACTAGGGCTGTGTGTGCCGTACATTGCTGCTATCTGCGTCATGCATGCACAACAAGTGGACTCGTATTTTTAAACAAACCGCATGTTTCTCTGTGTTTCCAGTCCTGCGACAGAAGTCGGAGGTGTTATAACTTGAATGCACTTCGAAATTAGCAAGTATCTGTGCAACTCATGACGTAATTGCGTGGAAGACTTTTAATATAATAGAACAGGCTAACAAGGATTACGGTGGTACGTATCTATCCGGTTGATACGTGATTCCTTAATCGTAGCACACTTACACACCATATCTTAAATACCATAAAAAAAGCGGGATTGAATTATGGTTGGTAGTCACAATTATAAATAAGACAGTTTATTGACATTACCCCTTTAAAAAAATGACAATTACAAATTGTGGGCCACACACTAAATGAAACTTTGCAAATACAGTTAGAAACCCAACGCACTCAGCACCCTAACAAACAATTCCAAATTAAGAAAACAGGGTTACTGACAAATTTGAGAACTTCAGACTCCCATATAGGACTTTCCTCAAAATAGATATAATGAAAAAATTACAGGTAAAGGGTGACTTAATAACACTTGAACACTAGTGCCAAGCTAGGATGTAATTACATAACATGATAGAATCATTTAAATAAAAACAACTGCAAGAGAGACACCGATCTTAAAAAAATAAATGTTTAGGTGCTCAGACGTGTTAACAAAAAATTACTAGAAAAAGCTGCTCAATGAACTCAGCAGATGCTAAGCAGGTTAGGGTTTAGCTAGTTGCCAGCCCCTAATATTTAAGAAAACAAGTGCATATACAACAGGTTACGTACAATATGTATATCTACCAGCTTAACTCGCCTTGACGGAAGGAAGATAAATACTAAACATTGGAAGGGGATATGTGAAGAACTCCGGTACTGGCCAGGTTCTTAAACACTGCCAGGCCTAGACCTCGTATGACTGTCTGACACTGATTTCTTGATATTCTTTTCCAACCTCGTCAGAACCTCTTAAAGAGAAGTGGTTACTGATACTGGGCGCAGTGACCATTTCTTGTGAAACGTCCCCTTAGAAAAATTAATGAATTACTATGCTGATAGACCTCTTTCATTCTTTGATTTTCAAACAGCTGAGCAGAACTGAACGTACTCAGACATTACTCTCTTTACTTATTCTGATCAACACTAAACTGACACAATATTTTTAGCCCAACGCAATCTGACTTTTCATAATCCCTACAAAAGAATGGCCCTGACTAACATTAACCTATACCTTTCATGAATCACTTACCACACAAAAATCTTCGTTTCTCGAACTACTGCAATACAGCGAGTGCCACTACTGACAGCTAAATAAAAGATTCAAACTACTGAAGGCACTAACTACTGATAGGCATAGTTAGCAAATGAAAGATTTTGACAGAGAACAAACAATGTATTTACCTTAATAGTGTTCAACAGTCATAATATATATAGCAGTTCATGGTATCCAGTCTTGCAAATTTACTGTCTCTGATGGACACACGTCATCCGCTCTCAAAACTCCGCCATCTCACCCCACATCCACCACTGCTGGCGGCTCACCTCCAACTGCGCAACGCCACGCGCTGTTAACAGCCAACTGCCCAACACTCCAATAGCAAATTCCAACAATGCAAACTATTCACAGACTGCACACAACACAGTCAGTGATTTTCATATAGAGCGCTACATGGCGTTACCAATATAAAAACCTAAACACCCTACTTACACTCGATATGGATACACATAGCCGATCAAAATGACTGCCCGGAAAGGCCAGCTATACACTGCACAGGCAACTGGGTTTGTTTTAATATAGAGAAAGCGTCCAGGATCTGGTGGGGCGCACTTTGACTGTGAGCCACTAACTCGCTGATGCATATATTCTAAGACCATTAGACTTTCTGTGCGCTAATAAAGTGAGGAGAGTCAGTTATTAATCAGGAGCAGACTGTTGGCTATGTGGAGGTCCTATTGCCAATGAACACCTATTGTTAATGCACACTTTTGAGTAGCTTTGGCCAAATTTCACCAAATTATTGAGGAAAACGAGAAGAGACAGTGGGTTTATTTAGCACCCGGACACCATAAAAAATTCTGTAAAGTTCAGAATAGTATGACGGATCACTAGGAGAATTTCTGGGTGATATGACATGGCAGGTGACTGGTGATGTGAAGAGTGGCTGGATGCAGATCAACGTGACAAATATGACGTACATGATGATGGAACACGCCACTAAGAGGGAACAACAGGGAATTTCACAACTGTTGCTTCACATGTGTGAGAATGATTTCACATTGCATATGGGTTATTATGCGGCAGGTGGTAACGAGAAAATGTGCTATACTAAACTTGTTGGCCAAGTTCAACAAACCGCGAGAGTTCCTCAAACCAGGGAAGAATTGTGTCGCTACGAGAGTATTGCCACCACAAGCTCATAGGAAAAACTTTGGAGCGCCAAGGCTGGTTTCACTGGGTTCTCGAATTCAAAAACATTACTAGTATCTTTCAGTGTTCATTCAACCATTCTGGCTCTGCTAGAAACAATGATACAATACACCGCCCTAACCAAGCCACATATATTTGGAGTGTATTTTTCGATCTTAAAAAAATCTGTAACACTATTTGGAGACATAATATTCCTGGCGAGTCCATCAATGTTGCTTCTGAGATTATACGGCCCATCCCATCACACAGGTATTTTTTATATTGAGTGGGAAACGACTGTGTCTCTAAAGGAAGCATCTTCAGCGTTGCCACATCAATCATCACAGACAATAGCGTAACCACTGCGGTGGGGACTTTTCTGTATTTTATGCTTCCTCCAAACCTGCTAACTCTGCCCGCCAGTACCAACCTAAAATGCAGGTGTTGGAGGAATCAGTGGTGTGAACAGTCAATTCTGCATTAAGAAGCTTGTTTGCGGCAAGCTCCACTTCAGAGTCCATTTTCAGACATCTGCATGGCAAAAGAGGGACATCGTGCTCGGTATGAAAGATTTACTGATGACCTTGAGCCTTAATTGGGTAGAATGCTTTACCAATACGACTGAGGAACGTAAAATTGGCGACACTCAATATGAGAAATGGCTCTAAGCACTATGGAACTTAACATATGAGGTCATCATTCCCCTAGACTTAGAACTACTTAAACCTAACTAACCTAAGGACATAACACACATCTATGCCCGAGGCAGGATTCGAACCTCCGACCGTAGCAGCAGCGCGGTTCCAGGCTGAAGCGCCTAGAACCGCTGGGCCACAGCGGCCGGCCAATATGAGAATAATGTTGCTTTGTTTCTTCGGAGCGTAGACGATACATATATTTTTGTTCCTCAAGGTGCGAGAGTTAACATGATAAAGCTATTACAGGAGGTGCTGCAGAAGAAAAAAAATTGGTCAGTGTTAAACAATACTGCACTTATTTTCGTGTAAATGTCAACTATATATTGTTTATTTACATCGAACAGAAAATTTAACAGTATTTGTCGGTCTCGAAATAAAACCAATTTTTGCTCCTAGCATCATACTGGGTACGCCAAGTGGAACAAATGCATAAGGTCAAATGGGCCTGGACCCATATTCCTTGCAGTCGAAATGTCATCAAAAATGAAATCCACATCCATACTTCACTCACGCTTGTCACAAGCCGCCTGAGTGGTAGTTTGCACCCGGTGTCGGCGTTCATGTTATCATTGTATTTGAAATGTTGTACTCTGTGCGTTGTTGCCAGATTTTTTATGATTTTTTCACTCGTGTATCACGATATAGTCAGAAAAATGTTTTTATATAGAATATCGCTTCAGCCGTGATGATAAAACAGTCTACCAATCAAGACTCAGTGTCATGAATTGGCGTACATCTTTTGTGCTCAGAACGATGTCCCTTTCTCAACACTTTATTTCGAAACTTTGAGACACGCACTTGGAAGCCAATGCAAGTGTTATCACATACACTTGGAACGTGACATTATTATAAGATCGTTCGGATAACTATTACATGAAATGTAGACCTCAGGAGCCAGGCTGCCACATTTACACACTTACATAAATTTTATAATGGTCTTATTTCATTTATCTGGTCATTTTAAAACTCAGTTTATTACACTGCTCCATATTTTGTCATTAATTTCATTTCAGCTTTATAGAAAGCAAATACATCTCTGTTCTGGGTGAACTGCTACTAATCGACACTTAAATATAAATACCAAACAATTCTCATTTTGTAGTTTTAGAATATTCTTCAGAAGAATTCGTTTGCATTTATGTAAAGAACTTATGTACATGTTAAGAGAATTTTGCAGCCAATTATTTTTATGATATAAGTGCTTTTGTAAAAAAAAAAAAAAAATAAAAAAAAAACATCGTTTGCGAACATATTTTGTAAATTTCGGTACTAAAAATCGAAGAACCAAACAATATTTATTATTCCAGCATAAAAAGAACAAATTATTGTTTAATACTCTGCTACCAGTTTATGAATGCCAGCTGATTTTGACTGCATTCCTTAAATTTGTTCTGTGCAATAATGGATGACATCATCTGCAATTAATGGAACGATGTATAAGCAGTGGTGAATCAGTTTCTGCTTGAAACCTGTACGAGTTGAAGCAATGAATATGTAATTGTAAAAGTGAAACTTGGTGTCAACCTGATTACTTAAAATACCTCTTGGCATCGACAGTCGTTAGCTACGCAGTGAAGAGCTCAGGAAGTTGCAGCAAACGTGGTGCAGCAGATACTCTCATATCTTTCAAAGCTAATGCAGAGTCGGCGTTCCCCAAAAAACGAAGATGAGTGTTCTCTACTAACTTCTACACTCACAAAAATAGTGAATCAACTCGAGAGGAATCGGGATTGCACCTCGTTGGCCCGGTTTTTTTCGCACACCTCTTCAAAAAAAGACTGAATCACTTGTGCGAGGTACTTTGTCTCTTTTATGGAAACGTGGGTAACCTACTGAGTAGCCCTTTAGTTCGAATACACTGACGGAAAAAAATCGTAACACTAAAAAATGAAATGAAATGAGCGTTTGGCGTCATTGACCAGGAGGCCCCTTGCTGTGTAGGTCCGGCCACCTTGGTGCAGGTCTTATTACATTCGATGCCACATAAGGCGACCTGCACGCCGGATAGGGATGAAATGATGATGAATACAACACAACACTCGCTCCCTGACCGGAGAAAATCCGCGACCCAGCTGAGAATCGAACCCAGACCCCTTGGACGGGAGTCCGTCACGCTGACCATTCAGCTATTTGTATTTTATTTATTTATTTATATTTTTTTGAGCTTTGAGAGATGAAATAGTGAAGGGAGCAGAGGATCAAGTAGGTAAAAACACAAGGGCTAGTAGAAATCCTTGGGTAACAGAAGAAATATTGAATTTAATTGATGAATGGAGAAAATATAAAAATGCAGTAAATGAAGCAGGCAAAAAGGAATACAAACGTCTCAAAAATGAGATCGACAGGAAGTGCAAAATGGCTAAGCAGGGATGGCTAGAGGGCAAATGTAAGGATGTAGAGGCTTATCTCACTAGGGGTAAGATAGATACTGCCTACAGGAAAATTAGAGAGACCTTTGGAGAAAAGAGAACCACTTGTATGAATATCAAGAGCTCAGATGGAAACCCCGTTCTAAGCAAAGAAGGGAAAGCAGAAAGGTGGAAGGAGTATATAGAGGGTCTATACAAGGGCGATGTACTTGAGGACAATATTATGGAAATGGAAGAGGATGTAGATAAAGATGAAATGGGAGATACGATACTCCGTGAAGAGATTGACAGAGCACTGAAAGACCTGAGTCTAAACAATGCCCCGGGAGTAGACAACATTCCATTAGAACTACTGACAGCCTTGGGAGAGCCAGTCCTGACAAGATTGTACCATCTGGTGAGCAAGATGTATGAGACAGGCGAAATACCTTCAGACTTCAAGAAGAATATAATAATTCCAATTCCAAATTACCGAACAATCAGTTTAATAAGTCACGGATACAAAATACTAACGCGAATTCTTTACAGACGAATGGAAAAACTGGTAGAAGCCGATCTCGGGGAAGATCAGTTTGGATTCCGTAGAAATGTTGGAACACGTGAGGCAATACTGACCCTACGACTTATCTTAGAAAATAGATTAAGTAAAGGCAAACCTACGTTTCTAGCATTCGAAGACTTAGAAAAAGCTTTTGACAATGTTGACTGGAATACTCTTTCTCAAATTCTGAAGGTGGCAGGGGTAAAATACAGGGAGCGAAAGGCTATTTACAATTTGTACAGAAACCAGATGGCAGTTATAAGAGTCGAGGGACACGAAAGGGAAGCAGTGATTGGGAAGGGAGTGAGACAGGGTTGTAGCCTCTACCCGATGTTATTCAATCTATATATTGAGCAAGCAGTGAAGGAAACAAAATAAAAATTCGGAGTAGGTATTAAAATCCATGGAGAAGAAATAAAAACTTTGATGTTCGCCGATGAGATTGTAATTCTGTCAGAGACAGCAAAAGGGCTTGGAAGAGCAATTGAACGGAATGGACAGTGTCTTGAAAGGAGGATATAAGATGAACATCAACAAAAGAAGCTTGCACAGGATACAGTAGCATGCAGAGGTGCATCAAACCAGTCTCAGGACTGAAGACCACAACAACAACAACAACATTTTTTTTTGCATTTTTGTTCGTTGTTGATCGTTGTGTTTGATCGTTGCGGACGTCACCTGACCAACCGTTCTAGTTTGTTTGTTGATCCTTCCACTCAGTTTTTTTTTTTTATTACAGAGGCCAACCAGCTCTCTGACCGAACACGCTGAGCTACCGTGCCGGCAGCTATCAGGGCGGACCACTAAAAAATAATTAATGTAGAGTTCTCAAATTTTGGGAATACGTGTGTCTAGGTAACATAGTTAAGTGATTAACATTGCAAGATCACAGGTTAATGCAAGCACGAGATAAGCCATTGCAAGTGCGAAATGTTAGAACACTAATAAGCGGGATAACCGTCAGAATGTTGAGTGCAAGCCTGCAAACTTGCTCTCATTGTGTTGTACAGGTGCCAGATGTTAGTGTGTGGGATGGAGTTACATGGCTGTTGTAATAGGTAGATCAATACAGTGACGGTAAATGCTGTTTGTTGATGACGCTGGAGCTGTCGTCCGACGATGTCCCATATGTGCTCGACTGGAGACAGATCTGGTGATCGAGTAGGCCAAGGAAAAATTTCGACACTGTGTAGAACATTTTGGATTAAAATAGCAGAATTTGGCCGAACGTTATCTTGCTGGAAAACACCTCCTGGAATGCTGCTCATGAATGGCAGCACAACAGTTCGAATCACCAGATTGATGTACGAATCTGTAGTCATGGTGCTGGGATAACTACGAGAGGGCTGCTGCTGTCGTGCGAAATCGCATCTGGACAATAGTTCCAGGTATAGGTCCAGTATATCTAGCACACAGATAGGTTGAGTGCAGGTTCTCAGCTGGACTCTTTCTAACCAACACTTGGCCATCACTGGTCCAAAGGCAGCATCAGCTTTCATCAGAAAACACAACAGATTTCCATCTTGCGTTGTAATGCGCTCTCGCTTGACACCACTGAAGTCACAAATTGTGGTGGTTTTGGGTCAGTGGAATGGTTGTTACAGGCCTTCTGGCTCGTAGAAGTCATCGAAGCAACCTATTTGTTACAGTTCGTTGTGTGACAATGGTGCCAACTGCTGCTCAAATTGCTGCTGCAGGTACAGTACGATGAGAGCCGTACTCCGAATACGGTGGTTTTCAGCCTCGGTAGTACCATGTGGCCGTCCAGAGCCCGGTCTTTTTTGCAACCGTATATTCTCATGACCACCGTTGCCAGAAGTCATGTACAGTGGCTATATTCCTACCAAGTCTTTCGGCAGTATCCCGGAAGGAACATCCAGCTCCTCATAGCTAGACTTGTTCACACTCGGTGAGGTGTTGATAATGGCATCTTCGTCACCTTAAAGGCATTTTGGACTAACATCAGCTCACCACGTCCAACCTCAAAGGTAACTAACGCTCATGACCGTTACAGCGAGTATTTAAAGCAACCCTGATTTGTATCCTCATAGTGGCACTACTAGCACCACTCTTATGCGAGTGGCGCGAAATTTGAACAGACATCATTTTTCAGATGTAGGAACTTATGTTTATGTCGCAGAACTCGTTCTTGGTGTTATGACTTTTTTTTCGCTTATACACTCCTGGAAATTGAAATAAGAACACCGTGAATTCATTGTCCCAGGAAGGGGAAACTTTATTGACACATTCCTGGGGTCAGATACATCACATGATCACACTGACAGAACCACAGGCACATAGACACAGGCAACAGAGCATGCACAATGTCGGCACTAGTACAGTGTATATCCACCTTTCGCAGCAATGCAGGCTGCTATTCTCCCATGGAGACGATCGTAGAGATGCTGGATGTAGTCCTGTGGAACGGCTTGCCATGCCATTTCCACCTGGCGCCTCAGTTGGACCAGCGTTCGTGCTGGACGTGCAGACCGCGTGAGACGACGCTTCATCCAGTCCCAAACATGCTCAATGGGGGACAGATCCGGAGACCTTGCTGGCCAGGGTAGTTGACTTACACCTTCTAGAGCACGTTGGGTGGCACGGGATACATGCGGACGTGCATTGTCCTGTTGGAACAGCAAGTTCCCTTGCCGGTCTAGGAATGGTAGAACGATGGGTTCGATGACGGTTTGGATGTACCGTGCACTATTCAGTGTCCCCTCGACGATCACCAGTGGTGTACGGCCAGTGTAGGAGATCGCTCCCCACACCATGATGCCGGGTGTTGGCCCTGTGTGCCTCGGTCGTATGCAGTCCTGATTGTGGCGCTCACCTGCACGGCGCCAAACACGCATACGACCATCATTGGCACCAAGGCAGAAGCGACTCTCATCGCTGAAGACGACACGTCTCCATTCGTCCCTCCATTCACGCCTGTCGCGACACCACTGGAGGCGGGCTGCACGATGTTGGGGCGTGAGCGGAAGACGGCCTAACGGTGTGCGGGACCGTAGCCCAGCTTCATGGAGACGGTTGCGAATGGTCCACGCTGATACCCCAGGAGCAACAGTGTCTCTAATTTGCTGGGAAGTGGCGGTGCGGTCCCCTACGGCACTGCGTAGGATCCTACGGTCTTGGCGTGCATCCGTGCGTCGCTGCGGTCCGGTCCCAGGTCGACGGGCACGTGCACCTTCCGCCGACCACTGGCGACAACATCGATGTACTGTGGAGACCTCACGCCCCACGTGTTGAGCAATTCGGCGGTACGTCCACCCGGCCTCCCGCATGCCCACTATACGCCCTCGCTCAAAGTCCGTCAACTGCACATACGGTTCACGTCCACGCTGTCGCGGCATGCTACCAGTGTTAAAGACTGCGATGGAGCTCCGTATGCCACGGCAAACTGGCTGACACTGACGGCGGCGGTGCACAAATGCTGCGCAGCTAGCGCCATTCGACGGCCAACACCGCGGTTCCTGGTGTGTCCGCTGTGCCGTGCGTGTGATCATTGCTTGTACAGCCCTCTCGCAGTGTCCGGAGCAAGTATGGTGGGTCTGACACACCGGTGTCAATGTGTTCTTTTTTCCATTTCCAGTAGTGTATATGGGAACTCTATGAGAGCCACCTATAGGCCCTCGAACGAAAATGGCGTTAACACTTGTGCCGCAATGGTCGCTCTAATGTAGCTGTAGACTGTAGTCGTGGGAAAACAGACGTTTCCCTAACGAATTTCATGATAATTGGTTGTAGTAAAATGTCTCTGGGAACGCTGTTCTCACCCAACTAAAGCACTGCTGTTAAGTCGAAAACACTGAGTTCCAGTCGAGAGTGCAGAGTTCGCAACATTCAGTCATCACTTAAGAAACTTCATCCTTCCTCCTCAAAACGAGGCATGAGAAATGGCGCTATGTCTATTCTTGCCTTTTGCTAATATTAAAACTATTTACGGCTGTCACGTTCATCGGTAAAGAAACATAGTAGTCACACATTCATCAATCAAATGTTGAAAATGTTCAAATGTGTGCGAATTACTAAGAGACCAAACTGCATAGGTTATCGGTCCCTAGACTTACACACTATTTAAACTAACTTATGCTAAGAACAACACATATACCCATGCCCGAGGGAGGACTCGAACCTCCGGCGGGAGGGGCCGCGCAGTCCGTGACATGACGCCTCAAGCCGCGCGGCCACTCCGCGCGGCATTCATCAGTTATGAAGTATCAATGAGATTCATTAAAAGTTTAACGTCTCAAATCGAGGATACTACGATTTCAGAGGCAACCACCCTACATTCCGCGTCTTGCTACCAGACGAATTAATTGTCATTAGCGATGTGTGGAGCAAAAATTTGTGTGTCTATGATTAGGATTTAAACCAGAATTACTCCATTACACATCTTTCTCTGAGATGATTTAATCGTGAGTGATGTACGTTGTCAAATTTTATGTCAGAGTGATTGGAATTCAAACTAAATAATCAGGAAGGAAAGGTACACTTACACCAAAGACCCGATACCAAGGTCAAGCTTTGCGCAAGTTGAGGAATTCTCTGTATGGAGTAACCACCGAACTGAAGGAGGAAGAAGGCTTAGCTGGAAACGACACTTCACAAGGCAGAGCAGGGTGGGGATGTCCGCTCGTCTCACTTCAAATATTTGAGCTCTTAACTGGCCTCTCTCGGATCCTTTTTGCTCTCAACACATGTCCCACCGGTCTCTTCATGTCCGTCAGTCTGTAAAGGTCTCCCAAAATTCCTTCACAGCCGTCAAATTATTGCTATCAGACTACACCGTCACTCGACCTTCATCATCTAGTTACTACAGAGTGGCTCAAATTGATGTTGGAAAGTATTTGTCTACTGTGATTTAATCACATGGCACATATACTCGTAATTCTCCCTGTAATATTGTCATGGCTCTGAAAATTCTATAGCTCGCTGACCAATATCGAGGTTCATATTATAGAATGGATGCAAGCAATATTTGTTTATCTTTATTTATCGTAAAGATGTTTTACGCAAATTCTGGACGTAACGTTATGGTGACACATACATTTGACAACAACTCATTTGGTTCGACACCAAATCAGCCTGAATGAGATTTTCACTCTGCAGCGGTGTGTGCGCTGATATGAAACTTCCTGGGAGATTAAAACTGTGTACCGGACCGAGAAGTTTCATATCAGCGCACACACCGCTGTAGAGTGAAAATCTCATTCTGGAAACATCCCCCAGGCTGTGGCTAAGCCATGTCTCCGCAATATCATTTCTTTCAGGAGTGCTAGTTCTGCAAGGTTCGCAGGAGAGCTTCTGTAAAGTTTGGAAGGTAGGAGACGAGATAAAGCTGTGAGGACGGGGCGTGAGTCGTGCTTGGGTAGCTCAGTTGATAGAGCACTTGCCCGCGAAAGGCAAAGGTCCCGAGTTCGAGTGTCGGTCCGGCACACAGTTTTAATCTTCCAGGAAGTTTCACCAAATCAGCCTGGCAGCTGCTCTAGCACGAGGTGGTAGGCAACCCTTTCGACAACCCTTGGGTGGGGTTTGCCTACCTTCAGGCGCTAGAGCAGCCACCAGGCCGAATTGCTATCGAAGTTTCTGATAGGTGCATTTGTAACATGCTCAAAAAAAGTTGCGTGGGTGACGCCAAGGGTGTGGCCGAACTTGTGGGTCTTACAGGGACACTTTGCCGTTTTATTCGTGCACGGTAGTATTGTGTGATCAAGCCACAGCAGGACAGAAACAAGGAGGGCTGTAAAAACATAAGGACCCTTTGCTGCTTCGGATCACGGTCAGGTTTCGTTGAATGGTTTTGAACGGTCCCTAGTGGTTCCATGTTGTATACGAGAGCAAAAACTGGGGTCGCGCTGCTCTGTTAAGTTGCTCGATCACGTTCAATGGGGATGCAGACCCACAATATCTTTAGAGAAGGCTTGAAATGTTAAAGGGTGTCAGCCGTGTACAAGGTTGTCAAGACCATCTTCCTGTTGTTCAAATGGTTCAAATGGCTCTGAGCACTATGCGACTCAACTGCTGAGGTCATCAGTCGCCTAGAACTTAGAACTAATTAAACCTAACTAACCTAAGGACAGCACACAACACCCAGCCATCACGAGGCAGAGAAAATCCCTGACCCCGCCGGGAATCGAACCCGGGAACCCGGGCGTTGGAAGCGAGAACGCTACCGCACGACCACGAGATGCGGGCTTTCCTGTTGTTCATCGCAGTGCAAACTGCCATTTTCAACTACAAAATGTGTAGGGATTAACGCCCCATGGTAAGGGGGTGATTTCAGTGACTCCGTTAATGCCACTCCCCGAAGCACTTTTGTGTCGTTTCTGAGTAGCGATATGTCTGAAACGTTTTCTTCGGCCACACATAAGAAAACCTCGTGATTTAAACGTTAGGTGTCGCAGTTCTGACCCCAATTGCAGAGATATCGAAGGAAGGGGTAAAACGTTGGTAGGAGTGGTTGTGACGACCTTCTCATAGTGTGACACCTCGACGGTGTCGTTTGCCAGGATTTCAGTGAAATTTTATGCCACTGTGACACCATTAACCGACCTTACAGTTCACATGAACTTCTGAGATGTGGCCTTTTTTTCTCATGTGTCGATACCTTGTTGTTTGCAGCGTCGCCGAATCCGAGGATGACGTCGAAGGTCGGAATGGTTTGCACCATTACAGAGGACGGTTGAGGCACCTTTGAGCCCAATTTCAAACTTATGTGTTCCAGTGGGAGACAGTTACGGGTTTAATAAAAAGTTATCCTTTAATTTTGTTGCTCGATGTAGTAACGACCGCTAGGCAGTTTCAGGCTTCAAGAGGTAAAACCACTTACGACTGTATTAGAGTGAAAGAGGACTTACACATGCAACGTCTTGTAGCTGACGCTACTCAGAAAAAGGAAGGCCATGATACTGTCAACAGACGCCACATAAAAGTCGAATAGACGAACCCAGGGAACGAGTAAGTAGCCCGATAGCTGAGCCTGGCTCCGTAACGGAACTGTGAAGTAAGTGCAGGAGTAATGCGTTCTGCTTTGTCGCTAAGGAGTCTGATGGCAGCAGAGACCTGACAGCATCACTGATCTGCTACAGAACATACAGAAAAACCAGAAAAATAGATAAAATCCAATAACAATAAAGTGTGAGTGTCCTTCTCAGTGTTCTATGTAGAAAAATGAGTGCAGTGATAGAAGATAATATGACGCATAATTATGCTCAGACGATTAATGATCAAAAGTTATCAATAGTAGTCGTAGTAGTGATATTAAGTTTCAGTACCAGAAAATTTAGAGCTCTTTCTCTGTGACCCAAATGAGCAACCGATTGAGAGTGGAGAAAGATGCCACTGGAAATGCTGAAAGAATGAGTATTAGCACTAAACAGATATGAAAAAGTTAATGAACATTGTAAATATAGTTTAAGACTCAGTAAAGATGAAAACACACTACTAATATTCTCATAATGATATAATTAATGTAATTTGTTATGTAACTATCCGTAGTTGTCATTAAGAATTTATTTTAGAATGAATAAATAATGAAATGTATGTTATTCATCTCCAGAATGAAAACAGCAAAATTGTTTGGCGCTACGTCGTGAGAAATATGTTATGAGTTCTGTTAACGAGAGCCGAATATTGAATCAAATACACACGTTTGTTTAAGGCTCTCAATTGTTACAGCCATATACTTTGAAACAGGCTGAAATATTCATTCCTTCTGGTCGAAGAAAGCATCAACAGAATAAATAATATACGGCATGTTTATTTACAACGCTAATTAATATATGCTCTGCCGAAAACTACTCAGCATCATGCCACCCAGAGTATAAGCATCAAGTACTACTTTATTCTTCCATGAAAGTGTCTTACTTAAGGTTCTACAGATATATAATTACTACACTCAAGGAAAAATGTACTGCTCTGTTTTCATTTGAATGCTAAAGTTGTAAATGGACACATTCTGAGAGAGGTGTGCAAAATTTATCTAAACTGTTTCTCTTCTCACGACAAATGTTTCCGTATCTATGATTCTTACAACGTACGCGATCATATTGCCGAAGTTTTTCACTGTACCACGCACAAGATATTCTGGAAAATAACGAAACGCAAATAAGTAAAGTTTATTAGCATGTAACGTAAGATAAACAAAACAATCAGAGTGAAATATTCGAATTTGTATTAACTCTATTTCCTTTTGTGTTCTCTGGTCTTCATTTTTTCACGAAACTGCTGTAGAATGGAATGATAATCTCTGTCTGTACTCACTTGCGGCACTTGGCATCCATTGTGCTGAATGCGTACGTTCTCTGAATACTTTCGGTTATGTGACAACATTTATGACCACAGCAATCTTTGAGTATACTCATAGTTACTAGTTCTATTTAATTTTCTTTACGAACTTTTTTTGCCGTCCAGAGCTCAGTGCTTCTTTTCTCAAAACTTCGCAGGAGCAACACCAAAGAATGTTTAATTATCACAACACCACAGACTCCACATAAAACACCAAAATTTTCACACTGCTCCTCAATAAACAAAGTTGCAGATCTCGACTGCCGATACTATTCGCAATCCCTCAAAATAAATCGTTTTTGTAAAAATCAGGAAATTTATACTATTATCAGTAAGAATTAAAATAAAGTTAACAGATTAACTGTTAGCATATTTTATTTGTGTTCTTTATCTAACTTCTTTACATGTGTTAGTTATTAATAGTTTCATACAAATGCGCTACCTTTAAATTTTGGAAAGACTCAGATAGACAATTTACATACTGCACAACGGTAATGCCGAATTTAGCATCACTAAAAACACTAAAAAGGGAAGAAAATTCTGACAGTACCTGGACGTATGTATGAAGAAATGTAACTGGGAAAAATCATATAATGAAGCTACTAAAAGGATTAGCTTCATGACACAAGTACTTTAGTAACACGAATAATTACCTACTTTTAGCGGTACAGAAATCAGGCGAGATTTGTGTTTATTGTGTCTTACTGTGAAATATCCTGGGTTAGCTCTTTACTTAGGAGAAATGTTTTCTTGCACCAGAAAAAGTAATCAAAATTTCGTGTGAAGTAAATGCTTTGTGGAGGTCTATTTAAGATGATGGGTACACGGTATCAGTAACTGTTCATTTAAATTTGAGATTAAGACGGGTATTCATTAATTGTACTAGGAAGAAAAATATATTGTTTAGTGGTACTCTGTAGTGAGACTATGTTTCCGAAGGACTTTAATACCCAGTGGTAAAAATATATGATAGTCTATTCACAGATATAAAATATCTAGTAAACAGTACACTGTTTTTAACGAGTTCTCGAACAGAAATAAGTATTTAGCTATGTACCATCTAACAATTTCGATATAATGGGTATGAATGGGTATGCATATATGTTTTGCGAATACCAAGTTACACCTATTACAAATCCTTAGAGGCCACAGCGCTTACGAGATATTACCCCTAA
This sequence comes from Schistocerca serialis cubense, assembly GCF_023864345.2. Taxonomy (NCBI): domain Eukaryota; kingdom Metazoa; phylum Arthropoda; class Insecta; order Orthoptera; family Acrididae; genus Schistocerca; species Schistocerca serialis. Next base: position 361,342,184 of record NC_064646.1, read on the forward strand.
TTTTCATCACTTTCTTCAGTAATTACGTTCAGAAAGTAACTTTAAACATTCTATTCACTCAGTTCTTAGTGTTCCCGTTGAAAAAATATCTCTTGAACATTCAAAGCAGAACCACCATCGTGTATAATATCATGTTTCAGGAATGAAGTCACGAGGGCGGGTTATATGCCGTGCTTTTTTACACTCATGCTCATAAATTACGGATAATTGCAGAATATGATGCCACACAACGTGGCACTACACAAAACTGGCGTTCATAGCATAGGCTCATAGGGAACACACACGACACAGATCTGTAAGTCCAAGGTATTGGTGAGAAGTTGAGAAAACTGTCCCGAAACACATGTGCTACAAAACGCCACTGTTTCCTGCGCATGTACCCCGACATCAATATGGGATATGATCACCATGCACACGCACACAGGTCGCACAACGGGTTGGCATACTCTGGATCAGGTGGTCGAACAGCTGCTGGGGTATAGCCTCCCATTCTTGCACCAGTGCCTGTCGGAGCTCCTGAAGTGTCGTAGGAGTTTGAAGACGTGCAGCAGCGATACGTCGCCCGAGAGCATCACAGACCTGCTCGATGCGGTTTGGTCTGGAGAACAGGCAGACCACTCCATTCACCTGATATCTTCTGTTTCAAGGTACTCCTCCACGATGGCAGCTCGGTGGGGTTGTGCATTATCATCCATCAGGAGGAAGGTGGGACCCACTGCACCCCTGAAAAGGCGGACATAGTGGTGCAAAATGACGTCCGATACAACTGACCTGTTACAGTTCCTCTGTCAAAGACATGCAGGGGTGTGCGTGCAGCAATCATAATTTCACCCCACACCTTCAAACCACGACTTCCCTTTCAAGGACATTAGGGGATTGGTATCTGGTTCCTGGTTCACGCCAGATGAAAACCGGGCGAGAATCACTGTTCAGACTATACTTGGACTCGTCCGTGAACTTAACCTGGGACCGCTGTTCCAATGACCATGTACTGTGTTCTTGACACCAGGCTTTATGGGCTCTCCTGTGACCAGGGGTCAGGGGAATGCACCTTGAAGGTCTCCGGGCGAATAAACCACGTCTGTTCAGTCGTCTGTAGACTGTGTGTCTGGAGACAACTGTTCCAGTGGCTGCGGTAAGGTCCCGAGCAAGGCTACCTGCAGTACTCCGTGGCCGTCTGCGGGCACTGATGGCAAGATATCGGTCTTCTTGTGGTTTTATACACTATGGACGTCCCTTACTGTAGCGCCTGGACACCTTTCCTGTCTACTGGAATCGTTGCCATAATCTTGATATCACACTTTGTGGCATACGGAGGGCCCGTGCTACGACCTGCTGTGTTTGACCAGCCTCCAGTCGCCGTAGTATTCTATCCCTCATGACGTCATCAACATGTGTCCTTTGAACCATTTTCAATACACAGTCACCATTAACACATCTGAAAACGTCTGCACACTTACTTGTTGCACCGTACTCTGACGTGCACCAACACACCTCTGCGTATGTGGACTGCTGCCTGCGCCACCGTGCGACGACCGCAGGTCAAATGCACCGCGTGGTCATGCCGCAAGGTGATTTAAACCCGCAAACCGCCCACCAGAGCGTTGTTTCGCCATGTATCAGCATTATCCTTAATTTATGTGCATGAGTGTAGTTCAGTGGTAGACCACTTACCCACGAAAGACAAAGGTCTCAAGTTGCGGTTCAGCACACAGTTTTAATATGCCAGGAAGTTTCAGTATTATTGTTTACAAAAGACTGAATGCCGAAAGCGTGCTGTGACTGCTACTGCCAGTTAGTATTTAATTTGACTCATCCCACATCCCTGTAAGTTCTTTCTCATGATGGAAAGTAAGGAAGAGGATGTGTGAATATGTGAATGAAAATGAATGGAAACTTCCATTAACTCTTTCTAAATTGGAATAACCAGGTAAAATAAATTGTAGGAAAAGCAGAAGCAAGTTTGAGAAGCATTGGAAGTATATTAATAAAATGCAATTCATCCACGAAAGAAGTGGTTAACAAGTATTATTGAGTATTGCTCAACAGTTTGGGACCTTTCCTACTTTGAGTTAATAGGACAGATAGACAGAATCCAACTAAGAGCGGCGCATTTCATCACAAGTTCATTTGGTCAGCGCGAGAACTTAACGGGGATGCCCAAAAAACTCCAGTGGGAGACGCTACAAGAAAGGCGCTCTGCGCCACGGAGACGTTTCTATTGAAATTCCGAACGGGTACGTTCCAGGACAAGTCGGAAACATGTTGCTTCCTCCCTCATATGTCTAGCGAAATTGAGTACTTCACGAAAATCAGAGTAAACAGAACTCTTACTGAGGTTTACCGACAATCGTCCTTCCCGTGGAAAGTCGGCAAAACGGCCGGGAGAGCGGTGTGCTGACCACATGATTCTCCATACTGCACCAAGTGACGCCGAATGACAGAGGATGACAGTGACGTTGGTCGACGTCCCTTGGGTCTTCAGGGCCTGGATGGGGAGCTAAAAAGAAAGCCTTCCCACTTCCCCTTGCGAAGGGGGCAGGGAAGAGAGGAAATTATAGGGTCACACACTGTAAGATGGTTATAGTACCAGGAAAAATGCAACGCATTTTTTTTCTTCAACAGTTCTTTTTTGACTATAATGAGAATTACACACACGAAAGAATGGTGTTTCATCTACACCCTGTTTTTCCACGTAATCTCTGTCCTGTTCTATGGCCTTCCTCTAGCGCGAAACAAGGACGTGTACGCCCTGTCAATACCAATCCTTGTCCTGGTGGTGGAGCCAGTGTTCCACTGTGTGAATCACCTCCTTATCGTCCTCAAAATGTCTTCCACAAATGGCATCCTTTAATGACCCAAACAAGTGGAAGTCCGAGGGAGCTAGGTCAGGGCTGTACGGTGGATGGGTAACACTGTGCAACCCTGTTTTGCTATGTGTTCAACAGTGTTCAGACTTGTATGGGGGCCGAGTGTTATCGTGTTGCAGCAAAACATCTCGTTGCTTGCTGTGGCGCCGAAGTCTTCGGAGGTGCGTCTTGAGTTTTGTTAATGTGTTGACATATGCTTCTGGATTAAGGAACCACCTCTTGGCATCACATCAATGAGAAACACACCTTCACAGTCCCAGAAAACGGTGATCATGACCTTACCGGCGGATGCAGTTGCTTTGATTTTTTTCTTCTATGGGGAGTGGGAATGGCGTCTTTCCATCGATTGTCGTTTTGTTTCGGGCTCAAAATGGTGAGCCCAGGTTTCATCACCTGTCGCAATCCGGTACAAGAAGGCCTGCCCATCAGCCTCAAAACCTTGCAACAAATCAAGCACTCCGTCTTCGGGTCACGAGTGGCCTACCGGGACCATCCGACCGCCGTGTCATCCTCAAAGAGGATGTGGGTAGGAGGGACGGGGGGTTAGCACACCGCTCTCCCGGTCGTTATGATGGTATTCTTTACCGAAGCCGCTACTATTCCGTCGAGTAGCTCCTCAATTGGCATCACGAGGCTGAGTGCACCCCGAAAAATGGCAACAGCGCATGGCGGCCTGGATGGTCACCCATCCAAGTGCCGACCACGCCCGACAGAGCTTAACTTCGGTGATCTCACGGGAATCGGTGTAGCCACTGCGGCAAGGCCGTTGCCCGCAACAAATCAAGACAAATGTTTTTTCTGTGCGACTTTTGATGCCCCGTTAGACACCACGGGACCCATCTTGCACACACTTTTGATTACCCAAGAGTGCGGATACCTGCATCCACATTTCCTTTGCTGATTGACAGATGCAGCGCTAACTATCGAGTCGCAATGCCACTGTCCTCGCTAATGACAACTTCAGCTCGCTGCACCATTTCAGGTGTGACAGCAGTGGATGGTCTCCCCGACCATCCGCTCTCCGCTGCAAATCATGGAGCTCCGCCCAACCGCCTTCTGATGACCTCACCCTTCGTGCCTAGCGACTAACTCTACTTCTGTCGACAGCAGATGCTTCATAAACTTCGCACAATCGCTTGTGAATATTCCCCACAGTTTCTTTCTCTGTAGTGAGAAATTCAATGACAGCACGTTGTTTGAAACATACATCACTTACAGGCGCCATTTTCAAACTATCCATCGGCAACTTGGAGCGCTTACTCACGAGACTTCAAATAATATCTGCGTAACATTGATTTCGGCTGAGAAAAAAAAAGTGGTGCATTACTTTCTGGGCAACCCTCGTAGTATAGGTGTGTATGTAGTAACAACAAGTAATTGTGATTCTTGAATTTTTCTCGAGGTAAATAGTAAGTATTCCATGGAGTTTCGGGCTCGCAGCCAGATGACGTCGACTGCTTTCCACGATATTTCGGATGACAACCATTCAGCCAACTTCAGCTGTATGTTTTGCACTGAAGACTGCTAGTTCGTATCGCTAAATTTATATAAAAAATAGGTGCCGGAACGTATGCCCAGAGGAAGCCGTTACGTCAGCGACCTCTGTCGTGTTCAGGCCCCTTTTCGAATATTGCTCCTTCTATGGGGAGCAGGTGCTTGTGTAATGGTGACACTTTGCAATCGCGCTCTCTGTCGGAAAGCTTGCTTGCGAAGTAAAAATTCGAATGTCAAATTAATAAAATTAACTGTCACTAGACTTGTCATTTGTGATAAAATGTTTTCTTTCTGAAGATCTTGAATAAATTACAGGGTACCACCCCTAATCCAGTGGAAGCTTAATACCTGAATCTTAGAAGGAACTTGCCGAGGCCAAGATCTTCGTGGCAGAGTAACCCATTGAATGTCCTGTGGATTCCTGGAATTCAGTTATAAGGAATCGGTGCAAATGGATTTGGCAGAAGATATTATTAATCGTGATGGCGGCTTTCAACTGAATAAAGCATGGGACCCTGTCATTTCTTTAACATCTCCAGAAAGAAAACATTTTATGACAAACGACACACCTAGCGACAGTTAAGTTCGTTAATTCGCCATATGAATTTTAATTCCACGAGTCCGCTTTCCAACAGGGAGCACACATTTTACTCGTAGCATTACCACGGCGCATGCGCCTGTGTGCCATATTCGAAAAGTGCGCTAAACTCGACAGAGATGGCTTATGTAGTAGCTGTTTTTACTCGTGCATCTCCGCGAAAATTATTGATATAGAGTTAGCATTGTGAACTGGCAGTGCAAAACACACACCTGGAGACGGCTGAACAGTTGTCGACAAAATATCGTGGCAAGAAGTCAACGTCATGATTATATCGATGCACGAGTAAGTAATGAACTGTTGAAAAGCGAAGTATCTCCTAAAACTGTCGTTTCAGATTCAGTTTAACTTTTCTTGTTTTACCTCCTGATCACAGTTTCGATATTACAAATACTTCTGTTCACCATCTGTTTTGGCTTAAACAGTGCCAGTTCCAAGCTGCTCGGGCCCTGTAGCAGTGGTGAACTGCGGGGCCCGAGTTCTGAACCTACTTACATACTCTGAAAACTGCAGTGAAGTGCATGGCAGAGGGTACATTGCATGGTATCACACGTTATGGTTTCTTTCCGGTCCAAACGCGTATGGAGCGCGGGATTAATGACTTTTCAGATACCTCTGTGCTCGCTGTAATTAATATAATTTTGTCTACACAGTCTCTACGCGTGTGATGCACAAGAGACTGAAGAATCTACATCTGTATTGATACTTCGCAAGCCAACGCTTTGGTGCGTGGCGTAGGGTTTCCTGTACCATTACTAGTCATTTCCTTTCCTGTTGCGCTCGCAAACAGAGGAAGAGAAAAACTATACGTCTCCGTATGAGTCCTCATTTCACATACCTTATCTTGTGGTCCTTACGCTAAATGTATGTTGGCGGTAGTAAAATAGTTCTGCAGTCAGTGTCAAACGCTGGTTATCCAAATTTCCTCAATAGTGATCCTCGGAAAGATCGTCGCCTTCCATCGAGGGACACCCATTTGAGTTCCCGAAGCATCTCCGTAACATATGCGTGTTGTTCGAACCTAGCGATAACAAACATAGCAGCCCATTCTGAATTGCTTCGATGACCCCTTTCAATCCGATTTGCTACGGATCCTAAACACTCGAGCAATACTCAAGAATGGGTCGCACTAGAGCCCTATATGGTCTCCTTTATGGGTAAACCACACTTTCACAAAATTTTCTCAATAAATCGAAGTCGACCATTCACCTTCCCTACAACAATCTTGATATGGTCGTTCCATTTCATATCGCTTTGCAACGTTACGCCCAGATGTTTAAACGACGTGACTGTGTCAAGGAGGACACTACTAAAGCTGTATCCAAACATTATTGGTTTGTTTCTCCTAGTCTTCCGCATTAACATACATTTTTCAACATTTGGATTTCCGTCAGATCACCGGGGTTAAGAGCTGTCGGGCTGGGTTAGCACTTGGATGGGTGACCATCCGGTCTGCCGAGCCCTGTTGACAAACGGGGTGCACTCAGCCCTTGTGAGTCAAAGTGAGGAACTCTACTTGACTGAGATGTAGCGGTTCCTGTCTCGGAAACTGACATACGGCCGGGAGAGTGGTGTGCTGAGCACATGCCCCTCCATATCCGCTTCCAGTGACGCCTGTGGTCTGAGGATGACACGGCGGTCGGTCGGTCCCGGTGAGCCTTCATTGCCTGTTCTGGAGGAGTTTAGTTTTAATTTAGTTTCCATTCATCACACAAACTAGAAATTTTGTCTAAGTTATCTTGCATACTCTTTCAGTTACTCAAATTCGACACTTCCCGTACACCACAGCATCATTAAAAAACAGCTGCAGATTACTGCCCACCCTGTCAGACAAATCATTTATGTATACAGAAAATAATAGCGACCCTGTCACACTTCCCTGGGGCACTCTTAACGATACCCCTATCTCTAATGAAGACTCCCTGTCGAGAACAACAAAATGGGTTGTGTTAGTTAAGATATCTTCGAGCCACGAGCCACTCACATATCTCGGAACCTATTGTATATGCTCGTACCCTCGTTAACAGTCTGCAGTGGGGCAGCGGGTCAAATGCTTTTCGGAAATCTAGGACTATGGAATTTATCTGTAGCCCATCACCCACAGTTCGTAGAATATGGTGTGAGGAAAGTGCAAGATGAGTTTTGCAGAGAGGTTATTTTTAAAACCATGCTGATTCGTAGACATAAGTTTCTCGATCTCAAGGAAATTATTATATTCGAACTTAGGATATGTTCAAGGATTGTGACGCAAACCGATTTTAAGGATACTGGTCTGTAATTTCGCAGGTCCGTTATTTTACCACTGTTATATACAGGAGCCACATGCGTGTTTTTCGAGTCAATTGGGACATTACGCTGAGCGAGAGATTCACGATAAATGTAATCTAAGCAACGGGCCAGTGCCGTAGAGTACTCTTTGTAAAACCGAATTTGGATTCCATCCTGATCTGGCGACTTATTTGTTTTCAACTTTTTCAGTTGTTTCCCCAAGCTAGGGATAGTTATTACTACGTCATCCATACGGAAGTCTGTTCGTACATCAAACGAAAGAATGTCTCCAGGTTATTCACTTAATTTTGGTTTCTGAAATATTGTAAGCAGACTTTCGTGGGATATTTTGCGTCTATATTTAAGTGTCTGCCAATTCAGGCTTTTCAACATTTGCATTACGCCATCTCGTGGATCAGGCAAACCTGTGACTACGGATGCTACGCTTCTTTATATACACTGATCAGCTATGATACGATGTCTGGTTGATGCCATATTTCACGACTTTAGAAAGGCGTTCGACTCAGTTCCGCACTGTCGCTTGCTCCAAAAAGTGCGCGCTTACGGTTTATCCGATGACATATGCGGATGAATAGAAAGTTTTCTAACAAACAGGGAGCATTATGTCGTCCTGAACGGGGTGACTTCAACAGAAACAAGCGTAACTTCAGGTGTGCCTCAGGGCAGCGTAATAGGTCCTCTGCTTTTTACTATTTACATAAACGATGTGGTTGATGGTACTGACAGCGGCCTTAGACTGTTTGCCGATGATGATGTAGTCTACAGGAAAGTAGCATCACACGAAAGTTGTTAACAAATCAATGAGGATTTGCAGAAAATAAATGCATGGTGGTCCGCAGCTCGTTGTCGTGCGGTAGCGTTGTCGCTTCCGACGCCCGGGTTCCCGGGTTCGATTCCCGGCGGCGTCAGGGATTTTCTCTGCCTCGTGATGACTGGGTGTTGTGTGATTTCCTTAGGTTAGTTAGGTTTAAGTAGTTCTAAGTTCTAGGGGACTGATGACCATAGATGTTGAGTCCCATAGTGCTCAGAGCCATTTGAACCATTTGAAATGCGTGGTGTAATGACTGGCAGTTATATCTCAATATTAATAAGTGTAACCTACTGCGTATAACAAGGCGAAAATCCCCATTAATGCACGAGTACAAAATAAATGCCCAGTCTTTGCAAGCGGTAACGTCCGTCATGTATCTAGGTGTGACTATTCGAAATGATCTCAAATGGAATGATCAGATTACACAAGTAACGGGTAAGGCGAACTCTAGATTGCGGCTTATTGATAGAATCCTGAAGCGATACAGTCCTTCAACAAAGGAAATTACTTACAATACGTTAGTTCGTCCAGTCTTAGAATATTGTTCGTCTGCATGGGACCCTTACCAACCAGTTTGGTCTGATTCAAGAGATAGAGAAGGTCCAAAGAAGAGCGGCAAGATTAGTTACTGGTACATTTAGCCATCGCGAGAGCGTTACAAATCTCATAGAAAGTTTGAAGTGGGACACACTTGCAGATAGACGGCGCGCTAAATTCCGAAATCCGATCTTCACCGAGGATGTAGAGCATATATTATTACCACCAACTTTCAAATCGCGCAATGATCACCATGCAAAGATAAAGGAAATTAGAGCTCGTACTGAGGCATTCAGACAGTCGTTTTTCCCTCGCGCCATCCGCGAGTGGAACAAATAGGGGGAAATATGACTTTGGCGCGAATTGTGCCCTCCGCCACACACTGCTTGGTGGGTAGCGGAGTATATATGTAGATGTAGATGTAGAATATTATAACCAAAGGCCTACTATCGAGCCGGCCGGAGTGGCCGAGCGGTTAAAGGCTCTACAGTCTGGAACCGCACGTCCGCTACGGTCGCAGGTTCGAATCCTGCCTCGGGCATGGATGTGTGTGATGTCCTTAGGTTAGTTAGGTTTAAGTAGTTCTAAGTTCTAGGGGACTTATGACCACAGCAGTTGAGTCCCATAGTGCTCAGAGCCATTTGAACCATTTGAAGCCTACTATCGATATAAGCCAATCCAGGCGATAGCAGCGTCACCTGGCGAGGAATGACTGCTGCCGCGTGGGATTAGCCGAGCGGTCCGGGGCGCTTCAATCATGGATTGTGCGGATAGTCCCGGCGAAGGTTCGAGTCCTCCCTCGGGCATGGGTGTCTGTGGATCGCAGACCAGCTGGCAGCAGCTCCATTATGATCTGGGGAACATTCACATGGGCATCCACGCGTACAGCGGAGTTCGTGCAAGTGACCATGACGGTTGAGGAGTATCATACACTGATAGCAGATGACGTACATCGCCTCATGATGATCACGTTTCCCGACGGCAGTTGCGATTTTCAACAAGGCCAGGAGTGTGATGGAATGGTTAGAGGAACTCAGTGGCGAGTTGCTATTGATACGCTGCCCCCCAACTTGCCTGATATGAACCCGACCGAACACATTTGGAATGTGATTGAACGTGGCGTCACAGCTCAGCGCCTCCCTCCTCGGAATTTGCGGGAAATAAGTGACTTATGTGTGCTTGCCGGCCGCCGTGGCCACCGTTTCTAGGCACTTCAGTCACGAACCGTGCGACTGCTACGGTCGCAGGTTCGAATCCTGCCTCTGGCATGGATGTGTGTGATGCTCTTAGGTTAGTCAGGTTTAAGTCGTTCTAAGTTCTAGGGGACTGATGACCTCAGATGTTAAGTCCCATAGTGCTCAGAGCGATTTGAACCATTTGGACTTGTGTGTGCAGATGTGGTGACAACTCCATCCAGCGACCTACCAAGGCCTCATTGCGTCCATGCCATGTCGCCTTGCCGCTGTTATTCGTGCCGGAGATGGACATACCGGCTATTAGATAAGTGGTCATAATGTTCTGGCTGATCAGTGTATGTCCAGTATTCTCTGTTAGTCCTGTCTGGTATGGATCCCACACTCTTGAGCACTTTTGAAAGGTGGTAACTACAAGTGATTTTTAAGCAATATCTTTTGTACACTGGTCGTATTTTCCCAGTAACCTATGAAGTATTTCGACGTTCGAAGCTGTTCCACTACAGGTTAAGCCCCATCGTGGTATATGGTGATGTAACTTGTGTCATTTATTTCAGTCAAAATAAATAATTTTATTACAGTAAGAGTGTCTCGCAAAATACTACAAAATGTTTATTTTGTTTGATTCATGTTCAACATGGAGCCTTGGCATCAGCGAATGGGTCTTCTGGTGCAGACGTTGGCGTGCCAGACAAAGTTATTGCCGACCTGACACCATTCCTCGCAAGAAGATGCTGTCAGCTTTTCTTACATACCGTTGAGAATTGTTAAAAAATGAAAAAAAAAAGATGAATGTGATCTATCTTGTAATAATCTCATATGAATTCATGATCTGACAAGCTTGCTGACAGCCCTTTGTGAAATAACGTAACAATTTTATTACGTGGCAGTAGTATGAATACTGCGAAAGTACAGTAAATCTTTGTGAAGCGTTGAACATCAATGTGTTATTGCAAGATGAATTATTATTGAAGACCTTTTCATCATAAATATTGGCAAGTTATGTAGTGAAGAAACAATTCTTGGAACATTGGTAAATCAGAAGCAAAAATATATATGTTGCTATTACGACGGAAAATTTACAAAGACAGAGGATCAAGTAGGTAAAAACACGAGGGCTACTAGAAATCCTTGGGTAACAGAAGAAATATCGAATTTAATTGATGAAAGGAGAAAATATAAAAATGCAGTAAATGAAGCAGGCAAAAAGGAATACAAACGTCTCAAAAATGAGATCGACAGGAAGTGCAAAATGGCTAAGCAGGGATGGCTAGAGGACAAATGTAAGGATGTAAAGGCTTTTCTCACTAGAGGTAGGATAGATACTCCCTACAGGAAAATTAAAGAGACCTTTGGAGAAAGGAGAAACACTTGTATGAATATCAAGAGCTCAGATGAAAACCCAGTTCTAAGCAAACGAGCAAAGAAGAAAGGTGGAAGGAGTATATAGAGGGTCTATACAAGGGCGATGTACTTGAGGACAATATTATGGAAATGGAAGAGGATGTAGATGAATATGAAATGGGAGATACGATACTGCGTGAAGAGTTTGACAGAGCACTGAAAGACCTAAGTCGAAACAAGGCCCCGGGAGTAGACAACATTCCATTAGAACTACTGACGGCCTTGGGAGAGCCAGTCCTGACAAAACTCTACCATCTGGTGAGCAAGATATATGAGACAGGCGAAATACCCTCAGACTTCAGACTTCAAGAAGAATGTAATAATTCCAATCCCAAAGAAAGAAGGTGTTGACAGATGTGAAAATTAGCGCACTATCAGTTTAATAAGTCACGGTTGCAAAATACTAACGCGAATTCTTTACAAACGAATGGAAAAACTAGTAGAAGCCGACCTCGGGGAAGATCAATTTGGATTCCGTAGAAATATCGGAACACGTGAGGCAATACTGACCCTACGACTTATTTTAGAAAATAGATTAAGGAAAGGCAAACCTACGTTTCTAGCATTTGTAGACTTAGAGAAAGCTTTTGACAATGTTGACAGGAACACTCTCTTTCAAATTCTGAAGGTGGCAGGGGTAAAATACGGGGAGTGAAAGGCTATTTACAATTTGTACATAAACCAGATGGCAGTTATAAGAGTCGGGGGGCATTAAAGGGAAGCAGTGGTTGGAAAGGGAGTGAGACTGAGTTGTAGCCTCTCCCCGATGTTATTCAATCTGTATATTGAGCAAGCAGTGAAGGAAACAAAAGAAAAATTCGGAGTAGGTATTAAAATCCATGGAGAAGAAATAAAAACTTTGAGGTTCGCCGATGACATTGTAATTCTGTCAGAGACAGCAAAAGGACTTGGAAGAGCAGTTGAACGGAATGGACAGTATATTGAAAGGAGGATATAAGATGAACAGCAACAAAAGCAAAACGAGGATAATGGAATGTAGTCGACATAAGTCGGGTGATGCTGAGGGAATTAGATTAGGAAATGAGACACTTAAAGTAGTAAAGGAGTTTTGGTATTTTGGGAGCAAAATTACTGATGATGCTCGAAGTAGAGAGGATATAAAATGTAGACTGGCAATGGCAAGGAAAGCGTTTCTGAAGAAGAAAAATTCGTTAACATCGAGTATAGATTTAAGTGTCAGGAAGTCGTTTCTGAAAGTATTTGTATGGAGTGTAGCCATGTATGGAAGTGAAACGTGGACGATAAATAGTTTGGACGAGAAGAGAATAGAAGCTTTCGAAATGTGGTGCTACAGAAGATTGCTGAAGATGGGCAGATCACTTAACTAATGAGGAGGTATTGACTAGGATTGGGGAGAAGAGAAGTTTATGGCACAACTTGACTAGAAGAAGGGATCGGTTGGTAGAACATGTTTTGAGGCATCAAGGGATCACCAATTTAGTATTGGAGGGCAGCGTGGAGGGTAGAAATCGTAGAGGGGGACCAAGAGATGAATACACTTAAGCAGATTCAGAAGGATGTAGGTTGCAGAAAGTACTGGGAGACGAAGAAGCTTGCACAGGATAGAGTAGCATGGAGAGCTGCATCAAACCAGTCTCAGGACTGAAGACCACAACAACAACAACAACAACACCGATCTCTGCTCTTATTAACTGAATACAGCAGATTTGATGTTTTGGGAGATAAGACGATCTAGGAGCTATCTGTTATCCAAAATATTTGTATAATTACCAAAAGTGATATGTGATGAAAATTATTTAAAGCTAAATCGCTGTTAGCTTTTCATTTAAATAACCAATTGAAATTCAGAGATAATTTCGAGTAGCTGCGCTCCACTCATTTTGTATTTCTGGATGTCATAGAAATGCAGTTTTACGTGAGCTTGACTGAAAATTTTTAATTACAAAAATAAGCGGATATAACGATCCTAATTCTTTATAATACTAACCTTCAGCCTTCATATTTCTTCGCATAAAAAGTGATATGCTGGCCCATTGAAGAGGTAAGAAAATTATGAAGATAATTCACGCGCAAGATGAAACGTAATATGTCCTCTCAGATAAGAGCAGTGGAGTATTATACCTGCCAATGAACTGAAGTCTGCCACCCGTCTTACGTTCGGCTGCGCCTGTATGATCATTCTATTTCATATCCTTACTGTTTGTTACACCCAGGTATTTGGGTGAGAAGTGTTCAAAAGCAAGTTCTGGTCGGTCGTGAAACGGAAACCACAGATATGTTGGGCAGTGTCTCCAGTATGCCCGTCGATTGTGCCACGTCGCACTTTGCAATTCTGAGCGCACAGTGAGCACGTGAAGATGCATAGAAAATAGTGTCTTCCGCTAAATATGGGCGTCCGCCGGCAGATTTCGCCTGATTTCACGCAACCCCGTATAATGTAACTGTCATTTGTTTCCTTCTTCATCACAATTCGCCGCCGTAGACTGCAGGGGCAATGAAGACGCTCCTGCAGCTTTTTCGGTGGAAAGTGTTTGATCATGCACAATACAGCCCGAAAGTGACTCCCTCTGATTATTATCTCTGTTCACCGGAACTGCTACGATGACAACATTTTGGCTCACAGAACGAGCTGCAGACTGAAACATAACAACCAGTTCTTCATATGATGCCAAGAAGTAATTTAGCTTGTCTTTCACACAACACTAAAGCTAATTCATTTTGCTTAATTAACTTTTATATCATAAGGTAGGAAAAATGTAGGTAATTTCATTTTCTGAACACCGAAATATAATTTTCAATAAGATCATGTCAAAGTATTGGTCAATATTACATCTGTCCATTGCTAGGAAAATGTGTAATCAACCATCTGATTACAACTAGAACAATTAAGTTGCAAACAATCAAATAGTGAAAGATGCATCAAAAATACTGTTTTTGTAATGTTTGAAACGTGTAACAACTATGAATAACAAATATCAGATTACTATGCAATAGCTAATCATAACAAAGCCTAATTACTCAGCAATTACTGAAACTCTTGAAACGAAAGCTTATTGACTATGAAACGAAATCTTATTATCAATGTGGTTATTTGGACTAGTGCAGTATTTATTCAAAAACTTTTCACACCAAAAAATAATGTACGTATATATTAAACCATAAACATGTTAGAACGGTTTGGGAAGGAATAGTTTCTGCGTAATTAACAAAAATGTGATCAGTGGTGTTTATTCAAAGCATTTCGACAATATTTCCTTAAAAGCTGAAGGATTGTGCTTGTTTTTTTAGCACATTCTAGGCATTTTATTTGTAATTACCGAATGATGTTATTTTTAGTAACTGCTGCTAACTTTTGTAATGGTAATCACCCAGTTTACTGTATGTAAAAATGTACTGATTGTTATAAAAGGTGTATAAAGAGTGTGAGAGGGGGGGGGGGGCGGACTAGGGACTGTCAGTAGGATGTAAGATCTTGACGAGGACTCTGTGACGTAATAGATAAACTTCCAGTTACTTTCTTTTTGGAACGTCATTATTTTATCTCCAGTGTTACAGTTACTCCACAAGACTAACGTAGAGAACTGACTCAGAGAACAGGCGGCTGCCTTCTATTATGAAGGTACTGGAAAGGTGGTATAACACCACGGAAAGAGTGTCAAGTCGGAGCGGAAACTACGTAAAGAAGTAGCTGGAAAGTGTAGCAAACTGTTGCAAATAAAACATTTCTTATTTTCACTGGCGTTCCATTTCGCGACCGATCGCAACTTACTTTCTGGACAACCCTCGTATGAGTTGCTGAGTCTAATAGCGAATCATTGATACTATACTCGTAGGCTACTACCCATGTTTTCTAAATATATTATTTTACTGCTATGTGCTATGTGAAAAGAACGTAGAATAAAGTTTTATTTAACTAAATATAGAACTAACAGATGTTATGCACTCTGATTTTTGAACCGTTATCTCATAAAGTAATAAGTATTTGTCAGAAAATGAAAGTAATTGTCACACTTAGCTTTTATTGGTTTTGAGCCTTGGCGAGCTGGCGCCAGTGTTATTTTGTTCATGTGTCGTTGAGATCAATTGTGGTCGAGGTAAGCTATCTTTGCCTTACGCGTGTCTTATCTTGCAGCTTCGCAGGCGAAGCGAGTTGGTTGTGTCTTCGATGGGTAATCCTGGAGATCTCGTGACATTCGCGGGGAGACGAGTGTCAACGGCTGCCGAATAAGCGTGATGACCGTTACACGTTGTGGTGTGAAATTGGTTGGCGTTTTTCCGACATGGGCAGCTTGGAGATACAAGTTCAGTGATTTTGCTGGGTGCAAAATTTGAAGGGAAGCTGTGAAGCTATGGAACCCGCTCCCTCGTATTGTGCACCTGATATGGAGTAAGTCGTAACTGTTTGTTCACCGACGCACTCAGAGATTTTAAACTTTAGTATTATGGTGATACTTCCATAGTCGAACCTCAAAACGGTGTGGAAGGGTTCAGTTGGCCTAGTTAAATGGTGGCCGTTATTTGAAAATTTTCTCAGTTTTACTAGTGATTTGTGTCTCTTGCAATTAAATGATTTTATGTTGCCTGTACTCTATTAATACAGTTGTTCATGTGTAAGTGAGTGAAAGGTTCTGCCGAGTGTTTCTGTGTTTCAGAGTTATTGGAATGTCTTCGTGATTTGAGCAGAAACTTTTGGTTGTGCCAGCGTCTTGGCGGGGAGTGAAATGTCATCCGAGGTCTAGGCCCAACAGTGCTTCACAACCTGGCCACTACCGGAGTTGTTCACATATCGCCTTCCAAAGTTTAGTATTTATCTTCCTTTCTGTCAGGGTGGGTTAAGCTGGTAGGTATATATACACTCCTGGAAATGGAAAAAAGAACACATTGACACCGGTGTGTCAGACCCACCATACTTGCTCCGGACACTTCGAGAGGGCTGTACAAGCAATGATCACACGCACGGCACAGCGGACACACCAGGAACCGCGGTGTTGGCCGTCGAATGGCGCTAGCTGCGCAGCATTTGTGCACCACCGCCGTTAGTGTCAGCCAGTTTGCCGTGGCATACGGAGCTCCATCGCAGTCTTCAACACTGGTAGCATGCCACGACAGCTTGGACGTGAACCGTATGTGCAGTTGACGGACTTTGAGCGAGGGCGTATAGTGGGCATGCGGGAGGCCGGGTGGACGTACCGCCGAATTGCTCAACACGTGGGGCGTGAGGTCTCCACAGTACATCGATGTTGTCGCCAGTGGTCGGCGGAAGGTGCACGTGCCCGTCGACCTGGGACCGGACCGCAGCGACGCACGGATGCACGCCAAGACCGTAGGATCCTACGCAGTGCCGTTGGGGACCGCACCGCCACTTCCCAGCAAATTAGGGACACTGTTGCTCCTGGGGTATCGGCGAGGACCATTCGCAACCGTCTCCATGAAGCTGGGCTACGGTCCCGCACACCGTTAGGCCGTCTTCCGCTCACGCCACAACATCGTGCAGCCCGCCTCCAGTGGTGTCGCGACAGGCGTGAATGGAGGGACGAATGGAGACGTGTCGTCTTCAGCGATGAGAGTCGCTTCTGCCTTGGTGCCAATGATGGTCGTATGCGTGTTTGGCGCCGTGCAGGTGAGCGCCACAATCAGGACTGCATACGACCGAGGCACACAGGGCCAACACCCGGCATCATGGTGTGGGGAGCGATCTCCTACACTGGCCGTACACCACTGGTGATCGTCGAGGGGACACTGCATAGTGCACGGTACATCCAAACCGTCATCGAACCCATCGTTCTACCATTCATAGACCGGCAAGGGAACTTGCTGTTCCAACAGGACAATGCACGTCCGCATGTATCCCGTGCCACCCAACGTGCTCTGGAAGGTGTAAGTCAACTACCCTGGCCAGCAAGATCTCCGGATCTGTCCCCCATTGAGCATGTTTGGAATTGGATGAAGCGTCGTCTCACGCGGTCTGCACGTCCAGCACGAACGCTGGTCCAACTGAGGCGCCAGGTGGAAATGGCATGGCAAGCCGTTCCACAGGACTACATCCAGCATCTCTACGATCGTCTCCATGGGAGAATAGCAGCCTGCATTGCTGCGAAAGGTGGATATACGCTGTACTAGTGCCGACATTGTGCATGCTCTGTTGCCTGTGTCTATGTGCCTGTGGTTCTGTCAGTGTGATCATGTGATGTATCTGACCCCAGGAATGTGTCAATAAAGTTTCCCCTTCCTGGGACAATAAATTCACGGTGTTCTTATTTCAATTTCCAGGAGTGTATATTGTATGTAATCTTTGTATATGAACTAGTTTTCTTAAGTATTAGGAACTGGCAACTGGCTAAACCTTAACTGCATAGTGGCTGCTGAGTTCCTTGAGCATCTTTTTCTAGTAATTTTTTTATTAACACGTCTGAGCACGTGAACATTTATTTTTTAAATATCAGTGTTTCTGTTGTAGTTTTTTTTATTTAAGTGGTTCTCTCATGTTATGTACCGGCAAAAGGCATTTTAGCTTGGCACTAGTGTTCAAGTGTTATTAAGTCACCCTTTACCTGTAATTGTTTTCATTATATCTATTTTGAGGGAAGTTCTATGTGGGTGTTTGAAGTTCTCAAGTTGTTAGTAACCCTGTTTTCTTGCTTTGGAATTGTTTGTTAGAGTACTGAGTACGTTGGGTTTCTAACTGTATTTGCAAAGCTTTATGTAGTGGCTCCTCCACAATTTGTAATTGTCAATTTTTTTTAAAGCGGTAACGTCAATAAACTGTCTTAATTATAAATCGTGACTACCAACCATGATTCCATCCTGCTTCCTCTTTTATGGTATTTAAGATATGGTGTGTAAGTGTGGGACGATGAAGGAATCATGTATCAAGTTTCATTTGTACAGCATCGGAAAAACCACTGTTTAAAAAGAATAAATAAGTAAATGTCACTACGTTTTTTGTGGCTCTTCCAAATAAGGAAATGGCTAAAGCATATTAAGTCTGTCATATCGCAGAATCAAGTATTGTCTCTATTCGAGCCCAGGTCTTTCCTGACCAGTTCTGCTAACGAGCCTCAATGTGGCCTTCGTGCAGTTCACTCCCCCTCCCCCCCCCCCCCGCCTCCCATCCCACACACACACACACACACCCCTTTCTCTAGGCTCTGGTGTGGTAGATAAGCAGCCGGCCGCTGTGGTCGAACGGTTCTAGGCGCTTCAGTCCGGAACCGTGCTGATGCTACGGCCGCAGGTTCGAATACAGCCTTGGGCATGTATGTGTGTGATGTCCTTAGGTTAGGTTTAAGTAGTTCTAAGTCTAGGGGACTGATGACCTCAGATGTTAAGTCCCATAGTGCTTAGAGCCGTTTGAACCATTTGGTAGATAAGCGCACGCCTCAGTTACACTTTTCTCAACCAGGAGGAACACGAAAAAATTAGAACACGAATATATAGTTCACAGGTACACTGATGAGCCAAAACATTGTGGCCACTGCCCACACTGAATGCTGCCTGGTGGCGTGGTAGGTGCGTGACATGGTAAGGAAGGTATTCTCCATTATTCATAAATATTTTCAGATTTCAGAAGACGAATGCTTTCCAGGGTTTCAGAAGACGACTGCTCGAAGACTACAAGACATGTAGTAATATGACAGATACCAGTGAAGAGCATTATGCA
The DNA here is from genome assembly GCF_023864345.2 of Schistocerca serialis cubense. Lineage (NCBI taxonomy): Eukaryota > Metazoa > Arthropoda > Insecta > Orthoptera > Acrididae > Schistocerca > Schistocerca serialis. The sequence continues at coordinate 361,361,022 of NC_064646.1, forward strand.
AGTTGTCAACTCGCGTAAAAGTAGTAGAAGTCGAAGTAGTAGTAGTAGTAGTTTTATTTGTCCGTAGAACTCTTTTACAAGGATATTGCACATGTCTTTGAGCTACAGTTTAGAACAAAAATAATAAAGTAATTAACATATACAGACCCATTCAGACCTACAGGTCTAGTATGACAAGGATGGGATAGGTAATCAGCCGCGGCCTTATACACTGCGTAACAGAATTATAGGATCACTTTTTCGAAACCCCGTAACTGTCTCCCCCAACGACGCATAAGTTTTAAATTTGGCACAAAGATGCCTCAATCTTCTATAATGGTGGAAAACCGTGGCGCCCTGCGACGTCATCCTAGGGCTCGACGACGTTTCGAAGAACAAGGTGCCGACACGCGTGAAGGAAAGGCCACAGCTCAGAAGAACTTGGGTTAATAATGTTACATTAGCAACAAATTTCACCGCAACTCCGCCCAACTTTGCTGTGGTCGTGTCACACTATGGGAAGGTAGTCACAATTCATGTTACCTAATTTCCACCCCGTCTTTGATGCCTCTGCTATGGAGGTCATAACTGCGGTGTTAAATCACGGTGTTTTCTCATGGTTGGCCGAGAAAAACATTTTAGACACCCCGCCGCTCGAAATCGACACGAAAAAGCCTCAGGGGGTGGTATATATGGCATAAATGAAACCACACCCTTCCTTGGTACATCGATTTCCTCACATTTTACGGTCGAAAACGATGGTCTGCAGTGCGTCGAACAACAGGAAGACGTTCTTGACAATCTTTCATATTGCTGACGTCTCAACCCTTCTTTAAGGACTTTGTGGATCCCTAACCCCACTGAGCATGATTTCACCTCTGTGGAGTGCGGTGCGATCGCAATTTTTGCTCTGATGTACAGGGTGAAACCACTATCGACCGTTCAAAACCATTCAACTATATTTGAACGTGATCCGACGCAGCAAAATGTGTTACGCTTTTTCGGAGTTTCTGTTTCATTCCCTCCCGAGACGTGATCATGGAGGGATGCGATGTTGAGATATGTGTGAATACAGCGGCCAAGGTTCCGTTTAAGACACCCCAGTTGGGCAATACCCTCGGTTTTACGTGTCCCTTTACAGGGAAAACATGGAAAGTGGCTCTAAGCGTCTGCAGGTAGGCAACCATTTAACATGCCTCCAATGCCAGATGCCTGCTTGCAGATGCATAGGACTACTTTGCAGATTTTCACTATAAAGCAACTTTCCTAAAGTTCTTTGTAGTCTGCTCCTTTCAACCCCCACAAACCAACCAACCTAAAGTGCTCAATAAATGTGGACAGTTGCTGAACTGCGGAGCCTTTTAGGGATCCTTTCGACGGAGTTGCGGCGAAATTTGTTGCTAATGTAACATTATTAACCCAAATTCTTCTGAGCTGTGGCCTTTCCTTCACGTGTGTCGACACCTTGATCTTCGAAACGTCGTCGAGCCCGAGGATGACGTCGCAGGGCGCCACGGTTTTCCACCATCCTTTCTCATATCCATTTCGTATCCCTCTGTGATCATGCCACAGAAGGGCGTGAAACAGTAGGGCTGAAAAAGCATCAGCACCATTTGCTGCTTTAGATCTCGTTCCAACTTCGTTGAATGGTTTTGAATGGACCCTAGTGTTTCTACCCTGTACCCCAGAGCAAAAATTGAGGTCGTGCTGCATTCCAAAGGGGCGAGATCTCGTTCAGTTGGATTGCAGCCCCGTGATGTCCTTCGAGAAGAATTCAATTAGCGTTTAGGTGTCAACAATCAAAGGTTGTCAATAACATCCTTCTGTTGCTCATCCCACTGCGAAATGCCGTCTTCGCCTGCGAAATGTGTGGGAATCTACGTCGAAAAGAATGGGGTGGTACTGTATCATTGACGCTCTTTGTGCTACCTCCTAATGCCTTTTCGTGTCGATTCTGAGGGCGGTGTGCCTGAAATGTTTTCCTCGGCCACCAATAAGAAAACAGCGTTGTTTCAACGCTCGTCGTCGCATTTCTGATTTCCATTGGAGAGGAGGCAAAAAATGGGGGGGAAATGTGGAAAAGAGGGGCTGTGACGACCTTTCCATCATGTGACAGGTCATTGGTGGCTTAGGGCTGAACAGGGATGAAATTTGGTGTCATGTGGCATCATTAACCCACTTCAGACGTCACATCAACTCCTCAGCTCTGGCCTTTTCTTCGCGTGTCTCAACACCTTACTGTCTGAGTTCATCAAGCCCGAGGACGACGTTGCAGGGTGCAACTCTTTTCCACCATTACAGGAGAAGGTGTAGGCACCTCTGAGCCAAATTTCAAACCAATGGGATACAATTACCGGGTTTCAAGTAAGTGCAATTTAAGTCTGTTGTACAATTTAGTCGGAACCATCCTAGAATTTTCAACAAAAAAAAAAAAGTTCAAATGTGTGTGAAACCTTACTGGACTTAACTGCTAAGGTCATCAGTCCTTAAGCTTACACACTACTTAACCTAAATTATCCTAAGGATAAACACACACACCCATGCCAGAGGGAGGACTCGAACCTCCGCCGGGACCACCCGCAAAGTCCATGACTGCAGCGCCTTAGACCGCTCGACTAATCCCGCGCGGCCTGGAATTTTCCTGAATTAGTTTAGGGAAACCACGGAAACCCTGAATCAGGATGGCTGAATGAACATTTGAGCTCCCACCCTCCCAAATGCAAGACCACTCTGTTTAAAATAGTGCTACCTCATTCAGTTTATTCCTAGTGTAAAATACTGTTGAACAAGTAAGTTATTTAAAAATGATAAAGTTTAAAGCGAGACTGTACATTCATTTCGCTCTTTCCGCACTGCACACACTACACACACTATACACACACTGTTTCATAACGCTATACATAAACCACATATAATGTCAGCTGATGTCAGGGTTATTTTGGTCACAGCAACGGTACCTTTGTTAGCACGAAACTCTATAACGAGTGACATGTCGAGAAAGAGAATAATGTGCTATAATTATACATTGCAGAGCTTTGGGAGTAAGGTTTTCTAGAAAAAAAAGGAAGAACAAACAGAGTGCGGAGGTATTACGAGGGATATTAGACGTTTTATTATTCTTATTATTATTTCTGTTACTTTTTACCAAATCGTTACTCTGTATTATCTAAGTAATCCTTAAGTGTATAGAATGTTTAGGTAGAAAGGTATTTTTAATGCCTTTTTAAATAAGTTTGTTTTAGCAATTTCTTTAATCTCCTTTTGTAATTCATTCAAAAGTTCTATTCCTTGATAAAAAAATACTGTTTTGAGTTTTATGTTCATTCTTTCTAGTAGATGTAAGTTCAGACTAGATCTTGTTCGATGGCCATGGACAGAGCTTTGGTGCAGTAATTATCAATTTTATTTTTGATGTGTACAACTGATTGGTAAATGTATTTACACAGAGCACTTAAAATACCCATTGTTTTGAATAGGTGCTTACAATGAGTTTGACAATTGCTTTTGGTTGTTATTCCTGTAGCCCTCTTCGGAAGTTTGAAAATTGTGTTCAAACTTTGTGCATTTTGTTCCCCACGAAAGAATGTCATAATTAAGAACTGAATGTACTTAAGAATAGCATGTAACTGAAAGACACTGTTTGTTACACACAGATGACAGAACCATCAAGGCATAACATGCTGATGACATTTTGTTTGTAAATACCTTTGTGGGCTCACACCACTTCACCTAAGAATAAATATTCATTCCTAGAAATATTACATTTGTTACATAGCCTGTAGCGGTGCCATGTACGGTTTGACAGTGTCATTTTCCCTCTTCTGACTGAAATTCATGGCATTTGTTTTCTTTATGTTCAATGTCACTTTATTCTCTATTGACCAGTAGTAAACTTTCTTGAGGGTTTCATTAACTTCCTTTGCATCGAGACCTCTCGTTCCCTCAGTGAATACACTATCGCTGTCATCAGCAATAAAAATATTTCTCCCATGACTAATGCTACTGGGAAAGTCATTTATGTTTATCAGGAACTGCATTGGTCCAAAAATGCTAATTTGGGGAACTCTGATATTAATGTATTTTGGTTCTGACAAGTCTTTTACTAAAGCTTTCTATCCTATCCCCCACCCCCCCCCCTCCTTATTCCTAATGCTTCTAGCCAATTTGGTAGAATCTTATGGTCAACAGTGTCAAAAGCCTTAGAAAGATCTGAAAATTACACCTGTCACACTGTCATGTTTGCCAAGAGCATTGGGTACCACTTTTATGAATTCTGATATGACCGATTCTGTAGTTGTACCACTTAGAAAACCAAACTGTGGTTCACTTAGAAGGTTGTATTTGTTCAAGTAACTCATTAATCTGTCTCTCATAATTGATGCTTTTATTTTTGAGAATGGTGACAGCACAGAAATGGGCTAGTAATTTTTTGTATCTTCTGCTTTGCTTTTCTTCAGCAGTACAATTTTTGGTTGTTTTAAATTACAAATATGCCTGATTTGAAGTTTCTGTTTGTGATGTGCGCAAATGGACAAAACATCTGATCAGTCTTCTCAAGCCCAGGGTGTTAAACAGACATTCTATATAAATATGAACCTGGCCCTGTAAGGCAGCTAATATTAGGTGCAGATCATAACAAAAATAATTAGAAATGCTGCTGTCACAAAACTGGAATGCATGAATTAATAAAAATGACAGTTTGGGATCTATTCTAGAAAGACAAAACAGCTATTCCCTTTTTGATTCTACATATAATTTGTCACTGTGCTTTCAGGGGTCAGGTGATACACAACAATCATGTTCAATTACTTCCAACACTCAATAACAAAATATTTAACTCTTGGACATATTGAATTTGGCAATGATTAAATTCGTTATCTCTACATATGAAAAATTTTATCACAGTAAAGAATGACTAAAAATCTTCATCATCTAACTTACGTCTATGATGGCGTAGCTGGTCAATGCACTGAGTTGGTGGAGAATAATTTTGTTTTTAAACCAATGAAAAACTCTCATGTACTCAATGTGAGGGTAGGTTAGTATCCTAGCTTTTGATATTCAGTGGTCAAAGTGTACAAAAGTTGGAGTGAGCAAAATCTCGTCTCAGCATTTACTGTGCCCTAATATTTGAAGGTACTTTACCACGCGGGATCTGCACGGCGTTGTCACCGTGCTGGATCTGAAATTCTAATTCCCTACTCTGATCCTGAATGAATTCACTCACTCTCAACTTTCCTGCGTTCCGTACAACGTTAATTTTTCCTTAGTCGAAATAATGGCTATTCCACACTCGCTAAGAGTTGGAGTGATATGCACAATTTCTATGCCAGCAAAAATTGCCGCAGGAATAATTAACTACCGCTTTACTATCTGTCGCCACAATACGTGAAGCAGATCGTCCATACTTCGCAGAAGCAAAGCTCTCAATGTCCTCGCTATTTTCCACACAGTTGTGTGGTTTGCCACGAGACGAGAGAGATTTCTTCTGAAAATTTAGTTCTCAAAATCCTTTTATGTAGTGGGGATCTCCCCACTGTGTCGCGTTTGCATCACCCAGTAAGGCTTCAGCCAATTGCCGTCTCATTAGAGGTGAATTTTATTTTTCTTGCCGGATCACCACCTAGCCCTGTTAAAGCCATCCTGCCACTTACCCTCGGTCCTGGCCGTAGTTCAATTAAAAGGAACAATGTAATCTTCTGGCCTTATCCCTTTCTCCGCTGAAGCTCGCCGTTCTCTTGTTAAGTGGGGTTTTCCCATGCCAACCACCTGCTCAGTTCGTCTCCAAATTGCGTTTCACTTTAACTTACTTATGCATGCCCCTGTCCTTATATTGGTAGATAATGTTTTGTTAGTTTTCGGTACATGAGATTAATGCAGTTGCTTTTTGTTTATATAATATACTTATTTTCTGAGGATCTCAAACTTTTTCGTACTGTCGTTATGGATCATGCTCATGTGGGGTCCGTAATATCTGGATGCCTTACACGTTTATTATTTTTGTTAAGATACTCATTGTAGGCACCACTTATCTACATCTATATCTATTCTCAGCAAACCACTGTGGTGTGCATGCCAGAGGGTACGTCCCATTGTAGCAGTTATTAGGGTTTCTCCTCATTCCATTCACATCCGGGGTGCAGGAAGAATAATTCTTTAAATACCTCTGTGCATGCTACAATTAATATAATTTTGCTTTCATGATCTCTATGGCAGCTATAGGTAATGGGTTGTGTACTCCTGGAGTTGTCATTTAAAGCCTACTCTTGAGACTTTATAAGCAGTCTTTCTCGGGATAGTTCACGTCTGTCTTAAGGAGTCTGCAAGTTCAGTTTCTTCAGCATCTCTGTGACTATCTCCAGGAAGTGAAACAAACTTGTGATCATTTGTGCTGCCTTTCTCTGTATATGTTCAATATGCCCTATTATTCCTACTTGGTGCGGGTCCCTCAGAATATTCTAGGATGGGTCGCCTGAGTGTTTTGTAAGCAATCACATTTGTAGACTGATTTTATTTCCCCAGTATTCTATCAACTATCAATAAACTGAAGTGTACCACCAACTTTACCTCCACTGAGCCTACGTCATCATTACACCTTGTATCTGTACAAAGTGTTACACCCAGCTATTTGTATGAGTTGACCGATTCCAATTGTGACTCGCTGATATTGTAGATATAGGACTATACATTTTTTTCGTTTTGTGAAGTGCCCAGTTCTACGTTTCGGAATATTCAAAGCAATTTGCCAGTCTTTGCACCACTTTAAAATTCTGTTAAGAACTGATTGAAAATATATGCAGCTCCTTTCAGACACTACTTCATTACAGATAACTGCATCATCTGCAAAAAGTCCTAGGTTACTATTAATATTGCCCGCAAGGCCGTTAATATACAACAGGAGCAACGAGGGTCCCAACACATTTCCCTGGGGCACACACGAAATTATTTCTAGATTTGACTATAACTGTGCATCCAAGATAACATGCTACCAAAAAATTTTCAATCCAGGCACAAATTTCGCTTAGTACCACATATAATCGCACTTCCGACAGTGAGCGTATGTGTGGTACCGAGTCAAATGATTTCCGGAAATCAAGACATACTGGCAAATGCATGAGGTTGATTTTATTATTAACTGTCACTTAGATAGTTTGTTTAATATGAACAATGGGGACATCGACGAAATGCTGCATCCGTAAAAAGACATGATCAGCAATTTCTCCCAGCAGTTCCAGTGGAATCTGAGCAACGTGTTCTTGTATACTGGCCACCACGTCAGGCAGAGATGGAACATGTCCCTGGTAAACGCGTTCTTTGAGACATCCCCAGAGCCAAAAGTCACATACATTCAGATCAGATGATCTTGCAGACCACGAATCTAGAAACCTCTGGAGATAGTCTCAATGATGTGCGGACGTCGCGGTACATCTGGCAGGTCATATACACTCCTGGAAATGGAAAAAAGAACACATTGACACCGGTGTGTCAGACCCACCATACTTGCTCTGGACACTGCGAGAGGGCTGTACAAGCAATGATCACACGCACGGCACAGCGGACACACCAGGAACCGCGGTGTTGGCCGTCGAATGGCGCTAGCTGCGCAGCATTTGTGCACCGCCACCGTCAGTGTCAGCCAGTTTGCCGTGGCATACGGAGCTCCATCGCAGTCTTTAACACTGGTAGCATGCCGCGACAGCGTGGACGTGAACCGTATGTGCAGTTGACGGACTTTGAGCGAGGGCGTATAGTGGGCATGCGGGAGGCCGGGTGGACGTACCGCCGAATTGCTCAACACGTGGGGCGTGAGGTCTCCACAGTACATCGATGTTGTCGCCAGTGGTCGGCGGAAGGTGCACGTGCCCGTCGACCTGGGACCGGACCGCAGCGACGCACGGATGCACGGCAAGACCGTAGGATCCTACGCAGTGCCGTAGGGGACCGCACCGCCACTTCCCAGCAAATTAGGGACACTGTTGCTCCTGGGGTATCGGCGAGGACCATTTGCAACCGTCTCCATGAAGCTAGGCTACGGTCCCGCACACCGTTAGGCCGTCTTCCGCTCACGCCCCAACATCGTGCAGCCCGCCTCCAGTGGTGTCGCGACAGGCGTGAATGGAGGGACGAATGGAGACGTGTCGTCTTCAGCGATGAGAGTCGCTTCTGCCTTGGTGCCAATGATGGTCGTATGCGTGTTTGGCGCCGTGCAGGTGAGCGCCACAATCAGGACTGCATACGACCGAGGCACACAGGGCCAACACACGGCATCATGGTGTGGGGAGCGATCTCCTACACTGGCCGTACACCACTGGTGATCGTCGAGGGGACACTGAATAGTGCACGGTACATCCAAACCGTCATCGAACCCATCGTTCTACCATTCCTAGACCTGCAAGGGAACTTGCTGTTCCAACAGGACAATCACGTCCGCATGTATCCCGTGCCACCCAACGTGCTCTAGAAGTTGTAAGTCAACTACCCTGGCCAGCAAGATCTCCGGATCTGTCCCCCATTGAGCATGTTTGGGACTGGATGAAGCGTCGTCTCACGCGGTCTGCACGTCCAGCACGAACGCTGGTCCAACTGAGGCGCCAGGTGGAAATGGCATGGCAAGCCGTTCCACAGGACTACATCCAGCATCTCTATGCTCGTCTCCATGGGAGAATAGCAGCCTGCATTGCTGCGAAAGGTGGATATACACTGTACTAGTGCCGACATTGTGCATGCTCTGTTGCCTGTGTCTATGTGCCTGTGGTTCTGTCAGTGTGATCATGTGATGTATCTGACCCCAGGAATGTGTCAATAAAGTTTCCCCTTCCTGGGACAATGAATTCACGGTGTTCTTATTTCAATTTCCAGGAGTGTAGATGTATTATCTTCAAAGAAGAATTGACAGAGAATAGAAGCGCTTGTGAATCCACACCACACAGCCACGACTAGTGCCAACGCCTCTTCGTGCACAAAACGCGATTTAACAGTAAGCAAAATTCTGCAGTTCTTTGTATTGAATGCATCCTGCAGTGTAAAATGTTGTATTCGACTGAATATAACCGTGCCATCTGTCTTCAATTTCGATACGTGCCAGAAACTGAAGGGCAAATTCAGAACCTTTCTGTGGATGAAGAGGTTCCAGTTGCTGCACTGTCTGGATGTTATACGGGTACCAGTGTAATATAGACCGCAAAACTTTCCGTACCGTTGACCGTGGAATGGACAATCCTCGTGACACTGCACGGGTCCTGGCACTACACGGGGCACGTGCTGCATTGTCAGTTACAGCAACAGCAATCTCGCCAATAACTCCCACCGGCACAGGACGCCTTCCTCTTCCAGGTGCCTCACCAAGCTCACCCGCGTTTTCGAATTTCATTATCATCTTCTCTAAACAATTAAATAACATCAGACATATCAGTCGGCGACACTGTATCAATGCTGCACTGTAATCGATGCCGTTGCAAAAAACAGTTTCACTAACAGGGTACGGTCTCTCTTCTCGTCCGACTTACTGTTCACTCACTTTATGGCTTGTCAAACGAAAGTTTGGATGTCATACCGTCATACAAACAAGGCATAGCGCCAGATTTGAACCTCATGGCCACAGTTGTAACAACTTTTTTTTTTCCAGCGTACAATGGTTCCACTGAGAAGCGTTAGTATATCCACCAAGTTTTCCTGTCGCATGAGAAGATGACATGTTGAAAACATTAATCACCAAACTAAGAGGAGCCTAAAGGAAACTGATAATGATTTGCAAGAGATACTCAAATGGGAAGATGATATTAATATTTTGTCAGATACAAATAAATTTCTCATAAGTAATGCAAGTTTATTCTTGGATGAGGCTTCCAGGGGAGCATCGGTGGGTACATGTAATATAACTAATAATTTTAATCCATTTTTTTAGGTGTCTCATGAGAGATGTTATCACATCAATCATTTTTTAACTGCTTCATTGCCTTCATCATGTTCTTTAGCCTTTTTCTCATTACTGGCATTATTATTATTATTATTATTATTATTTCTTTCTTTTCTCATACGTTATGGCTGGTCAAAAATGGAAAGTGACGCGGACCTTGATCAAGTGTGACTTCCTTTTAACTGTACGGTATATGTTATATTGAATTTAGGAACTTTTGGATAATTGAACATGTATCAATAATTACGGATTTCTGTAGTTGTATATATAAGTTTGGATGTAGCTGTATCGCATTGATGTACTGGTGGATATTGTGTGGTATGACTCCTGTAGTTGATAGTATAATTGGTATAATGTCAACTTTATCCTGATGCCACATGTCCTTGACTTACTCAGCCAGTTGGATGTATTTTTCAATTTTTTCTCCTGTTTTCTTTTGTATATTTGTTGTATTGGGTATGGATATTTCGATTAGTTGTGTTAATTTCTTCTTTTTATTGGTGAGTATGATGTCAGGTTTGTTATGTGGTGTTGTTTTATCTGTTATAATGGTTCTGTTCCAGTATAATTGGTATTCATCATTCTCCAGTATATTTTGTGGTGCATACTTGTATGTGGGAACGTGTTGTTTTATAAGTTTATGTTGTAAGGCAAGCTTTTGATGTGTTATTTTTGCTACATTGTCATGTTTTCTGGGCTATTCTGTATTTGCTAGTATTGTACACCCGCTTGTGATGTGATCTATTGTTTCTATTTGTTGTTTGCAAAGTCTGCATTTATCTGTTGTGGTATTGGGATCTTTAATAATATGCTTACTGTAATATCTGGTGTTTATTGTTTGATCCTGTATTGCAATCATGAATCCTTCCGTCTCACTGTATATCTTGCCTTTTCTTAGCCATGTGTTGGATGCGTCTTGATCGATGTGTGGCTATGTTAGATGATACGGGTGCTTGCCATGTAGTGTTTTCTTTTTCCAATTTACTTTCTTCGTATCTGTTGATGTTATGTGATCTAAAGGGTTGTAGCCGATGTATTTATATGAGTGATTGCTTTGTGTATTTTGCTAGTTTCTGCTCATTCTAGAAAGAATTTTCTTAAATTGTCTACCTGTCCACAATGTAGGTTTTTTATGTCGATAAATCCCCTTCCTCCTTCCTTTCTGCTTAATGTGAATCTTTCAGTTGCTGAATGTATGTGATGTATTCTATATTTGTGGCATTCCGATCGTGTAAGTGTATTAAGTGCTTCTAGGTCTGTGTTACTCCATTTCACTACTCCAAATGAATAGGTCAATATTGGTATAGCATAAGTATTTATAGCTTTTGTCTTGTTTCTTCCTGTCAATTCTGTTTTCAGTATGTTTGTTAGTCTTTGTCTATATTTTTCTTTTAGTTCTTCTTTAATATTTGTATTATCTATTCCTATTTTTTGTCTGTATCCTAGATATTTATAGGCATCTGTTTTTTCCATCGCTTCTATGCAGTCGCTGTGGTTATCCAATATGTAATCTTCTTGTTTAGTGTGTTTTCCCTTATTATTATTATTATTATTATTATTACTATTATCAACGTATATAAAAGGGCGACAAACAGTGCAGTCACACTTCATGTAAAGAAAAGAAGCACTATGAACGACTACCACAAAAAATAAAAACCCAGATTATAATAAACTTAAAATTAATAATGAATCCACACATTGTGTGAAAATCACAGAATTTGTTGGAATGCGTGTTGACTGTCAAAGCGGGAAGAGGATGTAGAAATACTTAGTAACAGAATCTCTACATCATACTACACTCCGAATTCTTACATCAGTGAATGTGATATTACATGTATCTGATCAGTACATTTTGCTTATAATCATTCTGTCATTAGTTACGTAATAGTTTTTTGGGGAATGAATAGGAAAAATATTTAACAAGCTGTATTCAGACTGCAGAAAAGCGCACTACATATAATAACCAAGAGTGGCAGCAAGTCTCACTGCCTTGAACTTTTTGAAATGCTGTGTATCTTCACTGTGACTTGGGAATATATTTTTATCAGAATATTATGTATGTAAAAAATATTGACTGCTATGTTAAAAATTGTTTAATACTTGATTATGAAACAAGAAACAGCTACAATTTGAACCTGGACAGAAAAAAATGAAGCTAAAACTCAGCAGAGTTGATTATGCAATGCCATCAAATTATATAATGAATTTCCACAACATATAAAAGGCATAGATACAATCTGCTCTTTTGAAACAAAACTAAAAAATTTGTAAAAAATTATGTGGTAATGTTGTACCTGAATTAAGAAAAGTTACTGTATTTAAGAAGTTCTGTTGGGAACAAAATGGTAAGTGCCAAAACAGGAGTTTGAAGATACAGAGGAGTAAAGGTCCTCAGCTCTAGTCTCGCAGTAGCGTTCTTGCCTCCCGAGCACGGGGTCCTCAGTTCGATTCCCGGCGGGGTCTGAGATTTTCACCTGCCTGGAGATGACTGGGTGTTGTGTCGTCTTCATAATCATCATTCATCCCCATTACGGTCGGAGGAAGGCAATGGCAAACCACCTCCGCTAAGACCTTGCCTAGTACACCGGTGCGGGTCTCGCGCATCGTTCCCCTATGTTCTGTCAAGGAGCATGGGGCTTCATCATCATCGTCATGAGAATTACAGCTCACAATGGACTTTCGTGAGTAGTTGTAGTTTAATTACAACCACCTGGTATGTGTCATTTTTCTGTACGTCTTATAGTTTTCACGCAGTCGTCTTTTGAAATCTTGTAGATGCTTATGAATAATCTTGTGGAAGTGGAGCAGAGAAGAATGTGGACGCTTAATAGGGACGACGAAGCCTGCAAATGGGGAAGTCCAGTGATATAAACTTCAACAAAGCGCAGGCTGTTACTGCCAGGCGGAGGTGAATTAGCACCTCGGAAACGACGAAGCTGCTCGGTTGCTCGCATGATATGGAAAGTGGTTGAGGTGCGGTGAAACCACGAGTAGGTGGCAAGGTTTTGCACACTCCTCGCCTCATCGTAGAACGTGGAGGTCGGAGGCATGTCCGCTCTGTAAACCAGAATAGACTGATGTCTGTGGCAGATTTGACGAAAGAAAACACTGCTGGTGCACACCATAACGCGCATGTCGTTGAACATGGGACTCCGCAGCAGGCCACCCCTATGTGCTCCCATGATGAGCTAACTACATTGTCAATTACGGCTGCGGTAGGCACGTGTTCATCGAGACTGGACCGTAGTTATCGCCTGGTTGTTACACCAATCTCTTAATGTTGACAGCGATATACAACATGAACAGCAAGGATTCCATAATACTTCCCTGGGACGGGCCTGAAGTTAGTTCTACATCTCTCCGTGATTCTCTATTCAAATCAGCAGGCTCCGCCCTCCCTACCAAGAAATCATCAGTCCAGTTACAGATTTTGTTTTATGTCGCAGATGATCGTAACTCGGTCAATAAGCGTTGGCGTGGTACTCGAGCAAATGTTCTCTCGAAGTCAGTACGTAGTAAATCCACCAGATCGCCCTGATTCATGGCTTTCAGGATGCTATGTGAGAGAAATGTGAGCTAGGTTTCGCATGGTAAATGTTTTCGGACAGTCTACTGTTTCTCATCTCGTCGAGTCGGGTGTACTGCCGGTAGTCTGCGTCTTCCAGACACAACTCGGCGTCTTCATTAGTCGTAGGAAACACCTGATGAAGATGCCGAATTACAACATCGAAATATTGTGTTGGGAAGACGTAGACCACCGGCAGTACCCCCGATTCGTCGGGATGACACCGAATCGCCGGGAAAGTCTAAGAAATTAGTTTACTGTTTGATACAGAGGAGATATGCTATTCTGATATCTCGTTGTGATTGAGCTCAAAATAAGTTGTAAGATTTTATAATAGATGGATCTTAATGATAACGGAATATAGTGATGTGGATCACTTCTGCTAGCCTTCTTGTAGTCTGTTGTGACATGTGCTTTCTTGAACCGACTGCACAATGTTACTTGTTCACGCGTTCTATATGTGTTAACGTTAAGAGAGGGGCAAATGTAGCTGCAAATTCCATATAGAATCTAACTGGGATTCGACAGAGGCTTGAGAATTGTTCTGTTTTCACGATTTCAGCTGTTTCTCAGACCACTGACACTTAAATCTACGAAGGAGCTTATTATGGCAGGTCAAGCACCTTTCATTGACTGACGTATTAGTCTTCAAAGTGACATCGGTATACGCCACTACTTTTAGTTTCCAGACAACGATCGGAAGTTTGTACCTGCCGTTCAATCTGCTCCATGGTCACTGAGGCATATGAGACCCGCTGTGTGGACTTCAGATATGGTTCAAATGGCTCTGAGCACTATGGGACTTAACTTCTGAGGTCATCGGTCCCCTAGAACTTAGAGCTATTTAAACCTAACCTAGGGACATCACACACATCCATGCCCGAGGCAGGATTCGAACCTGCGGCCGCAGCGGTCGCGCGGTTCCAGACTGTAGCGCCTAGAACCGCTCGGCCAGTTGCGGCAGGCTGTGTGGACTTCCTCAGCGTTGGAAAATCATTTTCTCCACAGATACCGAAAATATGCGAATTGTGTGCTGCAAGATTTTCCTTCGTTCCCCATCAGCATCACACACGCATGTGCGGCCTTGGTCAAATTGTTGGCACCATTCCACTACGGCTGGACGTGACATCACATTTGGTTCATACACAGCCGTAACTTCACAGTGAATCTGTTTGTAGTTTTATCGTGTACCTTACAAAAATCGTACTGTCACGTGAGCTTCAACTTTGGTAGTCGCGCCATTTGACTCCCTCACTGGGATGCACCTGTTATCCACACCGCAGCAGAACTGTGTCCGCAGGGGAGCTGGATCATTCACTCTCTTCTGACAACAAGTCACTCTTAGCGTGGGTCGAAACGTGTAACTTAATTTCTGAAGTTGCTACTTATATCACTTACCTCTGCACTGGTGCGATATTTAAACTAGATCTGTCTTGGTGGATAGGATTCTGTAGAGGCTTCAGACCTTGTTCAGTTTTAACGATTTCAGCTGCTTCTCGGCACCACTGACACTAACATCTTCGAGGAGACTTAGTATGGCATGTTAAGAAAGTTTCATTGACTGATGGACTAGTCTTCAAAGTAACCTCGATACATGCCACTATTTTTAACATAGTTACCAAGCCTGTGTAAACAACGATCGAAAAATGGACTTCGACCTTTCTGATTTTGCTTTGGAACCCTCTGTTTGACGTCCATGGCACCCATGAGTGTCTGGGTATCAACTTTCGTGCTACTGATAGCCTTTTCATACTAGAAGAACTTACTTGGGTCTTTTGAGGGATCTTCCTGTAAAGCTTTGCTTGTAATCGTTTAAAGCTCCAAGCACTGTACTTTTGACAGCCAAACGTGTTTCATTCCGCATCTCTCTGTCCATAGTCCTCTGCTTTTACAAAGAATATGTAGTAATCAATCGCTGTTTCTTTAGAAGGCTCTCCTCTGGTGTCTGATAAGGTGAAAGCGGAACCGGCTAAATTTACACATCGAAACTAAAGCTTACCTTGGTGCCAGTTGTAAGCTACCTGTTCAAGTGGTTGCTTGTAGGGGCCTTCCCACTCAGTCTTTCATTACCCAGAGAACGTCGACGCGAGATGAAGATAACACAGCCACAGTCTCGGTTTCAACAGCTGCAGTTTAGTCATAAATAATACTCGTGATTTTAAAGTGAACTATCTCATTAAAACATCAGCCGTAAGGGGCATTATGTCACTTGCATTGCACCATTAGCCTTCAAGATCCCATACTCTTGGGGTAAACGTTACTTTGTGGGTGTTTTTTGATGATTTCGTCTGTGTCTACCCTTTCAAAGGTTTTTCACAGACAACGGCGCTGCACTGCAAGAGCAATGGACGCAGTAACTCCAGAGATGCTAGCAAAAGTAAATGACTGACGGTTACAATGTCTATGTTTACACAAAGTATGAAAGGTATAAGTGCAGATATTTCTATTGCTCACTTAGAATGGTGTGCTGAACAACATACATCAGTATTTACTTCATTTACAGACAAATATGTATAGCTATTAGGAGTAGTATGTTTTTAGGTTGGTTAGTATCTCCTACTAAATGTGGCAAGAGCAAGGCGTTAAAGCTAATTTTCTCCTGGGCAGGCAGCATGTCAGGTGTTGAATTGTGGACACGTTCACGCAAGAGGGTTAGTCTATGCTGAGAGGTGTAGTCCACGTAGTGGTGCAGTTATGACCATACAGAAAACATCAAGCTATGACGTTTGTGACGTCTTTGTGGGTAGAATATTCAACATAGAGAAGAAAAAACCAACAAACTGATGTGTGTATATAGTAAGGTACCACATATAAAAATATCTGCGCTTATAAGCCATACCCAGCGCAGTAACTGTATCTTCAGATTACAATGTCCTTCGGACATGGATGCATGTCTGAAGGAATAGACACTGTTCTGATGATTACAGCTGTGGGAAATATTACGAAATTTATTTGTATTTTTCGAATGCGGATTGAGGTCAGCTACTTGCGACAAATTAAAATTTTTGAGGGACCGAGACTCGAACCCGAATTTCATGCTTATGGCGAGCAGTCGCCTTAGCATGCATGCATGCTTCCGGGGAACACTGTAATCCGAAGATACTGACACTTTATAAACACAGACTTTGTAATCATTAATGATGTATCGATTCCTTCATGGGCTAAAATAACTTTATAATTAATGTAACGGTATTCCCTCTAAAACTCACAAAATAATTGTCTCTCTGTACTAGTGTAAAAGGCGTTTCAGTTGCATAAGTGAATATATGATCTTTTCCCAAACATGGGACATCTTCATAATGTTACGATGTATCATACCATCTTTGACATATGTTTGTAAGCACTTTGTATTTATCGAAACACGTGGTGCGTGTTAGAAATCTATTCTGTGACAAATCTAAAGTGTTCAGTGAGAAGACTTTATGTGTGCAACGATAAGAATGTAGTGGGAATTTATTCACATCTGTTGGACGAAGCCGGCCGGTGTGGCCGTGCGGTTCTAGGCGCTTCAGTCTGGAACCGCGTGACCGCTACGATCGCATGTTCGAATCCTGCCTCGGGCATGGATATTTGTGATGTCCTTAGGTTAGTTAGATTTAAGTAGTTCTAAGTTCTAGGGGACTGATGACTTGAGATGTTAAGTCCCATAGTGCTCAGATCGATTTGAACCATTTTGTTGGACGAATGTTATGAAAACAAACACTCGAAACCGACATATCACGTAAGTCACATCCAATGAAAATCTGTAACGCAACCATCTGTGTAGTGTGCTTATAATTATGTATTATTTATATTTTAGGACAACTGATCTGTAAAAAAACGCACCGCATGTTGTAATGAAAACATGAAACCGTCTGAAGATGAATCGTAACGATTCGGAACCGGTAACGGTACCCTTTGAATAAAGGAACTGAAAATAAATTTGTGGCTGGTTGCTGTCTCAACACCATCAACATTTGTCTTCAAATAATAGCCACGGTCTCCAACCATGTCATCATATGACAAAATTGCAACGATAAAGTATTTCTCCCTCCCTGTCCGGGAATCACGTAATGTGCGATAGTAACGCTGTAGAGTCCTTCACATATGGAAGTTCGGGTCGGTACTGGGGGCGTGCTCAGATAACGGAAGACTTTAAGGCGAAAGTTCGCGATAAGCGGGAAATACCGGTTCTAGTCCGGATCCAGGAAAAATTTTCATCCGTCGCAAACAGTTGACTTCAATTCGGATTCGCAAAGTACGTATCAGTTTCGTCGCCAAAGTAGGGGATGAGTATGGGTATCGTGTGGCCGTTTGTCATTTGTCCGGTTGAGCGCCCATTCGAGATTTGCACATGAAAACTTTGATCCTAAACGTTGTCGTGAAAGCTTCCCAAAGGTTGTATGCGTATGCATGTAAGAGGTAATTTCTTATGAAATCGGATGGCTCTTTCGAAAACAGGAACTTTGAAGTCCTATGCCTCAGTTAAAATTTACCCCACTTTTCTATCTTCGTTTATATGGAAGATACTGTCTTGTGAAATCGCATGAATCTTTGTGAAACATCCTCTAGTTCATGATCAGTAGTCAATTAGGAGGTGAGAATACGTTAGGATGGACTTTTAATTGACACTGATATCTGAAAAACGTCATGTTACCGCCTTGAGCTGCTGGTAAAGTAGTTTCAATCATCTAACCACCATTAGGTTCATAAAAGTATTCATATCATCATATCAAGCGAAATATAAAATCGTTAGCGTCAGGTGATAAAACCATAATACATTGTTATAATATCGTAATATGATATTCATGATTTTATCACCTGTCGATAACGGTTTTATATTTCACGTAACATGATTCTGTAAATATTTTTATGAACCTGATAGTCAGAGAACTGAAACTGGGTGTATAAATAAAATATTTTACCAGCAGCTCATGGCGGTTATACGTTTTCAAATGTATGAGGGATGTGACCTCCAGAAAATACATTGAGGCCGATATCATCACAGGCGGATGCAACTTAAAGTCATGATTACCAGTCAGTCTCTTCGAGTCATCTTCACATATTACCATTTTCTTCTTCCTGTCTCCTGAAGTCGCACACACAACTTCTGTTACGTTATTGTCTAGGTGGTTTCTTATCACTGAGTTCAATCAGGTACATTCCTTAGATAATATCAGCCTGATAATATCCCGGGCAATCTCGCAACAATCACTACGACAGTTACGTAAAAATTTGTAGATCTGTCAATGAAATATTGTGTTTCATAGGTAAAATAAGACTTATTTTTCGATGAGGTCTACTTTTAAATCACTGTACTTCGTAAAATTTAAATTTAATACACTCCATCCCAGAACTGCGATTTTCTTAACGGCAATATAACACCTACCTGCACCTACGGCTGACATAACTTTTTCATTGTGCTGAAAATATTTTACAGTCACAAATTTCTTTGCACACTGTCTGACAGAAAGGGTTAAGCACCCAGAGGACATAGTCGGACTTCAGTGCAACTTCGTACAGTTATACATCATCGGCGAGTATGTAAATGATTAGAACTGTAATTCCCTCTGACAGGTAAAACGGCCACCAAAGTGCATTAGTGTTGTCTGTGTTTAGTATTGTTACCAGACTTGGTACGGTATGTAACGTAAACGACCCCCTTCAGATGCTGGGTGATCACTGTAAGACAGCGTCATCAGCTCCTGACGGAGTTTGAAAAGGGCCACATTGTGGCTCGTAATTCAGCTAGCTGGTTGAATCGTGCAATATTGAATTATGGAGCATTCGGATGTCACAGTGGCTCAATGTTGGACAGCATGGTAGCTTGAGGGCAGGTATACTCTTTTTCAAGATTCCAGTCGACGACGTATGGCTACCACAAGGGACGATCGCCGCATTTGCACCAAGGACATCGTAACTCCTTTGCATCTATGCCTGTCAACCGAGAACAAGTAATGGAGCCCCTCCGACATTCTGTGTCATCCAGAAACGTTGGTCCTGGACTAGCAGCAACCGGACGAGGAAATTACGGTACCAAACACACTGCCGTTAACACCACTACACGAACGGCTGCGGTTGGCGTGGTGTCATCATCGGTAAGCATGTACTGCTGATGAAAGGCATCACGTTGTATTCGGCGATGATTCGCGCTTCTGCATTGCCCCGGATGACCGTCGCTGATCGAGTATTGCAGCAACCTGGGGCGAGGCCACATTCTTCTATTGTTGTGAAGAGAGACAGCGGGGTTACTGCTGGAGTCAAGATGTGGGGAGCCACTGAGTATAACGTCGGGTCAAGGATGGTAGTGACTGAGGGAACTCCGACAACACAACAGTAAGTAACGACATCTTGCGTGTTCATGTGTTACCTCTCACGGACAGTATAGTGGTACCATTTTTCAAGACGACAATGCTTGTCCACAAATAACAGGTGTCTCAATGGACTGTCTGCATAAGGTTGAGGTAACCCCATGACTAGCAAGGTCTTCAGATCTGTCCCCGATAGGACATCTCTGGGAGCAGCGAGGATGTCAACTCCATTCCAGTGCTAGCATCAGGGATGTTA
Source organism: Schistocerca serialis cubense (assembly GCF_023864345.2). Lineage (NCBI taxonomy): Eukaryota > Metazoa > Arthropoda > Insecta > Orthoptera > Acrididae > Schistocerca > Schistocerca serialis. Next base: position 361,381,028 of record NC_064646.1, read on the forward strand.
AGAACTAGTGACGAGAGTTGTAGGCCAGCTTTGCTCAGGTGAGGGTACAATGTCTTTATGACACCTTTAACAAAACCAGCGTATGCATCCAGTCCAGAGGGGGTGATAAGTGAGCTCACTCTGCCAAATCTTTTGTATATTTGATTCGATTTTGTAAACCCTGGAATAACTTCAGGTACCCTCTCAACCCGTGATTTCGTTTCCTGCTCCTCTTTGGGTGGGTTACTTCTTTTTGGCAGGTTGTGTATATTCTCCCACGAAGCATTAAATCGATGCACAAAGTCAACTCAGTTCTTTTTAAACAGGCTCAAACAATGGTGGGAAGTACGTTTTAGCCTTTGCCTTTGGTCAAAATTCAACAAAATCAATACGCAAAGCCTTTCGGTATTAGCACCTATTTCATACACCTTTGAACATCGGTCGTCCACTGACATGTTGTCGATTGTACAAGAACGCCCTTTACAGTGACCACCTTCATGAGAGGTCCGATACGTATGAGTTCAACCAGCTATTCCTTAATTGTTAAAAAAGACGGGACTATTGCAAAAACCGAGTCTAATGCTGTAGGACATACCATTTAACTCCATTTATCGAAACACGCACAAGACTGTTATCTTAAAAACTGTATACGTCAACCCCTCCCGCCGGAGGTTCGAGTCCTCCCTTGGGCATGGGTGTGTGTATTGTTCTCAGCATAAGTTACTGTAAGTTAGTTTAAGTAGTGTGAAAGTCCAGGGACCGATGACCAAAGCAGTTTGGTCCCTCAGGAATTCACACACATTTGAACATTTTTGTACTTTATATGCGGAACAATTGCTGATATCGAGTTTACAATTTTTAAATGAACACACCGCCACTTGACTGTAGTGTTGTTTATTCAATTACGACCCAGGTTTCGGCCATTTATGCCATTTTCAACTAACTGAGTTTATGTCATTAACATATATTTCTGAACATCAAGCAATATATGTTAATGACATAGACTCAATCACTTGAAAATGACACAAAAGACCGAAACCTGGGTCGTAATTAAATAAACAATAATACAGGCAAATGGCAGTGTATTCATTTAAAAATTACTGTATGACTGTTGCTCAGCGACATAAGAAAATTTACAGTTTATTTGTACCAATGCGAGGCATGTACTATCACAATGAAAGCAAAATGTCGTTGATATCAACAACCGAAGAAGCTCACGCGGTGTTTAAGACAATGAACTTGCATTCGCGACGACGGTTCATAACCCCAGATTTGGAATTTCTGTAGTGTCTCTAAATCGCTTAAGGAAAATGCATTGATGGCTCCTTTGAAAAAGACACGATTTAGCATGCCATTTTTCTTACCTCTCCTCCGCAATTCGACTTTTGTCCATTTTAATGGCCTAATCCTCAAAAGGTAGTTAATTCTTAATCTACATTTTCTTTCTTACGATATCGTCAAATTCTCCCGTTTCTCTTATGTATTCACAGTATTTTCTTCCATATCGCTTCTTATTATTACTTTCCGTGACCATCCACTCTTCTTTCTCATTTACCCTACATGTCAACTAGTTATTGTAGTACTATTAATCTTCAGCGTTTTTCACTCGCCATGTTTATATTATTTCTTTCAGATATCGTCCACTCGTCGTTTTCATTTACCTCAAGTACCTGAATTGCTCAGCTAATATCACAGTTAATCTTCATTGTCTTTTATTCTCCATTTTCGTATAATAACAGGAAGTGGTCTGCTTTTGGACTGCCTTTTACTTTTTAAGATGTCACTCAAATTCTGTTAAAAATAAATTAAAGAATGTTGCAGTAAACAATACTTTAAAGTTTCGTGCTGTAAATTATCATGGTGCAATGGAATATATCCTCACTGTTTTTTCTTATTCTGGTTTTATAAACATGTTGACAAGTTGACAGAATTTAGAGGTGTGGTTGATTCGAGCTAGTCCTAAAAATATTGAGTTATCATTGAAGAAACTTTGCAAATTAATGGAAAATAATTTATTCATGAAATGCAGCAAGTGGCTGAAAAATAATATGCTTATTTTTCTTTTTAAATCACTATGACTTGTCAAAAAATGTGGTCACATAATGTAAAACATTCTCCTCTCTTAATAAATGTCACAAATATAAATGTTTTTATCAGGCACTGCATATTCATTGTCTGCCCACTTACTGCACATGTTGCACGTAAAACAGAACTCTCTGCGCGCTTAAGAAAAGAATCTGCGTCTTCAGTGCATGGATTTTTTTTCCAGTAGGGAAGTCTAAGTATCTCAAGTCGTCATCCACGAATGGAGTGGCCGGTTTATCTCTCTGAGAGTCATTTGAACTCTCTTCTCGTTTTCTCATCCATTTATATTTATATTTTTTTCTTTATCTTACATTTTTCTTAACATTCAGTTTTTTGGATTAGATTTCATCTCTTTTTCATACTTCAGCTTGTTTTTCACAGCGTTTTGTTCATTGTTTAGTAAGAAGTGCTACTTATAAGGACAGATCATGTTGCTTTACGCCTTTTGCTGCCTTTTACCTTGTCTGTCGTAGGAATAAGAGCAATGTCGTATCTCATAAGAACTAACTGTTGACGAGGTGGATTTGTTTGAATTAAAGAGGCTGACACGTCAAACATTCCGAGAACAGGTCTATCCGAAGTGGACTGGAGCTCTTGAGAAGTTTGTCCCCGTGGTTTTACCTTTGATTGCACGAATTCGCCTTGGTCATATATTTTCTTTTTTTCCTTCTCTTTTTCTGTGGGACATATTTTGGCTGCGTTCTCGGTATTCTAATACGAAACCGGCACGGGTTGGTCAGGTTGACAAAATGGTCCAAAATCTGGCTATAGCCCAAATTTAGACCACTTGTAACAGCCCGAAATAGATCACTACTAGAATGGAATTTTTACGTGAATTACAACACAAAAATAGCAAACAACAAAAATAGTACCTACTAAAAGTAATGGTATTCCAAAACCTAAGATTACTCTCGACAGGACATACTAGAGAGAAGACTATTCGTAATCACGGAAACAGTATGACAGAATAATTAATGCATGCCTGAAAAAGTTTTAAGATGGTGGTGGTACCAAATACCTAGCTATTTCAATTATAAACACTAGGTGGAAATTGGACCATCCATTCGACTCAGTCATTTACTTGCTCAACTTGTTGATTACATTACTATTAATATTCATTGTTTTTCATTCACTGTGTTTATTAAGTCGCAGTTTACACTTACCTCGTTAATATGCAACCCCTCTCCGACACTTGGCATATTTTCATCCTATACCGAATCTTTTCTGGAGTAGGAGCAATTATTACAGTGCATCCACAAATTGATATGTTTCGTATAAGATGTGTTGACAGACATTTCTTCTTTACTCCAGTTCGCTTGTCTCATAGTCTCGACCAGATCTTCAGGATATGGATTCCGTGAAATTATGTGATCTTGTATGACTTAATTTTCATTTCATAATTTTCAATCTTTTCGCTGTTGCGTAGTTCAAACTTTGGCCTCAAATACATGATACACTGACATGGGTAATCTTGATTCCTTATTTGCCAAATGTAGTCAGCACAAATTTTTATCGAGACGACTTGAAAAGATTTTTCGAAGCTACGATCCACGGACCACGAGGCAATTCCAATTTATTGCTCCTTTCAGTAACTTAGTTAACATCCTGACGAGGTCCATGACATCATTCCCACTCCTAATGCAATTTGGCATTTGCCCTGCGTCGTTGTTCAACGTAGCGGAAAGAACTTGAACTCAATATTGTTTTAGATACCGGTATATAACACTTTATTTTTACGGGAAAAGCGAAAACTTGCATACGAAATCTATTCTTCCTTTTGAAGACATGCTTAGGCTTGAAACTAGTTACGGAAAAATAATTATAAAAGGAAATTCTGACTGACTGCAGTTTTTCTTCTCATTGACTAATTCTAGCTAGTGGTTATCGATTTCCTTTGGTACGGAGTTTCAACCAGCATTTCTCCTTTCTTTTCCGACTTATACGTAGAATATGTAGATTCTAGAGGTTTCTCTTTGTGTTATCTAGGACTGCCAGGGCGATAATAAAAACGGAACAGGCTAGTGTTGTTTGTTGTCCGATTGCAGAAAAGGCGTACACGTTGCGTAAACACGTTCACACTTGGTGAGAGACGCTGATGACTTCCGCCGAAGTTGCCTCACGCTGCAATGTAGATTAAGCCATGCAGAGTTGCTATCAAACAACTGCGCACAACACTGGCAGTTAATTGTCGGTTGTGTTTTCCCACGCTACGAACAAACCGGCATCACTAAAACTAGCCAGCGCATCCAGCACTGTAGCCATCACAGACAAAAGCGGTCTTTGTCAAGACAATAAATGCTACGTCATTGTCCACTTTTCCATTAGAGTTTGGACCTTTTGTTAAACAGCTATGAAAGCACGAATTTCGCAAACGAAGACACGCATCAAAGTGTATATGTCAAATGTCATAAAATTAATACGAGGCTCATTCTGAAATTGATGCCTCCGTCTTATGTGGTGATTTCGAGTGTCCGAACCAGATTACTTTGGTGCAGTACTAATTTTTAAAGCTTCCCACATGCATCCGGTACCTCTGCTGCCTGGTGATTGATAGCAGCAGCAAAACGACGTCTGACATCGAGGTGCGTATAGAACAGAGACGTATAATTGGATTCCTCGACTGAAATCCATTCCCGCTTGCTAAAGGAGTATGAAGACGAGATTGATATGACCATTTCAGCAGCTGATCACCCACATGGACGTTTACTTTCCCGTCGCAGATATGGTTTGTTATGAACTGCATGATTTCGCACGGGCGCAGGACGAAAGCCTTCCGCAATAAGAGAAGGAACCCACTTCACCCGTTATAAGCAGGTTCTAGTCAAAGCTGTAAAAATTTTTTTTGTCGTAGTAATAAGGTAAAGCGACATTGATTATCCCACACCAGGTGAAAAGAAAATGAACCTCTATTGTTCAAATGAGAGAAGCTGATTTCTGTACCAGCTCGGTTAGCGTTATCCATGATGCACGACGAGGAGGTGAATTGTCTCACGACGAGGAGGTGAATTGTCTCACACCCCAAAAGTATTTACAAATTTACATTTTTTAAATGTTTGAATATGCTTGCAAATTTACTGTCATACTAGCCAACAACGTACGGCCATCATTACAATTGCCACTATTTTCCATTTTGTTTTGCGCTTTCAGGTTTTGCTATATAGGAAACTTATTTCTCATATGGAGATCCTGTAATTTTTCAATCCTTGATGTTTTATACCTGTTGTTCATGTATTTTAAATCCGGTTATGCTCTCTTCTTCTTTATCGTTTTGAGAAATTGTGATTTTGGTGTCGTTATTTTCATCATGGCAGCGACAACAGCAACCGTTACGAAATTGTCTCGAATGAAAAACAGCCCACAGTTGCACTAAATCATATTTATTTTTAAACCTTGACCATGGTTTCTGCTATACTAATATAGCCTCCTTCAGAAGTCCTAAAGCATGTTCAAAATAACATCTAGACTAGTGATACAATCTACACATAAACTTCAAAATTAGGTAAGTAATAACATATTCCTTACATACATACTAACAAATGAAAAATGTCTTAGCCCAGCGGCTGCGTCAAGACCAATAAAATAACTTCAAAAAGAAGTGTGTACCCTAAAAGAGATTGCCGGTAATAATTGTTATAACCCCAACATAGTCGATAATATAATTGAGCGCAAAACGAAAAAGACAGTTTCCACTTTGATGAGGTCCGTGAATAACGGGGATTAACGTAAGAGATTTATTGCTATTCCGCTTCTAGCAAACATATCTTATAAAATGCAACGAGTGCTCCATGAACACGACTATAACGTAGCATTTTCCACTAACAATACCTTAAAACGGAATTTCGTTTATTTCAGCAATAACAGTTATAATAAGCTACTGCAATCAGGAGTTAATAAATTGAAATGTAACGATTGCCCGGCGTAGTACATAGGGCAAACAGGTCTATAGCCATAAAATATAAAGAACATATGCTGTCGAGGACGGGTATGAATAAGAATGGGTCAGTTTTCTGAACACATCATCGAAGAAACACATATGCCCCAAGCTGTTAACGACACCGAACTATTGTGTAAAGAAGCAAAGGGTATGAAGTTAGATTTATTGGAGGAGGAGCAGATATACAAGCACAAAAGGTCTGACAGTAGGAATTTACTGAATGATCAGTGTTATTTGAAAAGTTCCGGCTTCCTTGGAGGTTTTCTGCGCGTATTGGGCGTAGCAGATAGGCGCTAGTCGTTACTCGATTTTGCCATAGGATCATATGATTATCTTTTGAGATAAACTAGTGTTTTAGGACAATGCTCCAATAGGAAATTGTCATAAAGAGTCATGAGCTGCTTTTATATTAACAGTCGTTTGTATTGAGACAGATACGTTAATGTGCCCTTTGTCATCATGTACCATGTTACTGCACTCATGCTCTAGGGTGCTAGTCGTAGAAATAATGTCAACCATTGGTAGTGTGGCTATGCACAACGACTACGGTCGGCTGGTAGAATTAGCCCTATAAGCTATTAGAGCGTATAATGAAAGCTGAAGCTATATTTGCATATGAGAGTCTCGTTTCTGAATCATGCATCAAATCGTGATACAACAAACTTTGTTATATGAAATTGTTAATGTCCTACCACACTACGATCAGATGCAACAGTATTTCATCTGTTAGACATTCGTATTAATGGTATATGGTCCTTCAGTTGCACATGTAGGCTTGTTATTGATTTATTGTCGTACATATTGACTAGTTGCCTGATAAACGGTGCGATGTAGCTCACTGTGGTGAGCGCCACCTGTGGTGCGCGGGGTGCAGCACATTTTGACGACCCTGCGCCCAGTATAACAGCGGTAGTGGCGAAGGACGTACGATGCCATATGTAATTTTACTTGTGTTCGAAACAGGCTTATGTCTGTTGAAGTTATTTTACTGGTCTTGACCCACCCGCTGGGCTAAGACATTTTTCATTTATTAGTGTGTATGTAATAATATGTTATCACTTATCTAATTCTGACGTTTACGTGTAGATTGTATCACTGGTCTAGATGTTATTTTGATCATTTTTAGCACTTCTGAAGAAGGTTATATTATTATAGCAGAAACCATGGTCATGGTTTAAAATAAACGTAATTTAGTGCAACTTTGGGCTGTTTTTCATTCGAGACAATTTTGGTGTCGAGATGAATTTGCCTTAGCGTCTCGAAAATCTGTGTGTATCTAGGCTGCAGGAGTAGAACTAACTGATACACTTGATGTGGAAAGTTTCGTAAGCATTGGTGTTCTCTGTCTATTGCAGCTTAGTTCTGCCCACATACTTGGAGGAAAGGGTGTGTTTCCGTCTATATAAGCCCTCACTGAGTAGTCGCACACACAGGCATCGTTGACATTGAGCCCTCAACAGAACAGTCAACGACCATATCATAATTCAGCACTGACAAACAAAATATATAAGACAGAAACTTTCCGTTTTCATTTGTGGAATAGTGGCCATGTGCAAGTGCCAGTGGTTTTATCTTCCACTACAATTTACAACCCTGGATTCTTACATCAGTTCACGTTTCAGTTCCAACTTTCATAATGCTTTCATCAAGGTCTGAAAACATTGTTGACTGAGATAATTTCAGACATACATTATCATATTTATCAACAACTGTTGAAAAGACATGTTGATAAGATTGCTTCAGCAAAGCAAAAATCGGTTGGAATATATTGTTCATTAACATGACCATGGGTCGTAAACAATTGACAAACAACTATGTGCAATGCTTGAAAGTTCCATCAACATATATTGTCTCACAATGACTAAATAATTTTAGTATTGAGCTTCAAGGACAATTGTAAAGTTATTGTCAACATCATTATGCAACAACAAATCCACCCCTTCTCTAGTTTTCACGCATAATATATTCAGATCAGCCAGAACCTACTGAATACTTGTAGGTAACTTAGGTGCAATTTTCCGCCTAGCTCTGTAAATGGAATTACGAAGGGTGTCGACTTCTTTAATGGTTATCCCTTCCGTGCGTTGTCCTTTCAGTTGTTTATATACGGTGAAGCGCCAAAGATACTTGTATAGGCGTGCATATTCAAGTACAGAAATTGGAAATTTGTGGTAAGTTCCCATGGGACCAAAATACTGAGGACATCGGTCCCTAGCCTTACATAATATTTAATCAAACTTGAACTAACTTACGCTAAGGACAACACATATACCCAAGCCAGAGGGAGTATTCGAACCTCCGACGAAGGGATCAGATACAGAGATATGTAAACAGCCAGAATACGGTGCTGCGATCGGCAACGCATATAGAAGACAACAAGTGTCTGGCGCAGTTGTTAAATCGGCCACTGCTATTACAATGGCAAGTTATCAACACTTAAGTGAGTCTGAACGTGGTGTTATAGTCGGCGCACGAGCGATGGGAGACAGTATCTCCGTGGTAGCGATGATGTCGGGATTTTCCCATACGACCATGTCACGAGTGTACCGTGAATATCAGGAATCCGGTAAAACATCATAGAAAAAGATCCTGTACAAACAGGACCAACGACGACCGAAGAGAATCGTTCAACGTCACAGAAGTGCAACTCCTCACTGAATTGCTGCAAATTTCGGTGCGGGCTATCAACAAGTGTCAGCGTGCGAACAATTCAACATAACATCATCGCTATGGGCTTTCTGAGCGGAAGGCCCACTTGTGTACCCTTGATGACTGCACGACACAAAGCTTTACGCCTCGCCTCGTCCCGTGAACTCCCACACTGGACAGTTGATGACTGGAAAATGTTGCCTGGTCGGACGAGTCTCGTTTCAAACTGTATCGAGCGGATGGTCGTGTACGGGTATGGAGACAACCTCATGAATCCATGGACCCTGCACATCAGCAGGGGACTGTTCAAGTTGGTGGAGGCTCTGGAATGGTGTGGGCAGTGTGCAGTTAGAGTGACGTGGGACACTTGATAAGGCTAGATACGACTCTGACATGTGACACGTATGTAAGCATCCTGTCTGATCACCTGCATCCATTCATATCCATTGTGCATTCCGCCGGACTTGGGCAATTCGAGCAGAACAGTGCGACACCCCACACATTCAAAATTGCCACAGAGGGGCTCCAGAAAAAGAAGAGTTCAAACACTTTCGCTGGCCGCCAAACACCCCAGACATAAATATTATTGAGCATATCTGGGATGCCTTGCAACGTGCTGTTCAGAAGAAATCTCCATCCCTTCGTACTCTTGCGGATTTATGGACAGCCGTGCAGAACTTATGCGAGCCCACGACACATTATGTTGCGGCACTTCTGCGCGTTCGCTAGGGCCCTACGCGATATTAGGCAGGTGTATAAGTTTGGTTCAAATGGCTCTGAGCACTATGGGACTTAACATCGGAGGTCATCAGTCCCCTAGAACTTAGAACTACTTAAACCTAACTAACCTAAGGACATCACACACATCCATGACCGAGGCAGGATTCGAACTTGCGACCGTAGCGGTCGTGTGGTTCCAGACTGAAGCGCCTAGAACCGCTCGGCCACACCGGCCGGCTGTACAAGTTTCTTTGGTTCTTCAGGGTATAAGTTTTGTCGGTCTCTCACATGTATCGTCTTGACTCTCTAGCTCATCTGTGTCTTCAGTGGAGGTAGCTTTTATAAAATTTTCGCAATTCTTAATTTTGCACGTTATCACGTTACACCACCTTTAAAACGTTTATGAATCGAAAAGCATAACCTTTCTGAAATTGCATTTTCGCTTCCGTTCTACTCACAGTAACAGCAGAAGCGTTGGAGGACAAGTTCACTATGCAGCGATCTGTCTTAGACTCAGGACGAAACCTGAGCTCAAAGATAAGCTTTCACGGGATGCACGAAAGGGTCTGGGTTACTACATGCTGGTACTTAGAAGGGGCGGCGCGACATTGGGATCACGGATTTACTTCAAACTTTGTACACTTTCAGCAGGCCGTTAAAACAACATAATATGCAAACAACATAATATGCATGGAAATACCGAGAAGAGTGCAAGAGAAGTTTTACGCGTCTACTGGTGTATTTATAAGAAGGTATTCGTACTCGATCTAAGAAGTTATTGTGGTCAAGCGGTTAGCGTTACAGCTTTGCAAGACGGTCGTGGACGAGAGGACAGTTCTAATACCGCTGACACACTGTTTTAATTGACGTTTTATTCTTCAATGGTCACATTAATTAATTTACACTGAAAAGCCGAAGAAACTGGTACCACTGCCTAATTTCGTGTAGCGCCCCCGCGAAAACTCAGAATTGCCGCAACACGACGTGGCGTGGACTCGACTAATGTCTGATGTAATGCTGGAGGGAACTGACACCATGAATCCTCCAGGGCTGTCCATAAATCCTTAAGAATACGAAGGGTTGGAGATTTCTTCTGAACAGCACGTTTCAAGTCATCCCAGATAAGCTCAATAATGTTCATGTCTGGGGCGTTCGGTGGGCAGCGGAAGTGTTTAAACTCAGAAGAGTGTTTCGGGATCCACTCTGTAGCAATTCTGGAAGTGTGGGGTATCGCATTGTCCTGCTCGAATTGCCCGAGTACGTCGGAATACAAAATGGACGTAAATGGACGCGGGTGATCAGACAGGATGCCTACGTACGTGTCACCAGTCAGAGTCGTATCTTGACGTATCAGGGGTCCCGTAAAACTCCAATTGCACACGCCCCACACCACTACAGAGCCTCCATCAGCTTGAAGAGTAACCTGCTGACATGCAGGGTCGATGGATTCATGAGGTTGTCTCCATACCATTACATTTCCATCCTCTCGATACATATGAAAGAAGATTCGTCCGACCAGGCAATATGTCTCCAGTTATCAAAAGTCCAACGTCAGTGTTCACGGGCCGAGGCGAGGCGTTAAGTTCTGTGTCGTGCAGTCATTAAGGGCACACAAATGGGCCTTCGGCTCCGAAAGCCCATACCGATGGTGTTTCGTTGAATGGTTCGCACCCTGACACTTGTTGATGGCCCAGCATTGAAATCTGCAGCAGTTTGCGGAAGGGTTGCACCTCTGCCATGCTGAACGATCCTCTTCAGTCATCGTTGGTCCCGATCTCGCAGGATCTTTTTCCAGCCGCAGCAATGTCGGAGATTTGATGTTTTACTGAATTCCAGATACTCACGGTACTCTCGTGAAATGGTTGTACGGGAAAATCGCCACTTCATCGCTACCTCGAAGATATGTCTTCCATCGCTCGTTCGCTGGCTATAACAGCACGTTCATGCTCTTTTAAATCTTGATAACCTGCCATTGTAGGAGCAGTAACTGATCTAACTAATATGACAGACACTTGTCTTATATAGGCGTTACCGACCACAGCGCTGTATTCTGCCAATTTACGTATATCTTTATTTGAATACATATGCCTATACCAGTTTCTTTGGCGCTTCAGTGTATATGGCATTTGAGACGTAATAAAAAAGACCACGTGCATTTTCATGAAGTTGTAATGAATTTCATATGTTTTATTTATTTACTGTTTGTAATTAAATTCTCAAGGCCGATGGACTGGTTTGGAAAGCCCAAGCCAAACCTCGATAAATAGTAGGTCAGAATGTGTCAGACCATAAGAGTAATGTACAAGTACTCTTCGGATGGGCAGCACACGTAGCAGGATAGCATTTCTCATACAGACATGGAGAATATGAACTGAAACTTCATGTAAATACACGTAATTTTTTCATTACATTACCTTTCATGTATCATATAAATTCAATAATATGACCAATGATAGAAAAATGGGTTATTAATCATGTTCGAGTGGGAGTCGAACCGTCGCGCCATACTCACTGATCTTACGAAGCTGGAACGCTAATCACTTGACCACCGCGAACTCTAACGTGCAGTACCTACCCACAGATACTTAAGCAACATAATAGACTCGTAATACTTCTCTTGCGATTTTCTCGGAATTGCCAGAGCAGTGCAGCCTTACTACTAGCACTTCATGTTGCTTTGATGGCCTACTAAAGATGTACAAAGTTTGAAGTAAGTCTGTTATCCCAACGTAGCGGCGTCAAATTGTTTCACATGTTCGCGAGGCATGAGTCCCGCTGCCTTTTAAGTCTAACTGCTTACCGGAGGCTTAAGCTCTGCACCCTTTCAAACAGGGGTACCATAGGAAGCTATCACATCTCCGCAGCTGACTTCTCTAATGCTCGATGAGGGAATGAAGTAACAGCGTTATACGTAGATGATACTGATACTGGTGTCACACCTCAACACGCGACAGACTTTTATAATCTGCCCAACGCCTGTATAAATAAGATGGCATCTTCACAAATTGAGCAAGGTAAACGCGTTGGTCCACCTCGGCTTCTATGCAAAACACTTATGCGACTTACCATTGACTGATAGGGTAGGCCGTTCTCCTGAGGGATAACGCGTGCTGGGCGTTGTGACCGAGCGGTTCTAGCCGCTTCAGTCCGGGACCGCACTGCTGTTACGGTCGCAGGTTCGAATCCTGCCTCGGGCATGGATGTGTGTGATGTCCTTAGGCTAGTTAGGTTTAAGTAGTTCTAAGTCTAGGGGACTGATGACCTCAGATGTTAAGTCCCATAGTGCTTAGAGCTATTTGAACCATTTTGGATAACGCATCAAAGTCTGTCCTATTGGCCCGTTATATCGTCAAAATCCCGAGCTGGTTGGAGGGCGCTGTCAAATGGGCTCAAATGGCTCTGAGCACTATGGGACTCAACTGCTGAGGTCATTAGTCCCCTAGAACTTAGAACTAGTTAAATCTAACTAACCTAAGGACATCACAAACATCCATGCCCGAGGCAGGATTCGAACCTGCGACCGTAGCGGTCTTGCGGTTTCAGACTGCAGCGCCTTTAACCGCACGGCCACGTTCAAATATTCTACGAGGTGACCACCAACGCCAGGAAAGTTTATTTGTTTGTGTATTTAGTAGACAAAGGAGACAGTAAAACGATGAACTCACAAAAACTAATACTTCATGTGCCACGACTTCCAAGGTGCAAGTGCGCATAAAAACATGCTACTCCTCGGTAAAACCGTGGATGAACCTGCAGATGGGCATCCGGTCCGAACCGTGCATGATCAGAAAAACATCTCCAAAACTCTGTCAAAAGGCGAGCAGGCCGTCATACAGGAAAAACCTTAATAAAAGCTATTGCGGATTTAGGACTTCCACTCACATTAATATAGCCTATATTACCAAATTTGATTTTAAATAAGTAGATTGTCCTTCACATAATGTTAATTCCATTTGTTTTCCTTCCTAGTATTAGTGGTTCAGTTTTGTGATTATTTAGTTCCAAATTTCAGATCCTTACAATTTTTTCTAGAATGAAATTAAACAGTAAGGGTTATAAACCATCCGCTTGTTTAACACCAGTTTTTATGTTAAATGGCTGTGACAGTTCTCCCATAAATTTCACTTTAGATACCATCGTTGTTACACTTTCATGAACTATATTCGCTAATTTTGCTTTAACACCAAATTCTATAATGGTTTTATCTATTGGATCTCTATCTACCAACTCAAACGCTTTTTTTTAAATCAACGAACGATACTATTATACGTTGCCTGGTTAACATTCTGTGACGAATTATTGATTTTAGGTTAAGATTCTGTTAGTCGGCCGCTGTGGCCGAGCGGTCCTAGGCGCTTCACTCTGGAACCACGCGACCGCTACGGTCGCAGGTTCGAAACCTGCCTCGGGCATGGGTGTGTGTGATGTCCTTAGATTAGTTAGGTTTAAGTAGTTCTAAGTTCTAGGGGACTGATGACCTCAAATGTTAAGTCCCATAGTGCTCAGAGCTATTTGAACCATTTGAAGAATCTGTTCTGTGCAGGTTCTCCTCTTTAACCACCATGATATTCTCCCAGTTGGTCATCTAAAGTTTCTACCCCCCTGTCGAGGAGAATTTTTGATAACATTTTGTATGCCACTGGGAGAAGTGAGACTCCTTTGTAATTGTTGATATTTTGTTTGTCTCACTTTTTGTATAGCGGGTAGATTAATGATATTTTCCACTCTTCCCGCAATCTTTTCAGTTTTCTAAATGCTCTCAAAAAGTAGTTGTAGATCATTTATAGTCGTTAGTTCTGCCATTTCAATAATTCGGCTGTAATGTAGTTTTCACGACTTGCTTTGTTGTTTCTGAACGGTTTTATGGATTCAAGAATTTGTTGCTTTGTTGGAGGGATATCTACCTCCAGATTTTGCGGGATTGCTAGAAATTCCATTCATGTATTTTATATGCCGTTCAATAAGTAATGCAACACATTTTTTTCTCGCGGATTTCGGTTGAATAAATGTGGAATTCTTCATGGGACATCCTGGAAAGTTTCCACATCAGCTCCTATGGTTCCATGAAGTTCCGATAGGTGGCGGCGCTCTACGTAGCGTTCAAAATGCCGCCTTTTACGGAGGTGCGTTCCAAGCAGAGAGCTGTGACTGAGTTTCTTTTGGCGGAACACTGGAGTGTCGCAGACGTTTGTAGGTGCTTGTAGAATGTATACGAAGACCTAGAGTTGAACAAAAGCACGGTAAATCGTGGGGCGAGGCGTCTGTCATCATCGCAACAATGTCGTACGGCCTGTCCTATTTCCCGCGTGCCGGCCGGTCGCACGCAGCTGTCGCTTCCGCGATGTTGGAACGTGCGGACACTCTCATTTGAGGTGATCGACGGATCAGAATTAAAAACCTTTAACCGCACGGCCACTTCGGCCGGCGAGGGCGCTGTCCACAATGCTCGAAATGTTCTTAGTTGGGGAGAGACCCGGTGACCATGCTGACCAAGGTAGTGTTTGGCAAGCACGAAGACCAGCAGTAGAAACTCTCGCTGTGCGAGGGCGGGCATTATCTTGCTGGAATGTGAGTCCAGGGTGGTTTGCCTTGAAAGGCAACAAAGCGGAGCGTATAATATCGTCGACGTACCGCTGTGTTGTAAGAGTGCCCCGAACGACAGTCAAAGGTTTCTTCTATGAAAAGAAATGGCTGTTCACACCATAACTCATCTACATCTACATCTGCATGGATACTCTGCAAATCACATTTAAGTGCCTGGCAGAGGGTTCATCGAACCACCTTCACAATTATTTATTGTTCCATTCTCCTGGCCGTTGGGCCGTAGGCAGCCTACATTCAGGTTGATATCCCACCGCTGTTAGGGGCGTCTCCAGACACGTTTTCGTTTGTCATCGGGAACCAGTTCGAAGCAGGAGTCGTCACTGAAGAGTATTTTACTCCAGTCAATGAGATTCCAGGCCTAATCATCCTGGCTAGATTTTTGGAAGAAGCGAATATCCATCTCTAGACCAGTTATATGGCGAAGAAGGCTGCTGAAGAATCAATCTTGTGACACTTGCGGAGTTTGAGTCACATGTGACAGATATTTCATAAATCCTCGTTTTTAACTCGAAGTCAGCCACAGAAAAAGTGGCTAAAAGACTTTTTCATAACGAAATTGTTTTACGCAAAGACTAAATACACAAACAAATAAACTTTCCTGGCGTTGGTGGTCACCTCGTAGAATATTTGACTCACAGTACCCAGTCACGATTAGCCTCTTTCGGAAGTGTACATAGAGGGTGATTCAGTTGCCCCTACCAATATATTTTATGCAACCCGCAATTCTTTATGTGTCATTAAAAACTACGCTCGAGATTTTCATTTTCACTCGCTCTGTACCAGCAAACTGCTAGTCCACAGAAAAAATAAACAGGGCATCTTTGTAAGATATTTGATGTAGTTTAACTGTGTACTGGAATACATTTGCGCTAAAGGCCGAATTATTCAAGAAAAACGTACAGCAGTCAGCTTCAAACGCACCCCACACTTCCACACGCAGTCCCCAACAGTCAGGATTTGTAGAATGTTGCTCGTATCACTACCTCCTGCAACTCTACCAAAATTTGTGACTCCACCAATTACTTCCCGTGTTCGACCTTTTTTGGTCTTCATTGACTGGTTTTATTTCGCCACCGGCTTAATCGAGCACTTACTAATTCTAAAATTGTCGTTTCTGTAAATTTTACGTAACAGTTTTGTGAATTTTAACAGCGTAAAATAAACAATCGCATGGTTGTATTCGTCACGACTTCTGAATACGAAACTACTGTGCTACTAATGATTAAGGATCGAATTGTCAACGTAATTAGTTGTAGCGTAACGTTTAAAAATGTGTTTTTCCGTTAATTTTCCTCAAGGACACATTTAAACTAATAATGGCAAAGAAATAGCCGATTACGCTGGTGGAATAATAGCCCAATTAATAGAGACCAAATAAGGTCGAATATCGGGAACAGTTCTTGTAGCAGGGGATTTTTGAACAGTGATAGGAGGGAGTGTTACGAACAACATACTAGAAATCTTGATTGGTGAGGGATGAGTATTGGAGTGGGGGTACGTCTGAAGGTCACTTTTGTACGTTTTTATTTAATAATTCGAAAACCGTGTCCTATAGCGGAGACTTATCCAAGTGTAAAATTTAGCTACATTAAATTTCCTACAGAGAAGTCCTGTTCATCTTCTCTGGTAGGAATTATAGTTCACGCGTAACGAGCGAGACAATGTGAAAAACTTGCGTGTGGTTTTTGAAAGTGGATATTGAATTGCAGGTTGCATAAGAACACATCGGTAGGGGCAGGTGAATCACTTTATATCCACTGATGAGCCAAAACATTACGATCATCTGCTTAATATCGTATTGGTCCATCTCTGGAACGCAGTGCAGTAATGATACTGCGTGGGGTGGATTCGACAAGTTCTTGGAAGATTTATGGGTACATGTAATACCTAATGTCCTCCCATAGGTCCCGAAATTCCCGTAAATTAGAGGACGGCAATTTGTGAGTGCAGAACTGACACATGGTAGCGTCCCAGATCTGTTCTATCGGGTTGTGATCAGTGATATTTGTTGGCCAAGACACCAACATACATATTATTTATTTTGTTTTTTGCTGTATATATATATATATATATATATATATATATATATATATATATATATATATATAATTTTTTGTACGGCCAAACTGAGGAGCAACTCTGCATAGTCACTGAACGTGTCAGTAAGTGGAATTATATGAGAAGGATAACAACAGATAAAATGAAACATATATGAATTCCACGCAGACGATAAGCAATAAGTTTAAAGAAACGTAATCAGCAACGTAACACAGGAATTAACTTAATTTTTTAAGTTTCCCAGGAATTCATTGACACTACAGGAGGAGTGAGCCGCGAGGAAACTCTTCCGCTTGGGCTTGAAAGTGCGTGGATTACTACTATACTTTTGAATTTTTATGGCAGCTTATTGAAAATGGATGCAGCAGAATAACATAGGCATTTTTGCACAAGAGTGAAGAAGGTGCGTACAAATGCGGTCTAGTATTAACCGAATGAATGCTGCCAACTCTTGGGAAAAAGCTGATATTGTTACCAAAAAACAACATCAAAGAAAATGTTTGCTGAGAGTTCAATGTATAATTCCAAGACTGCTGTAGAGGGGTCAACAAGAGGTTCGCGAACTTACACCACATAATGCTCGAACAGCTCGTTTCTGAGCCAAAAATACCCCTTTTGAATCAAAAGAGTTACCCCAAAAAATAATATCATTCGCCAGAAGCGAACGAAAATAAGCGAATTCGTGTTGAACTATCACTTATTTCTGATTCTATTCTATTGGTAAATAAAGCAGCATTTACTTTTTGCACAAGATCCTGAACATGCACTTTCCACGACCACTTACTATCTATCTAAACGCCTAGGAATTTGAACTGTTCAGTCTCACTAATCATATGCCCATTCTGTGTAATCATGTCAGTCTTTGTTGAATTGTGTGTTAGAAACTGTAAGAGATGAGTTTTACCGTGATTTAGCACCAATTTATTTTCTACAGGCCATGAACCTATGTTTTGAAATGCGTTATTTGGTACTGTGTCAACACTGCACACAACATCCTTCATTAACCAAGCAGGTGTCATTAGCCAAAAAAAAAAAAAAAAAAAAAAAAAATTAGAATCACCTGTAATACCAGAAGGCATATCATCTACACAAATAAGAATATGTAAAGAAGTACAGGAGTAGCCTCATCACCAACACCTGAGGCACAACCCCACTTAACTGTGCCACATTGTGACTGCACGTTGTAGCCATTCTCGGTATTGCGGATAATGAGCTTCTACTGTCACTGCTTAAAATAAGAGATGAACCAACTGTGATCTGCTCCCTTTATTTCATAATGATCCAACTTCTGCAGTAATATTTTGTGATCAGTACAATCAAACGCCTTAGTTAAATCAAAGAAGACGCCTAGCGTTCAAGAACTTTTATTTAATCCGTCCAGAGCCTCACAGACAAAAGAGAATACAGCATTTTCAATTGTTAAACCACTTCTAAAACCAAACTGTGCATTTGACAGCAAATTATGTGAGTTGAAATGATCAATCGTCCTTGTAAATACAGCCTTTTCAATAACTTTGCAAACATCGATGGCATAGAAATAGATTTAAAATTGTCTATACAATCCCTTTCTCCTTTTTTTATAAAGTATCTTCAGAACTGAGTACTTTAATTGGTCCGGAAACTGATCAAGTTACAGTTATGGCTAGGTACGGGGCTAATATATGCAGAACAGTACTTCAGTATTCTACTAGACACCCCGTCATATTCATGAGGGTCCTCAATCTTTAGTGATTTAATCACTGACTCATTCTCTTCCTTTACAGTATTATGGAGGAGTATTTCACATAATAATCTCCGAAAATTATTTTCTAAGGGAGTTATATGATTCCCTGTAGGAATTAAGCTTCTGTTCAGAAAGTGATTGTTAAATACTGTACATGTATCCAACTTCTCAGTAACTTCAACATTTTTTCTATGCATTGACTTTTTTAGCCACAACCTGGTTCTGGTGACCAGACACTTCCTTTATGACTGGCAATTGGTTTCAATTTTATGCTGAGAAGGAGCCACGCTATTTGTGTGTCACATACTTTTTGTCTTCCTAATAACATTTTTAATCACCTTCTAATACTGGCTGTAGTGGGCTGTTACAGTTCGATTGTGACTGCTTGCCGGCCAGTGTGGCCGTGCGGTTCTAGGCGCTTCAGTCTGGAACCGCGTGACCGCTACGGTCGCAGGTTCGAATCCTGCCTCGGGCATGGATGTGTGTGATGTCCTTAGGTTAGTTAGGTTTAAGTAGTTCTAAGTTCTAGGGGACTGATGACCTCAGATGTTAAGTCGCATAGTGCTCAGAGCCATTTGAACCATTTTTGTGACTGCTTCTAACGTTTTGACATAATTCCCATTTTGTTCGACAAGATACTCTTGTCGCCTAGTAAGCCATCCAACCTACCTGTTAGTGCTACTACCCTTCGAACGTTGTAATGGAAAGCAACTTTCAAAGAGTTTGAGGGATGTGTTAAGGAAAGCATTACGTTTATCGGTATGCTATCAGCACTATATGCATCCTGCCACTCTTGTTCCTTAATGAGGTTTAAGAAGGTCTCTACTGCAACTGGATTAGCTTTTCTAAATAGTTTATAACTATATTTAACACGTGATTAAACAGAAAAAGCTTTTAGCGTTAAAAGTTCTACATCATGGTCTGAAAGGCCCCTCGCTTTTTTGCTGACAGCATGCCCCTCAATTAATGAAAAATGAACAAAATCGTTGTCTGTAGCTGTTCTGCTGTTCTTCTGCACTCTTGTTGGAAAAATATAATTAGCATGAGATGGTATGAATTGAGGAGATCTTCCAGCATCCTCTTTCCTGCACACTCACTTACACAATTAATAATGGTTCAAATGGCTCTGAGCACTATGGGACTCAACTGCTGAGGTCATTAGTCCCCTAGAACTTAGAACTAGTTAAACCTAACTAAGCTAAAGACATCACAAACATCCATGCCCGAGGCAGGATTCGAACCTGCGACCGTAGCGGTCTTGCGGTTCCAGACTGCAGCGCCTTTAACCGCACGGCCACTTCGGCCGGCAATTAATAATGGAGTCACCACATACATTTAATGTATGGAGCCTATAAATAACAACAATTAGAATTTTAGTTCCACCAAATTCAACCACACCTGCAGAACATTCAAATACCTGTTCCGTGCAGTGCTTTGAAACATCAATCGACTCAAAAGGAATACCATTTTTCAGATACATGGCCGTTCTCCCGCACCACAAAGAACTCCTCGAAAAACAGCCAGCTAACCTACAGCCTGGTAAAGGAAGCCTCTGAATTATCACAGTACTTAAGAAGTGCTCTGAAATACCAATAATGTCAGAGACTACATCTGTAAACATTCACTAACTTTGTCTATAATACCTTGTACATTCTGATGAAATGTGATTATTCCCTCATTAGTTGGATATGTAACATTTGTCAAAAATGGTTCCTTTGTTAGAGAGACTTCCGTTAATAGGGAATACCTGTAAGCTGACTTCACTCTAAAAGAAGGTACAGCTCTAACAGCAGCAACAACAGGAATTTTCCCATGAGTGATCCCACCATCCCCCACTACGTGACATCTACAAGCTTTGACAACCTATCATTCCCATACCTACAGAGGCGCAATCTATACCTGTTGAAAATCGCCCTGTTGAAAGAGTCAGCCGACACAACTGCAATGTGAGCCATGCCCTCCGCCATCAGTGCTTCTCAAGACTCGTCTTAATACGACTGAGAGCTGTATTAATGTGAGACCGATCGTGACTCTGAAACATTTAAAGGAAATGCAAATTTGTGCCACCAGTTCGCGTACCAATGATCTATGTCTCCCAATCGCGTCCCTATAAAGAATATTCCCAGATTCACTCAATCGCTACCTGATCCTCCTTTGCAAGACTCCTACATAACTCTCCTATGGTAACAGTCAAATCAGCCAAACCTGCGGTAGAGTTAACAATGCTGGTGACATGGTACGCATTCCCCAACACTTCCTACACTTTTGGTCTACACCTCTGCCATGAGAACTACGTAATAGCAGAGCATTCTTCTTCCTATTACAGTTCGCAACTGGCATAGACTCCCTGTCTGCTGAGGTCTGTTGCATGCTTCTTACACCTATAGCTGCAAGAGGTTCCTCTCCATTAGACTCCGACAGTTGGTCAAATCTATTTTTTAACACGCAAAGTGCATGTATCTGAATATCTCCTTCTCATAATAGTCTTCTTGCCAACTGCCAATTCCCATTCTAAAGCCCGCTTATCACTGCTCATCTATCTAGTTCCTCCTTTGACTGTTGTAACTGCATCTGAAGGATGCAGACTTTAAGCTACTGCTCCTCTATTAAATTATTATGGCTAATTATACTGTAATTCCAGGCGAGGATTTCGCTGGAATGCCCACTGGCTTCCTCACTGCATTTCCCGCAATGAAAATAGGTTGAACAAATCTCACATCGTAATCCACTACCGGCGAACCTGCGTCAAAGCCCACACTTGGCACTCATGGTTAAAATTTTCATTTACTGAAGAAAACTAAACTTCCATGCTTTTTAAGTTCTGTTACTACAGTAGAACGATTTTAAGAACTAACTACTTTGATCTCAAATTTCTCTTTCACGTTCTTCAGAGCACTAAAGCATGATACCTTGCTGAAAGGTGCCATCGCCGTTGTGCAAGACATCAAACATGAAGAGGCTCAGGTAGGCCACAGCTATGTTCAAGTAGTCCACAGCTGTCATGATGTTTTGGATTGCCATCTGGCATCTGTCTGTGTCTCGGTGCATGTTTCGAAAAGCCGTTCGCGTGGATAACGACGTATGTACACTCGACGGTCAACCTGACGTAACAAGAAACGTGATTAATCCGACCAGGTGACACGTTACCATTGATGCACAGTCTAATCTCGATGATCGCTTTGCCACATCCAACCGTTAGTGGCTATGGGGCAACAGGGCAACATGTAGGGGTCGTCTCCTGCTGAGTCCTGTAGCCAAAAATGTGCGCTGAACTGTGAGGTCCGAAACACCTGTCTCTGCACCAGCATTGTATTCTCTCATGAGATCTACCACAGACTGTCGTCTACCTTCTTATACAGAGGGGGCTAGCCTCCAATTTCCAAGTTCTATGATGAGGTAAAGACGTTCAACCCCTTTTTACCTACTCATGGCTTTTCGACTTTCTAATGATGTTAACCACAGAAGAACTCGAGCAGTCGATCAAGCTTCACCGTTCCTGATTTGATCGTTATTAGGAGCCGAGTCATAACAATCTCCCCTTTGTCAAAGCCGGTTATAGTAGCGGACTAAAACCACTTGCGTCTCGTATGATTCCCATTCTTGCCTCTCCCCCTTATATACTCGTTCTTTCCTTTCATGTCACCAACCTGCAACGCCCCATGCGATATTCCATCTTGGTGGACCGTGATCATACTGTTTCGGCTTATCAGTGTATGTTTCTAACTACAATGTCGATCAACAATGAACGAATGATGTTGGGGTTGCATGGGGGCTTAATTAAATATATTTGAAAATAATTTTTAATTTTGGTGGCTGTATGTCCGATTACGCTGTGTCTCGTGAACGGTTGGCCCTGACTAGTTTTTGTACGCAATCTGACTGCATAGAACAACAACAAAGAATGAAATGAAAATTTCAGTTAATACAATTAATTAATTAAGTCCCCAGCAACTATAAAACCTACGAAGCCAAAGCACAAGTGTAATTGTTCTGTGTGTGGGAGTGTGACTCAACGTACACATCTGGCACGGTTCTTCTTCAACAAGACAAGAAATTTTAAATATCATTTATACTGAAGTAATTAAAAAATAGAAATACTATAATTGCGTAAGAAACCCAGAATTACACTCTAATACAAGAACACACGCCAGATGCTTTGTTTACTGAACCTGTAATGAAGCATTATTCAGGACGCTGAAATAATGAGAGAGAAAAGAAAATTTTTTTTTACCTTCATTTATATTGATGGAAAGCACTCTAAACATTACAATATCTCCACACCGACTTGCTACTACCACATCTCAACAAGAACTTTTCAGTATCACATCTCAGCAAGCACTCTTCACTACGACATCTCCGCACAGACTTACTACTACAAGTTCTCGACAAGCACTTTTCACTAGAACATCTCAACAAGCACTCTCTGCTACGAGTTCTTAACAAGCACTGACTACTACGAGTTCTCCCCAAGCACTGCCAGTGGAGGCGGCTGAATAATACTCTTTGGCGCAATCTCTGGTGCAGTGGTTCAGTGTAGCCACCTTTCATATGCCCCTCCTCCACGGGCCAGAATTTGATGGTATTTTTGCCAGCATTGGTGGTGAAAATACCACCAAATTCGTCCACAAAAATACAGACAAAAATAAAAGATAATATTAATACGTAAATATCACATAATTAGTTAAAATTTTGGCTTTGCACTGACCTTTCAATAATCTAATATATGAAATACAGTAAGCAATACAAATTCTTTCATACATGTGACTTTACAAAATAGTTTACATAATACACAAAAAATCAGTTTATACAAATGTTCACATAAAATGCTTTCAATGATTACAAAAAAAAAAGTAATTGATAGTTCCAGCAGTAGCACCCAGCAATGGTCAACAGGTGCAAATACCAACAAGTGACATCCTTTTAGTAGAAACAGTTCATCAGTAGCACCCAGCAATGTTGAACAGGTACAGACACCAACAGGTGACATCTTTTCAGTAGAAGTAGTCCATCAGTGGCACCCAGCATTGTTGAACAGGTGCAGACACCAACAAGTGACATTATGTCAGTAGAAGCAGTTCCAATAGCGACATCATTCAGCAGAAGCAGTTCCATTAGTGGCACCCAGCAATGTTGAACAGGTGCAGACACCAACAAGTGACATCATGTCAGTAGAAGCAATCCATCAGTGGCACCCAGCAATGTTGAAGAGGTACACACAGCAACAAGTCACATTATTTCAGTAAAAACAGTCCATCAGTGGCACCCAGTAATGTTGAGTAGGTGCAGACACCAACAAGTGACATTAGTTCAGTAGAAGCAGTTCCATCAGTGGCACCCAGCAATGTTGAACAGGTGCAGACACCAACAAGTGACATTATGTCAGTAGAAGCAATCCATCAGTGGCACCCAGCAATGTTGAAGAGGTACAGACACCAACAAGTGACATTAGTTCAGTAGAAGCAGTTCCATCATTGGCACCCAGCAATGTTGAACAGGTGCAGACACCAACAAGTGACATTATGTCAGTAGAAGCAGTTCCAATAGTGACATCATTCAGCAGAAACAGTTCATCAGTGGCACCCAGTAATGTTAAACAGGCGCAGGCATCAACAACTGACATCATTTCAGTAGAAGCAGTCCATCAGTGGCACCTAGCAAAGATGAGCAGGTCCAAAGAGCAGTCCATAATATTCACTATCACTGATCACACTGGTCATCAGAGTTTATAAGCACAAATTAAACATGTCCTAGTGGCACCAATCATGTAGAAAAAGTACAAGTAACAGTCCATAATATTCACTATCCTAATCATACAGTTCATCAGCAGAAATTAAACATTTCTAAGTGTCACACATCAATGTTGAACAAGTGCAGGTAACAGTTCATAATATTCACCATCACTAATCAGACAGTTCAGGCATGTACAATAGTTTGAATACACATACAAATGCTTTTACACACTAAACATATAAATTCTAATAAACACACAAATGATATCAGATAATTGTCATATTAACTATTACAAATACTCAAATATCAGTAAACCTATAATATTTATGGGTGTCAGTGCAAGCCACTACAAACAAATAAAATAATATTTAGGAGATAGGTGGGTAGGATTAGGAAAGGAAAACACAC
This sequence comes from Schistocerca serialis cubense, assembly GCF_023864345.2. Lineage (NCBI taxonomy): Eukaryota > Metazoa > Arthropoda > Insecta > Orthoptera > Acrididae > Schistocerca > Schistocerca serialis. The sequence continues at coordinate 361,405,918 of NC_064646.1, forward strand.
AAAACACACTCACTCATCTTTCATCCACATTAAGTACTACTGTGTAATTGAATAGTATTAACTGTGTAAATGCAATTCTGTCAAAATTTGATGTTCATCATGTGTATCAAGTAGTAGTGGCAGCAATGTATAACAGTCAATAATAGTTAGTCAACGTCATAGTCATCATGTCAAGACTAATGTTTACCAAGCCAGTTCAAAATGTACGGTTGCTGAACAACTGTCAGTGAGCCAAGATATGCAAATACTTCCTCTCTTCAAAAAAAAGTATATACTGCTTAGTGATTTAACAAAGTGTGTGTAGACAATCTTCCTTCCACTTTAGTGTTCTAGTCTGCTATCTTCATCCTCCTTGTTCCATATAGACCAACAAAAAAAATATGCACCTCACTTACTTTACCTCTTATCCACCAAAACTCCAATAATCATCAGCATCACATAATCTCAATACTTCAATAACACCTCTTACGTCGATATATATAAATCTTATCATCAATATCATTTACCTTACCTCTTGTCCACAAAAACTCCAATAATCATCAACTTCATATAATCTCAATACCTCAATAATATCTCTTCAATACGTCGACACATATAAACCTTATCGCCAATATCATTTCACTTCCATAACAACTCTTTCCTCTAGTCAGTCTCCTCGAACAAGTACAGATAAAATCCTAATGCAAACCTCATCATGCCATACAATCCGAAGACACATTGTCAACACACAACCTCTGTGTAATCCATCTGACTCAAATCTTCTACTCATTGTGAATTATAAACGAAAGAAATGCATACATGACCTCTAACAGACTTAGTTCGAATAACTCTCAGTAATTAAGTACGATTACGGAGTGTGAATGATCATAATATTTCACAGTGTGTACACCACTTCAAGAATTATGGCAAACAGAAGCCAACATGTTGAGTATTTCTTGTGTCAAGTGTCACTTCCTATTTCAATTGCTCACGAAAAATGCAGTGTAATAACTGTCAATGGTCTAAACCTAGTTTTGGTATGTCATGTCGTTAGCTTCCTTCCAATTAGCATACATTTATACAGCTTCCATAAAACCTCCAGCTCATGTGACTTCTATGAAGTTTCTTGTACTAATGTTGTTCGTCGAATTATAGCAGTTCATTTTCTTATCTTAAAAATATAAGGCACTGAGCGTAAGCAAAACATGCAATAGCGAGTAAATATACCAGTAGTGAACAGAATGTCAACAAGTGGATGCAGCACAATTCTTACAACGAGGCTCTGCCAAGTGAACAATCTATAATTAATACCATAATGTGACCTAAACTCTATGTTTGTACACAGTATATCAGCATTTCTATATACCAAATTAAAGAGTAGTTGTGACGACAAAACAGAAATGTGTAAATATACAATCCCTACGCATAGCAGTAAACATATATCTTACGTAATAAACAGGTCATTAGCATCATATCAGCATAAGCAAATAAATTTTCATATGTCTTCTTAATAAGTAAACATGAAGGCGCAAGCAGATAAATCACAAAGTATAACTTACATACATAATCACAGTCAGCACAATCAATCAGGTTACAATTATAATTTAAATAAATAAGCACAGCAGGCACATAATAGAAAAATATGACATCAGTGAACAAGCAGTGCAGCCAAGCGATGCATAATATATACAAATAACAACCCTATTCAATCATCAATCATTGTCAAAATCAGTTAATGTACGCAAGCACGTCGCTTCACAAGTAAATTCATAGAACATGAAATTAGCACAAAGTATGAATCACGTAATCGCGAGCAGCAAATTACGTCTAAAGTACGTACCTAAGTGGAAATATGTTACATGAAAAATGAACTCAATTAATAGTTACCTTTTTTAGTTTATTAGTTTCTTCTTCGAAATTACATTCTGCCCGAAAATTTCTCGATAGCAAGTCGTCTTAACGTCGGACAAGCACAGAATTTACCTGAAGTTCTTAAATATTTTATACAACCGTATCCAGGAAAATACTGAATGTTAATAACATAATTCATCAAGTCACTATAGCTTTATACTGAATTTAATCAGAGAAATTAAACTGTTTACGGCTGTCAGTGCATTCGCACCGAGCGCTCGATCAACTGTAGGCGCGTGACGTAGGAAGCAATTGTTTGCGGTCAACGACTGCCTTGTGCGGCGCGCAGACTTGACTGTTGCTTTGAGTATATGCCACCGCCAAAACACAGCGCGGTATCCTTGTATTCTCTGCATGTTTACATGTAGCTGTTAGATTCTCTAAAGTATGTCATTCCACAAAAATTTTAACGTTTGATATATGATGTATTCCCTTAGAGCGTCGTGATTTAAGAGTCTCTACTTCAACAGTGTTATCATGAATAATTTTGCGAATTCTATATGGACCGTTATAAAGCAGAAAAAATTTGCGACACAAGCCTTTTCCTTTGTGAAACAAACGATGAGACTTAATTAACACCTTCTGACCAACTGACAAGATTTTTAAACGACCAGGATGTTTAGCTGATTTCTCTCTTCTAGCAGCCGCAGATGCAATATTTTGCAGAGCCATGTTCACAACTTCAGAATGCCGCAGTTTCCGTGAAGGCGGAAAAGGAACGATTTCAGAAATGCGATTTGTCGGTGCTTTGTTTTTTAATATCAGTATAGGCGGTAAAGAAGTTGAGTCATTTGGAAGTTCATTCAGAATATTTTGAAAAATATGAAGATACTGATCCCACGTTCTGTGATTCTGATGACAATAAAGACGACACAATTTATTGATTTCCTTCATCCATCTCTCTGAAGCGTTAGATTGAGGGTGAAAAAGTGAAATGAAAATTGTTTTAATTTTACGACGCCGTAGAGTACGAAACCAAATTTTAGAACGAAACTGTGATCCATTATCTGATATAACCTTATCAACATGACCAACTTCTTTAAGAAAATGTTTGATGAAAGCATTAGATACTGAACGAGCTGTTGCTTTGCGTAACGGTGTAAAACACACATATTTTGATGTCAACTACACTGCTACGAAAATGTACGCAAAACCATTAGTAGAACGAACCACTGGACCGAACAAATCGACTGCAGCCATGTCCTTTAATTTCGCTGGAATGATAGGAAACAACGGTGCTCTGTGAGAAATTGTTGGCGGCTTAGCCTTTTGACATAATTTGCATTTGGCAAGAACAGATCGAATACGTTTTTCCATATTACTGAAGTAGCAATTTTCTGTAATTTATGAAAGCATTTTCTGGGACCAAAGTGTGCATAACTGAAATGCGTATACCAAATCAGCTTATTAACCCACTCATCAGGAATACAAACTAACTAAACAGAGTTGTCGACCGATTTTCGTTTAAAAAATTTTCCAGATAGATCGCAAAAACGAGGTGTTGCCAAATTGTCCAATCTAACAAAGCGTCTAAGAAAATTACAGACACCAAGGAAACTACAAACATCACGTTTTGTGGTAGGAACAGCATAGTTACGAATAGCGTCTAATTTCTCTGGATCAGGAAGAATACCTTCTGTAGAAATAATGTGACCGAGAAATTTCACCTGAGAACGACCAAATTCAGATTTTTCTAAGTTCACTGTAATGCCAACTCTTGCAAAAATATGTAATAATGAATCCAAAATTTTGTTATGCTCACTCCAAGAATGTTTAGCAATAAGAATGTCGTCAACATATGAAGTAATATTGTCACGAAGATAAACAGGTAAAATTTCATTTAAGCTACGAATGAATGCTGCAGAAAATATAGTAAGTCCAAACGGTAATTTCCGAAGTCACTTTTGGGTAAATTAGTCATATCAGGTTATTGTTTACTTACTCACTAGATAGATTGATAGTCGAAGAGTTGTTTTGACAGATGCAAACAATAGTAAAAGAGTAGGCAGCGGTACAGAAAACTAAAAGGGAAATAGCACCACTACAGCTCGGGGCCCTATGCACGCTACGGCACATATTCACTTAGTGTAGTGAATCCCCTGAGGACATTAATAGCCGCACATAATTTCCAGTTTGTGACTTAGTGGCAAATTTGGCGGAAGTGCGTACATAAATTGATCTAACCATGCACATGGATGTATGTCATTCTTAGAATTGCGGAAGATCTTAAATTTCCGAACAGTCAAAAAGTGTTTATAGTCAAAGTTTTCGTCTCGTGGCGACAAAGACCTACCGCGTCTGTCCCAGTCACAATGACGTTTATTGTTAAGCTCGCGCGCCTGGCGCTCTCTTGTTGCTTCTCGTAAATGAAACAAATTATTTTCTTCAAAGCCCTCTGCTATCTGTGATTCTAAATTTCTTCTACTGTCTTTTCCTACGACTTCACCATCAATTTGTTTGACTTGCTTTCGTAATGCCTCAACTTCCCTTTTAACGCGTTCATTAAATTTTTCCTGATTTTCAACCTTGTTTATTTATGTTCTGATACTCTTCGGTTTCTGCAAATGGCAATGGTGCTGTATCATCTGAATCTCTGTCCCAATTTAAACTAAGACTTGTCAATTTGTCTGAAATCTCCTCAACTCTTTCCGATAAGTCACCTATTTTTTCTTTCTGTTTATTTACGTCTTCCGTAAGTGTCGCGACTCGGGTTTCAGTACTGACACATTTGGTAGTTAACTGTTCATATTGTTGTGTTAGGTTATTTAATCTGTCATTTGGTATGGATTCCTCGATTCTCTCAAATATTTCTTCCTTATCGTGTGCACGTTGTAAATTTAACTCTGAAAATTTCTGTACTATCACGCGATCTCTTTCTTCCTGTTCTCTATCCTGTTCCCTTTGTCTAATCTCTACTGCAACTAATCTATTATTATGAGAATTCAAAATCGGTTGTACTTCTTCTCTGATTTCTTTCTTTAATTCATCTTTCATATTTCTGAAACATGTCCCTATTCGTGAGCCTAACCGTGTTTCCATTGTTCCCATCTCAGTTCTAATTGTTCCTATTTGTGATCCCACTGAGTCTAACCGTGTTTCCATTGTTCCCATACCAGTTGTAATTGTTCCTATCTCTGTTTTAATTGTTCCTATTTGTGAGTCTAACCGTGTTGCCAAAGTTCCCATCTCTGTTTTAAATTCAGATCGTAACTGCTCCATTGTTCCCCTATCTGTTTTTAATTCATATCGTAACTGTGATCCCAAATTTAATATTGCACTCATCAACTGCTCCGTATGAACTAGTTCAAAATTCCTTTCGCCCCTCATATTTCCCACAAAACCAGCTTCCTTCGTCATAGCTGTAAGACCATCTGTGTTCGATACTATTACAGAATCTTCTGTCGTTAATCTCGAATTCTGTGAATTTTCTGATTGAGAAAAATTTTGAAATGGTTCCGGACTATTTTCCCGACTTATTACCTTGTTTTCCACTTCATTATCCATCATACTGTTTTCCTCTGTTGGCGAGTTCGCCATGTTAACAATTTCGTTATTCTCACTATTCATCATTTTTGCCTTTTTCATTGATCGCGTAATCATTTACAAAATATACAAAACTCGTCACTATATGAAAATTACACACAATGACACTTTATCATCAACAATATCATTCACATGAAATGTTTCCCTCAAACACGATTAATGAACAATTGAAATAATTGCACTAAATTGTCAAACGCGTAGACAAGACAACACAAATTAAATTTTGAAAAATACCATTAGAAGAATGCCAATTACCAAATCTACACATGCAAAATAGACTACAATTACTAAACTACAAATTACCACAACAATACTACTGTCTACTATTTTTACAATCAGAAGAATTCCAAGGGACGATCCGAAGCAGCGGTCGCCACGTGCATGGGGGCTTCATTATTATTAAACTTGAAAATAATTTTTATTTTTGGTGGCTGTATGTCCGATTACGCTGTTTCGTAAACGGTTGGCCCTGACTAGTATTATTACGCAATCTGACTGCATAGAACAACAACAAAGAATGAAATGAAAATTTCAGTTAATACAATTAATTAATTAAGTCCCCAGCAACTATAAAACCTACGAAGCCAAAGCACAAGTGTAATTGTTCTGTGTGTGGGAGTGTGACTCAACGTACACATCTGGCACGGTTCTTCTTCAACAAGACAAGAAATTTTAAATATTATTTATACTGAAGTAATTAAAAAATAGAAATACTATAATTGCGTAAGAAAACCAGAATTACACTCTAATACAAGAACACACGCCAGATGCTTTGTTGACTGAACCTGTAATGACGCATTATTCAGGACGCTGAAATAATGAGAGAGAAAAGAAATTTTTTTTTTACCTTCATTTATATTGATGGAAAGCACTCTAAATATTACAATATCTCCACACCGACTTGCTACTACCACATCTCAACAAGAACTTTTCAGTATCACATCTCAGCAAGCACTCTTTACTACGACATCTCCGCACAGACTTACTACTACAAGTTCTCGACAAGCACTTTTCACTAGAACATCTCAACAAGCACTCTCTGCTACGAGTTCTTAACAAGCACTGACTACTACGAGTTCTCCCCAAGCACTGCCAGTGGAGGCGGCTGAATAATACTCTTTGGCGCAATCTCTGGCGCAGTGGCTCAGTGTAGCCACCTTTCAGGGTTCACAGGACACTACACTCTCATTTAGGAGGTCATCTTTAGAAGATTAATTTGATTAAAATCTGAGAACAGATCGTTGCACAACCCTCAAAGTAAAGAATTTAATGGACCAGGAATTCATTGTGATCAGAAATAGTGTGGAAATGTTCCACTGGTGTTGCAGGATAGGTTGTGCTGTGAAATAACTGTCATGTTGTGACCTTTCCGAACTAATTAGAAGCTAGACAATCAGACCTTTAAGCGCCCAAATTCAATCGGCGCACCAGTTGTTCTCACAATACAGATGATAGTGCACGAAACTGCTCGGGATTTGGCTCGAGTTCGATCCTTACTACCGTCCCTTGACCAATTTTTATATCGCTCTCTTTTTCGGTCTTTGGAAACCAAAAGAAGAACACGTTTGGCCGCTTGAATTTACGGGCACAATGTTGTGATTGGCTAACTTCAATGCGGATTAACTTGGAAACGGCACAACGTCTTTTTTCTTAACAATTACTGCTCAGCAGAACCTACTATGCAACACCCTCACAAGATTTTCAGACTTTCTGATCACCCTTTGTAACAGAATTTGTAACAAAATCTTTCACGTGGAAACGCGTTACAGGGACAATGATATTCATTGTTCGTTTATGTGAAGAGAGTTGTCCTAGAGATGTTTGAATTTCTAATATTACTTTACAATCACCAATAACATGTAAGTTAATAAACGATTTTTTCTATTATTTTTATATGTCTGGAAGTGCTCTGAGAAACGTAATAAAATGAAACAATAATGTGACTTAAATCAATTTGCTTCTGATGCCTGAAGACCAAATTGCAATGTTCCACGTGTACTGTCTGCAGGCAGTGTACATAAAGTTTCTCTCTCCGTAGCTTTAGAAAATCTCTTTAAAGTTCCATCTCCTTCAAAAATAAATCAAAATCTGAAATTTGTGTATGGTATAGATCTCCGGAAGTCTCTAAACATACCAAAAATCTTATTCTCATTTTATTAGAGACGGAGTTACGTTTATTCCTTAAACAGTGGGAGGCGGGCTCGTATTGATGTATTGGTGGCCTTAGTAGTCCAGTGTAATGTTTATGGTAGTAAGCCATCCATTTTATTGTTGATCAACTAGGATCACATAAAAACTTCAGTTCCTCTTCTTTCCTTGTTTTCTATTTTTCCAGTACTCTTTCATGTTCTTCTCATGTTGTCTTTTCCTTTCTTCTGTCTATTTAGTTCCTGATGTCGTAGTTCTTCTGCATTGAAAGCCTTCTAACCTTAATATTTTATTCTTGAAAAGATTGCTGTCTGTTACTGTCGATTGTTTGATGTTGTTTGCTGCTAGGTCTTCCCTTATTTCTGTGATCAATGCTACTTCCGATTTCTTCTTCTCGAAATACAGCAATATTTGTTTAGTGAGCCTGTTTTCATTCTTTCACTAGAAGCGTCCAAAACAGATTCATCCTCTTTTAGCAATTACTTCTGATATTTACTCTATGTTGCTGTAGATCTTCTCATTACTTCTCATTTCCCAGCCATTTGTTGTTTATGCTACACCCGTTGTTTTACTAACTATCCGTCTTTCAAGTACTTCTATTGTTAGGCATTTACATGCATATGAGCGTTCTAGTCGTACCACTGTGGTACCGGTATAGTGTTTTATTTTGGTTTTTCTAAATATGCATTTCTTGTTGCAAATATTCTTCGTCAAACCATGTGCTCTCTCTCCATTTTGTTAGCTCTTACATCTACTGCAAACTGTTCTAGTGCTTTCTCTTATATACGTTCCACAAGATATTTAAATTTACTTACTCGCTTCATTTTATCTCTTTATTTTTCTATTAATTTATTGCATTTTTTTGATTTTTCGTGAATTTAGTTGTTTCAGCTGTAATTTTAGACCGGTTCTATTTGCTATTTCTTCCAAAAGATGTATTTGGGTAGCCGAGTCTCTCAGATTTTCTGAAAGTATTGCAAAATCGTCTGCAATAGCCAGGCATTTATCTTAATTCCATTTACTACAAATAACCTTATAGGTCGGGAGACCACAGTCGAAGTATTTGTACACAATGTGTAGGATGATAAACAAATTTAAAATCATAGGTGGTAAAATAGACTACATTAAGCTGAGCGAAAGTACTAATCCGCAATTGCTGTTTATTGTGTTTTTCTCTGTATGACGACCGATTTCATATCCTGGAGGACATATCTGCATATAGAATGAATCTATGTAAATAAAAGCGCTAATAATCAACAAAACTTATCGAACAAAGTAGACAGTAAAACGATGAACTCACAAAAACTAATACTTCATGTGCCACGACTTCCAAGGTGCAAGTGCGCATAAAAACATGCTATTCCTCGGTAAAACCATGGATGAACCTGCAGATGGGCATCCGGTCCGAACCGTGCATGATCAGTAAAACATCTCCAAAACTCTGTCAAAAGACGAGCAGGCCGTCATACAGGAAAAACCTTAATAAAAGCTATTGCGGATTTAGGACTTTCATTCACATTAATATAGCCTATTTTACCAAATTTGATTTTAAATAAGTAGATTGTCCTTCACATAATGTTAATTCCATTTGTTTTCCTTCCTAGTATTAGTGGTTCAGTTTTGTGATTATTTAGTTCCAAATTTCAGATCCTTACAATTTTTTCTAGAATGAAATTAAACAGTAAGGGTTATAAACCATCCGCTTGTTTAACACCAGTTTTTATGTTAAATGGCTGTGATAGTTCTCCCATAAATTTCACTTTAGATACCATCGTTGTTACACTTTCATGAACTATATTCGTTAATTTTGCTTTAACACCAAATTCTATAATGGTTTTATCTATTGGATCTCTATCTACTGACTCAAATGCTTTTTTTAAATCAACGAACGATACTATTATACGTTGCCTGGTTAACATTCTGTGACGAATTATTGATTTTAGGTTAAGATTCTGTTAGTCGGCCGCTGTGGCCGAGTGGTCCTAGGCGCTTCAGTCTGGAACCGCACGACCGCTACGGTCGCAGGTTCGAATCCTGCCTCGGGCATGGGTGTGTGTGATGTCCTTAGATTAGTTAGGTTTAAGTAGTTCTAAGTTCTAGGGGACTGATGACCTCAAATGTTAAGTCCCATAGTGCTCAGAGCCATTTGAACCATTTGAAGAATCTGTTCAGGTTCTCCTCTTTCGAAAACCACCATGATATTCTCCCAGTTGGTCATCTAAAATTTCTACCCCTCTGTCGAGGAGATTTTTTGATAACATTTTGTATGCCACTGGGGGAAGTGAGACTCCTTTGTAATTGTTGATATTTTGTTTTTCTCACTTTTTGTGTAGCGGGTAGATTAATGATATTTTCCACTCTTCCCGCAATCTTTTCAGTTTTCTAAATGCTCTCAAAAAGTAGTTGTAGATCATTTATAGTCGTTAGTTCTGCCATTTCAATAATTCGGCTGTAATGTAGTTTTCACGACTTGCTTTGTTGTTTCTGAACGGTTTTATGGCTTCAAGAATTTGTTGCTTTGTTGGAGGGAGATCTACCTCCAGATTTTGCGGGATTGCTAGAAATTCCATTCATGTATTTTATATGCCGTTCAATAAGTAATGCAACACATTTTTTTCTCGCGGATTTCGGTTCAATAAATGTGGAATTCTTCATGGGACATCCTGGAAAGTTTCCACATCAGCTCCTATGGTTCCATGAAGTTCCGATAGGTGGCGGCGCTCTACGTAGCGTTCAAAATGCCGCCTGTAACGGAGGTGCGTTCCAAGCAGAGAGCTGTGACTGAGTTTCTTTTGGCGGAAAACTGGAGTGTCGCAGACGTTTGTGGGTGCTTGTAGAATGTATACGAAGACCTAGAGTTGAACAAAAGCACGGTAAATCGTGGGGCGAGGCGTCTGTCATCATCGCAACAATGTCGTACGGCCTGTCCTATTTCCCGCGTGCCGGCCGGTCGCACGCAGCTGTCGCTTCCGCGATGTTGGAACGTGCGGACACTCTCATTTGAGGTGCTCGACGGATCAGAATTAAAAACCTCGCTGCTCAACTGAACGTCTCTGCTGGTAATGCTGACACACTCATCCAGCAGTTGGCGTACTCAAATGTGTGTATCCGCTGGGCTCTTCGTCGCCTAACAAAAGACCATAAGGAGCAAAGAGGAACCATTTGTGCGGAATTGCTTGCACGTTACGAGGCTGATCGTGCCAATTTTTTTGTCGAATTTTGTCGCAAGCGATGAAACATGGGTTCATCACCTCGAACTGGAAACAAAACGGCAGTCAGTTGAGTGGCGTCACACAACGTCTCCTGTGTAGAAAAAGTTCAAAGCTGCCCCCTCAGCCGGTAAGGTAGTGGCGACGGTCTTCTAGGACTCGTTGTTCTGTTTGATGTCCTACATCAAGGTGCACCGGTCAACTGTTAAGTGTATTGTGGTACCCTCAAGAAACTGAAAAACACCTTCAGAGTGATCGTTGCCACAAAAGATGCAAACGAACTTATCCTTCTCCGTGACAACGCTAGGCTTCACACGAATCTGCCTACCCGAGAGGAGCTCACGAAACTTCATTGGACTCTGCTTCCTCATCCACCCTACAGCCTGGGTTTCGCACCTTCCGACTTCCGTCTGTCTGGTCCAACGAAGGATGCACTCTACAGAAAGCAGTACTGGATGATGGGCAAATTGTTGATGCAGCAAGACGTTGGCTCCGACGTCGACCAATAGAGTGGTACCATGCGGGCATAAATGCCCAGTAAGGTAGCGGAAGGTCGTCACATTGGACGGAGATTATGTTGAAAAATATGGTTTGGTAATCAAAAGAGCCGGGAATAACGTGGTGAATTGGAATTCTAAATAAAACCATACTGCTCTCAGAGAAAAAAAAAACGTGTTGCATTATTTACTGCACGACCCTCGTAATTATTCTAAAGTTCAGTAACTCAGTTAAATATTTTATTGCACGATATCATCCTGTTAATGTATATGATCCCACTTCTGGTCACCATTGTTAATGCATACGGGCAAGGAAAAGGGGAGGGGTTGTTATATGTGCCTCTCGACGCCAATGTGTAGGAGGTGGAGTGGTCAGGATTTGAGAGTGGGCATCTAGGGCTGCCGTTAAATGACGAAACAGGAAATTAGGTACAATAAACAGGATGTGTTTCAATATACGGTGTACAGGGGGCGCTCCTAGGGTCGGAAGTAACCAGGTTTAGGACAGTCTAGGAGGTCGAACAATTTATTGAAATGAGCAACGGAAGGAGAAGCGGTTCATGTTAACTTACGTTGGTGGTCGTAAAAAGCGGAGCTAGAGGCTCTGCCTTCCAAAACGACGTCCTTTCCGTTTGAGGTCTGGATTACAAGAGAGAGAGGCAACTGTGTTCCGCACCGCAGAACACTCCAGCGTCCACACACGTGACCTGTATTCCAAGCACGCTATTGGCTAAAACCAATGGCGTGATTTCGCTAGCAGTTTCAGCAGGGGTCTTAGGGCGTCTCAAGTCAGCAGCTTTAACGGGACATAACTGCCTCGGTTTTGAAAGGCGTGCAACTTGTGTCACGTAGGCACAGCGTAGGTTACTCTGGGATAAAACTTGTAAAGATTCCACTAGGCCTTTAAATAAATTCTTTTAACAAATTCCCTAAAATATTCCTTGTCTGGCTGCCACCTTGTACACTCCCCTTCCGAATACTTAAAAAAACTACGAGGAGTGTTCAAACGAAACGGCACAAAACAACACTGTGGGTATAACTGAAGTCTTTATTCAGAAGTAATCACCAGAGGCCTGTGCACAACTATGACACTGTTTCACGAGCGGAAGGATTCCCTGTTCTCAGAATTCCTGTGGCTGTGACAGGAGCAAGTCCTCCACTAAGTCCTTCATTCGTCGTCCAAATTGAAGCGCTTCCCTTTGAGACGGTTTTTTAGCGGACCAAATACGTGGAAGTCGCCAGGCGACTGACCTTGCAGACGTGCAGACGCGCATTATCGTGCAGCAGAATCAATATCTCTGTGAGCAGCCCAGGCCGTTTGCTCTTGCTGGACTTGCGTAGGCTATGGAATGTCTCACGGTACGCGTCTGTATTAATGGTTTTTCCGTGCTCGAGGAATTGGATCAATATCGGACCTCGGTCGTAGGAAAAGACGGTGAGAAACACAGCTTTGAACATTTTAGGGCGAGGTGACGACGTTACATCCGCGTCCCTAGATGTATCACTACGTTATCCCAAAGAGGCATATGCAGAGTTCAACCATTTGGTTGTTACAGGATTTTGTACCCTTCATTTGAACACTCCTTACATATTTAATTTTACTTAATACGTGTTTACCTTTATTGTACGTCATGCTACTCGCGCTCTACTTCTGAACTTGTATGACGTAGACAAATACGCTGACTCTTTCCAAGTATATGCAGTCAACGGGTTAAGTCGTCTAAACAACCAATTGTTGGTTTAAGCTTTGTATTTTAATAATGTTATATCTAAAATGCATTACAGTATAATGGTTTAACCCTAGTAATAAAAGTCAGTGCGGCAAGATGATACCCTTTACTTCCGTTGCGGTGCTGCAGTTCATGCCGACACAGGAAATGTCTCCTTTACTGCTCCACTTCCTCTCTTTCCTCGTTCGCGACAATTTCCCTTCGAATTCTTTCTAGATAGTCATTTGACTGGATAGGATTTCAACCACCCTCTTATAATAATTAAGAACTACATCCGTCTGCTGTTCGTTGAGATATACTAAACAAGTTAGGCGTACTCTGCTGCAATATAGTATAATACCAAGTTCAGATTGTTTCAGGCTGGCTACTCCATTGTGATCCGGTCAGTTTCTCAACAGATCGTTCCTGGTGCAGTCTTTCAGCATGCAATTCTTGCAATGTTTCTTTGACGTAAGAGACCAGTCGGCAGCAATTCCCAGATATTTTGGAGTGCTATAGTGCTCCACCTCGATTCCTAACAATGTTCTCTTTAAACTGTGAGCAGCTTTCCTGTTCCTCAAATTAAAATCACAAACTTGTGCCTTTGAGGCATTTAGTTTAACCTGGATTGTGCTGTAGTATGCTAGCAAACCTTCATGGCCATTACTGAAGGCATTCTTTACTGAGTCAAAAGTCGTGCTCTTGGCGAATAGAGCGAGACCATCAGCACACAGATTGCGCGTACAACGGAAATAGCAAAATTCACAGCTTCGTGTTTCTGATGAAGAAGCTGTGCTTCAATATGTACACTGAAAAAGTAAACTATGCTAATGAAAAGAAAGTATACGGTTTTATTCTTGATTTTTTTCGATTACTGCCATGCTTAACAATTACATAAAGCATGCTGCCCCGCCAACATCAAAATAGAGGAAATACCGATAGTGCGATTTCAGATCTTGAGATGATCGTGTATGTCTTCCACCGTCTCGCAGTGATGTACCAAGTGCCCGCGTTATTCGCGTTATGGTTCTGACGTCCGCGTAGTGTTGCGTTTTGTGCGACCTGCTTGGGAATGGGTGATGTGTGTGACTGCAGGAGGTAGCACGCTACTTGGGTTATGCCCTTTCCCATATATTTTCTTTTAAGAGCTCCCTCTGCCTCTTCTTCCAGGAATTCTACGAGCTCTTAACATGAATCATCCAACGTCGGCATATGTCGACGAGGAAAGTGGGGAGTGCTAGGACCCTGCCACAGCCATATGACTCTGATTTCCACATAATGCATCAAGGATTCTCTTTTTATGTCATAATTCGTGACAGCCACCTTCACAGAAGCATGTCCTTATTGACAGTGAATTCTGACACTTTGCTGCCAATAGGACTCTCGGAGTATGTTATAAAACGAGCCAGCAGTCAGCTTCCTCAGGAAAGCTTCGATTTTTTAGGAAGAAGTTTAACAGCAGACGTCAAAAAAAGAACTGCGTAGAGCATCGATAACAAACAAAGATTGTAGTAATAGTGACGTGATCCCAGCTGCTAAAATCAGCGACCAACAAATTTTCCTTCAGCGATTTAAAGAAATTACGGGCATGTTCTGTGCCATCTCGCTGTACTTCTTTGCGAGAACTGAAGCCTCGCTTCGCAACATGTAGTTGCGCATTACACCTTTAAATATAATACAGCAGCTACTCAGGTGTCCTTTATGACAACAAGGTGTATCGGGTCTGATGGTCTAGTGGTATAGCCGTGACGTGAAATTGAGAGGTCGCGAGATCGAATTCCGGTCAGACCACGGAAATTTTCAGTCTGACTATAACCTAGCCTTTACCTCTCAATGATGTGAATAGTCTCCAGAAGCGACACGTGGTTCGGATTCTACGTTATACGGTTTGTACCAAAATAATGTGTACACTCTTTGAAACAGAATATCTCTTTCATTAAAGGAGACAGAAATACAATTTTTATGGGTAATAATTTAAAAGGCGGTGAAAAACATAACAATGCTTTCTTTTGTTTCAGGATTGTCAGTAAACATGGCGTTATCGTTTGAACAACGGAAATGGGTGCTAAAGTCTTACTGGAAAACAGAGAAAGCGAGTACAGTAGTCGATGTTGGAGAGTTGAATTTGGAACACCATCACAGACAAGTTTGAAGTCGAAGGAATGGTACACGATACGAAGAAGGGACATAGCGGACGAAAGAGAAGTACAACAGACAATGAGGGTGTTGATCTAGTAATCCAGGTACGCACACGATCCCCGAAGAAATCTGTGAGGCAATACTCCCGTAAGACTGGGATCTGCAGAAGCAGTGTTAATAGAATTTTGCGGTCTTAGAACTTTAAGCCTTACATTCCAAGACTTCTCCACGTTCTTAATGAGAACGATCTTGATAGGCGAAGCGAATTTTGTGAGTGGTTCATCAACAGATGTGAGGAAGAGCGACGTTACCAAGATCGAATTCTTTGGTCAGATGAAGCGACGTCTAATGTTGATGGAATAATTAACCACCATAACTGAGTGTACTGAGCCAAGGAGACTCCATACGTAGCCAAGCAAAGGCATGTTCATCTACTAGGAGTAAGTCTGGTGTGGTCTGTCTTCTAGAGGGTTAATCGGCCGTACTTCTTTGACAACACTATCACGGGCGACTCGTACCTGGAAATGTTGGAAACGATAACTCCTGGTCTTAGCGTTGTGTTTGGAAATGAAGATTATTACTTGCAACAGGATGGAGCGCCACCTCACTTTCACCTCGATGTGAGGGCATTTCTCAATCGTACATTCCTTGCCAGATAGATAGGATGAAGAAGGAGTGTGGAATACCCCATTCTGTCTCCAGATTTACCTCCTCTAGACTTTTTTCTGTGGGGTACTCTCAAGAGCACTGTTTACGCTGCGATACCACACACACTGGATGATCTTAGAGAGCAAATTGAGCAAGCCTGTGATGCTATTCCAACTTTATTGTTATAAAGTTGGCGTGTCGCTCAGTCGTAAATCGTTGTCGACGGTGTATTGCGATGGACGGACACCAGTTTGAACATTTACCACCTTAAGTCAGACCCTGAGGCACCTAACACCACTAAATTTGTATTTCTAACCCTTTTAATTAAAGAGATGTTCAGTTTCAAAGAGTGTATATGTTATTTTGGGACACCCTGTTTTTTTTGTCCCCGTACCCCAAATTGATAACTGACGTAGCCTAGGGATACGCAAGTCACCGGCATCCTATTGAAGGACTTGCACTCGTCACTGCGTCATACAAAATCATTATTTTATTTATTTATTTATTTAATCTCATCTGGTTAGTGCCTTGTCTTCCTGACCAGCGTTTCATATTTAATGTATGCAGTACCAGTACCTCGTTCTTACCTAAGTAAACAACAATTTTAGTATGACAACTAATATTAAAATCATTTGGGTGTGTGCAGTGGCGGTGTGAGTAAATTATACGGACTACGTACTAACGAAGTTAATATTGGTGTTAATTGTATTAATGCTGGTGCGGCCACTAACAGTGATAATAATAGCAATAATAATAATAAACTGATAATAATAATATTAATCATGATAGTAATTGTGACATTAATAATAATAATTATAGCGGCATATAAAAGAAAAATTTGTAGATCTACAAAATAGATGTTTTCTGATATGGCGAGTTCTGGGGAAAGAACATTTAAGGAAGTACATTCGGTAAGATTATTTGGAAATGCGATGAAGTGATTTTCCCGTACGGCCATTTTACGAGTGTACCGTGAATATCAGGAATTCGGTAAAACATCAAATCTCCGACATCGCTGCGGCCGGAAAAAGATCCTGCAAGAACGCGGCCAACGATAATTGAAAAAAATCGTTCAGTGACAGAAGTGCAACCCTACCGCAAACTGCTGCAGATTTGTAAATGCGACGTCGATTTTGATCCGATGATGGCATACGATACCTTCGGAGACCGAGTTACTGATAGTGGTTTCAACGCTGGTCGCCAACAGATACTGTATTGGCATACCTACCAGAGCGCCATCTTTGTCTACTCTTTAGTAGCGAATACTCACAGCCAAAAGGCTCAGTGTGGTGCAAACATGTGAAAGAAGAAGGTAACCATGCCATGGAGACGCACTGGTGCTTCCTACAGCCAAGTGAGCGAGTCCGAAAGGAATCAGATAGTGGCCTTCCGAATGGCAGGATGAACCTTTCAGAGAATTGCATCACAAGTTGGACGTGCTGCGTCAGTTGTACAACGACGCTCGTATCAATGGTCATCGCTGTATTGTCGGAGAAGCAGTGACACATCATACAGCTACCACGGCACAGATAAGAGCGCTTGTCAACCCAGGCGTGTCAACATGAACTCTTGCGAACTCGCATTAGCAGTAGCACCATGGGAATATACATCTCTAGCCTGTCTTCCACTCATGCTACAGCACCTATGAGCACGGCTGGAAGGTCCCGTCAGAGGTTCACTTGGAATGTGGAATGGCGCATCATAGTCTTCAGCGATGAAAGCAATTCTGCCCACACGCAAGTGACGGTCGTTTGCGCTTATGACTTACACATGGTAAGTGCTGCCTCCCAGAGCGCATTTGTCCAAGACACACTGAGGTGCAATAAGCAACAACTTTTGTTTACCCTTGGTGTTTCTGGAGGGGACACTAACCAGTGTTCGGTATGTGCACAATGTAGTCAGCCCTGGTTTCTTGCCATTCTTGCAACAGGGAGGTGATGAGTTGTTCCAACAGGATAATATTCGCCCACATACTGCTGGTGAAATTCAACATACTCTCCAAGATGTGCAGCAACCTGACTGATCAACTCGATCACTGAACTTTTCGTCAATGGCAAACGTGTGCGGTATGATTGGATGAGTAATCACCTGTGTGACTCGTCAACCAACAACTCTTACAGAACTATGTGAACAGGTGGAACAGGTATGGTACATCATATCCGAAGACAATATTCACCATCTGTACGATCGACTGGATGTTAGTCAGCGCCTGCTTTGACGTCCATGAAGGCTACACCATGTACTAATATTGATATATGTTATCACTTTATGTACTCCAGACACAACAAAAACAAATCTTGAGTGAACTGGAAACCTCTAGAAGTGTCTACTAATTCTTTTAGGTCAAGAGATACGGTGTTATAAACAACAAGGTGCGTGAAAAACTGCTGCATCATTCATGACCTTTAAGGGGATACGGAATCGGATTTTGGGTTAAAAAATCGAATTTTTTTTTTTATTGGCGTATTATATTCTGCCATGTTTCCTCTTTAAAATGACGTATCATACATAGCTCTACTACAATTATAACTATTTTATTTTTATATATTTGTGAGATCGGGTATTGCGCTTTAGTTATACACGTCTCTCGTGGCTGACCATGAACTTTTTGGCAGTACCTTTAAAGTGACATGAATTCAAATATCCCGGTTTCCAGCGACTATTTATACACTAGTTGCCCGAAAATGTTTCTCTCTGGTTTCCTCAAGTTACTCTTTGACTTTGTGGCGGGACTGTTTTGTAAACAGTGTGATATAAGAAAGTAGTTGTTGTTGAGTTATTTCGTATTTAGTGCTTCATTTTTCGCAGTGAAAATGCCTAGAGCTAAAGCAAAAGTATTTAAAAAGCGTGTGAACTGGCAAAAGAAAAGAAATAATGATTCATTAGCAAAGCAAAGCAGTTCATCATCATCACTGTTGGAAAATGTGAATCCACTTATTACTAATTTGCCGAACGAACTTACACCAAATCAAAACAGTGCTTCTCATAAAAAACTAAGAGATTTGGAAGAGAAATATAATTTACTTGATAGAGGGAATGAAGTTTTTGAACTCATTGATACGAATATATTGTGTGAAGCTCTTGAAAACAGTTTGTGCTGCAAAAAATGTCATGGAAACGTTTCTCTGAAAGTAGAATCCCATGTTGGCCTGGCTGCCCAATTTAATTTAATATGCAGTGTTTGTAAATACAGCTGTAAGTTTCCAAGTTCGGTTTCAGTAACTGTAAATAATGGATACAAGAAAACTGAACTTTATAGTGTAAATATTAGGTTAGTTTATGGATTGCGAGCAATTGGTAAGGGCAAAGCAGCTGGTGATATGCTATGTGGTGTTCTAAATCTTCCAAGTGCACCTTCAAAGTTTGAAGCTTACAATTATGTACTAGGATCTGCAGTTGAAGATGTAGCACAGAAGTCAATGCAGGTTGCTGTGGAAGAAGCAGTGGAAGAAAATGACGGCAGTCGTGACCTCACAGTGGCGTTTGATGGCACGTGGCAGAAAAGGGGCCACACCTCCAACAATGGTGTTGTAACAGCAACTAGTGTTGATACTGGCAAGGTTATTGATGTTGCAATAATGTCTAAATACTGTAGGTGCACAGGCAGGCTGAAAAATGAACACAGTGATGACTGTATTGCTAATTATTATGGTAGTAGTGGTGGCATGGAGGTTGCTGGGGTGAAGAAAATTTTTCATCGCTCTTCACAGTGGTATAATGTTCGCTATGTCAAATATCTGGGAGATGGTGACTCTAAAGCATTCAAAGAAGTTTTGGAAAGCAAACCATATGGGAACAGTGTAAATATAAGCAAACTTGAATGTATAGGACATGTGCAGAAGAGAATGGGTGCCAGGCTGAGAAGGTTAAAATCAGTTATGAAAGGGAAAAAACTAGATGATGGGAAAACCTTGGATGGCAGAGGAAGATTGACTGATTCCATAATAGACCACATTCAGAACTGCTATGGCCTTGCAATCAGGCAAAATACAGGCAATCTTGAAGAAATGAGGAGAGCTATATGGGCTTTATATTTCCACACCGCATCCACGGATGAGCATCCACAACATGGTTTGTGCCCCAAAGGTGAAAACAGCTGGTGTAAATACAATAGGGGACTAACAACAGGAGAGAAATACATTCACCACCACAGTCTACCATCAGCCATCATGGCAGAAATAAAGCCCATTTTCAGGGATCTGGCTGACAGAAGTCTTCTGATGAAATGTCTTCACGGAAAAACGCAGAACCCCAACGAGTGCTTGAATAGTGTGATATGGCATCGTCTCCCAAAAACAGTGTTTGTCGGAATTAATACACTACATTTTGGTGTGTATGATGCTGTGGCAACCTTCAATCTTGGAAATATAACTAAATGCCAGGTCCTTCAAAAGTTGGGTATGTGTGTTGGTTCCCGTACGGTACGTGCTATGTTCTTTTTAGATCAGCACAGACTAAGGCATGCTGATAATATAATCAAGACATTAGTGAAAAAAGCAAGACAGGTGCAGAGGGGTGCCAAAAGAAGACTTGAAGATGATTATGAAGACTGTGAAGGGGGTATTAGCTACGGATCAGGAATGTTTTAATCTTCTTTCTCCGTTTCCCGTAAGTTTACTTTTTACTTCATCTAGGAACATTATCTCAGGTACTGGTCAACCTAGAAGTCTGAAATTTTTATGACGTAGTGACATAGGTCCCTATTACATACTGAAACAACGATTTTTTAATTACTTGATTTACAAAAGACTTAGGGGTGATAGTCTAGTAAAAAGCGATGGAAAAAATTTACTTAAAAATAAATGTACAATATCTCTGTAAGAAAATACTTTGACAATAAACTGTTGTTTCAGTATTGTTGTAACATATGAATGCACATACAGTAAAATTTTTACCTCTCTGTCTCCAGTAGTTTGTGAGAAAATGTTCCCTATAGTAGGCATATATTAACATTGCGGGGATAGGTGATTCCGTATCCCCTTAAATGTATTACTTCTGTACTACTAACTGTATTCAAACAAATTCTGCAGGTAGTATCTATGTACACTTGCAAAAATATGTCATGCTATCACACATAGTTTGGGGAATGAACAATGGGATTCATTAAAAGCTGCCACATTATGCATGGCGTTAGTATTAGGGCAAAGTGGGTTCTGACCCACTTTTGATATCAAATTGATATCAATTTAATTATGCCAATGAATTAATTGATCAATTAATTACCCACAAAGCCTGATGATGTCATGGGTTTTCCCCATCCGGCATATAGGTCCCTTCGCCCACCACCGCTCGCCCATCCCAACCCCCTCTCCCCTCACCCTCCACTCTCGTCACCATCCCAGGGAAACTCATTCTGTGTTGAGCTGCCATATGTGGAGGGTCAATATAGTATTTATTTAAACAATTTCACACTGTTTATTTATTTATTTGAACATTTCGGAATGCCACCACCGGAGGATGTCCCACACAACTCTCGCTCCCTCTTTCCCCTCCTAGGAAAAATGGTGGGAAATTCGCTCAGCCAGTCCGCAACTCGTGGCCGTGCGGTAGCGTTCTCGCTTCCCACGCCCGGGTTCCCGGGTTCGATTCCCGGCGGGGTCAGGGATTTTCTCTGCCTCGTGATGACTGGGTGTTGTGTGATCTCTTTAGGTTAGGTAGGTTTAAGTAGTTCTAAGTTCTCGGGGACTGATGACCATAGATGTTAAGTCCCATAGTGCTCAGAGCCATTTGAACCATTTTGAAGTCGCTCAGTCTGTGAAGATCTGACGACAGTAGGATAATATATCGTCAATCACACTGCAGTAAACAATTTAAGACATTGGAATATTGTTTAAATAATTTTCAGGCGACAAGGTAGTGCAGAATATTGTTTATTTAACCAGTTTTCAGCGATGGATTTCACACAGTTAATTTTCTTTATTTCTAAACACCACAATACAGCTCCCTTCACCTACAACTCGAAATAAATAAATAAATAAATCTATAACTTTAAGCAGGGTGCTCATCCCTTTTCAAGTTATATCTGCCAGAGCAAAAAAAGATAGAAAGAAATAGAAAGAAAAATTTGAATTCTACAGTTCTTGTGGTGTTCATCACATTTCACAAACGCTGAATGGGCGTAGTTTACATTTGCTGCTGAAGTCAGGGATGTTAAGGCACTTATTTTTTAATTTCCTGGTGTCTAAGTACATATGGGAAAATCAGAACAATTACATATCTAAAAGTTCATGATATACGTCAAAACCCTCAACAGATGGTGAAAAAAGTAAAGAAAGACACAGATACACAGCAGATCGGATGTCTAAAAGATTCTCCTAGAATTCTAAGCACTGTCCGATAGACGAGAAAAATGGCTGGAATTTTCGGTGAATTTTCGATGTCCTACAACAGCTGGTATGGAGATGCTCTAAAGCCACAATGGCAGGTGGAGGACAGCATCCCACCGGTCTGAACCAGAGGAGTCTGGTATTCCTGGACTTGCCTATCAACACTCGAACAAAGAAGACATCACGTGACTCTCTGATGTCAAGGAACTTTCCACAGATACGTTGTTCTGGCCCTGTCATGTTCAGAGCAGTCAGTAGAGATTCCAGTGCCCCCACAAAGCATGTGTTGTGACTCTCTGACGTCACGGATCTTCCCGGGAATGGAGCATTCTGAGTGGATATTACTGAATTTAGCCGCCAAATTGCAGCTCCTGGAATGGGAGCACTGCCCCGAAAAACATACAACATTCACATATCACTGACAGTCAGACCCTGCAAAATATGGAAACTTTCGCAAATGACACACTTTGTCAATTACATTGCTCTGCTTCAGTCGAGAGTAGTTTGAATTTTTTGGTGTGAAACCGATCTTCAATGAGACTATATAACCTCAAACGGTTGTGCCACCATATCATATCTTTGTAGTACACACAATACTGGCCACTAAAATTGCTACACCACGAATATGAAGTGCTACAGACGCGAAATTTAACCGACAGGAAGAAGATGTTGTGATATGCAAATGATTAGCTTTTCAGAGCATTCACACAAGGTCGGCGCCGGTGGCGACACCTACAATGTGCTGACATGAGGAAAGTTTCCAACCGATTTCTCATACATAAACAGCAGTTGACCGGCGTTGCCTGGTGAAATTTTGTTGTGGTGCCTCGTGTAAGGAGGAGAAATACGTACCATCACGTTTCCGACTTTGATAAAGGTAGGATTGTAGCCTATCGCGATTGCGGTTTATCGTATCGTGACATCGATGCCGGCATTGGTCGAGATCCAATGACTGTTAGCAGAATATGGAATCGGTGGGTTCAGGAGGGTACTACGGAACTCCATGCTGGAACCCAACGGCCTCGTATCACTAGCAGTAGAGTTGACAGGCATCTTATCCGCATGGCTGTAACGGATGGTGCAGCCACGCCTCGATCCCTGAGTCAACAGATGGGGACGTTTGCAAGACAACAACCAACTGCACGAACAGTTCGACGACGTTTACAGTAGCATGGACTATCAGCTCGGAGGTCATGGCTGCGGTTACCCTCGACGCTGCATCACAGACAGGAGCGCCTGCGATGGTTTACTCAACGACTAACCTGGGTGCACGAATGGCAAAACGTCATTTTCTCGGATGAATCCAGGTTCTGTTTACATCATCATGATGGCCGCATCCGTGTTTGGCGACATCGCGGTGAACGCACATTGGAAGCGTGTATTCGTCATCGCCATACTGGCATATGACCCGGAGTGACGGTATGGAGTGCCATCGGTTACACGTCTCGGTCACCTCTTGTTCCCATTGACGGCACTTTGAACAGTGGACGTTACATTTCAGATGTGTTACGACCCGTGGCTCTACCCTTCATTCAGTCCCTACAGAACCCTACATTTCAGCAGGATAATGAACAACCGCATGTTGCAGGTGCTGTATGGGCCTTTCTGGATACAGAAAATGTTCGACTGCTGCCCTGGCCAGCACATTCTCCAGATCTCTCACCAATTGAAAACTTCTGGTCAATGGTGGCCATGCAACTGGCTCGCCACAATACGCCAGTCACTACTCTTGATGAACTGTGGCATCGTGTTGAAGCTATATGGGCAGCTGTACCTGTACACGCCATCCAAGCTCTGTTTGACTACCGTTATTACGGCCAGAGGTGGTTGTTCTGAGTACTGCTTTCTCAGGATCTATGCACCCTAATTGCGTAAAAATGTAATCACAAGTCAGTTCTAGTATAATTTATTTGTCCAATGAATACCCGTTTATCATCTGCATTTCTTCTTGGTGTAGCAATTTTAATGGCCAGTAGTGTAGCTATCAACCACTGGACAGTCATACATATACAGCAAAGACACACTGATCCGAAAAACGTAAGCACATGTACCATACACAGTCACAGTACTAGATATTCCTTGTGAGGTTCGTCGGCCATCCACAGTGGCCACTGGGCAAGAGGCAGCTGCTCCACACAGGCTGGCAAGTGTGCGATGAGAGTGCCTGCCCTCCATGGACAGTGATCACTCATTGAAGTGGTGTACAAAGGCTGGGCTGGTCCCCTTGGTGCAAAGGCATCTGCCAATGGTAGTCTTTCCGGTCTGGCTTGCTGGCTGCCATGTTTTCTGCAAAGAGTTGTGACCATCTCCAGACTCTTTGATTGCAAGAACATTTACTTTCTGAGCTCTGTCGATGAGAAGTGACTCATCAATCATGAATTAATTTAACGATTTCGAAAATGATATCAGCTGGAATATCCGATTTTACACGCCAAAAAACGACGTATTTGGATAATTTTATGCTGAAATCACCGAGTAGCATATGAAGATCTCCAGAATTTCATGTATTTACACATGTTTTGCTAGAATATTATACCATTTATGCGTCTGTTCTTGTTATCAATCACACACCAGTATGCCTCCGACCGCTTGCACACTGTAGTTCTGACGATAAAGAGTGATATCTAGGAAGCCGAATCTTTAGGAAGGGCATTGTGTGAAACATGCTGAAAACCACTGAGTAACTAGAAACCCATCTCATCTGCAAAGATTTTTGCGTGAGAACTTGCGGGCTTTCAAATAACTACGCACCGTCCGACTCAAAGTTGAAATATTAAAAGGTTTGGCTGGTTTCGTTGTCTAGGGGCTGGGATGCGTAGTTGCCGCATTACAGGCCAAATACCGCTGAGTCTACAGTATACGATAAGAATACACACATGAATCGAATGGTCGAAATTCCTATCACTTGGCAATTGCGAATTTTGAACGTAATATAGACATTTAGAAATGAAAGATTCCAATCAAATAAAATCTGCAGGTTCTATCTCAACGACTTTAAATGATGAGTACAATAGTAGAAGTACTTTTTAGAATGCGGTATATTTCTGCCAAACACTTTATTGGTGTCGATGGTGCAGCAATTAAATAAAATATAAGTTGAATAACAGGGAAACAATATTCCTACGTCACGTAATTAGTTATGAACAACAACATAGCTGGCGAGATATTCACTTCCAAACGCGTACTTCGTCTTCACTGCAGAAACCACCGAAATCTCACAAGCACACAATTCGGCACTCCGAAGTATATCTCTCGCGATCACGCGCAACTTCTCCACTCCAAGCCTTTCCCGCGACTGTCAACAGTGCCGTACTTTCTCGCGCCGCCGACTATGCCGTACTGTCCAGAACTGCCGCACTGCCCGAACTACCCTGTCCTCTCTCAAACGATGCTCCCATCTAGTCTCCCCATTCACGAGCGCTGTGATTGGCTAGAGCGCTCGCGCCATGTCTTCAACGTACACTCACAAACATATTTAAACACATACGAAATACTGGAGTTACATTTACATAACTTTAAATTAAATAAATATTCCTACGGCTGGACCATAAACACGCTCTAACACACATTATTAAATAAATAAACAATTAAATTAACATATATCAAAAGAAAAGAACAAAAGGCGGACCATAGCCTAATGTCTCTGTGTTTTCTAAAATACAGTAAATATTTCACCAATTTCTTCATGAATAGTATATTTCGGATATAAACAAAGACATAGATGAAGAAATATATTTATAAGCATGCTGCTAACGTTTTTTCGTGTAACTGTGGAGTACTTATGGCCTGACGCGATGGATAGTAATCGGCCACTTCGACCTCCAACAACTCATGTACTGTTCACGTTACATGCCTATAATTCATACCAGTTTAGGTTTACACTAATAGCTTTCTATAGACATGTAGATCGACGAAATCGGATGAACCGTTTCGATTTTGGAAATTCGTTGCTGGGTGTTACTTGTATAATTTACCGACAGATACTAAACTTTAAACTAATAAAGATATTGAAATTCTGTTTACACCATTAGAATCGTCGTGCAAATAATAGTAATGTACATGTTTCTTTTCGAGGTATCATGATTCATCTGGCTACTATTAATTTCTATACCAACTGTGAAATGTCTGCCATAATGATTTCACAAAGTCCGCCATCTTTGACACTATCGGCATACAAGTCACTTTTTCATTGACACAGCGTCACCCTAGAATTCCCAGCCATGCGGCTAGACCATGCGCTGGGGCTACCCCTCTTGTCCGGCTAACGTCCGCCATCACGTGTTTGCTGCCGGGCCGCGAATGGCCAAGAGGCCCGTGCGGTCACGCCAACTTAGAATATTTTCAGGGTGCCACGTCCGTTACCTCACAAACTCTAAAATAGTATTTTTAAAGAATATCGTTGTCAATGATATAACATTCCAGATCATTCTTGTACTTTAAAAAGTCAACTAAGCTTTTAATACTCGTAATCATATGTGCTTCTCATGTCCACAGCACAAGCAAATGTCTCTTCCACCTGTATGTCACCATCTCGATACACACAACACGTCGTAGTCTCTGTTCTCTCAACCAAAATAAAGATGGGAAATGTGTAGAATGGCAGTACAAGCAGTCAACCAGTCAGTTTACATGATTGGGAAATAATTTTCCAGCGAAAACATGCACTTTATTTAATCTTCTCTTATTTTCCACATCGATTATGAGGGCTGCTCAACACATACTGAATATTAGTTCCCTATTCTTCCACATAGAGGGCGAGACAGTTATGTCAACTGCATCGCCGTTATGAGATATGACGACTGTTTATAACCACATGGTTTGAAAGCCGCTAGGATGTGAAAGGGCGCCTCGCGTGCAACCGTCCCTCGGATGTAAAACCAATAACTTCTCGAACGAAATGAGGTAGCCTTCTGCTCTCAAATTTAAATAAAATTCGGTATTTTATATACATTTCGTTAACTGCAATGTATGAACTAAAATCGCATAGTTTACACAATGCGTTTTTACCTGTGCAAAATATTTAAAATTTCGTGCAGTGTTTTACTTTACAGTGACTATGACATGTACGGAAAAGAAATTCAGTCCCTTATGCAGCGAAGATATCAGACTGTAAGACGTGCAAAAATCAGATTTTTTCACCTAATAGTTTTCGAAAAATCGAATGATAAGTACTTCGGCCATCCCGAACGCCGTTTCTTAGCACAGGTACCAGCATTTGGCGAGCAGTACAGTCACAACAAAAGCCGCCTCAGCAAGGAATGCAAGGAGTTCGTTTGTAGCAGTAGTTTTTAGACCAGTCGGAACTCGCTTGGCGTTTTAATACCGGTCCATGCACCGAAAGGAGATTAAATATAATGAAGAGGCGAGGGAGGAGAGTTAGAAGTTGATTATGTGTCACCACCCGTAAAACCTGGTGGCAGCAACAATAAGAAAATACCTCTGACTTGACACAATCGTGGTGGTCGTTTGTTAGCGACATAATTTACTGCGTACCTAATGTTCCAGTCGAAGCTTGCACTAATGGTGCCACAGAGAGAAGGGGTATATCTGCAATTACGTAACTCCTGTGACATTATATTCCCTGTGTTTACCTCCAGAGTCCGGTGTGTAAATGGTGCTTGAGCCTAGGTCGCAGCGCAGCCTTCGTGCAGCCACACTTCCACGTAAACAATATCATTACGCCGGGGGCCGCTGGTTATTGCGGGTGTCGCTCGCAGCGGCAATTGCAGACGGCCATTCAGGTTGGCGCACGGCGGCTGACGAGCCGTGTCGCAAAGAACGTAAGCGCTCCGCCGCTTTTTTTTCTGTCCCCTTGTAGTTCTCCGTTCCCGGAACGTTTCAATTGGCCTCCGAAGTTCATTCGGGAAACGTCTGCCTCCTGAAAGAGTTTCCCACGGGTGCGTGAGCCGCCAGCGGAAAATGACATCCTGTGGCGGACACGTTAGGTAACGCCGCAGGCCCAACCATCAGAACGGGCCGGCCCGCCCGCCTATTGTGTGATATGCACGGTGAGCGGCCGAATGACAGCCTCAGCGTGCGACTCGCCATACGGCGCCAGGTTGCGCGTCATCGTAGCGTACAGGCCAGCTCAGCCACCGGACACCTCGTCTGCTGACCTCGCGCCGTTCCGCTAGGTGGCACCCACCAGTTGCACCGGTTACAGCTCAGTATAAGGAGAGTATGGCTCTCCTTTCCCTCTACCTTCCCTCCGCCCCCCCCCCCCCACTCTCTACCCGCTCAGGTGCATATTAAGGGTAAGGCTCTCGGGGTGGGAGGTGGGGGAGGTCCCAGTTTGCTGCTGTCTCACTGCTCCCACCCTGGTCACCAAAACTTGCCACAGATGCCACAGTTGCTCCTAATGCGTTGATAACAATGAAGTACACTACTGGCCACAAAAATTGCGACACCAAGAAGAAATGCAGATGATAAACGGGTAGTCATTGGACAAATATATTATACTAGAACTGACGTGTGATTACATTTTCACGCAATTTGGGTGCATAGATCCTGAGAAATGAGTACCGAGAGCAACTACCTCTGGCCGTAATAACGGCCTTGATACGCCTCGGCATTGAGTCAAACAGAGCTTGGATGGCGTGCACAGGTACAGCTGCCCATGCAGCTTCAACACGATACCACAGTTCATCAAGAGTAGTGGCTGAGTATTGTGACGAGCCAGTTGCTCAGCCACCATTGACCGACGTTTTCAACTGGTGAGAGATCTGGAGGACGTGCTGGCCAGGGCAGCAGTCGAACATTTTCTGTATCCAGAAAGGTCCGTGCAGGAACTGCAACATGCGGTCGTGCATTATCCTGCTGAAATGTAGGGTTTTGCAGGGATCGAATGAAGGGTAGAGCCACGAGTCGTAACACATCTGAAATGTAACGTCCACTGCTCAAAGTGCCGTCAATGTGAACAAGAGGTGACCGAGACGTGTAACCAATGGCACCCCATATCATCACGCCGGGTGATATGCCAGTATGGCGATGACGAATACACGCTTCCAATGTGCGTTCACCCCGATGTCGCCAAACACGGATGCGACCATCATGATGCTGTAAACAGAACCTGGATTCATCCGAAAAAATGACGTTTTGCCATTCGTGCACGCAGTTTCGTCGTTGAGTACACCATCGCAGGCGCTCCCGTCAGTGATGCAGCGTCAAGGGTAACAGCAGCCATGGTCTCCGAGCTAATAGTCCATGCTGCTGCAAACATTGCACCCTGGGTTCGGTGTGGGGCGGCGGTGGGGTAAGTGGACGGCAGAGGCCTGTTGTGGGGTTGTGAACCAATGAGGATTATGGTGGGATGAAGCCTCTCCGTCGTTTCTAGGTCCCCAGTACAATACAGTACAACAGAAATGTATAAAACTTATTAAGGTGTGTAATCATATGCGAAATATTTACCTTAGGCTATTTGTGGCAAATAATACAACGCAGGAAACCTTATTCTGAAGAGAACCGCGAACTATTTAAGTAGTTAGTTATCATTACAAGCCGTATAATCGATTGGGACCATGCTGATTCACTATGATGCTGGATTTACAACAATGGAGTTTCGTACTTCCATGAATAGGTCTGTGAATAATGTCATGTACCACTTGTCAACCACTGAACTGTTATCGAAACATGTTTCAGGATTACGTTGTCCCATTATCAAGTGCTAAAAAAGAGGAAAACAAGTCAATACATCGCAATACCATACATTGGCAAGCATGTAGAAATATTTATTCTGTTCTCTAGTATAACATACCTCAAAGCTTCTATGCCATTAGGCAATTTTGACGAAGCCTAATGGCATAGAAGGTTTAGGATATGTTATTTGTGTGAGAGTAACGAATGTATATTGAAACTTGCGGCCCCTGCCGCATGTACTTGTACTCTGAACATCTCCATTTACTTCTGTTAAAGGAGAATAATGACTGCATGGTATTAGTGTATTCAAGAAACCTATGTAGTCCAGATACCCCATACACTCAGGAACTAATTATCCACAAATATGTCAACTGGATTCAGCTAGAGAACCATGAATTCAGCAAGAAAGAAGGAGAAGAGGATTGTATTAATGTTTGTTACATGTTCAAGATATTCTTCTTGAAGTGTGAGGGTATTTCGCTTGTCTCATACATCTTGCTCACCAGATGGTAGAGTTTTGTCACGACTGGCTCACCCAAGGCCGTCAGTAGTTCTAATGGCAAGGAAAGCGTTTCTGAAGAAGAGAAATTTGTTAACATCGAGTATAGATTTAAGTGTCAGGAAGTCGTTTCTGAAAGTTTTTGTATGGAGTGTAGCCATGTATGGAAGTGAAACATGGAGGATAAATAGTTTGGACAAGAAGAGAATAGAAGCTTTCGAAATGAGGTGTTACAGAAAAATGCTGAAGATTAGATGGGTAGATCACATAACTAATGAAAAGGTATTGAATAGGATTGGGGAGACGTTTGTGGCACAGCTTGACTAGAAGAAGGGCTCGGTTGGTAGGACATGTTATGAGGCATCAAGGGATCACAAATTTAGCACAGGAGGGCAGCGTGGATGATAAAAATCGTAGAGGGAGACCAAGAGATGAATACACTAAGCAGATTCAGAATGATGTAGGTTGCTGTAAGTACTGGGAGATGAAGAAGCCTGCACAGATAGAGTAGCATGGGGAGCTGCATCAAACCAGTCTCAGGACTGAAGACCACAACAACAACATGTTTAAGTAGCTGAAATCTACAAACAGTGGTAAAATGCTTTGAAATATTAAAAAAAATGTTCAACTGTGTGTGAAATCTTATGGGACTTAACTGCTAAGGTCATCAGTCCCTAAGCTTACACACTACTTAACCTAAATTATCCTAAGGACAAACACACAAACCCATGCCCGAGGGAGGACTCGAACCTCCACCGGGATCAGCCGTACAGTCCATGGCTGCAGCGCCATAGACAGCTCAGCGAATCCCGCGCGGCTTTCAAATATTCGATACTTACTGAAAGACGTCGTAGTTTGACTCATGTTCCTTACACAACTTATACCTTTGTTATGTGATATCTCACACAGATACAACTTGCTGCCTCAAGCGTTTAAGAGCGATGTGCTTACATCAAGTATGAGTCCTGCTATAAACATTATGATGTGAATGCACGATGTCAAATTGATGGTCTTCCTCCAATTGAACTGCACCGTGACGGCTGTAAGACATGGAAGAAATAAATGAGTGCTTTTCCCCTTAATGTATTATTTTTTTCTTCTTAAAAATGATAAAATTTGTCGTCACCACAGCTTAGTAGGATATATACTTGTATGGATATGGTGTCTGTTCTTTTGTACATCTCCGAAAGAACAGACACCGTATCCATATAAGTATACAGTTCTGGCAATACTGGCCATGACCTTCTTCTTCTGTGCAGATGCACACATATTCCCCGAACTCTTACGGGACATGGTAAGACTGTCTTCCATGAGTAATAAGTGTGTTAGGGTGGGTCACTACGAATGTAGTGTGTAGACATACAAGGTGAGAATGTGGGTCTCGCGGGAGGCGTACGCGAGATAGTCCCTGCAGTCGCACAAACCACTGTGCCCTCGGTGGCTCAGATAGCTAGAGCATCTGCCATGCAAACAGGAGTTCCTGGGTTCGAGTCCCGGTCGGGGCACACATTTTCGCCTATCCCCGTTGATATATATCAACACCCATTAGCAGGCCGGCTGGAGTGGCCGAGCGGTTCTAGGCGCTACAGTCCGGAACCGCGCGACCGCTACGGTCGCAGGTTCGAATCCTGCCTCGGGCATGGATGTGTGTGATGTCCTTAGGTTAGTTAGGTTTAAGTAGTTCTAAATCTAAGGGACTGAATGTGGTGTCACCGCCAGACACCACACTTGCTCGGTGGTAGTTTTAAATCGGCCGCGGTCCATTAGTACATGTCGGACCCGCGTGTCGCCACTGTCAGTGATCGCAGACCGAGCGCCACCACAAGGCAGGTCTCGAGAGACGGACTAGCACTCGCCCCAGTTGTACGGACGACTTTGCTAGCGACTACACGGACGAAGACTCGCTCATTTGCAGAGCAGCTAGTTAGAATAGCCTTCAGCTAAGTCCATGGCTACGACCTAGCAAGGCGCCATTAGCATTACATTGCATTTATCTAGAGAGAGTCTCACTTGTATCATCAAGAACGCTGTATACAAATGATGGATTAAATTTAAGTATTCCAGCAGCTACGTACTTTTCTTTATAGCATTCATTACGTATCCTATTTCAGACCTCACGCCACCCCGCGTGAGTTAGCGCGTGCATCTTGGCCGCCTCTTTCTATTAGTGTACGTAGTGTTGGCAAGTCTGCCGACACTACACTGATGACCTCAGAAATTAAGTCCCATAGTGCTCAGAGCCATTTAAACCTTTTAAACCCGTTAGCAGCTGATGGTATTAATATAATTCTAATTTCGGTGAGTAGGATGATTGGGAGAGCTATTTCTGTTTAATAATCTAAGACCATACCCACTAAGCCATGATGAATATATATTTTACTTTACTCTTTATTGATATTTGAATACTGAAAATGGGAATGAGGGAAATAAGAACAATTTGGCAGGAATTATTTTGTTTTATTTACATATATACATCGTCATAATTCTTTTACAGTTATATTTAGGTAACAGTTGCCTTTTACACTCCTTAAATTCGCCCTGTATAGCATTCAGACCTATTGGGTTAACAACATACATGGTATACCGTCTGTGAATTCAGCTTCTATGAACTCTATGCTTATCAGATCTGCACTTGTACACTTTGGCACTGGTTTAATGTAAGCATTTATACGTTGTTCTAATTGCTTCATTTTTACACTATACACAGTATGCACCTCTGACATACGGATGCCAGCAATTCAGTCTGTGGATCACCATCACTAATACACAGTATAGAACACTCAAATTCACAACATTCGAATGTTTCATGTAAGTGTGAGTGTCCTTGAAGCTAACTGAAGCACAGACTCTCCGTCCATGTCGACTTTTAAAACCTAACTCCCAAACACATGGATTTTAATGGGCATATGGGATGGATCGTATCAGAGTACTTCACTATGTACCTTGCAAGTTGTCACTGACAAACAAATTCGTACCTCGAATACTGCACTTCAGCCCCAACACGTTGAACACTTTCTGCTGCAGTTACTACATCAAAGTCACTGGCAAGTGCTAGGCCAACATTTATGTACATAGACCTAGTAACAGTCAAGTTATATACATTGGTGAATAGCAGTATCCTGCTGGCACTTAATTGAGGCTCGACAAGTTAAGGACGTTCCGGCTCTAGCTGCTGTTATCAGACCCAATAAAACAGAAAGACCACCTGCGAACTGTTGCTGCTGCAGAGGTGCAGACTGTTGTATGTCTAATAGCTGCATGTCCTGGTCCTGCAGATCTACTAGTACCAGATCAGGGGACTGTTTTACTGACAGAAAAAATCAATAACGTAAATATAAGCGAATATATTAATAAATGAATAACAACAATATTAATATTAATATTATCAATAATTGAAGGACAAATGCTTACTTTCAGATCTAACAGTGTACGTCTGCTTTTTATTCTGACTGCTGGCAGTGGCTGGTCGCTACTGATAGAACTTCATAACGATTCTTTCACGGTACCATGCAGTCCTTGAATGAGAGGCAGTGGGGTTTTTATAATAAGAAGGGGAGGGGAATTTGATCCCAATCAGTTGAAAGCAAATTGGACAAGAACAGTGGGACCCCACACGCACTGGCCAAGAGTCAATCAGCATGAACCATCAGCAACTTCAGTAGGTAATCCGTTGTCAACCTACCGCTGTGCCATGATGGATACCCTACCTAAATGAACATTAGCGTCAACCGAGAGCAAAACAGGGAAAGGGGAGGAACGGGGGGAGAGGGGATGGGAGGTCAGTGGCCCTCCATGTGACAAGTTTAAGTGCCTCAACTGTAACCTAGCATAGGAAGAGCAGTTTGTAGAAACGCTGATAGCGGAAAGTGCTGACATCAGCGATTTTCTGAGCAGAGTTTGTCCCGCTGTCCTACTATGGTCCACATAGAAGACCAAATTAGATCGAGCAATCACAATAAACAGGTTTACACTTCAGAGACTGAGGTGTCTCCATCGACAATTCTGCCAGTTTTTCTGTTCCAGAGACACCACTTCTAGTCCCAAAGCTGGAAGAATTACATAGCATCAGCAACTTCTGTGGGAGATCTGTCGTCAACACTACTTCGGTGGCACGGCAGATGTCCCATCCTAATGAACGTTGATGTTGAGTGACCCAGAACATTAACACCAGCGGACACAACCACCACACCAGGGCTACGGGACCTCGAGATGGAGCTATCTTATCTCACCTAGGCGTGTGTGTGTGTGTGTGTGTGTGTGTGTGTGTGTGTGTGGTGAGGTGGGGGGGGGGGGGAGGGGATGTGTACCCTGTACTCCCGTCTACCTACTACATGGATACGACAAATGGGTTGCTGTACCTCAGGACTTTCGCCGGATTCTCTACCCTGGTGGGAATCTATGCCAACAACGCTGCAGATCAAAACAGACAAGTCTGTTTTCAAGATAGTCTCCAGCATCCACATGGGATGTGGAGCGCCAGCTTTATCACCCAAGGAGCTTCCATCGCCGCAGGGGGTGACGCATTGTGCGATACTACTTGCCTTCACCAATTACGTGGCACCAAGAATCCCGAGCAAATAGTAACCCACAAAACCTGTACATAAGTGTTTGTCCGGCCACAGAGAGACAGTTCCAACCGGAGCAAAACAACCACAGAACTGCCAGAGCAGCACCTCAACGAATAGCCGGCGCCTTCACCCTCACCTGTCCGCAGCTCGTGGTCTCGCGGTCGTGTTTTCGCTTCCCGAGCGCGTGTTCCCGGGTGCGATTCCCGATGGGGTCAAGGATTTTCACCTACCTCGAGGTGACTGGGTGTTTGTGTTGTCCTTATCATTTCATCATCATTCATGAAACTGGCGAGACTGGACTGAGCAAAGGTTGGGAATTTGTACGGGCGCTGATAACCACGCAGTTGAGCGCCCAACAAACCAAACATCATCATCATCATCATCATCATCATCATCGTCAACCCCACCGCCCTTGGCCTCACAGAGACTTAATGCTCCTGGGACAGTACTCAACAGTTCAACTTCGATTTTGTGATGATGCCACTTAACTGACATCAGAGGTTGTTGTCCAATTAGACTTAGAACAATCTCACTGTTGTCGATTTCTGCCAACGAACTAGTAAACTTGGAGACTCATGCTTTTTATTTTCAAATCAAAATCCGGAAGATTAACATTTTTGTGCTATCAAACTTATTGAATTTGTGTTCTCGAGGACAGAGTTTTTGTTAAAATACTTTTGCAGAGAGTATTTACCGCCTGGAAATCTTGTATTCATTACTGGACTCACTCAGATCACCACACTCACAGTATGTGAAATTCATTATTTCCTACCCTCCCTGGGGCAAAGCCTGCACATCAGCTCCAATTTTTCTAATTTTCTCAAGATTCTCATTTCCCAAGACAGCACCCCTTGCCCGAATTCGTGAAAACTTGGGGTGACTAGTAGAATGGAAAAGATACTGAATACAGAACATGGATTAAGAATTATGATGGCAAAGCCTCCGCATCAGCTCTAATTTTTCTGATTTTCTCAAGATACTCATTTCCCAAGACAACTCTACGTACACAACGCTGCTCTCGGTCGGTAAGTGAAGGCCGTCGGCTACTGCGTTGTTCGTGGTGAGAGGTAATGTCTGAAAATAAGTGTTCTCGGTACACTTTTCACAAAGTGGATTTCGGAATATTGAATTCCCTATCGAATTCTGAAATTAAATGTAGTAGGCGTCTAGCTCTAACTACTATACAATTTCCGTCGCACGGCTATAATGACGTAGGAAACCTTTTCACGTGAATCACCTGAGTACACATGAAAGCTCCTCCAATGCGCTGCTATTTTGTAACTTGCGCACGTGATACTAAAGCCATCTGTAGATGATCATATCGCTATTCCATGACTTTTGTCATCTCACTGTATTTTACATTTTGAGAAAGTTGGTTGACATGAGAGACATCCAAGCATCACATCGATCGCTCAGACAACTTGCCGTTGTGTAATGGCTGTGGTGGCAAGTTGGACTCCAGACAACAGTGCGACAAGAAGAGTAGATACAATCCTTTCCAGAAGATCTATTGATTGATCGACTGGCTCTCACGAATAGATGTACGACAACGACTAAAATCCAGAGAGGGGTTACAGGCAGAGAGTTACCACTATCCGTCGATAACAAAATTCTGGTAGTTGAGCTGAAACTTCAGGCTACCCTGTGCCGTTTAGGAAGACACCATACCGTGGACAACGGATTTCAGCTGGGACATTGAGTGGCATTTTCTGATCTTCAGCGGTGAATGCAGCTTTTGTCTGTGGCGATCAGCTCGACGGCAGCGTATCCGCCGACAACCTGATGAAAGGTCGCCGGGAAAGCATTTATCAAGACTCGCACCTCTGCAACTCCTGCAATCAGGGTATGGGGAGCAATTGGATATTAGAGCAGGAATGAATGGTTGCGATTATGTGGCATGAATAGTAAACCCTGTTGGATGCCATCCGTGATCAAGATACCACATGGGATATCCAGCACGATAAAGCGAGACCATACACTGCAGTTCACACTGCAAAAAGTTGAGGAATGTACGTATCCTTGATTAACCAGCCTGGCTCCCTATTTTGTCGTCCACAGACAAGTCTGAAATGTGATGGAAGACACATACTGTCATATTAGGCTTTAGCAAGAATTTTCATTAACTGACACAGCGTTTATTTCAGGTATTGCAGCAACTTGCAGTATCAGATTATTTCTCTACTGTTACACTCTCCAACAGCACATGGGAAAAAAGAACACTTAAATATTTCCGTGCGAGCTGGGATTTTCCTTACTTTATTACTAAGATCATTCCTCTATGTGTAGGTGGCAGAAAACGAGATATTTTCGTTTCAGGAAGCTGATAATACTTAGCTCTGTTACAGCAGTTTATTTAGTTACTACCGGTTTCGGCCAACGAGCATCGTTTGGTATCTGAATCAACTTTAAAAAGACAAAAATGACAACCAAACCTCAATGTACAAAACGTCATGCAGAACTAAAATACAAAAACTTTATTTGCGAAGAACTGGCCAGTAAAAGTTACATCTCAATCATGTTGAACCATAAAAGCACATTAGATGCCAATCACATTAATAAAAACATAGAAGACAATAATTTTTCCAAATGAGCAATCGTCGTCATGTACACACAAAAAGAAACCGGACATATGTAGTCTGAACAGAGTATGAGCAGCAAAGTACTCTTAATCTCGAAGACAGCATCACAAAGCTGTCTAACTGATATGACTCACGACGTACAAAGATAATTTTAAAATAAAATGGAACCATAATTTCAACGAATACAGTATAATCATAAGTAATATTTGTACAAGAAAGGGTAACGGTATGACCACTTAATCACAAGTATCAGCCATAAAAAATATTTTCCTTTTTTATGTATAATTAATGTTATATAAAAATCACAATGTTTTTGTCAGAGATTACATTATTTACATTATTGTCATTTAATACACATTGAACACATAGCACATGGTGATGTGTATATCACATTAATTGCGCATAAAAAATGAAATTATTTTCGATAGTGAATACTTCTGATTACATGGTCATACCATTATGCTCTTTCGTCCAAATATTACTAATGACTTTGGTGTAATCGTTGTAGTTATGGTTCCCCTCTATCTTGTTTGTGTACCATGATTCATATCGACTGGGCAGGTTTGTGGTGTTATCTTTTAAATTAAGAGTACTTTGGCTGTTCATGCTGTGTCCAGATTAAATATGTTTAGCATCCTGTTCTGTGTGCACGACGAAGGTTGCTGGTGTGAGAAAATTATTGACTTCTCTCTATTGACGAGCTTGAAGCTAATGCGATTTTATCGTTCAATGTGATTGACATGTGACTTTTACTGGCCGTTTTTTAGTAAGTAACTTTTCTGATTTTCGTTCTCCATGACGTTTTTTACATTAATGTTTTGTTGTCATTTCTGTCTTTTTAACGTTACTTAAGGAACCAAATGATGGTCGTGAACCGAGACCGACAGCAAATAAATAAATTGTTGTAGTGCAGCCTGGTGTTATGAGTTTCCTAAAACATATATCCGATGCTGACGACGTCCTGAGGAAAAAGATCAAAGCATTTTCACATTCGAAGGATGAAGGTGGTGATTGAATTTCGTGGAAAGATCTTGTTACAACAAGAAACATCTTTGTTTTAATGATTACCACTCCAACACGCTTACGATATCCGTGCACTCTTTCTCCCATTTCGCTAGAATACAAAACGCTACCCTTCTTTGAGCTTTTGCGTGTTCCCTCCGCCAACCGTAACCGGTTATGATTCCATACCGTGCAACAATATTTCTGAAGAGGGCGGGCAAGCATAGTGAAGGCTGCCCCTTTATTATATTTCTTGCATTTTCTAAGAGTTCTTCCAATCAAACACCATCCTTCCCTCGACTTACACATTTTCTACGTGAGGGCTCCAACTTAATTTGTGTGTAATCGTAGTCCCTAGGTATTTAGCTGAATCTGCAAACCTTAAATTTGTATGATTCTGTAATTAATTTTCGGGGATTCCTTGTGGAGGACTTCACGCGTTTTTATTGTTTAAGAGAATGGTCTCTTTTCGCACCATATAGATGCCGTCTCTAAATCATTTTGAAATTAGTTTTCATCTAATGATGACTTAACTAGACGGTGAATCATCGGCAAACAATCTAAGAGAGTTGCTCAGATTGTCTCGTTTATATAGGTGAGGTATAGCAGAGGGCATGTTGCACTTCCTTGGAGAACGTCAGATATCACTTCTGCTTCACTCGGTGACTTACCCGTCACTTTCTGCGAGTCGTGACCTTTCTGACAGGAAATCACGAATTCAGTTGCAAAACTGCAACGATACTCCATAGGATACAGCTTAATTAGAACGAACAGTGTCAAAAGCCCTCTGGACATATAAAAGCATGGGCTCAATTTGCGATCGTGCTAAATAATTCGTTTGAATAAAGAGCCAATTATGTTTAACAACTACGATATTTTTTGAAATCGTGATGACTAGGTGTCAATATACTGTTTTGTTCGAGGTAGTTCTTAATGTTCGAACACAGTATGTGTTCTACAATCCTACTGCAAACTGATGTTAGTGATATGGGTTGCTGCATTATAAATATGAGAACGGCGCTTCATGGCGTAAGACTTTCTAGGCGAGATCGTAGTCTATTGTCTTTGTAACGGCATTTGGGTCTGTCACGTGACCATAGGCATCAACATTTAGTTCCGAGAGCATACAGTCATTGAATTCCTTGTTAGAGAGGGAAAATGTGTTGCTGAAATTCAACTCAAACTTCAACATGCCATTGGGGATACTTGCATGGGCTCCAGCAGTGTTAAGAAGATGAAACACGAGTATTTCTGGTAAGCTTTTTAGACGTAGCCCTTGAACTGCCTCTACGGAATGCAACATGGAAATAATGTGATAGATTTTATTGAACCTGCACAAACCATAAATCCTACCCACTACATCCACATACCTTCGAGGCTCAGTCATGCATTTGGCGATAAACGCCGTACGAAGAAGAGAACCCTGCATGAGGATAAGGATTGTCCTCACACTACTCACTTCATTGAGGACAAGATCGGTATATTTGGATGAAAAACTCATACATATCTTACACAGGGTGAGGCAAATAAAAGTGCCCCAGAGAACAGAGTTCCAGGGTACAAAGAAACACTGCAGAGGAAAGAAAATACAGTACTAACCTGTCTATAGCAGATGTTGAAAGTGATTACCATTCATATCTTGGTACTTTTGGGCCGTGGTCAGCAAGTTGATGAAGCCAGATCGAAGCTGGACTGTTGGAATTGCTGCAGTCTCATCCGAAACGTTCTGCTGCAGTTCTTCAAGACTATGAGGAATGTTGCCATATACCTTAGACTTGAGAGCTCCCCATGCAAAGTGATCGCACATTGACAGGTCAGGTGACCTGGGTGGCCAGCTAGAGCCGCGACCAGACTGACCCCTGCTAACAACCAACCCTTTAAGGCGTGAGGATTGTGTAGATGTGCTCCAAGTTTCGGCCGGCTATATGGGCAGTTGCTCCATCATGTTGGAAGTAACTGTAGGTCTTTTCCCGCTCCGTTAACCTGCTACAAATAGTTTGTCTAAAAAATAAAGATTAAAATTTTATAAAAATTGCGGTTCGTTACTTGCAAAGTGGCCCTCGTATTTCCGTCACTGTACTTCTCTGGTGACTAAATTTCCTGGACCTTGACCGTTATATACGAAGGCGTGCTGAAAAGTAAAGCCTCCGAATTTTTTATTCTGTTCTCAATATTCGTTCAGGTATTACACTTCATGCATATTAGTCAGTCGACTTTTCCGCTTCGCTGACACAATTTGCAACACTCTGCTACTAGAGGGCTCCGAACTGTACCGTGTAACTTAGCAGTGTACAATGTAACTACGTCGG
This sequence comes from Schistocerca serialis cubense, assembly GCF_023864345.2. Classification (NCBI taxonomy): domain Eukaryota; kingdom Metazoa; phylum Arthropoda; class Insecta; order Orthoptera; family Acrididae; genus Schistocerca; species Schistocerca serialis. The sequence continues at coordinate 361,446,619 of NC_064646.1, forward strand.
TGGATAAGACGCTCTCAGAAAAGCGAAAGCACAAATTCGAAGAATTCTTGCGCGCATGAAGCACCCTCTTCTTCAGAATGACAAACCCATAACACAAGAGCGCTGCGACATCTGCAACCGTCCGACGCCTTGGGTTCACTGTCATCGATCATCCTCCATACAGTCCTGACTTGGCCCCATCCGATTTTCATCTGCTCTGAAAACTTAAAGAACATTTTCGAGGACGTCACTGTGATAGGGATAAAGCGGTGCAAGCAGAGTGGGGTTGCGGTTCCAACAAGAAAGTCAAACGTTCTACAGTGCCGTCTCAACGAACTGGTCTCTTTTGGGAGAAATTTGTTCGTCGTCAGGGTGACTCTGTTAATAAATAAATACATTATCAGAAAAAATGGCAACATCAAGAATAATTAACGTAGAGTAATGAAATTTTGAGATTACATTCGTCTAGGTAGCATATTTACGTTATTAGTATTGCAAGATGACAAGTTAATTGTAAGCGCGAAATAAGCCATTGCAAATGTAAATTCTGGTACATTAATAACCGGTGTAACCGCTAGAATGTTGAATGCAAGCATGCAAAAGTACTGAGGTGCCCTGCTAAACCCACAGGACAGGACATGCAATATAAATTGTGGAAAGGGGTCAAAATAAGGGGCAGTCAGTTTCACCCGAACGTACACTTTATTATTTGATCAAACATTACAAGAGCCCAAAAAATATTTTTTTTTAAACAAGCAGCTTTAATCTTTAGGACTTAATTACCGGCTGAAAGCCACTTTAAAAACGGCTGGAGGTCGATAGCTTAAAACGATAGCATAATCAGAAATTTAAAAGGCACATTAATTCAAAAATGGCTGAAGGTCAATATCTTAAAACGCAAGCATAATCAGAAATTTAGAAGGCAAGCCATATCTTACAACAGTTCATTATTTAGGCTGAAGGCCCAAAGAATCTGAGATTTTCAGAGCAAACAATTTGAATTCAAAATCGGCTGAAAGCCCAAGACTTAAGGATAAACAACATCAAAAAAACCTTTTTTTATATAAAAAAACGAGGCCTTACGTAAAACGGTTCTTAATTAGGCAAAACTCAAGCAAAACAGAAATTTAAAAGGCAGAACCTTGTCTTAAAACAGTTCCTTAGTAAGGCTGAAGGCCCAAAGAACCGAATTTAAATCGGCTGAAGGCCTAACACTTAAAACTCCATAACATTAATTTTTTTAAATACCAAAGGCCTTACGTGAAACAGTTCCTTGAAATAGGCTGAGGGCCTTAAAAGCAAAACAACTCAAACTCAACATCGGGTGAAGGCCAAACACTTAAAATTCAACAACATTAAAACTTTTAAAATGCCACAGTTCTTTAACTAAGGCTGAAGGCCTAAAGAATCTTACGCCTTAAGGGCAAAACAACCTTAATTTAAAAAAATTCGGCTAGAAGATGTACAAGTACAAACAACAAGAACAAATTTTTAAAAAAGGCAGTACACCCAAGGGTGCTCACATGTTCGAGGGTCGGCCTGGAATTCAAACGCTAACGCTCGGTTAGGCGAGACAGGCAGTCGGGCCAAACATTCTCAATCCGACGGCAACCCAACCGACAAAAACTCAACAGAGGAATGATCAAGATCAGTTCCGTTCCACACTTGCACCAAAACTCAACGATTCTAACAGCGGAGACTGGAACAGCAACAAGAACGGATCACAAAAATAGTTAAAATGGCTCTGAGCACTATGGGACTTAACATCTGTGGTTACCAGTCCCCTAGAACGTAGAACTACGTAAACGTAACTAACCAAAGGACATCACACACATCCATGCCCGAGGCAGGATTCGAACCTGCGACCGTAGCAGTCGCGCGAGAACGGATCACAGACAAACCATAAGCGGTGGACGACCCAAATACACGTCGTCTAATCAGACGATCGACCAAACTGCCAAGCAAGGTCGTTGCCACTCATATTTGAGTACCGGCAATCGTCGGGCGAGTGATGGCTATCCTGTCCTTCCTCGCTACTCCATGCCAACCAACCAGTTCAGAGCCAGTACGCCGAAAACATTTAAATTAACTTGTCAGTCAGAACCACATAAACTACACACAGTTTCACGAACACTTGCACGGAGAACTAGACGATGCTAACGGCAGTGACTGTGCAATCACAAGGACGAATCACGGGTTGAGACACACACCGCCGACTCATAAGCGATCGGCGAGCAAATACACGTCGTCCGGTAGGACGACCAACCGACGATCAACCAAGAGCGTCCCCACTGAAGCCATGTGTGACGGCAACGGTCGGGCGAGTCTTGGCTATCCGAGCCTCACTGCCGCTCCAACCCGGCCGAACTTCTGCCGCGTCCCAATTGTCCGACTGCCATGTCCGAACTCCACTGCTGGCGCGTACCAACCCGTTGGACGACACACGTCGACCAGGAAGTAATAGCAGTCCAGCAAAGATAATACGGCAGGGCCTATATCGATAAGCGCTGCTGCTGCCGCTCACAGGCAGGCAAGGCAGCAACTGACACCAGTAATTGAAAATTAACATAACGAGGCTGCAGTAGGGTAAAAACAGGGTGTTGAATAAGAGATAGTACGAATTCGAGCCACACACGGCTCAAGTAGATTCATTGTGTTATACAGGAACCGGATGTCAGTTTGTGGAATAGAGATCCCTGCTTGTTGCTCTTCGTCGGTCAATTCATGGGCTGTTAATGCTGTTTGTGGATAACGCTGGAGTTTTCGTTTGATCATGTCCCATATGTGCTCGATTAGACAGAGATCTGATGATCGAGCAGGCCAAGGTAACATGTCGACACTCTGTAGAGCATGTTGTGTTACCTCATATGTATGTGGGCGAGCGTTATCCTGTTGGAAAACACCTCTTGGAATGCTGTTTATTAATGGCAGCACAAAAGGTCGAACTGCCAGACTGATGTACAAATCTGCAGTCACGATGCGTGGGATAGCAACAAGAGTGCTCCTGCTGCCATACGAAATCGCACCCCAAACCATAACTCCATTAGGGGTCCAGTGTGTCTAGCACACAGACAGGATGGTTGCAGGCCCTCAACTGGCCTCTTTCTAACCAACACAAGTTCATTAATAGTTCCGATGCAGAACCAGCTTTACATCAGAAAACAAAACAATTCTCCACCCTGTCCTCCAATAAGGTCTCACCTGACACCATTGAAGTCACCAATGGCGGTGTTTGGCGTCAGTGGAATACGTGCTGCAGGTTGTCTGGCTGGGAGCGGCCCTTGAAGTAACTGATTTGTAACAGTTCGTTGTGTCACTGTGGTGCCAACTGCTGCTCAGATCGCTGCTGCAGATGATTCAGTACGATACCCCAGAAACATTCACCGAACACGATGGTCTTCTCTCGTGGCCGTCCGAAGCCTGGTCCTCTTGCGACCGTACATTCTCGTGCCCCCCCCCCCCCACTTTTAGCAATCATGTACAGTGGCTACATTCCTACCAAGTCTTTCTGCAGTATCGCAGAAGGATCATCCGGCTTCTTGTGTTAAATCCTGCCTAGTCGTCGAATATGGGGTATCTAGGAAACCTGCTTTCTCGGATCGCTAGACAAAATATTTTTTTTTATTGTGATTTCATTCCCCTGCTCCACATGGGCAGGGGAGGGCTGTTTGCGGCACAATCCTCCGCTCTTCAGCCGAGTGACATGACAACTTAAACAAGAATAAAATGTTACATATAGGGTGATAAAAAAGGGGGACATAAAACAGAGTAAGGGGAGATAATGGAGGTAAAAATACACTGACGTGGAGACAGTCTTGGGGGGACAATGAAAACAGTCGACATATAGTTAAGAAACACGGTTGGCGATTGATAGAACACAAAAAAAGACCACTGAAGGCACACACACAGGTTAAAAGTTGGCCACAGTATTAAAAACACTCCAGAACAACACACTTTAAACCCACTTGGAGCACACACGATGAAGGATAAAACTGCCAGGTGGGACCTGCCGAGGGAGAGGCCTGAGAGGATGGAAAAGGAGGGAAGAGCTAGGTGCAGGGGGGGGGGGGGAGGGGGGCTAGATAACATTCAAACAAATCATATTAATTAGTTTTATCACAAAAAATTAAATGAGAATATTAAACAGACGTGTTGCAGGCAAAGGGTGACAGACAAAATAAACAAGCTCCTTCAGGATATAAAATTCCTAATACAAGCGAAGTAATACAGTTGACGCTTCTATTCAGGTCGCTAGCGTCGAAACTTCTCTTCGACTGGGTCTCGACCAGTCGGGTGCGCCGCTTATGTCCTCTTCGCATACAGGCCGCTGCCATCGCGTTGTTGTCCTGGAGAGGGGTCGGTCAGGGGGCAATTTGCTGACGGCTCGTCACAACCCTCTCTGCTCTGTGGTTTCTGACTGACGTGCCGGCGCCTGAATTTACGCCGTAACAACTCGTAATTCTATTACGCTCCCTCGTTGAAACTCAGAGAGGTGTTGATAAGGGCGTCTTTGACGCCTTAAAGGCCTTCTTCACTAACACCAACTCACCATGTCCAGTCTCAAAGGTAATGGACGCTCACGATCGCTACAGCGTGTATTTAAAGCCAAATTGATTTGCATCCTCATAGTGGCACTCTAGAGCCTATCTTATGTGACTGCCACGAAATTTGAATAGACATAACATTTCAAGTGCAGAAACATGCCTAACAGCCGGCCGAAGTGGCCGTGCGGTTAAAGGCACTGCAGTCTGGAACCGCAAGACCGCTACGGTCGCAGGTTCGAATCCTGCCTCGGGCATGGATGTTTGTGCTGTCCTTAGGTTAGTTAGGTTTAACTAGTTCTAAGTTCTAGGGGACTAATGACCTCAGCAGTTGAGTCCCATAGTGCTCAGAGCCATTTGAAGCATTTTTTTTTTTTAAACATGCCTAACAACTTTCGTTTATGTCGCACAACTTTTCTTTGGTCTTGCGAGGCTTTTTTCAGTCAGTGTATGTGTACGTTAAGACTAAAGGTGTAGAATGGTAATAAATTTTGTTTTATTTACAAACTTTTAAGATTTTTCGCATAATAAATCAGAAGGCATTACTTTGCAGATCACTCTCTTATATCTATCGCGTTCGTCACTCCTCTTTCAAGAACGGTGGGAAGTGGTAGAGCACTTGCCCGCGAAAGGCAAAGGTCCCGAGTTCGAGTCTCGGTCGGGCACACAGTTTTAATCTGCGAGGAAGTTTCAACGGTGGGAAGTGATAGAGGCGGTTGTGACCAGGGGCACCTGACTGTGTCTCGTGTGTGCTGCAAAGTGAGGTTACCCTGGGTTACACGTAGCAGGCGGCCGCAAGGACGTGACTCGCCGGTGTACAGCAGCGGGAGATGATGACGCAGTTTGCTTGTGCAGCGGTGTACAAAGGGCTGCGTGCTCCAGACACAGGCCGCGGGCGATCCGCCTTAATGGAGACACGGCGGATCGCGCCTTGAGGTCGACCGGTCGCCGGCTACTTTCCAGCGACTGCAACGGAATTTCCATTATAACCGCCGCTCATTCCTCTCGCTGACAGAGGAGCGAGTTTTACGGGCGAAAGCGGCGCGGCGGCGAACCGATGGAGGAGCCGTTGCGCAACCGCAGAGCCGCATCCTCTTCCGATGAGAATGGGTGTCGGCGCGCCGGCCGTACTGGTGAACGAGTTAGCCCCCGCGCCAGACTCACCTACAGCGGAACCCGAATAAAAGGCAGCCGCTTCACATGTTTCACTGAGCAGCTCCCAATCTGCATCGTACTATGCTACATACGTTTCTCTCCGGCAGTTGGTGATGGTACAGGAAGTAAACAATAATTATTTTGTTTATTGTGAGGTCGGCCAGTTATGCAAAACACAGTTTTTTGTGAGTACCCAAACATATTTCGGCACCACTGGCCATCATCAGTGGGTTTTCGTTTTTATTTATTCTGTGATGTGAACATTTTTGTTAAATGATAACAAAATTATGTGCATCTTTAGTTCAAACAATAGATCGTTTGTTTTTGTAAATACCTTTACATTTGGTGTTCATGAATTTTCTGGACCACTTGTGTGTTAATTATTAAAGGTAGCTTGTCATCTGCAACCAAACGATGTTGACGAGAAAGTTTATTGCTTTATTTATGAAGAAGCTTTTTGCTGAAAGTTAAATCTTCTATAGGTTAGCTCCCAGCAAAAACTTTCCTATCAACATCGTTTGGTTGCAGATGACAAGCTACCTGCAGTAATTAACAAACTGCAAAACGATTTAGAAAAAATATCTGAATGGTGCGAAAAGTGGCAGTTGACCGTAAATAACGAAAAGTGTCAGGTCATCCACATGAGTTCTAAAAGGGACTCGTTAAACTTCGGTTATATGACAAATCAGTCTAATCTAAAAGCCGTAAATTCAACTAAATACCTAGGTATTACAATTACGAACAACTTAAATTGGAAGGAACAAATAGGAAATGTTGTGGGGAAGGCTACCCAAAGGCCGCGTTTTATGGGCAGGGCACTTAGAAAATGTAACAGACCTACTAAGGAGACCCCCTACACTACGCTTGTCCGTCCTCTTTTAGAATACTGCTGCGCGGTGTGGGATCCTTACCAGATAGAAGTGACGGAGTACATCGAAAAAGTTCAAAGAAAAGCAGCACGTTTTGTACTATCGCGAAATATGGGAGAGGGTGGCACAGAAATTATACAGGATTTGGGCTAGAAATCATTAAAAGAAAGGTGTTTTTCGTTGCGACGGAGTCTTCTCACGAAATTCCAATCACGAACTTTCTTCTCCGAATGCGAAAATATTTTATTGACACCGACCTACATAGGGAGGAACGAACACCACGATAAAATAGGGAAATCAGAGCTCTTACGGAAAGAGGTAGGTGTTCATTCTTTCCGCGCGCTATACGAGATTGGAATAATAGAGAAATGTGAAGGTGGTTCAATGAACCTTTTGCCAGGCACTTAAATGTGATTTGGAGTGTATCCATGTACATGTAGATGTAGGTACAAGAACCAGTTTATTTACCAGAAGATGCAAGCTCAGACGACAATGCGCTGGCTTTGGCAACCTTTTTGCATGTGTTACGAAAAAAAAGAAAGAGTAAACGTCATCTTTGTAGTAAAGAGTGCTTAAAGAAATGAAAATCGTATTTCCACATTGACTTACTAAGTGAAATGAGGATAAAAAAAGAAATACCACGAAGGAATTATAGGAATGAGACTGAACTAGTTAGATGTGACGTACATGTACAGCCAAACAAATCATGATAATTTAAGAAAATAATGGATTATTTCTTCAAGAGTAAGAGCTTCACAAACTGAGCAAGTCAGTAACGCGCTGGTCCACCTCTGGCCCTTATGCAAGCAGTAGATGCTCTCGCTGTCTCCGGGTGGGCATTATGTTGATGAAATATAAGCTCAGGACGGCCTGCCTTGAAAGGCAACAAAGCTGGGCGTAGAATATGTCGACGCCACGTTGTGCCACCGATGGCAACCAAAGGGGCCCTGCTACGAAATAAAATGGCATCCTAGACCATCACTCCTGGTTGTCGAGCTGTATGGCGGGTGACAGTCAGGTTGACATCCAACCGCTATCATGAACGTCCCCAGACACGTCTTCGCTTGTCATCGGGGCTGAATTCAAAGCGGGACTTATCGGTGAAGACAATACTATTCCAGTCAATCAGATGTCACTATCCGATGAGCAGTGAAGTCGTGTCTGCAGACCCCCCCAATCATTCGCGGGGTACCAACCTGTTTGCAGCCCGTCATACGGCCAGACAATCGGGAGTTACAGTCTAACGCGTCATTTCATAGTCGACGCCCTTGGGTGTTATCCGCGGCTTCCTTGCTGCACGGCGGTACGTCGGCGTATTCTATACACACTCCGCTTTGTTGCCCATCATGGGAAGCCATTTTGGGTTTACATTCTAGCAAGATAGTGCCCGCCCACACACGGGAGAGTTTCTACTGCTTGATTTCGTGCTTGCCAAACCCTACCTTGACCAGCAAGGTAGCCGGATCTTTCCCCAATTTAGAACGTTTGGACCGTTATGGGCAGGGCGCTACAACCATCTCGTGATTTTGAAGATTTAGCGCAACTGGACAGAATTTGGAACGATATATAATTGGGGAGAAGAGGAGTTTGTGGCCCAACTTGACTAGAAGAAGGGATCGGTTGGTAGGACATGTTCTGAGGCATCAAGGGATCACCAATTTAGTATTGGAGGGCAGCGTGGAGGGTAAAAATCGTAGAGGGAGACCAAGAGATGAATACACTAACAGATTCAGAAGGATGTAGGCTGCAGTACGTACCGGGAGATGAAGAAGCTTGCACAGGATAGAATAGCATGGAGAGCTGCATCAAACCAGTCTCAGGACTGAAGACCACAACAACAACAACAACATCCCTCAGTGGGACATCCAACAACTCTATCAAGCAATGCCAACCCAAATAACTACTTGATTAGGGACCAAAGATGGACCAATGCGTTATTGACTTGCTCAGTTTGTGAAACTCTTTCTCTTGAATAAATTATATAATTTTTCTGAAATTTTAATCAGTTTTTTGTCTGTACATTTATGTCACATCTACCTATTCCGATCCTTTTGGGATAATTCCTTCATGGTGCGTCGCTTTCTTCTTTCGTAGATTGTATATCCTCTCTTTGGCATACTTATCTCAGGATGAACCATGAAAAACATTTGAATCTCTAAATGGTCAGTCTTTATCGTGACTGTTATTGATTTCGAATGAAACAACAACTTTACTGTTACTAGGCACTGTTTTTTGTATTTAAAACGTGTTTCAAAGATTTAAACCTCTACCATCACGTGGATTTATATTTGTTAACTCAAGATTAGTAAGCTCTCGTAAAATTTAAGATTGCAGTAGCACATAAACATGATATGTATCATATTATTGGAGATCTAATAATCGTAGTCCACTTCTGCATAACCTATAGACAACTTGCTTTGAATAAAAGTTAGAGAATTAAACTTTACGACTATTTAGTAGCAGAGCAACATTTCCCTCAATTTAATGTTCTAGGTATAATATGACATTTACGTGTTGTGTTACTACTTTTGGGCCACTAGACAGTGCCACAGGCTACCCAAGCTGTAACACAAGTACACATGTCATACAAACACATACAGATCCAATTAATGATGGAGGTTCAAATATTTAAAACGCGTTGTGGACATATACAGTTAATTGTAACAGCAAACTTGTTGTTTTATTCAATATCTGAACCTTCTGCTACTCGCAGGATACAGTAATGATGGAGACTATAAAACCATATGAAAGACTAACAGCAGCTTCGCTATTTCTCTAAATAGGGAGGAGTTGTGAAGATCTCAATTTCACATCTACAGTTAGGTCTTAGAGAATTGCTCACTATCTACATTTTTCTGATTGCTGAAGGCCGTAATGCTTTCTACTTCGAAAGAAGTGCTTCGTATGCGGTGTCACTCTTTCCTTTGCTTTTTACATCACACAAGCGTGAATGTCTTTCACAGGTATGAATAAACTCCTCCGACAGTTCGCGACTAATATTTCTGGGAAGAGACGTGGTGGCTACGAAAACACGCTTCGGTATCCACACTGCCATAATTACAATAGGGACTGAAGACGGAGCCCTCAGCTTGTATGCGTACCGTGAAGTGGGAGACTAGAAAGCGGTCAGATCTTAAAACTGATTTTACATCCAAAGAGTGCGTTTCCGGACTGGGTTCCTTACGTCAAATTCATCTACTATGACCCTTCAACAACCCCTAGAAGCTTGTAATAGAAATTTTGAATCATCCTGAAAGAAAAGCATCGTATTTTAAATTCCACAATAGAGAGAACACTTTTTGTTTAACCGAAATCTATCAATAGTTTCTGTTTCTTTTCTTTTTTCGATGAAGCCTTGAATAATTTATTTTCTTTTTCTCGGAGAATTCTGAAATCTATATGTGTATGTATGGTACCTTTTGCTACAAATATAATTAGCTGTGTCTCTTCTTTTTAACGTTTGTACCGTCGTACATGTCCGCTGTTTTCATAATTCGGTAAATTTATTTTACTTAATTTTGAGGCAAGTTGCCCTTCCCGTCACTGCCCTGTGCCTGTGAGTCGCATAAACTTTCTCCCGTGTTTTGTTGTATATTAACTGTTTGTGGATCGTCTTTTCTGAGACGGAGATAGGAGAACACCCTGGCAATGTTTATCTAAGCGAGCGTGGAAAACTCATAACAATGCGCGCTAAGGCTTAACAGTGAATCTGACCAACAGTCTTTCTCATCTCCCAGTCTCGCAGCCCAGCGCGCTTTGCGTTAAGCTGTTCGAGTAGGTCTCATTGTAAACTACATTAAGAACAACAGGTTTACAGTCCACATGATGACTATGGAGAAAATTATAGATTCTAACAAGTGGTGGAAGAATTTCTACAATAAGTCGACGAAGAGATGTGGATAGTCAATCAAAGAAAGCATTCATTTCTCCTAGCTATCCAGAACTCAGATACCACGCAACTGATGAAAATGTAGGGATCAGATTTTATTTTATTGATGGACTTGTTAATAACACTTTTTACTTCAGTTTCCTAACAACGAACGAAATATGTGACTGTTCTTCGGGATTTGAAGGCATTCAGCGGATTACGCATTGAAACTATGACATCAAGAAGACTGTGAAATACATCGCATGCAATTATTACAATGTTACAGAGATATACTGACAGCACCTGTAGAACAGGACACGTTTCATAGGATAAAACATTACTAGGTGCATAGTACATCCCAGCTGCTGTAACATAGGGTGTCGCAGAAGCAATATTCAATATTCAGCAGTAGGACAGCAACGATCATTCGTATCAAAAAGTTCTAGTTAACATAAGCTGTAACATGTGTACCTTAAGAGATATGAGCACTTCTTCATCTTCTACTGCAAGATATATGTTCGCACATTTTGAGAGCACATACTATAGATCACTCTTTCAGAAGGTACCATCTTGTCGTAGCACTATTCGTGTGGGCAAGAGAGTTTGTGTGCTCCGAGGAAGCTATAGCGTAGCTACTGCCAGGTCTAACTTTGCCGGACAGGTTTCAGCACAGGTGTGACATAGTTTGCCTCTCAATCACCTATCTTATATCCTACATATCCTGTTTCCTACCTTTTCCTCAATTACCATTCCTTTTCCTCCTCTAACTACCTTACTCAAGACTGCCTTGTGGTTAGTCTCAGGAGGGATCTACATCTACATGGATACCGTGCAACTCAAACTTAATTGCCTGACAGAGGGATCATCGAACTACTTTCACAAAAATTCTCTATTATTCCAATCTCGAACAGCGCATGGAAAAAACCAACACCTGTAGCTTTCCCTGCGAGCTCTGATTTCCCTTATTTTATGATAATGATCGTTTCTTCCTATGTAGGTCGGCGTTAACAAAATATTTCCGCTTTCGGAAGAGAACGTTGGTGATTGAAATTTCGTAAATGCATCTCGCCGCAAAGAAATCCGCCTTTGTTTCAATGACTGCCACCCCAACTCGCGTATCATATCAGTGACACTCTCACCCCTATTGCGCAATAACGCGAAAGGAGCTGCCCTTCTTTGCACTTTTTCGATGTCCTCCGTCAATCCTACCTGGTAAGGATCCCATACCGCGCAGCAATATTCCAGAAGAGGACAGACAAGTGTAGTGTAGGCTGTCTCTTTAGTGGGTTTGTCTTATCTTCTAAGTGTTCTGCCAACAAAGCGCAGTCTTTGCTTCTCCTTCCCCACAATGTTATGTATGTGGTCTTCTCAATTTAAGTTGCTCGTAGTTGTAATTCCTAAGTACTTAGTCGAATTGACAGCCCTTAGATTTGTGCGATTTATCATATACCAAAAACTTATCGGTTTTCTTTTAGTACCCATGTGGATGACTTCGCACTTTTCTTTGTTTAGTGTCAATTGCCACTTTTCGCACCATACAGAAATTCTCTCTAGATCATATTGTGATTGGAATTGATCGTCTGATGATTTTACTACACGGTAAATTACAGCATCATCTGCAAGCAATCTAAGGGTGCTGCTCAGATTATCACCTAGACCATTTATGTAAATCAGGAACAGCAGAGGGCCTATGACACTACGTTGCGGAACGCGAGATATCATTTCTGTTCTACTCGATGATTTACCGTCCGTCACTACGAACTGTGACCTCTCTGAGAGGAAACCACGAATCCAGTCGCACAACTGAGACGATACTCCATATGTACTCGATTTGATTAATAGTCACTAGTGAGGAACGGTATCAAAAGCCTTCTGGAAATCTAGGGCCGGCCGCGGTGGTCTAGCGGTTCTAGGCGCTCAGTCCGAAACCGCGCGACTGCTACGGTCGCAGGTTCGAATCCTGCCTCGGGCATGGATGTGTGTGATGTCCTTAGGTTAATTAGGTGTAAGTAGTTCTAAGTTCTAGGGGACTGATGACCACAGATGTTAAGTCCCATAGTGCTCAGAGCCATTTGAACCATTTTTTTGAAATCTAGGAATATGGAATCGATCTGAGATCCCTTGTCGACAACACTCATTACTTCTTGGGAATAAAAAGCTAGTTGTGTTGCACAAGAACGATATTTTCTGAATCCGTGTTGGTTATGTATCAATAAGTCATTTTCTTCAAGGTGATCCATAATGTTCGAGTGCAGTATACGCTCCAAAATCCTATTGCAAATTGAGGTCAGTGATATGGGTCTGTAATTCAGTGGGTTACTCCTATTTCCTTTCTTGAATTTTGGTGTGACCTGTGTTACTTTCCAGTCTTTAGGAACAGACCTTTCGTCAAGTGTCAAGTGAGCTGATGCAAATGATTGCTAAGAAAGGCGCAATTGTTTCTGCATACTCTGAAAGGAATCTGATTGGGTTACCATCTGGACCGGAAGATTTGCCTTTCTTAAATGATTTGTTTCGCAACACCTAAGATATCTACTTTTATGTCACTCATGCTAACTTTTGAAGGCTTTCGCGTGGTTTAAACACCTTGGGGTAATACAATGAAGCGATATGAAGGACTGGTACGCAAAGTTGGGAGTACAGAAGGCTAATTTGGCACTTAGATTTGTTATGAGGTTTCCAAGAAACTACGGGGCATTTGTAAAATGAATCGAACACAAAACACAGTTGCGACATAATCAAGTTTAGTATGCCAGTGCATGACGTTCTAACCAAGTACACCTGACACCAAATATCTGACGGCATCAGAGACTAACTTCTAGTATCGTGATTGATCAGTGCAGCCCTTATTCAAATGTGACAAAATGCTTGGAGAACTTAAACGGGTACCGTTGGAAGGAGGTCGACTTTGTACTCACAGAAATCCTGTTAAGCACCTTTAGAGAATCGTTATTCGAGGTAGACTATGCAACCATCTAGCTGTCTCCATTTACGTGGGGACTTCAAAAGACAAGTTACACGGGGCGTCCCACGCGAAGACCGTTGCGCAACAAGAATGGCGTATTGTCAGAAGACAATACTTATTATGTGTTTCCCGCAGCCATAGTTCTGCTGCAGTTGGATGACAGGTCAATCACAGAGTGGAGGGGAAGTGGAAACGTACTCCAAAGTGAAGTGAGCGAGGCAGTATGGTTTTCTGTGGGCAAAGTTGAACACTGATTCACCGTGAAATTCTGGCGGTCTATGGACCAAATGCAATGTCTCGTCCGACCGCAGTAAAATGATGCCAACAATTTGACCAAGGCCGCACATATGTAGGTGACGCAGATGACCACAGAAGGCAATGTCCAGACAATCGAAGAACTGATTCGCAGCAATCGCAGATTTTTCCGACTGCGAGGATGTTCGCAGGGCGGTTCTCGACTGGCTGCGTGACCAAGGAGAGGATTTTGCAGTCGAAGAACTGAAATATCGGCAGAACCAGTGGCGGCTCGTGAATATACATTTTGGGTGCCCACAAATTATTGAATTCAGGTTAATTTGAAAGTGTGAAATTAATAGCATCTTCTGTGTAACAGTTACGCTTGAAACTTCTTTATTTAAATGAGTATGTCTGTACTTAAATTGCAGAATGACTGAGAAGATTCTGAAACAGCTGAGTAAAACTGAACGTATTGAGCCTACTTTCTCTTTACTTTTTCTTATCATGTCAACACTGACCCACAATATTCTAGCGCAACGCAATGTGACTGCTCAGAAAAATTACAACCTGACTTCAAATAATTAATTCAAAAGAATGGCCCTGACTAAAAAGAAATCTTAACAATAAATTATACATTTCATTAAGCACTCACCTCACAAAAATCTTCATTACGCGAGCTACTGCTATACAGCGAGCGCCAATACTGCCAGCTAAATAAAAGATCCTTATTACTAAAGCTACTAACTACTAATAGGCATGTGGTTAGCAAAGGAAGAGTTTGTTGCAAACCAAATAATGTATTTTTTACCTTAATAATGTGACATCCAGTTCAAACACGAATATAAATCGTCAATGACATCTAGTGCAAAGGTATACAATCATGAATAATATTCTATCTCCAAGTCGAACATGTACAGATGGTTAGCCTACGCTAACCCTTCAGACCTCTACACTCCATTAATGCTAACTTCTCACATCTAACATCCATCACTGCTGACTGTTCACCTACAGCTGCCCAACAGTACATCAACACTACTACCGACTAACTTCCAACAACGAGTCCAACCAGTCACAGAGTCTCTTACAAAGAAAGTGCAGTCTGAGATCCAACGCAAAGCGCTACGCAGCGCTGCCAACACAGAAGCAGCCCACTTACACGCTTATCAACAAGTTTATACAACTACAGCCACTGCCAGTAATAATAACAACAGTAATAAAAGAAATAAGATGTATAACTTAGCTGACAAAAGAAAGAATTGATTTTGTGAAATTTTGTTGTTTGGTACATAATTAAGTACACTTTAGGGCAATAACGAAATAATGTGTAAGCTTTCGCAACTCTCCCTTTCGCATTTTTTTGTAAGTGGGAATTTTCGTACTTTTCCATTTTTTCGGACAGATGTACAAGATTGTAGACGTATTAGTTCACGCATTTACTTCCGGGGTGACAATCAGATATTCATACGCTGCACCAACACAGAAACTTGTGCTAAATGGACACTTCATTGGTAAAATGTTCGCTTATAGTCACACTTATTTGATTTCGACACTCTCTCAATCAGAGGACCTGTTCTCTGAGCCCCATTTCCTTAGCGGCTAACTTTTCCTGATAAAACAGTTTTCTGTTCCTAAAATAAGATTTTCACTCTGCGGCGGATTAAGTACTGAAATTAAACTTCCCGACAGATTAAAGCTCTGTACCGGACCGAGACTCGAATTCGGGACCTTTACCTTTCATAGGCAAGTGCTCTACCGACTGAGCTATCCAAGCACAACTCTCGACCACTCCTCACAGCTTTACTTTTCAGTTAGCATTTAAAATAGATTCAACATAGTTCATTTTTACACCGCACACGAAAGCCGATTCCTTCAGTAAACAACCAACTCCAAACGCCAATTGCCGTTCGTGGAATTGATTAAACTCGAGTAGTAGCGACTCATACCTAGTGAGTACGTGGCTGGCGACCACGGGGTCCCGAGCTGAGTCCTGGCATTGCTTCCACTTACTTATGCCAGGCTCCTCACTTTTATCTTTCCTATTTGGCCATCCTCGGCCAACTCTTGTTCTTTTCCGACTCTGACGCTATTAGGTTTCGAGGGCGAGGGGTCTTCCATTTCCAACCTATACTTCTACTGAACCGAATATCTCCCGGGATAAGGAGATTACCTTCTATCAAGTGCCAACGGCCTTCTAGGAGGGCGGATGAGCGGCTAGAAGGAAGGGCACTCTCTTGCCCTTGGGGTGGGAAACTGCTCCTAAAGGCAGAGGAGCCACAAGGTGGCCAACGGCATAGAATGGAGAAGGCAACGGGAAACCACTCCATTAAAGACCAGGGCGGGTATCCCAAGTATCAACAGCTTATGATGGAAAGCTCTTTGGTTAAATTCTCCGGAGGTAAAATAGTCCCCCATTCGGATCTCCGGGCGGGGACAACTAAAGAGATACCAAAATCCAAAAGCATTAATGTAAGAAGGATAGCAACATGGAACGTCAACTCACTTCTTAAATGTGATAAACTGGAAAACTTGAAAATGGAAATGAAAGAATGGATAATGATGTACTGGGAGTCTCAGAAATGAGATGGCCAAACGCTGGCGACTTTTGGTCAGGGGATTACAGAATCATACACACTGGAACAGCACAAGACAGTCCTGGGTTTGCAGGAGTGGGAATTATCCTCAATAAAGAGATGGGGTTAAGAGTAAAAGGATTTGTTCAACATAGTGAGAGGATAATTTATGTCCGATTGGAAACTAAACCAAGAGACACAATCATAATCCAAGTATACATGCCAACTACGAGGCACGAGGATGATGAAATCGACATGATGTATGACCACCTTGAAGAAGTAATTGGCAGATTTAAAGGAGCTGAAAACCTTGTCATCATGGGAGATATGAATGCCGTTGTTGGGGAAGGTAAAAGAAGAGGATGTGGCAGGGAATTTTGGATTAGGATTAAGAAATGAAAGAGGGTATAAACTTGTAGAATTCTGCCAAAGAAATAAACTTTGTATTACAAATACCTTCTTTAATCATCATCCAAGAAGAAGATATACTTGGAAAATGCCTGGTGACATTAACAGATACCAAATTGACTTCATATTAGTGAAGCAAAGATTTAAAAACCAAGTTAAGGACAGCAGATCATAGGCAGGCTGTGATGTGGAAAGTGACCACATACTCGTTATGATGACGACTGAACTAAAATTCAAGAACATTAAAAGAAGAAGTACATGTAAATGGGATTTGACAAACCTGAAAAACGAAAATACACTGAAGCACTATCAACTAGAAACAGACAAGGAAACAAATACACAGGGCTGCAATGACATCCAAAGCAGCTGGGAAAAAATAAAAACTAGTATTTTAGAAGCAGCAGAAGAAGTAATAGGAAAAGAAAGGACAGAGAAAAGGAAGGAATGGATCACTAATGACCTACTAAATATGATGGAAGAAAGAAGAAAATTAAAAAATTCTGTGAAGAAGGAAGACCAAGAGAAATACAAGAGTCTGAAAAACAGAATCAACAGAGAGGCAAAACAAGCAAGAGAAAAATACCTTGATGATCTCTGTATTTCAGTTGAGGACAACATTAGCAAGGGAAATATCGACAAGGCCTATAAATGTGTGAGACATTGCTTTGGAGACAGAAGAAACAAGTGTAGGGCTGTGATGGATGAAAATGGCAATCTGTTGGATGACGATGATGAAGTTGCAAGAAGATGGAAACAATATATAGGAAAACTGTACAGCGGACCAGACCTGTCCGAAAACATCATAGAAGAAGAAACAGAAGTAGATGCACACAACATAGGTGAACCTATATTAAAGGTAGAGTTTGAACTAGCTCTGAAAAAATTGAAAAACAACAAATCGCCTGGTATAGACAATATCCCAGCCGAACTTCTGAAATCTGGAGGAGCAAAACCGAATCAGGAGTTGTATAATCTTGTTTTCAACATGTACGAGCAGGTTAAAATTCCTACAGACTTTGAGAAAAACATTATGATCCCCATTCCAAAGAAGGCAAATGCTACAAGATGTGAAAATTATACGACACTCAGCCTAGTTATTCACGCCTCTAAAATATTAACCTCAATTATCCTAAAACGCATAGAACAAAAAGTCGAAGCTACACTCTCCGAAGACCAGTTTGGATTCCGGAAAGATAGAGGAACCAGAGAAGCAATATTTGCTCTAAAACTAATAATAGAGAAACGACTAGATAAGAACCTGAAAACATACATAGCTTTCGTAGATGTAGAGAAAGCCTTTGATAATGTTAAATGGGATAAGATGTTTGAGGTACTCAAAAAAGTAGAAGTAGACCATAAAGATAGAAAAATGATATGGAACCTGTACAAAAACGAGACAGCAGTTATCCGTGGACGGACAAAACAAGAAGAGGTGCAGATACGGAAAGGTGTCCGACAAGGTTGCGCACTATCCCCTGTTATCTTTAACGTATACATTGAAGAGGCGCTGAAAAAAGTAAGGGAAAATTCACAGACAGGTGCAGTAATTCATGGCCAACGAATAGATATGATAAGATATGCCGAAGATATAGCTGTCCTGGCTGAAATTGAAGAAGATCTTGTAGTCCTGCTGAATAGAATGGATAAACTTATGGGTGAAGAATATAATATGAGAATTAATAAAGCAAAAACAAAAGTAATGGCATGCGACAAAGAAGATCAAGTGAAAGTCCAAGTTCATGTAGGCAATGAACTGCTTGAACAAGTTGATAAATTTACTTATCTGGGCAGTAACATTACCAGGGATGGAAGGAGCAAGGCAGAAGTGAGAAGTAGAATAGCTCAAGCAAAGGCTGCTTTTAACAAGAAGAAAAACATATTAACATCTAAGAGCATCAGCCTTGAAACCAGGAAAAGATTTTTGAAATCATATGTGTGGAGTGTGGCATGCTATGGGTGTGAAACATGGACTCTCGGGACGGAGGAACAGCAGAAGCTAAATTCTTTTGAAATATGGTGCTATAGACGCATGCTCAAAATAAAATGGATCGACAAGGTCACAAGCGAAGTGGTTCTGGAAAGAGCAGATGAGAAGAGAAGCTTCTGGAGTTTCATTGTTAAAAGAAGAGTGCAATTTACAGGCCATCTATTAAGACATAAAGGACTCCTGAACACAATCATAGAAGGATATTTCGAGGGAAAAAGACCAAGAGGAAGACCACGACTGAGGTACATGGATCAAATCGTGAAAGATGTGGGATGTGACACCTATAAAGAAATGAAGAGAAAAGCTGAAATACGCACAGAATGGAGACAAGCTGCCATTGTAGCTGTTGCAAACCAATCCTTGGATTGACCACTACAGAAGAAGAGAAGAGTAATGTCTGCCAACATGGTCGCTTGACTAGAGTACAAATGAAGCGCTAAAATCTATGTGGGCCTAAAGCACACCGACGTCTGTTCAAATGGTTCAAATGTCTCTGAGCACTATGGGAATTAACATCTATGGTCATCAGTCCCCTAGAACTTAGAACTACTTAAACCTACCTAACCTAAGGACATCACACACATCCATGCCCGAGGCAGGTTTGGAACCTGCGACCGTAGCAGTCGCGCGGTTCCGGACTGAGCGCCTAGAACCGCTCGGCCACCGCGGCCGGCTACCGACGTCTGTCCCACATTTAAGTGAATGTCAGAGAAACCAGTGATACAGCTTTTCGTGAATTTATCATATACACAATGTAGGCTTACAGCACAGAAAAACCTCTCATCATCTATAAAATCAACGGGTTTCAAAAGCATGAATAAATGTTACACTCTCACAATAGACGGTGACGTGCTTTAGGCCTTATGATTCTCAGCTCCTCAAGTGGATTACTGCACAATAAAATCCATAACTTAATGCACTATAACTCATTTAGAAATCCACAAAATGGGTTTATTGTCAGTACAACTTTAACATATACTGGCGCCCGATCTTATTTCACTATACAGGGCGTCCCATTTATCTTGACCACCCTAAATAACTGTTTGTCCAGATGCAAATTACAAAGTGCTTCAAACAAATGTCCTTTATCCAGGAGCATTAACGATAACATCATAAGAGGCAATGTTGTGCAACCTTAGTAGGGACAAGATCCGACTATTCGGGAGTAGAATCTTACAATATGAGTAAGTGTTCCGAGACAAACGTCCGTCACACTGTCCGCAAACGTGACGTCAGATCCGCCTGGCAACAGCGATCTGAACGCCCATTGGTTGAGAGTTTTGATATCTATATGCGTAGGAGGCGAGGGGAGTATCCCTACTGGTTGAGAGATGAAGGTGGGGTTTCTCTTATGCGTCGGGAAGACGGTGTGCAGTTAGTAGCAAGGCGCCACTCAAAACGCACTGTCGAGTAACCGGAGGCGGCTCCAAAAGGACGGTCGCGAGTACGCAGTGGCTGTAGCAGGATGCACCTCTGACCACAAATATAGAAGTGATAAACAGAATATAAAGTTAAAGTGAACGGTATTAATTATCAGTGAACGCCACGTGTCGTGGGCAGTAACAAGTACTGAAAGTGATAACGGTGTTGTAAAGTGTAGAGTGTAACGGCGCAGCCAAGAGCTCCCATATTGGAATGTCTATGAAGCGTGTTTTAAAGTCTTCTTCATTAAAACGATTATATTACAAAACGTTGTTAACCTTTAACAACTGACATCCCGACACACCCCATTTCAGCAGGAGCACAAACCTACATTGAACGTGGCGCCTGAGCGCTACTACTGCGACGAGGGACAACCGAAGCAGCAAGACACCAGGTTAGTAGTAAAGAAACCAGAGAAGGAATGCAGAGTCGCTTCCTTCTCGCTACAGTGCCACACATAAGGAGGAGGCCATTGTAGCAGCGCGTCACTGGCGCGGTCTCGGCCCTTATAGCGAGGTTTTCAAAGCTCAAATGGACATTAAGTAGCGCGTCATTTTGTCTGTGCACTAGAACCAGAGAGAATGACAGTCTATTGAATTCTAGTGAAACCACCTAATTTGATCGATGATGGACAGTCTGTTACGTGCTTGCTGATCACAGCCGTAGTCTGCCATTGCTGTCTGCAGTGTCTGCGCGGACGAGAAGACCGGTGTGCGGCAGCCCCCCTACACTATGAGATGATCGCAGCCAGTCACTCCACATTGACCAGGCGAGGCGCGTCCATGCAGCCTGAGTTAAGCCTGACTATTGAACTAAGTCGGTAAAACCAACCCTCCTACTGCGACATAGTATCAGAATAAATTGGCAGAACGATTTTATACACTAATTAGATTCCCGGTAACAGGAGCACATGGACACTTTATACTGAGGTGACGAAAGTCATGGGATGGCGATATATGCAGGTGGCGGTAGTTTCACGTACACAAGGTAGTAAAGAAGATATGAAAGGGCAGTGTGTTAGCAGAGCTGTCATTTGTACTCAGGTGATTCATGTGAAAAGGTTTCCGAAGGACATTCCATTTCTGAAATCGTTAGGGAATTCAGTGTTCCGAGACTCACACTGTCAAGAGTGTGCCGAGAATCTCAAGTTTCAGACATTACCTCTCAACACGGACAACGCAGTAGCCGATGGCCTTCACTTAACGACCGAGAGCAGCGGCGTTTGCTTAGAGTTGTCAGTGCCAACAGACAAGCAACACTGAGCGAAATAACCGTTGAAATAAATATGGGACGTACGATGAACTTATCCGTTAGAACAGTGGGACGAAATTAGACGTTAATGAGCTACAGCAGCAGACGCCCAACCCTGGTGCCTTTGGTAACAGCAGGACATCGCCTGCAGCGCCTCTGCTGCCCTCGTGACCATATCAGTTGGACCCTAGGCGACGGGAAAATCATTGTGTGTTCAGATGAGTCCATATTACAGTTGCCAAGAGCTGATGCTAGGATTCGAGTGTAGAGCAGACCCCACGAACCTATGAACACAAGTTGTCAACAATGCACTGTCCAGGTTGGTCGTGGGTATGCACTGGGTTCTCTGGTCCAACAGAACTGATCGTTGACTGGAAATGGTTATTTTCGACTACTTGGAGACCATTTGCAGCCCATCATAGACTTCATATTCCGAAACAACGATGGAATTTTTATGGATGATAATCTGCCATGTCACCGGCCCACAGTTGTTCGCGGTTGATTTGAAAAGCATTCTGAACATTTCGAGTGAATGATTTGGGCATCCAGATGGCCCGATATGACTTCCATCGAACATTTGTGAGATGTTATCCTCCATCGGTGACACTTTCGCAATTATGGAGGCTATAGAGGCATCATGGTTCAATGTTTCTGCATCGGACTTCCAGCGACTTGTTGAGTCCATGCCACGTCGTGTTGGTGCACTAGACCGGGCAAAAGGAGGTCCGAAGCGATGTTAGGAGGTATCTCATGACATTTGTCACCTCAGTGGATGTGTTACACCATTCACACGCACCCAGTGAAGTGGAAACTTTTTAGAAAACTGGTGTAGGGGAAGATGCATAGGATATTATTAATTTCGGAAGATGATAGCAGGCATGAAATAATGACGGAGGAGAAGTTGCAAAATTGCCGAAGGGGGAAGGTCACGATGTGTTTGACAGGAGAATGCAAACCAGCAAAAGCTATGCGTGGTACAATGGTTCTTAGACAGAAATAATGAGTAGATTGTTCGAGGGATATTGTGGAACCCAGACTGAATCCTCAGAAAGCAGATTTTCATTAGATTTACTCCGCTTATAATGAGATGGTAATAGTGGCGATATGTTACGAACAGGGGAAGCTCACAGAGACCATACAGATTGTGGTTAAGGGAAGTGGATTGTTAATCTTTGGGACAACATGCAACGTGACAGGGAGAACTTTCCATCTACCAGCTACCATTATGGGAATCACGCAGGCGAACATCCCACAGCTGCAGTTATATTGGTCAGATGTACCTTCCGAATTATTGCCAGCATCGAATATAATATTCATAAATCAAGCTCTAGAACCTGACTTAACTCAACTCCTGGATTTGTTTAAAGGCACATTTGAGCCACATAGTTGATGCAGCACGCAGAGCAGTTCAGGGGACAACAACACGTGACGATAATTTGAATGCCACAGTAACAAGTACCACAGTACCTCTAGCCCTGCTGTGGGCAGCTTCCATAATTCTGAGTCGGAGAGCCAACCGTTAACATAAACCACCAAAAGTTCAAATTCCAGCAGACTGGACCCCTAGAGTATGGGAGAGAGTGAATGTGGAAAAGATGTAAATGACGTAAATTTTGTGTTAAGAGGAAACGAAGTTACGGGACAACGGTAAAATTTAAATTACCACAAGAGCAAAACAAAAGTAATAACATTGGTAAGCAAGTACAAACAAGCAGAATAGTAAGTAATACCGGACCTAGTATCCAGCCTATGTGAGAAATCCGTGAGTTGTTTTGGTTATCAAATTTTCTCTGCATTTTTTCAGTTATCTAGTATAATATGAAACTGGTTTTAAGGTCGATACGAGGGACCTGATCTTATTCATAGAGGGTGGGGGTGGAGGTGGGGTAATGTTGAGTACGAACCATGTATAGGCATATTAGTGTGAGCCTGCGATGTGCATTGCGCTGAATGTTGATCTGCAGTCTCCTCCATTATGGTTCAAATGGCTATGAGCACTATGGTACTTAACATATAAGGTCATCAGTCCCCTAGAACTTAGAACTACTCAAATCCAACTAACCTAAGGACATCACACACATCCATGCCCGAGGCAGGATTCGTACCTGCGACCGTAGCGGTCGTGCGGTTCCAGACTGTAGTGCCTAGAACCGCTCGGCGACATCGGCCGGCCCTCCTTTATGGGTTGAACATGCTTCGCTATGCAGTACAGCTTTCTGTGAACTGGTCCATTATTACCTATAGCTATATAGGGTTCTGGGTAGCCAGTGTTGCCAGTAAATGACCCTTCGTGTTAAATAAATCCATAAACCGTAGTAGCAAACCTGCCATTGCTAGCTGATCACTGCCTCACAAGTGACAGACTTTTCCACCTAAGGCTGCAGCATAGACAATTTTCTTGTGGCTCTGGTCACCAACTGAACTATCAATATTTTATTCATCTAACACCATCACTGTGGCAATCATTAACCCCTCTGACAGACTAACCATGTCCACGCCGAAGTTGTCCAATATTACAGGAATCATAAATTCACCATTACTATTACTTATGCACGCTACGCTTCTGTGCACAAAACAAAGCATTTTGCCTGATTCTTCATTTCCCCTTCGTGGTTCCACCACGTATAATGCTTCACCTGTTAAATCGGTATCAACAGAAACTTCCTCATACTTGTTGGTATTTTGGTATGAGAACCAATCATTAGTGTTCATGCTTGCAGTTTTTTTAACACCACTTTCATGAAGGCCGTGCCTCGCGACACTGCCTTGCTCGCAACCGTATCCCCTAGTAGAAACAATGTCCTACTGGGTTTTACAGTGTTTGTCGAGAAATTCCAGTCCAAGAATTGCTGAATACCCGTCATCCACGTATGGTAACACTTCCAGATGCTCATGAAAATCTGTAGCTCCAATACTGAAACTGAGCAATGTCATAATGAATGACTCTAGATTATTATCGCCAACTGCATGCAGTTTATATCGTGGGGCTCCCAGTCTCATCCTGCATACGAGGTCCACACTGATGACTGACATGTGCGTACCTGTGTCCACCAGAAATTTATGTTCCTCGACTCTCATAAAGCCTGTCAAGCAGCATTCCGCCTCTGCATCTGTAGGTGCAGTGTTAGTCCTATCGGGAACGCCTTCCGACAATTTTAGCACTCCCGTTTCCGTTTAACGGATGCTTCTCTTGATGTTGTTTTCCCTGCCTACGCTTCCCACAATCTTGTGCCCAGCGTCCAACTTGGCCACACTTGCAGCGTTTAGGCTGCCATCACTGCTTCAGTATGGGATCTTTATATGATCATCTACAACACTTTACTACTACAGAAAGAAACAGAGTGGTCTGTACGCGCTCTTGTAACACTAGTAACACTATCGATCTCCTCTAATTGCGTCGCAACCCTAAGAGCGTGACAGCTCATCGGGGATATCACGTAGAAAAGCACCCAAGGCCCTATTCTCGAAGTCTCGCAGCGAGACTATCCATTTATGAATCTTTCGTCAGCTGATACGTCCGTGCATTGATCCTCCGGATTGTATCTGAAAATTCCTTCCTTGCGTTTCTGTGTCAACGTACTAATTTTTCCCGGGAAAACCTTTTGCTGTTTTGCTTCCGATAACATCGCCGTAAACCGTCAGCTAACTGCTGCAATGTTTATACCTTACTGTGAACCTTGTGGTACAACACATACTTGTCTTTCCTTCGCCGCACAGAGACTAATCTTGTCTGAGCAGCCTCTCATTGCGGCAGTGGCCTTAACATCATCAATGAAAACAGTTTCGTCCTACGTTGACTTACCAGAAAAATGTGCTATCAACTTAACTGTCAATGGATCAAAAGAAAGAGGGGAGGGTACACACACTACTGCCTTTTCTTCCTGAGAGCCCTATTGCAATTGTCGAACAACAGCTTGTAAGACTTCTACCTGCCTACATAGCCAGTATTTTTCCTAATGTCGCTGGGAATCAATCACTGAAAATTCTTGTACCTGATCCATCAAAGTAGCAAAAGTCTCACCCGTGGTGGCAGACTGTGTCTGGCACTTTGCGTACTTTATCACTACGGTTTACAACAAATAAAAATAGCGAAACTGCACCTCCAACGCAAACAATAATCATTAACTGATAGTTCCGACGTATATTTGCCTGACGGGACTCAGAACAATCTTGTTCCACATGCCCAAATTGTCTGTAAGTACTCGTATTACACACGAATTTTCGTAATATTTCCTATAAACAGTTAACAAATTCACAGGCTCTTACGCTTTAACAAATGACATCTTAAGGGTGCTACTAATGTCCCTGCGATTTGACAAGGCCCAAAACGGGTACACATATACACTCAAAAGGCCTTCAAAAATGAAAAAAAGTCAATCAACGCGCCACAGTATGCTGATAGTGCTAGACAACGGTTGATGCTGCAGCCGAAACCTTGAGGTGACAGTCAGTTTTGACACCAACCTTGCATCTCAGGGAGCTGTGGTCGCGTTGTGAGTAGGTCGTACATGGAGTGGTCTAGTTCACGAGCTGAAGAGCCAGTTTCGCAGCGATATCTGCAGTAACACTTTTTTACCATGCAAAGTGTACAGAGTTGTACTTGTCTTTAGAGCAGTGGCCGGGCATAAAAGCGAGTGTCACGAAGACGTGTTGCTGTTTTGTGGGCGAGTCGTGACGTAGCTCCGCAGGCCAACGTTATGGTAGTGGGCTGGCCTGGTAACTGTGAAGGGACGACGGGTGTACTGCAATACAGTGCGGCTCCCATCTCGTACCCAGCTCGTCGCGCTCTCAGATGGAGACTGCCGACTGTGGTCCGGCATGCCGGTTGTCTTGAAGACATCCAACATGGATCAGCCGAGACTGCAGCAGATGCTCTCGAGTCGGTCAGGACGCGCCTCGCCTTCTCGGTGTGGAGATGACTGGTCGCGTATCATCCGTGATGACGCGTAACGTAGGGGGGCTGACCGCACACCGGTCTTCTCCCGACAAGTACTGATTAGGCGACAAAACATTGGCACCCAATTGTCCATGCAACATGTGCTTTATGGGTTCCAGCAAGTTTGACACTACCCCTAGTGCGTCCCGTATGCTATTCACTAGCGCTTGTAACAAACTTGTCACTACAATTCCCTTATCCAATACTTCTGTCCAGCACTTTCAAATTCCGATTCACCGCAACCTCCGACACCCTGGCATAATCCATTACTCTACTAGTTAATTTCTATAACAACGGTGTGCTGCTAAGCATTTCACTTTCCAAATTCACTTTCTGTGAAGATTTTCATTTCTCTGCTGATTAACTTCTTTCTCTCAATCTTTTTACTGCTTCTATAGTTTCTTTTATTTCTCTAATATCACCCTTACCTTAATTCCAAACACTGTTTTCAACATTTTACCCCCAGCATCCATCCATCCTCTCTTCCGCCGTATTATAACACAATTTCCACTACTTTCCTCATTTGTTCTCATTGTTGTTCCTAGGATCATGCAGTTTATCACACTTTCCCAATAGTTCATTGAGTACCTCCATGCTATCAGCACTTTGACGAAGGCTGTCGAATATTTCTTTCAATCTCCTCACCTCATCTCACATTTCCCATGCGTTAAAAACCACCTTCAGCGCCCACTGATAGCTGAAAATTATCACATCCTCTTGCTTCCAGAACACCATTCCTCCTTGCAGATTGATTCTTCAACGCCTCTGCCCATTTCTGCGACGAAATGCAATACTCCTATACTCCTACGACTCGTATTACTTCCATTCTTGTCATCAATGTATCACAGCCTGAGGACGGGGACAATTATCACCCTCCCTCCCTCTTCGAAGGCTGCTGTCACTAGAAAGCCCATTCACAAACAACAAAAATAGCAGAAAAATCTTTGCATTAACTTATTAAACACAATCCTATGCATATGCAAACATATAAACAAAAGAAGCCCTGCCAAAAACTCCTTATCTTCTTGATTTTAACGACTGCAGTGCTTCGTGCACAGGCTCATCCACATATTCTTGTCTATTCCTCCGACTCCTTCTTCTCACGTTCTGCTCCGGCTCGATACTTGGAACTCCTAGAATCGACTCTGGACTACCTCCAGAAGATCGCAGACGTCCCACATGAGCTTTGTTGGTTTCTGGCAACTGAAGCTTCACGTTGACTGACAACGTAGTCTCCACCACCTTATTAAATACTTGATATCTTGTAATAAAATTCTACTCCTCTTTCGGCTTGTTGGATAATGTCACCCTTTGTCCTCCTTTATACTGGGTAAACTTGCCGTAAGTTTTATTGATTCATCCTGATTCTCTAACGTCTTCATATTCGCTTTCTGTACTCGTTTCCATACTGCCCATACTGTTCTTGCAAACTTGTATACCGACTCTCCAGATTCACCTTTCTTTGTCTTTATTAAGTAGAATGGTGAAGGCATTTTTCGACCATATACGGCCTGATAAGGGGACAACCCAGTATTCATGTGTACTTTTGACCGACACTATGAATTGAGGCAAACCTTCGAGGCAAAAAATAGAGCACAAGACCTGAATTGTGCTACGTGTCGTTGTCCAGATAGTTGCCACAGTAAAAGGACACTTGCTGTAAGAGTCTACCACAATCAACCAACGAGTGTTCCAAAAATGTCTCGCAAAGTCTATGTGCACACGCTGCCATGGTGAGTCCGACTTAGGCCAAGTAGAGAATTTTTCTGGCGGAGCGGACTGATTTTCCGCACAGGCGTGACACTGTGACGTCACCAGTTCTATTTGGGTGTCCATACCCTGCCAAGTACAGTGTCGACGCGCTAACTCTGTCGTACGAATTATCCCCCAGTGTATTTGGTGAAGTAACTGCAACCCTTCTTTTTGCAAAGCTTTGGGGATCAACGCACGTGACTGTTCACTGTAATTTTGAAGAAGAATCACACCTTTCTGTATAGCGAGGCTATGCCGACGTACAAAGTATCGACGCACAACAGAGTTCTTTATGCTAAGCAGTGAGCGAGGCCAAAATGTGCGAATGTATTCTATCAAATTGTTCAAATCTGAATCAGCTTCCGTGGCCTGTGCTATTTTCCTATAGTTCAGAGGAAAGAATTAAAGCAATTCAGAATCCTGAGCATCAGGATGCGGGAGAAGCGTCAAGTCTGTATCAGGGCCAATCGGAAAACGCGAAAGTGCGTCCGCGTTACCACGGTGAACTGTCTGACGATACACAATCTAGTATTGGTATTGAGACAACAACAAAGTCCATCTTTGACGAGAGGATGGAGGAGCACTGAGGAGTATCTGCTTTTCAAACTTTTACCAGACAATGTCTCTACGTCAGATAACCCAGACCACGCAGATATGAGACGACGTTTTAATGATTCCTACGTGACAAAAGTACAAAGAGCAATTTTCAGAATGAAAAGCCGGAAAGCACCGGGCCCGGACTGTATACATCCGGAGACGTTACACCAAGTAGCCGCACAGATAACGCCTTTCTTGAAAAATGTTCTAAATGACGTACTGTCAGAAGGGAAAGTACCAGCTGCATGGAAAACAGCAAACAGTGATGATAAAAAAAGCAGCAGATAGTGATTCTACAAATCCGAGGTCATACAGGCCGATATGTCTATTAAACATGTTGGCGAAAGTTCAAGAAAGGCTATTATGTGACAGTCTGCAAGCCCACAGAGAGCTATGCAGTAGTAGTACTAATAGATATACAGGGTGGTCTATTGATCGTGACCGGGCCAAATATCTCACGAAATAAGCGTCAAACGAAAAAACTACAAAGAACGAAGCTTGTCTAGCTTGAAGGGGGGAACCAGATGGCGCTATGGTTGGCCCACCAGATGGGGCTGCCATAGGCCAACTGCGTTTTTTTTAAAAATAGGGACCCTCATTTTTTATTACATATTCGTGCAGTACGTAAAGAAGTATGAATGTTTTAGTTGGACCACTTTTTTCGCTTTGTGATAGATGGCGCTGTAATAGTCACAAACAAATGGCTCACAGTTTTAGACGAACAGTTGGTAACAGGAAGGTTTTTTAAATTAAAATACAGCACGTAGGTACACTTGAACATATTATTTCGGTAGTTCCAATGTGATACATGTACCTTTGTGAAATTATCATTTCTGAGAACGCATGCTGTTACAGCGTGAATACCTGTAAATACCACATTAATGCAATAAATGTCCAAAATTATGTCCGTCAACCTCAATGTATTTGGAAATACATGTAACGACATTCCTCTCAACAGCGAGTAGTTCGCCTTCCATAATGTTCGCACATGCATTGACAATGCGCTGACGCATGTTGTCAGGCGTTGTCGGTGGATCACGATAGCAAATATCTTTCAACTTTCCCCGCAGAAAGAAATCCGGGGACGACCAATCCACCTGCCATGAAATACAGTATTCAATACCGCTTCACAGCAAGCGAGCTATGTGCCGGACATTCATCATGTTGGAAGTACATCGCCATTCTGTCATGGAGTGAAACATCTTGTAGTTACATAGGTAGAACATTACGTAGGAAATCAGCATACATTGCACCATTTAGATTGCCATCAATAAAATTGGGGCCAATTATCCTTCCTCCCAAATGCCGCACCATACAATAACCCGCCAAGGTCGCTGATGTTCCACTTGTCGCAGCCATCTTTCCGTTGCCCAATAGTGCATATTATGCCGGTTTACGTTACCGCTGTTGGTGAATGACGCTTCGTCGCTACATAGAACGCGTGCAAAAAATTTGTCATCGTCCCGTAATTTCTCTTGTGCCCAGTGGCAGAACTGTACATGACGTTCAAAGTCGTCGCCATGCAATTCCTGGTGCATAGAAATATGATATGGGTGCAATCGATGTTGGTATAGCATTCACAACACCGACGTTTTTGAGATTCCCGATTCTCGCGCAATTTGTCTGCTACTGTTGTGCGGATTAGCCGCGACAGCAGCTAAAATACCTACTTACGCATCATCATTTGTTGCAGGTCGTGGCTGACGTTTCACATGTGGCTGAACACTTCCTGTTTCCTTAAATAACGTAACTATCCGGCGAACGTTCCGGACTCTTGGATGATGTCGTCCAGGATACCGAGCAGCATACATAGCACACGCCCGTTGGGCATTTTGATCACAACAGCCATACATCAACACGATATCGACCTTTTCCGCAATTGGTAAACGGTCTATTTTAACACGGGTAATGTATCACGAAGCAAATACCGTCCGCACTGACGGAATGTTACGTGATACCACGTACTTATACGTTTGTAACTATTACAGCGCCATCTATCACAAAGCGAAAAAGTGGTCCAGCGAAACATTCATATTTCTTTACGTACAACGCGAATATGTAATAAAAAATGAGAGTTGTTATTTTAAAAAAAACGTAGTTGATATCCGTTTGACCTATGGCAGCGCCATCTAGCGGGGCAACCATAGCGCCATATGGTTTCCCCCTTCAAGCTAGACGAGTTTCGTTCTGTGTAGTTTTTTCGTTTGATGCTTATTTCTTGAGATATTTCGCCCGGTCACTACCAATGGACCACCCTGTACAAGGAGCATTTGACAACATGTGGTGGTCTGCATTATTCTTACAGCTAAGACAGCTGCAGGTCCCGGGCTCCCTATATCACAGCTTGAAAGACTACTGCCGAGATAGGGTCGCCCAATGGAAAGAAGGCAACAGAAAGGTGGTGAAGAAAGTAACAAAAGGATGTCCACAAAGTTCGAACCTAGGGCCCCTATTCTGGGATATTACAATTGAGCCACTCTTCAGCCTTATTGAAGAAAGCGTTAACACACAGAAGGCATCGTGGGTAGTGCTGACGATCTATCAGTTACAGTGACGGCTAACTCAAGAGCCGAACTGGAACGAAAGGCAAATGACACCCTGCTTGAAATGAACAACTGGTGCCAGAAGCTGACAATACCCCAGCGAAGACGTATATTCTGATGAAGGGTTACCTGCAGTGGAATCCAATGATATGATTAGGTACCAATAATATTGCCAGGAAGAAGGTAACCAGATACCTTGGAGTTCAGCTGTCCGAAAAACTATCATTTATCCAGCATATTAAGCTAACAACAGACAAGGCAGTAGCTATTTTACACAAACTCGCCAGAATAAACACGGCATAGTACAAGATCCCACTACAAATGATCAAGATATAATACTACGCAATATACGAGTCGATAGCGACTTTTGCCTCTAGTACATGGACACACAGATTACGTCTATCGACATATGTGACAGCCGCCAGAAGTGGTCAGAGGAACGTACTATTGCGGCTAACTGGCGCCTTGGGAACGACGTCTACTGATACCCTACGAGTAATGCTCAGCACACGTCCTATTTATATAACAATCAGATACAGACCGGAAGCGTAGTCCGCAGCTCGTGGTCGTGCGGTAGCGTTCTCGCTTCCCGCGCCCGGGTTCGATTCCCCGCGGGGTCAGGGATTTTCTCTGCCTCGTGATGACTGGGTGTTGTGTGATGTCCTTAGGTTAGTTAGGTTTAAGTATTTCTGAGTTCTAGGGGACTGATGACCATAGAAGTTAAGTCCCATAGTGCTCAGAGCCATTTGAACCATTTGAACCGGAAGCGTATTGGCTGAGACGGGCCAAAATCACAAAGTTCAGGAGATAACTCACGAGGATATCTCGACCAGACACGATTTAAAAAGATGGAGATTGACGAAATGAAAAGGCAGTGGGACACCAGTGAAAAGGACAGGCGCGTACATGAGTTCTTTCCTAGTATTGAAGAGAGCCTAAAAATGAGTCATGCTGGCCGAGGTATAGGCGTGATGCATTTTCGTACGTGTCATGGACCATACCCAGTATATTTCAACCGTATAAATCAGGACAGAGCCGCCAATGGCACATATGGAAACCTGGGCACACCAGAGCATATTTTTCTCCAGTGCAACAGATACGACCCAAGTGAGGAATTTCAGCTGCTACAAAAGGTCCTGAAGCGAGCGCTGCGGGACCCTGATAAACGGAAGTTAATCAACGACACAGCGAACAGAGTCTCAAGTGCCCTCAAGGAGGAGTACAGAACAGAGAGGCAACGCCAGGCTGCGTAGTTAGGGCCGCAGTGACGACAGCCCTGCCAGGATGACAGTCTCTATGCTGTTCATTTTTGCAACACAACCTACGACCAGCTTAGAGACAGAAGTGATGACACTTTGCGCATGACCTGATCATCATTTTGCAGGACAATGCTCAAGCACATACAGTGCAAGCTGTTACTGATTTGTTTGACTGATTGGGCTGCTAAGTGCTATATCACCTACTGCACTTCCCTGACTTAAGCCGTCGTGAGTTCAACTCGATTTCTAAACTGAAGGCAACACTTCACGGCATTCGCTTTAGAACTGCTACAAATTCGTCGGGAAATAGACCGCGCCGCTCGAACTGTCAACACAACTGGCGCTGCTAATAGTATCCTATGACTTCCACATCGCTATCAACGGGTTATACACAATGCTGGTGACTACTCTGAAAGACAGTAAAAATTTTGAAACACGTACCTATTTTGTACGAGTTGTAAATAAATAGTGGCCACTATTAAGGTTCCAACATAGATAGAGCTGGCTTCACATTCATGCAAAGCGACTGCCCAATGCCACCAGGCACACAATCATTCGGGTCAAGCCTTGGTGCAGCTCAACTGGTTTGTCCAATATGCTAGACGCCCACTGTGACAGTTTAAAACTGGCAACAGCTTCCCCTAGATGGAATATCATTCCACTAAGTTCTACTGTACGTTGCTGAACGTCAGTTTCAGTAAAATATTGATACAAAAAGTCTACACCAAGATCGTGATGCAGCCCTCGCTTACATGTAATACCACCTCATCACTCCGCTTAAACCAAACAATCCCACATCATTATCTTCAACCACACACAACCTGTAGTGCGGCGGGTTCTGTTATCTTTGATCTATTGAGTCCTACCGGTAGCTGACATATGATTCCTGTGTCCAACAAAAACTTGCACTCTTTACCTAGGCAACACCTATTACTGCAACCTCCACCTCTGTGTGCATGTTTGTTACACTTAATTTAATGGGAATGACTTTAGTCGGACTTTAGGTTCCCACTTTCTTTTAACGGCCGCTTACCATCTCCTTTTCCATCCCTACGTCCATTACCAAAATCGTGCCATTACTACCTCTCAGTTCCTCTATTTCCTTGTAATTGGCGACACTGCCTCACAAATGTCCTTTCTATCCACACCTGGAACACTTAATATTTGCAGAAAATACTCTTGATCTACGTTCTGCCTCTGCTGATGCGTCAATGTCCTCATACTCCATCGCTAACCTAATAGCACACTGCAGATACTTTACCTGTACGCACGTCTCTTGACATGTACGACAGTAATCCACTCAGAAAAGCATCGCGCGCCCTCCGCCCAGCTTCTTGCAACAAAATGGCGTTTGCTGCAGTATTATGCCTCAACTCGTTCGTATTTTCATTACATTTCGTTACCCTGTCTGCGAAATCTTCCACAGTTTCTCCACGCATTTTCACAATAGTGCTCAACTTTTTCCAAAAATACCGTCCACTATTCTGTTTATGTATCTTCGCAAAAGCCCCTTCTCCAACTGCTCAAAGCTTGCTGTATTCTTTAATACTACCGTACACCGCAAGTACACCTTCGCTTCTCCCATTAGTAGCAATTTTTTTATGCAAAACAATTGAATTTCAGCACAACCAGCTATCTCTGCTGACGTCTTACGGTCCTCTAAAATTGACCTTACATCCTCAGATACGTTCCAGAAAAGAGAACAGGTAGCTCTTCATCAGCTGGATCCACTCCATGCTGCGATAAATAAAGCAATGATAACTATTTGTCCCCATCCGTGAACTGCCCACGTAACTGAATTATACGCTGTCAGATGCACTGCCTTCCAGTACCAGAAAACGTGTCGTTTCTGAGTCTGCCATGGCGATACTCTTACTCTCCGTTACACACAATGACATTAAAAAAATTGCAGCTCCAGAAGATCATCACAGGTTAGTCCTTCAGTCGTTTCATGAGCCACCCAGACACTCTGTGCTGCCTTGGAGTATGACAATAACGACGACATGTATAACAGGTTAGAGACTCTGCCTCTGGGCATAGCGCAGTGTGCCCAAGTAAGTTACATTGCACACACCTTATAGATACCAAATACTGCTCTCTACAATCACACTTAAACTCAGATAAGTCAATCGGCTCCTCCAGCCTAAGCAAGTTACAATAAAAGTCACGCTTCACATTCATATCTGTTACACCCTACAAAACATAACGAAATCGTTCGTCACTCAACGCACTGTGTTGATACCGTAGGTTGTGATCCACGTCATGCTGTGCGAAGACGATTTTGCAAAATCTACCACAAAACTATAGTGCCCCCGCTCCCCCCCGCCCCGCCCCCCCCCCCCCCCCACCTCCCCTGTGCAGCGGGCTCTGAGCCCGGAGTGTGAGGCGATAGTGTAGACAAAGTGGCAGCTCAGGATGCCCCACAGAAAGACAGGCACAAATGTCACAAATTCGTTATTGACACGTCTGCACTGCTTAATACACCAGGTTAGTGGCCAGCTGGCCACCATATTCCGCCGGGCTGGTTGCCTGCGTGCCCCTCAATACTGACACAGCTACTCCACTGAGCACAGGCGGCCTCGTTACGTATGCTAACTG
The DNA here is from genome assembly GCF_023864345.2 of Schistocerca serialis cubense. NCBI lineage: Eukaryota > Metazoa > Arthropoda > Insecta > Orthoptera > Acrididae > Schistocerca > Schistocerca serialis. The sequence goes on from NC_064646.1 coordinate 361,481,556, forward strand.
CATGGTCCGTGTGCCAGAATCGTGTGTTCAATGATGCTGTATCTACCAGGGCGACACCTGGCTGTGTCACTGTGAGGGTGCCCACCATGCTGAGGTGCCCATACAATTGGTCTGTGTGCCGTGTGATCCGCTGCACCTTGAACAGAAGTTGGCTGTGCTGCTTGAGATGACATGAGATTGGCTTCTGCACTGTGGCACTAAATCCTGGAGGGTGGGGAAGGCAAAGAGGAGAGACTTAGTACTTTGCGCTGGTATCCTGCAGTGGCTTTGAAGTGGTAACTTCTACTGGAGGAAGGTCCATGTGGCGTCCTCGTCCGACACAGCCCTGTCATCGTGGCAAGGTTGCGAGATTAAGAATAATGTCATTACAAATATATCCATTACTTACAGTACACTGCCGCATATTGCTGTCAGACGTGCATCTATCAGACATCCTAAAATACCACAGTCACTATCAATGTGGAAAACTACCTTGCCTCTTGCTGCACTAGTCCGTGCAGTACCGCTGATGTGCTTGTTAAGGCAAGTTCACCTGCCTCAGAATATTTTGTTGACCTTGTTGAATTATTAAAGTGATAACATCCCACGCTTGCCTGCTGTTAGCACTGCTGCATTACAATGCTCAGGCTCACATTAATATACGCATGTACGGACTGTGTACTACACATGGAAGTAAATATGGACAAAGCAAAGTTGTACATACTGGTCCAGCTAACATCGGTAGGAATGAACAGTCAACATCAATGTCATGTGGTTCTCCCTTCTCCAGAAAGATGAGTAACATTAGATAGATGGATACAGGTAAAGACACGAGAAGTGTTAATAATTTCTGAACATATAGATGTTTATGTCACTCAGGGACTTACAAGAGTTTTTGAAGTAAAATATCACAATTTGTCCAATCAGAGAAGTGGCAGCTCACACAAACAACAACTCACAAAGAGCAACTTTTTCTGGGGGAAAAAAGGCAATGGAATATCAGAAAGAAGTACTGATGCCACAGTCCAATTTTCAGAAGATAGAATGACATTGGATATACTCAGTTTTTGCACTAGAAACTGTAATCATGAATTGCTATAAAAATGGGAAAAAACAGTGTATGGTGAAGTTTAAGTTACGCTGTAATGATATTATGTTAAACGCCCGACTTGTGACATGCCAGAGAAAACTTCCGCCTTCCAGCTACACACGCATGTACGACTGTATTCCAACTAAATCCTAAATCATTCTGCATTGTGTTCGACGGAGAAACCGTTGGAAGTATGGCCAAATCAAAATCTAATCTAACTTACCAAAACCCCAAATCTTGATCTCATACACTCTTTAGACACAAGAATAGAAACTCAGCAAGGCAGAATGTCCACGGGGCAAATGTTATAACACATTTAGCAATATCAAGAAAACCGATGTTCAAATGTGGAAACCATAAGCATTACAACCACTAGTCTTGCCGTGTTTCCGACGACAACTTCTTGACAGATCAGGTTCCTGTTGCATTGTTAACTAACGTAATCCGAGAAATGTAGACTAAGAAAACAGCAAAATTAGTATAACTTGTAAAACCGGAAATAAGGATAATGTAGCATAACGGTAAAAAATGTTTCAGCTAACTGAAATTTGAGATTAATCATATAGAATTGGGAAACAAAGAGACAGTCCATGTAAGTGCTCCCATGAACAAACAAGTTGGTAGAATGGGCATAATGTACGATTATGTAACTAGATCTACGAGATTAATGCAGAGGATAATCAAAGGTAAAGTTTGAAGAATTTTTTGAAATTGGCGATGAGTGTTGTGCAGCAGAATAATTTTATTGTACATGTTTAAATTTTTTAAGAGTTCTAACAGGTGAGCTCAGAATGGAGAAGGTTAACTCCGGGGTAATGCGCCATTCGGAGTATCGACAAGATGTACCGCCAGTGCAACAGACTACCGATTGAGACGTGAGACAGACAGAAATGCAGCCTTCGTCATGCTACATAACAAGGCATTGTGAAACAATGCTACGTGATTTCGCCGCCCGAGTGCAATTGCAAAATCAAACGTAGGAAGAAAGAACTGAGCTCAGCTAACCACAATAATTACTGAATTACCATAGCAAGGAGCACTAATGGATCTCATAAATGAGGGCAAATGTGCTCATACACCCAGAGCCACAGTATCATAGGCTCAGTCTCCGTCCATAAATACACATACAAACATACTGCTATTCTGTCCGTGTGGCTAGAACCAGAAGGAATGTCGTTCTACTGAAGGTTAGGAAAAGCACAACAAATTGATTGATTATGACTAGCCTGCTTCCACTTTACTGACTTCAACAACGATATGCAGCCAACCTGACGCACATCACAGCCACGGTCTGAAGTTGCTGCCCAGTAGGTGATTGCAGATGAAAAGACTGGTGTGCAGCCAGCTCCCCTACGCTACTGGTCATAACGGGTGATCTGCAATCAGTCATCTCCACATTGACCAGTCGGGGTGCGTCCATGCGGCCTCCTGACCGACTCGTGAGTATCGGCTGCAGTCTTGATTGATCCGTGTTGGATGTCTTCACGACAGCCTGAATCCTGGACCACAGTTGGCACTGACCATCCAAGAGCGCGAGGAGCTGGCTACGAGAATGCTGAAACGGGAGCCGCACTATATTCCAGGAAATTTGGCAGCGGTACACCCATCGTCTCTTCACTGTCACCAGCGCAGTACGTGGCCAGGGCAATGATCTTCGGGGCTACGTCACGACTCGCCAGAGAGCCATCAGCACTTCTTCGCGGTATGTTCCGCCGACCACTGATCCGATGACACAACTCTGTACACTTCTCACGATAAATAAACGCTATTGTAGATGTCGCTGTGTCTGATGAAGGATTAGCCGAAATGCATCTCATCTACGTGTTCACTGAATGCAATGGGAGAGTGGTCCAGTTCATTTTCGGAGGTGTCGTGACACAGCGATATCTACAATAGCGTTTATTTATCGTGAGAAGTGTACAGAGTTGTGTCATCGGATCAGTGGTCGGCGGAACATACCGCGAAGAAGCGCTGATGCCTCTCCGGCGAGTCGTGACGTAGCCCCGAAGACCTTTGCCCTGGCCACGTACTGCGCTGATGACAGTTGTAGGTGTCGCCACCGGCGCCAACCTTGTGTTAATGCTCTGAAAAGCTAATCATTTGCATATCACAGCATCTTCTTCCTGTCGGCTACATTTCGCATCTGTAGCACGTCATCTTCGTGGTGTAGCAAATTCACTGATGGTACCTGCTGTTGACAACAGTTCAAAATGGTTCAAATGGCTCTGAGCACTATGGGACTTAACATCTGAGATCATTAGTCCCCTAGAATTTAGAACTACTTAAACCTAACTAACCTAAGGACATCACACACATCCATGCCCGAGGCAGGATTCGAACGTACGACCGAAGCGGTAGCGCGGTTCCGGACTGAAGCGTCTAGAACCGCCTGGCCACATCCGCCGGCTGACAACAGTTAAGATCTAAGTTCCTACTGATCTTTAACCACACATGCCGTACTGAGTGGCCCTGTCTTGTATTTTCTTTTCTGGTAGTGTTAGTTGTACATTAAAAGTGAAACATATGGTTGAGCCTACATTTTAACAAATTATTTTAACAACTGCGACCTCGTATCCACCATGGATAAAATCAATGAATCAATCATAATTATACTATTATTTCGCAATCAGACACGGGAGACCACGTCAAAATATTATGTAAAAATCCGTGAACAAACTACAAAATTTTGTTGGTGAGGTTTCAGTTCACTTTGTATACATTCTGGGGGTCGAAAAAACGTAGAAACACCAAAACCACAAAATATTACCATGTCATTACAGCTGTTAACATGAGTGACATACAAGTTGCGAAACGAATCACTTAAGAAAGGCATGTCCTCCGGTCCAGATGGTATACTATTCAGGTTCTTTTCAGAGTATGCAGACACAATATCGCCTTTCTTAGTAATCATATACAACAGCTCATTTGACGAAAGCGCTGTTCCTAAAGACTGGAAAGTAGCACAGGTCACACCAATATTCAAGAAAAGAAATAGGAGTAACCCACTGAATTACAGAGCCATATCACTGACCCCAATTTGCAGTAGGATTTTGGAGCATATACTGTACTCGAACATTATGAATCACCTTGAAGAAAGATTACTTATTGATACATAACCAACACGGATTCAGAAAATATCGTTCTTGTGCAACACAGCTAACTCTTTATTCCCATGAAGTAATGAGTGCTGTCGACAAGGGATCTCAGATCTATTCCATATTCCTAGATTTCCAGAAGGCTTTCCGTTCCTCACAAGCGACTATTAATCAATTTGCGTACATATGGAGAATCGTCTCAGTTGTGTGTCTGGATTTGTGATTTCCTCTCAGAGAGGTCACAGTTCGTAGTGACAGACGGTAAATCTTCGAGTAGAACAGAAGTGATATCTGGTATTCCGCAAGGTAGTGTCATAGGCCCTCTGCTGTTCCTGATTTATGTAAATGATTTATGTGACAATCTGAGAAGCCCCCTTAGATTGTTTGCAGATGATGCTGTAATTTACCGTCTAGTAAAATCATCAGACGATCAAATCCAATTACAAAATGATCTAGAGAGAATTTCTGTATGGTGCGAAAAGTAGCAATTGGCACTAAACAAAGAAAAGTGCGAGGTCATCGACAAGGCTACTAAAAGAAATCCGATAAATTTTGGGTATACGATAAATCGCACAAATCTAAGGACTGGCAATACGACTAAATACCTAGGAATTATAATTACGAGCAACTTAAATTGGTAAGACCACATAGATAATATTGTGGGGAAGGCGAAACAAAAACTGCCCTTTGTTGGCAGAACACTTAGAAGATGCGACAAATCACTGAAGAGACAGCATACATTACACTTGTCCGTCCTCTACTGGAATACTGCTGTGTAGTATGAGATCCTTACCAGGTAGGATTGACGGAGGACATCGAAAAAGTGCAAAGAAGGGCAGCCTGTTTCGTGTTATCGCGCAATAGGTGTGAGAATGTCACTGATATGATATGCGAGTTGGGTTCAAATGGCTCTGAGCACTATGGGACTTAACATCTCAGGTCATCAGTCCCCTAGAACTTAGAACTACTTTAACCTAACTAACCTAAGGACATCACACACATCCATGCCCGAGGCAGGATTCGAACCTGCGACCGTAGCCGTCACGCGGTTCCAGACTGAAGCGCCTAGATCGATTCCCGGCGGGGTCAGGGATTTTCTCTGCCTCGTGATGACTGGGTGTTGTGTGCTGTCCTTAGGTTAGTTAGGTTTAAGTAGTTCTAAGTTCTAGGGGACTGATGACCATAGAAGTTAAGTCCCATAGTGCTCAGAGCCATTTGAACCATTTTTATGAAGCGCCTAGAACCGCTCGGCCACCTGCGGCCGGCATGCGAGTTGGAGTGGTAGTCACCGAAACAAAGGCGGTTTTCCTTGCGGCGAGATCTATTTAAGAAATTTCAATCACCAACTTTCTCTTCTGAAGGCGAAAATATTTTATCGACACCCACCTACGTAGGAAGAAATGATCATCATAATAAAATAAGAGAAATCAGAGCTCGAACGGAAAGATTTAGGTGTTCCTTTTAACCACGCGACATTCGAGAGTGGAATGGTAGAGAAGTAGTATGAAAATTGTTCGGTGAACCCTCTGCCAGACACTTAAGTGTGAATTGCAGAGTAACCATGTAGATGTAGATGTAGACACATTAATTAATGATAGAAAACATTTTGGCAAATGGTGCACTTTTTTAAGTAAGAAACGTGAGTGTGATATGAAGCCTTTATTTACAAAGACATCTAACTATTTCTATGGGTTTTCTTACATTTGACGAGTATCAAATACCATGGAGCATCTTCGCTTCGCTATTCTTTCCTGCAACTCTGAAACTCTGTTTCACTTTCCAGAAACCAAAACCAAATGGTGATAATGTGCATCGCTTCGTCGCAGTTTCATAACATCGTTATGTAATGAACCAACCGATTTTCGTTGACATCAAGACAGCTTTGATCAGATGTAATATACCCATTATTTTATAAATTGTCCCAGGAAGATAAAACGCGGTATTTCCTGAAGTGCTAAGTTTCAAAATTTACCATTTCTGTAGTTTTCCAAATAACTGTTTCTTAATGGTGTCATACCGCCAATGATAACGCAGTGAAGAATTCATTTCAGAATAGTTTTTCGTGGTCTTCCCTCGCAATTGACACAATGTGGAGAAAGGGGGGATAAAAAGCAAAGGTGGAAGCCAGCAAGTTATCAATACCAGCTGCGGTGATCGTACAGTAGTTAAATGACACAAATTCCAATAAATCAGTAAACCCATCTGCGGGTTGCTGCTTCGGCATTGCAGTGGGTGTCCTCGTCATGTTGTTTTGCTACCACAGGGAAAAGGACGCTTTGCGATGCTGGTATATTAATAGACCATAAGAATAATTCAGTAAATATATTTGTTAATAACAATATTAATAATATTATTATTGGTAGATACTTTCAGTCTTATTCCTCCTAGGCCTTGGGGCACTGGCTGTTCCATATTGTCGTTTGATCATTATCATCTCACTATGAAGATAAAATCTCGAACGAAGAGAATTGACCTGTATATAAAAGACGATGAGATGTCTTGGATTTCCCTCATTTAATTCCATGCTGCCATTGGCTGAGAGAAATAGGGAGATGGAAGGTGTTTCCCGCCATCTTTACATCCGGTGACCAGTATCGAGGTACATCATGACCTAGACCACTTGCCTAAGGTGTGCGGGAAGTTCCCCTGGGTGACCTTGATAATTCCTCAGATGGAGTGGTGAGTGGGGGGGGGGGGGGGGGGAGGAGGAGAAGAGCGGGGTGAACTTGCGTATATGTCGCTCAAGTGTGCCAACTTGGATGTGTAACATGATACTCACCTTATCTTGTCACTGATAAGAAAGGAATATGCCAAAACCCGCAGTGACAAACTACTTGTACATTATTTGTCGCCCAGGCGATATCACATACTACATTTTCGAGCTCTTTCTGAAATATGAAGCACTCAAGCTCGATCTAATGTAAAAAAAAATACAGATTTTATTTCTCCCGATACAGAAAAACAAACATTCATGAGAAAAAACTAGTAAGAAAACGACACTCTAGTACACAGTAATCTGTATTTACTTTGAACATGTCAGTTACTTCCGTCTACTGTTTTTTACAAGGTTGCTCGTACCTGATTTTATAATAATTATTGCTGAAAATATTTTTCAGAAGAGATATGAATTTCAAGTGATCACTTTCACAGTTTTGCGAAAAAAACATGTCTAAGTAAAGTGAGTTTAGCCAAGTGTCTTTTCCAGAACTGTTTAAACACTTCTTTATGATTAGTGCTGTTTAGGTACGAAGTTTTAAAGTCATCCGATATAAATGCTTCAAACAACTGGTCTCCTTTAACGACGCTTGAAATATTAAATCATATGTATACTTTGAGGCTCCTAGGCACACGTTCGGAAAATACAACATAATGTCAAAGCTTTTACCGATAACAATGGCAACAAGTTTTACATTTATCGGACTCATTTATAAATTTTCACAAACAATGCGATGCATAACCTCCAATCTGAAACAATACACTTAAGACATTCTCAGAAGTCCGCGAAAGTGCTCTAAAAGCCTAATAGATAAATGCTCAGTACATAAATATTCAGTACAGCTCAATACAGGTCTTTTTCACAGAAGTCCCCAGACAATGTGTATCTAATTTTAATGCAGTCTTTGTTTCTTTTTGCTTTCAGAGTCTGAGACCAGCGAAAGTTGGACATAGTAATATGCACCACGTATTTTTCTGTTGCGGCCAAACCTACTCTGTTGATGAGCTGTATGAAACCTAAGCAACGCCAACTGTTTGCAATCCCCAAAGGTTTGAAAACATATCGAGTAATTAGATGAGTAATTAATTTATTCTATGTAATACTGGAAAATATATTAGGTACGTTATGAAATGGATCCGCATGTTGCGAATCTGTATTGACGTCATTTGTTTCAGATAAATGAAAATTAATGTGGGACTGGCACTCGAACCCGGATTTTCCGCTTATCGCGTGTTGTCGCCTTAATCACTTCGATGACTTAAGCATGTCTTCAGAACCGAGCCAGACTTCCATATGTTATGGAGTCCACAACCCTCACGACCGCACATTTCGTGTTTCCCGAACAGGGAGCGACAAATGTTCCATTGTGATTTCAGCCCATCGAGGAACGGATATGTAATATGGTTACAGTGTGTGTTTATACAGTGTCCGTATTTTCAAATTACAATGTCCTTTAAATAAGCATGTCTGAAGGAAGTTGTAATGTGAAGATATAGACGCAGTATAAATACAGACATTACAACTGTCATTGACACTATGTTTGGAGGAACGTGTAAGTAGTGGTAAACTTTTCTAGAGCCTTAAGAACTTCACCAAATTTCTCAAATGATGAATACTAGCATCATCAACACAGGGTATGGTTCTTGCTACAGTCCTCAGAGGCGGAAGCATGTCTTAAAATCAGAATTTCACGTAGAGCTCTGCCCTGGTGAGGCACATGCTACATGACGTCATTAGAGCTGTCTGTTAGCTGTCGTAGACGCTACAGGATGTACGGAAATTCCCGTTACAAACGTCTAGGAACTGTTGTGTGGAGTGAGCACATAATATTCTGAGTAGGAATATATGGCCAGAAATGTACCGTTTCCACAATTAATGAAATATTCCGGGCTATTACGCCGTGGCCGAAGGGATTTTACTTTAAAACCCGACGTTTCATCCCCATCTGCGGAGGGCACTATCAAGGGCGATCGTAGAGAGTCACGCTGTGAATCGGACATTCAAGAAAGCTACGATTCTCCTTGAAAATATCCTCCGCAGATGGAGATGAAATGTCGGGTTTTAAAGTGAAATCCCTTCGACCAAAACATAATAGCCCGGAATATTTTATTACACTACTGGCCATTAAAATTGCTAACCACGAAGATGACGTGCCAAAGACGCGAAATTTAACCGACAGGAAGAAGATGCTGTCATATGCAAATGATTAGCTTTTCAGAGCATTCATACAAGGCTGACGCCGGTGGCGACACCTACAACGTGCTGACATGATGAAAGTCTCCAACAGATTTCTCATACACAAACAGCAGTTGACCGGCGTTGCCTGGTGAAACGTTGGTGTGATGCCTCGTGTGAGGAGGAGAAATGCGTACCATCACGTTTCCGACTTTGGTAAAGGTCGGATTGTAGCCTATCGCGATTGCAGTTTATCGTATCGCGACATTGGTGCTCGCGTTGGTCGAGATCCAGTGACTGTTAGCAGAATATGGAATCGATGGGTTCAGGAGGGTAATACGGAACGCCGTGCTGAATCCCATCGGCCTAATATCACTAGCAGTCGAGATGACAGGCATCTTGTCCGCATGGCTGTAACGGATCGTGCAGCCACGTATCGATCCCTGAGTCAACAGATGGGGACGTTTCCAAGACAACAATCATCTGTACGAACAGTTCGACGACGTTTGCAGCAGCATGGACTATCAGCTCGGAGACCATGGCTGCGGTTACCCTTGACGCTGCATCACAGACAGGAGCGCCTGCGATGGTGTACTCAACGACGAACCTGGGTGCACGAATGGCAAAACGTCATTTTTTCGGATGAATCCAGGTTCTGTTTATACCATCATGCTGGTCACATCCGTGTTTGGCGGCATCGCGGTGAACACACATTGGAAGCGTGTATTCGTCATCGCCATACTGGCGTATCACGCAGCGTGATGGTATGGGGTGCCATTGGTTACACGTCTGGGTCACCTCTTGTTCGCATTGACGGCACTTTGAATAGTGGACGTTACATTTCAGATATGTTACGACCCGTGGCTTTACCCTTCATTCGATTGCTGCGAAACCCAACATTTCAGCAGGATAATGCACGACCGCATGTTGCAGGTCCTGTACGAGTCTTTCTGGATACAGAAAATGTTCGACTGCTGCCCTGGCCAGCACATTCTCCTGTTCTCTCACCAATTAAAAACGTGTGGTCAATGGTGGCCGAGCAACAGGCTTGTCACAATACGCCAGTCACTACTCTTGATGAACTGTGGTATCGTGTTGAAGCTGCATGGGCAGCTGTACCTGTACACATCAACCAAGCTCTGTTTGACTCAATGCGCAGGCTTGGCCGTTGGTACTGCCAGATGTGGTTGTTCTGGGTTCTTATTTCTCAGGATCTACGCACCCAAATTGCGTGAAAATGTAATCACATGTCAGTTCTAGTATAATATATTTGTCCAATGAATACCCGTTTATCATCTGCATTTCTTGTTGGTGTAGCAATTTTAATGGCCAGTAGTGTAATTGTGACAATTCCGGCAGTGAATGTTTACATGGTACCGTTTACGTTCTACGATGATTTCAGTTCAGACGTTTAATTCATTCACTTACGTTTGAGAAATTGAATTAGGCGTGACGTAGCACAATTATTAGGTAACAATTCAAACGGAAACATAACGAAACATACATTTATCACTTAAGCACGTTTTTGTATTAACGCTTAAACATTGAGGAATTACTGTACACAATGTGGCGATGCGATGGCAGGGTGTGGGTATGGCGAATGCCCGGTGAACATCATCTGCCAGCGTGTTTAGTGCCAACAGTAAAATTTCGAGGCGGTGTTATTATGATGTGGTCGTGATTTTCATGGAGGAGGCTTGCCCTCCTTGTTGTTTTGCGTGTCACTATCACAGCACATGCGTACATTGATGTTTTAAGCACCTTCTTGCTTTTCACTGTTGAAGAGCAATTCGAGGATGGCGATTGCAGCTTTCAACACGATCGAGCACCTGTTGAAAATGCACGGCCTGTGGCGGAGTGGTTGCACGACAGTAACATCCCCGTAATGGACTGGCCTGCACCGAGTCATGACGTGAATCCTACAGAACACCTTTGGGATATTTTGGAAAGCCGACTTCGTGCGAAACGTCTCCGACCGACATCGATAACTCTCCTCAGTGCAGCACTCCCCGAAGAATGGGCTGCCATTCGCCAAGAAACCTTCCAGCACCTGATTGAACGTATGCCTCCGAGAGTGGAAGCTATCAGCAAGGCTAAGGGTGGACCAACACCATATTGAATTCCAGCATTACCGGTGGAGGGCACCATGAACTTGTAAGTCATTTTCAGCCAGGTGTCCGGATACATTTGATCACATAGTGTAAGTATCGACGCAGTGGTGCAAGAACCATGTGCACATTGTGGAAAATCTGCTGTATCCGTAGCGTATACCCTATGTAAGTGGTACAGATGTAATTGTTGCTTAGTAAGAATTCTCCAGACGATACTGTGACTACCACCAACTGCACGCGCAATTGTTCGAGTACTTTTTGACGGCTTCTCTTAAACGCGATGCAGTACACCTTTTTCAAATCCAGACGTGGAGTACGGATGTCCTGCCTTCTCACTGTCCTGCCTTCTCACTGTGAAGCTGTATGGCCTGGACAAAAAGTCTGTGCGATCGCGTGCTACGTTGCGGATAACGTTCCTGATACAGCAGACTAGCAGGTCTTCCCTTACCTCGAGCTTCGGCATACACAAGGAGCATATATGTGTATTCCGAAAACGTGTAACGTACCATGTTTACTGTATCGGAGACGCACAGGCATTCAATAGGTCTCCAAGGAAGGTAGACGTTCGGTGACATCAGGCCACCATCTGACGTCATCCTGTCTACCCTACTGCATACCAGGACACGAATCTCATACTTTTTTCTGTCTCTCAGCAGACGTGGACACGTTACAACTCTGAAATGAAACCTCCGTAGAACGAAAACCGTTCGTTTCAAGACACGGGTTCCTATTCAAAATATTACGGACTCACTCCCCCCGTACAAGTTCTGGAAGTTTGTAACTGGAATTTTCCGAACATCTTGTATATTCCGTGGGCTGCACTTTAACACTTACATTTATGACACTCACTGCTATAAAATTACTCGAAAATCTAAAACTGAACTGGAGTGTAACTCTTTGTCTATTTATGCGCATTGATTTACATTCTTGACCGAACATCTGTTTCTGCACCAATATCGCGACGGTCCTCTGCCGTTAGGCCTTTCTATTGGCGACAGCATTCTCTACGAACAGTCTTATGAAGCTTCCAACATTATCCCGTAGATCATTTATCTATATTTAGGACAGATACTCTTAGATCTGATTAATTAGTCCCGCTATGACGGCGTGTTGAGTTCCTTCCGCTGGCAAGCCATGAATCCAGGGGCAAATTAGGTATTGCAATCGGTAAGTTAGTATTTAGTCGGCTAAGATGCAGAACAGAACGACATCAATTGTTTCTCGGAAGTCAAGGAGCACGGCACCAACTGCTGGTCCTTGCCTGGAACGTTCTGGATATCCTGGTCGAACAGAGTTCTGCAAAATCCTTATTTGCGGAATCCATGATGATTCTTAAAGAGAGATTTTCATACTCCAGAAAGGTCACAATGCGTAAGAATTAAGCGTTTTCCAAAATTCTACAGCATATTGGTACCAACGGTATAGTACTACAATTATTTGCATCTGTCTGACGACAATGACATACTTTTTTTTGCGATACCTTTGTGCCCTTGATGATAACCTCTGTTTCTTCTATCTTTCAGAGACCCATTCCAATACAGTTTTTAAACAGCATATCATTTTACATTTACCTCAAGGGTATTTTGTCTCTATCTTCTCTGTAATAGAACTGTGATACGAAATCACATTTTTTTTTTGCTTGGTACTTCAGATCCCAGAATCTGTTCGCAGGTAACTGAATTGCCTTTTCGTAAGAAATGTCTTCTCATAAGTCCAGTCCGAATGTCAGTTGTAAAGATTTACAACTGACATTCAGGCTGAACGTCAATCACTTTACTGAGAATACCTTTGTCGCCACTGCATGCGCCTTTCTGCTCAACATTCTCGCTAGTCGTTCTACTTTCAAAGGAAAGCGCGATTGTGTTTCGAATAAAGCCGCAACCGCCTTTCATTTCCAAGTGTTAAGCGTTCCATACTGCCGTGAAGCTATTATTGCAGCACAATTTGGCAACAACGCCAGTCACCACAGTGTGAAAGTAACTGCGTGCGGTGACCACTTTGACCTAACAGAGCACTATAGTCTCCCATTTTATGTAATTATGAACCATACAGACACGTTAGGCACTACATGTTTCTTACAGCACAAGGAAGTTCAGTGTACAGCCTAAGTCTAGCCATAACTGATATGGCAAACGTAATTAATACAAAATAAACAGCCAAAGTTTTTCACCAACTATATTTGTTCCAGTCGAACACTATTATCACTATGCAAAAGTAGCAGGGGAAGTTGTCAACTGAATTGGTGTACATCTTTCATGTGATTCAAAAAGTTAAGAGCTACCTTAGACATAAAATATTAAACATGTTCGTCGTTGTGGTTGCTGGCTGTCAACAGTACCAGCTAAGGACCAGTAACTAGGAATTATTGCATATAGATATTATGAGGAGAACTTAACAGCGGTGCGCACTGTCTATCTGTAGGCAACTGGGAGTGCTGTGTCGACACGGTACACCATCAGTTTGGTGTTTAGGCAACTATTACAAACAGCCGTACAAACTCACCAGCTCTGTAGTCCCTGAAGGCATAATAGGTGTAAAAAAAAAAAAGCATAAGGCTACAGCCAGACAAGTGGTGAATGAAACGCTTTTGGCTCACAAGAGAGAAACACGTGAAGCCTTCAATGACTACTGTATCAGAATACTGTCAAATGACCTTTCACTATTATCAAATCATTTTTCACAAAACCTTAAGAAAATCTAGTCGCATGTAAAGGCTGTTAGTGGCAAAAAAGGTTAGTGTTCAGTCCCTAGCGACCGAGACAGGAGCAGGAGTAGAGGATAACAAAGCAGAACTTGAAATGCTTAACTCCGATTTCAAAGGTTCCTTTGCAGAGTAAAATCTAGGAGAATTTCCCCAATTAAATCTTCGTACCACTGAAAAGATGGGTGAAATAAGTGTTAGCGCCAATGGAGCTGCGAAAGAGCTGAAATCGTTAAAATTCAACAAAGCTCCAGGGCCCTATGGAATCCCTATCAGATTCTATACTGAATTTGCGGCAGAGTTAGCCCCTCTTGTAACTAATATCCACCATAGATCCCTCGAACAAAAACCGTGCCCAGTTCTTGGAAGAAACCACCACTCTCACCGGTATAGAAGTGAGCCACAAAACTACCGTTCTGTTCCGGCGTGCGTGGCCCCTCCCGCCGCAGGTTCGAGTCCTCCCTCGGGCATGGGTGTGTGTGTTGTTCTTAGCTTAGGTTAGTTTAAGTTAGGTTAAATAATGTGTAAGTATAGGGCCCGATGACCTCTGCAGTTTCGTCCCTTAAGAACTCACACACATTTGAACATTTTTGTTCCGGGGTAACCACAAACGTCGAAACGAAGAGGCGCCACGCAAGAGCACAGAAGACTGTGAATAAAGGGCGGTCAATGGTGCGCGGAATCGGACCGCGCTGCTCCAGCGCACCCCCTGCAGCAAGTGAATATATACGCAGCTCTTATTATCGTCGACCGCTTAAATCGGCCCGAGTCTGCAACGTATTTAGTGCTTCGCTATCTGACCGTATTGTTTTCATGTCGCCTCTCGACATTGGCAATAGTCAAGTTAAGTATTTTCAATTTGTTTTCTGGGAATAAAGCTACTAATGTTATTCGATTGAATTGTTGTATAGCGTTCCGAGAACGCTGCATCCAGTAGGCACCCTAGCAACGAATGGGGCAACATACCACACGTTCAGTATCCCGTTCAGTATCCTTGACATCGGTTTCTTGTAGAATCTTAGAACAAATTCTGAACTCAATGAGGCATCTCTAACAGAACAACCTTCTCAATGCCAACCGGCATGGATTCCGGAAACATCGATCGTGTCGAACGCAACCCGCACTTTTCGCAAATGACATACTGAGTTCTACTCAGTACAACACCTACGCTTACCATCAAACGTATGATCATATGGCGCATCAAGTGAAATTTCTGACAGGATTGAGGAATTTTTTGGTAGGGAGGACGCAGAGCTTTATCGTGGATGGAAGCCATTGTCAGATGTATATTTTTCGATTTTTGGAAGGGTTTGGGGTTTACAATATTCAATCTCGCTACAAGAACCCTGTGTTCACTAATCCCTGTATTTGTTTTGGTGGTCGCTATTAAATCAGGATTATTTGTTGTTCGAGAGTGCCGCAGGAAGTGTGTTGAGACCCTTGTTCACGTTGTATATTAATTGTGCTAAACGCATTCTCTGAGAATTATTTCAAGCAGTTGGTTTATGAACCCATGCGAATAGTAAACGGTTGTGAAAACTCGCTTGACCTCTTAACAACAAATAATCCTGAGTTAATAACGACCATCGAAACGAATACAGGGATTAGTGAACACAGGGTTGTCGTAGCGAGATTGAATATTGTAACCCCCAAATCCCCTCTAAAAATCGAAAAATATACATTTTCTAAGAAGCTGATAAATATTCACTTGACACCTTGTTGAGAGACAATCTCCACTCCTTCCACATTAACAATTTAAGGGTAGACCAGATGTGGCTTGAATTTAGAGAAATAGCATCGGCAGTAATTGAAAGATTTTTACCAAATAAATTAACAAACGACGGATCTGGTCGTCATCCGTGCACAAAACGGGTCAAAACACTGTTGCAGAAACAATGAAAAAATATGCCAAATTTAAACGGAAGCAAAATCTCAAAGGTTGGCGACTTTTATAGAGGCTCGAAATTTCGCGCAGATTTCAATGCGAGATGCTTATAATAGTCTCCACAATGAAACTTTGCCTCGAAACCTGGCAGAAAATCTAAAGAGACTCTGGTCGTATGTGAAGTATGCTAGCGACAAGACACAATCAATACCATCTCTGCGCGATAGCAAAGGAAATACTATCGACGACAGTCCTGCCAAAGGAGAGTTACTAAAACACAGCCTTCCGAAATTCCTTCACCAAAGAAGACAAAGTAAATGTTCCAGAATTCGAGTCAACAACAGCTGCCAACATGAGTAACTTAGTAGATATCCTCGGTGTAGTGAAGGAACTTAAATCACTTAACAAAAGCAAGTCTTCCGGTCCAGACGGTACACCAGTTAGGTTCCTTTCAAAGTATGCTGACACAATAGTTCCTTACTTAACAATCGTATACAACCGTTCGCTCTACAAAAGATCAGTTTAGTCCCTTAGGAATTCACACACATTTGAACATTCTACAAAAGATCCATCCCCTTAAGACTGGAAAGTTGCACAGGTCACACCAATATTCAAGAAAGGTAGTAGGAGTAATCCATTAAATTACAAGCCCATGTCATTAATGTCGATATGCAGCAGGATTTTGGAACATATATCGCGTTCGAACATTATTAATTACCCCTAAGAAAACGACATCGTTCTTGTGAAACACATCTAGCTCTTTACTCACAGGAAGTACTGAGTGCTGTTGACAAGGAATTTCAGTTTGATTCCGGATTTCTTGTTTTTCAGAAGGCTTTTGACCCTTTACGACACAAGCGGCTTGTAGTGAAATTGCCTGCTTATGGAATATCGTCTCAGTTATGTGACTGGATTCGTGATTTCTGACAGAGAGGTCTCAGTTCGTAGTAATTGACGGAAAGTCATCGAGTAAAACAGAAGTAGTGTTATAGCCCATTCGCTGTTCCTTATCTATATAAACGATTTAGGAGACAATCTGAGCAGCCGTCTTAGGTTTTTGCATACAATGCTGTCGTTTATTGACTAGTAAAGTGGGCATAAGATAAAAACAGATTGCAAAACAATTTAGAAAAAGTATATGTATGGTGCAAAAATCAGCAATTGACCCTAAATAACGAAAAGTGTGCGGTCATCCACATGAATGCTAAAAGGAATCCGCTAAATTTTTTATACGATAAATCAATCAAATCTAAAGGCCGTAAAATGAGCTAAATACCTAGGAATTACAATTACGAACAACTTAAATTGGAAGGAACGCACAGAAAATGTTGTGAGGAAGGCTAACCAGAGACTGTGTTTTATTGGCAGAACACTTAGAAAATGTAACATACCTACTAAAGAGACTGTCAACACTACGCTTGTCCGTCCTCGTTTAGAATTCTGCTGCGTGGGGTGGTATCCTTACCAGAGAGGACTGACGGAATATATCGAGTAAGTTCAAAGAAGAATGGTTTGTATTATCGCGAAATAGGTGAGAGAGTGCCACTGAAATGATACAAGCTTTGGGATGGACATAGTTAAAACAAAGGTATTTTTCGTTGCGGCGGAATCTTCTCGTCATATTTCAATCACAACTTTCTCCTCTGATTGCGAAAATATTTTGTTGACGCCCACCTATATCGGGAGAAACGATCACCACAATAAAATGAGGGAAATCAGAGATCGCATGGAAAGATATAGGTGTTCGTTTTCTCCGCGCGCTCTACGAGATTGGAATAATAGAGAATTATTGTGAATGTGGTTCGATGAACCCTCTGCCAGACACTTAAATGTAATTTGCAGAGTATCCATGTAGATGTAGATTGACCTTGTAGACAATATTAACAGTAACCTCAGGCTTTTTACAGATGACACAGTTATCTATAATGAAGTATTGTCTGAAAGAAACGCTCTCAATATTCAATCAGTTCTTGATAAGGTTTCAAAGTGCTACAAAGACTGGCAACTTGCTTTACATGTTCAAAAATATAAAATTGTTCATTTCACAAAACGAAAACACATAGTATCCTATAACTATAATATCAATGAGTCACTGTTGGAATCGGCCAGCTCATACACATACCTGGATATAACATTCTGTAGTGATATGAAATGGCATGATCAGTCGTGGACCCACACCAAATCGGACTAACAAGGGATATTGAATATATATAGAGCTGGGTAGCACGAATGGTTACAGGTTTGTTTGATCCGTGTGTGTGTGTGTGGGGGGGGGGGGGGGGGGGTCACAGAGATACTGAAGAAACTGAACTGGCAGACTCTTGAAGATAATCGTACGCTATCTCGAGAATGTCCACTAACAAAATTTTACAAATCGGCCTTAACTGATGACTAGGAATATACTACTACCTCCTACTTATCGCTCAAGCAGGGATCGTGAGGATAAGATCAGAAAAATTAGTGCACGCATATAGAGATTCAATCAATCGTACTTCCCGCACTCCATACGTGGATGCAACGGGAAGAAACCCTAAGAACTGGTACAATGGAACGTACCCACTGCCATGCACTTTACGGTGGTTTGCAGAGTATAGATCTAGATGTAGACGGTCGTGGGTAGGGGAACACCTGAAGTGGAAGCTGGACCAATGGCATCAAGTACTCAACGACGATTTTAGGATTTTTTTATGCAGATGATGATCGTAGAAGAGCTGGAGGCCACAAAGCACCAATGCCCGGTGGAACACGTCGGCTTTCTCGCAAACGTCTGTCAAGTCGCGTTCTCGTACCCATGCGTAAGTCAGTTGATCTCAATGACGGTCCGGCAGTGCATCTTTGAAAGGGAATCGGCAGACAACTCTTACGGGCGCGTGAAAGCTTTGATCGGCACCTGCCACTCAGAGCGCAGAGCACGTATATTTCGATTTGGACATATCGCGGAGCTACGCATAAAGCACTCTTGTTCATGACACTACTTCGAATGGACGTGATTAAGACAATTATCCTGTGATTTCGAGATGGGCGCATTCGACCTACAAACGTCACGATGCGATGATGTCGTAGCAAGCTACTTGTGTTATGGATGCAATTACATCGTTGGTATTTATGTGTGTTTTAAGGTTTTACAGAATTGTGTCCCTTTCGTGTTGCATCTTGCACTCGAACTTGCCCTAGGAAAAATTATGATTTTGTTCTCGCTTTTAACCTCATCACAATAAATGGTGATCTATACTTGTTTCTAATATAACCATCCATGAATTCAAGCACATACAACTGTTTGTCTCACTCATAAGAGGGTGTTTCAGAGGCTTGTGACATTATTTTGAATTTTTTTTTTTTCGTGGTGAGATGTCCGATGGGCATGTCAAGCGGTTTGATCTCATACTTTTGCATTTATCCATGACTGATACCCCTTAGTATGTTCTTTTCTAAACGTTCCTATAAATGATTCATTCATTTTCAGAGTTCTGTATATTCGCAACTGTTACATATACAAGTGTGACTGATGCGTGAATATAACCGTAGCTCAGCAGATAGCATTATGAGTTCAATGTCCTCACAAAATGGCGACAAATCGAGCAAAGAGTTTTGTATGTTGGAATGTACCAGATGATTGTCTCTTACAACAGGCAGCGTGCATTCAGAAGAAAACGACTTGTCAACAGAGCATTGTGCGTTGGCATGAACAATTTAGGGACACGCGGTCTCTGTAATCAGAAAAGTACAGGTCGAAAAATTGTGTCAGATGCACCCGAGGAGAGGGTTACGGAAAGTTCTGCACAGAGTCAAAAAAATCAGCTGTCCGTGCAAGCCACGAATTTGGAATACCGCAGCAAACAGTGTGGAAGATTTTGTGATAGCAGTTACATTTCTAACCTTACTGTCTTCAGCTTGCGCAATAATTAAGACCGTAAGATTATCGCCGGCGGCTTCAATTTTGTCTCACAATACATGGACCACTTGAGAATGAATACTTCGCCTTTAAGCTGATACACCTTAAAACAATAAAACGAAGGACGCACCAAGAAGGAATTATCTGAATGGTACGGAAATCGGCGGTAGACGTGATGTAGATGTACAGACAAACAAATGATTACAATTGCAGAAAAATTGGATGATTTATTCAAGAGAATGAGCTTCACAAGCTGTCCTCTTCTGGCTCCTATGTAAGTAGTTAATCGGCTTGCTACTGACTGATAGAGTAATTGGATATCTTCCGGAGGTATATCGTGTCCATTTATGTCCAATTAGTACGTTAGATCGTCAGAATCCGGAACTGGTGGGAGGATCCAGCACACAGTCCTCCAAATACTCTCAACTGGGAGAGATCTCACCACCTTGCTGGCCTAGGTGGGGTTTGGCAAATAGTAGAAACTGTCACCGTGTGCGAGAGGGCATTCTCTTGCTGATTTGTAAGCCCAGAATGACGAGGCGTAGAATATTGTCGACGTACCGCTGTACTGTAAAGAGGCCGCGAATGACAACAAGAGGGGTCAACTTCTGCATTGCTGGATTGGGCGTAGTGGTAAAGATGACATGGCTCAGTCCTGTTGGCCCCTCCAGGACGCGTGACATATCGCTTTGTGGTTTTTTTATTTTGAGATATACTAAGGAACGTACTTACGTACCGCCACCACCACGAACACTGGAAAAGCTCAGAGAACGCATGAATGCTGCTGTCATGACCATTTACAGGATGTTACTACACAAGATATGGAACGAGCTTGGCTGTCTCTTGGACGTGTGTCATGTGACCAGAGGGACGTTCATAGAACACTTGTAGAGTGCAAATTAGAAACTGGGTGAGTTTACGGTTCTGTTCATGCATTAACCATATTTCTAAATGTAATACTGTTCTTTGGAAAATATAGAGCTTTGAAAACAAATGCATCATTTATGTTTGCCCTGTACTACATTTTTCAAGTATTAGCTCTTCGCGAATTTATTATCTTGCATCTCATCCTTTGTTCACGATTTCCGCCGCTTTTTCCAAAACCTCTTCATGTTCACTCATTCTTTACAGTTAATTCAGAGGTGACGGAGCAGAGGTCCACAGCTCTTGCAATTGCCTTCCGTTATTATTCTGCAGCATCAAAGTCAAGATTACATTATGCAGTACTTCGAGACAAGCGGCTTCAGAGACGGAATCGTCGGGACGTATTTCTTCAACGACTACACCAGATTCACATATTTTTAACCAGTATACGTCAGAAAGTATAGGTCAGAAACGACAAAGATTTTGTCCTGCGTAAGTTGAGTCTACAAGCTACAACTTATACATTTTGAATCAGTATAATACGATGTCTACACTTAATACTCTCTTTTCAATTTAAGCTGCGTTGCTTCTCAGTAACCGCCTCCCTGCCCCTATTTTTTCGTTGTGCTTTGCGAAAGATTTGCCATTTCCGAAACCTCACCATAACAAATAGCTTATTAATTGGTCACATTCACCGCCTGGGGATATACTTAAGGGCAGAAACCAGAGTCACAATCTCACATGAACTCAGTTTCAAAAGTAGTGGCAGGCTTTCAACTTGTCAGGCATGGAGTTCCACGGTCTGTCGTACTTTGCACTGATCATTTGCGTGACAGTAGTACGCGGCCAGTAATGATAACACTTTAGACACTATGTTTTTCATTTGTCGTCATTCCACTGACGTACCGTGTGTGTCTTAATTTGGGAAATGCAGCCGCGCTTAAGTCGTCTGCTATCGGCAACAACTTATTGATGACAGAAGTCGCCTCGAATATATAGAAACATAACCTATGAAGGGGTTAAAGTGAATCAAGGCACTCGTTAATTCACGCTGGGGAAAGCAACCAGTAACTATCTACTCCATAAATATCTTCCCCCACAATGTAGATACGTCCGTACACTTGTACGTCTGCTCACAGCACGTCAACCAAATACTGAACTTAGGAGGAGCACCGCCCTCAACGTCTCGAAGCATAGATTTTTCCCTGAACTTGTAACCTCTAACTAGCTCCTCCTCCGCCCTTCTCTGGCCATCTCCTGTTCGTGTCTATTTCGTCCTCCCCCTCTGTCTACTCCCACCCTTCTCTTCATCCATATCCTCCTCCGTCTACCTCCATCCATTTCCTCCTCCCCCCACCGCCAGTCATCTGCTCCTCTCCCTCTCTCTGTCCATCTCGACCTCTCACCTCTCTTCCCACCCCCTCATCATCCCTCTCTATAACGGTATCCTTGTTCTCGCAGCACTCAATCCACCTCATCCTCCCGCTTCTATACATCCCCACCTTCCACCTATCTCACCTCACCCCAACACACGCTCTCATATAGCTCCTTAAACGCATTCCACTACAACCCATCTAGAAACTTCCTGGCAGATTAAAACTGTGTGCCGAACCGAGACTCGAACTCGGGACCTTTGCCTTTCGCGGGCAAGTGCTCTACCAACTGAGCTACCCAAGCACGACTCACGCCCCGTCCTCACAGCTTTACTTCTGTCAGTACCTCGTCTCACACCTTCCAAACTTTACAGAAGCTCTCCTGCGAACCCTGCAGAACTAGCACTCCTGAACTTCCTCCTCCCAGTTGGTAGAGCACTTGCCCGCGAAAAGCAAAGGTCCAGAGTTCGAGTCTCGGTCCGGCACAGAGTTTTAATCTGCCAGTAAGTTTCATATCAGTGCCCACTGCGCTGCAGAGTGAAAATCTCATTCTGGAAACATTCCCCAGGCTGTGGCTAAGCCATGTCTCCGCAATATCCTTTATTTCAGGAGTGCTAGTTCTGCAGGGTTCGCAGGAGAGCTTCTGTAAAGTTTGGAAGATAGGAGACGAGGTACTGGCAGAAGTAAAGCTGTGAGGATGGGGCGTGAGTCGTGCTTGGGTAGCTCAGTTGGTAGAGCACTTGCCCGTGAAAGGCAAAGGTCCTGAGTTCGAGTCTCGGTCCGGCACACAGTTTTAATCTGTCAGGAAGTTTCATATCAGCGCCCACTGCGCTGCACAGTGAATATCTCATTCTGGAACCCATCTAGAGGTCAGAGACTAACAACCTTTCTCATACACACAAACACACACACACATACACTGAAGCAACAAAGAAACTGCTATAGGGATACGCATTCAGATACAGAGATACGTAAACAGACAGACTAGGGCGCTGCGGTCGGCAACGTCTACATAAGACAAGTTTCTGGCGCAGTTATTAGATCGGTTACTGCTGCTACAATGACAGGTTATCAAGATTTAAATGAGTTTGAACAAGGTGTTATAGTCGGCGCACTAGCAGTGGGACGCAGCATCTCCGAGGTGGTGATTTTCCCATATGACTATTTCACGAGAGTACCATGAATATCAGGAATCCGATGAAACATCAAATCACCGATATTACTGTGGCCGAAAGAAGATCCTGCAAGAACAGGACCAACGACGACTGAAGAGAATGGTTCAATGTGACAGAAGTGCAACCCTTCCGCAAATTGCTGCAGATTTCAGTGCTGGGCCATCAACAAGTGTCAGCTTGCGAACCATTCAACGAAACATCGATATGGGCTTTTGGAACCGAAGGCATACTCGTGTATCCTATGTGACTGCACGACACAAAGCTTTATGCCTCGGCTGCACCCGACAACACCGACTTGAACTGCTGATGACTTGAAACATGTTGCCTGGTCGGACGAGTCTCATTTCAAATTGTATCGTGCGGATGGACGTGTACGGGTACAGGTACAACCTCATGAATCGATGGACCCTGTATGTCAGCAGGGGACTGTTCAAGCTGGTGGAGGCTCTGTAATGGTGTGGGCCATGTGCGGTTGGAGTGATATGAGAGCCCTGATGCGTCTAGATAGGATTCTGACAGGTGACACGTACGTTAGGATCCTGTCTGATCACCTGCATTCATTCATGCCCATTGTGCATTCCGACGGACTTGGGCCATTCCAGCAGGACAAGTGTATACCACATACCAGATTTGCCACAGAGCGGCTCCAGGAACACTCTTCGGAGATTAAACTTTTCCACTGGCCACTAAACTCCCCTCACACTAATATTACTAAGCATATCTGGGATGCCTAAACTTGCTTTTCAGAAGAGATGTTCATTCTCACGTACTCTTTCGGGCTTATGGACAGCCCTGCAAGATTCATGGTGTCAGTTTCCTCCAGTACTACTTAAGACATTAATCGAGTCCTTGCCACGCCATTTTGCGACACTTCTGTGTGCTCACGGGGCCCCTACGCGATATTAGGCAGCTGCACCAGTTTCTTTGGCTCTTTAATACATAAATCTATATGCATTAGCCTCTCAGAAGACCATTTCCTTTTTGAAATCGGGGGGACGTGGTGGGCGGGGGGTGGGGGGTGGGGGAGGTGGGCCACGCCACAAAGTTGGGAATGGTCTACAGGGGAGTGAAGTACAGTGCATACTTCAAGTGCCGCCGCGCGGGATTAGCCCAGCGGTCAAAGGCGCTGCGGTCATGGACTGTGCGGCTGGTCCCGGCAGAGGTTCGAATACTCCCTCAGGCATGGGGGTGTGTATATGTCCTTAGGATAATTTAGGTTAAGGAGTGTGTGAGCTTAGGGACTGATGACCTTAGCAGTTAAGTCTCATAAGATTTCACACACATTTGAACATTTGTACTTCAAGTGCCCTGTTCCAGTATGGTATCTGTTAAGGCCCTGTACGAACTCCGAAAAGTGGTGGCTAAGGGGGCTCTGGTGAAGTTGCGATAGCCCTAGCTAGCCGAAAGTGTGTCAACAACCAGCTTTCAACAAGGGAACTAGCCTCAGAAATCATGGATACAAAAGACAACGACCCAGAAAGACAGATGGACTACAAATTGGAACTTTGAATATTGGAACACTGGCAGGAGAGGCAGTGGAAATAGTGGATCTAATGGAAACGAGTAAGCTAGATTTTTTAGGCATCCCCTATTTTTAAGAAAGGGTGTTGAAAATATTGCAGATACTATAGGTGAGTCACACTGATACCACACTGTGCCAAGACGTGTGAAAAGATCTTGGAGGGCAGAATCTGAAAAATGGTCGAGAACAAATTGAGAGAGGAACAGCATAATTTCAGACCCGCAAGGGCAACTGTTGACCTCATATTTGCAGTGATGCAGTTCCAAGAACACCTCTATGAAGTTAGGGAAGCCACATGATGGCCTTTCTCAATATAGAAAAGACATATGATAGTGTCTATAGAAGAAAGGTCTGAGAGGCACTAGAAAATAAGGGAGTGAAAAAAGGGGCAACAAGTAGAGTGGAGGAAACCTGCTGTGGAATTTTAACTTGCGGGAAAGTGGGAAATGAAAACGAATGGTATGAAACAGGGCAGTGCATTGTAATCCCTCATCTTCATTGTGGTCTTGGATGAGATAATGTATATGGTGGCAGGAAAAACTGGAGAAAATCAGATGAAAGCCGTGGTGTTCACAGAGAACTTGATGATCTAGGGATACAGGCAGGAGGATATTCAGGGACAGCTGGACTCTTGGGAAGAAACTGTAAGTCAGCATGGAATGAAATTTTAATGCAAACAAATACGAGGCCCTCGTTACAACTAGAAATAAAGCTAGACCAAATACTGAAATAAGGACTAGAGGTGAAAAATTGAAGAAGGTGAAAAGTGTCACAGATATAGGAAGTTTTAAGAAATGAGAAAGAGATCAGTGAGTGTGGCAGAGAGGCAGGAGCATTCGTGCAAGGTGGTAGGAGTCTGGTTCAGAAGGAAGACATCCCACAAAAAAGTAATGTATAGAAGTCGCTATATCCCAGTACTAACCCATGCATCTGAAACATGGGTAATGAAAACAAGAGATGTAAGCAGATTATAGGCATGTGAAATGACGTTCATCAGAAGTATGATAGCAACAAAAAAGAGACACAGGATGATGAATGAAAATTATACAGAGTGGTCAGAAAATGTGTGAAATGCTTGTAGGGATGTTACAGGGCAGGTTGTACCAAGACATAAATATTATGAAAAAAATTCGATACGTTGCTCCGTTTCCGAGTTATTTAGACTAGAATTTAGTGAATCGGGGTGTCGTGCGCTCGCACTCAGGCGGCCTGCGAGGGGCGGTGTTGCCCAACGAGTGCTTTGACTCGTTAGCTGAAACATGAATTTACGCGCGCGACGATCTGATCGTCTAACTTCAATGCTAAATAACCCGGAAACGGCGCAACGTATCGAATTTTTTTTCTTATCATTTATGTCTCAGTACAACTTTCCCTACAACATCACTACAAGCGTTTCAGATATTTTCTGACCACCCTGTATGAGAAAGAGGCAATCTTGCAGGTCAGGATGGAAACATTGTTGTGCCGTAACGAGCCTGCTACGCCACACTGGGAAGGTAGCCGAAAGAAAGGCACGCGTACACACACGCCGACTGGCGTGAATTCTGGAACAGGATAGTATTGAATGGTAGCAAGAAAAGTACGTAGCTGCTTTATACTTAACTTTTAATCTTGGTTTGTTTACAACGTTCTTCGGGAGACATTTATACGATAACTCTCAAACTAGGTAAGGCTAATGGCGCCTTGCTAGGTCGTAGCCATGGACTCAGCAGAAGGCTATTCTAACTGTCTCTCGGCAAATGAGAGGAAGGCTTCGTCCGTATTGTCGCTAGCAATGTCGTCCGTACAACTGGGGCGAGTGCTATATCGTATCTCGAGACCTGCCTTGTGGTGGCGCTAGGTCTGCGATCACACAGTGGCGACACGCGGGTCCGACATGTACTAAATGGACCGCGGCCGATTTAAGCTACCACCTAGCAAGTGTGGTGTCTGGCGGTGACACCACAAACATGAAGGCTAACATGGTATGAGCACTTAAAGAGAATGAAAAACAAGAGGATTCCCAAGAAGATTCATGAAATGAAGGTGCAAAGGAAATGACCAAGAGGAGAACCAAGTGACATATGGCTGGAAGGTATGTAGCAGTGGGCAGTGCACTGCGAGAATAAAGAGGCAAGGGCTGGACCAGAGTGAACACAGAAAGAAGGTTGGAAAACAGGACTGGATGGCGATGCTCATGTTCCAAACAGACTCAGCATGGGGCTGGAAACTTTCAAGATGACAATGATGACTAGCCTTTTCCCCATGGTTTCATTCGCACACGAGTTCGACACTTATATTGATTATTTCGTCCTCCCCACTGTCTCTCTCTTTTCATACCCTCCTTGTACCCTCCACTTCTCTTTCTACCCACATCCTCCTTCCAGTCACTCTTTTCCATCTCTCCCTCCTCCTCTTCCTTTTCCATCTACCCACCAACCTTCCACATCTTCCACCTGCCTCATGTATCTCCCACTCCTCCTCTCTCTCTGTCCATTTCCTCCTCCCCCTCACTCTATCCATCTCCTCCTCTATCCATCTCAACCTGTACCCTGCCATGTTCATGAACAACTGTAGAGCCTGCAATACAGTTCAAGAAAGCAGAGCGATACTACTCCCACAACTTGCCCATCATGCACGGCAGGCTACACATCAGGGACTTGAAGATCGTTTATTTGCCCCTGACGTCCAGGCCGCCATGCAAAGCAGGTCGATAAAGCAGACCGATACTATTCCAAAACAGCATACCTGTCATGAAGGGCATCCTACAAGTCATCCCCCAGAAAAATGTTCCTTACCTGCCCTGCAAAGCAAGCTGATTTGGTAGTCTGATACTGTTTCCACACAACGTTCCTGTCTCACAGGGTAGCCCAAGCACCATGGGCCAGAAGAAAACACGTTTTTAGTCGTATCTCCGCTTCTATTGGAGCTGGGAGGTTATATGCCCCACAATGCTGATCCACCTCTTTCTTTGACCTTAAACAAATATGATTACATAAAGGATGTAATTTGTAATATTTCATAGTACTTTAAGGGTTATTCGAAAGCATCTGAACACTGTTTTATTTTATTTTTTTTTTGCGCCATCTGTATCAAAATAATTACATAAATCAGCAAAGTTTAAAGAAGCCTAAATTAATTACTTTTCACATTTAAATTGCTGACACAAGTCACAAGGCAGGCAGGCATGTGTAATCAAGACTCAATTCGCTGACTAGTTATTTTGCTTGTTCTGACAAGTCTCACTTCCAGTCAGTATAATATGTCACTCATGCCACATTCCAAAACACACACGCAAACTGCATCTTAAAGTGCACTTGTCGATGAGAGTATACAATGTTGTTAAAATGTCAAAAACGCATCTGATATCAAAGTCAGTCAAACATAGCAGTGACGCCATCAAGTAAATTTTTTTCCATCTACGCTTCTCAAGAATCACAGTTTCTTTGCATGTCTATTAATTCTGCAAAAATACGACTGCAACGCAGATAGAGCAATGTTTAGGTCAAATTGCTTCGAAAACATGATTGGAAATCGTGAAGTAAGAACCCAATGCTATTTTCATGCCTAAACACATGTGGCCTGCTAAACAGGCATGTTAACTTCTTATGGAATATGTGAACACTAGTTAAAACCAGTGTTTGCTTGTGCTCTGTAATTAACGAATTAGTAATTTGTAGTTGTCAAATACGAGTTTTACTTGAAATGTAATTCCGCAATACACCAAAAAAGAAATGCAATCTACTGCTGCTTTCGTTCCCTGTTGCTTGTCATCACCAACAGACTTTGAAACCAGATTTTAAACTAGAAGAGTATTCCAGGGCAGTTGCGGACTCAGATCATAATTTATCATAATCTGCATTTATGAAATGCATATTAAAACTCAAGAAATTGTAAAAAGCCATGAATACAAGGAGATAGCACCAGGATAAATTTGAAGAACCAGACGCTGTTGAGAGTTTAAAAAATAACATAGGCAACGATAACTGACTCAGGGGAAAGGGATACAACAGAAGATAAATGAGTTGCCTTGAGAGCTAAAATAGTGAAGGCAGCAGATCACAAAGGCTTAAAGCCAAGGACTAGAACAAGTCCTTGAATAACACTGGTGATTATGAATTTAATTTACGAAAGAAGAAATATAAAAATGCAGCAAAAGCAGGAGGCGAAAGTGAATTCAAACATCCACAAAATTAAATTGGTAGCATGGCTATGCCAGAATAGCTAGAGCACAAATGCAAGAATCTTGAAGTGCGTATAATTAGGGGAAACATAGAAACCGCCTACAGGGATTTACAGACAGCTTCGGAAAAAAAAGATAAGCAAATGTATTAATATCAGTGGGTCAGATGGCAAGTCAGTACTAAGAAAAGAAGGGGAAGTTGAAGGTGGAAGAAATATACAGAGGGGTTGTACAAGGGAAATGAACTTGAAGACAATGTTATAGAAAGGGAAGAGGAAGTAGATGAAGATGAGATGAGAGATATGATACTGTGAGGAGAATTTGACAGCATTGAAAGACCTAAGACAAAACAGTCTCTTGGGTATGTGACATTCCCTCAGAATTATTCATATCTTTGGGAGAGGCAGCCATGCAAAAACTCTTCAACTTGGTGTGCGAGATATGTGAGACAGGCGTTATACTCTCAGGCTTCTAGAAGAACACAGTAATTCAAATTCCAAAGAAAGAAGGTACTGACATGTGTGAATACTACCGAACCATCAGTTTAATACGTCATCGTTGCAAAATACTAACGTGAATTCTCCACAGAAGAACGGAAAACTGGTGGAACCTGACCTCGGGGAAGATCAGATTTTCTACCAGAGAAATGTATGAATACGGGAGGAAATACCTCACAGCTTATCTTAGAAGATGGTTAAAGTAAGGTAAAACTTCATTTATAGCATTTGCATGTATAGAGAAAGCTTTTAACAATGTTCAGTGGATTACACTGTTTGGGATTCTGAATGTAGCCAGGAAAAAAATAAGAGAGCATAAGGTTATTTACGGCTTGTACAGAAACGAAACTGCAGTTATAAGACTAGAAGAACGTGTAAGGGAAGTAATAGTGCAGCAGGGAGAAGATAGGATTGAAACCTATCTCGGATGTTTCTCAGTCTGTATATTGAGCATGCAGTAAAGTAAACCGAAGAACGTTTGACAAGAAAGTAAAGTTCAGGCAGAAGAAATAAAAACTTTAAGGTTTGCCGATGGTGATGTAATTTCTCAGAGATGGCAAAGGACTTGGAAGAGCAATTGAAGAGAGAGGATAATGTCTTGAAAACAGATTATGATGAGCATCAGAAGTGAAAAGGGGTAATGGAATGTAGTCGAATTAAATTTGGTGATATTGAGAGAATTAGATTAGGCAACAAGACATTTAAAGTATCAGATACGTTTAACTACTTGGGTAGCGAAATAACTGATGGTGGCCGAATTAAAGAAGTTATTACATCCAGACTGGCTACAGGAAGAAAATCGTTCTGAAAAGGGAAGTTTCTTTTACATCTAATACAAATTTAAGTGTGTATGAAGATAGTAACTATTCTCGAAAGAATAGATACCATTGATGACAGTGCAGCTTCTCTAGAATAAATGATAGTTTATTGAAACCCTCAGCTGCCGACAGGTGTTGTCGATATACCTCGATGGGGACAGCTGGAAATGTGTGCCCCGACGGTGACTCGAACCCGGGGTCTCCTGCTTACATGGCAGACGCTCCATCCATCTGAGCCACCGGGGACACACATGAATAGCGCGACTGCAGAGAATTATCCCTTGCTCGCTTCCCGTGAGACCCACATTCCCAACTGTCCACAATGTACATACGTAATGTTCTTAACAGATATTTGCCCATCCACTCATTACTTGCGCCAACTAATGTGACGATTCCCGTAATAGTTCAGGCAACCTTTGCGCATTCACACAGACGAAGGTCAATGGCCAGGTAGCTCAAATGGTTCAAATGGCTCTGAACACTATGGGACTTAACTTCTGAGGTCATCAGTCCCCTGGCCGGGTAGCCTTTAACTATATATGAAGAGAGTAACTGTTCTCGAAAGAATAGATACCCGGGTTCGAGTCCCGGTCGGGGCACACATTTTCAGCTGTCCTCATCAAGGTATATCAAGAACACCAGTCGGCAGCTGAGGGTTTCAATTAATTATCATTTACAAATTTAAGTGTTAGGAAGTATTTTCTAAAAGCATTTGTGTGAAATGTAGGCTTTCATGGAAGTGAAACCTGGGCAATAAGCAGTTCAGACAAAAAGAGAGTAGACACCCTTGAAATATTGAGCTACAGAAGAATGCTCAAGATTAGGTGGGTAGAACGTATGTCTAATGAGGATATTCTGGTTCGAACTAACGGTAAATAAAATGCATGGCCTAAGTTGATCAAAAGAAGGCTTCGGTTGATAGGACACTTATCAGGCATCAAGGAATGGTCAATTTCGCACTGGAGAGAAGTGCGGAGGGTACAAATAGTAGGGGCAGAGAAAGAGATGAATTAAGTAAGCAGGTTCAGACGAATGTAAAAGGCAGTAGTCATAGAATCAGGATAGATTAGGCGTGTAGGATTACATGAAACACGTGTTCGGACTGAAGTGCACAACAACAATAACTACAATAGCAACAACGCGTCTTGCAGTACCTTTGGTGTCCCAGTTGAGACTGACATCTCTAGGGTCGTAGGGGTCTTTTAATAGATGAATGGGTTTCTGTGACCTAGGGTACTCAGTCATATTGTTCCCGGTCCAACCTGGCGTCCAGCTGCTGTCGTCGGGATGCGAGCCGGTGGATTCCAAGCAGCGCAGCGCGGCTCCGGTCCGTGGCATTTGGAAGGTGCCCCGTCACGCTGCTGCCGACCTTGGCACGACATCCAACAGCTACACCCGCACCCACCACCGCCCCACTGGATGACCCACTGACAATACTCAGCATCAGCCGCTTAGACGCTGTTGTCACTGACAGGAGGACTACACTGTTTTTAGAATAAGCCCGAGCAACATGTGCCGCTGCTTAAAAAAACATGTCTTCATTAGCGTAGAAACTTCTCGGTGAGCTTACGAAAGTGAGATTCAATCACAGTTGAAAGCTTGCTTGTTAGGAATCGGTATCAGAATCCGCAAGGGCAATTAACACTGGAATTCATACAAATCTAACAATCGTTCTTCAAAATATTCAGCCCTTAAAACGTAAAATACAGCTATTTGAAATTGAACTTCAGACTTTGAACTGAACTATGACTTGTACTGCTGAACACTGGTGTTGAGAGATAGAAACTAAACATACGAGTGTCTTTTCAAAAGTCCTATACAATGCGCATGCGCACTGTTACAGTGGCGTGATCAAGTTGCAACTCATGTCAGCTGTGAGCGAGACTTTAGGCGTGACGGTCGTAAAGGTCCAAATCTCAAACATGGCTGCGAAACAGCAATTGTGTAAATCCTAAGAGGTTGAAAAAAATCAGCCAACCAGTTGCATCAGCCCTTGACCAAGTAAATGGACGTTAATCTTAAAATTTTAAAAACAGGGCCCACTCCTTTTGAAGAAGATATTTTTATAAATATCCAAACCTACGTGAAGGGCTAATAAACCTTTGTTTTGCACCTGGTTGGCTGATTTTTTTCTACCTCTTCAAGTCATATATGTGTTTGCTGGTTCGCGTGGCTGTATCGTGAGTAATTCAGTTTTAAAATGGAAGCTGAAACCGTGGCAGATCAAATTACACGTTTCCGTGAAGGTCGAGTAAGTGCTGAGGACAACCCAAGAAGTGGAAGTCGTCAACTGCAACCGACTACACCTCTCAACTTATTGTTAGTGATATTTTGACTGAAGATCGACCAGAAACATATGAGGAAATTGCATACGACGCCAGAATGTCGCTTTAGTTAACAGAACCACAAATGAAAAGTGAAAGATGAGAAAAGTTGTTGCCAAATGGATTCCGCATGATCTGTGTGAAAAGCAGCAAGCAGGTCGCCAAAGAATCGCAGAAGAATTGCTGCAACGTTATCGAACAGAAGGAGAGTTTCTAAAAAGGACTGCTGCATTTGATGGAAGCTGGACACATGATTTTGAGCTAGAACTGAAGTCTCGATAGTCACTACAGAAAAGTTCCTATTCTCCATACTCGAAAAAACTGCGCCGCTAACAATCAAAAGTGAAACTGATGATGATCTTTGCGTATAACATGAATGGAGTCATAGCTATAAATAGAGTGCCCCAGGAGACGTTTGCAACAGGGGTGTACTACAAGCTATTTCTGCAAAATGTTTTACACCCGAAAATTCGTCGAAGAAGACCTGATAGCTTGCCTCTGATTTCCTCATTTTAGACTTCAATGCAACACCGCATATTGCCCGACCAATGAGAGAAATGCTCTACAAATATTGACGGGAAATTCTTCTTCAAACACCATACAGTCCTGATATTAGCTCACCAGAGCGATTTGTTTTCCAAATTGAAGGATCAACTGCGTGAAAACCGTATTCGTACAACTGATGGAGCTTCCAGTGAGGTGACCCCGAATAATCAAACAGCTCAGCAATAAAGGTGCCCTATACGGTATACAGATGTCGCCGAAACGTTGGGAAGCTGTCATAAGCAAGAACTGAGATTATATCGAAGATATTTTGTAAAATTAATTAATTTCTTTGATTCTATCTCTTGCATAACTTTTGAAATGAACCTCGACAACACTAGCCGCGCGTGAGACGGCTAGCTGTTGTTGTAGGAATTTCAGAAAGCGTCGTATGATCGTGAATACGTAGGGTGACTCAGGAGGAAAGGTATATACTTTGAGCGGTGATAGTATTAGTAATTCTGACCAAAAAAACTTCATATTAAAATATGTCCTCTACTTAACTATTTCCTATGTAGCTAATCAGTGGGGAACAAGAAAAATTCAGGCGATAGTAATTACAAAACTTTATGGTCTAATCTTTAGTATAATTGTGTACATTTCCTCGCGAAAGACGTTCAGAAAGTCTGACGTCAAATGTAATGCATTTTTCAGCTCTTATAGACAGTTGTTGTATTTTTGAACTGAGCTCATTCGTACGGTTGGTCATTTACTTGAGCGCACACATGCAAAACTCGTCGCCCCACCATGCACAAGTGAAGTGCGCGTTGAAATAGTAAAGACAACACTGGGTAGCCTAATGCCACTTTGATTGTATTCGCTTGCGAGTGCTGATGAAAAAGGACATGCGACTGACACCTAACATTTTCAAACAGCTCTCTGTCGATTACGGCTAAGAAAATAGCTTATGAACATTTGAAGTTTTTTCTTCAGAACCACCAAATCTATGACCCTCAAAGCACGTACCTTTCTTCGTGATTCACTCTGTATCTCGAAAAGAGAAGACAGTTTAAAATCAGACGTGACCTTACCACAGTCAGTAATGAGACACATTTTGAGATGTCGTGTTATAAAATAACTGGTATTGCCATTTACAAAAATGTATAATATTTCTTTGACTATACTAATCACTTGGTAGATACAAAGACGCCTTTTTAATAAATTGACTGAAGTGCATTGGAGAAAGTTTCATTGTACAAGAACAAGATAATCTTATGTGGAGACATAAATAAAAACACAGATATAGTGGATGAAATTACTAGTAGTCTCATAACATTCTTCGTAGTTTTTTGCAAATGGTTCAAATGGCTCTGAGCACTATGGGACTTAACATCTGAGGTCATCAGTCACCTAGACTTAGAACTACTTAAACCTAACTAACCTAAGGACATCACACACATCCATGCCCGAGGCAGGATTCGAGCCTGCGACCGTAGCAGCAGCGCGGTTCCGGACTGAAGAACCTAGAACCGTTCGGCCACAACGGCCGGCAGTTTTTTGCATGTCACAGTTGGTCATCAGGGCAACATGGATGACAAAAACCTAAATATAGGGTATCGATCATGTTATTACATAAACAGGGAACACTGTATTGAACATGTACAAAAGTGTTTACTCTCTGATCATTTTTTTCCATTTAACAAAGGAAACGTTGCATTGGATAAGCCTACCAGGCTGCAGGTCTACGAAATACTTCTTTCAAAATCAAAAATTAAAGATTTTTCAAGGATATTGTTAATTCAGGGGTGAGATGATGTGCATACAGAAAACGATGTTGCTGCAAAATTCTCTACTTTTTGTACAATTCTAAATTAAACTTTGAGCTGCCATTTCCAAAGGTACCCACATCAGTAGCAATACCCATCAGAAACAAGTTGATAACAGCAGCTACAAGAAAATCAACCCAGACCACGAAATATCTCAGTTCTATAATGAACACCGATTGTGAACCAGTGTTGCTAAACTGTTATCAGATATATCACAAGATTTTCAGAAAAATGTTACTTGCCGTAATAAAGCCAGCAAATGAAAAAACAACATTTAATACTAAAAATTAAACCAGCACTGTCTGGATGGTTGTAAAAAAAGAAGCAGGAGAACAGAACAAAGTCTTGACGGCTTACAGATGAATGACAGGAGTAGGTCGATAAATGAGATACAGAAACTAGAAAATTTTATGACTGTATATATGTGGCATAGAAATTTCAACAGATATGCCCAAGATCAAATGTTGTTCCAATAACAAATTGTGTGGCAAGTGCAATGACGTTGTCACCCACCATTGGGTGTGAATTCAAACAAACAGCAAAAAAATTCATAAAAAAATAGAAGTCAACTGGCATAGAAGAAGTGCAAATCTGCGAACTGAAAGAATGTATAGGTAGTGTACAAGCCCCATTAACTGATATAATAAATCAGTCTTTCATCTCAGGTAACTTTCCGGAATATCCCAAACGGACAAGAGTTGTTCATTTACTAAAGAAACCTAATAAGAAGCAGAGCGTGACCTGACTGGGGCAGAAAGGGCATTGCCCCGGGATCTCCAAGGATGAGAAACCACTGCCGCCCGAAAGGGAGAAGCGAGGAAACCACGGAAAATTTAAAGTGGAAAAACTACTAAAATCGGTCAAGCAAGAGAAGTCTTCAACTTATTTAAAATTATGAAGGTTGGTTTTGGAAATCATCTTGACGTAAAAAAATGCGAATCATTCCATCACCTTTACGGATGACGGTGTGCTCAATGCGTAACTGTACTCGTAAACGACAGCGGACGTCACACGCGAAGTTACAGGTCACAGAAATGTTATATGCAATTTAATTACAAATGGTTTAAATCTGTTGATTCGTTCAATGAAGGACTCTACATACAACACTGAAAGCTAATATTGGTAGCGACCGGATACAATTAAATATCCGTTCGCAGTCATACGGCGCTGCAGATGAATGTTGAGGACAGCGTGGACTGATAAGGTAAAGAATAAGTAGGTTCTCCGCAGAATCAGCGAGGAAAAAGAGTATATGGGAAACACTGACAAGAAAAACGGACAGGATGGTAGGACATCTGTTAAAACATCAGGGAATAACTTCCATGGTACTAGAGGAAGTTGTAGAGGTTTAAATCTGTAGAGGAAGACATAACTGGAGTTCATCCAGCAAATAATTATTGAGGAGTTAGCTTGCAAGTGCTACTTTTGAGATGAAGAGTTTCGTACGAGGTGAGGAATTCGTGGCGGGCCGCATCAAACCAGTCATAAGACTGATGACTCAGAAACAAATAAATAAATAAAATGAAATAAAAAAGCCATACATGATCTTTCGACTTCCATTGAAACATCTACTCTACTCGCGTCAGCCATCGCTCTGAAAGTAATTTCAGAATGAACGATTAACACTTGTGTCAATTCAAGGACTAAACAATAGCGTAAGAAGTCATGTACAAATACTGATGCTTTCTGTTGTAAATTCTCTTATCACGGAGATCAAACACAGAATGAAACAATGACGACTGTAGTGTAAGGTCTACTGTGCACGGTATCATTTGATCACCAAAGGTGTAGCTAAAGGAGTCAATACATTAGAAGCCTGTATTCCAAGACCCTCTCCCGATTCAGTTCTGCGGAGACGACAAGCCAAAAAAAAAGTGCGACCACTTTATTGGGTCTGTGGGTACGAACTGCACTGACACAAACATGATAAAGCTAATTTCCCGTATTTAATTACACGTTTGCAGAAACAACAATATCAAATCGCAGCTCAACAAGATATATCAATTTTCTGATAACAACAACGTTTAATATTTGAAACTCACCTAAAATGCGTTAGAAATTCTTACAAAAATGCATTATTTCTTATGATAATGCATGGAAAACATGTGTTTCATGAAACCATGTTGATATACTAGAGTCGTGAAACACTGTCTGTATGAGCGAATACTAGCAGTAATTGGCACAGAAACTTTGTAAAAGAATGAATAATTTGTAGCATTCCGACTTATCAGTAATTATAAGATTAAAAAAATTCATTGTTCTCCAATACAAACAGCCTCATGCAAACCTTGATAAATAGTATGGAAGACTGATTTGAAGTTCAAACTACTGTAAAAATAACTAGAATGTCAAAGATTTCCATATCCGTTAACCGTACATGCCTGTGACAATTTGTGATATGCGTCCGCAGAAAGTACAATCAGGTTGAAAGCAGTGTTTTGGGTAACGTGGATTGGAGGAACTTGGATGTTTGTTGCTAGCTTACCTTTTGAACGCTATCGTTGCGCCGCACTGTTCCTGCCTTTTTCAGATTTCTTAAGATTTTGCTGAATGGGCACGGAAACACGTTGATCGTCCATCGTTTCGTCTAAGACTGATGCCTAGCAACGGCGTAGGCTGCTGCTGAGACTGCTGCATTGTTGAGAGATGCAGTACGTCGCGATGTGTTGTTTAGTCTAGGAGGATCAGCGGAAAACAATCGCCGCAGAATACGGAAACTATCCATCGATAAGAGGTGAAGCATAACTAGGTTGTAACAACTGAGGCAATACTGCCGAAGATAAGGTACCTACGGAAACGCAAAAAAGGTAAATAGCGAGGAAAAATTAAAATGGGGACAAAAAAATGGAAAAAATTAGTAAAATCGATCACTCAAAAGAAGTCTTTCGGTATATTAAAATAATGGAAGATCGTTTTGGAAATAATTCTGACATAAAAATATCAAGTAAAGTTTGTGTATGCATTAAGATAGGAACATTAGTTAATTGAATGTGTAAAGCGAAAGGGGCTGGATATCATCAAGAGTTCCAGCCAGGGCTATGACGGAACATTCGTCTTGAGTGACGTATGAAATGAGAAAGTCAAATGGAACTAAGGCAACCATAAAATTTACGATTGCAGTAGAGAATAAAACAGGACATTTTGTATGTGAATGCAGACTTTTTCGGTGAGAATGACACTCATCGAAACGTCCCCGATTTTCGACGCAGCTACCCGGATGGAAGCCCGAGAAAATTTCATGAGGACATTTTGTACCTAATATAATATGTAACGTACCATTAAAGATAGAATAATTGTAATCAACTACTGTGCAAACTGTAAATTATGACTTCGTTTGAATTAAATGTAGAGTTGTAAAATGTACGATGGTTTAGTAGAAATGTAACGTCCCCCCCTCCCGCTCGCCCCCCCCCCCCCCCCACACTTTAGTGTTCTACGATTAGAGCCTAACACGCTAATCAACAACCGTCCCTACATTTCGAAACAATTGAGAACAGCTACAATTTTTTTTGGTCAAAGTATGCTACAAGGGTAGGATTTAAATTCTTGTTCTGTGGTTACTTCCAGGGTAAAAGATCCGAACGCGTTGGGATGGCAAGGGGATAGACGTTGCAGCTCCATAGGACTTCTTAGGTTGGTTGGTTGGTTGTTTTTGGGGAAGGAGACCAGACAGCGTGGTCATCGGTCTCATCGGATTATGAAGGATAGGGTAGGAAGTCGGCCGTGCCCTTTCAGAGGAACCATCCCGGCATTTGCCTGGAGTGATTTAGGGAAATCACGGAAAACCTAAATCAGGATGGCCGGACGCGGGATTGAACCGTCGTCCTCCCGAATGCGAGTCCAGTGTCGAACCACTGCGCCACCTCGCTCGGTACTTCTTAGGGACGGCTCTGTTATAAGTCAACAAGGCGCTCTTTAGAGGCGGACTGTGAACTCTGGAGGGATGGCCAAGGAAATCGATCACAACATTTTCAAAGAAACCAAGTGATTTGAGGAGAAATTAAGGGAAACGTCAATCTAGATAGGCTGATGGGAAGTTGATTTGCTCGGACATATCGCTCCATTACTATCACAAACAGCTCACATCAGAGGAACATGCGGCAAATTACTTAGCGATACTTTTAACATCTGCGAAGATAGGTCACTGAGTATAAATTGTGAAGTAGAGAACTTCGACTAACTCTTTAAGGACGAGACACTGACCGAATGCATAACTGGGCTTAAAGTAACTGGAGGAGGAAAGGAATGACTTGCTCATTTATTGAATGGTACACATCCTTTCCAATTCTTGCATTAACCTTCTGTGCTTCTCAGTGTATGAAAATGACTATTACAAGTTTGAATGCTTATGTGGTGTAACTGAAAATGCATGAATAGTGCAGAAACATACCCAACCTAATTTCACATGCAGCTTCAGCAAAGTACACAGACTGGAGGATGAGTGAAAGATAAAAGATGAGTTCGAATTTTTTTAGTTATAGCTGATCAAAGCAATCATATCCCTTTCCCAAGAACTTGTTTGAATGTGGAGCCATTTTCTCGGTGTCGCTATGATAGGCATATGGTCTCAGATGTGGAAGTGAGCAGACACTCCCTTAGAGCAACTTTCTCATTCTGTAAATTCAGCTATCACAATGTGGTATTCAGTTTTAGAATCATCTAATAACTTTATTTTCAAAGTTAACTATGTTAGGAAAGAGGTCCAAGGCTCTCTAATTTTGATTATTTTTGTAAATTATGTGGGAAGAATGTAACCCGATGATGATCTCTTTGTGCGAGTTTGAGCCACAAATTCATGATCTTAGAATTACATTTCCAAAGCATTACTGCCTAATACTTAGCCAACATTTGCTCACAGGAACTTCACGTAGGATGACCACCTTTGTCCAGGGCCACTCCAAGCGTTCGTAGTTCACAACTAATGAGCTACGATATTTTATGTGGTAGAATATTAAATTCTGTGTAATTTTTTTGAGTGGAGTGAAGTGGACCTTATTTTAGAAATGGTGTCTTAACAATTAGTGTGTCTGCCTTTGTCCGCTATCCCCCACACGTTCATGGTTTGACAATTAGTAAGTTTCCAAGGGGGAGCTGACTATGAGAAAAAGATTGAATAATCGAAGAAAGGCTAACATTCTAAGAGACGGGACGTGGAATGACAGAGCTTGAATGTGGCAGGGAAACTAGAAAATCTGAAAAGGGAAATGCAAAGGCTCAGTCTAGATATAGGAAGGATCAGTGAGGTAAAATGGAAAGAAGACGAAGATCCCTGGCCAGATGACTATAGGATAATATCAACAACAGCAGAAAATAATATAACGGGAGGAAGATTCGTTAAGAATAGGAAGGTAGGGCAAAGAGTGTGTTACTGTGAACAGTTCAGTGATAGGCTTATTTTTATCGGCATCGACACGAATCAATATCGACCACGGTTTTTCAGGTATACATGCTGCCGTTGCAAGCTGAAGATTAGGAGATAGCGGAAGTATATGAGAATATAGAAAAGATAATAGGGCTGCAATACATAAAGGGAGATGAAAATCTAATAGTCATGTGGGACTGGAACACAGTTGTAGGAGAAGGAGTAGAAGAAAAAGTTACAGGAGAACATGACCTTGGGATAAGGAATGAGAGAGGAGAAAGACTAATTGACTTCTGTCAGCTAGTAATAGCGAATACTCTGTTCAAGGATTACAAGAGGAGAAGATATACTTGGAAAAGGCTGGGTAATACAGTAAGATTTCAGTCAGATTACACCATGATAAGACATATTTCGAAATAAGATACTGGATTATAAGGTGTACCCAGGAGCAGATACAGACTCAGATCACAATGTAGCAGTGATGAAGAGTAGGCTGAAGTTTAAGAGATTAGTCAGGAAGAATCAACACGCAAAGAAGTGGGTACCGAAGTACTAAGGAAATTCAGGAATAAAGAAATACAAGACACTGATAAATTAAATAAATAGGAAGTACCTGGAAGTTGAGGTGGAATGGCTGCATGAAAAAGAGAAGAAATCGAAAAAGAAATGATTGTCGGAAGGACGGACTCAGCATACAGGAAAGTCAAAACAACCTTCAGTGACATTAAAAGCAAGGAGGTAACATTATGAGTGCTACAGGAATTCCACTGTTAAATACAGATGATAGATGGAAAGAGTACACTGAAGTCCTGTATGAGGGAGAAGATTTGTTTGATTTGATAGAAGAAGGAATAGGAGTTGATTTAGAAGAGATAAGGGATCCGGCATTAGAACCAGAGTTTACGAGAGCTTCAGAAGATTTAAGATCAAGTAAGGCAGAAGGGATGGATAATATTCCATCAGAATTTCTAAAATCCTGTCCTTTCTCCTTGTCAGTGTTTTCCAAATATTCCTCTCCTCTCCGACTCTGCGCAGAACACCCTCCTTCCTTAAACTATCAGTCCACATAATTTTCAAGATTCGTCTGTAACACCACATCTCAAATGCTTCGATTCTCTTTTGTTCCAGTTTTCCCACAGTCCATGTTTCACTGCCATACAATGCTGTGTTCCAAAGGAACATTCTCCAAAGTTTCTTCCTCAAATTAAGGCTTATGTTTGGTACTAATAGACTTTTTGCCAATGCTGGTTTGCTTTTAATATCCTCCTTGCGCTGTCCGTCATTGGTTATTTGGTACCTAAGTAGCAGAATTCCTTAACTTCATCTATTTCGTGACAATCAATCCTGATTTTACGTTTCTCGCTGTTACCGTATCTGCTACTTCTAGTTACTTTCGTCTTTCATCGATTTGCTCTCAATCCATATTCTGTAGTCTTTAGATTGTTCATACCATTTGTGATATCATGTAATTCTTCTTCACTTTCACTCATGATAACAATGTCATTAGCGAATCGAATGTTTGATATCCTTTTTCCTCGAATTTAATTCCTTCCCTGAACCTTTCTTTTATTTCCATCATTGCTTCTACGATGTACAGACTGAATAGTAGGGGCGAAAGACTACATCTCTAACACCTTTTTTACTCCTAGAGTATAGTTCTTGGTCGTCCACTTTCATTAGTCTCTCCTGGCTCTTGTACATATTGTATATTACCCACCTCTCCCTATAGTTTACCCCTATTTTTCTCAGAATTTGCATTATTTTACATCTTCTAACGCTTTTCCAGGTCGACAGGTCCTATGAAAGTGTCTTGATTTTACTTTAGTCCTGCTTCCATTATCAACTGAAACGTCAGAACTGCCTCTCTTGTGCCCTCACCTCTTCTAAAATCAAACTGATCGTCATCTAACACATCCTCAATTTTATTTCCCATTCTTCTGTACATTATTCTCGTCAGCAACTTGGATGCATGAGCTGTTAAGCTGATTGTACGATTTCTCGCACCTGTCAGCTCTTGCAGTCTTCAGCATTGTCTGGATGGTATTTTTCCGAAAGTCAGATAGCATGTAGCCAGACTCATAAATTCTACACACCAACGTGAAAAGTCGTTTTGTTGTCACTTCCGACAATGACTTTTGAAATTCTGATGGAATATTATCTATCCCTTCTGTCTTACTTGATCTTAAGTCATCCAAAGTTCTCTTAAACTCGGATTCTAATACTGGATCCCCTATCTCTTCTAAATCAACTCCTTTTTCTTCATCTATCAAATCAAACAAATTTTCCCTCTCATAGAGGCCTTCAATGTACTCTTTCCACCCATCCTCTGCATTTTGACATTGGAATTCCTGATGCACACTTAATGTTACCATCCATGCTTTTA
The DNA here is from genome assembly GCF_023864345.2 of Schistocerca serialis cubense. Classification (NCBI taxonomy): domain Eukaryota; kingdom Metazoa; phylum Arthropoda; class Insecta; order Orthoptera; family Acrididae; genus Schistocerca; species Schistocerca serialis. The sequence goes on from NC_064646.1 coordinate 361,523,989, forward strand.
ATGTCACGGAAGGTTGTTTTGACTTTCCTGTATGTTGAATCTGTCCTTCCGACAATCATTTCTTTTTCTATTTCTTCACTTTTTTTGTATTCCTGAATTTCCCTGAACATTTTTGTGTTTCCTTCTTTCATCGATCAACTGAAGTTCTTCTTCTGTTATCCATGGTATCTTTTCAGTTACCTTCTTTGTACCTAAGCTTTTCTTGCCAATTTATGTGATTGCACATTTAGAGATGTCCATTCCTCTTCAACTGAAGTGCCTACTGAGGTATTCCTTGTTGCTGTATCTACAGCCTTAGAAACTTCAAGCCCGTCTCGTCAGTCCATAGTACTTCTGTATCCCACTTCTTTGCGTGTTCATTCTTCCTGAGTACTATTTCTAATAATAGTTCATACAATAGTACCAACTATTATTAGAAATAATAACTGTTAATCCTATTCCTCCACACTCCATCATATTCTCAATTTCTATGCCTACTGCTTCCATCTAGAAAAAGAGTATAAGATATGGTTTCATACTGTTATTCCATAATACTTCATTCAGTGGGACATGAAATTTTTCGATAATCCCATTTACTTCTGTGTCTTAAGTCAATATTTCTCTTTTATCGTTCCATTATTAATGGAAATATAATCCCCTTTCTAAATTTTATGTAGTTAGTTTCTTTATATATCACATCTGTGTGAAATGGTCCGCTAATCGTTCCTCTCGGAAATCATTTCATGAATTTTCATATATATACGTTAAGTTCCCATGTTTTATTATTGCAGAATATTTCTCACAATTATTTTCTGTTTTAATCATACAATTCATATCCAAAATTATATCTACGTTTAAGTCAGGAAAAGCCTGAAACTTCTGATTGCATGTTTGCTTGTTTTTTGATAAATCAATTCACTTCTCCAGTGATCCCCAACAGTCTTTATTGATAAATCAATTCACTTCTCCAGTGATCCCCAACAGTCTTTATGTCAAAAACACACATTTAAATTTAGTTTAACATTCTTTCATTTGTCATGACGAAAGTTTCAAGAGTAAGTGACACTTCATGATCTGTACTACAAAAAGTTTTAGTGTTATGACATAAGCATTAATCCACACCAATGCTGGTCCTATGTGATTCCTGCTGCCATCATTTACTAACCACAAATCTCTTATAGGACTTCATGTTTCAAACCGTCTTTCCCACCCACTTCTGCTGAAGATTCTCCATTTTCTTTTCTTTTTTTCATATGCAACTGTACTAAATTAATCTCATAACTTCACTTCATTATTCTTTCTTACACTACTACCCTAAGATTAATTTATTTTTCATTACCTTTATCCTCAATATTATCTTTGGCAGCTTCTAAGGGTTTAGTATCGTTTGCAAGAGTGTGAGATAAAGTACATGATTTTTGGTATCACTAACTTCCAGCTGTTTGCATCACAGTATGCTTGTATGACAATTGACTTCTTTATGCACTCAGAGAGATTATAGTACTTAGTGTAATCGTGGTATGGAAGAGTAAGGTATTCTTATTCAGCATTTCTGTGCTTTCCCTAGTTCACTTTTAAAGCCTATGCGCCACGATGATTCCAATAAAGAAGCCACAACTGACTGTCTCTTCCATGCTTTCTGCCTGAGCTTCAGCTTCAGTTAATTATTTCTGTATTCCATTGATAACATCTAACTTTAGCTTCCGTTAAATATCTAAGTTATTCACCGATCCCATTTACGACAAATAGCTATTATGTAGAATGCTTTAGTAAACGTACAATTTACATTTCCTCTGTGAAACATAGCCATATGTTGTCCATTTTCACAACCGGATTTTTACTGTAGTTTTAACCTACGATACACCATGGAGAGATCTGGAATCAACCCAGGAAATCTAGCGACCCGGAGCTATACGTCACCAACTGCCCCCCCCCCCCCTCCCCACCGTCCTCTGGTGGTCAAACTCCAGTGATAGGAATTTCTTTCATCACGAGGATTCGTACCAATTACGTTGTTGAAGTCGAGAGCCACAGCCCAAACATTCGTTAGCTACCATGACTACAATTTATTTCACTGGTTGCTCGAAAAATAATTAGAATTCTTCATTAGGTATTTTAGTTACGAAATAATAGAATTAATTTGTTTGCAAATATGTTTACAGCAGGTTGTCCATTTGATTAACATTAGCACCAGTATGCCTTGCTAGACTTGTTTCAGACTCTGTAGAAATCACTGAATTTTTTTTTGTGTCGTTCAGCATATCATCTGAAGAAGCATTGTTGTGTTGTGCAACCTTTGATCTTTGCTTGTGCTAATCATCTGACAGCTATTAGTTTATTACAGCACATACGTTTTTTTTTTTTTTTTGTTCTTCTGTAAATGTCTTCATTGGGAACGGTTTCTGTCATTATGGTGAAGACTACAAAGCTTCCATAGTTGCAGTGTGAGCCGGAGAAAGTAATTTCAAAATTACTGCTCGCCAATAAGAGTATCAAGTGCTTCAGTTCGATCCGCAGTCATCACATATGCTAGAAACTCGAAGATATAGGGAATTTCAGGCACGCGATTTGGTTTTCCTGGCATCTTATTTGGAGTAGGTTTTCTTCTGTGTACAAATCGATATGATCAGTAAAACTGCTAAATCAGTGTGTGGACTTCTAAGTCATAACTCTCTGATCGAGAACCAATAAAGGCGCAAGTGAAAATCGAAAACATTACGTCGTGGAGTATCAGTTCCAATATTTTCCCAACTGTGGTGATGTTCATCACATAACGGGGATTGAAAGATTAAACTTTCATTTCGCTATCAAAATCAGTGTCATGAGTAATGCCCATGGGGAAGACCACAGTCGTGTATTTGTTTTGGCATGGAAGGAAACAACATTCGAATGATATTTTGTTGTATTTATTGCCACTCGTGAGACACATACTGTGGCAGTTCATGAAGACTGCTGGCTGGAGGGTGGAGTGAAAGTGTATGTGTTCCCATCGAATCACAGTCAGGCTCTGTAGGAGATAAATAGCACGAATGAGTAGACCAGTCACGGATCTCCTCAAGGTGTTTGTCATGAGAACTTTTCTGTGGGAAAATGCCCTTTGGTACCATGATCATGAAGGGTATGACAGCAAATTGTACAGTCCTTATCAAATAGGAGGAAGCATTTAGTCTTTCTCCACCAATTACCAAATCAGTCTTGTTGTCATATGCAACATCTCCTCACACTGTTATTCCAATCGGAGAGGTATGGGTCTAGAAAGTATTTTAATCAATGCCCGAAGTTCAGTTGTTGTCATCAGTTTATTAGACAAGGGTAGACGAACAATCCTACTACCTTCCTGTGGTGTAGTCGTTCTGGAAGAACCCGTGCCTATTCTCATCGCCACGTCCTGTGTCCATATCGTCACGACTCATTGTGTAAGGTCTGTCGGTATTCTCTCATGTTCCTCATGCCAATGAATCAAGTTCCATAATGTATGGAAGAAGCTGCGCTGGTCAGTCCTTTGAGGTGTGCTGATTTGCGATCGCTTCCAGAATGACTCTAGTCAGATTATACACGCCCAGTAAGCATCCTGCAGTCACGTCATTCTTCGGCTGCAGGGTGGCTTTATTTCTGTTCTGAAAATACGCCCAAAAATGGGCGCCATTTTAATCAACATATTTCATGTACATAGAAATACTGGCGTACCAGTTTGGATGAGTTCGGTCAAGGCGATCGTGGTGTATCACTTTCCATTTCTGTCAGTGTATTTCTTACGAATATCTCCTTTATGGGTGCTTCTGGCAACGACGATTTTGGCGAGACATTCGTATCTTACCTTGCGCTTGGTACAGCGTGCGCTGCATAACGATCAGCGGCGCCTGGACTCCAGTGAGGTGGCTGTGAGGTTCCTCGTCGTGACATAACAAAGAACGCCGGCGTTTTCACGAGCATCATCGCCGTCGGGCTTTCGAGGCGTTGCGTCATGGCGCAGAAAGGAAAGCCAAAGCCCTGCTCTCTGCTCTCGTGACTGTGAGGCGTCACGTGAGCACAACCCAGCACGGCGACCTAGGGAGGAAGGCAGGCCGCCGGCTGCCACTCGGCGACTCACAGCCCAGTAGACCGCTCACTTACCCACAGAGGCGGTTAATCCATGCAGCACGTGTAGCACAAGGTTGGTAAGGAGTTCGTGGGGTAGAGAGTTCCATTCCCCCATCATCGCAGTTGACAGCAGCTGGATGTCTTTTGATGCATGTGGACGTGCTGAAATATGTCCTCCCCAAAGCGCCTCTTACGTGCTCGATGGGATTTAAGACGGGAGACTAGGCAGGCCCGTCCGTTCGCCGAATATCCTCTTGTTCCAAGAACTCCTACACCTGAACAGCTCGATGCAGTCGCTCATTGCCATGCGTAAAAACGAAGTCAGAGCCAAATGCACTGCTGAAAGTATGCACACATGGAAGGATTACAATGCCACAATAACGTTGATCGCTGAGTGTACCATATTCAAAGAGTCAACACGTTCCCACATTATAACAATTGGGCTGCCAAAACGAATATATTCGACAATGTTAGACGTATTCCAAAGTCTCGAGAGGTGGAAACACAATATACCCAGGAACATTGTCAAACCTGATCGTTTTGTTGATCCACCCAGGAACACTGTCAGACCTGATCGTTTTGTTGGTCCAGGTGTCATGGCGTGCAGATGCATAATGTAGCATTGCTGTGCTGATGCACAATTCTATGCACACGGTACACTCATCGGACAACGTTACTGTCGTACTGTACTACTTCTCTATGTGAACTGTTTCAGGGGTGCTTCCGGCCTTGATTTTATTTTTACCCATGACAGTGCGCTACCGCATCGAACTGCAACGAGAGGATATTCGATGGCTGGACTGGCTTTCCCGTTCCTCCGACGTAAATCGCCTCGAGCACTTAGATCTCCGTACCAAACCATGCATTGCCATCCGTGGTGATCAGACGCACTATTAAGAATCATGTCTCGCGTCTCGTAATGTCCACAGGACCACGCATTGCCATCCGTGGTGATCAGACACACTATTAAGAATCATGTCTCGCGTTTCGCAATGTCCAGAGGACCACCATAAATCGCAGTGACTTCAGTGTAATTGTAGTCCTTGAAACTGGTGTCACTTCTGTACGTCTCATTGGGAATTTCTTTCAGCTACAGTCTGTTGTATGTATGGTCCCAGTTTCATCGAGCTGTGTTACTTGTCAATGACACATCATGCGGAAGTTCGTCCTTAATATTTGTACACTTGTATATATCTTTGACATAAAATTGTTGTATTTATGAACGTTTGAGGACTCAGTTAGCTGTAAGACAGAAATACTACTTTATTAAATCACATTTTGGTTATGACATCTTGAGAAAAAGAGTTCTTTACAACAACTGCTTCAGTACGGTCTGCAGTGTATCATTGTGAACTTGCGCCTCAGTACTGTAGACGTTGTTAACGGAGGTCTCTTAGTATCTTCACTGTCATTGGAATGTACCATTTTAGTCCATAAAGTGTGGAAACTACATAAATAAAAAATAGATAAATGTTAAAATGATAATTTCCATGCTTTATGCGTCCTGTATAGCCTCCTACCACCTGAATAGAACGCACAGAACGTTCATACAACCAAATGAAACCGTCAGAAAAGTTTTTCCTTTTGATATTGTTCAGCTCACACCTCACAATTTCTTGAATGTCATTTATGTCGTCAAAGTGTTGACTGTTGACCCTGCATGTGAATTTCTGCACTTTGTCATTTTGTGGTAGGTTAGTACCCGTAACGAGTTTTTCCAGAAAATAATTGTAATCATTTTGCATTTTAACCTAGTCGTGGCAGGTGTCCATGTGTTATTGTTTAAACCAGCTGTTCAAGACATTCGCCAGAATGAGTAGAGTGTGCGCAAATTTTGCCCCGCACGGATTCACTGCGATTTGTGACACAACATCTGTGACGGCAAATCCACCACTTAACATAGTCTGCTCACAACTGGCTGGTCAAAGGCACATCCCTTGCACACATTTGTTAGTTCAAGCTGACCCCCGTGGTTACTGCGTTGACGTCTCTTATATGCCTGGAGGTAAATTAGTTTTGGAAGACTGTGCTGTCTTCAAGTTTCATTGTTATGCCTCTGCTCTACTCCGTTACATATTGTCGCATCAAATTAGTTCGCGTATGCAAACAGGTAGCCCAGTGAATAGATCTGAAAAGACGTCGTGTCTTCCCGGACAATAATTCTTGTGAGTGAATCGTAAGCATGTGTTGATGGTATCCATATGGAGTTACAGACTTGTAGAGATGCTCTGTCCACTGATGTGTGTCTGTTTTCTGCAACACTGGTAGATTTCGCGCAGTCATCTTCTGAAATCCTGGAGGTACTTATAAATAACACTGTATGTACCTCTTCTCCAAGCGTTAGAAAACGAAAGGCGGGAAATGTTTTTTTTTTCCCAAAGTGTTTCTACATCTACCAGCACACCCACTTTACAGGTGTTACCCATCGAGAGACTAGAGCAGAGTTTGACGAAATGTCCACCATAAATTCTTACTGTCAGATGGTTGGATGTAATCTACGGGAAGGTGTAGTGTACAGATGTCCACGCTCCCGCACAGCAAGCGTTCAGCTATCCTATGCTGACATGAACAGGCTAACATGAGAGGGCATCTGATGTTCTAGCACGTACTTACTAACGACCACCCATCATAACAAAACAATTGATATACCAGCGCAGCCGTAGATAACAGTTCGATATAACGCATACATAACTTTGTATGTTATAGCCTCTCTGCAGTCTTTCTCTCTGTTCCAAAACTACTGGTTATCATTATTCTCTGTTTTAGTAGCACTAGCGCCGAACGAGATTCGTAGTTTCACTAGCTTCGTGCTACGTTCGTAAGATCTCCACTGTACCGTCGTCCGGGCACTCGATGTGAACGGAGGGAAGTCTGATGATGATCTGAGGATAATCTGAGGAAAATCTGAGAGAATATAAGTGCGACCAGTTCGAAGCACGTGTGATCCAATCGCAATTGCAGGCAGTGAGACGGTGTGAATTCGGCCTCCTCTGGTGGCGTGGTTTAGGGCCACCTGGCGACGGCTGGCAAGCCCTCTCCATCGACGGGCGATTGAAAGGTTTCTTCTGCGTGGACGAGAACGGCGCGCTACGCCGCCGCGTGTGGTCGACGAAGGCTTACCCTTATAGGGAGCGCACCTGCAGAGCATCAATGTTTGGGACTACTTCCCCCGACGGTATTTCTAAGGTCCGAGACAGACAGTCAAAGCATCAAAACCGTTAAAGCTGTGCTTTTGCACCGAAAGGCTCGTAGAAGAATTTACGAAGAGTAGTCATCAAGTTTTAATCATTACTCAAAAAAAAGTTACGTAATTAATATTTTGTTTGTTTTCAGGGACATTCCTGCTGTCCTGATACACATTAAAATCCCCGTGCCACAGTACCGCAGAACGCCGCTAGAGGAACCAGAACAAAATGGCGTAACCCATAGAAATTACAATTCTGTGGTATAAATGGAAGAGCATATGAGTGGTTTAAGTCATACCTACAGAACAGGAAGCAAAAAGTTTCCTTATATGGGTCAAGTGATTTAAATAAGTTTGCCACTTCATCTAACTGGGGTGAAATTACATTACGTGTTCCACAGAGTTCAATCATGGGTCCTTTCTGTTCTTGATATATGTGAACGACCTCCATTCCTATCTGAAACAGGAAGCTGAACTGACACTGTTTGCTGATGATACAAGCATCATTATTAATCCAGTAAAAGAAAGTCCAATTGAAAATGATACAAATAAGGACTTTGGAAAATGGGCTTGCGCTAAACTTTGAAAAAACACAGTACATCCAATTTACTGCTGGAAAAAGTACAGTTCCTTCAATAAATATAACACATCAACAGAAGTCAGTAGACAGGATAGAGCATACTAAGTTTTTGGGTGTACATATAGATGAGAATCTTAATTAGAAAATTCATATTTTCAATCTCCTAAAGCGACTAGGTTCAGCAACTTTTGCGATCAGAATAATTGCCAATTTTGAGGATATAGAAATTAGTAAGCTAACATACATTGCATACTTTCACTCTCTGATGTCATATGGAATAATATTTTGGGGTAACTCAACATTTAGACAAAAAGTATTCTCTGCTCAAAAGAAAGTGGTTAGAATAATATGTGGGGTTCATAGTCGCACATCTTGTAGGCATCTTTTTAAAAGATTGGGAATTCTTACAACAGCCTCACAATACATCAACTCACTATTGAAATTTCTTCTCAACTACATGGACCAGTTTAAAAACAACAGTGACATTCATGATTATAATACCAGAAAAAAGAAAGACTTACACTATACTTTAGGGCCGAAACCCAGTGATCATGCCCTTTTGGATATCAGATAAATCGCTTCATTGGCGTGTTACAGCAACGACTTCACCAACACTATTTATGCACCCTCCATTGCTAGAGCAGTCACCTGTCGTCTGTGAGTCGTTCACGTCGAATGTAGGCGGTGGTCACGTTAATGTGGCTGGATCCTGAATAACACAATGGTTAGTTGGTGCAGGCACTTCGAAAGCAATCAAATAATGAATGAAGAAGAAAGGAACCCCTAACCATCTCGCTATGTAGAACTGGGAACTACAAGAGAAACTGAGGTTCTGGTGCTTTAAGCCAGGCTTATCAGAATTTAGCTGATAGTGGTAAGAGTGAAAATGAGGCATTGGTGACTTTTCATCATCTTGTGCAACAATGAACGCACGACAAAGGTCACCCCACCGCTGCTGGGTTCCACGACTGCTCACACTCATTCAAAAGTCCCACCCGGCCGAGAAAGCACCAGAACTGCCAAGCTGTTTAAGGACAATCTAGACGACTTTTTCAGTCACCATGGACGGAGAAGAAAAATTTGTTAACAGCGAGTATAGATTTGTCAGGAAGTCGTTTCTAAAAGTATTTGTATGGAGTGTAGCCATGTATGGAAGTGAAACGTGGACGATAAATAGTTTAGACAAGAAGAGAATAGAAGCTTTCGAAATGTGGTGCTACAGAAGAATGCTGAAGATTAGATGGGTAGATCACATAACTAATGAAGAGGTATTGAATAGAATTGGGGGGAAGAAGAGCTTGTGGCACAACGTGACTAGAAGAAGGGATCGGTTGGTAGGACATGTTCTGAAGCATCGAGGGATCACCAATTTAGTATTGGAGGCCAGCGTGAAGGGTAAAACTCGAAGAGGGAGACCAAGAGATGAATACACTAAGCAGATTCAGAAGGATGTAGGCTATATTAGGCATTGGGAGATGAAGAAGCTTACACAGGATAGAGTAGCATAGAGAGCTGCATCAAACCAGTCTCAGGACTGAAGACAACAACAACAACAACAACAACACGGATAAGTGCTGAGTGTATCAATATCACACCGAAACAAAGGAGCAAAGCAAGCAGTGGAAACAACTGTATTCACCGTCTCCGAAAAAGAAATGACCCAAACGGTATAGGATAATTTTTGAGACAGGCATGGTGTTGTTCTAATAGATTACGCTGGTAAGGGATAAATTGAAACAGGAATACTGTACAGATATCTTCTGACGTGCTTGCGGAAGAAAGGAAACCCCATGCGAAATTTAAAAGAACGCAATATTCACAAGATTGGCGAAGTTTCATAGCAGCTCGGAATTTAGCACGATCTTCAATGCGAGATGCTTTTGATAGTTTCCACAACGAAACTCTGTCTCGAAATCTGACAGACAACCCAAAGAGATTCTGGCTGCATGTTAAGTACACAACTGGCAAGACGCAATCAACACCTTCATTGTATTTTAGCAATGGAAACATTACTGATGGCAGGGTCAATAAAGCAGAGTTATTAAACAAGGTTTCCTGAAATTATTTCACCAAAGAAGAAGACGAAGTGAATATTGCAGAAAACGAATCAAGAACAACTTCCAACATGAGTAACGTAGATGTAGGTATCCTTCGTGTAGCAAAACAGCTTGAATCACATAATAAAGATAAGGCTTCAGGTACAGGCTGTATACCAATTTTTCTGCTTTCAGAGTATGGTGATGCAACAGCTCCATACTTAACCATCATATATAACCACTAGTTCGATGAAAGATCCTAAACTAAAAAATTATGAAATTTGTGGTTAGGTCTTATGCGACCAAACTGCTGAGGTCATCGGCCCCTAAACTTACACACTACTTGATCTAACTTAAACTAACTTGCGCTAAGGACAACACACATACACCCATGTCCGAGGGAGGACTCGAACCTCCGACGGGGAGAGCCGCGTGGACCGTGACATGGCGCCGTAGACCACGCGGCTACCCCGCGCGGCCCGAAATAAATACCGGAAAGCTACACAGGTCATTGATCTGGAAACACATACTGTGTTTGTGCATTATGAATTACCTCTAAAGAATCGATATATTGACATATAGCCAACAGAGATTTAGAAAACATCGTTCTACAGGAACACAATTAGCTCTTTAGTCCCACGTAGTGATGAGTACTTTTGACAGAGGATATCAAATTTATTCCATTTTTTGGATTTTGAAGAAGGCTTTTGACACCGTTTCTTACTAGCGATTTTTAATCAAATTATATACATACGAAATGTCGTCTGAGTTAAGAGACTGGATTCGTGATTCCCTGTCAGAAACGTCACAGTTCGTAGTAGTAACCTACGGGAACTCATCGAGCACACCAGAAGTAATATCTGGAGTTCTCTAAGGTAGTGTTGTAGGCTCTCTGCTGTTCCTGATGTGTATAAACGATTTAGGAGACAATATGAGTGGCCCTCTTAGATTTTTTGCTGATGATGCTGTCATTTACTGTCTTGAAAGTTATCAGATGATCAAAACATATTGCAAAATGACTGAGAATAAATATATGTACGGCCTGAAAAGTGACAATTGACTCTTAATATTGTCAAGCGTGAAGTCATCCTCATGGGTACAAAAAAAAAATCTGCTAAATTTCGGATACACGATAAATCACACAGATGTAAGGGCTGTGGATTCCAAAAAGTTCTTAGGTATTACAATTGCGAATAATTTAAATTGGAACGATCACATAGATAATATTGGGACAAGAGAAACAAAGACTACGATTTATTTGTAGAACACTTGAAAATGCAACAGGTTTAATAAAGTGACTGCCTACACTGGGGTTATCCATCCTCTTCTGGAGCATTGCCGCGGCGTGTGGGATTAGCATGAAATGTGTTGACAGAGGACATGGAAAAAGTTCAAAGAAGGGCAGCTCGTTTTGTATTATCGCGAAGCTAAGGGAATAGTGCCAAGGATATCATAGGTGGAATGGGGTGGCAACTATTAAACCAAAAGAATTTTCCGTTGTGGCAGGACCTTCTCAAGAAATTTCAGTCATCAACTTTGTCCTCTGAATGCGAAAAAGATTTGTTGGTTCCCATCTATACACTGAAGAAATGATTATTTTAATAAAATATAATGAATCAGAGCTCCCCGGAAAGATCTAAGTGTTTGTCTTTCTCGTGCACTGTTCTAGAGTGGAACGGTAGAGAAATAGCTTGAAGGTGATTCAGTGTCCCTCTACCAAGCATTTAATTGTGAGTAGTTATGGCTCAAATGGCTCTGAGCACTATGGGACTCAACTGCTGTGGTCATAAGTCCCCTAGAACTTAGAACTACTTAAACCTAACTAACCTAAGGACAGCACACAACACCCAGCCATCACGAGGCAGAGAAAATCCCTGACCCCGCCGGGAATCGAACCCGGGAACCCGGGCGTGGGAAGCGAGAACGCTACCGCACGACCACGAGATGCGGGCGAGTAGTTATGGAGCTGTAGATGTACTGAAGGCTGTCGAGGCCAAGTGTCATTTTAAACTGTCCATGGGGCTAATTTCGATCCATAACGCCCCAGCTCATTCTCCTAGGAACACGGACACAAATGCTACTTCTTTGGGGTATTAAATCCCCCCTTTTCTACTGACATGGCAACCAGTGACTTTGCTTCCTTCCTCAGATAAATCAAGCACTACGTGGCAGTCATTTTCAGAAAGACCAGAAGGTGCTTTCCGAGGAGCAACATTTCCTAAACATCGAAAATGCAGATTTCCATAACTAATGTTTCCACCACTGTTGCGAAAAATCCGTCGCACTGAAGAGTGAACACATGGGAAAAGGCTAACATCGTCAACAGGTTTCACGAGGGCACATTGATTTTTTGGAATTTATAGTTAACGTTTTATGACTTCTAGGCGCACATGCTGCCAGTGAAAATATTAGAGTCTGCAGCGACAGCTGATCCATCATCAGCCCGAAACAAAAATTGCTCAACCATTCCTGATGGCGTCCTTGACAGCGGAGCGGCGAAGACCTTGAAGCTTCTGGAAGTGCGGTCCATTCTCCGGTTCCGTCGCGTTATCGTAATGTATGATGAGACAAGACGTGACGCAGTCTTCCTGCCGTTTCTCTTGACTCCGCGACCTGAACGCCATTGAGACTTCAGCAACAAATCTGAGTGGCGTTTCTCTGAAACGAGCACGCAATAGACGTCGCCATCGTCGTTCCACCGGACGCGTCGCATTAGCTTCTGTGGAGTGGTACTTGCGTTAGCGCAGAGAGCTGTCCAACGCACGACGTTGCTGCGACCTTCTGTTCTTGGTATTCTGAAGGAGGCTCACTGAACCATTGTCAATGAATTCGCTGCGATTGCATCACACACTTCGCTTGCCAGAGTGCTGTTCATGACAGAGGGTAGTCAATGTGGAACGCTGGCCACTAAATTTGTAACATCGGGTTTTGACAATGTTGACTGGAATACTGTCTTTCAAATTCTGTAGGTGGCAGGGGTCAAAATACAGGGAGTGAAAGGCTATTTACAATTTGTACAAAAACCAGATGGCAGTTATAAGAGTCGAGGGGCGTGAAAGGGAAGCAGTGCTTGGGAAGGGAGTGAGACAGGGTTGTAGCCTACAACAGACGTTATTCAATCTATATATTCAGCAAGCAGAAAAGGAAACAAAAGAAACATTTGGAGTAGGAATTAAAATCCATAGAGAAGAAATAAAAACTTTGAGGTTTAGCGATGAATAATGTAAAGGACCTAAAAGAGCAATTGAACGGAATAGACAGTGTATTGAAAGGACGATAAAAGATGAACATCAAAAAAAGCAAAACGAGGATAATGGACTAAAAGTCGAATAAAATCAGGTGATGCTGAGGGAATTAGGTTAGTAAGTGAGACACTTAAAGTAGTAGATGAGTTTTGCTATTTGGAGAGCAAAATAACTGATAATGGTCGAAGTAGAGAGGATATGAAATGTAGACCTAAAATGGCAAGGAAAGCGTTTCTGAAGAAGAGAAGTTTGTTAACATCGAGTATAGATTTAAGTGTCAGGAAGTCTTTACTGAAAATATTTGTATGGAGTGTAGCGATGTATGGAAGTGAAACATGGACGATAACTACTTTAGACAAGAAGAGAATAGGACTTTCGAAATGTGTTGCTACAGAAGAATGCTGAAGATTAGATGGGTAGATGACGTAACTAATGAGGAGGTACTGAATAGAATTAGGGAGAAGATGAATTTGTGGCACAACGAGACTAGAAGAAGGTATCGGTTTGAAGGACATGTTATAAGGTATCAAGGGATCACCAATTTAGTATTGTAGGGCAGCGTGGAGGGTAAAAATCGTAGAGGGAGACCAAGAGATGAATACACCAGGCAAATTCAGAAGGATGTAGGTTGCAGTAGGTATTGGGAGATGAAGAAGCTTGCAGAGGATAGAATAGCATGGAGAACTGCATCAAACCAGTCTCTGGACTGATCACCACAACATCAACAACAATGATGACGTTGCATTGTGTTATAAATTTGGTGGCCATCAGTGTACGCTGATTACCCTCTGCCATGTACAGCACTACAACCTGACGACGACAAGAATGTAACAACTCCAATTCCAAAGAAAGCAGGTGCCACCACTTCTGAATATTATCGAACCATCAGTTAGCAAATCATTGTAGCGAAATACTAACACAACTTCTTTACAGAAGAATGGGAAAACTGGTAGAATCCGACCTCGGGGAAGATCAATTTGGGGAGAAATATTGGAAAAGGCGAGGGAATACTGACCGTACTACTTGACTCAGTAGACAGATTAAGCAAAGGCAAACCTACGTTTATTGCGCTTGTAGACCTAGAGAAAGCTTTTGACAATGTTGACTTGAATACTCTCTCTGAAATTCTGAAGGTAGCAGAGATAAAATACGACAGCGAGCGAAAGGCTGTTTACAACTGTTATATATATTAGACGGCAGTTATAAGAGTCGAGGGGCATTAAAGGGAAACTGTGGTTAAGAAGAGAGTAAGATATGTTTATAGCCTATCCCCGATGTTATTCAGTCTGTTCATTGAGCGAACAGTAAAGGAAACAAAAGAAAAATTTGGAATAGGAATTAAAGTTCAGAGAGAAGAAATAAAAACTTTGATTTTTGCCGATGACATTCTCATTCTGTCAGAGACAACAAGGGACTTGGAGGAGCAGTTGAGCAGAATTTACATTGGCTGGAAAGGTGGATATGAGTATTAACAGAGTCGAAACAAGAATAGTGGAGTGTAGTACAATTAAGTCAGGTAATCTTAAGCAAATTAGATTAGGAAACGTGATACTTAAAGTAGCAGATGAGTTCTGTTATTTGGACAGCAAAATAACTGATGATAGCCGAAGTAGAGAGGATATAAAATAGACAAGCAACGGCAAGAAAAGCGCTTCTGCAGAAGAGAAATTTGTTGACCTCGAATATATATATTGACGATAAACAGTTTAGACAAGAAGATAACTTAATCTTTTGAAATGTAGTGCTACAGAAGAATGCTGAAGATCAGATGGGTATATAGCGCAGCTAATGTGGAGGAACTGAATAGAATTGGGGAGCGAAGAAGTGTGTGACGCAATTTGACTAAAAGAAGGGGTTGGCTGGTAGGACACATTCTGAGACATCAGGGGTCAGGGGTCATCAGTTTAGTACTGGAGGGAAGTGTGCGGCAGGAGGGGAGAGGAAGAATGGCAGTAAAGATCGTAAACGGAGACAAAGAGGTGAATACAGTAAGCAGATTCAGAATGATATAGGTTGCTGCAGTTATTCGGAGATGAAGAGTCTTGCTCAAGATAGAGTAACGTGGAGAGCTGTATGAAACCAGTCTTCAAACTGAATACAACAACAACAACAACAACAACACATGACGACGATGTGCATTAAGTGACAAATTGGCATTAGGTATGCAAACGATTAGCGTTTCAGTGTGTAATCTCCGTCCTTCTTCCTTCTTCCATTTATTGTTCACATTAAACAGTGCCCAGTCCAAGTAATTAACATGCAAAGCCTTTTATGAAGATTTGAGAGGAGCGAAGATTACAATAAACTTTCAAGCTTATTTAGCCTGTCATGCTGAGATGACTCCAGTTCTTCTTGTCTAGAGGTCTGATTCTTGAAGCTGAAAATCTAACATCAGGTCCTCACGGTTGGTTTGAACAAAATAAATTGGGTGATTGTTGTTGCAGAATTTTTTGAGTAAATACGTTTTCCACTGATTTCTCACATTTTAGTATATCATAATTTTTTTTTAGTTTTCACATTAACTACGGGGAAATTACCTTGTTCGACCTAATATACAAAAATACGTCCGATCACACCAGAGGCAGGCTTACGAGTCCCACATTCTGCGGAAATAACACTATTCCGAAGGGATTACAATTTTTCTTAACAAATGAATACGTACTAGTTTTCATTGCGTTATTAATTTCGATTATTATTTCATAAATGAATCCAGATATAAACATAGCAAACAGTGTAGGATTGCGTCATTAGTAATAAAAATTTTAAGCGAGCAAATAATGCGTAATTTCAAATATTTCTAAAAAAAAACAAAAAATTTAACTGTACATTCAGAACTAGTACTTATCGATTATAGCATCGGAAGTAAAATATTTTATAAAGTAATTCCTTTTCATGAACTTTAGCTTAAATTTAACACATTGTGTATAAAATGATATGAAAGTTACCAAAAGTTGGTTCAAATGGCTCTGAGCACTATGCGACTTAACTTCTGAGGTCATCAGTCGCCTAGAACATAGAACTAATTAAACCTAACTAACCTAAGGACATCACACACATCCATGCCCGATGCAGGATTCGAATCTGCGACCGTAGCGGTCGCTCGGTTCCAGACTGCAGCGCGTAGAACCGCACGGCCACTCCGGCCGGCCAAAGTTATCAGAAAAGCAACTGAGATACTACTGACCTATCCAAAATTCGAAAAATAATACTGATATCGACAACTACTGTTGAGGAAAAGTAATGCTAGAGGAGGATGTTCTGTTACAAGTACAACGGGACGAAGAAGAGTGGTGCTAATAACATTCCATACACAATGAAAAATTACGTGGCAGGTTATTCGCATTTGAATTTTGACTGTTTCTAAGAAGATCGTGTTACGCATATTGGAAGAATTAGAACGTCCTGCAGCACGTATTAATTCGACGGCGACAAGAAGGTGGCCTGTCGAGTTGTTGGGTTTCCGGTAACGCGAGATTACAGCTCACACTTGTTTCACGACTACCGCGCGAATATGGAATCGATGATTTCAGGAGGACCATACTCAACAATGTGCAGGATCAAGACTGTCCCGCGATACTAGCGGTCGAGAGGACACATATATTGTTCGCTCGGGCGGGTAGGTTCGTACAGCCACGAATCAGGAAACTGACATGGTTGCAGCGAGGCAGTCCCTCTATAATGAACTCATTGTCGATGGGACGTTGAACTCTAATCTTCCTTCCTTTGCAGAAGACAGGTATCCAGATGGGCGCTGCTACGACGCCTTGATCACCACGAACTGCCAGCACTGCGGTCGTTGTTGCGTGTCTCCTCGACGTGGCAACAAAAGCTGTGAGAGTCATCAGTATTGTGCCTAACGACAACACTGGGAATATGAGTGCACCTCACTGTGTTTCCAGACGTGTTTTCGTTCTGCCTACAGTACCTCAAGGATCGTATCTTAGTGTGGAGGCTTGGAGGAGAACGAATGTTGAAAATTATTTTCGTCAGTGTCTTACTCGCCCTCTCAGGCCATATTTAAGCGTAGCCAGACTAGGAAGCAGCCTAAGGCGGCGGATTTCAACCCTTCATTTCCCAACTCATTTTTTGGTCACACACTGTCCCAGGTGAGGTCTGAGTGACCGCTATATTTGAATAGCCATAAAAATTTCGTTCAGCTATTTCAGTGGAACAGTTCAGATTTTATGTAAAAGGTTACATTAATATCACACAAAAAATACATATTCAAATAAATTTTAAAGTTTATTTTTACGAAAGAAACGCATTTAAAAAGAAAACTACGAAAACGAACATAATATTACATGATAATGTTAATACTATGAAAACTCAAATCCCCTTTTGCTTTTTGCTATGTTTTGATTGTTTTTTACACATGTACACATGGCTTCTTACAACAATGTCAAATATAAGGTGTCTTTCCCTTCATTTTTGGCTCACAGGTGGAGCTGGTCTTGCGTTTTACCAATCGTTCTACAACAACGTCTGCTCTGAGTTCTGCTACACCCAAAACACGGTGAAGGATATACGACGTTCACGTGGCTATGTGATACTTGTTGTCTCGCTTCTTATCTATGGTGTCAACATGGAGTTTACAAGCTTCTTCAAAAATTAAAAAGGTTCACCTGAGTATTGTCTTTGTAGTAACTGTGAAGGACAAAAGCATTCACCCCACTTGTTGTAGCTGTTGTTGTGGTCCTCAGTCCAGAGACTGGTTTGATGCAGCTCTCCATGCTACTCTATCCAGTGCAAGCTTCTTCATCTCCCACTACCTACTGCGAACTACATCCTTCTGAATCTGTTTAGTGTATTCATCTCTTGGTGTCCCTCTACGATTTTTACCGTCCACGCTGCCCTCCAATACTAAATTGGTGGTCCCTTGTTCCCTCAGAATATGTCCTACCAACCGATCCCTTCTTCTAGTCAAGTTGTGACACAAATTTCTCTTCTCCCCAATTCTATTCAATACCTTCTCATTAGTTATGTGATCTACCCATCTAATCTTCAGCATTCTTCTGTAGCACCACATTTCAAAAGCTTCTAGTCTCTTCTTGTCTAAACTACATATCGTCCACGTTTCACTTCCATACATGGCTACACTCCATACAAATACCTTCAGAATTGACTTCCTGACACTTAAATCTATACTCGATGTTAGCAAATTTCTCTTCTTCAGAAACGCTTTTCTTGCCAATGCCAGTCTGCATTTTATATCCTCTCTACTTCGTTCATCATCAGTTATTTTGCTCCCCAAATAGCAAAACTCTTTTACTACTTTAAGTGTCTCATTTCCTAATCTAATTCCCTCAGCATCACCCGATTTAATTCGACTACATTCCATTTTCCTCGTTTTTCTTTTGTTGGTGTTCATCTTATATCCTCCTTTCGAGACACTGTCCATTCCGTTCAGCTGCTCTTCCAGGTCCTTTGCTGTCTCTGACAGAATTACAATGTCATCGGCAAACCTCAAACTTTTTATTTCCTCTCCATGGATTCTAATTCCTATTCCGAATTTTTCTTTTGTTTCCTTTACTGCCTGCTCATTATACAGATTGAACAACATCGGGGATGGGCTGCAACCTTGTCTCACTTCCTTCCTAATCACTGCTTCCCTTTCATGCCCCTCGACTATTATAACTGCCATCTGGTTTCTGTACAAGTTATAAATAGCCTTTGGCTCACTATGTTTTACCCCTGCCTCCTTCAGAATTTGAAAGAGAGTATTCCAGTCAACATTGTCAAAAGCTTTCTCTAAGTCTACTTTCCATAACCTATTTTCTAAGATACGTCGTAGGGACAGTATTTCCTCACGTGTTCCAGCATTTCTACGGAATCCAATCTAATATTCTCCGAGATCGGCTTCTACCAGTTTTTCCATTCGTCTGTAAAGAATTCGTGTCAGTATTTTCCAGCAGTGGCTTATTAAACTGATAGTTCGGTGATTTTCACATCTGTCAACACCTGCTTTCTTTGGGATTGGGATTATTTAATTCTTCTTGAAGTCTGAGGGTATTTCGCCTGTCTCATAGATCTTGCTCACTAAATGGTAGAGTTTTGTTAGGCCTGGCTCTCCCAAGGCTGTCAGTAGTTCCAATGGAATGTTGTCTACTCCCGGGGCCTTGTTTCGACCTAAGTCTTTCAGTGCTCTGCCAAACTCTTCATGCAGTATCATATCTCCTATTTCATCTTCGCCTACATTCTCTTCCATTTCTATAATATTGTCCTCAAGAATATCGCCCTTGTATAGACCTTCTATATACTCCTTCCACCTTTCTGCTTTCCCTTCTTTGCTTAGAACTGGGCTTCCATCTGAGCTCTTGATATTCATGCAAGTGGTTCTCTTCTCTCCAAAGGTCTCTTTAATTTTCCTGTGGGCAGTATCTATCGTACCCCTACTGATATGGGCATCTACATCCTTACATTTGTCCTCTAGCCATCCCTGCTTAGCCATTTTGCACTTCCTGTCGATCTCATTTTTGAGACGTTTTTATTCCTTTTTGCCTGCTTCATTTACTGCATTTTTATATTTTCTCTCTTCATCAATTCGATTCATTATCTGTTCTGTTACCCACGGATTTCTATTAGCCCTCGTCTTTTTACCTACTTGATCCTCTGCTACCTTCACTATTTCATCTCTCAAAGCTGCCCATTCTTCTTCTACTGTATTTCTTTCCCCCATTCTTATCAATCATTCCCTAATGCTCTCCCTGAAGCTCTCTGCAACCTCTGGTTCTTTCAATTTATTCCGACCCTTTTGCAGTTTCTTCAGTTTTAATCTACAGTTCATAACCAATAGATTGTGGTCTGAGTCCACATCTGGCCCTGGAAGTGTCTTACAATTTAAAACCTGGTTCCTGAATCTCTGCCTTACCATTATATAATCTATCTGAGACCTTCCAGTATCTCCAGGCTTCTTCCATGTATACAACCTTCTTTTATGATTCTTGAACCAAGTGTTACCTATGATTAAGTTATGCTCTGTGCAAAATTCTACCAGGCAGCTTCCTCTTTCATTCCTTAGCCCCATTCCATATTCACCTACTACGTTTCCTTCTTTTCCTTTTCCTACTATCGAGTTCCAGTCACCTATAACTATTAAATTTTCGTCTCCCTCACTACCTGAATAATTTCTTTTATCTCATCATACATTTCATCAATCTCTTCGTCATCTGCGGAGCTAGTTGGCATATAAACTTGTACTACTGTGGCAGGCGTGGGCTTCGTATCTATCTTGACCACAATAATGCGTTCATTATGCTGTTTGTAGTAGCTTACCCGCATTCCTATTTTCCTATTCATTATTAAACCTATTCCTGCATTACCCCTGTTTGATTTTGTATTTTTTACCCTGTAGTCACCTGACCAGAAGTCTTTTTCCTCTTGCCACCGAACTTCACTATTTCCCACTATATCTAACTTTAACCTATCCATTTCCCTTTTTAAATTTTGTAACCTACTTGCCCGATTAAGGGATCGGACATTCCACTCTCCGATCCATAGAACTCCAGTTTTCTTTCTCTTGATAACGATCCCACTTATGTGCAACATATAATAATGCCATTGGCCAACGTTGGAAGGGGCTCCGACGAGCAGCGATATTTGTTTCTACCAAATGTATTTCTAGCAGAATCTCTAGCTAAAGATTCAGTCTCCACACCTCTGTCTCCATCACTTTGCCCACTTCTTACTTTCACAGAATTCACAGGTGGCCAAAATAAATTCGCCTTGACTTTCGCACTGTTCCTGTACTCTATTACGTTCATTTTCAATCCCGTCGTCACTATCTGATCCAACATTGCTTCCTAAACTCTCTTCAAACCATTTTCAAACAGTATCCCCAAAGTCAGGGACCGTTAAACATGAACAGTAGACGTTGATATGGCTACTGAATTCATAAAATTCCCATGTTCGGGTTCAGAGAACGCTAGCACGAAAGAAGCAGTAATAATATAGGTCTACGTCATATTCAAACGGCTGCTGACAAAGAAAAATCACGGCAGCTTCTGGAAACAGCAACTACACAATGCTATAATCTCCTACCCCCCCCCCCCCCCCCGAGTTATGCATTTGTAGAGGAGGAACAATAAACATTAACGGTCTGTGAGACTGCACCAGGGCTAATGGGCGGCCGATTTTAAGGGGTGGCTTATAAGCTGTTACTGTTTTCTAAAATTCTTGAAAAGAGGATGTGAACCCAACTCACAATGAAATGCAGGTGACTAACATTGGCAACAATGAATTCATATTTCATGAATGTTTTAGTAATAAAGTTACTTTGTGACAATGTGACCGTTATTCACTTTCTTCTGTGTAGTGCCTTCTCTTCTGGTATACATTAGGAAGACGAATCACGTTACTCGCAATTAAACTTTATGATGGGAGACGCGCTAAGGCTGTCGTAGGAGTATTCAGTGTCGACACGCAGCAATGTCTACTCAAACTTCAAATTCAAAGAATATTCTGCCAGTCATGTTCAGTTTAATTTGAACCTATAGAGAGTATAATTGTTTAATGTTTAGTTTGTGATTTGCATTTTAGTATTAATTAAAATGAATGACAGTCTGAGAAGAATAAGTGATTCTCCGTAACGGAAACTCGCGAAAGATAACGCAATAGAGAAACAGGAAACTGTGAGGAAGAAGAGAAAAATCGATGTGCATTTAAAAGTCAAACACAGTCAGCTAGTTCCAGCTCGAACACGAATCTAGATACATCAGAGTGTAGGAACGTGGAGCGTAATAATGTGGTGAACATATCGAAAATGGTGCAGCATATGGTTTACTTGAGTCAGGCGTTTCCGGTATTAGAAACAATAACAATGGCGCAGAAATAATCATTTCAATTGACCCGAATGACCGATATAAGCGGATAATGATAGTCATTCAGTTTCTGACGATCCCACGAACTGGATAATAAATGAATTCCTTCCCTATCACATCGCTAAAGAAGATCATGTGCCACAGAATATGGATTGTGATTTCAACAACTCATGCTGGCAGTGTACAGACTTGTAGAGGTACTTAAATAAAGGTTTTGTTTTTCTTAACTATGAGGAATGGCGAGAAAACACAAAGACTATTTTTAGTATAATCTTAAAGCAAGGCATTTTGTGTCCCATGTTCATCGGTTAATGGAACATCGCACTTTCCAAAATCTTTTGAGTTATTTACTGACTGGAAGAACCTCTGTTCCGATTAACTGCTCATGAAATGTGTATTGATTTTAAAAGCTAGAGGACAAGTCAGGGGGGAGAGAGAGAGAAGTAAAATATTTGGAGCGGCGTCTTGTGATCAAAAACTTTTCTATACAAGGCTTATCTCTCAGATGTCACAGCTAATGGTTTGAGTCAAAATGTTGCAGCAATTTCGAGATTGCACAACAGCTAATAGCGGAATTCGATCCTTTTCTGTTTAAACACATAGAACTTTGTGGAAACTAAGGAAAAGGGAACACATTATAGCTTTTTTTTCAAACTTGTGAAGAGCTTCTATCAGTTCTGGCAGAAAGGGCGTGAAATATATTGTAGATGAAGTGGAGAAAACTAAATATTTTTCCGCTATATGCGTTCCCACATCACATTACATATGTGGATCAGATGTCTTTTCTTATAAGGTATTTGTCAAAATATAGATTTTCTAATGAGAAATTTATCTGTATTGTCCCCATTTCAATGCACAAATAGTAAGAATTATCTGAGTCATTAATAAAGTTATTAAATGAATATTATTTTGTCATTCACTTATGCAGGGGTCAGTCATACGACAATGCAAGCAATACGGCTACTAGTTACTCTGGCCTCCTAGCTACAATTAACCAAATCAGTCTCCTTTCTGTGTATATTCCGTATTCAGCTTACTCTCTTCGCTCAAGGGGGTCGTATGCAGCAGAGTATTGTCCTCAAGAGACTTCATTTTTCCGTTTGTTGCAACAAATTTACATTTTATTTTCTTCTTCGACGAGCCGCTGGAATATTTTGCTGTCGAATTAAATAGTTCAGTTTCTTCAGAAACACGCTGGTCGGAGAGCCACAATGTCTGCTATAGTCTCAACGGTAACTGGATAGAAATAATATCAGCTTTGGAAGTTATTCGTGACGATGAAACTCAAAAGGTGCGAATCGACTGTAGTGCTGAGCATTCTGCAGAGTTTTGGAAACTGGGATGATGACAACTTTTTGCTCAGCTCAATCTTATAAATAAATTGTTGCAAAATGTTAACACCGCTTTAGGGACTGCAACAACGTCGTAAGATTCTTTACTTGAATACATTCGGGAGAATTGTTCTATGTGCGACACATATGAAAACGCTGCCATCGAAAAGAGAAAAAATAAATATGTACAAAACAGCCACAAAAAGGGAAAAAAGTCAATAAAACTGAAAATAGACTGAACAACCGAGCTTAATACTACTTTTGAAGCAATGGAAGATTATCGTGTGACTACATTTCTGGTTATTATAGACAGATTGATATCTTATTTGGAGAATGGAAAAAAAATCGTTGGAAGAGTTTTATAAGAAATTCGAGTTCCTTAGTCGTTTTCCTGGGCGAGAAAACAATGAATTATTGAAATGTGCTATCAAACTGAAACAGCATTTCAAAGACGACGTGGAAGAATTTTTAAGTGATGAGGTTATTCATTTTAAAGCCTACCTAAAGAGTAACAAAATAAAACCATCATCCCTAATTAATTTGTGTAGGGTGTAGCGTGAAAACCAGATTCAAGAACTGCTTCCTAAGCTGATTGCACTACAAATATATTCGTCAATAGCTGCAACCAGTTGTTCAGCGGAATGCTCTTTCTCACTCCTCATTAGACTCCATGATCATTTGCGGTCATCCGTGTCGCAGGATCGAGTCAACACTCTTTCCATCCTCTCCTTGAATTCTGATGAAACACAGCAACTGGACAACCAAAACGTGAATTACTACAGAGAAAGCACGCCGTAAACAGCTTCAGCTGATTTGACCTTGGTGTGTTCAATATGCGTTTATTTACTATTATTAGTATTAGTAGCAACAGTAGTTGTAGTCGTAGTATTCTGTCAACGTATAGACGTAAGTTAGTTAGCGATACGTTTATGTGGAAATGAAGGACGGAAGTGTTTTCTCTGTCTAAGGGTGGCAAAGAGGTAAATTCGCTCCTGGGCCCAGTATCTGGCGCGATGATACTGTTCAAAATACAGTCACTTCTGGTTCGCAAAGAGGATAATTTGAACAGCAGCCATTAAACTTTTGACATGTTAAAGCAGATGGCTGCACTCTGTTTCCGACGACTGCATGTTGCAGTATTTCCTCTGACCTACCTCGCTCCTTCTGTATGGTAACTGAACGAACCACACAGTATATTAAAGGGTGTCGAGATGTAAGGTATCATGTAAGTCATTAAAAAATGACAACCTTCTGACGACATATGCAGGGTATTTGTATTAGAAAAAGAAACTGATATTCAAGATTTTGGTCCCGCTCTGTAATTCAAATACATTCTGTTAAATTAATATACTCTGTGCGCAAATTTAAGCGAGCACTTCTTTCATAAGTGAACAAAAGTTTTGTACTGTAAAGATTGAAAATATTATCATTTTAGTTACTTAATAAATTGGAATGAACTACATTGTTCCAACATTTAATCAGAACCACTGTTATATTTATCCCTTACACTTCCCAGCTCAACATCACGTATCCTCTCACCGTCCCCCAACACATACAGAGTGTTTCCGTAAGGGCGTGCAAAAATTTTGCAGATCGTAGAGGATGCTCCACTGAACAATTTGAGGCAGGGAACCTGGGGTCAGGAAAGGTAGTTTGCGGAAATAATATAAATAAAATCATATTACTGTGTACTTTTTTTATTTACGTTAGTTAACCACAAATACCATCATTGACACAATGAACATACTACGAGTACATTAAAGAACCAAAGAAACTGGTACATCTGCCTAACGTCGTGTAGTGACCCCGCGGCCACGCAGAAGTGCCGCAACACGACGTGGCATGGATTCGACTGATGTCTGAAGTAGTATAAGAGGGAACTGACATCATGGATCCTGCAGGTCTCTCCATAAATCCGTAATAATACGAGGGGTGGAGATCTCCTCTGAAGAGCACGTTGTAAGGCATCCCAGATATGCTGAATTACCTTCATGTCTGGAGAGTTTGGTAGCCGGCGGAAGTGTTTAAACTCAGAAGAGCGATCCTGGAGCTACTCTGTAGCAATTCTCGACAAGTGGGATGTCGCATTTTCCTGCTGGAATTGCCCAAGTCCGTCAGAATGCACATTGGACATGAATTGATGCAGGTCATCAGACAGGATGCTTACGTACGTGTCACCTATCAGAGTCGTATCTAGACGTATCAGTGGTCCCATATCATTCCAACTGCGCACGTCCCACACCATTACAGAGCTTCCAGCAGCTTGAGCAGTCTCCTGCTGACATTCAGGGTCCATCGATTCATGAGGATGTCTCGATACCCGTACAGGTCCATTCGCTCGATACAATTTGAAACGAGATTCGTCCGACATGTTTCCAGTCTTCAACAGTCCAATGTGGTGTCGACGGGCCAGGCGCGGCGTAAAGTTCTGCGTTGTGCAGTCATCAAGGGTACACGAGCGGGCATCGGCCCCGAAAGCCCATATTGATGATGTTTCGTTGAATGTTTCTCACGCTGACACTTGTTGATGGCCCACCACTGAAATATGCAGCAACTGGCGGAAGAGTTGCACTTCTGTCACGTTGAACGATTCTCTTCAGTCATCGTTGGTACCGTTCTTGCAGGATCTTTTTCCGGCCGCAACGATGTCGGAGATTTGATGTTTTACCGGATTCCTGATATTCACGGTATACTCGTGGAATGGTCGTACGTGAAAATCCTAGCAGTAACCGATCTAACAACTACGCCATACACTTGATGTCTTATATAGGCGTTGCCTACCGCAGTGCCGTATGCTGCCTGTTTACATATATCTGTATTTGAATATGCATGCATGCCTATACTAGTTTCTTTGGCGCTTCAGTGTAATTACGAACGTGACTTCAGTTGCCTCTGGTCTGATTAAGCAAACGCAGAAATTACTGGAGGAAAACAATCTGAACCGATTTTTAATCACAGCAAGTGAATCTCTATGTCGAATTGCAAGCAGTGAGACACATGCCAGCGTGTTTTTTAATCGGCCTCGTAGTCGTCTGTTGTGGACTGGATTTTCATATTAGCTGGATTAGGAAAGGAGTCAGGAGTACGGACCCAGATTATCATTTGTCGAACATGCAAAACTAAAGAACAGAGCGACACACTTCCTTCCGACAGGTTGATTATATTCGCAAACATTCAGCAAGTGACAAAAGTCAGTGAACAGTTTAGAAAAGTAAAAAGATATCATAGGGACCTTAATAGCTCTCTCTCAACATTACGATTCCTAAGAAGGTGTAGAAAATACTATATCACTTAAAACAACGTCCAGTCGTCTCGGAATATATAATATTGAAACGTCCCCTTTGATCAATTATACAAGACTGTGCTTAACCTGACACACAATATTTTGTTAGCGCAACGCAATCTGACTTTCAAAAATCTCTACAAAAGAATGGCCCTGACTAACATTAAACTATACCTTTCACAAATCACTTACCTCACAAAAATCTTCGCTGCTCAAGCTACTGCAATACAGCGAGCGCCACTACTGCCAGCTAAATAAAAGATTCAAACTTAATATCATCACAAGCCATAATATATATATCAGTTCATGACAAATTACAAATCTCCGCCATCTCTCTCCCCACATCCACCACTGCTGGCGGCTCACCTCCAACTGTGCAACGCTACGCGCTGTTCACATCCAGCTGCCGCTGCCCAACACTACAATGGCAGACAACAATGCAAACTAGCCACAGACTGCACACAGCACAGCCAGTGATTTTCATATTGAGCGCTACGTAACGTTGCCAATAAGAAAACATAAACAGCCTACTTACATAGAGAAAACATAAACAGCCTACTTACATAGAGAAAACATAAACAGCCTACTTACATAGCCCCCATGCTCCCCACAAAAAATTTTTACAAATGGTGTTGGGCACTGGCCAATACAGATTTGACAAAAATTTTTCATTTCATAATTACAATAACAAAGAAATCAAATGCACACACTTATTGATACAATGTTGGTCAAAAGCTAAAATTGTCTCACAGTCCATAAAGACAGTCCTAATCGTACATAACAGGAGAATAGCAGTGTTTTTCTCAAAGTCTGAGCAGTAAAAGAAAATGCACACAGAAGTAGTGGATTTCCATGCAGTCTTGAAGAAGTAGTGTTGTCCTTCCAATGGAAAGACAGTGCTGACTCTCGACATGCAGACAGGTAATGGGCCACAACAGAGCAAACCCACAGCAGAGTCAGTCGAAATTTTGAAGAGTATTGGTAGGTAGGTCATCACAGAACAGACTCACTGTAGTCCTTGTAGAGATAACGGTATTAGTGGGCCACCAGAGGTGCAGACCCACTGCAGTCCTTGTAGAAATAATGGTATTGGTGGGTCATCAAAGATGCAGACCCACTGTAGTCCTTGTAGAAATAATGGCGTTGGTGGGTCATCATAGATGCAGACCCACTGTAGTCCTTGTAGAGATAGCCAGCTGCCATCTGTTGTGACTGTGCAGGTGCACAATCACCATTGAAGAGTCTTGCAGATGATATAGCAAGTCCATAAACCACCACTTGTGCACTCACAAAGTTTTTGAAATTGTCCTTAGAACAAGCAATGCTGTTATCCAGTCCCTTGCTGAATTAGTAACACACGTGCAAACACTAACAGTCCCAACTTCTCACATATTGTCCATATACTATGACCAACAGAAACGTGTGCAGTGAAATGTTACTAACAAGTTAATAATATCATGAACTGGTGACAATTACAATTTTATAACATAAGAATACAATAACAAAGGTACAAAATACATCATTAAAACATAACAATATAGATAACATTTGTAGTACAGGCTTTACAAAAGAATGGATATAGACATATACATCAGTGTTACAGGAATTATGACATGAGTACATACATAGAAGATCAGAATAACTTGCGAAACATGAACTTCACACATGAGCATTTAAACAGAATGAATAATGTCTAATATCTTTACAAAGTAAATAACATATTATTAATGCCAATTATATTTGAGGATAACAGTATTCCTCATCATAGTGAATGTAGCTTAATATTAAAAGAGAAAAAAATTCTATGAAACTACACAGAGACAGGAAGAAAACAAATACACAAGGGTACACAAACACGTACTGGGATAACACAAAAGGAAAGGACAGGGTTCGTTTTCAGTGTAACATTTGGTACTGCAGTACATCCCAAAACTTCATATATCTTTCCTCTTATTTCATCCTTTGTTTCCACCAAAAAAATTCTATCTAAGCATGCTTTCTGTATTTATATGTTCACACATTTCTTACCTCAACATTTATTTCCAAGAAAATCCTACCTATACCTGCTTTCTGTACGTTTTTCGTATAGATTCTCAATGCATTTCTTCCAATTCATCGCAACTCATTCTCTTCTATAGTCTACCCCCTCTTAAGCTAACTTAAATCTACTGAGCTCAGATGCTAAACTAAGGGACGAGGCAATGCAGCATCACATAACAAATCAACACAAACAGCAATGCAAATAATGCAAATTGGCAAAGCTAGCAGCATAAATGAGCAAAAGTCAAATTCAATAACACTATGCCTGGCAAACAGCAGCAACTTATGCCTAAACATGACATAGCGCAAGCAGAAAAAATATTACACTAAAATGGCCATGTCTAATACCTATGTCACATCTTAACATTAGAGTGATGCATCACAATTTATTCTACAAAAGAAATTACCAAGGACTTGAAAAGAAAATTATGTGTTACTGTTACTAGTTCCTTCTTATTGTTCTTTCCTTTCCAAGTGCTCCTTTTTTTAAAGAATGTGGATCATAAAATAATTATTTAATAGATCTGTTGACAGAAAGTGTTCACATTAGCAAATGCATTTCATTTTATAAAAGCAATGCTGCAACACAGCTGAAAAACAGGTATCAAATGAAATAAGCAATTACGCAAAGCAAAGCATAAAAATATCATTCAATAGTCATGTGACATTTCATAAGTTAGTAGAAATTCTCTCAACTCTCGTAGAAAGACGCTTGTCGTAATCAGATGTGCAGATGTACGAATATTTCCCATCAATTCATAAGCATTTCAGTAATTAGCACAAAGTGCGAGTAATCATATGTTTTCAAGTAACGAGGGTGTCGCATTAGCGATGAAAGGCACACCCTAATGGCTTGTTCTCCAGGTGTTTTCCTGTGCTCTGAAAGGCACGCGCTAATGGCTTTTTCTCCAGGCGTCTGACACAGCTGGGTGCCCACGACGCATTATGTGTAGGTGGTCCGTTAACTTTCTTACGGAAATATTTACGACAGCAGTTTCCGCTACAGAGACAGTCGCATATAAAAATATTTCACAGGTCAAGAATTTGCGTTACAAATCTGTAGAAACAAAATGCTATTGATATAACAGTGTCCAAAAAAAAATTTTCGTCTGCATTGTAATACATTCACGAATATACACACACATTTCATAACTCTTAAAGTACGTTTCTTGGTTTCCAACATCCTTTTCATAAATCAGAGTCCCTAAACACTACTCATTATTCCTTACCTCATTATACATATACATATTCGTCGACACTTCTTCAATATTTCATCATGAGAAATACGTAGCATAATAAACATTCCTCAACAACATAATACACATCGTCGTCGTAATAATAACATCATAACACCTCAGTGAAATCTCAAAATCGTCGTAACTTCCTCCAATAATTTATAAGCCTAAAAAAATTCTCTGCTCATGTCAAAAGTGTCAGCTGCCTCAAACGTACTTTAAAAATCATGATCTCATACCAAATACATCATTCAAAGCTCTCATAGTATCACAATGATTCCGAAAAAATATGAACAGTTTACAAAGTACAGACAAAATACAGTTTCATAAGTGTGAAGTTATCCAACTGTATAATTGCGTAAACATGTGTCACTGATGTAGTAAAATAAATGTTTGTCTCTCTCAGTTAAATAATCAGATAGCTGTGTAATTTGTGTGTTAGAGAAATATGGTACCGATGTGTAAAGTTGTATAAGCAAATACCATATTAGCTAGGGTTCCTTGTGGTTGCCACACACATGGTACACAAAGTAGGCGTGTACCCCCCTGAGGATTAATGTAATTATACCCTCAGGTGTTACAGATTACAGCAATGGAATGAAATGTATCACGGAAAACTTTCTTTGTAATTCAAAAATCTTTAAAAATAAATGTTTTAAGTATAAAATTGATCACTCAAATACGTGTACTGTAGCGCTAAACTGTGCGTCTTGTAACATAATCTCTGTGGAAGTGTCGTAGTTATCGTCCTCCGAACGCTAAGTTCTGCAGAAGTCAATGTACTTACCTCATGATAAACAAAAGTGAAATGCTTTGCGTATAGATATCATAGTTATTATGGTTATTGGCGTGATGAAGAAAGTACTGTACAGTAACGTATTGTTGTGCCACAAAAAAGGCTGTCTCATTGTTGCTATACCACAAAAGTTACTACTAAAACCTGTTTTACTTTCCAGAAGAATTCAGAAAAACTGTGCAGATATAAAACAGATACACCGCAAAAGCAACATTGTAAATTGTCACTCATTAGTAGCGTCGTGATAAAATCGTGTAACTGTCACATAAACTAACTATTGTCTCATCTGGTATCTCACAGAAAGTACTTTAAATCCGGAATGTATTTTCAAGTAAACCAAAATGTTGCATTAAAATCTCATTAGCAGTACTGGTAAATGTTCTAAGTATGTGAGCCTTATAGTCGTTACGTAATCGTGCAACTAACAAGCAAGAATGTACAACTAACAACACTGTGTCGTCTGTTCATTATAACAATGCATTCGTAATTTCTGTTTAAATAAGTTCTCTTGGTTCTTGACTGGATATTTCACTTCAAACATTGTTACATGTTAACAGATTCTAAATCTGACAAAGCATACTAGAAATGTGAAGTGAAAAGTTATATAGCAAAGACAAAGGTAAAAAGCAGATTATCTCTCAATAAACGGTTTTACATGTGAAATGTGGTGTAAACCTTTACTCTTCATAGTACTCAGAGTTTGAACTTGAATGCAATTGTCAGGCGGTATACGTCGGTAAAGAATACTGGAGTTTTTCTCAAGGTTAGCGTCTATGTTATTTTTCCCTGAGCCAGCCGGCGCACGCGGGTGCCTGCGGTGCGAGTCATTGTCTGCTACCTCTTTGTTGGCGCGTGCCGTTATTGGGATTTGGAGACCTAACTTCTACAAATTCATCGTGACGAGAGTGCTCTGCTCTGTTTAAATCTCGCCAGTTCTGATGCAATTCAGGGCTGTCGTTACGATCATATCGTCTGTCGTCATTTCGGTAGAATCCGTAGTTTCTTCCTTGTCGGTCACGTGGTGGAGAATTTCTCCCTGAATCGTAACTCCGCGCTGAACTGTTGCGTCTGAAGTTATTCTGTCTCCCTTGATAGTATTTATTTTGGTTCCCATATTGTCTGTTTCTCTTATTGTCTCTGTGATAGTCATTACCACGGAGAGGTGATCTTTCCCTGTAGTTATTACTACTCTGCCAACGGTTGTCATACGGGTGGTGTCTGTTTTGGTCACGATTTGCGTTGTAAGAATAGCCTTTTCGTGTCCAGTTATTGTTTCTGTCATCACGGAATTGTGACGGATGTGACCTGTAGTGATTGTTTTCCTGTTTTCGCATCCCGCGACGGTATGTGTCAATTTCCAGTTCTTGTAACAGTCCCTGAAATGCTTCAATGTCGTCTTTGCAACGCCCTGCCAAAATAATGTGTCGTAAATGTTCAGGTAATTTGATTAAGCAAATGCGGATGAGTTCTGAGGGGCTGTATGGGTTTGACAGGTACTGATTCTTGTGCAACATGTCTTCAAAATATTTCACAAGACTGGAAAATTCAGATTGTTCGAAATGTTTCATCATTATGATGCTATATTTTACCCGGTCTTGTGTAGCTTGAGACCAATATGCTGAGAGGAAGGCATGATAAAAATCTCCTTCACTGTGACAATCGTGAATTACCGATCGCATTCTTACAGCTGGTTCATTCTCCAAGTAGCCACACATAAATTCTAATCTGTGTTCTAACGACCAGTTGGGAGGAAAACAATGCGAGAATTGATGGAGCCATGCTTGTGGATGAATGTCGTTGCCAGAATTCTTAAATGTTTTGAATTTACGTGTAGTAATGAACAGCTTATAGTCAAAATCATCATGTCGGCGAGTCGCATATCGGTCATTGTTAGGTCGTGTCGGCCGTTCCATCTCAAAATTCGGTGCACATTCCCAATTTCTTTCATTACTTCCGAAATGCCCTGTGTTATTATTTTGCAGCTTTTCCGTGTTTCTAAGTCCCTCTTCCCGTGTTGGAGCGCGAGTGTCCTCTGAAATACGTAATTCTTGTATTACCTGTGTCAGCTGATCTTGTACTTCCCGGATTTCTCTTTGGTGTTGTGTATTAATTTGATTCTGATTTTGTTTGAATTTTCTTATTTGCTCATACTCTTCTGTGTCAGTGAAGGCTACGGGTCTTGTGTCATTCAGATCATCATCTACCTTTGTAGATAAGTTAGTGAATTGATCCGAAAGTTCGGCTACTTTTTCCGATAGTGTACTTATTTCCTCAGCGTGTTTTTCTGAACCAAGTTTCAGAGTATCTACTTTGTCCTTTAAGTTTTCCTGAGCTTTTGCAAGTTGCGTAACCGAATCGGTAGATGCAACTGAGTCAAATTTAGCCCACAAGGTCTCATGATTTTCATGAACAATGGTTTGCAGCTCTTTTATGGCTGCTTCGTGATTCTGTAATGCATTTTCATGCCGCGAAAAAATAGGTTGAAAATGCTCACAAATTTGTGTTTTTACGTCATTACAGACTTTTTGACATTTCGATTCAATGTTATGTAACTCAGTAGTTAAATCTTCACGCGTTTGTTCAAGAGTTTGTTCCAATGAGTCTAACTTTTGAAGCTGTTGCTGTGTTTGTCTCTGATTTTGTTCCATTGTGTCTAACTTTTTAAGATTTTGTTCCACTGTATCTAACTTTTTAAGATTTTGTCCCATTTGTTTCTGATTTTGTTCAAGTGTTGTGTCTAACTTTTGTAGCTTTTGTCCCATTTGTTGCATTAACTGTAATAACAATGCACTGGTGTCTGAAACATGTTCCTCAGTGCTTTTCGGCAGTGAATTTGCACCGGCAACATTGACATTTTGACATGCAGAAAATGTGTCTTGACTTATTTGAGAAAACGGCGAGAACCCAAAACCTGAGTCTACAGTATTCGCAAAATTGTGTCCTGTCATTCCCGATTCCTGAGGCAAGCTGTTGCCGACCGATCGATCGATAATGCGTCCCTCTTCACTAATTGTTTCACTGTCCACGCCATTGTTTGCCGCCTGCTCCATTTCCAAATTACTACTTTGAACATCAGTTAATTCATTACTCGGTGGCGCTAACACACTGCTTTCATTTTCACTGTCATTTCTCAGTTTACTTTGGAGCCTAGTATTACGTTTTTCACACGCCATTATTGTCACAGTATTTCACACGACAACACAGAAAAACACAATTTGAAGATCAAAAATAAGAGAACACATTAACATAGCACTGAAAATAATATCTAGTTAATTGCAAGCGCAGCTGCGAAATACTTGGTGCAAATCTACATGCATGCCACAACTGTTTTACTGTACAACAATGAAAAACTACAACTACAAAGGAAATTCTCTCTATGATTATGCGCTACCAATAAACAATAGCTACACCAATTACACAAACTACAAGAAAAAAATCAGAAGATTCCAGTGAGGTATCCTCGGCTAAGGGTCGACATATGAAACTTCCCCTTAGAACAATTATACAAGACTGTGCTTAACCTGACACACAATATTTTGTTAGCGCAACGCAATCTGACTTTCAAAAATCTCTACAAAAGAATGGCCCTGACTAACATTAAACTATACCTTTCACAAATCACTTACCTCACAAAAATCTTCGCTGCTCAAGCTACTGCAATACAGCGAGCGCCACTACTGCCAGCTAAATAAAAGATTCAAACTTAATATCATCACAAGCCATAATATATATATCAGTTCATGACAAATTACAAATCTCCGCCATCTCTCTCCCCGCATCCACCACTGCTGGCGGCTCACCTCCAACTGTGCAACGCTACGCGCTGTTCACATCCAGCTGCCGCTGCCCAACACTACAATGGCAGACAACAATGCAAACTAGCCACAGACTGCACACAGCACAGCCAGTGATTTTCATATTGAGCGCTACGTAACGTTGCCAATAAGAAAACATAGCCGGCCGAAGTGGCCGTGCGGTTAAAGGCGCTGCAGTCTGGAACCGCAAGACCGCTACGGTCGCAGGTTCGAATCCTGCCTCGGGCATGGATGTTTGTGATGTCCTTAGGTTAGTTAGGTTTAACTAGTTCTAAGTTCTAGGGGACTAATGACCTCAGCAGTTGAGTCCCATAGTGCTCAGAGCCATTTGAACCATTTTTTGAAGAAAACATAAACAGCCTACTTACATAGAGAAAACATAAACAGCCTACTTACATAGAGAAAACATAAACAGCCTACTTACAATATAGGTCCTGGATACTTTTTAAGGCAATACTGGCCATTTTTGCTAACGATGGCGGAGGTGGATAGCGATGGTGTACCCTCCTCTTCAATGTAAACGACAAAGGCTCAATAATATTGAAATTTGTCGATTGTGGTGGCCGGGGAAGGTGCAATAATTCATCCTCGTGCTGACAAAACTAGTTCTGGGCGTTTCGGAATACCACGACATTACTGTCAAAATCATCACCGAACCCGCGCCATGTTTCACTCTTGTAAAGTAAAGTCGGCCAGAAGTTGGAAACAGTGTGAAAAAGACTCATATAGTCAAATGACATTTTTACATTGCTCCATAGTCGAGGTTTTATAGCATCAGCACCGTCTTTCCCAGTAACGGGCATTTGCATCACTGATAAATGATTTTAGAATTCTTTTCTGCTAGCGATTTCGTCCTTACGGTGCTCCCTTCGTGTTGTTTTGCTGATGAAGGGGTTCTCAAATGTGACATTCAGTTGTGCAGTGACTTTTGGAGCTGTCGTCCTCTTATTTTTCGTCACAATTCGCTTCAAAGAACGTCTATCACGATCACTTACCACACAATTACGTCCGCATTGTGACACAGCTGATGACGTTTTTCTACTTTATCTGTATGCCGAATAAATCTTCAATATGTGCCTCTTGGAACACCAAACACTTCGCCTTCCTTGGATACGGTAGTATCCATCATATGGACACCCACGGTCGAGTTCACTTAGCTCCGGCATGCTGCACACGCAATTACACAGAACATTGTTTAGATTAGATTAGATTAAATTAATACTTGTTCGATAGGTCGTGAATACACTTCGTGATGATGCGCAACATGTCAGTTTAACAAAAAGTTTCTTGATATGCTATAGTTCAAGTGCTTTTAAATTTTCTTTTTTTCTTTAGTTGTAAGATTACTAACTTATATATACCGAGCGAGGTGGCGCAGTGGTTAGCACACTGGACTCGCATTCTGGGGGACGACGGTTCAATCACGTCTCCTGCTATCCTGATTTAGGTTTTCCGTGATTTCCCTAAATCGCTTCAGGCAAATGCCGGGATGGTTCCTTTGAAAGGGCACGGCCGATTTCCTTCCCCATCCTTCCCTCACCCGAGCTTGCGCTCCGTCTCTAATGACCTCGTTGTCGACGGGACGTTAAACACTAATCTCCTCCTCCTCCTGACTTATCTCTAAAATTCATCCATTTGGTAGGAAGAGTTGTCATTCAGAAATTATTTCAATTTGTTTTTGCGTGTTTTTTGGCTATCTGTCAGACTTTTATGCTATTTGGCAAGTGACCAAACATTTTTGAGGCAGACTAATTCATTCCTTTCTGTGCCAAAGTTGGATTTAACCCAAAGTTATGAAGATCAGCCTTTTTCCTACTGTTAAAGCTATCCACATTGCTCTTGCGTTTGAACTGGGATGGGTTATTAATAACAAATTTCATAAGTGAAAAGCTACTGTGAATAGTTCCTTAAATAAATGTTTGTAAGATGATCTTGCCTTGACTTCAGCTATTATCCTGATTACACTCTTTCGTGCAACGAATATGTTCTTCCTTTATGCAGAATTGCCCCAAAAATACTATGCCATGCGAAAGTAGTAAATGAAAATAGATATGGTAACCTGATTTCCTTATATGTTTATCGGAAAAATTTGCAATAACCTAATAGAATAAGCAGATGAATACAGACGTTTCGGCAGATCATCAATGTGTTTCTTCTAACACAATCTCTCATCAATACAAACCTCCAGAAATTTCGAATGTTTTGCTTTACCTACAGACTCCATTTATTTATGGTGTTCGGCCATTTACTGTACAGAACTGTATATATTGTGATTTGTCAAAATTTAATGAGAGCCCATTTGCACAGAACCACTTAATAATTTTCTGAAAGACACTATTTACAATTTCCTCAGCTAGCTCTCATTTGTTAAGTGTGATTACTGTGCTTATGTTGATGTTGTGGTCTTCAGTCCAGAGACTGGTTAGATGCAGCTCTCCATGCTACTCTATCCTGTGCAAGCTTCGCCCGCATCTCGTGGTCGTGCGGTAGCGTTCTCGCTTCCCACGCCCGGGTTCCCGGGTTTGATTCCCGGCTGGGTCAGGGATTTTCTCTGCCTCGTGATGGCTGGGTGTTGTGTGCTGTCCTTAGGTTAGTTAGGTTTAAGTAGTTCTAAGTTCTAGGGGACTGATGACCATAGACGTTAAGTCCCATAGTTCTCAGAGCCATTTGAACCATTTTTTGTGCAAGCTTCTTCATCTCCCAGTACCTACTGCAACCTACATCCTTCTGAATATGCTTTGTGTATTCATCTCTTGGTTCCCCTCTACGATTTTTACCCTTTACGCTACCCTCCAATACTAAATTGGTAATCCCTTGATGCCTTATAACATGTCCTACCAACAGATCCATTCTTCTAGTCAAGTTGTGCCACAAATTGCTCTTCTCCCCAATTCTATATAGTACTTCCTCTTTAGTTACGTGATGTACTCATTTAATCTTCAGCATTCTTCTATGGCACCACATTTCGAAACCTTCTATTCTCTTCTTGCCTAAACTATTTATCATCCATGTTTCAATTCCATACATGGCTACACTCCATACAAATATTTTCAGGCAAGATTTCCTGCCACTTAAATCTAACAAATTTCTCTTTTTTTGAAACGCTTTCCTTGCCATTGCAAGTTTACATTTTATATCCTCTCTACTTCGACCATCATCAATTATTTTGCTCCCCAAATAGCAAAACTCATCTACTACTTTAAGTGTCTCATTTCCTAACCTAATTTCCTCAGCATCACCTGATTTAATTCGAACACCTTCCATTATCCTCGTATTGCTTTTGTTGATGTTCATCTTATATCCTGCTTTCAAGACACTGTCCATTCCGTTCAACTG
The DNA here is from genome assembly GCF_023864345.2 of Schistocerca serialis cubense. Classification (NCBI taxonomy): domain Eukaryota; kingdom Metazoa; phylum Arthropoda; class Insecta; order Orthoptera; family Acrididae; genus Schistocerca; species Schistocerca serialis. The sequence goes on from NC_064646.1 coordinate 361,561,745, forward strand.
CTCTTCTAGGTCCTTTTCCTGTCTCTGACGGTATTACAATGTCCTCGGTAAACCTCAAAGTTTTTATTACTTCTCCATGGATTTTAATTCCTATTCCAAATTTTTCTTTTGTTTTCTTTACTGCTTTCGCAATATATAGATTGAATACTGTGGTGAGCGTACTGTAAGACCTTCAGTACACACACCATCAGATTATTTGACTTGTCGCTCTAACGAAGTAGGCGAGTGTCAGCAATATGTCTCGTGGTCTTATCGTGGCGTGTTTATCTTCTGCAATTAGGTCAGACGATAGGAATGCCACTTGCACGCTTAGAGTAGCAGATTGACGGTGACCAAATTTAATCAGAACTTGATCAATTTTCACGCACATTTATTAAAATAATAACAAGCATAAAAATTACTTAACTTGGTTCTGGATGCTATTTACAATTGACAACCTGAAGTTCCTTTGGTTTTGGTACGTTAATCTTATTCTCACATATATTTCTGATACTTGAAAAAAGTATCTTCATGGCTATGTACAGGAATATGGTAATCTTATTAGGCGCAGACTGAAACTTGACTATAGACTGGTACAGACTGGTGCAGACAAATGCAGACTGACTAATCGGAGGTCTGTACACTCGTTATAATACCTCGCGCGTTCATGTATCACTGCGCGAGTGCGATCCGTGAGGAGAAAAGGTTCTACGTTAGCAGCAATCTCATTGGCTGCGTTACATATTAATACGCGGATCGGCGGAAGCAGAACTTTGTCCATCTCTATGGGCGCGCCATCTCGTAGTGCGGAGACGGACGAGCGCTGCGCCTGCGCTGTTGTGCTTAGCGGGGCGCGCTCTAGTGGGAAAGTTGTGTATGCGCTGACTACGTGGAACTATGTACACAACAAAAACCATCGGGGGTAGGCTACAACCCTGTCTCACTTCCTTCCCAACCACTGCTTTCCTTTCATGCCCCTCGACTCTTATAACAACCGTCAGTCTTCTAAGGTAAGTTGTAGGATCAGTACTGTCTAACGTGTTCCAACATTTAAACGAAATCCAAACTGATCTTCCCCGAGGTCGGCTTCTACCAGTTTTTCCATTCGTCTGTAAAGAATTCGTGTTGGGATTTTGGTGCCGTGACTTATTAAACTGATAGTTCGGTAACTTGCTTTCTTTAGGATTGGAATTATTATATTCTTCTTGAAGTCGGGCCTGTCTCATAGATCTTGCTCACCAGATGGTAGAGTTTTGCCATGGCTGGCTCTCCCAAGGCTATCACTAATTCTAATAGACTGTTGTTTAAACCCGGGGGCCTTGTTTCGATTTAGATCTTTCAGTGCTCTGTCAAACTCTTCGCGCAGTATCATATCTCCCATTTCATCTTCATCTACGTCCTCTTCTATCTCCTTAATATTGCCCTCAAGTACATCGCCTTTGTATAGACCCTCTATATACTCCTTCCACCTTTCTGCTTTCCCTTCTTTGCTTAGAACTGGGTTTCCATCTGAGCTCTTGATATTCATACAAGTGGTTCTCTGTTCTCAAAAGGTCTCTTTAATTTTTCTGTAGGCAGTATCTATCCTACCCGTAGTGATATATGCCTCTACATCCACATTTATCTTCTAGCCATCCCTGCTTAGCCATTTTGCAGTTCCTGTCGATCAAATTTTTTAGAAGTTTGTATTCCTTTTTGCCTGTTTCATTTACTGATTTTTTATATTTTCTCCTTTCATCAGTTAAATTCAGTATCTCTTCTCTGACCCAAGGATTTCTACTAGCCCTCTTCGTTTTACCTACTTGATCCTCTGCTGCCTTCACTATTTCATCTCTCAAATGGTTCAAATGGCTCTGAGCACTATGGGACTTAACATCTGAGGTCATCACTCCCCTAGAACTAAGAACTACTTAAACCTAACTAACCTAAAGACATCACACACATCCATGACCGAGGCAGGATTCGAACCTGCGGCAGTAGCGGTCGCGCGGTTCCAGACTGTAGCGCCTAGAATCGCTTGGCCACCCTGTCCGGCTTTCATCTCTCAAAGCTACCCATTCTCGGTCTTACCGTTATATAAGCTACCTGAAATCTTCCAGTGTTTCAAGGCCTCTTCCACCTATACAACCTTCTTTCATGATTCTTAAACCAAGTGTAAGCTATGATTAAGTTGTGTTCTGTACGAAATTCTACCATGGGGCTTCCTCCATCACTCCTTGCCCCCATTCCATATCCACCTACTAATTTTCCTTCTCTTCCTTTTCCTAATATCGAATTCCAGTCCACCATGACTATTAAATTTTCGTCACCCTTCAGTATCTGAATCATTTCTTTTATCTCATCATACATTTCTTCAATCTCTTCATCTTCTGCGGACCTTGTTGGCATACATACTTGCACTACTGTGGTAGGCTTGGGCTTCGTGTCCATTTTAGCTAAAATAACGCGTTCACTATGCACTTGTAGTAGCTTACCCCTGCCCCTATTTTTTTAGTCATTATTAAACCTACTCCTGCATTACCGATATTTAATTTTGTATTTATAACCCTGTATTCACCTGATCAGAAGTTTTGTTGCCCCTGCCACCGAACTTCACTAATTCCCACTATATCTAACTTTAATCTACAATTTCCCTTTTTAAATTTTCTAACCTTCCTATCCGATTAAGGGATCTGAAATTTCCACGCTGCGATCCGTAGACCGCCAGTTTTCTTTCTCCTGATAACGACATTCTCCTGAGCAGTCCCCTCCTGGAAATCCGAATGGGGACTATTTACCCTCCGGAATATTTTACCCAATAAGACGCCAGCATCATGTACCGATATAGTAAAGGTGCACACCCTCGGGAAAAATTACTGCTGTAGTTTCCCCATGCTTTCAGCCGTACGCATTACCAACACATCGAGGCCGTTTTGGTTAATGTTGTAAGGCCAGATCAGTCAAGCATCCAGACTGTTACCCCTGCAACTACTGAAAATATTGCTGGCTCTCTCCAGGGACCACACGTTTGTCTGGCCTCTCAACTGATATTCCTCCGTTCTGGTTGCACCTACCGTATGGCTATCTGTATCGCTGAGGCACACAAGTCTCCCCCCCCCCCCACCAATGGCAAGACCCATGGTTCCTAGGCGGAGGACTATACTTGCTTACCCTACTGGCCATTAAAATTGCTACACCAAGAGGAAATGCAGATGATAAACTGGTATTCATTGGACAAATACAATATACTGGAATTGACATGTGATTACATTTTCACACAATCTGGGTGCCTAGATCCTGAGAAATCAATACCCAAAACAACCACATCTGGCTGTAATAACGGCCTTGATACCCCTGGGCATTGAGTCAAACAGAGCTTGGATGGCGTGCACAGGTACAGCTGCCCGAGCAGCTTCAACACGATACCACAGTTCATCAAGAGTAGTGGCTGGCGTATTGTGACGAGCCAGTTGCTCGGCCACCATTGACCAGTCGTTTTCAATTGGTGAGAGATCTGGAGAATGTGCTGGCCAGAGCAGCAGTCGAAAATTTTCTGTATCCAGAAAGGCCCGTACAGGACCTCCAACATGCGGTCGTGCATTATCCTGCTGAAATGTAGGGTTTCGCGGGGATCGAATGAAGGGTAGAGCCACGGGTCGTAACACATCTGAAATGAAACGTCCACTGTTCAAAGTGCCGTCAATGCGATCAAGATGTGACCGAGACGAGTAACCAATGGCACCCGATACCATCACGCCAGTATGGCGATGACGAATACACACTTCCAATGTGCGTTCACCGTGATGTCGTCAAACAGGGATACGACCATCATGATGCTGTAAACAGAACCTGGATTCAGACGAAAAAATGACGTTTTGCAATTCGTGCACCCAGGTTCGTCGTTGAGTACACCATCGCAGGCGCTCCTGCCTGTTCTGCAGCGTTAAGGGTAACCGCAGCCATGGTCTCCGAGCTGATAGTCCATGCTGCTTCAAACGTCGTCGAACTGTTCGTGCAGATGGTTGTTGTCTTGCAAACTTTCCCATTTGTTGACTCAGGGATCGAGACGTGGCTGCACGATCCGTTATAGCCATGCGGACAAGATGCCTGTCATCTCGACTGCTAGTGATACGAGGCCGTTGGGATCCAGCACGGCGTTCCGTATTACTCTCCTGAACCCACCGATTCCATATTCTGCTAACAGTCATTGGATCTCGACCAACGTGAGCAGCAAAGTCGCGATACGATAAACCGCAATCACGATAGGCTACAATCCGACCTTTATCAAAGTCGGAAACGTGATGGTACGCATTCCTCCTCCTTACACGAGGCATCACAACAACGTTTCACCAGGCAACGCCGGTCAATTGCTGTTTATGTATGAGAAATCGGTTGGAAACTTTCCTCATGTCAGGACATTGTAGGTGTCGCCACCGGCGCCAACCTTGAGTGAATGGTCTGAAAAGCTAATCATTCGCATATCACAGCATCTTCTTCCTGTCGGTTAAATTTCGCGTCTGTAGCACGTCATCTTCATTGTGTAGTAATTTTAATGGCCAACAGTGTATATCGTCAGCAAAAAGAACTAACTTCGCATCTGTGTGAATATAGATGGCAAATCATTGGTTTATATTAAGAGCAATATGGGACGCAATATTGAATTCGGTGAGGCCCCATTCTTGATACCTCCCCAGTCCGAGGAATTTGCTGGTTTTTGTGCATTATGTGAACTGTTTATTCCAACCTTCTATACTCTCCCAGATAAATATGAATTAATCCATTTGTGCACTTCTCCACTCATACCACAATACTTAAGCTTATCTTGAAGAATTCCATGACTTTCACAATCAAAAGCCTTTGAGAGAGCACAGAAAATCCCAGCTGGCTATGTTTGGTTATTCAGAGCAGTCAACATTTGATCAGTGAAAGCATATATAAAAATTTCTGTTGAATAGACTTTCTGTAAGCCTAACTGGCATTTCGTTAGCACTTAATTTTTAGAAATATGTGAAGCAACTCTTGAATACATTACTTTTTCAAGAATTTTGGACAAAGTTGTCAGTTTTGGCATCAGACATATCCCTTTTTTTTATGCAGTGCTTTAACAATAATATCTTCCAATTTATCAGAAAAGTACCCTGTTTTAGTGAGTTATTAGATATCTGGCTGAGAATTTACGAGTATTTATCTGTTGGGAACAACCTCTTAGTACTTTACTAGAGATGCCATCAATTCCATGCAAGTTTTTACTTTTGAGGGAGTTTATTATTTCCCTAAATTCAAAACAAGATGGGTAGAATTTCAATTTTATCAAATTTCATATGTACTACATATTCTATACATACCTTTGCCTTTTCTAATGAACATCTGGATCCTATTTTCTCTACTACTTTTAAAAAATGATTACTAAAAATATTTTCAGCCTCTGACTTTTTGTTAAGAAACTTGTCATTCAGTTTGATGGTAGCATAGTCTTACTGTGCTCTTGGTTGCCTTGTTTCCCATCCATCAGTATTCCATATTATTTTAATTTTATTATCAGAGCTGCGCATCTCAGACATAATATACATACTTCTGAACTTTTTATAAGTTTCCTTAACGTAGTACAGTAGTTTTTATAATATTTGACTGTACTGGGCCATTACTCTTAGATAAATATCCTTTTTCCGGTTACAAGGTATTTTTATCCCTTTAGTAAACCATGATTACCACAAATATATTTCATTTTTTTCGTAGAGAAAGTGTTTTAAAAAATACTCATAAAAGTATCACGAAGTAAGTTATATTTTAAATTATCATCAGGTTTCCGGTTCACCTCATCCCATTCTAACTGCTGCAAGCTTTACCTGAAATTTGTAGTAGTTAAATAGTTAACTGAACCCAACATTCTGGAGAACTGTTCTCCGTTACTGTATGGAGCTATATCATATACTGTAACTAGCTGTTCATCATGATCAGAGAGATCATTCATAACAGGATAAATGTTCATTTGATTAAATTTATCTTGATCCATGAAAAAATCATTCATTCACTGCGCTGCCCTCCTGTACTACCCGAGTAGGGAAATAAATGATTGATGTCAAAGTGAAAGAACAGAGTAATACTTCATGAACGTTCATCCTACCAGATGTTTCAAAAACTCTACACTGAAATCCCAATAAATAATAATTTGCTTCCATATGTCTGACAATTAGCTCAACAAGGAATCCAAGTTTTTCAGAAATAGTCGAAGGTTACCATTATTTACTTTAACCTCACAGTCACATGGCTCTATAGGTTGCTCTACACAAAAATTTTGAGTTTCTAATTTTTTCACACTGTGATGTCTTTTAACATGTATGACAACTCCTCTTTTTTGCATATTGTCTCTGCTGAAAGCTTATATCCATTTACATTTACCTTTTCCTTATCGGTGACTTTATGATGGTCAAACAGGCATTCTCTGTTTCTAAATCTTTCGACCAATCAAGACGTTCATCTACCTTGCTCTGATCACGATTAACACTTGCAACATATTGGTGACACGGGACAGATGGCATTTGTGGTCAAATACCACAGCGCAACCTGCAGTCTTAGCAAGTATCTGCGTTTATATTCTAGCATACTTTTCTCGCGCTGATTCCACATTCTTGTCCCACCCCTGAACCTGATCCGTAGAAGACGCCAGCAGCTCGAAACTATTTACCTTCCTAGAGTCGTACTTGCTTCGTCTACAATGAATCCTTTTGACACTTTCTGTCTATCTACATTCTCAGTCACACATTTAGCAAATCATGTCCCTGACTCAATTAATGTAACTGATTTATTGCTTTTTTACAGTGTAGAATAAATATAATTCATTCGTTTTCATTTCCATGTCCAAACAGCTATATTTATTACTTCCATTTTAATTCAGGCACCAGCATATCAGTTACATATACCCAACAACATAGCTATTAGAAGGTAAAGTATTAACAAGCATCGTATACATATATTTGCCATACAGTCGTAAAAACATCTAAGACTAAATATTCAAGCTTGTCAAATTATAAAGGGAGAGGACTATTAGAAAGTTTTTAATGTTGAAACGTACAGGGTGTCCGAAGAAACACCGACAGACTTTAGAGACTGCTTCCTTATATCAAAACAATAAAAAAAATTCTAGTAAACAAGGTCTCTAAAGCGCATATCTTAAGAGACATGAGCATTTGTTCATCTTCGATACTATGAAACACATCTATTCTACTGGAGGCTTTTTGTTTCTCATATTTTGGGAGGAGTTAAGATGGACGAAAACAACAACAAAAAGTCTTGCAAACAAGGGTTCTGAAATTGATACCTTCAAAGCTATGAGCACTTGTACAGGAGGAGAGATGTGTTTCACACAGGCCAAGATGAAGAAGTGCTCATAGTTCTTAAAGTATGCATTTTATGCCCCATGTTTACAAGACATTTTTTCTTGTTTTGGTCAATAGTTCGTCCTCCCAAAATATGGAAAGCAAAGACCTTGCAGCGGAAGACATCTGTTTCATATATCGCAGATAAAAAATTTCTCCTACCTCTTAAAGTATGCCCATGTTTACTAGAATTATTTATTTATTTCTGTATAAATTTTGGCGTGTTTTTTTTTTTTGGACAACATTATGTGCTTGGGATCCAAATCAGTGGAAACTGGGAAGAGTCCCAAAAGGAAGACACGGGGAGCGGGAATGGACTGACATCGATGCCGATGGATAATTGAAACTCTGTATTAATTTCGTGTGTTAATGACTTACACTCCCATCTTCTCCAGACTTTTTCTCTACTGTAGGGAGCGCACAGTGCTTTAAAACGTGTTCACACCCTTCCACATTTAGTATTTTCTTAAGCCCAATAAGTGGACCGCATCCTAAACACGTAAAACTCCATCAAAATGGTTCATATCACTCTAAGCACCATGGGACTTAATATGTGAGGTCATCAGTCCCATAGACTTAGAACTACTTAAACCTAACTAACTTAAGGACATCACACACATCCATGCTCGAGGCAGTATTCGAACCTTCCGGTTCCGGACTGAAGCGCTTAGAACCGCTCGGTCACAGCGGCCGGCAAAACTCCATCCTACCGCAGCACCACCTCTTCTTCACTTCATTGGCAACCCTACATATGATGATAGGTAACATTCTCCAGGCACTGACCAAACCCAAACTTTCGCAACGGATTGTCACAGGATGTGGAGTGAGTCATCACTCGAAAGAACTTATTTCCATTCATCCACTGTCCAGCGGCGTTTCTCTTTACACTACCTCAAGTGTCATGCTCCGCAGTCATTGTGCTAGCTACTCATATTGGGACTGCTTCCACTGATTTCACGCATTTTTTTTTTTAATTTTTTGCAACTACCGTCTGCAATGCTCGACGGACCAGATCTGCATTGTATTTGTTTAGCTGTGGTTGTTCCTTCGCATTTCCTCTTCACAATCACATCATCAGTAGACTAGTAAGGCAGCTTTAGAGGGCTTGGACTGTCCCTAATGGATTGGTTACTCAGACGAGATCCTACGACTTGCTCACGTTCGCAATCACTGAACTCTCCCGACTGACCCATTCTGCTGTTACTGCTGCTATACTGACAACGCAGTCCTCCCCGTCTCCCTTCATAGTAGCGGTTTCGCCTCGCAACACATCTAGAGGTCAGTTAACTTATCGTAGACTGAAGTTGCGAGGGAGCCTCAGAGAGCTCACTGGTCTGCAGGAGAGTCCAGTCAGATGGAGAGCGAGTTGCGAATGAGTGGAGGCACGCTCTCAGTCGCGCAGCTGACTGCGTTCACTACAACTGCACTGTGCAACAGAACTAAAGGATCACTTTTTTGAAACGCCGTTATTGCCTTCCACTGCGACACCTATGTCTGAAATTGGGCTCACAGTGTCTAAAATCTTCCTCTGTGAAAAAGCAAAAGCATGGCACCCTGCAACGTCATTCTCGGGCTCGCCGACGCTTCCAACTGGAATGTGTCAGAAGTGCAAAAAAGAGCCAAAGCTCAGAGCTACATGTGAGCTGTAAGGTGGGTTAATGACGTCACAATGGCATCACATTTCACCAGAAGTCTGTCCAACGCCACGTGGACCGGTTACAAGATGAGAAGATCGTCGCATCCCCTCTTTCCCACACATTTCACTCCTTCTTTCGATATCACAGCGACGGAGATCAGAATAGCGACATCCAGCGTTGAATTCGCGCGTTTTTCTTATAGGTGCAGACAGAGACATTTCAGTTTCATCGCCACTCAGAATCGGCGCGGAAAGGCCTCAGAGGGTGAGACAAAGGTCATCAATGAAACCACTCCTTACCATGGGCCGTTGGTTGCCACACATCTTGCGGCTGAAAATGACAGCTCGTAGTGTGATGAGCGAAAGGGAGGTGTTCTTGACAACCTTTATTACTATTGTCACCCTCGGACTTTTCAATCTTTCTCGACACTGTAGGGCTGCATCCCCATCGAACATTATCACACCCCTTTGCAGAGCAGCGAGACCGCAGGTTTCACTCTCGCGTACAGGTTGTGACCACTACGGGCCGTTGAAGACCATTCGACGAAATTTGAATGGGATACGGAGGATACTTACGCTAGTTAACCCTCCTGTGGCGTGATCACGTGGGAGTGGATTACCGCAGCATTAACATGCACCTGATTAAAACAGGAAAGGTGCCAGTAAGACCCCCCAGTTTGGCAACATCCTCGGTGCCGCTCACGCAGCTTTACTGAGCACGCTACAAATGTACTGTTATGCTGGCGGCTGCTCTAGCGCCTAAAAGTAGGCATACCGCACAAAAGGGCTGTCGCACGCTTTGTCTAAACCTTAGCCACTCGAGCAACCGTTGGACCGAATTAGCGTCGAAGTTTCTGACAGGTGCATTTGCAACGACTCAAAAAAGTTGAGTGGGTGGCTTCGAGGGTGTTACCGAATTGGGGGGGGGGGGGGCTTAAAGTGACTCTTTGCCGTTTTATTCTCGCATATGTTAATGCCGTACTCCTGTACGATCACGCCACAGGAAGGAGGAAAACAGAAGTGTTACAAAGCGTAAGTACCCTTTGATGCATCAGATCACTTTCAAACTTCGTCGAATGGTTTTGAACGGTTCCTCTACACGAGAACAAAAACTGCGGTCGTACTGCACTCTAAAGGGGTGAGATCACGTTAAGTGGTGTTGCAGCAGCACAATGTCCTTAGAGAAGGATTTAAAAGTCGGAGAGTGTCAGTAGTGTCAAAATTTGTCAAGGACATTTTCCTGTTGCTCATAGTTCTGCTGACTTTTCCAAATGCGAACTGTCTGGGAACCGACGCCCCAAGGATAGGGGTGGTTTCATTGACGCCCTTTATGCCACCCCCTGAGGCCTTTTCGTGTCAATTCTGAGCGGTAGCTTTGCCCGGCCTTTCGTAAGAAAACCACATGATTTCAACTCTGGATGTCGCGGTTCTGACTTCCATCCCAAAGATGTCAAAAGAAGGGTTGAAATGTGTGGATAAGAGGGGCTCGGAGGTCTTTCTCGTCGTGTGACACGTCCGCTGTGGCGTTGGCCAGAAATGTGATGAAATGTGACGCCATTGTGACATCATTAACCAACCTTATAGCTCACATGAAGTGAGCCGCCCAAACATGTGTCGCCACCTTGCCGTTTGAAGCGTCTTAGAGCCCGAGGGTGACGTCGCAAGACTATACGCTTTTACACCATTACAGAAGAAGTTTGTAGGTAGCTGTGAGTCAAATTTCAAATTTATGCCTCCCAAAGGAAGGCAGTAATGGGGTTTCGAAAAATTGATCCTTTAATTCTGTTGTGCAGCGAACATTACAAGAGCGTTTCGGTAATTCTCCGCCTCCGCAGCAAAAGTTTTTAGTTATGTTGGTGGGTGACACCACACTTAGGCTAGGTTTCATTTCCACTAACATTGAACTTTGTTTTGCAAGCTCTTAGTTTTAATTTTATGATGGCAGTAACTGACACGTACTTCTCAATAATAAAAGTGTTAAGTGTGCTAGATACATTCAGCATAAAACAATCGACTGTGATAGCAGACTCATATACAGACTTTATTTCCTATCTTCGTGTGACATAATAACATACGCAAACATTTCATTGCAACTGAAACGCAACAGCACAGAGATCATGAATGTTTTGAAATATTAATCTATGTCCAAGCATACACACACATGATTAACAAACATTGTTCCGCATTTTTTAATGGAAGACAAGACAACAAATACACTATAGGTTTGGGAACATAATTATAGACAACAACATAGTAAAAGGTATGTATTTCTGTCTGTCATGTGGAGACAACGAAGTACAGGATTATTGTAATTGAAGTTCCAGTTTAAAAACGCTGTAAAACGAATCAGTGCTCAGAATGTCGACAAATTTGAGATGAATATTATTGAAAGAGGGGGAAACGTTATAGAAAAAAATGTAGCGAAAATTTTACCAATGACTGCATCTGTAAGCATCAGTACACGTAAAATAAAAGGCGTGGGTTACGCGACTGTTTCTCGGTTTGCGTCCGAGACGCTCGGCATGACTTTCTCAATCAAGATCGCGCGCTGCTAATAAATCTCTTTTAAAAGAACGGTGACTGTGCGCCAGTAGATCCCTGCAGAGGTTCCAGACACTCTGGGGCCTGAAAAAAAGACGTTGATCCGATGCTTGCCAACGGTCTGAATAAAATAGTTTCGAAATTCGGAAAGACTGGTTCTTCTGAAGTGCAATGTGACAGAGAGCGTAAAACTACTGATTCGGCGTCAGGACATCATGTGAGGGGTCGAGTGGTGGTATGCAAACATGTAGTGCACGCAGAATTGCCTGCACTTTGGACATGCCTTTGAGCACGGCACACAAAATTCTACGAAACATCCTGCATCCCTATGCACACAAAATTACCCATGTTCAGGCGCTGCTTCGTGGTTACCTCCCAGTATGACAAACTGTTCCTCTGGAACTTCTTGCTCGCATGGAAATGGACAATGGATGGCCACGAAATATTCTGTGTACAAACGAAGCCCATTTACATCTCTAACGACACATCAATTCACAGAACTGCAAAATATGACAACGGAAAATGCGGTTGAATATCAACCAGTTCCCTTTCATTCTGGAAAGGTAACTTTGTGGTGCGGATTGATAGCATCGTTTATCCTAGGGCCATATTTTGTGGAGGTGCTGGGTCCTGCTAGTCCTGTTATCAGTATCATCATGGTAAACGCTATGAGAGTCTTCTGCGGATCAGCGTCATTCCAACCCTTCAAAAGCGTGGATGTGTGGGTAGGATCATTTTTATGCAAGATGGCACTCAGCCACACATTGGACAGCTACTGTAGCAGATGCTGCAGAGGCATTTTGGAAATGGTAGAATTATCAGCCGTCATTTCCTCACAGCCTCTTCGTCCAGGTAACCTATTCTTAATACGTGTGACTTCTGGCTGTGGGGTTAGCTGAAAGATGCTGAGATTAATACTCCGATTGCAAACTAAGTTGAACGAAGGCACGCGTTGCACAATCCATTCTAAACGTGACCGCTGAGACACTCAGATCTGTTGTGGAACATGCTGTTTCTTGTGGCAGAAAACGGTGGCTAGCATGCTGAGCATGTCTTGCGCCAGTTTCACGACAGTCGAAAACTGATATCATTGTTGCTTTGTATCCAGGTTTTTAGCACAATACAGTTAAAAACCGTCATCATTGTTGCTTTTTATGCAACTTCTGGCCTTAGGACAACTAAAATCCAATTTTCCCCATTCGATTTAGTATGACCTTGACGTGATGGAGGGACTTACCTAACAGTGCCACAACCGTTGAATGTCAAACTTTCACGGTTATGTACATTGCACACTACAGTTGATTTAACGTGTAGTTCACACCATAGGCATTCTATTGTGATTCATCTGACATTTGTAGCCAAACTTGTTAAAGTTCAGACGCGTGCAGCGCAATACAATGGGAAAATATGCGTTAATTTTTTTTCCATAATGTTTGCCCCTTCGCCGATAATATTCCGTTCAAATTTGACGTCAATCTGGGCCGCGGCTCCTTCCTTATTTTTACAGCGTTTTGATACTGGAACTTTAGTTACATTCACGCTGTACTATGACTGTATATGTTTCTTTGTCTCTAATGCAAACATATCGTCAGAAATTATCTAACCTACAATCTTAAGTGTTCTTTGAAAAGCTGTGAATCACATTTGTGCATCTACACAGTTCGTAAGGCAACCCGCTATTATCAAAGCAAAAAATATACGGATTACGTACTAGAATATCTGTCAAACTCAATGATATTCTGTCACAGTTAAGACGACGTATTAAGAACGTAATGTACGTATTTACGGAAATGATGACAAGCAATGAATGTGCTTAGGATTTATGATATACTGTCACAGTTAGTGTGTCGCAACATGAAAAATAAAATAACATATTTATGGATATACTAACAAGTAATGTGTGTGTTAGGATTTTTCCATTTTTCTCAGAGTCTCCTGTTTCTCTATTGCCCTATCTTTCGCGAGTTTCCGGTACGGAGAATCAATTATTCTTCTCAGACTATCATTCATTTTAATTAATACTGAAATGCAAATAACAAACTAATAGCCGGCCACTGTGGCCGAGCGGTTCTAGGCGCTTCAGTCTTGAACCGCTCGACCGCTACGGTCGCAGGTTCGAATCCTGCCTCGGGCATAGATGTGTGTGATGTCCTTCGATTAGTTAGGTTTAAGTAATTCTAAATTCTAGAGTACTGATGACCTCAGATGTTAAGTCCCGTAGTGCTCAGAGCCATTTGAACAATTTTATTAGGATTTAATGTGTAATTTGTTTCGTATTTTCATGTAAACATGTACCCGTCCTGTATGCTGTCGATGGAGACGACAGGAAGGAGAAAGAGTTCTCACTGCTATAGTAACGTGGGGAAGTCTGACGCCAAACAGTGCAATGCAATCTGTAGGTGGCGGAGTCACGTCCAGACATCAGTAGGACGTCTTCGCCGCGTCCCAATCACTTGTCGAATTAAAAAATTCTTTCGTTTCCATGTCTACGAACGTTTGTATGTGTATTTCAGTGTCTAACGCAAAGAATGATTATGTGATGACATTAAAATCTTATACAAATAACTCGTTGAAATGTAGTGTATTATGTAAGAGAACGTAATTTCGACGAGTTTCATTTGATGATAGTCTAACAGGAGGGCAATATGCCGAGGAAAAGGTTTTTTGAATTATAAAATGTCTGTGTTTCAAGGTTATTGCAGGACTGTTCGTAGAATTATAATACAAACATATTTTTATTGAAGAATAGTTTAGATGTTAGTTATAAGGTTTTTACAGTACAATTGACCTGGATGATGAAGCACTCCAGCCTTGAAAGTTTTTATTTAGAAATAATTATTCATAAATTTAATAGTACATATGAACTCACTGATGGAGCACTCGTGGTTTGTAAGTTCTCAATTAAAACTCACTATGATCACAATGTTTTAACCTTTATGGCGATTAGTTATGTAAATTTAAAATGTCAAATTTTGGAGTTAGCATGCTAATACGTTATCTTAATGAACTGATTCAATTTTGACAACATGTAAAAGGCTAGTTTGAGAAACATCTTGCTTTCAGCGATAACACATCTCTGATTTAGTAATTGGAAATAATTAGGAATTCTTGCTTCTCCTCTCTATATTGATTAATATCAGATTAATGTTTTCAGTAATTTCTACTTTGTCTTTTACGATGAATGAGTATTGAATTAGTATTTGTTTAGTATTGCTGTTTTCATTGAAGAAATTTGCAAATTAATTTTAGGAATCAGTTAAGGATAGTATCTTACTATGATAACACTGCTATTGAGAGGCCCTTCTCTTTAAATCTTTCATATTTCTCTTGGCATACATATTTTTAAAGCTGTTTATTGTCCAATTTTGGAAGTCTCCGAGCAAGGATTTGTAACCTTTACGATCAAGTGAGCCACAGTTTTCATTCCCAAGCCTGAGTCGAGTGTGTTACATTAACTGATGTATTACCTAAAATGGAGCGGGGTGCAGACAAGCTATCTGTTATTAATATTTCTTTGCGCATAATCCAGATTCGATTGTCAATTACGGCTGTGATCCCCAGTAGTAAGCAACCATGCACAATATTTAGATTCATTTCATTATCTAGAGTCTTTAGTAATTGTGATGTTATAAAATGTTGACGAAGCACTTCGTGAGAATTCAGCTCTTGCCAGCAATGCACAACGAGCGAAGTATTACGGGCTGACGATTGTAGTCGGGTTTTAGAGTCGAGAGAGTGCGCCAGACTACAAACTGCTGGACAGTACAGTTGTAGGCGGGAGGCCGCAAATGTAACTTCCTAGTTGTGCCCAGTACATCTAATCAAATATCTTCATGAACCACACGTCTGGAAGCAATGCAGAGCAATATGTCAATAGGAAGTTTAATTTGTTATGTGATTTCTCAAAAGTACTTTATGTACTCTCCGTCACTTATTTTAACTTTCCTATCCATGGCTGTGGGCACCACGTTATTAGATTATTATGTTAGCAGATTGTGGTTTTATGTGCTACATGATTCATTAATAATAAAAGCCACCAGTAACTCTCACTGACGTTTGACAGCTTATTTCGTAGCATTAGGAATCTTAGCCCATTCACTAGATACATTCTTACAGTCTCACATCAAGAAACACGAACGAACTACCTGAATGCTATTTCTGCTCAAGGAAATCTATAAAACACGCCAGTGAGTGGACAAGTTTAGTAGAAACAGCTGAGTTCTATTGTGATGTGGTAGAGTACATCCAGGCCCCTCGCACGTTTTGAATCCACAGCAGAAATGTTTACTGGCACGTGTAATCTGTAGTAATACAGAGGAGAGAATACACAGGACGCTTGTTGCATTGAACATTGACTCTTGTTTCCATTCGGTTGCAAAAGTTGGTTTCAAAATAGCACTCCCTGTACTATTGTTCCGCCATAAGCAGAACGCTAAAAGACTCGGAGAAAAAACAAATCTGTTTCAGCGTTCTCTTTCCACAGTTTTGTTCCGTTCTTGATACCAGGAATAACGGCATTAGGTCAACTTCTGCTTCCTTATTTCTTTTTAGCACGGGACGTGATATTTACTGGCGCAGTTTTCTTTGCTCTTTTCCACCAACCACACAGAAAGTGTGGTTCTCTCTTTTAAGACACTGTATCGAGTTCTTGCACGCGTTCACTGGGAGTTGCCAACCTTTTACGTCGAACAACGTGCAGTTTCCAAGCTGGATGGTGCAGCCACGCAGACCTACATACTAGAAAGTCCTATACAACGGCAGAGTATAGTACACGTACAAGCCAACATTCCAGACAAATACATTCAGATAAGACTTCCTAACACTTGAATTTGTATTAAACGTAAACAGATTGCTCTACTCAGACGTACTTTTCATGCTTTAAATGTTTGCATCTTATATCCAGTCTACTCCGACCATCATCTCTTATTTTTCTGCCCAGATAGCAAACCTGGTCTACAACGTTTTAGTGTCTCGTTTCCTAATACAATCCCTTCAGCATCGCCTGATTTACTTCGACTACATTTCATTACAAATGTTTTAGTTTTGTTGACGTACATCATATAATCTCTTTTCGCGACGCTGGCCAATCTATTAACCTGCTATTCATCATTTCTATTTCTTTCCCCTGAACGTTAATACCCTTCCCAAATTTCCCCTTGGTTTCCTTAACTGCTCGCTCAATCTACGGATTGAATAACATTGGAGACAGGTTACAACTCCGTCACACTCTCTCCTGAACCACTGCTTCCCTTTCAGGTCCTTCCATTTTTACAACTGCAGTCTGGTTTCTGTACAAGTTGTGGATTCCTTTCACCCCTGTGGTATTTCCTGCTGCCTTCAAAATTTCAAATTGGACATCCACAAAGTCAAACTTTCTCTAAATCTACAAAAGGTGTAAACGTAAATTACTTTTCTTCAACCTCTCTTTTACAGTACGGTAAGTCTTAGTACAATATTACCTAATGTGTTTCTACATTTCTCCGTAACACAAACGCGTCTTCCTTGGGATCGGCTTCTACCACGTTTCCCATTCTTCTGCAAATAATTAGTCAGTATTTTAGAAACATTAATTATTAAACTGATGGCACAATGATATTCACAACTGTTAGCTTTTGCCTTCTTTGGAAATGGAATTATTACATCTTCATGCCGTTGAAGGTAACTCTTCCGTCTTATATATCTTGCACACCAGATAGAATAGTTTTGTAACTGCTGGTTCTCCCAAGGATCTCAGTAATTCTGAGAGAATTACGTTTACTCCAGGGGCCTTGTTTCGACTCAAGTTCAGTGCTCTGTCAAATTCTTCTAACAGTGTCATATCACCCAATTCATCATCTTCTTCCCCTTCCCTTTCTATAACATTTCATTCGAATTTCTTTCCCTTTAACAGCTGTTCCGTGTATTGCTCCACATCTGAGCTCTCCCTTCTTTATTTAGTAATGATTTGCCATCTGAGCCTCTGATATTCGTACAGCTGCTTACCACTTTTCCCAATGTCTCTTTAATTTCCATATAGACAATATCTATTTTTTCCATAGTTATGCATGCTTCTGTAGCCTTGCATTTGTCCTCTAGCCACTAATCCTTAACCATTTTGCATTTTCTTTCAGACACATTTTTAGAGGACTGTATTCCCCATTGTTTATTTCATTCTCTGCATTTTTAAGTTTTCGCCTTTTAACAACTAGATTCAATACTTCGTATATCACCCAAAGATATCCAGTGTTATAAGACCCCACTTCTCCTCAACAACATTTAATTAGGATACCAGCGAAGGCTTTGATTAGAGAGAAGCTAAAACTGTCCGAACAGGACTTGAAGATCCAACAGCACTGTTCGACCGCCACGTCATCCTCACCACACAGGCGTCAGTGGATGCGGATACAGAAGGGCATGTGGCCAGCACACCACACTCCCAGCAGTTGCCAGAGTATAAGACCACAGCAGTTATTTCTCAAGCAAATAGCTCCTCATATTGCCTCACAAGGCTTTAGTGAATCCCACTTGCCAACAGGGTACCGGCAGATCCAGACGGTGACCCATCGAAATGCTACCCAACTCCCACAGTGCTCAACTTCGATGTTCCGATGAGAGCCAGTGTTAGCAGTGTGGCAAAGCCACTGGTTTCGATTAGGGAGAAGGTCTTATAAACTCTGTAACTGGGAATTTTTTTACATGGTTTTAGTATTAGATAAATATCGATAGCGAACTGTTACATTTTAACTTTGTTTATTCTTCTCATTTATTTGTCTCATGCAAACATACATACGAATATAAGACATCAGCTACCAGTGGGCATTGATTTATTTTAATGGGGAAAGTTGAAAAATTTTTCCATGTGGGGATTCCAACGAAAGTCTCCAGTCAAACAGGTAGATGCACTGACCACTACGCCATCTCAACAAAATGTAAACCGCACGGACTACCCTTTGTGTCTTGATTCATGGAGGCTGCAGCTTCAAAATTGTGTCTGTTCTTTCAGACATGTCCAAAAGAACAGACACCATATATATAATCAAGGCCATCACAGCCAATGATCCCTTCAGTGTAGACGCACACCAAGCTCCAACCATTAGGGCGTGAGGAGGGAGGCGTGCTAGAGTAGTCCGTGCTGTTCTGCAAATCCGCTGTGCGTGGGTAGTGTAGTGGTCAGTGCATCTGCCTAGTAGGCAGGGGACGCAGGTTCGAATCCTGGTCCAGCACAAATTTTCAACTTGCACCATTCATGTGAATCAGTCCTCATTGGCAGTTAATGTATTTTAACTACTTTGTGTCTTGATTCATAGTGGCTGCAGGATTAAAATGGTGTCCGTTCTTTTTGGCATTTCTGAAAGAACAGACACCACATATACAAGACATATACACTTATGTTCAATTATGTGGCGTTTAGAAACTTCTTACCTTATCATATCCATTAGAAACGCTCCTTAAGTAAATCATTACAGTAGCATGTGACGTTCATTTAGGTTGACCTTTGCTAATGACGGAACGTAACTCTTGTTTATCATTCAGTCTCCAGACTGTTAATCAAGACAGGCAAGGCAAAAAAAGGTATTTATTTCCCTCTACGAAAGGTAGGCAGTGACACGTACACTATCTTATTGTGGCTAACACTATCTCAGAGCTAGATTAATCGCTGTATTACTATCGGATATTTTATTAAAAACGTTGCAGATATTAATCTTATCCACAATGGAAGCCGAAAAGCGCTTGAGACGTTACATTGCCCCCAAGGAAGGGAGGAATTAACCAGTCTCGAATCATTCCTGCCTACATTCTTACTTCTGTTATTTTATTATTCTTTCATTATGCGGGCAGAGAAATCTATGCTCGTAAGCAAAGTGAGTTAAAATTGCAAATATAATCTTTGCATATATTTTAAATCGTAATGCTAAGGAAACTTAAATTACATTCCCTACCTCCGAATATTTTTACATTAATATATTTTTCCTCTCAAAGAAAGAGGTAAACTAGCATCAACTTTAACAAGAACAATCAAAATAAAAAAGGACTGATATATAAATAGGAAAGAGAGATACAATAGGAAATGGATATAAATAAATACATGATCTTGAGTACACCTTCAGGTTAAAAATTACAGCAGGTTGTGAAGAACAGTAAGTCGGTCACAGCAATGAGTTGTCGACAACTTGGAGATAACAAAGTGTGGGACTTGTGGCGTTTGCTGTGTTATTCGGTGGTTTGGTATTTTATTAATTTGTAAATGAAAATGATAATCTTATTTTATTACATTGAGTAATTACTAAATAATTTTTCTCCCGGCTCAAGATTTGGTCAAGTTGCTAAAGAACTCCAAGTTACCGTCGTGTTAAAGTGTTGTCTGTAAGTTGTGTAAGTGTCACTAAATCACCGTTCATACAACAGATTCTATACAACTATTGATTATGATGGAAACAGTTATCTTCAGCAAAATGATCATTAAACCCAACGAATATCAGCCGCGCACAACACTGACGTATGTTACCTGAAACAATATTCTTCGCAACTCGTGCGTAATTAATTTCGGCTCCATACATCAGCTACAAAAGTTTGTTATAAGGATCGTGCTATGAGCACTGTTTTTAAAGAACCAATCTGATTCGAATTATTTTCATTAAAATGAGTTGGGACCACCGGTGCACATTTATTACCTTCGGCATTTATGTCTGCAGAGTTGCGTAATTTGAATTTGCCGCTGAGATAATTGTTAAGATGGTGGCAGACAATTGATAGAGACTTTCTATTGTTAGAGCAAATAGGATAAGTATATGAAATGCTTATTAAACTTTACTTTCGGATTGTGTACTATTTAGACTGCATCAAGCAAACATTTGATTTTTTTCTAAGGAAAACACAGACAAAAAACGCGATACAAATCGCTATCATCAATGGCTGCGCTCCTTGCAGCGGAAAGAAATAATTAACACAGATAATGCTTACTGGGAGAGGAATTAAAGTTACAAATAATTATTCACTCATATTTATAATAATAATGAACTCTATTCTCAAGTAATAATTAAGAAATAATCACAATTTCTTAAAAGACCTCAGTTTGATATGCGTCTTGCGTCCTGAACCTACAAAAGCCAACCAACAAAAGGTAAAAACAAAGGAAGACAAACGCAGATCACAAAAGGAATTTATAATAATCATTGTCTTTGTATGATACACATCGATATGTCCAATTACATCATAAAATATTACATAAATAATTAATATTTATCATCGTTTTCACTGTTTTTTCATATGTCGAATAGATAATGTTTATGACTGTTAGAGGCATAATTTCCTCTCGTCGCACTGTAGCTAAAATTTATCTCGTGGGTGTTACAGACTGCATACTCCTCGGAATCTCATTATGGTGATAATGTCGTACATGCAACAGAGTGTGCAACACACATTAGTTTCTTAAGAAAATTTCAAATTGTCTTGGTCACAGTGCTTTCGACGAACTCCACTTAACCCATATATGTCCACGTGAAAGTTTCCCAGGGCATAATGGAGCCGCCACTAGCTCGTCTACGTCCCGTAGTACAGGTGTCAACGAGCTGTTCCTGTGCAACACGCCGGACTCGCGCCCTTCCAATTGTATGATGGAGAAGGTAACGGGATTCATCAGATCAGGCAAAGCTCTGCTACTGTACCAACGTCCAGTGCCGATAGTCATGCGCCCATTTCAGTCTTAGCTGCCAGTATCGTTGTGTTAACATTAGCATATACATCGGTTGTCAGCTCTGGAGGCCCATCGATTCAAGTGTTCGGTGCATTGTGTGTTCAGACACATTTGTACTCCGCCCAGCAATAAAGTCTGATGTTAGTTCCGCCGCAATTCTCCACCTGTCCTGTTTTATCAGTCTTCCCAGCTTATGACGTCCGACATCTGTTACGAGGGGTGGCTGCCTAATCCCTGACGTTTTCAAGTGGTTGCACCTTAGTTTCGCCCTACTCGAACACCCGAAAAGTCGTGCAGTTATCGAAATGCTCGTGCCGACCCTCCGAGCACTCACAATCTGCCCTCGGTCAGTCTCAGGCAGATCGCGCACCTACCCCATTCTACATACGGACAGCACACTCGCTGATACTGCCTGCACGGGTACTACCTCCGCCGTGCGCGTCATTCCGCGCTAGGTGACGCTGCTGTGGCCTGGACGGGTTTATATAGATAGTAGGTGTAATATTGTGCCCTGACCGTGACGTAATAACATACACTTTTCCTTTCCTATCGAAGTATCAAGAGTTAAGATATAATTTAGCCACTGACAACGAGTCAATGAACTGCGCTGCAAGTCAGCGAATATGTACACCCAGGAAAATGAGAGCGGCGTAGCATTATCATCTGTATTATGTTCTATATAAGAATGCGCGCTCGACTTTTCTCTCTCTTCTTTGGTCTCGGGCCCTACCGACAGCATCTTACGCTATCAGACGCTTATTTTCTTCCATTTTGCTCAAATGATCTGAAATTGTATTCCTGTTAGGAATTTGTTTAATTGTGCCATTATTATAGCCAATTCCGATTACTGGTATGACTTTACTATGAATACTTTTTTTCTTTAGATCCATAGTCGGACTAAGGCTTTTGTAATTTCTACGTATTTCGCCGGAATACGGCAAAAATTCTTTGTTATGTTTAAAACTGTGAGATTAATGTACGACATGTCAGATGTCTGTATAAAAAAGCTTCTTTCGTTAAATAATAATTGTTTAATTTGGCATTTCTGCTTTGATTTCATAGTAACGATCATCAATTCCCAGTTTATAAATGTTACAGATTTTGTTTTATTGCATTTTTTCTTACGTTGCCAGCGCGATACCCACGAAATTAAATTAAACTATTCTGAATCTGCTCTCGAGGCGAGAAGACAGTAATTTCCCTGAGATTATAGAAACCCAAATTAAACGTTTTTTTCAGCATGCCACGAGTCTACCGACCTTCACTTCAAACAATAAAAAAGGTAAAAAAGAGTAGAATTAACTAAGGAGTGAAGTGACTTTTTTACGTAGTTGATAATATCGTGTGCATTTTATGACAGAAAATAATTTTCGTTATGGAGACTAAGAAAGTGGAGTGTATGTGCACGTGAAATACTTAGGTTCATTTTACATTCCATTTATTAGATTTCCTTTTAATTAATTACTTATTTAATTATTATCGATTATTATTATTATTATTATGTAGGACGGTGGTCACAATGTTTTACCTGATGAGTGTGCAAGGTTAAATGCAAATGTCCTTTACGTTAAATAATAATAAGCCTTATTTTAACAAATCACTGGAACTGCTGCTCGAATTTGTGTAAAGATGGTCTTAATGAAATTGAATTTTGCCCCACTGCTTGTCATGAGATGAATTTAACGTACCAAAGTTTTTAATGCTTATTGATGTGGTGAGTATTATTTATGTAATATATATGGAGAAAGAACTGTAGATTTTATCATGGATAATAATGTCCAACGTTTTTGTCAGTAAAGTTATTAAAAAAAAAGGTTGCTAATACGCACCAGTGCGGAGTTGCTCTACTTGAAGGCAAGCTTTTTCGAATCCTGTCAATGTATAAAATTTTTACTGCCTGTCTTTGGGCGGCAAGGAGAGGAGAGATGTTGGCGTATAGTTCGTGATAGCCAGTCTTTGAGTCAATGTCCTGGATTAAATTTCGATCATCTTCGCCGTGTCTCAAGTGACATTGTTGATGGAGATCCGCCCATTGAATGGTGCTATCCGAGAAGAGTAGGCTATATGCTGGCTCATGCATCACTCTCTCCAGTCTATGTTCATCATCAAGATCATCATTATTATCGTACAAGAAAAACATAAAACTACACTGTATCCACATCGATTAGACTCATTACTCTCTCCAAATACACAAAGGGCACACTCCCATATACCAGCAAGGAAAGATTCCAATGTGCGCGTAGGAAGAACACCCTTTCCGACATGCGGCTGAATTCACCACTTGGGATATCCCAGACAACAATGCCACACGACATTTAATTTTTTTTAATTTGAAAAGAGACAAAAATCAAGACTCGATGGACCACATTACACGCCCCTACTCAGCTACTACCCAGTTTCTACGTTGTTTGGCCTATTGAAGATGCGCAGCCTTATGAAGAGCTGCGAACAACTGCCTTTAGCAATGTACCTGACCAACATGTTTATTGCGTCGCTCATAAACTGACCTGGACATGCATTCACTAATCCCTTCTCTGTGTGAATCCAACTTTTATTGACAAGGCGTGACGCTCACCTTTTACCCATGCAGCTTATGACCCCTTTACAATCACTGTTCTTTCGCCATGCTGCGTGGTGTACACCGTTGCCTATAGATATGTTGCGTGGCCTGTGTTGATACACCAGCAAACTGGATAACTTTATTCAGGATATGGTAATGGGTATGTCCAAATCCGATAGCTCCTTTGAGCCAGTCCGCCACGTTCTCATGTCGACCCTTTTTACCGCACTGTTCCACACACACCTCTTCACTGCTATGGCTTCCATCAGCAGCGGAGGGTCACACGAGCGCCATGCACCAATTCCAGAATATCTACAGCGCTCCAAAGCGACCATTGTGCGTTGTTAAAGGGGTGACTAATTTGTTGTCCAGTAAGCTAACCCAGAATTATTTTAAAGAGTGACATGCCCTGCTGTAGCAGGGAAAAGAAGAGAATCAAAGGAAAAATACTCCTATCGTACCACAAAAATGCGATTATGCTCCTGTTTAAAAGACACTGACTAAAAAGTGGCCTGCCTCATTCTACCTTCCTCAGCATATTTAAAAAATTTATCATGAAATCATATTCGTGGCTTTTTATTTTGAGAAAGGAGACAGTGGCACTGGAAAACAGACGGCAAAGCAATAGATAATGGAAGACAGTATAGAGGAGTTGTGGTATTGAACGTGCGAAGGAGACAATGGCAGTGTCAGAGAAAGAGAGGGACAGAGTAGCAGGGGAACATAGTTGACACTGAGAGAACAGTGCTAGGAAAAGAGTGATGGAGATAGTGCCAGCGGAAGGAGAATAAAGGAGGTGGAAGTGGATGAGAGCCAGTGATAATGAGAGACAGAGCCTGTGACAACGGCAAAGAGGAAGAGAGATATGGTGACAGCGAGAAGTGACAGCAGCAGTAAGAAGGAATGAGTGGGACGGTTGCGGTAAGAGAGAGCAAGAGGGAGACAATGCCAGTGACAGAAGAGAGTAGTAGTCGAACAGAACAAGGAAATTGTGGCTGTGAGCCTGGGACAGAGACTGAGTGACACAAAAAGATGATGGCAATGAATTGGACTGAATGAGTGACTGGGAATCGTGAAGTGGAAGTCGAAGGGTGTGAAAGACTTAACAACGATGGGCTAGTGGGTGTGAGCGAGTTACAGTTAGAGGAGCTTACAGGATTAAGACGTGACTTCCACGTAAAAAAAAAAAAGGCGTGAGTATGTTCGCATGCCAAAAATTTTAGGAAATTTTTTAAAGCTACTGAGGAAGATAGACAGAAGCAGCAGGTACCCTATATTTCATTTAGAGTCTTTTAAACAGGAGCATATTCGCTTTTTTCTGCTGCGACAGGAGCATTTTTCCGCTGCTTGGATTCTGGTTGACACATACATAACAGTGAACTAGCGGTCAATGCAAGTAAGAGTAGGAGAAGCGGGTCTGTGCAAAATATTGAGACAGTTGAAGCTGAAAAAAATTTTGCTCCAGGTAGGTTTCGAGAACGTTGAAGTATACCCACAAAGAAACAGGGAAGACAGTGGGCAACGAACTTAAGTAACAATACGATAATTCTGGAGTGACTTCCTTTCAATAATTGTGACGAGAGATGAAAATTGTTTGCATAATTTTTGAATCGGAGCGAAAAGGCAATCGATATCATGGCATCATACAAACTCGCCCAACTGCGCCTTCAGCAGGAAAACTGATGGCAACTATATTTTCTTTTCTTCGGAAAGACACATCGTACCACACGGAACCTTTTTGAATGTGTCACTTCGACAGCATCGGCAAAAACACTATTCTTTTGCATGATAATGCCCGGACACATGCCAGTGAGAAAACCACTACCGAGATCGCAAGTCTTGGGTTGAGAACACTGAAACACTCACCGCACAGCCTTGACCGACACAATGTGGTGTCTGCCTCTTCGATAAACCAAAGGAATCCCTTCGCGGCACGAGGTGACTCCCCCGTGAAGGCCGCTGAACAGTGACTTAAACATACAGGTCCTGACTTCTACCGATGAAGCTGTACAGGCCTCAGTTCTACGGTGGCGTAAGGCATACGAAAGGGGCAGAGATTATGGAAGAAATTGCATTTTCTCTCTGAAGAATGTATACGCATGCCATAAAAATTATAAAGGCATGAAAAATAAATTGGACGTTTAAAGAGCCCGCCGCGGTGGCCGAGCGGTTCTGGGTGCTTCAGTCCGGAACCGTGCTGCTGCTACGGTCGCAGGTTCGAATCCTGCCTCGGGCATGGATGTGTGTGATGTCCTTAGGTTAGTTAGGTTTAAGGTTAGGTTAGTGTTGTTTAACGTCCCGTCGGCAACGAGGTCATTAGAGACGGAGCGCAAGCTCGGGTTAGGGAAGGACGGGGAAGGAAATCGGCCGTGCCCTTTCAAAGGAACCATCCCGGCATTTGCCTGAAACGATTTAGGGAAATCACGGAAAACCTAAATCAGGATGGCTGGAGACGGGATTGAACCGTCGTCCTCCCGAATGCGAGTCCAGTGTGCTATCCACTGCGCCACCTCGTTCGGTGTTAGGTTTAAGTAGTTCAAAATTCTAGGGGACTGATGACCTCAGATGTTAAGTCCCATAGTGCTCAGAGCCATTTGAACCATTCGATGTTTAAAGAAAAATGTGCATTCCTTCTGGAGTGATCCTCGTATTATTATAATGAAAATGTAACACATTGGTTGTAAATGTATTACAAAAATGTAATTGCAACATACTCGTTACAGATGAAGAGATATAACTGCAGCGATATGAAAATGTATCGAAAAATTTCCATAATATTTTATGAACTATTTATATCAGTTTTTTTTCTTTTTTTGTGAGCAATGCTTATAACATCTGCTGCATTTATGTGAGAGACAGAATATGCCATTTGTTTTAAGTTTCACACAATTGCTAGGTTATACTAGCTTTCTGAGATTATACGTGTAGTAATTTCGTTACGTGCAGACAAGAGAAATACATACAAGTTTCAACACGCAAGGCGGATAATGACCCGCACATCCTCACCGTAGGAAGCACTCTCATTGACTGTTTGCTTTTTAAGGTGGTAAAATACTGAGCTGTCATTGTGAGATCTAAGTATGTGTACACAGCTGCCTTAGAACCTCTCTGACTAACCTGCTTCCAAGAAAGGAGCACAGCATAAGAAAGAGTTGAAAATGTGGCTGGACAAGTGGATGTTGTTGTTGTCTTCAGTCGAGAGACTGGTTTGTTGCAGCTCTCCATGCTACCCTATCCTGTCCAAGCTTCTTCATCTCCAAGTACCTGCAGCAGCGTACATCCTTCTGAATCTGCTTAGTGTGTTCATCTCTTGGTCTCCCCCTACGATTTTTACCCTCCACGCTGCCCTCCAATACTAAATTGGTGATCCCCTGAAGCCTCAGAACATGTCCTTACCAACCGATCCCTCCTCCTAATCAAGTTGTGTCACAAATTCCTGTTCTCCTCAATTCAATTCAGTATCTCCTCATTAGTTACGTCATCTATCCATCTAATCTTCACAATGTTTCTGTAGCACTGCGTTCCGAAAGCCTCTATTCTCTTCTTGTCTAAACTATTTATCTTCCATGTTCCTCTTCCAATAAATGGCTACCTCCATACAAATACCTTCAGGAAATACTTCCTGTCACTTAAGTCTATACTCGATGTTAACAAATTTCTCTTCTTCAGAAACGCTTTCCTTGCCATTGCAAGCCTACATTTTATATCCTCTCTACTTCGACCATAATCAGTTACTTTGCTCCCTAAATAGCAAATCTCACCTACTACTTTAAGTGTCTCATTTCCTAATCTAATTCCCTCAGCATCACCTGATTTAATTCGACTACCTTCCATTAATCTCGTTTTGATTTTGTTGATGTTCATCTTATATCCCCCTTCCAAGACACTGTCCATTCAACTGCTCTTGCATGTCTTTTGGTGTCTCTGATAGAATGACAACGTCATCGGCGAACCTTAAAGTTTTTGTTTGTTCTCCATGAGTTTTAATTCCTGCTCCAAATTTTTCTTTTGTTTCTCTTACCGCTTGCTCAATGTACAGATTGATTAACATCGGAGATAGGCTACAACCCCTGCCTTACTCCCTTCTCAACCACAGCTTCCCCTTCATGTCCCTCGATTCTTATAGCTGCAGTCTGTTTTATGTACAAATTGTAAATAGCCTATCGCTCCCTGTATTTGACCCATGCCACCTTCAGAATTTGAAAGACGGTAGTCCAGTCAACATTGCCAAAAGCTTTCTCTAAGTCTACAAATGCTAGAAACGTAGGTTTGCCTTTCATTAATTTATCATCTGAGATAAGTCATAGGGTCAGTATTGCCTCACGTGTTCCAGAATTTCTAAGCAATCCAAACTGATCTTCCCCGAGGTCAGCTTCTACCAGTTTTTCCATTCGTCTGTAAAGAATTCGTGTTATTATTTTGCATCCGTGACTCATTAAACTAATAGTTCGTTAATTTTCACACCTGTCAACACCTGTTTCCTTTGGGATTGTAACTATTACATTCTTCTTGACGTTTGAGTGTATTTCGCCTGTCTCATACATCTTGCTCACCAGATGGTAGAGCTTTGTCAGAGCTGGCTCCCACAAGGCTATGAGTAGATCCAATGGAATGTTGTCTACTCCCGGGGCCTTGTTTCAACTCAGGTCTTCCAGTGCTCTGTCTAACTCTTTACTCAGTATCATACCTCTCATTTCATCTTCATCTACGTCCTCTTCCTTTCCATAAAAATACCTTTGTCTAGGTAACATCTTTAAGTGATAAACACGGCAAGATCACAGGTTAATGTAAGCACGAGATGAGTCACTGCAAATGTAAAATGCTGGTTCATCAACCACCGCCGTAACTACCAGAATGTTGAATGCGTGCATGCATTGTGTTCTACAGGTGCTGGACGTCAGTGGACTGGAGTTCCATGGCTGTTGCCCTTGGTCAGGCAATTACAGGGACGGTTATAATACTGTTTGGGGATAGCGCTGGAGTTGTCGTCCGATGATGTCCCATATCTGCTCGATTGGAGGGAGATGCGCTGATCGAGCAGGCCGAGGCAATATGTCGACACTCTGTATAGCATGTTGGGTTACAAAAGCTGTAAGTGGGCGAGAGTTATCCTGTTGGAAAACACAGAATGGAATGCTCTTCATGAATGGCAATACAACAGGTCAAATCACCAGACTGACGAACAAGTTTGCAGTCAGTGTGCCCTGGATAACCACGAGAGTGCTCCTGCTGTCATACGAAATCGCACCTCAGATCAAAACTCCAGGTGTGGGTTCAGTGTATGTAGTACGCAGACAGTTTGGTAGCAGATCTTCAATTGACCTCCTTCTAACTAACACACGGCCATCACTGGCACCGCGGCAGAACCATTTTTCAGCAGAAAACGCAACAGACCTCCACCCCGCCCTCCACTGATCTCTCGCTTAACATCACAGGAGTCGCAAACGGCATTGATTTGGGGTCAGTGAAATGCACGATTCAGAGCGTCTGGTTCGGAGCTGTCCTTGAAGTAACCGATTTATAACTATTCGTTGTGCCGCTGTGGTGCCAACTGCTGCTCAAAATGCTGCTGCGGGCGCAGTACGATGCGACAGATCACACGCCGAACAAGACGGTTTTCCCTCCCGGTAGTGCCCCGCCACGTGACCGTTGTCCCTGTGACCGTACCCTCTCGTGAAGACAGTTGCCAGCAGGCATGTACGGTGGCTACAGGCTGCCAACTCGTTCCGCAACATCGCAGAAGGAACATCAAACTTCTCGTAGCTCTATTACACGATCTCTTTCAAAATCAGCCGGCCGCGGTGGTCTAGCGGTTCTAGGCGCTCAGTCCGGAACCACGCGGCTGCTACGGTCGCAGGTTCGAATCCTGCCTCGGGCATGGATGTGTGTGATGTCCTTAGGTTAGTTAGGTTTATGTAGTTCTAAGTTCTAGGGGACTGATGACCACAGATGTTAAGTCCCATAGTGTTCAGAGCCATTTGAACCATTTTTCAAACTCAGTGAGATTCTGGTAATGGCTTCTTCGTCGCCTTCAAGACGTCTTTGACTAATATCAACTCACGACGTCCAATCTCAAAGGCAACTAACGCTCACGACCTTTACAACATGTATTTCAAGCAAATCTGATTTGCATCCTCATAGTGGTGCTACTAGCGTTTGGCGCGAAATGTGAATGGATGCATCTTTCAGTTCTAGAAACACACCTGCTAACCATCGTTTATGTCGCACAACTCCTTCTTGGTGTTTCGATTTTTTTTCCATCAGTGTATTATGAGGGAAGCGAAACACGAGGGAAAAGGGGAGGGGAGGGGAGGGGAAAGTAGGAGGGAGACCAATATCACGTGCAAAGGTCAAAGATTAAATTTAGACCCAGTCACTGTTGCATTCCTACTAATATGGATATAGCTTCACAACTCTAAGTTCGTTGTGAAGCATTCTGCATTTTTCGTTCATTCCAGATTAAACCATCTCGTTTTTATGAACAGATAAGTATTTCCACTTAACATGGAACTTCCATTCTCAAGAATTTCACTGTAGAAACAATGCAGCATTCACTTGCACAAAACCAATAGCTAAGTTTTAACTTTCTTCAATGAAGCTGCTGATTTCATATGCCTGATGAAGTGTCTGCCAAATTGAGAAAACAACGCCACTAGGACCAAAGTATCGTCTGAACAAACATTCAAATAAATAGTAAATCAATAACATTCTGTTTCGAACTAGGTTGACAACATACATCCGCAATAATGTGTAGTAGTAGTAGTAGTAGTAATTGTAGTAGTAGTTTCAATCCTCTGTGGGTCACATTTACAACGATACTGAACGTCGAATCGGATTACAATTTCAGAATAAAGACAAACATAATTTATGTATACAGGTACTTACAATACCCACAGGCCTAGTCTGACAAAGATGGGACACATAGTCGGCCGTGATCTTACGGTAGGAATCATCGCGGAATTTGCCTGTAGTAATTCTGGGAAACCACGGTAAATCTAAATCAGGATCGCCGGATGAAGATTGGAACCTCCAACATTCCGGGTACAAGGCCACTATGTTTCAAACTGCGGTACCTCATTTCGTTTATGCAGTATGTACAATATTGTTTTCCAAAGAAGTTATGGAATAATGTAAAAGGATAGTGCTACACTATTCATTTCTCACTTACAATCACTGCACACGCTACACGCTACACACACTATACACACATTACTTCGTTACTTCATAATGTAGCATTGCACACACTATCAGCTCACATCAGAATCACAACGACGATGTTTGGTCTTCATTTTGTGTATCGCAACTGCACATTTGCTTGCATAAAAAACTGAGTCAGCGCTCCTGCATTATGAGTGATGTGTTGAGCTCTGAAAGCTCCCTAATCTAATAGACTGCAGAGATTCAGGAATAACATTTGCCAGAACAGAAAAAAAAGAAAAGAAAAAGCGTAGCTAGCGTGAAAGTTTTATGTGAAATTATAGAATTTTTTACCATTGTTACAGTTATTGTTATTATTTACTTGCGTTATATTTTTTACCAAGTCCCCACTCTATGTTACCTAAGCAATTTTTCACTCTATACAATATTTTGCTGATCAGGCACTTTTAATTGCCCTTTTTAAATCAGTTCCATCTAGCAATCTTTTTAATTTTCTTGGGCACTGTATTGCACAATTTTATTCCTTGGAAGAAAAGGCTGTTTTCAGTTTTATATTTATTCTTCCTTGGCAAATGTAAGTTCTGCCTAGTTTTTGTTCCTCGGTCGTGGACTCAGCTGTTTGTATAATAATTATCAATGTTATGCGCAAAACTGACTGGTACATGAACTCGCTTGGTGTCGATTTGATTGTTATTCTTATGAACCTTTTCTGTGTTCAAATTTGTGCTTTTGTTCTCTAGAAAAGAATTCGTTAACTAAAACTCTTTTCATATTTTGTCGATTTGTTCACCAGGGAAGAATTTAGTCGCTAAGCTCTGAATGTATCTATATGAGAGACATTGCCTGTTACACTCGTAACACGCACATGACATTCCGTTTGCAAGTATCTTTGTGTGACACACTATTGCAGCTCAAAATCAGTATTCGTTCCTAGAAACTGTATACGTTATGCAATCTACAGAGCTACCATCTAGATTTAATTTAACAGTATCTTTTCCATCTTCAAACTGAAATCCATGATATTTCTTTTATTTACATTCATTGTCACTTTACTGCACATATTTTTATGAGTTACGGGCACTAAAAGAAGGACAAAGCGCGCTATCTATTTACAGGAGGACGAGGTTGCAAGAGGTAAGAAAGCTGCCTAGATGTGCTTCCTTATTTTTTTGCTTTAATTGCACATTCGTTAAGAAAATTTCATGCTGCAAGAGCCGGCACAGCGGAAATATTTTGCGTGCATGTGCGAACCGATGCTTATGTGTGCGTTCCCTATGTTTTCGCTGTGGTACTATGACAGGGAGTTGCAGTCCCTGCGATGTAATTGCTGGACTTGGAGCATCGCAAGGTCGCAACGTGATGCAGCGCTGGTGAAAACTTTTCCATTCCCGTGCCATTGGCAGGCTTCGTTTATTTAGACCCGTGGAGACTGACATTATAGACGAATACGACTGAATAACATCCCAAACAATTTTTTACAATCTTTCCACACTGAAATACAACTATAAGCGCATAGAATTTCGGTTCGAAAAAATTATGTGACAAACGTACCTAATAAG
Source organism: Schistocerca serialis cubense (assembly GCF_023864345.2). NCBI lineage: Eukaryota > Metazoa > Arthropoda > Insecta > Orthoptera > Acrididae > Schistocerca > Schistocerca serialis. The sequence goes on from NC_064646.1 coordinate 361,594,206, forward strand.
TCGACACATTCCACTTCATACGCAAAACATGAAAACAGAGTTTAAAACGAAGATACAATTTTACTATTTTGGAATAGCTGGAAAAATAACAAAATGAATACGTCGATTCTGTTCAACACACGTAAACTCGATACGGAAAATGATACTCTCTAACAGCAATACAGTAATGGAGCGTTGACTTTCAAAACGATTTGATTATGACGCCTCAGAAAATAACTGAAACACAAAGAAGGCTAGGCGTATGTCAGTGTAACTGTATGCAAATGATTCTCTGTTACAGGTAGAACGGCCATCAGGGTGCTTTAGTGACGTTCATGGCTAATATTGTTACATGGCCTGGTGTGACAATAAGAGGAATGAAAGGCATCAGGTACTGAGTCATCACTAAGAAGGACACCGATATGCCACGTATTCGTGTGAGACAGAGCTATCGTCACTTGACAGAGTTAGAAAGGGATCTCATTCTGTGTCGTCCTGCACCATGTAGCGGAAATTATCGTCCCATGCGTAGGCTGCTGTTAACACCACAACACAAACAGCTTTCTTTGGAGTGGTGTTGTGACCGGGAAGCATGGACTGTTGATCACTGCAATAGCATTGTGTTTAGCGTCGAGTCGCTGTTCCACACTACCCCGGATGTCCATCATTGGCAAGATGGTGGCGACCTACGTAGAGTTCCCATTCTTTCAACGTTTAGGAGTGGCATCTCAGTTACTCCTGGCGCCATGACATGGGGAGCCATCACATACGATTCCAGATCACGTCTGTCAGTGACTGTGACAACTGTGAGAATGTGACGACGCAACGGTACATCCTGCGTCCTCGTGTGTTAGCTCTCGTGCGACAGTATCGTGGTATCACTTTTCAGCAGGACAATACGCGTCGACACATGGTACGTGTCTCTATGACCCGTCTGGGTGATGTTGAGGCACTCCCATGGATAGCAAGATCGCCAGATGTATCCCCAATAGAATACTTGTTGGACCATCTCGGACGTCAACTCTACCCCACTGCCATTATCCAGTATATTAAGGGTCAGTTACAACAGTTCTGAGTCAGCTTGCCTCAGGAGGGGCTACAAGGCTCTATGACAATCTTCCCAACCGATTCAGCGCATGCACCAGCCCAGAGAGGATGCAATATCATTCTGACTAGTAGCCTCGTACTGTCTAGTTCATTGCAAATTTGACTCCACTTTGTAATCGCTGCAATAAGATCACATACCCTCTCAACACGTAAACTTTCAATTCGTTTCCTCCTCCCCTTCAGGGCACTTCACTTTTTTTTACTATTAAATGAATACCCCTAGCTGCATACAGGCGTTGATATAAGTCAACGGGGACAGTTGAAAATGTGTGCCCCGACCGGGACTCGAACTCGGGATTTCCTACTTACATGATAGACGCTTTATCCATCTCAGCCACCGAGGACACAGAGGATAGTGCGACTGCTGGGACTTATCTCCAGCAGGCCTCCCGTAATATCCACATTCCTAACTTATTGTTCCTCATAGTGCCCCTGCCCATTATACTCATTACTCGCGGCTTGTTGCCGATTCCCGTAAGAATTCGAGCACTGTTTGTGAATCAGCACAGAAGAAGATGGTCTAATGGCCGGTGAGCCTGTTGCTGATTCCCGTAAGAATTCGAGCACTGTTTGTGAATCCGCACAGAAGAAGATGGTGTAATGGCCGGTGAGCCTTATATATATATATATATATATATATATATATATATATATATATATATATATATATATATTCGGACATGTCCGAAATGCAACTCTTGAGGTCTACCCAAACATGAAAGATTGTTTCTACTCTTGATGTACATAATGCACCACGCTCATGACTTCAATCTAGATTTTGAAGTAAGAGAGGAATTTCGGGCCTCCACTTTACTTCCTTGTTTACTGCCACCTGGTTAACAGTGGTTAACAGTAAGTATAAGATGTGGCTTTTCATTTGTTTGTGAAACATGTGACTAACTGCGTTAGCGCTTGTATACTTACTTCCGTCGTGGCCTGACAAACCAGACAGGTCACCGCCATGAACTACTTAGTCAGGACCGGCCACGGCGTGCCAAACCACACTCGAGCCACGTGTATTGTGGCGCAGTATTTTTCGGTCGGCACAACACCATTCCTTTCGGCGGTATCGAGGTGTCGGAGCTGTTTTCCTTCCTCTAGTTTTTCGTTGGATGAAGGAAGTTCACAGGTTCTGGCTGTTTGCATAAAAAGAGGCAGTCTAGCAATCTATCGTCACAAGCCTTTAAAACTGAATTCAAATGAATAAGGGAGGGATGAGAGGAGGAGGAGGAGGAGATTAGTGTTTAACGTCCCGTCGACAACGAGGTCATTAGAGACGGAGCGCAAGCTCGGGTGAGGGAAGGATGGGGAAGGAAATCGGCCGTGCCCTTTCAAAGGACCCATCCCGGCATTTGCCTGAAGCGATTTAGGGAAATCACGGAAAACCTAAATCAGGATGGCCGGAGACGGGATTGAACCGTCGTCCTCCCGAATGCGAGTCCAGTGTGCTAACCACTGCGCCACCTCGCTCGGTAGGGATGAGAGTTCTCAGTATCTGTTATACAGTCTCATAATCTACAGGTACCACATTACAATGGCATACAAAAAGAATTGAAGATTTAGTTGACAATGAGAGAGCAAAAAATTACGACGATCGACTGACAGTGTTCACTGTTCTGTACATCAAAAATCACTTCGTGCTATATTTGCAGGGATGGAGCAAGTGAAGAAATTAGTGGTATGAGTAGCAAAATTTCTGAAGGCCATTGTCAGTTGCAAAAGCTTTCGATGGATCTGAACTAAGAAATGGAGAATTTAAATATTACTGCAAAGCACGGTGGTTAAGGAAAGGGGCATGCCTGGAACGATATTTCGATTTAAATGTTGGAACTTATGGAGGAAAAAGGAGTGCTGAAACGAAAAGTAGAATATCCTGAATGGATTATAGGCCTCCCATTTTCAGTGGACTTGACTGCACACTGCCCACTGTAAGACATTGCAAGGTGAGAAATAACTTATTTCTGACGTGGTAATGATGCGCATTGTAGAAAGGACAAATTCTGACAAACACCGTCAGGTCCCTAAGTTAACTGGCATTAAAGAAGATGCAAGGTTTGAAGAATCAATTGTGGCCTTGAAAGAACTACAAGGATAGTTTTCTAAACATTTTGAGGACACTACCGATCTTAAATCTGTTTTCGAGCTGTATTCGAGACCATTTACGATTTCAGTTGGAAGCGTCCCTGTGGAAGTCAAATGTCTGACTGATCCACTGTCCAGATTTCTGTTTTAAAGAAGAACCCTTTTACTTTAAAATCGACCAGGACGTCAACATCAGGCAGATTTTCCACGTCCCCATAATTAGGTTGCAACAGTGCTACAAAAAAAAAAATGGCTCTGAGTACTATGGGACTGAACTTTTGAGGTCATCAGTCCCCTAGAACTTAGAACTACTTAAACCTAACTAACCTAAGGACATCACACACATCTATGCCCGAGGCAGGAGTCGAACCTGCGACCGTAGCGGTCGCGCGGTTCCAGACTGAAGCGCCTAGAACCGCTCGGCCACCGACCGGCCAACAGTGCTACAACATTTCGATCAACACGTTTATGAAAGATTTTTTCGGTTAAAAAACTAAATAACCTAACTGCGAAAATCTATGATAATCTGTTATACCAGATAAAAATTATGTTACCTCTTAAGCATGCCACAAATAAATAATATTGAAAATTTGTTTTGTTTTTGATCTATATAGTTGCGAAATGTGATACAAAAAACCAAGATGTATGCAATTTGACTGCATTACATTTAAATATGACACGTTCCCAGTTCCCCCTCCCCCTCCCCCCCCCGCTCACTTTCTGACAGTGGGGGCAGTACTCAGACAGCCTGAGCACTATGGCACTTGTGCCAGGGCGTGGCTCACAAGCCTAATTCTTGGCCGTCCATGCCTTAGTGTGCGGAAACGATGATGGACGCTAAGTCGATGTATGAAAACACTGTAGAGAGCAAAGATTACGGCTAAAACTGACCTGAGCTCGTATCAGTACCGTTTATAAAAACTAGGATCGTCACAAATAATAATACCGCCATTAAAATCAGAGTCGAGGTCCAGAAATTTGAAGTAACAGTGATATTTGAGAACCGGCGTACTGAGGCTTCAACAACGAGATGTGAACTTCCGATCCAGCTACCACACAAGGCATTTGTATCCAATAACGAGCAATGACGAACCGCAAGTCAGGTGTTCGCAGCGGTCCCAGGAGTCCCGACCGCCGCTGACGGAACTATTAAGGAATTTCAGAAACTGTAGAGGTTGGGCAAAAATATGGAAACCCCGCCAGAAACGGATGCCCGAACATAAATGCATATACTAGCCACGCCTGAAATTTGCGCTGCTGTATTTGACCACGAACGGCATCTGTGGAATGTCCTCAATACGCTGAAAGTGCTAGACGTGGTCACAACAGTGTTCTGGTTTGTGTGTTTCAAAGGATTATACTGTATACAGGGAAAGCGGGAGAACAAAGTCCGCTAAGTCACAATGCGAAGGGAACTGTGTGTTGAGTGATCGTGATGGGCGACCATTGAAGAGGATTGTGACGAAAAATAATGGTATATATATATACACTCCTGGAAATGGAAAAAAGAACACATTGACACCGGTGTGTCAGACCCACCATACTTGCTCCGGACACTGCGAGAGGGTTGTACAAGCAATGATCACACGCACGGCACAGCGGACACACCAGGAACCGCGGTGTTGGCCGTCGAATGGCGCTAGCTGCGCAGTATTTGTGCACCGCCGCCGTCAGTGTCAGCCAGTTTGCCGTGGCATACGGAGCTCCATCGCAGTCTTTAACACTGGTAGCATGCCGCGACAGCGTGGACGTGAACCGTATCTGCAGTTGACGGACTTTGAGCGAGGGCGTATAGTGGGCATGCGGGAGGCCTGGTGGACGTACCGCCGAATTGCTCAACACGTGGGGCGTGAGGTCTCCACAGTACATCGATGTTGTCGCCAGTGGTCGGCGGAAGGTGCACGTGCCCGTCGACCTGGGACCGGACTGCAGCGACGCACGGATGCACGCCAAGACCGTAGGATCCTTCGCAGTGCCGTAGGGGACCGCACCGCCACTTCCCAGCAAATTAGGGACACTGTTGCTCCTGGGGTATCGGCGAGGACCATTCGCAACCGTCTCCATGAAGCTGGGCTACGGTCCCGCACACCGTTAGGCCGTCTTCCGCTCACGCCCCAACATCGTGCAGCCCGCCTCCAGTGGTGTCGCGACAGGCGTGAATGGAGGGACGAATGGAGACGTGTCGTCTTCAGCGATGAGAGTCGCTTCTGCCTTGGTGCCAATGATGGTCGTATGCGTGTCTGGCGCCGTGCAGGTGAGCGCCACAATCAGGACTGCATACGACCGAGGCACACATGGCCAACACCCGGCATCATGGTGTGGGGAGCGATCTCCTACACTGGCCGTACACCACTGGTGATCGTCGAGGGGACACTGAATAGTGCACGGTACATCCAAACCGTCATCGAACCCATCGTTCTACCATTCCTAGACCGGCAAGGGAACTTGCTGTTCCAACAGGACAATGCACGTCCGCATGTATCCCGTGCCACCCAACGTGCTCTAGAAGGTGTAAGTCAACTACCCTGGCCAGCAAGATCTCCGGATCTGTCCCCCATTGAGAATGTTTGGGACTGGATGAAGCGTCGTCTCACGCGGTCTGCACGTCCAGCACGAACGCTGGTCCAACTGAGGCGTCAGGTGGAAATGGCATGGCAAGCCGTTCCACAGGACTACATCCAGCATCTCTACGATCGTCTCCATGGGAGAATAGCAGCCTGCATTGCTGCGAAAGGTGGATATACACTGTACTAGTGCCGACATTGTGCATGCTCTGTTGCCTGTGTCTATGTGCCTGTGGTTTTGTCAGTGTGATCATGTGATGTATCTGACCCCAGGAATGTGTCAATAAAGTTTCCCCTTCCTGGGACAATGAATTCACGGTGTTCTTATTTCAATTGCCAGGAGTGTATATATGCGAAAGAATAAATTGAGAATGTGGGTCTTAAAAAATGTTCAAATGTGTGTGAAATCTTATGGGACTTAACTGCTAAGGTCATCAGTCCCTAAGCTTACACACTACTTAACCTAAATTATCCTAAGGACAAACACACACACCCATGCCCGAGGGAGTACTCGAACGTCCGCCGGGACCAGCCGCACATTGTGGATCTCATGGGAGGCGTCGTAGTGATTTAATTGTAATTTCATTCTAGAAAAGTAATAGGACGGCTGTTGAGAAACTTATTGCGGAACTGAATGTTACACTTGGGAACCCTGTTAGCATCAAAACAAAAGAAACGGAGCTCCTTAAGCAGGCAATTAAAGGACGAGCCGGAATTCCAAGACACTTTTCAGTGATGAAAATTCCCGTAACAGGAAAACGTGCTGCCGAAGCTATAAAACCTCGACTACGGAGCAATGGAAGAAAGCCATTTCGTTGAATGAGCCTGGTTTCAAAAAGCAGGGGTTCGGCGATGATACGAGCATCCAGATCGTGATATGCCATGGGCCCCATGATTACTTTGCAAGGCTGCATCCCTGCCAAGGATTATGTGACAGTTTTGCCTCATCAGGTCTATTCTATAGTACAATGTTTGTTCCCCAATAGTGATGTTGATTACCAAGATGACAAGGTACTTGTTCACGCATCTCACACTCCCAACACTGGTTTGTGAGACTAGAATGAATGACGCATCTCCCCTGGTCATCACGGTCACAAGATTTCAATGTTATTGAGCCTTTGTGGTCTACTTTGTAGAAAAGGCTGCGTGTTCGGTATCCACCTCTATCATCATTACGTAAATTTTCCACTATTTTGCGGGAAGAACAGTATAAGATTTACTTGAATACCATACTGGACCTTTATTCCAGGGATGTAAGCAATTTTTAATGACAACAGTTTTCCTATACTGTACGAGGCAAGGTAATCTGTTTTTTTGTTGTTGTTTTTTTTCGTGTTGGCGTATTTTTGTCCAACATCTTAACTCAGACGTGCCTTCCCACGCTAAGAACACTGCGCAATAGGAGTGAGAAGGAAGTACACGTTCCTAGATTTCTGCAGACACAGTACTGCTGTGCTACTGACAACAGGTCATTGCAATGTGGGAGTGAAATGGCATGGCAACCTGAAACGAATTCCATAGCTGAAGTATGAGGCACAGTACGATTCTTGTGGGCAAAATGTCTAAATTGCAGACGAATCCACCGACAAATATTGCCGTTAAATGGTCCAAATAGAACGCCGAGTCCATCTGTATTGAAATGGTGCCAACAATTTGAGCAAGGCCACAGAGACGTGGGTGATGCTGATAAGCCCAATACAGTCCGGGTCTTGCACCATGCGATTTCCATCTTTTCGGCAAGTTGTAAGAACATTTCTGGCAAAGAACTGGTAGAACTTCTCATCCGTTGTTTACAGAGACTTGGTGATTATGTTGAAAAACAGTGGCATGTATATGTGTCGCTTTGAATATACTGAAGCATTCAAGAAAGGTTACTTGGCCTGCCATAATTATGTGTACCTTTCACTACTGGCCATTAAAATTGCTACATCAAGAAGAAATGCAGATGATAAACGGTTATTCATTGGACAAATAAATTATGTACAAGTACAGTTGCCCATGCAGCTTCAACGCAATACCACAGTTCATCAACAGTAGTGACTGGCGTATTGTGACGAGCCAGTTGCTCGGCCACCATTGACCAGACTTTTTCAATTGGTGAGAGATCTGGAGAATGTACTCGCCAGGGCAGCAGTCGAACATTTTCTGTATCTACAAAGGCCCGTACAGGACCTGCAACATGCGGTCGTGCATTATCCTGCTGAAATGTAAGGTTTCGCAGGGATCGAATGAAGGGTAGAGCCACGGGACGTAACACATCTGAAATGTAACATCCACTGTTCAAAGTGCCGTCAATGCGAACAAGAGGTGACCGAGACGTGTAACCAATGGCACTCCATACCATCACGTCGGGTGATACACGCTTCCAATGGGGGTTCACCGCGATGTCGCCAAACACGGATGTGACCATCATGATGCTGTAAACAGAACCTGGATTCATCCGAAAAAATTACGTTTTGCCATTCGTGCACCCAGGTTCGTCGTTGAGTACACCATCGTAGGCGCTCCTCTCTGTGATGCAGCGTCAAGGGTCTCCGAGCTGATGGTCCATGTTGCTGCAAACGTCGTCGAACTGTTCGTGCAGATGGTTGTTGTCTTACAAACGTCCCCATCTGTTTGTTGACTCAGGGATCGAGACGTGGCTGCACGATCCGTTACAGCCATGCGGATAAGACGCCTGTCATCTCGACTGCGAGTGATTCGAGTCCGTTTAGATCCAACACGACGTTCCGTATTACCCTCCTAAACCACCCGTTCCATATTCTGATAACAGTCATTGGATCTCGACCAACGCGAGCAGCAATATCGCGATACGATAAACCGCAATCGCGATAGGCTACAATTCGACCTTTATCATAGTCGGAAACGTGATGGTACGCATTTCTCCTCCTTACGCGAGGCATCAGAACAACGTTTCACCAGGCAACGCCGGTCAACTGCTGTTTGTGTATGAGGAATCGGTTGGAAACTTTCCTCATGTCAGCACGTTTTAGGTGTCGCCACCGGCGCCAGCCTTGTGTGAATGCTCTGAAAAGCTAATCATTTGCATATCAGAGTATCTTCTTCCTGTTGGTTAAATTTCGCGTCTGCAGCACCTCACCTTCGTGGTGTAGCAACCTTAATGGCCAGTAGTGTACTTTCTCAAGTACCTCCCCCCCTCCCCAATCTGGTTAACAGATGCCATGCCTGAACCAGTTTCCATATTGCTGAAGTGGCGTGGTAGTAGATCTCTGCCCCCTTTAACCAGACCAATGAAGTAGTGGCGCCCATGTTGAAATCATGACTAGCAGTGCAATGGGCAGGTCAGGAAGACACCCCTGCCAACAGCTCGGTGACAACTGGTGGCGGGTGCTGGGCCGCAGGAACTTGTTCTTCTGTCCAGCACTGGCCTTCCATAGTGGTCTGTGGTTAGACCTCCATCGACACTCTACGGAAAGGACACAGGCTTTACCCACGTCTCGCTGGGAGTTGAAGGGTGGTATGGAGATCAAGTAGGCGGAGGTCAGTACCTGCGCTGGTTCGGATGCTTAGCCGGCACTGTCTGCATGTATACATCTATACTCGGAACTCTCCCGTCAGTGTGTGGCGGAGCGTACTTCTATTACTACTATCTGTTCTCTCCAACCCTGTTCCGTTCACGAATGGTGGGTGCATGGAAAGAATAATTGACTGTAAAGCTCAACATGTGCTCTAATATCTCTGACTTTCTCGTCGTAATTATTTCGCGTGACATAAGTGGAGGAGGTAATACGTTGCCTGACTCTTTTTGGAACGTACACTTTCTAAATTTCAACAGTAAATCTCTCGGTTATGCACAAAGCCTCTCTTATAGTGTTAACCACGGGAGTTTGTTCGGAACCTTCGTTACGCTCTGGCGCTGACAAAACAATTCCGTGGCCAACGCACTGATCTTCTTCGATCTTTTCCATCTCTTTCATTGATACTACTTGGTAAGTAAAACGGTCTATTGACACACAGTCAACCTGGGTTTAGAAAACATCGTTCCTGTGAAACACAACTAGCTCTTTATTCACACGAAGTGTTGAGTGCTATTGACAAGGGATTTCAGATTGATTCCGTATTTCTGGATTTCCGGAAGGCTTTTGACACTGTACCACACAAGCGGCTCGTAGTGAAATTGCGTGCTTACGGAATATCGTCTCAGTTATGTGAGAGAGGACACAGTTCGTAGTAATTGACGGAAAGTCATCAACTAAAACAGAAGTGATTTCTGGCGTTCCCCAAGGTAGTGTTATAGGCCCTTTGTTGTTCCTTATCGATATAAACAATTTGGGACACAATCTGAGCAGCCGTCTTAGGTTGTTTGCAGATGACGCTGTCGTTTATCGACTAATAAAGCCATCAGAAGATCAAAGCAAATTGCAAAACGATGTAGAAAAGATATCTGAATGCTCCGAAAATTGGCAGTTGACCCTAAAAAACCAAAAGTGTGAGGTCATCCGCATGAGTGCTAAAATGTATTCGTTAATCTTCGGTTACACGATAAATCAGTGTAATCTAAAAGCCATAAATTCAACTAAATACCTAGGCATTACAATTACGAACAACTTAAATTGGAAGGAACACATAGATGAGGAAGGCTAACCAAAGACTGCGTTTTATTGGCACGACACTTAGAAAATGTAACAGATTTACTAAGGAGACTGCCTACACTACGCTTGCCGTCCTCTTTGAGAATACTGCTGCGCGGTGTGGGATCCTTACCAGTTAGGACTGACGGAGTACATCGAAAAAGTTCCAAGAAGGGCAGCACATTTTGTATTATAGCGAAATTGGGAGAGAGTGTCACAGAAATGATACAGGACACCATTAAAAGAAAGGCGTTTTTCGTTGAGACCAACTTTCTCCTCCGAATGTGAAAATATTTGGTTTACACCGTCCTACACAGAGAGAAACGATCACCACGATAAAATAAGGGAAATCAGAGCTCGTACGGAGAGATATAGGTGCTCGTTCTTTCCTTGCGCTGTACGAGGTTGGAATAATAGAGAATTGTGAAGGTGGTTCGATGAACACTCTGCCAGGCACTTAAATGTGATTTGCGGAGTATCCACGTAGATGTAGATGAAGATGAATGTCCCAGACTGATGAACAGTACTTAAGAACCACTCGAACATGCGTTTCGTATGTCACTTCTTTCGTAAGTAAACTAAATTCCCTTAACAGTCTTCCAAGACAAGCAGCGTGGTATCTGAATTTGCTACTATTTATTTTATGTCGACAATCCACCTTAGGTCGCTCAGAATGGTTACTGCTATGTGTTTTACGGTTGTTGCTGTTTCCAGTGATTCGTCAGCTCTAGTATAATCCAACATTACTAGACCTCTTCGCCTATTTATGCAAGATACAGTACATATTAATTTACGTACAGTCAACAGTCAGTTCCTGTACCAAGCGTTAATTCTCTTAGGGTCTTCTTACATTCCGCTACAGTCTCCTGGTGTTTCATCTCTCGTATAGACAACAGTAGCATCAGTAAATAGTATCACGAAGCCTCCAGAGTTACCTCCAGCTTCAGAAATACACGGTCCAGTCGCTTTACTGTAACCACCAATTAATGTAGGTTGATTCTTACAAAGAAGACAGCAACCAGCCACTATTAATAGTGCCATCTATTTAAGTAAATAGCGCCGTAACTGAAAAGTTCATCATCAGACGGCAGTTCACAAGATTTGCGAGATACACTTTACATAATCGTCAGTTTTCGATTTTTATTCTTCCATTGTAGCGAAATATTCTTGGTGTGTTGGTGCCCTACGGTAGAAAACAGTGTTAGAAGCGCCCTATGTGAACATAACTAACCTCCAAACGACGAAGTACAGAGTAAACAAATATGAGACGATATTCCGTAAGCACGCAATTTCCCTACGAGCCGCTTATGTAAAGTCTATCTATCCATCTATCTATCTATCTATCTATCTATATCCGAATCCCACTCCAGCTACTGCCGGGTCTGGGTGCTGATGAGTCCTCTCCATTTGGCTCGGTCCTCCCACTTTTATTCCTCCACTTGCTGCCAGGTCACACCTCTCCTTTCTACAGATATTCTCACTCCCATTTTCCACGCGCATCTTGCAAATCTTGTGAACAGCCGTCTGATGATGAACTTGTCAGTTCGAAACCGGTTACGGCGCTATTTACTTAAATAAATAGCAGTATTAATAGTGGCTTGATTCTGCCTTCTTCTTTGTAAAAATCAACCTACATTAATTGTCACAACCACGGTCTCACCATGTCAGTTTTAGACAAAATAACTGTAACCACCTCCCATAACAACCATTGGCTTTCGAACCAATGATGGGAGAATTTCCGAAAAGACTAACATGAGTTCCAAAAGAAAGCCGTTGGAATTCGATTACTCGATAAATGGTACAATTCTCAAGGCTGTCAATTCAACTAAGTACCTGGGTGTTAAAATTATGAGCAACTTCAGTTGGAAAGACCACATAGATAATATTGTGGGGAAGGTGATCCAGAAGTTGCGTTTCATTGGCAGCACACTTAGAAGATGCAAGTCCACTAAAGAGACAGCTTACACTACACTCGTTCGTCCTCTGTTACAATATTGCTGCGCGGTGTGGGATCCTTACCAGGTGGGATTGACGGAGGACATCGAAAGGGCAGTTCGTTTTATATTATCACGTAATAGTGGAGAGAGTGTGACAGATATGATACGCGAGTTGGGATGGAAGTCATTAAAGCAAAGACGTTTTTCGTCACGGCGAGATCTATTTACGAAATTTCAGTCACCAACTTTCTCTTCCGAATGCGAAAATATTTTGTTGAGACCAACCTACATAGGTAGGAATGATCATCAAAATAAAATAAGAGAAATCAGAGCCCGAACAGAAAGGTTTAGGTGTTCGTTTTCCCGCACGCTGTTCGGGGGTGGAATGGTAAGAGAGATATTATGATTGTGGTTCGATGAACCCTCTGCCATGCACTTAAATGTGAATTGCAGAGTAATCATGTAGATGTAGATGTAGAAACTGTCTGTGTGCCGCCGGGGTTAAGTACACTGTGCATTGCAAAATGGCACTATCTGAAACTGGCTGCAAGGCGACTGTCATGTAACACCGCCCGTAGATAACAGAGATGAACGACGGACGTGCAGATGCGTATGGGCGAATAGACTTGCCACTGTTGAGCAACTGACCGCCCAGACGAAGCAAGGAGCTACCGAAAGAGTCTCCTCAACGACCGTTCAGCGAATGTGACTGCATACGGGCCTCTGCAACCATGCACACTACTGTTCATCGACGACGAAGGAGGGGACTGATGACCTCCGATGTTAAGTCCCATAGTGCTCAGAGCCATTTGAACCATTTTTGACGACAAAGGCTGTAATTTGCACGCTAGCACCGCACCTGGACGTCCACTCAGTGGTAAAATGTGGCCATTTCAGGTCAATGACGTTTTATGCCCCATCGGACAGATGGCTGTTGGCGTGTATGGCGTGAAACATTTGAAAGAAGCTAAGGAGGGAATATTGGGAAATGTTTTAGCTGCATTCCCTTGGTGATCTCGTCATTATGGTAGGGACAAAGGATGTACACAAGTATGTATCCTTTGGGACCATGTCCACTCCTACATCCTGTTCGTCTTTTCCAGCGCAATGGCATCTATCACACATCTCGCAGTGCTCGTGCGTGGTTCGAAGAGCACCAGGATGAGTTTACCATATTCTCATGGCCACCAAATTACCTGGATTTAAATCCAATAGAGAATTTCTGGGACCTCCTTAGTCAGGCTGTTCACGCCATGGGTCTTCAACTGAGAAACCTAGCGCAGTTGGCCATGATACTGGAGTTCTCATGGCTCGACATCCTTGTAGTAGTAGGGCACTGGAGCTCCTGGTGCAGTTTTGATATCAGACTGATGTTGTCGTGGTCTTCAGTCCATAACCTGGTTGATGCAACTCTCCATGCTACCATACCATGTGCAAGTTTCTTCATCTCCAAATAACTACTGCAACCTACCTCCTTCTGAATCTGCTTATTGTATTCATCCCTTGGTCTCCCTCTACGATTTTTACCCTCCACGCTGCCCTCCAATACTAAATTGGTGATCCCTTGATGCCTCAGAACATGTCCTACCAACGTATTCCGTCTTCTAGTCAAGCTGTGCTACAAATTCCTCCTCTACACAATTCGGTTCAGTACCTCCTCATTAGTTACGTGATCTACCTATCTAATCTTCAGCATTCTTCTGTAGCACCACATTTCGAAAGCTTCTATTCTCTTCTTGTCTAAACTATTTATCGTCCATGTTTCACTTCCATACATGGCTACACTCCATACATTCAGAAAGGACTTCCTGACACCAAAATCTATACTCGATGTTAGGAAATTTCTCTTCTCCAGAAACGTTTTTCTGCCTTTGCCAGTCTACATTTTATATCCTCTCTACTTCGACCATCATCAATTAGTTCGCTTCTCAAATAGCAAAACTCATTTACTATCTTAAGTGTCTCATTTCCTAATCTAATTCCCTCAGCATCACCTGATTTCATTGACTACATTCCATTATCTTCGTTTCGCTTTTGTTGGTGTTCATTTTACGTACGTTGGAACTTAAACGGTGGAAACTCTGCTGTGGAGATACTACGCAATGGAATCTACTATTGTCGCTGGTAGCACACGTTGTTGACATACCTACCTTACCTCCGAGCAAATGGACTCGCCCGTCCCACGTCACCGGCGTGCGCACAATCTAGGGAAACACTATCACTTGTCAGCGAGCGGTCTAACGTAACGGTGCCACTGTGTTTTCGAAACAGGAACAACGTAGTTGGATCAATATTGATCGTTTTTGGAGCATCACCTGCGACCAGCTTTGCGAAAAAAGCGGCGACGCTTTCTGAGCATCCCACACATCATTTAGCACGACAATGCTTGGGCGCATACAGCGCATGTTGTGGCTGCTCTGTTCGGTCGATGGGACTGGAAAGTATTGTAGCATCCACCATACTACCCGGACTTTAGTCATTGTGACAATGATTTGATTCCGAAGATGAAGGAACCACTTCGTGGCATTCGCTTCAGAACTGTTCCAGAGATTCGACAGGCAGTAGACCGCTGCATTCGCACCATCAACAGAACAGGCTCTGCTACAAATATACTACGCATCCCACATCGCTGGCAACGGGTTCTACACAACGCTGGTGACTACTTTGAAGGACAGTATCAGGTGCAAACACGTAACTCTTTTGTATCGTTTGTGAATAAATAATTGGCACTATTTAAGTTCCAACCCCCGTATATCCTCCTATCAAGCGGATCTAATTAAATTAAATTAAATTAAATTAATAAAAAAATGAATTTTGGTACATTGCTGGTAGGGTATTTTGGTATTGTTGAAATTTATTTTACAATGCTAACTTTGTTTCAAACAATAGTGAATGTATACACAAACTATAAAAAACAACAATAATTTATTTTTAAGTTACTCATTACATTAATAAGTGAGATTTTCATTATTAAAAAAAGAAAACGCGTAACTTGATTACCTGCTTGACATACAAAGAAACGTCCTGTGAATTACAGGCGTTATTGATCATTAGTCGCTAATGTCACCATTAATGGAATCCTCGGAAGAGTCTACATCAGAAAAAGATTCATTTTCTCCTTCCCCGCCATCCTCGGTGTCGCTCCAGAGCAGTTCATCTTCCCTGCCATCCAGAGTATTTGAAATACAGCATTTCTTGAATGATTTTACGATCATTAGTGCTTCGATGCGTTTCCAGGCAGCCTTAACTCAGTTTGCAATAATGTAGGGTCCTGCACATTTAATTTTTCCTGTCGGAGTCAGTGCACGATCTGGTTCGCAAAACCGTTTTTCGTACTGTTCCTGAACGTAACTTTTGAAAGGTTTATTTATACTTAATTCCAGTGATTGTAATACAGACGTCATTCCTCCAGGAATAGGCTAACAACAAGATCACTGAGTAAACTGTGGACTTCTTTTTTTACGTCGTCAGTGAGATGACCACGAAATGAATCAAGACAAATCATTGATGGTTGCTTGGAAAGCCCACCAGGACGGAGTTCCCACACGTTTCGAAACCAGTCAAGCATCGAAGTTTCATTGATCCATCCCTTCTCTTTATTCCGAACAATGACGTCATCAGGCAATAGCTTTTCATTTTTTGTAGTCTTGGGGCTTGTTTTTCGCTTGAAGATGAAAAAAGGGGAAAGTTTGTTCCCATCTGCTGTGATTGCCAGCGTAACTGTTACACGCCGTTTTTCACACCCAGATGTTTTGATGGTAGCTGCTTTTGTACCCTTCTTGTCAATCGTGTAATTACGTGTCATATCAAACAAAATTGGAGTCTCATCAGCGCTGCCTACTTGGTCCATCGAAAAATTCTTCTCATTCCTAAGTGTGATAACATACTGCCGAAATCGTTGAAGTTTCTTCTCAAAATCCGGTGGAAGCTTTTGGCATGTTGTTGCACGGCGTCGCAGAGATAAGCCCGCGATCAGCCCATCCCCGGCTAGCCTTGAACTCTTGTTTCAGTGTATTAAGAGCTGCAGTCACCTGCTTTGCTTTTTTTTAGTATGGTGTCACTGGTCACAGGTTGCCCATTCTTCCTCCTTTCTCGGAAAAATACAAACCATTTCCTCAACGTCAGGATGACTTCCTCTGCGAGATCCAGTGAATTTCTTTCTAGTAGCGATAGTTGCAAATAATCCCAATTTCTGTTTCTTCCATAAACGAATTTTACTCTCAGCTACATTGAACTATCTTCCTGCCCTTCTGTTACCGTATTTTTCAGCATAAAGAAATACTTTACGCTTGAAAGTAGCTTCATGCGATATTCTTCTCTGCATGCCTTCCATTTCGTGACTACCTAATGCAAATACAATGCGATGTAAATTAGTACGCCAATAATAGTGAAACGAGGTTGAGAAGTACAACAATGCGTTGTAATGTACGGTACAGTACCTAAATTTCAACGATCAAATAAAAAACCAACAAAAAAACGACATGTTCTATTTGAACCGACGACTAAAGAAAATTTCCTCTCGTGACAGTAATGGATTTTGTTCTGATGCCTGCGAACAGACTACAGAACTGGAAATATATACCAGCTCTTTTAACTTGATAACCTCTTACCCGATTTACGTCTTCCTTTCTTTGATTCACAGATACCGTGCCTATATTTTATTGCTAAAGTTTAATAAACGTTTTGCTACTTCAGATATACCAGTGAACGATTCAAGTTTGTAGTCGAATCTAATGCGCCATCGAATCTCATGCGCACCCCAATTTTGAGTACTTCGTATGATAAAAAAAGTTCGCACTAGATTCGCGTAAATACGGTGTTCACTGAGCCAACATTGTTGACACACAAGAACAACATTGAGGTTACATCATGTAGTTCTGTCAGTCTACGGAAAAAATTATTGACTTGCCCTCATAGGTAGTGTTTACAATAATTGATTCAAGAGCTATCACGTCGGATCACTTTAGGAGTATGTATGTTCAAAATGACAGATGATGTTGACGAATTATGACAGATGCTGAAAAAAATTGGCATTTCTGAAATTAATATGGAAAGAGTTTAGGATTATTGAAGATACGGGTGGCGCCATTGTTACGAAATATTTGGGTAAGTTGAAGATCTTTTCCCGATTTATGATGCAAAAATTGAGTAAGGATTAGAAGGCAATGTGGATTGACATGTGACCTAAAATCCACTTTTTCCACAATATATATTCGCAGGAAACAAGACAATTTTTTACCAGAGTAAGTTAGAGGCAACCATGATGATCGTGGCTCGCAGCTATCTGGATCACAGGCTTACGGACATCAAAGTACACTAGTGTGCATGTCCGCCCCTGGTAGCTGAGTGGTCAGCGCGACGGAATATCAGACCTAACGTCGCCGGTTCGATTCCAGGCTGAGTCGGAGATTTTCTCCGCTCAGGGACTGGGTGTTGTGTTGTCCTTATCATCATCATTTCATCCCCATCGACAGGCAAGTCGCCGAAGTGCCGTCAACTCGAAAGACTTGCACCAGGCGACCGGTCTACCCGACGGGAGGCCCTAGCCACGCGGCGTTTACATTTACTGGTGTGCTTAACTTAATGAAAAAAGTAACTTTCGCATGAAGTGTCACTTCCCTACACCCACGTGGAAAGAGGTGCGAACACGTAGTGTAACCAGGAAAATGGTCGTCTTGAGGTCTAGGTGTTATGTCGTTGGGAGACATAATTTTGCAAGGCGTATTGACCTCCAGATGTTTGAATACGTTACACTCGCCGGTGAACGTTATTTTGATATTGTAACCTTTGCCCATGTGCGCCTTTTCGTTGGTGCATTCAACCTTGACTTCATTATCACGGACGGCAGTGCGCAACCGCATCGGAGTGCGCAGGTGGAAAAGTCCTTTCAACTGGAGGACATTCTGCGAATGGACTGGCCTGCCCATTCTTGCAACTGAAATCCCATCGAGCACTTGTGGGAGGCGTAGGGAGTTGTATTGCAGCGTATCCACATCTACTAATGACCATCCAGCAGCTGTAAACAGCGCTGATGGAGGAATGGTACGCCCTACCGCAAGAACTCCTTACCACCCCTGTGGCCAGCTTTGGAGCACGTTGCAGGGCATGTAGTGCCATTCGTAGTGATAGCAAATCCTGTTAGGAACCATTTCCCGCTTTCTGTAATATTCAAAAGACCATCATCAATCTCGGCGACTACAGTGTACTTATTGTCTTTGAATAAAAGGGTCATTTTTATTCCCGTAGTAGCGGATTTGTTTCAGTACTATAGCAGCTATGTATTATACAAGGTGGTGCATTGATAGTGACCGGGCCAAATATCTCATGAAATAAGCATCAAACGAAAAAACTATAAAGAACGAAACTCGTCTAGCTTCAAGGGGGAAACCAGATGGCGCTATGGTTGGCCCGCTAGATGGCGCTACCATCGGTCAAACGGATATCAACTGCGTTTTTTTAAATAGGAACCCCCATTTTTTATAACATATTCGTGTAGTAAGTAAATAAATATGAATGTTTTAGTTGGACCAAATTTTCCGCTTTGTGATAGGTGGCGTTGTAATAGTCACAAACGCATAAGTACGTGTTATCACGTAACATTCCGCCAGTGCGGACGGTATTTGCTTCGTGATACATTACCCGTGTTAAAATGGACCGTTTACCAATTGCAGAAAAGGTCGATATCGTGTTGATGTATGGATATTGCGATCAAAATGCCCAACGGGCGTCTGCTATGAATGTTGCTCGGTATCCTGGACGACATCATCCAAGTGTCCGGACCGTTCGCCGGATAGTTACGTTATTTAAGAAAACAGGAAGCGTTCAGCCACATGTGATACGTCAACCACAGCCTGCAAAAAAGGTTGATGATGACCAAGTAGGTATTTTACCTGTTGTCGCGGCTAATCCGCACATCAGTAGCAGACAAATTGCGCGAGAATCGGGAATCTCGAAAACGTCGGTGTGGAGAATGCTACATCAATATCTGTTCCACCCGTACCATATTTCTATGCACTTGGAATTGCATGGCGACGACTTTGAACGTCGTGTGCAGTTTTGACACTGGACACAAGAGAAATTACGGGATGATGACAGATTTTTTTGCACGCGTAAACCGCCATAATATGCACTATTGGGCAATGGAAAATCCACGATGGCTGCGACAAGTGGAACATCAGCGACCTTGACGGGTTAATGTATAGTGCGGCATTATGGGAGGAAGGATAATTGGCCTCCATTTTAGCGATGGAAATCTAAATGGTGCAATGTATGCTGATTTCCTACGTAATGTTCTACCGATCTTACTACAAGATGCTTCACTTCATGACAGAATGGCGATGTACTTCCAACATGATGGTTGTCCGGCACATAGCTCGCGTGCGGTTGAAGCGATATTGAGTAGCAAATTTCATGACAGGTGGATTGGTCGTCGAAGCACCACCGGATCTGACGTCCCCGAATTTCCTTCTGTGGGGAAAGTTGAAGGATATTTGCCATCGTGATCCACCGACAACGCCTGACAACATGCGCCAGCGCATTGTCAATGCATGTGCGAACATTACGGTAGGCGAACTACTCACTGTTGAGAGGAATGTCGTTACACGTATTGCCAAATGCATTGAGGTTGACGGACATCATTTTGAGCATTTATTGCATTAACGTGGTATTTACAGGTAATTACGCTGTAACAGCGTTCTCAGAAATGATAAGTTCACAAAGGTGCATGTATCACATTGGAACAACCGAAATAAAATGTTCAAACGTACCTACGTTCTGCGTTTTAATTTAAAAAACCTACCTATTACCAACAGTTCGTCTAAAATTGTGAGCCATGTTTTTGTGACTATTACAGTGCCATCTATCAGAAAGCGAAAAAGTGGTCCAACTAAAACATTCATATTTCTTTACGTACTACACGAATGGGGGTTCCCATTTTAAAAAAACGCAGTTGATATCCGTTTGACCCATGGCAGCGCTATCTAGCGGGCCAACCATAGCACCATCTTGTTTCCCCCTTCAAGCTAGATAAGTTTCATTCTTTGCAGTTGTTTCGTTTGACGCTTATTTCGTGAGATATTTGGCCCGCTCACGATCAATAGACCAACCTGTACATTTTCCAAGTTCCATCGAGCTATGTTACTTGGCAGTGACACGTCATGTGCAACTTACTTTCGTCGTTAAGTTTTGCACACTGATGTATTGGTGACTCCAATGCTACTGTCGATTCGAGAAGAAACATTCGCACATAGTTTCCAGCAGTTTCGTAAACGGTGCCAAGAGAGCACCGGGATCTACTGACATTATTTCAAAGGCGAATAAAGAAATACATTTGTCGGTTTTACTTTCTGACACCACTTCTGGAAATCTGATAATATCAAATGGGCTAAAAGAGAATTTTTTTGCTACATGGCTGTGTGACACATGAAATTGATGAAACACCAATCGCCTCTTATTTTCTTATTTGTTGATGGAAAATATCAAATGGGCTAAAAGAGAATTTTTTTGCTACATGGCTGTGTGATACATGGAACTGATGAAACACCAATCGCCTCTTATTTACTAATTTGTTGTTGGTGGAATGGACTTTGAAATATGATGTCTCAATTCCTCTTTTTTTTCTTATTTTTAAGTGGACCTGGTCACCGCGTGCCTGATGAAGACGGACATACAATAACGGACAGCAGTACTCAAACTTTCGCGTGTTCATGCTGACTTCGTGAATTAATACGACAGAGCCGGATTCATGATTATACTGCTAGAATCACCGTCGGGGATGACTATGTTTTTTCTTCTTTGTTTGCAGTGTTGCTGTCATGTTCATACTATCAAAGCTCGAGTAATGCTAAGCGAAACGTGATAGCAATGATCCTCCTCACAGACAGGGATAAATTTACCATTGTTCTCAGTCTTGCCAACAATTATACCAATATGTTCAAAGAGAGTGTTGCTGTCATCAACACCCGTAGTTAAGGAAGTAATAATTGCAGTGTCACAAACAAAGTGAAACCTGTATTGCGAGACATTTGTGATAACGTTATATTTTTGATGCCCCACACCCACGGCTAAGGCACTAAGCGAACCTGCGACTGACGAGGCAGCAACACTACCCAGAGGCAATGGATGCTAGCAGGCATTGGGAAACTCGGAACGGCACGGCGAGAGAAAGATACATTTTAATTAAAACTCTCTTTTATGTACTTGTTTTCCGTTTGTAGCAAAAAATGGTCAAATGGCTCTAAGCACTGTGGGACTTAACATTTGAGGTCATCAGTCCCCTAGACTTAGAACTACTTAAACCTAACTAACCTAAGGACATCACATACATCCATGCCCGAGGCAGGATTCGAAGCTGAGACCGTAGCAGTAGCGCGGTTCCGGACTGAAGCGTCTAGAACCGCTCGGCCACAGCAGCCGGCTTCGTTTGTGTGACTCATGGTTAGTTACAACATTTTCTGGAGAATACATAACATTTATAATCTATATACTTACAGCGCATCGCCCTTGCCAGTTAAACAACACCAATACTTCTATTCTGGTTATCATGGTCTTATAGATCATTATATTATGTTGTCAGCAAATATCTTTAGCGTGTTTTAATAAACTGTGTACATAAGATGGCTCTGAAGATGGACATCTGCCAGATACTAGTCCGGGAATAAAATAATAAAAAATAAAAGATATACTCTACTGGGCAGTTTACGCCACTACACATAAAACAACAACACATATTTTTCAGTGTTTGCAAGCTACAGAACAGCATAAGGGAAATCACCCAGGGGCAAATTACCATCATGTCATACGTTCTCATTCTATCAAATAATGTGGGCAGATCTGGAATTTAGGCACAGGACATTGAAAAAATTCTGAAGTTCAGGAACTGTTTCATCCCCTCTCTTCCCGATGAGACCCGAATACTTCTGATGAAAATTTCTTCGACCACTATGTTTCAAACTGATTATCTTTAAGTCTAGAGCTACCATTCGAGCACTCGTGAAAGATCGAGGCTACCGAGGTAGGTAAGAATTAAATAAACGAAACTGGGTCGATGGAAAACAGCTGAAATCCGTATTCGAGACAAATGTTCTACGTCAAATGTGTAGAAATTACCATCAACAACTTGCAGATCGCCACATACCGTACGTAAGTTGTTCGTTTAGTACAACTAAGCGTTGATACAGTGTCTGAACATTATTACGGAGAAAAGAAAATATTTATTTTACTATCATTATTTTTTATTTCCAACCAGCAGCATGTATTGCTTTTCACTAATTTGCAAACGATTTCGAAACACAAAATGTTTCGTCCTCAGGCTCATAGCGTGGTAATCGCTGAAGCAGGAGAGATTGTTATACCTTGGTACGCTATTTCCAATTTTCGCCTCTGGCCAGACCTGTAATATACTTTGATTTATTTTATTGCCCCATTCTGAAATGATGGCATTCACATTTTATGTGCTGTTTTTCCAAATGCGAAAACATGTCCAGATGTGCAGCATGATCATTTATCTAGTAACAAAATATTCGACTGAAATGAATCGAGAAGATCATGTCAATGTTGTAATTAATAGACTATCTGTTACGTTATTGCTCCACTACACACCAATAGGAAGTGAAATCAAACTAAGCAGAAGTATTATCAAAAACCAGTTACAAGTGAAATACATTTTGAAATTCATGCTATATGTAGGTAACTAAACAAATTTCCATTTCCAAGAGAGGTGAATTCGTTAAGATATTAAAGAAACTCAGTTTTCAATTCATTTGACAGTTTCATATACTCGACGGTAAAAGACATTCTGTTTAAAGGTACAAGATGATGCACGAACAACGAGATACGCCTTATTTGTTTATATATATCATAAATAGTTCTAAAACCGTGTAGCACTTTGCGCAACACAAAATTCTGTACCTGAGGAATTAACGATACATTCCAAGCAGCTTTAATATATTATACAGCACTTAAATGTGTAGAAAGCGAAACACAAATGCTGCGCAAAACACAGCCTCATGTCTAACAGTGACAAAAACTGTAGGATATGGTGTAAACTGCTTATGGCGGTCTTTAGTGCGCATACCTTCGTGTGTTTCTACAACCAGTCACTGGGCTATAATGCCGACCAAGAAACCATTGTGTGTTCCCAGGGCTACTATCCTCCGAGTACAACACTGTCCCCTACACATCCCTATTTCTTTTCTTTGATTTTATTTCGATTTCCGTAAGGGGGGGGGATAAAAATGCTCTTCAGAGAAAGGTTTTACATAATTTAACAAAGGTTTTAATTTTATAAAACAGATTAAATTAATTCTATTTCTAAAATATTCATTGCTGAAAAGTTTCGTGATGTTAGGAGTTTAGTGGTGATGCATGAGAAAGATCCGTGCGATTTCCGTAAGGTGGGGGGGGGATAAAAATGCTCTTCAGCGAAAGGTTTTACATAATTTAACAAAGGTTTTAATTTTATAAAACAGATTAATTTAATTCTGTTTCTAAAATATTCATTGCTGAAAAATTTCGTGATGTTAGAATGATGATGAGAATGATCCGTGGAACGGTCGGCTGTTAGTTTAAAAGAGAACTTTATTAAGCTGCACGGGCCAGTGTCTTGCGTGTGTACGCACCTTCTAGTGCACAAATGTATGTCGACAAATTGCCTTCGTAAGTATGTAGCATAAATCACATATTACACACTGATATAGTCACCTGCGTACCTGAATCGTCAGCGCGGCTGACCGCCATGAGGAGGACCCGGGTTCGATTCTTGTCACTTTTTCCTCGACGGGAGGACTGGAAGGGGGTGCATTCAGCCTCGTGATGCCCATTGAGGAGCTACGTGATAGAGCAGTAGTGGCTCTAAGTTCCGAAAACTGAGAAGGCCGAGAGAGTTGGAGAGTGGCGTGCTGACCACACGCTCTGCATATCTCATCGAACGACACCCTTGGCGGGAGGT
Source organism: Schistocerca serialis cubense (assembly GCF_023864345.2). Lineage (NCBI taxonomy): Eukaryota > Metazoa > Arthropoda > Insecta > Orthoptera > Acrididae > Schistocerca > Schistocerca serialis. The sequence continues at coordinate 361,618,414 of NC_064646.1, forward strand.
TACACAGTCGATGGTCGATACCAATGGGGCCGTCAGTGGCTGTGGAACTAATTTAGGTTACCCACTAATATGCATGGCAACGCCGTCTTTGGATACAACCTCGAAAAAGTATACAGAAACCACGGATACCCAACTGTCTCGAGTCCAGGTACCAACAGGAGACTGTAACAGAACATCGCGTTGCCTTTAGAGACACAACTGTGAGGGCTGTGTTGTCTACAATCACAAGTCTGCACACCATCAAATTGGCCACTAGGCGTACACTACGAAAATGGTGCAAAAGCCGGAGTACCACACTGCGAGAAGACCGTGCGCAAGGGGATATCTGTATGGAAATTGTATGAATAATGTCGGGTTCTCTTCAACGACACTATAGCACGGCTTATCCGATGCTTAGTGATACTCGTAGAAAAGTACCGAAGCGTCCAGGTACCAGTGCATGTCTCAGGCATGTAGGGTCGTAAGCTCGTCAGGGATGGGGGCCAGTCATGTTTAGCGCTGGTGTGTGCGAGTGTCGGGCGCCTCTCATCGCTACGGATGGTAATTTGAGAGCTGTCCAATATCGGGACAGCATCTACCAATATCTCGTTCAGCCTTACAGTCAATTTTCTGAAGCTTTCTAGACGATACTCCATGAGCACACAGTGCCCACTGCGTGAACCAATTCTTCCAGAGGGCAGGAAACAACCGGATGGAATGGCTTTCAATAGCTGCTTAAACGCACACAAATGAGCATACTTGTGATTCGTTGAAACTAGTTGTGCGCCATCTCAGGAATTCTCCTCACGCGCTGTATGACGTTAGGAGCCGGCCGATGTGGCCGAGCGGTTCTAGGCGCTTGAGTCCGGAACCGCACAACCGCTGCGGTCGCAGGTTCGAACCATGCCTCGGGCATGGATGTGTGTAATGTCCTTAGGTTAGTTAGGTTTAGGTAGTTCTAAGTTCTACGGGACTGATGACCTCAGATGTTAAGCCCCATAGTGCTCAGAGCCATTTGAACCATGACGTTAGGAGAGCCGGTCTCGACAAGTGGGACACGACTGAGAAGCAACGGCTCTATCAACTTGTTAACAGCATGCCAAAGAGGATCCATACAGCTTACCACACAAAGGGTAGAAGCAACATGGTACTGATCATACTCAGCAGCAGATGCCACATTCAAAGAGACAGCCTGTGTTCTGTTTATTGTTTCGTTTGTACGCTAAATTAAAGCTATTTTTAGTTGCATAAGGTTTATTCATTTATTCGATTCTTCCTGAACCATTGGCAAATACATAGGTAAACCATTCGCAGGTACAATGGTGGTATAAAACGTTTTTTTCGGCAGTTTAGTACTAAGAGAATGAAAAAGTTGACAGGACATATCCGGAGGCACCCAGGAATAAATGAGTTTGTAATGAAGGAAAGGGTGGGGGATAAAAGTTTTCGAGGGAGACCATTGCTTGTTTACAGTCAGCAAGTTCAAGTGGATTAGGTTGAAGTAGTTAGGCGAAGACGAAGAGGCGTGCACAAGTTGGACTAACATGGAGAGCTGCAGCCTACTATTATGCAGACTTTCAAAAAAAAAAAAAAAAAAAAATTGACAATGAAAATTTTAAAATTTGTTACAATTTTCAAATGCGAAGCGATGAGTGGAAATAAAATGTGTTAGCGTAAAAATCTCGTAATAAACAATGAAATAAAAAGCTTAGGAAAAAACTACAATCTGAGTAATTTACACCTGGTTATAGTTTTACTTGAGAGAGTAGTCCTGTGTGAAATTTCAATTTTTTAATTTTTTTATTTCCTTTTTGTCTTCTTATATTCTCCGGAACGTCTACTTCGTTGTAGTGTCCATCCCAAGTGCTCCAGAAATTCCGTTATAGAGTTACAAGGCGATTTGTCAAAAAGTATCTCCAAAAAAACATTCCAAGCAGGAACAAAATATGTTATTTCAATGAAATTATGAAAGCGGACCAGCCTGCTACAACTTCTGGACGAATGGAAGCGAAAAGAGTATCGAACGAGCGGAGCAGCGAATGACAGAAGCTGCCAAAGGGGCCTGCAGGATCAGCATGATCACGAAGAAGATGTAGGAACACTTCCTTTTGGATGTCGAAGAATTTCTGTATGGTCCAGGGATAGCTGACTAGAGGTATGTTTGGCTCAAAATGGCTCTGAGCACTATGGGACTTAACTTCTGAGCTCATCAGTCCCCTAGAACTTAGAAGTACTTAAATCTAACTAACCTAAGGACATCACACACACGAGTTCTATTTATCGACGAAGCGTCATTCACCAACAGCGGTAACGTAAACCGGCATAATACGCACTATTGGGCAACGGAAAATCCACGATGGCTGCGACAAGTGGATCGTCAGCGACCTTGGCGGGTTAATGTATGGTGCAGCATTATGCTAGGAAGGATAATTGGCCCTCATTTTATCGATGGCAATCTGAATGGTGCTATGTATGCTGATTTCCTACGTAATGTTCTACCGATGTTACTACAAGATGTTTCACTGCATGACAGAATGCCAATGTACTTCCAACATGATGGATGTCCGGCACATACTTCGCGTGCGGTTGAAGCGGTATTGAATAGTATATTTCGTGACAGGTGGATTGGTCGTAGAAGCACCATACTATGGCCCGCACGCTCATCGGATCTGACATCCCCGGATTTCTTTCCGTGAGGAAAGTTGAAGGATATTTGCTATCGTGATCCATCGACAACGCCTGACAACATACGTCAGCGCATTGTCAATGCATGTGCGAACATTACGGAAGCCGAACTACTCGCTGTTGAGAGGAATGTCGTTACTCGTATTGCCAAATACATTGAGGTTGACGGACATCATTTTGAGCATTTGTTGCATTAATGTGGTATTTACAGGTAATCACACTGTAACAGCATGCATTCTCAGATATGATAAGTTCACAAAGATGCATGTATCACGTTGAAACAACCGAAATATAATGTTCAAACGTACCTACTTTCAGTATTTTAATTTAAAAAACCTACCTGTTACCAACTGTTCGTCTAAAATTGTGAACAGTACGTTTGTGACTATTACAGCGCCATCTGTCACAAAGCGAAACAAGTGGTCCAACTAAAACATTCATATTTCTTTACGTACTACACAAATGTGTAATAAAAAATGGGGGTTCCTATTTAAAAAAACGCAGTTGATATCCGTTTGACCTATGGTAGCACCATCCAGCAGGCCAACCATAGCGCCATCTTGTTTCCCCCTTCAAGCTAGACGAGTTTCGTTCTTTGTAGTTTTTTCGTTTGACGCTTATTTCGTGAGATATTTGGCCCGGTCACAATCAATGGACCACCCTGTATATGTTTTCATCGATCTAGAAAAGGCGTTTGACAATGTGGTTTGGGACAAGCTGGTGACTATAATGACGGAAAAGAAAGTGGACTGGAAATTCAGAAGACTTGTAAACTCATTATATCTTAATCAAAAAGCCTCAGTTAAAGTGAGAGTAGAAGGTACTAACTGGATCGGACTAGGAAAAGGAGTATGACAGGGATGCTGTCTATCAATTACCCTTTTCGACCTCTACTTGGAAAATGTGATTGATCAATGCTCATTAAATGACAAAGGAGAAGAAATTTGTGGAAGCGTGTTTGAGGTTTGCTGATGATATGCTCCTTCGAGCCACATGGCAAAAAGCATTACAGGATTTGATGGACACCATTGAAGCTAACGGAAAGAATTATGGAATGAAAATTAAAACGAAGAAAACAAAGGTATTGGCTCTAGGAGGAAATAAAGAAATAAAAATTATGTTGAATGGAGAAATAGTAGAACAGGTGCAAAATTTCAAGTATCTTGGAAGCAGGATAGACACCAACTGGAAGTGCACCACAGAAATTAAAACAAGGATAGTAATGGCAAAAGAGGCATTTTATAAGAAAAGGGGAATTTTCTGCAGCTGCCTGGACAGAGAACTCGGGAAGAGACTCATAAAATGTCTTGTATGGATTGTTCTTCTGTATGCCGCTGAAACATGGACTTTGAGGAAGAAAGACAGAGAAAGGCTGGAGGCTTTTGAGATGTGGACATGGTAGAGGATGGAAAGAACAAGTTGGATGGACAGAGTAAAAAATGAAGAGGTACTGAGAAGAGTGGAAGAGAAAAGACAGTTACTAGATGTGATAAAAAGAGGAAAAAGAAACTGGTTTCCTTTAATTTACTTCTATGGTCACAAACGTTTTGTTAACAGATTACCGGTTTCCGTCTTTAATGACTATCATCAAATATGCAGCAAAAATGGGAAAAACATAAATAGCCTCGCAAACTGTCTACAGCTTAAGAACAATACATAGACCATAATGATAAGTAGTACTGACAAAATTTACGACAATGTAGCAGCTTGTGAAAAAGAAACTGGATTGGGCATATATTAAGAAAGAATGACGGGCTGATAAAAACAGTTTTAGAAGGTTATGTAGAATGGAAAAGGAAGTGGGAAAGGAAAAGATTTCAGATACTGGGTGACGTGACGGACGCTACAACATACAGCAGCCTTAAGAAGGAAGCAATGGATAGCAGAAAATGGAGAGGCAAAGGACCTGCTAATAAAGCAGATAACTGATGATGATGATGTAAAAATAATTTATTTTGCACTGGCTGAGCACGAGACATGGCTCATTATACTGGCCCTTTTAAGCCAGAGTCTGGGAGCGCGCAGTACTTGGCAGTAATCTGTGGAGTGTTGACCTTTCGCGCCCCTTCGAAACCAGACAATACGAGGACGCGTAAACGTCAGCGTTAGTGTCCGGCACAGTGTTCCTGCTCCAGGCGACACAGCACTTAGAAACCAACTGTTCTCCCTAGGGAACCCTAGGAGTTGACCAGCAGTGGCCCCTGCCCTCTCCTACCATGAGGCCCATCCGAGACTCCATATAATTCACACCACAACAAATACAGGACGTGCAATTAACTAAACAGATAGAGGAAAATAAAGAATTGTTTCAGCGGCTCCGTCTTTGCAATCACCGATATCATCTGTATTATCAACGTGGTGAATCCACATGTTTCCACTGTTTGCTTTCTTCTCTTGTCTCTAGGTCACAGTGGTACACCCTGTGGTGTCATCGCTAGACACCACACTTGCTAGGTGGTAGTCTTTAAATCGGCCGCGGTCCGTTAGTATACGTCGGACCCGCGTGTCGCCACTATCAGTGATTGCAGACCAAGCGCCGCCACACGGCAGGTCTAGCCTAGAGGGACTCCATAGCACTCGCCCCAGTTGTACAGCCGACTTTGCTAGCGATGGTTCACTGCCTACATACGCTCTCATTTGCAGAGACGACAGTTTAGCGTAGCCTTCAGCTACGTCATTTGGCCGGCCGCGGTGGTCTAGCGGTTCTAGGCGCGCAGTCCGGAACCGCGCGACTGCTACGGTCGCAGGTTCGAATCCTGCCTCGGGCATGGATGTGTGTGATGTCCTTAGGTTAGTTAGGTTTAAGTAGTTCTAAGTTCTAGGGGACCACAGATGTTAAGCCCCATAGTCCTCAGAGCCATTTGAACCATTTTTACGTCATTTGCTACGACCTAGCAAGGCGCCATATTCAGTTTCTACGAATGTATTCTGAACAGATAATATTGTGAATAATGTAGCGTCAAGAGCGATGTTCATCATTAATGAATTAAAGTTAAGTATCAAACTAATTACGTCCGCTTTCTGAATTCTAATTCCTTGGCATGTCCCAGACCTCACGTCAGTATAGTCCTTCCCTCCTCACGCCAGCCTGCGTGAGCTAAAAAGCGTGCATTTCGACCTCCACGAGTAACACGGTGTTGGCTCTTCCGCCAACACAACACACCCAACATTCGTGCATGATAATCAGATGGCTAGGGAAGTCATCTGGATTGGACGGACACGGAGGCAACATTTCGGCAGCTGCCTCGGATCAATGGCCTTTCAGATTTATTTCGAGCAGTCATGTTCAAAATGTCGTGCAAGATGTTGGAAACTAATCGATGACTGATCTTCAGTTTCCCAACTATCGTCTCAGTTGTGATACATCTGTCTTCAAGCACAAGGGTCGCCACCTCTCTTGTGATTCCCGATTCTTCAGAGAGAAATAATCTGTCGTCATTCAAGCTTCAGCGCCACCTGTCCACTGTGCCATACACCGTCCAGTCATATTAATGTGACCCTACTGTCAAAAGCCTGAATAACCACATTTTGCAGCACGGACACAATGAGACACGCAGAAAAAGCTTGAGTGTGGTCCCGAAAGGTACCGAAAGTGATGTGAATCCCCGCCAACTCCAATGCCGTGGGCAGCTGCGCTAGGTTTCTCGACTGAAGATTGATGGTCCGAACAGCCCGTGCGAGGTGGTCCCACAGACTCTCCATTCGGTCTAAATCGGGGGAGTTTCATGGCCAGGGGATTACGGTAAACTCATCCCGATGCTCTTCGAACCACACACGTACCCTGCAAACTGTGTGAAACGTTGCATTGTCCTGCAGGTAGATGCCAATGTGCCCAAATAAAACAGACCGCATCTAGGGGTGGGTACGGTACTCAATGATAGATGCATACTTGTGTCGATCCATTCTGCCCTAAAGAGTGACGAAATCACCCAGGGAATGCCGCAAAAGCACTCTACAGACCATGACACTCCCGCCTTCGGGTTGCACCCCTTTTGTTTCAGACGTTTCGCGTCGTACACGCTAACGGACATCCGTCCGATGGAGCATAACATTTGGGTCATCTGAAAAAAAACACCTGTCGCCACTCACAGGACGCCCAGTTGCGGCAGTGGCGGGAAAATTCTAGCCTTCATCTCCCATGAGCAGCAGTCAACATGGGTGCATGAACCAGGCGTCTACTGTGAAGCCTTATGCGCAGCGACATTCTCTCATTGCTTCATCTGGTCGGTCAGTTGTTCAACAGTTGTAGATCTGTTCGCATGCGTCATTCACATCCGTCATCTATGGCCCATGCTGCACCTCAGTTCCCTCGGCGCCGCATCATTTCGTCATGTACGGAACACTTTAATCACTGCGGCACGTGAACGGTTTACAAGCTTAGCCGTTTCGGAAATTCTTCCACCGTTGGTCCGAAAGCAAATGATCTTGCCCATCTGGACGACAGATAAATCACTCTGTTTCTGTATTGCTGTTTTCCTGCATTGTTTTTCGCGTCTCCCCGACACGCTTTATGTACCCTCCACCGCTGGTGTTGGCACCTGCCGTGTGTGAGTGGTTGTTGCACGTCGACGTGGAACATAGGCTGTGTTCACATTAATGTGACCTGCCATTTTATGTTGGTAAACCGTTACCATGCATTTCCACCATCTCAGTGTGATTTGTTCCACCGTAGTTACCCTTCAAATGCAGAAAACTAATTACTGCACAACGTGCTAGTTTATCAGTGGTCTGCGCTATTTGTTATAGCTCCCATAGCGGCGTGCGACGGTAATGTGGCGTGTGGATTTTAGTGGGTTCCAGGCCAGCAGACGTATACTAAAAATTAATAACGAATCTTTACTTACTCGAGGCGAGAATCAAAACTGTATGACTACGCCTCGTAATGTACAGATTAATGTGTTGAGGCGTTTGACATGACGTAAAGTGACGTGACACAAACAATCGTCTAGTCGCGTCAAGGGCGTTTGCTGATCAACACACTGCGTGACTACTCCGCACTGTTGACACTGGTGCATCTGCGTAAATTGACTGTAGGACTGTGAAGACGTCAAGCGTCGGCCCCGTTCTGTTGTTTGCCGGAAACTTTCAACAGGTCCCCACCCGTCTGCGGCCTTCATCTTGTGTACCCGGGTTCGGCCTCTCAGGAGCGACGGAACATGTAGGACCAACACACAGCGGTACTTTATGGTATAAATCTGCGAAGCACCAACTTCAAGGAAAATAGTTGTTTAAGCTTAGGATGTGCGATACACCCGGCTCAATTGCTCTTTGCCCAGCAGCAAGTACCGTTACGCCAGTCCTTTCGAAGAGAATAGGATCTTTCAAAAAGATGAATCTGTAACAGTTGGAGTAAATTTTAACTTACGGACAGTGTGGTGTCACCGCCAGACACTAGGTGGTAGTTTTAAATCGGCCGCGGTCCGTTAGTACATTTCGGACCCGCGTGTCGCCACTGTGTGATCGCAGACCGAGCGCCACCACAAGGCAGGTCTCGAGATACGGACTAGCACTCGCCCCAGTTGTACGGACGACTTTGCTAGCGACTACATGGACGAAGCATTGCTCATTAGCCGAGCCAATAGTTAGAATAGCCTTCAGCTAAGTCAATGGCTACGACCTAGCAAGGCGCCATTAGTAACGTTGCATGTATCTAAAGAGTCTCACTTGTATCGCCACAATCTCCAGATGTACCAAAAGGACGGATTAAAGTTAAGTATTCCAGAAGCTACATACTTTTCTTTATAGCATTCATTACGTATCCTGTTTCAGACCTCACGCCATCCTGCTTTAACTTAGCGCGTGCCTTTCGGCTTCCGCTCATTGTGTCTAGGCTGTCTTGTTTAGACACAACATTTTTTGGCGACGAGTCAATGGAAAGGGTCTTGTTCTTTCTAATTGCTTACATTTACTTGTGTCATGGCTTCGCCAGATGTACTGTCCGAATTTTATCGCTTGCAGAATCAGCAGACGCAGGCGTTATTGGATGCCCTTGGACAGCTCGTCCAGGGTCAACGTGCAATGAAAACCGATGCGGCAGCCGCCACTTCACCGCTACCGTAGCCGCAACATGCTGTTGCACCCACGTTCCGGCACTTTGACCCAGCTAAGGAAACATGGACGGAGTGGTCACGCCAGTTTGGATTTCATCTCGCCGCCTACAGAATTCAAGGTAACGAGCGGCAGCCTCATTTATTGGCGTGTGTACGGGTGCAAACGTACCGTGTGATAGTGAAATTATTTCCCCGACGCGACGTAGCAACTCTGTCCTACGAAGAAATTTTGTCTGCTTTAGATGCCTATTTCAAGGAAACAGTTAATGTAGTTGCAAAAAGGTATACTTTCTTTCGTACAAAACGTATGGCCGGTCAAACTAATATGGAGTGGGTTGCAACATTGCAAGGCCTTACAAGGGATTGTGCTTTTGAGTGTGAATGTGGACTCCCTTATTCAGATACTATGGCACGTGATGCAATAGCACAGCACGTTTCTGATTTTGAAACTAGTCAGTCCCTCTCTTCAACAAGTGATAGACATATTGGATAGACAAGACACACTTGACTTTGCTCAGGAATCATTTGCAACTCCGCCAGGCATGTGTCAAGTTAACCGGTCCACCGGGCGCGCTGCACAGAACGGTCGACTGCCCTCGCGCACGTCTGCGCAGCTGCCGCCACGCTCTAAACCAGGTGTGCCGCGCCAGCACACAAATGCAGTGAAATCATGCCCGCGGTGTGCTACTAGACATTCGCGTGAAAATTGCCCGTCACGCCAGGCTATTTGCTTTTTCTGTAATAAGAAAGGACATGTTCAGAGTGTTTGCCAGAAAAAGCTCAGATCAGACACTCTTAATCATTCCCGGCCCTTTGCTTCGCGCCGGAATCGAACCAAGAATACTCAGGCTCGTGAACCTTCGCCCATGGACATTCATGTAGTTACTTCCACCCCGTCCAGTGCCACTGTCTCTAACAGTGACTGTGTTCGTCACACAAATACTGTGCATCGACGTCGCCGGAAATCGCGTCAAGTCGCAAGTGCTTCTGTACCAGTGTCAGTTCCAATTGCACAAGACGGTCGCTCTTGTCGTCAGCAGGACAATAAACTTTTTGTAGACTTGGACTTTAATGGCAAGGTCATACCATTCCAGCTCGATACTGGAGCTGCAGTTTCATTGATCAATCACGACACGTACACACAACTGGGCAAACCTCCGTTGCGTGCCGCAAATGTTCAGCTCACTAGTTATTCAGGACAGCATATCCCTGTGTTAGGACAGTGCAGCCTTCTTGCAACTTACAAGGGACAAACAAAACTTGTGTCATTTTACGTTCTTCGTTCTTCTACTACAGTGGACTTGTTTGGTTTAGATTTATTTCAATTGTTTAACTTGCCTATTGTAAATCAGGTCCTATCAGTGAATCAGACTGTGCCTTCCGCCAGTGTTTCTCGGCTATGGGAAGAATTTGCAGACATTTTTGCACCGGGCCTTGGTTGCGCTAAGAACTATGAAGCACATTTGGAACTGAAAGTCAACGCGCAACCGAAATTTTTCAGAGCGTGCAATGTTCCTCACGCATTGCGTGATGAGGTCGCAAGAACATTACACGATTTAGAATCACAAGGTGTGAGTGAATGTGCGCAATGCCTCTTCCCTTTCAGCTCCGCTTCATCGCTTACGCCCTACAGGTGTTCCGTTCGTCTGGACGACGGAATGCGAACGCGCCTTTCGCCAGTTGAAATCGGCCTTGCTTTCAAATACTTGCCTTACGCCATTCGATCCCCAGAAACTCCTTTTGTTGATGGTAGATGCATCGGATTTCGGGATCGGTGCTGTGCTTGCGCACAAAGATGGATCGCATGATCGCCCTATTGCCTTTGCGTCCAAATTGCTCTCGTCTGCGCAAAGAAATTACTCGCAGATAGAGAAAGAAGCTTTGGCTCTCGTCTTTGGTGTTATAAAGTTTCATGATTTCTTGTATGGTCGTCACTTTACCGTCATCACAGACCACAAACCTTTGACATCGCTTTTTCATCCGAACAAGCCTGTACCTCTACGTACAGCGCAGAAATTCATTCGCTGGTCTATTTTCCTCTCGCAGTACCGCTACGATATCTTGTATCGGTCCACTGCTAAGTACGGAAACGCCGATGCGTTGTCCCGTTTGCCTGTTGCTGAGGATAGAGCATTCGATTCTTCCGAACTTGCTTGCATGTTCATTGATTCGGAAACCGATGACGTGTTCGAATCGTTTCCGTTTGATTTTCGTCGTGTCGCTACAGCCACAGCTGCTGACCAGGTCCTTGCTACCGTTTTGCGTTTTGTTGCTACGCAATGGCCTTTTGTCAAAGTCTCGGATCGAGGATCCGTTGGTTCGCCGATTTTTTGCTCACAAGGAGCGCCTTTTTGTTCGACGTGGTGTTTTGTTGTTGCGTTCTGATAATGATCAGTCTAGAGTCGTGGTCCCACGTTCGTTGCAGTCCTCTGTTTTACGGCTTCTTCACCAAGGACATTGGGGTATAGTGCGAACGAAACAACTTGCTCGTCAGCACTGTACTTGGTTCGGAATCGATGCTGCGATTACGAATATGTGTTCTTCTTGCATGGCGTGTGCCGAACAACAATCCGCACCGCTGCGGAAAGTCTTTGCATGGCCAAAAGCCACTTCCCCTTGGCAACGCTTGCACATCGATTTTGCTGGTCCATTCTGGAATGCTCGATGGTTGTTTCTGGTAGATGCCTTTCAGTAATTTTTCTTTTGTTGTCTGGATGTCTTCCACGAAGTCCTCTGCCACCATCCAAGCGTTGTCTGCTATCTTTTGCATTGAAGGTGTTCCGCAGACTATTGTTTCCGACAATGGCCCACAATTAATGTACGCAGAATTTCAGTCATTCTGCCAGGCCAATGGTATTCAACATCTGCCGTCCGCGCCGTTTTCGCCTCAGTCAAACGGTGCCGCTGAACGATTGGTCCGGACTTTCAAGTCGCAGATGTTGAAGTTGAAAAAGTCGCATTCTCGGGAGGACGCGTTGTTGCTCTTTTTGTCATCGTATCGCTCTCAGCCCCGAGATGGTCGCTCGCCGGCTAAGTTGCTCTACGGTCGTCCTCATCGAACCTTGATGTCTTTGCTGCACCCGCCGCATCAGGTTCCTGTGCAGCGGCAGACTCCTGCTTTTGCTCCAGGCGACGTTGTATTCTATCGCAACTATCGAGGTTCACGGCGTTGGCTCGCAGGGCGCATTCTTCGCTGCCTCGGCCGCGCGGTGTATTTGGTTTTGGGGGCCTCTGGTGGGGTGCGTCGGCATCTCAATCAGCTGCGCCTCTGTCGTCGCCTGGATTCTGCCGCTCCCCGTCTGCTTTCAGCGACGGTGCCGTCCGGTCAGCGCCCTGGGGACCCACCTACTGGCTCGCCTCATCCCCAGGTGTTACCGACGCTGCCATTTTGCCCCATGGCGACGCGCCGCTGCCGCCTCCGCCGCCGCCGCCTGTCCTCCAGCCGGCGCCGCCCGCAGTGGACGCCTCGCTGCAGCCGCCAAGCGCCTCCCTGGGTCACGCGCCGCAGATCGCTTCCCGTGACCAGCCGTCATCCGCCATGGAACTCTTGCCCGCTCCGGACCACATGGCGTCTTCGCGCGTCGGGTACCCCGACGCAATGGAGGTCGACCCTTCGGCCCCTCCTGTCTCTTTACGAGCGCATACACCGCATGTTGACGTGCACCCTGGACTAGGTTTTCAGGCGTTTCCTAGCTCCCCTCGGACCGAATGGCCGGGTGCGGGTGGCACAGCCTCGCCTGTTGTTAGGTTCCCCACCTCATCGCATACGTCAACATGGGGTCCTCCCCACGGCGGGCGGAAGCCTTATAACACGACCGTTCGCCGATTTGCGGGGGAGGAATGTGGTGTCACCACCAGACACCACACTTGCTAGGTGGTAGTTTTAAATCGGCCGCGGTCCGTTAGTACATGTCGGACCCGCGTGTCGCCACTGTATGATCGCAGACCGAGCGCCACCACAAGGCAGGTCTCGAGATACGGACTAGCACTCGCCCCAGTTGTACGGACGACTTTGCTAGCGACTACATGGACGAAGCATTGCTCATTAGCCGAGCCAATAGTTAGAATAGCCTTCAGCTAAGTCAATGGCTACGACCTAGCAAGGCGCCATTAGTAACATTGCATGTATCTAAAGAGTCTCACTTGTATCGCCACAATCTCCAGATGTACCAAAAGGATGAATTAAAGTTAAGTATTCCAGAAGCTACGTACTTTTCTTTATAGCATTCATTATGTATCCTGTTTCAGACCTCACGCCATCCTGCTTTAACTTAGCGTGTGCCTTTCGGCTTCCTCTCGTTGTGTCTAGGCTGTCTTGTCTAGACACAACACACAGTACTGTTTTTTCTTTTCTTTCTTTTATTTTCAAAGAAACAGTTTGTTTTTACAGGAGTACCGCAGTTTGTTTTTACAAGAGTACCGGCTCCCAGGTTGATGCCATATTTCTCGACTTTCGAAAGGCGTTCGACTCAGTTCCACACTGTCGCCTGCTCCAAAAAGTGCGCGCTTACGGTCTATCCGATGACATATGCGGTTGGATAGAAAGTTTTCTAACAGACAGGGAACAGTATGTCGTCCTGAACGGGGTGACTTCAACAGAAACAAGCGTAGCTTCAGGTGTGCCCCAGGGCAGCGTAATAAGTCCGCTGCTTTTTACGATTTAGATAAAGGATCTGGTTGATGGTATTGACAGCGGCATTAGGCTGCTTGCCGATAATGCTGTAGTCTACCGGAAAGTAGTATCACACGAAAGCTGTGAACAGATCAATGAGGATCTGCAGAAAATAAATGCGTGGTGTAATGACTAGCAGTTATCTCTCAATATTAGTAAGTGTAACCTACTGCGTATAACAAGGCGAAAATCCCTATTAATGTACGAGTACAAAATAAATGCCCAGTCTTAGTAAGCGGTAACTTCCGTCAAGTATATGGGTGTGACTATTCGAAATGATCTCAAATGGAATGATCAGATTACACAAATAACTGGTAAGGCAAACTCTAAATTGCAGTTTATTGGTAGAATCCTGAAGCGATGCAGTCCTTCAACAAAGGAAATAGCTTACAATAGGTTAGTTCGTCCAGTCTTAGAATATTGTTCCTCTGTATGGGACCCTAACCAGTTGGGTCTAATTCGAGAGATTGAAAAGGTCCAAAGAAGAGCGGCAAGTTTCGTGACTGGTACATTTAGCCATCGCGAGAGCGTTACAAATCTCATAGAAAGTTTGAGGAGGGACACACTTGCAGATAGACGACGCGCTAAACTGAAGGGGCTGCTCACTAAATTCCGAAATCCGATATTCATCCAGGATGTAGAGCATATATTATTAACACCAACTTTCAAATCGCGCAATGATCACCATTCAGAGATAAGGGAAATTAGAGCTCGTACTGAGGCGTTCAGACGGTCGTTTTTCTCGCGCGATCCGCGAGTGGAACAAAGGTGGCGAAGTATGACTTGGAGCGAATTGTGCCCTCCGCCACACACCAGTTGGTGTATATATGTAGATGTAGAAGAGTAATTCTAAACTCTATGAACAGAACGTCTTGATAAGCAGTACTAAATGCCCCTTCCTTCGGAAAAAGAAACTCGGTAACTCGGAGAAATGCTATGTATTTTGATTCACTCGATAAATCGAAGATGCTGTCATAACAGACGGCCCGCAAACACTTTATAATTCTAAGTCAGCAGCTATCTAACGCTCGATAGTTGGAATTCTTTCGTCAGTTGTTTTGAAACCAGTTTTATCATTCAACACCTTGTGTCACTTTTTTGTTTATTGAACATTACATAACTCACCTGTAAAAATCACATCAAAGAAGTAACAGAACAGCACAAAGACGTGTATAGGAACAGAATTGTGGAATGACTGCCTATTGACCGTGTAAAAAAATATGAAGAAAGAGAAACAAAAAGTTCTGCTTTGTCTGGAAAACTGCTCAGTTCACGCTATCCCACAACCTGTAGACAATGTGTAAGTCCATTTTTCCGCTGCAAACATCAATTCAAAATTTCAGCCTCCTGACCTGGGAATAATTAAGATTTCTAAAACTTCGGACCGGAAAGAAATTGTGTCGGTGGTATTGGACAACAAGTAGATGGCCAAATGCCCGACATAAAAGTTCTGCCGGTGTTGACGGCGCTAGTGAATCTACAGTGACGATGATCTCGAATCATTTCAGGAAAAGCTGATTCGTCAAGAGACCACAGAAAACGGAAAAATAGATCTGGGTTTCCCGGTAGCTGGGGCTTTCTCCCTGACTTAAGGGAAAATGTGACATGTGACGATTTCGTACATTTCGCCGACATGAAAGACCGCGTGCCCTTACTTAACAACTTTGGCTGTTTCGAGTGATAAGAACGAAAATTATACGAATCAGAAGAAAAAGAAGAACAACAACAAGGAGAAGTATTAGCAAAAGGAACAGAAAAAGGGGAACTAGAGCCGATTCCGTCTGTGATTATTAAAGAGGCGTAGACGGAATTAGAAATGTTGAGCATGTGCATTCCTAGAACAGAAATACAAGATCAAGTATTTTCGGTTTTAATTTCTATAGCAAATGTGTTACACCAAGGACACTAGAGGTTGCTGACGTAATAAAAGATCCCTGACATCTTATTAGGATAAAACTGAAGTTTTCTTTTGTATTTTCGAGGATTTTGAACGTGATTTTCGTTTGAAACGTTAATATACATACCTTTAGCTTCAAACGTTAATATAACGCAAAAATAGTAAAAAATAGCTTTGTCTTAATTTGAGCTCTAGTAATTCCTTTCCGTTTCACTTTGTAGAGAAAATGAATGTTATTAAGGCAACAGTATTACTTTCTAATTTTATTGGTTCAAAACTGGCTCTGAGCACTATGGGACTTAACTGCTCAGGTCATCAGTCCCCTAGAACTTAGAACTACTTAAACCTAACTAACCTAAGGACATCACACACATCCATGCCTGAGGCAGGATTCGAACCTGCGACCGTAGCGGTCGCGCGGTTCCAAACTGTAGCACTTCGAACCGCTCGGCCACTCGGGCCGGCTCTAATTTTATTCACTTACTCTGAGTTTTTCTTAGTTATACCTTTTTCAATCAAATTTTCATCAAATAGAGTCCTCAATTATTCTAACTTTTGCTGAGACTTCTTTAAAATCGAATTATCGAGAGCCAGCTGCATCTGTTACATGGGTGCACACACAACCTGCGGGTGATTTTCCTTTTCAGTACTTCCATAAGTTCTTCTTTCCTTCTGCTCATGGATAACACGTGAACGTCCCATTTTAAATGAGATAGCCATCTCAGGGCATCCTACCCATTTTGATTTTCCGCCAGAAAATGCTGCTGGATACGGCAAAATAAATGGAGACCTGTTAAAATACATGTCACAATATGTAATAGGAGGTTCATTAATAAATGCTACTCCTTTTTCTTTTCCTGCTCTTATTCCATGTCGCCATAGAGTTGGCACGTTATTCTGTATTCGGCAACGTTAACGGTAGAAGATGGCTGAAGTACTTCCTGTAACCATCTCTCTTTTCCCTCCCCCATTTCCCCAGGACTTCGTTTGTGTGCGTCAATCTGCCGGCGTCTAATGTTCTCCTTGCAAAAGTACGAGAACGTTTTCAAAATGTTTGCAAGTCATATAACAGAGGTAGGACGTGGGTACTAGTCCGGTATTCACCTAGTCGAATGTGAGAAACCGGTTAAACACCATATCCAGGCTGTATGCCACTAAGGCTCTCACTGCGTCACACGGGAGATCCGAGTTCAGCGCGCCGCACTTAATATCGGAACCGGCATGTTAACGCCTGCGGCTACCCAGACGGGTTGTTCATTAAAAGATTTTCAAAAAGAATCTATACTATTGCAATGGAAACACAGTATAATATTTCCTACAAATAAAAATTTAAAAAAAATAACATCTATGTCTGTGATAACTATAGAGAAGTTAGCCTGTTGAGTCACGGCTACAAACATATTCAAAAATTACGACATAAAGGCTTGGTAAGATAACTGTAGTCTTTATGTGCATGTAGATACTTTGCAAACCACTGCGAAATTCGCACTAGAATGTACTTCCCAGCAGGCCGTTGAGGCCGAGCGGTTCTAGGCGCTTCAGTCTGGAACCGCGCGACCTCTACTGTCGCAGGTTCGAATCCTACCTCGGGCATAGATGTATGTGATGTCCTTAGGTTAGTTAGGTTTAAGTATTTATAAGTTATAGGGGACTGATGGCCTCAGATGTTAAGTTTCATAGTGCTCAGAGCCATTTGAACCATTTTTGTACCTCCCATTGTAACAGGTTCTAGAGCTTTTTCCCGTTTCACCACGTACGGGGCGTGACCAGAACACGTATTTAAACGTCTCTATACGCATCGTAATTCATTTAATCTCGTCTTCGTGAGACCTACGGGAGCGATATGTAGGAGATTCTAGTATATTCCTGGATTCGTCATTTAAAGCCAGTTATTGAAATTTTGTAAGTAGGCTTCCTGGGGACAGGTTGCCTCAATCTTCAGGTAACTTTCAGTTTCAGCAACTCCCTGGCAGTCTTCCGTGGATCAAACAAACCTGTGATCATTCGTGCTGTCCTTCCCTGTATCCATTCAATACACATTGTTTGCCCTATTTGGTACTTGTTTCACACACCTGAGCAATATTCTAGGATGGGTCGCATTAGTGTTTTCCAAGCAATTTTCTTTGCAGACTAACTGTATTTGTCTGCCACCCACTTTCTGCCACCTCCTTTTTTTTTTTACGACGTTCCGTTTCATATGCCTACAAACTGTTGCATCCAGGTGTTTATATGAATTAACTGATTCCAGTCCTAAAGCTAATATTGTAGCCATAGGAGTCTACTTTTTTAAGTCTTCTGAAGTGGGCAGTTTTACATTTCTGGACATTCAAAGGAAGTTTCCGATATTCGCAGTACTTTGAAATCTTATCAAGATTGGACTTATTTTTTGCGCAGATTTTTTCAAACTATATTTCATTACAGATAATTGCCTCATCTGCGAAAAGTCTGAGGTTAATATTAATATTTACTCCAAGGTCATTAATATACAATACGAACGTCTAGGGTCCCAACACACCTCTCTGGGGTAACACCTTTCTGGGGAACACCTGAAGTTCTTTGTAGATCTATCGATGACTCTCGATCCAAGAGAATATGCTGCGTCTTCCCTACAAGGAAGACCTCAATCCAAATTTCGCTTGACATCCCATACCATCACACTTTCGATAATTGGTGTAGGTGTGATACTGAGACAAATTCTTTTCAGAAATCAAGAAATACTACGTATACCTGACTGTCTTTATGTAAGAAAAATTATGTACAAAAAGTACAAAGAACTAGGAGAAGAGCTAGGTAGTTTCGGGAGAGGAAGGAAAGCGTAGATAATACGTGCAGCGGCCAAAAGTAATGGTAAGGCTAAGGGACACAATTAGGTCGGCGGCAGCGGAAGCCTGTAAGGTGCATTTGTCTCCGTACACTCGTGGTTTGGTTGGTTGGTTGATTTGAGGGAGTGGACCAGACAGCGAGGTCATCGGCCCCATTGGACTAGGGAGGGAATCGGAAGGAAGCCGACCGTGCCCTTTCGAAGGAACCATCCTGACATTTGCCTGAAGCGATTTAGGGAAATCACAGAAAACCCAAATCAGGATGACCGGACGCGGGTTTCAACCGGCGTACTCCCGAATGCGAGTCCTGTTTGCTAAACACTGCGTCAGCTCGCTCGGTTACAGTAGTGCTTGATTAACTTGTGACACAAGGTCGCGCAGGAGGTCTGCTACCAGTAAACGATTAACCGAGTGCATTCTTAATACTGCCTGAGAACGCTAAGTAACAAGAACGCACTTGTTATAAAAACTTTATTGGCATGCTTCGAGAATGGTCCATCAACAGAGTATCAGAAACGAACTTGATATAAAGTTTAGTACAAAGTTTGTTTTCATGCCCATGTCCGAAATTCGATTTTTTGTGACAAGTGGATTCTTCTCATATATAGCGACCAGAAGCAATGTTAATGGCGTGCTCAGTTAATTAGTTCAAAAATGGCTCTGAGCACTATGGGACTTAACAGCGGATATCGTCAGTCCGCTAGAACTTAGAACTACTTAAACGTAACTAACCTAAGGACATCACACACATCCATGCCCCGGGACAGGATTCTAACCTGCGACCGTAGCGGTTGCACGGTTCCAGACTGAAGCGCCGAAAACCGCTCGGCTACTTCGGCCGTCAGTTAATTAGTCCTGGTAGAAATGGGTTCCTTAGGCCCCACGTTCAAATCGGCGGTGGTCTGAATTTAAGAAAACCTTCCATCGCCCCATATGTGCAAGACTGACGTTACGTCAGTTCGTCAAATGCTTGCGGTCGACCTGTGCAGTGGTTTACGTGTCTGGAACATTCTCTCTGTGATATTCATATGGAGATCCGGAGTTCGGTACTGGGGCACTTTTAAGGTGTCATAAAATTAGAGCAATAATATATATATAATACTTTAGTGCAATGCTAATGAATTGTTCAGTTAGAATAAAATAGAGAAGCTGTTTTAATATAATAATAACAATTATTATTACTTGTTTACATCAGTCCTCGGCAGATCACTGTAGCATAACTTCCAAGCATTAGCCATCCAGTAACACCCAGAATTTGAAAAGAATTTCTCAGCAAATTTGAGAAATGCAAGTGTCATGTAACTGATTTAAAAACAATAATGTGAAAAACATCTCCAATCTTTGAAACATCATGACATACACAATGTAGAACCATGTCACCATAATGAGTATTTCACTTAGCTCTAGGAATGCGAACACAGGCCTGCAGATTATGACTGTTCAAGCGTGCAGACGAGAGGAATACTGTTTCCTTCTGGCCCTGCCACCTACGTTCAGGAAGTCAAGCTTCGACTTATTTTGTTCATAGTGGAGAGGTCGTTTGCTTTAAGTCTTCCTTCAGTTAACTTTTTGTGGTTTGTCGGTTCCGCCTGTTGACTCACGAACCAGGATTGGTTTATGTTGGCAACAAGTTCTGTCGACCTGTAAATGTGCGTCTCCTTCTGGGGAAGAAATGTTGTCTGACCTGATGACACTGCAAGACCATCATCGTGAACAGGCCTTGACACACAAAAAAAAGAACTGAACACCATCCACACATAGCTTGTAATTTCTAGAGTGCAATCACTGTTCTGCAGTTGTTACTTTAATTATGTTGATCATGTAGATAAGAACAGATCCGTCTGTTGTAAATGTATGATTTATTTCACTCAAAATGAAAATCGCTGATGATACCTAGTACGAATAAATGCAACAAACAAAAATTGTTCAAATGGCTCTGAGCACTATGGGACTTAACATCTGTGGTCATCAGTCCCCTAGAACTTAGAACTACTTAAACCTAACTAACCTAAGGACATCACACACATCCATGCCCGAGGCAGGATTCGAACCTGCGACCGTAGCAGTCGCGCGGTTCCGGACTGAGTGCCTAGAACCGCTAGACCACCGCGTCCGGCTAAATGCAACATAATTGTTGAAAACAAAATAATCATCGATTTGTAAAAGATTGTTTTGCACTTATCTGCTTGATAAGCGTATTTAAATAAACACTTCGTTAAAATGCATCTCGTGGTACTGAAGATCCCCGCTAGACACTGTTGAATTCAGGAACTAGTACTTTTGTGTAGTATTCGACATGCTCCTTGCTTCGATTATGTCATCACAGGTTCAAAGTCTGCTAACTCATGACGGTGCATCATGTTCACTACACAATTTATCTGAAGCAGACTGCTCAGATATCACTTCTACGGTCGCGCCATTAGCCTCTGAGCGTCACACATATCACGTATTCAAGTGGGACAACTCTTCACACCAGTTCTGACCTCCTTGTATATAACGGTGACGCTACTTTTTATTTATATATTGCGCAGAATATGTGACGGCCCAACTTATATTAGCAGTCCATACGCCATTTTATTACCGCTAATTATAAGTGGCGATAAGACAGCTTCCTTGCGAAGACCGTACAGTCAAGAATCGGTATGGCCATCAGGCAAAATCGCCGTTAGTATTTCGGTAATCATCCCACCGATACACCAGGTTGAAGATACTCATTAGGTAAGACATCATACCGAAAAAAAAGAAAAAAAAAGCTAAATTCAGTATTACAGTAGAACATAAAAGCTTAGCGAGAGCAGAGCAGAGGGGGCGCGTACGTGACTGGACGCAGCCACTATTCATTATACACACCAAAAAAAGTTTTTTCCATCACCTCGGTTCCCAGAGTTCCAGAACCTGTACAGAAAATTGGAACTGAGATCAACATAAACATCCTATCCACCACTTTTATTGCTCATGAAAACCTCACATTGCGTATTGTACCATCATACAGCGAGATCTTCAAAGGTGGTGGTCCAGATTGCTAAACACACCGGTACCTCTAATACCCAGTAGCACGTCTTCTTGCATTGATGCATGCCTGTATTGGTCGTGGCATACTATCCACAAGTTCATCAAGGCACTGTTGGTCCAGATTGTCCCACTCCTCAACGCCGATTCGGCTAAGATACCTCAAAGTGACTGGTGGGTCACGTCGTCCATAGCCCTTTTCAACCTATCCCAGGCATGTTCGATAGGTTTCATGTCTGGAGAACGTGTTGGCCACTCGATTCGAGCGATGTCGTTATCCTGAAGGAAGTCATTCATAAGATGTGAACGATAGGGGGCGAATTGTCGTCCTTGAAGACGAATGCCTCGCCAGTAAGCTGCCGGCATGGTTGTACTGTCGTTCGGAGGATGGCACTCACTATCGTACAGCTATGGCGCCTTCCAAAACCAACAGCGGCGTACGTCGGCCCCCCATAATGCCACGCCAAAACAGTAGGGAACCTCAACCTTGCTGCGCTCGCTGGACAGTGTGTCTAAGGCGTTCATCCTGACGTTGCCTACAAACACATCTCCGATGATTGTCTGGTTGAAGGCAAATGCGACACTCATCGGTGAAGAGAGCGGTACATTCGGCATGTTGTTGGGCCCATCTATACCACGCTGCATGGTGTTCTGATTGAAAAATGGACATCACCGTGGGCTTCGGGAGGGAAGTTGCGCATCATGCAGCTTATTGCTCACAGTTTGAGTCGTTACACGAAGTCCTGTGACTGCCCGAAAAGCATTATTCAACATGGTGGCGATGTTGTCAGGGCTCCTCCCAGCCATAATCCGTAGGTAGCGGTCATCCACTGCAGTAGTAGCCCTTGGGCGACCTGAGCGAGGCATGTCATTGAAAGTTCCTGTCTCTCTGTATCTCCTCCATGTCTGAACAACATCGCTTTGGTTCACTCCGAGACGCCTGGACGCTTCCCTCGTTGAGAGACCTTCCTGGCACAAACTGACAATACGCGATCGAACCGAGGTATTGACCGTCTAGGCATGGTTGAACTACAGGCAACACGAGCCGTGTACCTCCTTCCTGGTGGAATGACTGGAACTGATAGGCTGTCCGACCCCCTCCGTCTAATAGGTGCTGCTCTTGCATGGTTATTTACATCTTTGGGCGGGTTTAGTGACATCTCTGAACAGTCAAAGGAACTGCGTCTGTGATACAATATCCACAGTCAACGTCTATCTTCAGGAGTTCTGAGAACCGGGGTGTTGCAAGACTTTATTTGATGTGGGTATTTCTTCTGCCAACAAAGGTGGACTCTGTAGCATCACGAGGTTCTTAGTAAGAGAGGAAAAGTGACCTCTGAACACAGTCACGCTTGTACGCCATGCGGGTGTCGCACTCTCGCGTGATCAGCCCCACCCGTATACGTAAGGGTAGAAACTTCCAGAAAGATGGGGCCGTGCGCAAAGACGCCTATAAAAGGGCTACCCACTCTACCGGAAAGGTGTTTTGTTGCAAAGTCGTCGGTAGGAAGATTGCGAGTGCCTCTGTGCGGCAGGGCTGGACTTAGAAGAATCCGATGCAGTCGACATTTAGGCCGGCACGCTCGCCTCTGCACCACGAGACTTAGGGAAGGATAGGCAGTCTTATAACTAAATGAAGACACTCTGTAGATAGACTTGTACTTAGGGAATGTGCCAGGGGGTGCTTCCAGTAATAGTAATCCTGTCTCGCGCTTTATGATATCATCCTCGGTTCCCCGAGATTCCTGCCGAGTTCCGTACTCTAGCCCACTCAGTAGCCTGCTTTTCAGACAAGCAAGTGAAGAGCAGGCGGCCCGCTAGCAGAAGTTATTGTCGACGTACCTTGTAAGTGAGTTCCACCACGCGCATTCGTGCAGTCCTTCCTACTCCCTCTGCGGACTCGTCAGTGGGACGCGGAAACCATATCCTGCTTTGTGATGCAGCCCGTAACTGCTTGCTGTACATCTTCGTCCAACAGGATCAGGAATCGTCGAGCGTTCAAGCCTTTTCTAAGGACGCGAATTCGTGATAATCGCCTTAGAAGAGATCAGGACTATGGGGCGAGTGCCTAAGTATCTCCCACTGGAGTTGTCCGCATTGTATGAGGCTAGCCTCCCAGACCGATCGCCGTTTGTGTCGAATCGCGACGAGAAAGGTATTCGGCAAATAATTCCACAACGATGGTTTTCAACAGATGTGCTGTCCATAGACAGTTTTCATTCTCCAATGGATGTCTACCGATGGTTTGTCCTACGCCAGCCAAGGAATAACAACAGCACGTTGCTCCTGTTTTGAGCAAGCAGTAAATGAAACAAAGGAAAAATTCGGAGTAGGGATTAAAATCCATGGAGAAGAAATAAAAACTTTGAGGTTCGCCGATGACATTGTAATTCGATCAGAGACAGCAAAGCTACTGGAAGAGCAGCTGAACGGAATGGATAGTGTCTTGAAAGGAGGATATAAGGTGAACATCAACAAAAGCAAAACGAGGATCCTGGAACGCAGTCGAATTACATCAAGTGACGCTGAGGGAATTAGATTAGGAAATGAGACGCTTAAAGTAGTAAATGAGTTTTGCTATTTGGGGAGCAAAATAACTGATGATGGTCGGACGGAGTGGCCGAGCGGTTCTAGGTGCTACAGTCTGTAACCGCACGACCGCTACGGTCGCAGGTTCGAATCATGCCTCAGGCATGGATGTGTGTGATGTCCTTAGGTTAGTTAGGTTTAAGTAGTTCTAAGTTCTAGGGAACTGATGACCTCACAAGTTAAGTCGCATAGCGCTCAGAGCCATTTGAACCATTTAACTGATGATGGTCGAAGTAGAGAGGATATAAAATGTAGACTAGCAATGGCAAGGAGAGCGTTTCTGAAGAAGAGAAATTTGTTAACATCGAATATAGATTTAAGTGTCAGGAAGTTGTTTAAGAAAGTATTTGTTTGGAGTGTAGCCATGTATGGCAGTGAAACGTGGACGATAAATAGTTTAGACAAGAAGAGAATAGAAGCTTTCGAAATGTGGTGCTGCAGAAGAATGCTGAAGATTAGATGGGTAGATCACATAACTAATGAGGAGGTACTGAATAGAGCTGTGGGGAAGAGAAAATTGTGGCACAACTTGACTAGAAGAAGGGATAGGTTGGAAAGACATATTCTGAGGCATCGAGGGATCACCAGTTTAGTATTGGAGGGCAGCGTGGAGGGTAAAAATCGTAGAGGGAGACCAAGAGATGAATATACTAAGCAGATCAGAAGGATGTAGGCTGCAGTAGGTATTGGGAGATGAAGAAGCTTGGACAGGGTAGGGTAGCATGGAGAGCTGCATCGAACCAGTCTCTCGACTGAAGCCCACAACAACAACAACAGTTCTCGTTTCCGCATTTACCGCAGGCACCTTCGAAAGACACAAATGCCACACTAATTGCTTGCCTGCATGTCGATGCTCATATATGCACATCGGAACGCTGCAGCAATGCCCTCAAACGGAAAACTTTTGATCGACTCTTATAATAAGGCTGGGGCAATGTGGAAAAAAAAGTCGCCTAGGGATAGAATAAAGCTACAAGTAGGGGATAAACCTAGCATTAACTTAAAAACTCGTACTGAAACACTGTCTCGCTGGGGATGCACGACCTCGCAGTACCAGCGTGCGTGACGATAACGGTGAACCTGCCGGCAAGAAACCGTCGGACGCCAGCACCGTCTATTGAATACCTCAGAGTCACTGTGAACCGCCATGTGTTAGTTTTGTATAACTACCAGGCTGGCGTAATGATTGATGTTACGCCAGTCCGGAATGATTAATGAAATGAATGTTAATACTGATTGAATTACTTAAAACGATAGACTGGGATTTACAGCGTGCAGTGCTTGTGTGTGTTACGTGAAATCTTATGGGACTTAACTGCTAAGGTCATCAGTCCCTAAGCTTGCACACTACTTAACCTAAATTATCCTAAGGACAAACTCACACACCCATGCCCGAGGGAGGACTCGAACCTCCGCCGGGACCAGCCGAACAGGCCATGACTGTAGCGCCTGAGACCGCTCGGCTAATCCCGCGCGGCTGTAGTGCTTGTAATGTTATGTTCGTGCATAAGTTAGTAACGTTTTGTTTCGCATGTTCGTATTCCGGTTGCTACGCGTTTACTTACCGATTTTCGTTTTTTATTTGTAGTTCACTGTTGCTATTTGAGCTTATACACGGTGACAGTATTTAAAGCGACAACCTCTGGGAGGTTGTAGGGGACATCAAAACAAATATTTTTCCCTAATGTCATTTTTTCCTATGAGGAATATTTAAAACGGTAGAGGAAGATTCCTCTGGTGGCTAATTAATTAAACCAGCAAATACTTTTCCAATTTTTTATGACCAAGAGGCAACACATTAACTCAACCCTATTTCAATTACAGCAGATTTTCAAAAATACCTCCAATAACACGTAAACAAAGGTTGAACCATAGGATCATGTTCTGTCTGACACGGGCAAAAACCCCAGGAGTATCCTGAATTGTTCCTGCTGCTACTACTATCTGGGCAACCAGATCCCCTTCTGATGCAACAGGAGTTGCATAAACAAGGTTGTGCATCTCTCGCCATACAAAAAAGTCCAGAGGGGTCATATTTGGGGATCGAGCAGGCCAGGTACAGGACCACCTCTGTCAATCCACGTTTCTGGGAACAGTCGGTCCAGGAATCGACGCACACGACGAATGAAATGTGCCGGCGCCCCGTCATATTGAAACCACAAGCGTTGTCTTGTATGGAGCGGGACGTCTTCCAGCAATTTTGGCAATGCTCTGGCGAGAAAATTGTAATAGTGCCTGCCATTAAATGGCCTAGGTAGCAGATACGGCCCAATTAAACAGTCCTCAACAACACCGCCCCGCACATTAACGAAGAACCGCACTTGATGAGCGCTAGTAACTGTGGCATGTGGGCTGTCCTCACTCCAAACATGCGAATTGTGCATGTTGATGACTCCATCACGCCCGAACGTTGCTTCATCGGTAAATAACACAGAGGATGGAAATGTAGGATACATTTCACACTGTTCCAGGTACCACCGCGAAAACTGTGGTTCAAATGGCTCTGAGCACTATGGGACTCAACTGCTGAGGTCATTAGTCCCCTAGAACTTAGAACTAGTTAAACCTAACTAGCCTAAGGACATCACAAACATCCATGCCCGAGGCAGGATTAGAACCTGCGACCGTAGCGGTCTTGCGGTTCCAGACTGCAGCGCCTTTAACCGCACGGCGCGAAAACTGTGCTCTGGGTGGATAATCAACTGGTTCCAGGTTGTGGACACCCTGTAAGTGAAATGGATGTAAAAATTGCTCTCAAAGGACTGTTCTTACATTCGTCTGATTCGTCCCCATGTTACGTGCAATTGCACGAGGGTTGATTTAAGGATCCCGCTCCACATGCTACAAGACAGCTTCCTCAAATTGCAGCGTTCTTACAGTGCGACGGCGTCCCTGTCCAGGTAATCTGCTAAATGACCCGGTCTCACGCAGACGTTGGTACACAGCAGCAAAGGTCGTATGATGCGGGATACGGCGATTAGGATATTGTTGTTGATAAACCCGCTGTGCAGCTCGTCCGTTGTGGTGCGCTACGTAGTACGCACCAACCATGTCAGTGTACTCACTCCAGGCGTATCGCTCCATAAGTAAACAGAGACAATGCACTACTACACTGGTGGACAGCAGTTGCCTACAACTGAAGAGCGTAATACGCCCTCTAACAACTGAAGATCGTAATACGGTCTCTAACAACTGATGAGTGTAATATTACCTCCACCGGTTTAAATAATCCTCATAGGAAAAAATGACATTAGGGAAAAATAATTGTTTTGATATCCCCTACAAACTCCCAGAATTTGTCGGTTTAAATTCTATTCACCCTGTATATTGTGGTTTTGTCATTCGGAGACAGGAGTGGAGTTGTTGACGCTTGAAAATGGAGTGCCAAGTGGAGAGATCGGGGATCTCTTGCGTACATGCGAGGGTTCGAATATCAGGCTCCTGTTGGAGAACATTTACTTGAATCACAACTGAATTATTCTTCGATTGTTCATGAACGAGTGTATGGGCAGAGATAGAGTTAATTTTTAAGTTTTCCACCCCCCAACCCCTCAAACAGCAACAAACGTCAGACTTTTGTGCAAATTGAACTTGTTTAAAAACGTAATAGCCTGCCAATTTAGGGCCATAACTAAAGAATTTAACCATTACCCGTTACGCACAAGGGGATTTGTTTGTTCGGCTTCTGTTGGCGGACCTTTTACCTGAGCGAGAACTTTACACATAAGTCAAGCGCTCAAGAACTGGAGGCTGAAACAGAAGGTAGTTAGATGCAAGTTGTTGCTAGTCTTCCACAAAATAAGAGAAACGTCACCAACGTTCGAGTGAATAAAGAGAAGAAAACATGAACAAATTTGTGTCACTGAGATGGAACTGTTGTTACTACGCTAGACTCAGATTCGGAAGGAGCAGAGTTTAAATCTCTGTCTGGTAAACCAGATTTATGTTTCCGTAGTTTCCCTAAATCCTGTAAGTCAAACAACGGAATGATTCTTTTCAGGAAATCACAGCCGATTTCCGTCCCCACTCTCGCCCTCTGCAAGCTTGGACCTTCTCCCCGTTGAGACCAACATCAACTGATTCATTACTGCTTGAGTCTATGTACCCTCCATTGCATCTGCTTCAACGTTTCGTGGCTATGAAGTTCTTGGTGAAACACTGCCAACATAAATCATTAGTATTAACACAAACCGTCGAAAAATTACCGTCGGTTATTTACAGTCAGATACTGGATGAACCAAACGGCACCGCCATTTGTCTTATATTAGTTTGACTTTTCAGATCTCCAAAATTATACTTTGTTATGAGTATAAATTTGATCGAATGTCTGGGTGTTACTCGACAATGTAACAACACATGGGACTATGTTAACTGAGAGTTATAGTTCCTGTTATAAGCAGCTCCCCATTAAACAATACACAGTGCGGCACATTATAATGTATACATTCGTTGAAACTTAAATTTTTATTTATTTATTTTATTTTACATGTCTAGTTCCGTAGGACCAAATTGAGGAGCAAATCTCCATGGCCATGGAGCGTGCCAGTACATGAAATTACAATAGAAGAGTGATACATAAAAGAAAATGTTCATGAATCGTGAAAAGACGAGAAGCTATAAGTTTATATAAACATAATCAAAAATATAACATAGGAATTAGCTCTGTTCCCCAAGGAACTCCTGGACAGAATTGAAGGAGTAACGCATTAGGAAAGTCTTCAGTTTGGAAATGAAAACGCATCGATTACTGCTAAGATTTTTTAATTCTTGTAGTAGCTATTTGAAAATGAATGCAGCAGAATACCTAATGCCTGTCTGCACAAGCGTCGAGGAGGTGCGATCCAAATGCAGATTGGATTTCTGCCTGGTATTAACTGAGTGAAAGCTGCTAATTCTTGGGAATAAGCTGATATTGTTAACGAAAGAAGACATTAAAGAATATACATTCTGAGCGGCCAATGTCAGAATACCAAAACTAATGAACAGAAGTCGACAAGAGCTTCGCCACTTTTCCTTGACCTTTTCCTTTTCCTTGTACCATGTGTTTCATTTGTGTACGTTTATATTCCTCATTGTTACCATAATCATGTTTTACATCAAATAATAATACTTATTTGAATCGAAGCCTACGAAATTTATTCATAATCCTGTGCCACTGTTTAGAAATTCCATTATTTTCATGTCATCTTGTGCACTTTGAAATCCCACAGTGTAACCCCAATGTTTGCGTGGTAGAGTAATGATGGTGTACGCGTACGTGGAAACGGTGTTTGCGCAGCAACTGCTGAGACAGTGTAACTGAGGCAGATTAAGGGGAACCACCCTGCATTCGCCGAGGTAAATGGAAAACCATGTGAAGAAGGATCCACAGGCTGGCCGGCACACCGGACCTCGATACTAATCCGCCGGGCGGATTCGTGCCGGGGACCGACAACCCTACCCGCACGGGAAGCAGTAGACGTTTATTTTCAATAAATTATTTTGATCACTCGGTAAGCCTCTTTTTTCTGAATGACAACTGGAACAGTGCGGATATGAAACATCCCAATCAGACTTCGAGAGAGCTAAAATATTAAGTTTTTTTTTTTTTTTTTTTTTTTTTTTTTTTTTTTTTTTTTTTTTTTTTTAAGAGCGTTTAAAATGCGTCGTATAATGCTGCTGAGTATGACCGTAGCCCGATGTTAAGCCTGAAAACTAATAACAACAGCAGGAATATTATTTACGAGTGATGGGACGAATCTGCCGATACAGGACGTTGGTTTTGACCAATGACGTAATTGACCAGTGACGTAATGGTGTGCTGTTTGCAAACAGAGATAGACCACAGAACTGACAATATTTGTTTCGCGTACATGTTATTATTTGGAACGTTTGTTCTGGTGACATCGTGATCTATAACCAGGCGGATTCGTGCCGGGGACCGGCACGCCTTTCCGCCCGGAAAGCAGTACGTGAGACCCCGAACGGCTAACCGGGCGGGCTAGGCGGTTGTACATTAATGTGACAGAACAGTGTACATTCCGTGTTTCTTGGCTTCCGTAAACCATATTGCGGTGTCACCGCCAGACACCACACTTGGTAGGTGGTAGCATTTCCCTTAGTATACGTCGGACCCGCGTGTCGCCACTATCAGTCATTGCAGACCGAGCGCCGCCACACGGCAGGTCTAGTCTAGAGACACTCCCTAGCACTCGCCCCAGTTGTACAGCCGACATTGCTAGCGATGGTTCACTGGCTACATACGCTCTCAGATGCAGAGACGACAGTTTAGCATAGCCTTCAGCTACGTCATTTGCTACGACCTAACAAGGCGCCATATTCAATTACTACGAATGTATTCTGAACAGATAATACTGTGAATCATGTACCGTCAAGAGCGACGTTCATCATTAATGAATTAAAAGTTAAGTATCAAACTAATTACGTCCGCTTTCTGAATTTTAATTCCTTGTCATGTTCCAGACCTCACACCAGTATAGTCCTTCCCTCCTCACGCCAGCCTTCGTGAGCCAAAACGCGTGCATTTCGGCCTCCTGTAGTAACACGGTGTTGGCTCTTTTGCCAACACAACACATATGATACAGTTCCGCACTGCTGGCTAACGAAGAAAATAAGAGCGTAGGGAATATCAGGCCAACTATATGATTGAACTGAAGAATTTCTAACAAATAGAACACAACACGTCAATCTCAACCAAGAGAAGTCTTCAGACGTAAAAGTAACTTCGGGCATACCCCAAGGGAATGTGTCACGACTACTGCTTTTTGCAATATACCACTATACATGACATTGAAGACAACGTCAGAAGTTCTATGACGCCTTCGCGGTTGATGCTGTTGTGTACAGAGAAGTCGCAATGCTAAAAAAATTGTAGTGAATAGAGAAAGACCTACATGAGATTGACACTTAGTGCGGGAAGTGGCAGTTAACTCTCAACGTAAGCAAATATAACGTACCGAGCGTAAATAGGCAGAAAGATTTATTGCTGTATGATTACACGATTGAAGAACAATCACTGTAAGCTGTTACTTTCGTAAAATATCTAGAAGAACGCGTACAGGGTTATTTAAAGTGGAACTACCGCGTAAAACTAATCGCCCGAAAGGTAGATGCCAGACTGAGATTCATTGAAAGAATCGCCAGAAAATGTAGTCCGTCAACAAAGGAGCTATCTTACAAAACACTTGTTCGACCAGTACTTGAATACTGCTCATTGGTAGGGAACCTGTACCAGACGGGATTGGTAAAGTAAATAGCGAATATCCAAAGAAGAGCAGCGTGTTTCCTTAGAGGTTCATTTATAAATCACGGAAGCGTCACGGAGATAATCAACTACAATTGTAGAAACTGGAAGAGACGCAGGTCACCATATGGGCTGCTGTTAATGTTCTGAGAGCGTATGTTCCTATAAATGTCAACCAATATATTGCTTCCTCCTACCCATATCTTGCAAAAAATCATGAAGATAAAATTAGAGGCATTCCAGCCCACGTGGAAGCTTACCGGCAGTCGCAACTGGAATGGGAGAGGGGAGAAGGGACAGTGGTACACAAAATGCCCTACCCCACATACCGCAAGCTATCATGCGGAGTATACATGTAGACGTATATGTAGAAATATACATCGTAGTGTATATGCAAAGAAGAGCAATGTCGGTGATCACAAGCTTTTTATACACGGGGAAGACTGTAACGAAGATGCTGAGTAATGTGAACGGCATATGCTAGAGACCTCATATTTCCACCAAATGTCAACTTATAAAAGAACCAAAATCGCGTTTAGGTTGAGCATTACATAAAAACTTTAAAGATAAGATAAGAGTGAACTTCTCAAAGAAGAGTGAAAACAGTCGTTCTTCACACGCCCAGTGAATCGGTTTTGTAGACTAAACGATGTGTGTTCTCGAGATACAGAGGCATACGTGAGTCAAGAGAGTAAATGGTGGAAAATTGTTTCTTTTTTAAATATTGAGGACTGGTGCAGACATTACGCAGCACATTTGTCCGTCTTTGAGCGCTACGGTGTTCGGTCAACGTAGTCAGCTGCAATGCAGTGGTGAAGGATGACTGAATTACTGCCTTCTCCGAAGCGCCGTTCATTGCATTCTCTGCAATTAGGGCCAGCTGCCAATCATTACACTGCAGTCTTGTCAAGGTGGCACTTTATGATTTCTTACGATTACCTCATCGTAGCAGGTGCATCCTGTACAGTCAGGTAACCTCGTATACTGAGGTTTCTGATGCTGACGTCACACTACTTGTGACCCAACGTCTGCCTTTATTGATGCCTTCTCCCGTCTCTCTGGCGTATTTTCTTGTCCGTAATTGTTTCAATTCGGTACATGCAATGAGACGTCGGCTCGTTAACGGCGTATCACGCCGACATTCAAGGGCCAACTCAGCGAGAGGAAAGGGAGGGCAATTGCCCAACGCACCCCACCCCACCCTCCCAGCTCATCCAACCACATTCCTCATGCGCAACACCACCAGCAATACACCACCCCAGTAGATAAAATAATATTATCTTTATAATCCGAAATCTCATCCTGCTCGACCCCACAAACAGAACTATTATATCAGGATATGTTTGAAGAAAACCATAACATGTAACTGATAGTGACTAGTAACAACTGACCCAGACACATTTGTCGTGAAACAGCAAAACATTTTTTTTAAAAAACAACTTTATTGATACAATACAATGATAACTATACAAAGTAACCCACTATCTAAACTAATTAGTGGGCCTTAACTTAATACATAACAACTATTCCAGCTTATACTTTAGTTGGTGGCTATTACTGTTGCTATGGAATAGGTTGATTCAAATCTGTGAATCTACTCTACAAAACACTAAGTCTGGCCTGCCCACCAAGCTAATCCCAGTGGGCGTGCCCCTGACACTGGGCTGGCCCAAATTACTCTAAGTTGCTGAAGTCCCTAATCATGTTAGTGCTGTTAGTTTATGTCTACATTCTAATTTAAACTACTAATACTTAATATCTAATTGGAAGTGCTGTATCGGGTTAATATTTATTGATGCACCTGCCTCCCTGGTCCTGAAGCGTGGTGGATCTCGTGACGGTGATCAGCCATTCCGCCCCCGGCGGTACTGGGCAGGCGCACCTCGGTCTTAATCGGTTTTTTGATCATTAACCATTATGGTCCCTAATGTATTCCCTCGGATTTTTCTGTGATACCTCGTTTTCCAAGGTGTTGAGGATGTGACAGGTATCAGCACGTCGTAGCAAGTAATATGTGTCTTGGTTTGGCGGTTGATGTCTCAGTTCAGTTGCCACGTCGTCTTATATTGGACACTCATAAATTGCGTGGTCTAGTGTGCTGTCTTGAGCGCCACAGTCACATGCGGGTGTAACTCGTTTCCCACATCGACATAAGTGTGGCGGATATGGTCCATGCCTTGTAAGAAAGTGCAGCAGACCCCTACTCGGCTCGCAGTAACCCCTAATATCAGGCAACAGTTGAAATACCCTCTGCCCCATTTCCTCATTCTCCCATGACTCCTGTCATAATTCCTCCCCCTTCTTCTGATTGCAAATTTGTCGCTACCTATACCTTCATGATCTCCCTGGTCTTTTCAATCTTCCCTTTGGTTATCCATTACCACGCTGCCTGTTCTCTTTCCCTGATGTCTAGTGGACATAGCCCCATTAACACTGCCAGACGCCCCCCCCCCCCCCCCCACAGGAGTTGTTCGGTATGCTCCGACAGAGCATAACTGAATATTCCGCTGTATTTTTCTTACAGTCATGACAGGCATCACCCTCGTGAGCCTGTGTGCCCAGATCCCAGCCCCATATCCTACTATTGACGTTAAAATGCTATTATGATAGAGTTTAATGAGACTAGGTGGCAGATGGAATCGTTTGTGGCCAATGTTGATGAGATTATTTAAGACTTCCGAAGCTCGTTGAGCTATGGTATCTATATGAGACGTGTAGTTCCACTTTTCATTTATTGTGACCCCTAGATATCTAGCCTCGTGGCGCCGAAGAACTGATGTTCCATCAATTCTTACAGTTGGATTCCTAGTTAGACTGCCTTTCAACAGTAAGTATGTTGATTCGTGTGGTGAAACCTTCATTTTCGCTTTATGGCACCATTCGGTGAGCGCTGTCATGGTCCATTCGATTTTGTGTTCCAATTCCTCGCTGCTACGGCCGCCGACCAGCTGGAAGAAGTCGTCTGCGTAGGTTGTGACGTCTGTCACGTCCTCATTGAGCTGTAGTTTTTCTAGAAATGGTTCCATGTTTACATCCCAAAAGAGTGGCCCCAGTACAGATCCCGGAGGGCACCATTTCTTAATGGTTTTACTCATTTTTCCGCTAAGCGATGTTAACCAGACCTCCCTGTCCTTACAATAGCTCCTCAGACAGCCATAGAGGGGACCTGGCCACTCCTCACACAAGTGAGAGAAAAGCGAGGGTCACCACAGGTTGTCGAAGGAGCAACTGATATCCACCATGATGCCTACCACACCCTTGTGCAGGACTGAGCTCCAGACATCACCTGCTAGGGCAATAGCGTCAGACGCTGATTGCTCCGGCCTAAAGCCGAACTGCCTGTCGCTCATCCCACGCAGTATCCTGTGTGCCGTCAGTTCAAATGGTTCAAATGGCTCTGAGCACTATGGGACTTAACATCGATGGTCATCAGTCCCCTAGAACTTAGAACTACTTAAACCTAACTAACCTAAGGACAGCACACAACACCCAGCCATCACGAGGCAGAGAAAATCCCTGACCCCGCCGGGAATCGACCCCGGGAACCCGGGCGTGGGAAGCGAGAACGCTACCGCACGACCACGAGATGCGGGCTGTGCCGTCAGTCTGTCAGCCAATAGACACTCCAATATTTTTCCCAAGATGTCCAGGAGACATATTAGCCTGTAGGATTTGGCTTCCATAGGGTCCTTGTCTTTCCCTTTCTTTATAATTACGACATTCGCCTTTTTTCAAATTTTCGG
Source organism: Schistocerca serialis cubense (assembly GCF_023864345.2). NCBI lineage: Eukaryota > Metazoa > Arthropoda > Insecta > Orthoptera > Acrididae > Schistocerca > Schistocerca serialis. The sequence goes on from NC_064646.1 coordinate 361,653,103, forward strand.
AAATCTGTCAAGCCTTAGGCACTCATTGAAAAGCCTTGTAAGAGGTGCAATTAGCTGAGGGGCGAGAAACTGCACAACATCTGCTACTTTTCCGTCTGGCCCTGGAGCCTTCCCCCTTTTTAGAGATTTGATATGTGCAGCCACTTCTTCCTCCGAGAAAGGGTACACCACGGTATTGTTGGTGCACTCATAAAGATCATCCCTGCGGATCTGACGCTACATTTCGGTGTCATCGTTTTCCTCATCATCTGGGAGTAGAGTCCGAAGGAGGACCTCGGCAGTCTCCTGCCATGACTCTGTCACTTGGCCGCCATCCTTGATGGTCGAAAGAACCGCGGGAGATCTTATTTTTTTCCTGACCAGCTTACAGGGGACTCCCCAAGGGTCAGTAGTTAGCTGATGCAGCACATATCTTTCCCAATTTTTTACCCTTACCTCCTTTGCTTTTCTGGAAGACCATTGGCTTCTCGGTATCACTGTAACCAGAACTGTTTTTCCTACCAGACGACACAATGCTGGTAGTACCTCCTCGCCCATCGTACAGACTGACGCATACGTTCAAGGTCGGCAGTTCATGGAGACGGAGAGGCCGCAACGGCTCTCTTCCTGATTGGTACGGCAGCTTTCACCGCTTTGACTGTTGACCCTACCAGTTCTTCGGCATATGTATCCACGTCTTGGAACTCTCAGGCAATAGAGGAACATCACACTCCCGAGCTAGGCAGTCCCAACCTGCTCTATTGAAGTTATATTGAACCACTCACCCCATGTCCCAGCGGCACTCCTCATCACTTAGGCTGAAAATGATCAGATTGTGGTCACTTGTTGTGATTTGATCAGGACTCTCCCGTTCTTAGTGTTGCTAATGACACTGGGTGTTGACAAGGTGACATCTATGTTCGTTTCAATCCCGCCTCCACCTCTATAGGTGGGGAGATTCCCCGGTCTATTTGCTGCAACTAGTTGGGAGGCCATAATTAGCTCTTCAACCTTCTCCTCCTTTGCATCTCTAGTGAGGCTGAACCATAGGGGGGATTTAGCGTTCATATCAGAGGTTGTGATGATATTTCGCCCTCGCAACGCCGTAGTGAGGTGAGGTGATCCAAAAAATCTTCGAAGTTACCTCCATGTTGGAAGTACATGTTAACAATGTAGATGAACCCCGCAGGTGACTGTAGTTCCATGACGTTGCAGTGGCTACCTGATAGTTGTGTTAGGATTGTGACCCATAGAGACTTGTTTGCTACAATTAGAGCTGCTTTTGGCTCATATCCGGTGTAAATTACCTGCCAAGTGGCAGCCATAAAGGAAATTTGCCCAGCTTGGGAGTATGGCTCCAGCAGGCAGATTACATCCAGCCTCCACTCCTCCACTACCTTTCGCGCACAAGACAATTGTGTGTGTTTATCTGTCCAATGTTTATTTCACGTAACGTTAAGGGAAACAGGTGTGCACATTACAATCTGGCCAAGTCTTTTTCCAATCTAGCGCAATACGCCCATTTGCTAAAACAGACTGTATGTAGATTTCATCAAGGTCAAACCTTTCATCTCTTCTTTCGAAAATCTTTTTAATGAGGTCATGCGGGGCTTCAAAGTCAGTGGGGAGATTCATCGACTTTAGCTGTATTCTGTCCACAACCTCCATTGTCGGGAAGGTGACTTTCCTGCCATATTTATGTCCTACACGAACGACGTGTCTGAGTGCAATTGTCAGGACAGCCGGCTGCTCCAAGCGCGACAGCTGCATGGCATGCTATGGGGTACACCCTTCTTGGGTCTGCTTCCGTAGGTCGTATTTGCTGCGCTTCCTGTAGGGGCATTGTGCTGGATACTGTACGGGCATCTATTATTTGTTGTGACTGTTCTTCTTGCATGGGTATAGTGCTGTTAATGGTACTGGCATTCGAACGGTTATCTAATACTTCGCCGCCCTGATTTATAACTGGCCGGCCGACTGCCACTGGTCGTCCGGCATGTCTTTCCACTTCTTCTGTTTGACTGTGATCCCGGATGAGGGAGGAGGAAACATCTGGAAGAGTCTGAGCCACTGATTCAGTCTGAATGCACACGTCAACCATCGTTGCTCTTCGCTCTCTCATCCCTGACAAAGACCTTAGAAAATCTTCGAATTTGCATGCCCTCTCAGCATTCCTCCTCCTCTTACTCGGGGACTTTCTTTTCTTGACTATCGTGGTCACAATGGCAGCTTCAGCCATAGTCGATTCGAGATATCAAACGTTGTTCCAGCATTCTGTATGTTGGGCAGTTTCTACCAGTGGCACCGCAGGTCCTTTTGCCCCTACACGTGCATGGAATACAGACACTTGGTTTTTTATAGTCTCAGCTCCATACTTGGAGCATGCTGGCTGGCTTCCTACTGCAGTGTTTGTGAACATGATCTATGTCCCAACATCTTTAACATTTATAGCATGAAAACCTATGTAAACCTTGCCCATAGTCGTTATTTTCTTCCACAGGGCCCCCAAGACCTCGACGACGTGATGGATTACATCTCGGTCCCTACTTCCTGTCCTGAACTGTAACTTGAAATCTTTCATGAAGGTGTTAATGTCCACGTCGTCTAAATTTTGATGTTACAGAGTTTCACATGAGTCCTCATACTTTAAAGACGTGGGGACATAATATGGGATAACCAATGTGTTACGTTTCAGGGGTGGTTCACATTTGACGGATTTGCACAGCTTTTGACTGGCTAATAGTTTATTCTTATCCTCCTCTCTGGCAACATCAACTATAACTACGTTCTTACTTGCTTTTACTCTACTTATTTTGTTTTTTCTCTAGCTGGGTTTACTGTTGTCGCGAAAATTCCTGCCCTTTCTTAACGTCTTGGTCGGGCATGGGTCTTAGAAAGATCGCTTGTCCGGTCATTTGAAAACCTTGGCTATTGTGTTCTCTATTGACTGGGCCTTTTGCGCCGCTTGCACAGCCACACCAGCCCAAGTTTTCACAGGTTGCTTTCCTAACCTATCATTTTCCTTTTCCAGTTCTTCAATACAGCCTTCTAGCTTGGCATTGGAAATTGCCCATGCAGCCAGCTCAGTTTTGATGGCCTAGACTGCGGCCTGACTAATTTTCCCATTCTTAATGTTTTCATCAAGGATCTGCGTGATCCTTGTATGCTTGTTCACAATGTTGTCCTTCACTGCCTGACCCAGGCCATCTTGTGGCAAGGGATCGGCTAGCATTGAGGCCCTTATGGATGCACTGGAATCGCTTGTCTCATCTGTAGCCATCATGTATTTCACCAGCGAAAAAAGATTGGGAGCCACGTCTCTACCCCTGAACGGCTCCTGTGGCATGGGGAGGGGGGGGGGGGAACTAACTGCAGCTTGCCCCTTGACCAAGGACCCCTCAGAGCACCTCTCGGCCTTCGCCCCCTAATAATCCGAGTTTCCGCCCTGCAGCCAAGGACCAACTCCTACTCAGGTGGTGGGCTGGTCACTCAGTCGTCTGGGGGGCTGGACCCATCTCACCTAAACCAGGCTGTGTTACCACCTCCTCGGCTTGGTGGAACACGCCTCAGAAGACCAGAAGCGCGGCGAGGCACACTTGCCGACTTGGCACAAGATCCCACGACGGCAAACCAGGCCACCGGCAGCAGAGACACAGATGAAGGCGTGTCCCTGCATTCTGAGGGAGCAGCGGCGCCAGGCAGGTGCAGCGCATCGCTGCCGAGGCCAGCGCGCCGGACCCGCCCTACATCCGCCGCTCGACCCAGGAGGGACAGATGTTGTGTCCCTTTTGCGCAGCTCCCCCTGCGCCACGTACCCTTTGCTATCGCCTTGGGTTTGGGAACTTTAACGTCGTCCAGGACGTGAGGAGCGGAGGCGACCAGACCGCAGGAGCCTGGGCTCCTCGTTAGACTTGCCCTCACCTCCCCGCCCGACGATGGCATAAAGGGCTTCAATGGAATTATTTATTTCCATGGGGCGTTGATTCCCACACATTTAGCTGTCGAAAACAACAGCTGGCAGTGCGACTAGCAAGCGGAAGACGTTCTTGACCAAAATTGCCTACTGTTGCCAGTCCCTGGGCGTTTCAACCCTACTTTACGGACACTGCCGCCGTGCAGCCCCACTAAAAGTGATCTCATCCCTTTGGAGTCTAGTGTGGAGCAGTTTTCGTTGTGTCATACAGCGTGGAACGACTACGAACCCTTCAAAACTATTCGACGAAATCTGAACGTGATCCGAAGCAGTAAAGTGTTTTTTTGCTTTTTCGTCCCTCCTTTTTCGAGCCTTGTTTTGGCGCGATCACGGGAGGGTTCGGCATTGACACATACGTGAATAAAATGACCAAATGTCTCACTAAGACCATCCAGTCCGGGAACACCCTCGGTGCCATCTTTGCATCTCTGTTGACCAAGTTGGAAATACGAGGGCTGTTCGGAAAGTAAGGTCCGATAGGTCGCTAAAAGGAAAAGACATTGAAAATCCGATGAAGCTTTGCTCAGATCTGTTGGGCAGTGTCTCTAGTATACTCGACGATCGAGTCACGTGGCTCGTTTAGTTCTGAGCACACAGCACGCACGTAAAGATGCGTAGAACCATAGCGTCTCCCGCCAAGTGTAGATGTCTGCTGCGATATTTCACGCGATTTCATGCAGTCCCACATGACATATCTGTCATGCATTTCCTTCTTCATGACAATTCTCGGTCGCCCATGGCAGGGGCAATGAAGATGCCCCTGCAGTGTTTTCAATGGGAAGTGCTTGATCACTAACCACAGAGCCCGGACTTGGCTCTCTCTGATATTCATCTCTGCTCACGTCAATCGCTGGCTATGAAGACGACATTTTGGCACAGACAACGAACTGCAAACCAGCGTAGAGAAGTGGCGGGAAGGACAGGCATCTGCTTTCTATGATGAGGGTAAAGGAACTTTGGTACAACGCTACGGCGAATGTCTAAAACGGAGCGGGGATTATCTAGAAAAGTAGCTGGAAGGGGTCGTAAAGTTTTGCAAATAATAGGTTTTTATTTTTACTGTGAAGTCCATTTCGTGACCGATCTGACCTTACATTCCGAATAGTCCTCGTAAATCTGTCAGAAATTACGACACCAATTCTGTTTCGCGGCTTCTCTAGCGCCTGAAGGTAGGTAAAGTACAACTAGAGTGCCGAAGAGGTTGTCAAAAAAATGGTTCAAATGCCTGAGGCAGGATCCGAACCCGCAACCGTAGCGGTCGCGCGATTCCAGACTGTAGCGCCTAGAACCGCTCGGCCACTCCGGTCGGCGAGGTTGTCAAACCCTTTGGCGCAATGGAAGGGCACGAAAAAGGAGGGATGAAAAAGCATAAATACCCTTTGATGCTCCTGTTGACATCAAAATTTTGTCGAATGGTTTTGAACGTTCCCAAGTAGTTCCATCCTGTACACGACACCAAAAACTGCTGTGGCGGTACACTCCAAAGGGATGCGATTGCGTTCAATGGGGATGCAGCCCCACAACGTCCTTAGAGAAGGGTTGAAACGTCAGAGGATGTCAGCAGAGTCAAAGGTTGTGAAGAATATCTTTCTGTTCCTCACTGCACTGCGAACTCTCGTTTTTAGCCACGTATTGAGTAGAAAACAACGTCCCATGGAAATTGGTGGTTATGCTACCCCCTGTGGCCTTTTCGTGTCGATTCTGAGCTGCGGCGTGCCTGAAATGTTTTTCTCAGCCACCTATACGAAGACCGTGTGACTTCACTTCTGGGTGTAATTATTCTGACCTCCGTCGCAGAAGTGTCAAAAGGAGGGGTGAAATGTGGGTGAGAGTGTATATAACGCCTCCTCAACGTATGACACGTCCATGATGGTGTTGGCAGAATTGTGGTGGATTTTGATGCCGATGTAACATCATTAGCCTACCTTACAGTTCACATGAACTTCTGAGCTCTGGCCTTTTTTTTGCATGTGTCGAGACCTTGCTGTTTGAAGCATGTGGCTGATGTCGCAGTGTGCCAATCTTTTGCACAGTTGCAGAGGAAGGTTTTACACACCTTTCTGCCAAATTGCAAACTTATGTGTTGCAAATGGAGATAGTTACGTGGTTTGAAAAAGTGCGCAGTTTACAAACTGATCACATGCCCTTTTGTTCTGAGTGGGCAAGTTTCTGTCAGCACCTTGCGTGGTGAACACTCGATTACGGAGACAATGGAATTTCCCAATGACAAAATTCTACACAGTATTAAAGTGAAAAGTACTGTGCCAGTTGACAATGTCTTCTTTTTACATTTACATCTACATTTCGCAAACTGCTTCAAACTATCTGGCGGGGGATACTCTGTATGCTCTCTTCCTGTTCCAGTCACGACTGGTGCACAGGAGTTTTATGACCAGTAGAAGAACGGTTCGTAGACGATGATGTCAGCATGACAAATGATCCTGTCAGCAAGCAGCATCAACGAGATAATGATTTGTGGGGATTTACATTCATGAAATCAACTTACAGAGTCCCGACCAGAATCTAATGGAAACCCTTTGGATGAGTTAGAACGCCAGTTTCGTTCTGGACCCCAGCACCTAACATCAGCAGCTTCTCTGGTTTCACTCTTCAGAAGGAATGGCTGTCATTCTTCCACAGACGTTCAACCACCTCACAAAGGCCATAAAAGTAATAGGTGGATACAATCCTACTCGCTTCTGCCAATAGATACCTGTACACTTTTAATTACATAGTGAGTCAGCAGATCCGCATCCGCAGAGACAAGCGTACACACCAGCGGCAGCAAAAAATGGTTCAAATGGCTCTGAGCTCTATGGGGCTCAACTGCTGAGGTCATTAGTCCCCTAGAACTTAGAACTAGTTAAATCTAACTAACCTAAGGACATCACAAACATCCATGCCCGAGACAGGATTCGAACCTGCGACCGTAGCGGTCTTGCGGTTCCAGACTGCAGCGCCTTTAACCGCACGGCCACTTCGGCCGGCTAAAGCGGCAGCATCTACAATTTTCTCTGGTGTTCCTGTGAAGAAGTCAATTCGATCTGAGTATATAACTGTGTTGACTGTCGATTAACGTGCTCTAAGTCATTGGGTATTTTTCAAAAATTAGTGTCGCGTAAGCTGACTTTATAGAGTAGTGAAACGAAAAGGATAACGTCTAAGAAAACTGTTTATTGACACACAGTTAACATAGATTCAGAAAAATCGGTCTTGTGAAACACAGTTAGCTCTTTATTCGCATCTAGTAATGTGCCATCCACAGGAGATGCAGGGGGTCTCAAGCTGATTCCATATTTCTAGATTTCCACAAGGCTTTTGACAGCGTTTCTGACAAGCCACTTCTAATCAAATTGCGAGCCTAAGGAGTACACAGCGTTTCTGACAAGCCACTTCTAATCAAATTGCGAGCCTAAGGAGTACCATCTCAGTTGTACGAGTGTATTCGTGATTTCCGGTACGTAGTAATCGACGGACAGTCATCGAGTAAAACAAAAGTGATATCTTCCGCTCCCCAAGAAAGTGGTATAAGCCCTCTGCTGTTCCTAATCTATGTAAACGATTTAGGAGACAATCTGAGCAGCCCTCTTAGATTATTTGCACGTGACGCTTTCATTGACCGTTTATTACAGTTATCAGAGTAGCAAAACCAATTACAAAATGACTTAGACGATATTTGTATGGCGTGAAAAGTGGCAATGGACTCTACCAAGGGAAAAGTGTGAGGTCATCCATATGGGTATTAAAAGAAACCGTTAAATTTGAGTTACACGATGAATCACACAAATCTAAAGGCTGCCAATTCATCTAAATATCTAGGATTTACAATTGCGAGCAACTTATATCGGAATGAATGAAATGTACTCGCAGTTGAGAATACGATCGACCATCAGTTGTAAAAGGGAATGACGACAATGAAAATTTGTGCCAGACCGCTACCCGAAACCGTATTTCCCGCTTTACGCGAGTGGTCGCCTTAACTGCTTTGGCGATCCGTGTACGTCTCACGGTTATGTGTCGTCGTCACAGTCTGTACTCGTGCTTGTATTATGTAGTTCCAGTGTATGGGAAGAAATTTTAATTCAAAGTCCCTGCCTGGTTTCGGTGGATAAACGCCATATTGCAGTATCTGTGTTGTTAAGAAGAACTCGGCATTGTTTCGTCGCACATGCATGCATAGGCAGCCTACACTACGCTTTCTGTCCTCCACTATAGTACTGCTGGGTGGTATGGAATTCTTACAAGATGAGATTAAAGGGGGATATCGGAAAAGTGAAAGAAGGGCAGCTCGTTTTGTATCTACATGTACATGTTCATGGATACTCTACAAATCACACTTAAGTGTCTGGCAGAGGGTTCATCGAACCAACTTAGTAATTATTCTCTATTATCCCAATCTCGAACAGCCGGCCGGTGTGGCCGAGCGGTTCTAGGCGCTTCAGTCTGGAACCGCGCAACTGCTACGGTCTCAGGTTCGAATCCTGCCTCGGGCATGGATGTGTGTGATGTACTTAGGTTAGTTAGGTTTAAGTAGTTCTAAGTTCTAGGGGACTGATGACTTCAGATGTTAAGTCCCATAGTGCTCACAGCCATTTGAACCCTTTTTTTCCAATCTGGAACAGCACGCAGAAAAAGCGACACCTATATTTTTGAGTGCGAGCTCTGCTTTCCCTTATTTTATTATGATCATCGTTTTCCCTTGTAGGTCGGCGTCAATAAAATATTTTCACATTCCGTGGAGAAAGTTGGTGATTGAAATTTCGTGAGAAGATTCTGCCGAAACGAAAAACGCCTTTGTGTTAATGACGTCCACCCCAAATAATATATCATGTCAGTGACATTCTCTCCCCTATTTCTCGATAATAAAAAGCGAGCTACTCTTCTTTGAGCTTTCTGGATGTCCTCCGTTAATGGTTCAAATGGCTCTGAGCACTATGGGACGCAACTGCTGAGGTCATTAGTCCCCTAGAACTTAGAACTAGTTAAACCTAACTAACCTAAGGACATCACACACATCCATGCCCGAGGCAGGATTCGAACTTGCGACCGTAGCGGTCTCGCGGTTCCAGACTGCAGCGCCAGAACCGCGCGGCCACTTCGGCCGGCTCCTCCGTTAATCCTGTCTGGTAACGAACCATCGCTGCGCATCAGTACTCCAAAAGAGGACGGATATGCGTAATGTAGGTAGTTTCTTTAGTAGATCTGATGCATCTTCTAAAGTGTTCTGTCAATAAATCGCAGTCTTTGGTTTGCTTTCACCATAACATTTTCTGTGTGTTCTTTCCAATTTAAGTTTTTCGTAATTGTAATTCCTAGCATGTAGTTGATTTTAGGGCTTTTAGATTTGACTGATTTATCGTGTCACCCAAGTTTACCGGACTGCTTTTAGCATTCATGTGGATGACCTCACACTTATTTAGGAGCAACTACCAATTTTCGCACCATACAGATATCTTTTCTAAACCGTTTTGCAATTTGTGTTGATATTCTGATGCATTTACTAGACGATAAACGACAGCGTTATCTACCTAACCTATCTAAGATGGCTGCTCAGATTATCTCCTATATCGTTCATATAGATAATTAGCAACAGAGGACCTAAATCGCTACCTTTGGGAAAGCCAGAAATCACTTCTGTTTTACTCGATGACTTCCTAGGAACTATGAACTCTCTGACAGGAAATCACGAATCCAGTCACATAACTGGGACGACATTCCACAAGCATGCAATTTGATTTCAAGCAGCTTGTGAAGTACATTATAGCGAAACAGGTGAGAGAGTGTCGGATATGATAAGAGATTTGGGGTTGGAATCATTAAAACAAGCGTTTTTCGTTAGGGCAGGATCTTTTCACAAAATTTCACTCACCAACTTTCTCCTCTGAATGAGAAAATATTTTATTGTCGCTAGCCTACAAAGGGAGAAATAATGATCGTAATAAAATAAGACGAATCAGAGCTCGTACAGGAAGACTGAAGCGTTCATTTTTCCCAGGTGCTGTTAGAGAGTGGAACCATAGAGAAATAGTCTGAAGCTGGCTGTGTGGATGTAGGCAGATGTAGATCAGCAGTAGTTGGATTGCATCTAGCAACTGCTTGAGTCACTGTTATAGTACTTGTTGTATAGACGAACTCAGGTTAAAGGTGAGCAAGAACTGGGCCTATTGTGTATGGATACAGAGGGAACTGGTCGCCGTCCGGAACCAGTTGGAAGCCGCATTGGCACGGTCGATAGGTTTTAGGCTGCTGTCCTTGACTGCGTTGGCGTTGAGGCACCTGAGACGAATGCCTTGTCACCTTTGCTCCCACAGCCTCGCCTGGGATCCCTGACGTCACAGCGTCTTCCGTTTCGTCGTTCAACCTTTTCCTGAAGCTGAATTGCAAGCAGTAAAGTGGTCGCGAATCTCAGGAGGCAGGCGATAGTGGGTACTGGTCGCACGGTTGTTTCCTTATACCTTAACACGAATAGCTGAGGAATTTCCAACTGTTTTAAGTGCATCAGACTCAGGAGTGGACGCTTCGTTAGTTGGAACTGGGACCGATCTTCCTAAAAGATTTGGACAAGAGCAAAGGGCGCGTTTGGTTGTCACTGGGAGCCTCAACGTTATGGGGGTTATGCGGGTTACGGCGGGAAGACGGGGAAGGAAAGCCAGTATCCATTCTGTTTGCTTCCGGTGAGTCTTGTGCAATATATGAAGGAGTCTCTGCCGGTGGCCACTGAGCGCACTGGGTGCACCCGGCTGCAAATCGTGGCTCATGGCGGCACGAATGACGCCTCCTACCTGGGTTCAGCGACTACTCTCCGTTCCTACAGGGGGCCGGCTGCTTTCCTGAAGACAGCTAGCCTCGCCCACAGTACAGAAGCAGAGTTGGCGTTTATCGGTATCTTCAGCAGAAATAATCGTGGTCGTCCTCAAGCTGAGGCTAAGACATTCTGTGATGATCTTGAGTGAGGGGTTTTTAGACCTCCGCTATCGGGTGAATAATTATAGAACCCCTAAAACTGGTAAGTCCTTCACTGAACTCAGAAAGTGGCTACTTGGGTAGCAGGGTGCGTCCATATGCGGGTCTTGTAACATAGAGAAATCCCTCCACGGGCCCGATAATATACATTCCATCAACCCTGTTAACCAAAGAGACTAGCATTCAGCATGACAGAAGGGAGAAAGGAAATGCCAATATAGATATTCGCTATCTACATGAACGCCCTCGAAAAAGTTCCACAACCCGCCTCACAAACAGGAATACTACCTACATAGTACTGGGGAGAGATAGCAGGTTCAAATGCCACTAAGCACTATGCGACTTAACATCTGAGGTCATTAGTCCCCTAGACTTAGAACTACTTAAACCTAACTAATCTAAGGACATCACACACATCCATGCCCAAGGCAGGATTCGAACCTGCAACCGTAGCAGCAGCGTGGTTCCATACTGAAGCGCCTAGAACCGCTCGACCACCGCGGCCGGCGAGAAAGCAGGTTGAATCAGGTGTTAACAGCAATGAAGTTCTAAGTTCTGACTGGAATGTCTACGGCAAAGATACGCTGAAAGCCGGTGGTGTAGACCTGTTTGTAGGCGCAAATAATACCACAATGTCTAGTAAGGTTAGTATAGATTTCGAATGCGGAATAATTTGTAAGAAGTGTTAAAGATGGATCAAGCATGGTGCTTTTATAGACGCCGAGCCTAAGGAGCAGTAGTGGTCGAACACAAGGGAAAACTTTGAGAAGGTTATGTGTACACTTCCTGGTCTTTTATAGTAACAAGTGGAGATCATTGTACAAGTTACAGATTATGGGACTCAAGCGATTATGTCGTGTAGCAGAGGCAGTGAATCGCGTGAAATTGTTCTTTATGCCTTATTCGACAACTACCTTGAGCAGTTGATTTGAGAGCCGGGTCGTGACGGTAATATCTTAGATTTCCTGGTTACAAAGAGGCTCGAACTTTTCGACTCAGATAACGTGGAACAGGGAATCAGTGATTCCATGGCCAACATAGCTTCTCTGAATGCGGCTGTAAATAGGGATCTTAAGAAAGGTAAGAAAATATTTCTGTTTAGCAAATCTCACAAGAAATAGATTTCATATTACCTGAGCGGTCAACGTGGAACATTCGTCTCTGAGATTGAAAATTTTGTGCAAAAATACACGGAGTTCAAGAGTTTTATACACTCCTGGAAATGGAAAAAAGAACACATTGACACCGGTGTGTCAGACCCACCATACTTGCTCGGGACACTGCGAGAGGGCTGTACAAGCAATGATCACACGCACGGCACAGCGGACACACCAGGAACCGCGGTGTTGCCCGTCGAATGGCGCTAGCTGCGCAGCATTTGTGCACCGCCGCCGTCAGTGTCAGCCAGTTTGCCGTGGCATACGGAGCTCCATCGCAGTCTTTAACACTGGTAGCATGCCGCGACAGCGTGGACGTGAACCGTATGTGCAGTTGACGGACTTTGAGCGAGGGCGTATAGTGGGCGTGCGGGAGGCCGGGTGGACGTACCGCCGAATTGCTCAACACGTGGGGCGTGAGGTCTCCACAGTACATCGATGTTGTCGCCAGTGGTCGGCGGAAGGTGCACGTGCCCGTCGACCTGGGACCGGACCGCAGCGACGCACGGATGCACGCCAAGACCGTAGGATCCTACGCAGTGCCGTAGGGGACCGCACCGCCACTTCCCAGCAAATTAGGGACACTGTTGCTCCTGGAGTATCGGCGAGGACCATTCGCAACCGTCTCCATGAAGCTGGGCTACGGTCCCGCACACCGTTAGGCCGTCTTCCGCTCACGCCCCAACATCGTGCAGCCCGCCTCCAGTGGTGTCGCGACAGGCGTGAATGGAGGGACGAATGGAGACGTGTCGTCTTCAGCGATGAGAGTCGCTTCTGCCTTGGTGCCAATGATGGTCGTATGCGTGTTTGGCGCCGTGCAGGTGAGCGCCACAATCAGGACTGCATACGACCGAGGCACACAGGGCCAACACCCGCCATCATGGTGTGGGGAGCGATCTCCTACACTGGCCGTACACCACTGGTGATCGCCGAGGGGACACTGAATAGTGCACGGTACATCCAAACCGTCATCGAACCCATCGTTCTACCATTCCTAGACCGGCAAGGGAACTTGCTGTTCCAACAGGACAATGCACGTCCGCATGTATCCCGTGCCACCCAACGTGCTCTAGAAGGTGTAAGTCAACTACCCTGGCCAGCAAGATCTCCGGATCTGTCCCCCATTGAGCATGTTTGGGACTGGATGAAGCGTCGTCTCACGCGGTCTGCACGTCCAGCACGAACGCTGGTCCAACTGAGGCGCCAGGTGGAAATGGCATGGCAAGCCGTTCCACAGGACTACATCCAGCATCTCTACGATCGTCTCCATGGGAGAATAGCAGCCTGCATTGCTGCGAAAGGTGGATATACACTGTACTAGTGCCGACATTGTGCATGCTCTGTTGCCTGTGTCTATGTGCCTGTGGTTCTGTCAGTGTGATCATGTGATGTATCTGACCCCAGGAATGTGTCAATAAAGTTTCCCCTTCCTGGGACAATGAATTCACGGTGTTCTTATTTCAATTTCCAGGAGTGTACAAGGCGTCTTAGACAAATAAGTGCCGAGCAAAATTGCGAAATTAGGGAAAGACACGTCGAGGTTCGACAATCATGTTTGAAAGCTACTCCGAAAGCAAAGAGAGCTTCACTGCAAATTTCAACCTAGCCAAAGCTATAATGAAAAATAAAAAATGAATGAGGCCATAAGGACAACCATGTATGAAATGTTCAAGGAGTTTGGAAGTTAAATTGTATCCACCGATTTGACAGGAAATATTAAGATGTTGGATCTTATTTCTAATCAATAATTGGGTCAAAGTCAGCTGTATACACACTCTGTGACCATAATGGCATCCAAACGGAGTATGACAGAGGGAAGACTGAAATATTGAATTTATTTTTCCAAGAAAGATCGTACTGTGCTCGATCACACGTGTAAATGACAGTTATGAAAACATCTGAAACCACTCAACAAACGGAAGACGAATAAAGCTGACGGGAAACCTATGCGATTCTACACAGAGTATATGAAAGAACTTGATCCTCCACTAGCAACAATGCAACGCAGGTCGCTGGAGAAGCGAAGCGTTCCCAGTGATTAGAAGGAGATGCGCGAATCATTCACGTTTCTCAGAAGGATCGTCGAAGGAACGCACAAAACCATAGGCCTCCTGCGGCAGGAAATGTGCTAGGCAGCGTCGCGTGTTTACCCGCTCAGTATCCCTTGCAAAAGTACCAAGTTATATTCTGTTTAAAGAAACTTATGTTACAAATGCCCAATAACTAACATACAGTGCACAAAGTACAATCGCAAAATCATGGGCAGTAAGGGTATTACATTAAAGTTGACGTAAAAATCTTTAAATAACTTTATAGCCAGTTGGATAAATTTCTGTGGGGGAAGAAAGGTCGCTGGCTCAAACAGAGACGGAGATAGCAACAGGCTAGACAAAATGGCTGTAATCGCTGGTCTTTGTTTTGAGAAGAGAGAAGAATGTATTACTGCCGTACAAATTACTGGCAGTGAATGAAGTGATTGTTATGCTAAATACTTATATCGCCGTGTTGGCCTAAAGCAAAAGTCACAATGGAAGTATCACGAAGGGGAAAGTTGCTGAGTTCACGCCGTGCTGTCACGGCTTCGATGACAAAGAATAGAGTCGAGGCTGTCAGCACAGCGATATATTAGCGGAGGAATAGCAGTGAATAAACGCTGGAAGGTAAGCACGGTCGTTCGAACACAAAAAAGAATACTGACCTGGCTGTTAATTCGTGTACACGTTCTCAGTGTTGTCAGTTCTCTGCCATTAGCTGCTTCTGGATTGTAAAATCATCCATGGCATCAAACTCCAAGACTAATTCATGTTCCATATCGCAAAAAAATTAAATTGTGTGGAATGTATTTTTGCTCTCACATTTTATTTTGTTCTGACTTCTTTGTTTCGTATGGTTAATTTTAGCGAGAGGAAAATTTTTCCTTAATGTGTACTGCTAACCGTCCTGAGGAGGGGGTAGGTAGTATCATAGGATTCAGTTCCATCAGCTGTAGTCACTATCGTTAGTGTTCCAAATTGTAGCGAAAGCACACTCCATTCTTGAATTGTTTCCCTGATAGTCAGTCCAAGATTCAATCCGCTGTTTTGTGTCTGTTCATTCTGTCCGTGAGTGTCAATCACACAGCCACCAAAAGAGCTGAAGATATCATAGGCACGTGCCGCATCAGACAGCTAATTCGATTGAGACAACAGGGCACCATCTCTCTAACATGGTGGGTATCTCTACTTCAGTTACAGTTATACCTGGATTCAACTCATATGTTTTGTCGACTTTAACCAGCAAGTGTTCGATTGACTTATATTAGAGCACTGTTGCGACCTGGAGAGCTGTGACCGCGTTGTGAGCAGGAGGCTGGGCTCGGGATGACGATGATTTGTCCAGTTTACATCTGGATACATCAGTGAGACAGGAGTATCTGTAATAACTATTATTTCACGTGGTGACTTTTAAAAAGCGTCTTCAGGACGGCGGTCGGCGGCAAGACAAAAGGGTGTGCCGAAAGAAGTGCTGACGCCTCGGTAGTGGGAGGTCATTGAGCCAGGCCGCGTGCTGTACTGGTGGAAGCAGGGGAACGAGAAGGCATCACCTACTCAGATGTTCTACAATACAGTGTAGCTCCCATCTCAGCACTCTCGTAGACAGTTCATCGCATGCTCGGCTGAGGGCAGCCGACTGTAGTCCAGGATGTCACTGTCATGATGACTAGGCCACGGTCATCCATCATGGCTCGACCACGACTGCAACAGATACTCACAAGTTGACCAGCGGGCTGCGCAAACGTTCCATGTCTGGTCGGTGTGGAGTTAACAATTTGCGTATCATCTGCGATGACCAGTAGCAGAGAAGGGCTGGCCACACACTTGTCTTTTCAACCACACTGTCCCAGTGGACAACAATAGCAATGGCTGTGGTATGCCTCAGGTTGGCTGCGTCCTGGTACTGAAGTCAGCAAACAGGTAGCTGGCAGACCAACATCGATCTGTTCGTCGTGGTTTCACTGAATCTCAACAGACTGTCATTCTCTCTGGTTATAGCGACAAAGACAGAACACCACGACTGAATGTGTCTTTGAGCTCCTAAAGCCATGTTATTTAAAGGGCTGAGCCTGCGCCAATGACGTGGTGGCTCTGGGTGTATGATCGCACTTGTCCTCGTATATTGTCTCGTCAGCGAGCCTTACCTCGCTGTGGTAATTCAGTAATTGTTCTGGGCCGCCGAGCTTGGGTCTTCCCGCCTGCGTTTGACTTTTCAGTGGCGTTCTTGCGCTGAAGTTACGAAGTGTTACTTTACACTACGTCGTTATGTAGCACTAGCGCAGAGCTAGCCTTCTCTGTTCTGAGCTCGTCTGGTACAACTTCAAAACTTCAAACGTGTTCAATAAAATAATTCTGCTGCACAGCAATACTGTATCTCCAAATTTAAACAAAATCATAAAGTAATAATATAGGAGGTTGGCTGCGTCCTGGTACTGAAGTCAGCAAACAGGTAGCTGGCAGACCAACATCGATCAGTTCGTCGTGGTTTCACTGAATCTCAACAGACTGTCATTCTCTCTAGTTATAGCGACAAAGACAGAACACCACGACTGAATGTGTCTTTGAGCTCCTAAAGCCACGTTATTTAAAGGGCTGAGCCTGCGCCAATGACGTGGTGGCTCTGGGTGTATGATCGCACTTGTCCTCGTATATTGTCTCGTCAGCGAGCCTTACCTCGCTGTGGTAATTCAGTAATTGTTCTGGGCCGCCGAGCTTGGGTCTTCCCGCCTGCGTTTGACTTTTCAGTGGCGTTCTTGCGCTGAAGTTACGAAGTGTTACTTTACACTACCTCGTTATGTAGCACTAGCGCAGAGCTAGCCTTCTCTGTTCTGAGCTCGTCTGGTACAACTTCAAAACTTCAAACGTGTTCAATAAAATAATTCTGCTGCACAGCAATACTGTATCTCCAAATTTAAACAAAATCATAAAGTAATAATATAGGGATACAGGAAAAACTATTTATGATTTTCAACAAGGATAGTTGCAGATTAAAATTTAACTTTATCCCTCAATCATCCACATCACTGAAAGCCATGCTGATCTATCTTCAAAAGAAAAAGGAGGAATCCGCAGTAAGAAATATTTTAAAAAGTAAGAAAGAAACGCAAAGAGCGATAGGCCGTGCATGTATCTACAGCTATGTGAATTGGTGAAGCATGGTATCAACAAATCCTACAGAATCTGCTACAAGACTACTTAGGCGAAGCGTAGCTATATGTTTTAAATCTAATATCATTACCTTACAAAAAAATTATTCATATGTGCTAACAGTGCCGTGTTCTGGTAAAGATCCCTTCGGAGCGCATTTCGTTGTCGCTTTTTTTCCCAGGTATAGGTGCGTGTTTTGGAATCGTTCATAAGTGTTCGTTGTCTGTTCGATAGTTGATCTCCAATGATATCCTGCTCATTGCTCAGCACATGTGTTACAATAACTCAATGAAATCGACCAGGTATCAGTCACACAGGTATTGACAGGTAATGACGGACGACCACCAAGATGATACGACGTTTGTCCAGTAGATTGTTGTTTGTGATATTGGAAGAAAGAGGAAATGAATATTAAGGCTAGGTCCCGTTGAAAATAAGGTCATTGGAGACATAGCACTAACTCAGATTGGACGCGGAGGGAAATTGTTTTTTCGAAAGAACACTTTCAAAATTCGCCTTAAGCTATTTAAAAAAGCCACACAAAACCTAAAGCTGAATGGCGAGACGGGAATTTGAAATACGGTCCTCTAAATGGCGAGTGTAGTGAATCAACCAAAGAGCCATAGAACTTTAGTGGTAGCGGTTTAAATCTAATATCATTACCTTACATAAATATTATTCATATGTGCTAACAGTATCGTGTTCTGGTGAAGATCCATTTCGTTATTGCTTTTCTTTCCAGGTATAGGTGCGTGTTTTAGAATCGTTCATAAGTGTTCGTTGTCTGTTCGATCGCTGAAGTCTCCCATTAATGTCAATGAAATTATGATATTTTATTATTCAACTATTGGCCAGCATTCTTCCCAACAGAACGTGATTTTATTACTGTAACATACCCTGATGATCCAAAACATTATGACCACCGAGCACTGGGTCTTCACCATCAGTCACTAGAACGAGATGTGTAAGTCAAATATATCAAGTAATAGTTTCAGTGTGATTTAAAGTGAAAAGACAACAGAAATGGCACGTACTTGTAAGGAAGACAGGTAACAGATGGATTCATTCGAATAATCCTAAGAAAAATTAATGCGTACAAGAATGTTGTAACTGTAAGAAAAATAATGTCAGACTGAGATTCATTCGAAGAGTACTAAAGAAATTTTATTCGCAATCGAACGCTGTAATTGTAAGGAAGACAGATCAGTACGAAATGTATTAGATAGGTCAGCAAATTCCAGTAGATGACAGCAAGGGGCAGACATTATCGACGAATGAAAGGCTTTTTCTTTAAATTCTGACTGAGCGCGCTTCTAGTCCCTGGTTCCCGTTACGCTTCATATTGTTGCATCCATTGCTTGGTTGGTTTTCCGACGCTTCTTATCGTTGCAGGCCGATAGTTTGCCCTGGGGAGTCTGCTAGTACCCATCCTCTGTACGTTGTTTTCCCAATTATTTCGGTACTTTTCAGCTGTCTTCGGAATACCTTTACATCTACATGATTACTCGCCAATTCACAATTAAGTGCTTGGCAGAGGGTTCATCGAATCACCTTCAGACTATTTCTCTACAGTCCCAACTCTCGAACAACAACTCGCGGGAGAAACGAACACTTATATCTTCTCGTAAGATCTCTGGTTTCTCTTATTTTATTACGATCATCATTCCTCCCTATAATAAGAAGAAATACGATGCACTTTATAACTGTCTCTAACGCTTTCGTGCCTAGAGTCCTTCCACCTTTCGTACCCAACTGGATACACACACTACACACACAAACTGTTCTTTACGCTCATGGTAATCGTCTCCTTCTATGGAATGCTCGGAGCGAAGTTCATACTGATGCAGAAACCGTTTACAAACAGTAAAAGCCGCGAGATTTCACCCCGGAAGTTGCAATCCGTTACACTTCAGACATTTCAGTCGTAAGCAGTATACGTACACTCCCAATCGTTTCCAGATCGAAATCCAAGTCCAGAGGAAAGTAGTCAACACACAAATGGCGCTTGAAGCAGTGCTTCAAGTGGGTACGCAGACTGCCTTCCAGCAGCGGTGCGCAACGAAAACCAAAGAGTTTGCCTTTACTGCCGCGCGTCACAGTGACTATATTCTGCCCCGTACCGAGGTGACTAATGGATTGTAGCTCCACGTCGCTGCCGCTATTGGACTGTCATCGTCGCTACTTGGCAGAGGTGCAATAGCACTTTTCTGATAAATCACTGTTCGGCTGATTGAAGTCTTCCTCTTGTCATTAGACGTCACGGACCAATTTTCGATTCTACAGAGACCAGCTGGTATAGCAGCGGTTTTGTAAAATTTTATTAGTGTTTCCCAAATTGTTCATTACACAGGTTACTTCCTCCCACTGTAAGTAGGCTGTTTAGGTTTTTTTATTGGTAACGCCACCTCTGTATGAAAATCACTAGCTGTGCTGTGTGCAGTCTGTGGCTGCTTTGCATTGTTGTAATACTCGCCATTGTAGTGTTAGGCAGCTGGCTGTGAACAGCGCATAGCGTTGCGCAGTTGGAGGTGAGCCGCCAGCAGTGGTGGATGTGGGGGGAGAGATGGCGGAGTTTTGAAATTTGTCATGAACTGCTATATTTATATATGATGATATCAAGGTAAATACATTGTTTGTTCTCTACTAATATCTTTCATTTGCTAACTATCCCTATCAGTAGTTAGTGCCTTCCATAGTTTGAATCTTTTATTTAGCTGGCAGTAGTGGCGCTCGCTGTATTGCAGTAGCTTGAGCAGCGAAGATTTTTGTGAGGTAAGTGATTTGAGAAAGGTATAGTTTACTGTTAGTCAGGGCCATTCTTTTGTAGGGAATTTTGAAAGTCAGATTGCGTTGCGCTAAAAATATTGTGTGTCAGGTTAACCACAGTCATGTAGAATTGTTCAAAAAGGGGACGTTTCATATGTCGACCCTTAGCCTAGGATACCTCACTGGAATCTTCTGATTTTTTCTTGTAGTTTGTGTATTTAGTGTAGCTTTTGTTTATTGCTAGCGCGTAATTGTAGAGAGAATCTCCTTTGTCGTTGTAGCCTTTCATTGTTGTACAGTAAAACAGTTGTGGCCTGCATGTAGATTTGCACAAAGTATTTCGCAGCTACGCTTGCAATTAACTAGATATTATTTTCAGTGCTATGTTAATGTGTTCTCCTATTTTTGCATTTCAAATTGTGCTTTTCTGTGTTATCGTGTGAAATATTGTGACAATTATGGCGTGTGAAAAACGTAACACTAGGCTCCAAACTAAACTGAGAAATAATAGTGACGACGAGCGTAGCTTATCAGCGCCGCCGAGTAATGAATTTACTAATGTTCAAAGTAGTAATTTGGTAACTGCGCACAGGGAAATGGAGCGGGCGTCAAACAATGGCGTGGACAGTGAAACAATTAGTGAAGAGGGAAGCATTATCGATCGATCGGTCGGCAATAGCTCGCCTCAGGAAGCCGAAATGACACGACACGATCTCGCAAATACTGTAGATTCAGGTTTTGGGTCATCACCGTTTTCTCAAATAAGTCAAGACACATTTTCTGCTTGTCAAAATGTGAATGTTGCCGGTGCAAATGCACTGCCGAAAAGCGTAGAGAAACAGATTCCAGACACTAATACATTATTATTGCAATTAATGCAACAAATGGAACAAAATCAGAGACAAATGGAACAAAATCTTAAAAAGTTAGACACAATGGAACAACATCAGAGACAAACACAGCAACAGTTAGACACAATGGAACAAAATCTTAAAAAGTTAGACTCATTGGAACAAACACTTGAACAAACACGTGAAGATTTAACTACTGAGTTACATAACATTGAATCGAAATGTCAAAAAGTCTGTAATGACGTAAAAACGCAAATTTGTGAGCATTTTCAACCTATTTTTTCGAGGCATGAAAATGCATTACAGAATCACGAAGCAGCCATAAAAGAACTGCAAACCATTGTTCATGAAAATCATGAGACCTTGTGGGCTAAAATTGACTCAGTTGCATCTACCGATTCGGTTAAGCAACTTGCAAAAACTCAGGAAAACTTAAAGGACACAATAGATTCGATTTCAACACAAATGGACACTCTGAAACTTGGTTCAGAAAAACACACTGAGGAAATGTGTTCACTATCGAAGGAAGTAGCCGAACTTTCGGATCAGGTCACTATCTTATCTACAAAGGTAGATGATGATCTGAATGACACAAGACCCGTAGCCTTCACTGACACAGAAGAGTATGAACAAATAAGAAAATTCAAACAAAATCAGAATCAAATTAATACACAACACCAAAGAGAAATCCGGGAAGTACAAGATCAGCTGACACAGGTAATACAAGAATTACGTATTTCAGAGGATACTCGCGCCCCAATACGGGAAGAGGGACACAGAAATACGGAACAGCCACAAAATAATAACACAGGGCATTTCGGAAGTTATGAAAGAAATTGGCAATGTGCACCGAATTTTGAGATGGAACGGCCGACACGACCTAACAATGACCGATATGCGACTCGCCGACATGATGATTTTGACTATAAGCTGTTCATTACTACACGAAAATTCAAAACATTTAAGAATTCTGGCAACGACATTCATCCACAAGCATGGCTCCATCAATTCTCGCATTGTTTTCCTCCCAACTGGTCGTTAGAACACAGATTAGAATTTATGTGTGGCTACTTGGAGAATGAACCAGCTGTAAGAATGCGATCGGTAATTCACGATTGCCACAGTGAAGGAGAGTTTTACCATGCCTTCCTCTCAGCATATTGGTCTCAAGCTACACAAGACCGAGTAAAACATAGCATCATAATGATGAAACGTTTCGAACAATCTGAATTTTCCAGTCTTATGAAATATTTTGAAGACATGATGCATAAGAATCAGTATCTTTCAAACCCATACAGCCCCTCAGAACTCATCCGCATTTGCTTAATCAAACTGCCTGAACATTTACGACATATTATTTTGGCAGGACGTTGCAAAGACGACATTGAAGCATTTCAGGGACTCTTACAAGAATTAGAAATTGACACTGACAATCGCGGAACGCGAAACCAGGAACACAACAATTACAGGTCACATCCGTCGCAATTCCGCGATGAAAGAAGTAATAACTTGACACGACAAGTCTATTCTCACAACACAAATCGTGACCAAAACAGACACCACCCGTATGACAACCGTTGGCAGAGTAGTAATAAGTACAGGGAAAGATCACCTCTCCGTGGTAATGACTATCACAGAGACAATAAGAGAAACAGACAATATGGGAACCAAAATAAATACTATCAAGGGAGACAGAATAACTTTAGACGCAACGGACCAGCGCGCAGTTACGATTCAGGGAGAAATTCTCCACCATGTGACCGACAAGAAAGAAACTATGGAATCTACCGACATGACGACAGACGATATGATCGTAACGACAGACCTGAATTGCATCAGAACTGGTGGGATTCAAACAGAGCAGGGCCCTCTCGTCATGGTGAATTTGTAGAAGTTAGGTCTCCTAATCCCAATAACGGCGCGCGCCAACAAAGAGACAGACAATGACTTGCACAGCAGGCAGCCGCGTGCGCCCGCTGGCTCCGAGAAAAATAACATAAGACGCTAGCCTGGAGAAAAATTTTAGCATTCTTTACCGATGTATACAACATGATAATTGCGTTGAAGTTGAAACTCTGCGTACTAGGAAGAGTAAAGGTTTACACCATATTTCACATGTAAAACCATTTATTGAAAGATAATCTGCTTTTTAACTTTGTCTTTGCCATAAAACTTTTCACTTCACATTTCTAGTATGCTTTGTCAGATTTAGAATCTGTTAACATGTAACAATGTTTGAAGTTAAATATCCAGTCTAGAACCTAGGGAACATTTTTAAACAGAAATTACGAATGCATTGTTATAGTGAACAGACGACAAAGTGTTGTATTTGTACATTCTTGCTTGTTAGTTGCACGATTACGTAACGACTATCAGGCTTACATACTTAGGACACATACTGGTACTGCTAATGAGATTTTAATGCAACTTTTGGTTTACTTGAAAATACATTCTGGGTTTAAAGTACTTTCTGTGAGATACCAGAGGACACAGTGGTTAGTTTATGTGACAGCTGCACGATGTTATCACGACGCTACTAATGAGTGACAATTTACAATGTTGCTTTTGCAGTGTATCTGTTTTATATCTGCACAGTTTTTCTGAATTCTTCTGGAAATCAAAACGTTTTATTAGTAACTTTTGTGGTATAGCTACAAGGAGACAGCATTTTCCATAGCACAACAATACGTTACAGCACAGTACTTTCATCATCACAACAATAAGCGTAATAACTAAGATATCTCTACGCAAAGCATTTCACTTTTGTTTATCATGAGGTAAGTACATTGGCTTCTGCAGAACTTAGCTTTCGGAGGAATATAACTACGACACTTCCACAGAGATTATCTTACAACAAGATGCACATTTAGCGCTACAGGACACGCATTTCAGTGATTAATTTTGTACTTAAAACATTTATTTTTAAAGATTTTTGAATTACAAAGAAAGTTTTCCGTGATACATTTCATTCCATTGCTGTAATCTGTAACACCTGAGGGTATAATTACATTAATCCTCAGGGGGGTACACGCTTACTTTGTGTACCATGTGTGTGGCAACCACAAGGAACCCTAGCTAATATGGTATTTGCTTATACAATTTTACATATCGGTACCATATTTCTCTAACACACAAATTACACAGCTATCTGATTATGTAACTGAGAGAGACAAACATTTATTTTACTATATCAGTGACAGATGTTTACGTAATTACACAGTTGGATAACTTCACACTTATGAAACTGTATTTTGTCTGTACTTTGTAAACTGTTCATATTTTTTTTTGGAACCATTGTGATACTATGAGAGCTTTGAATGATGTATTTGGTATGGATTCATGATTTTTAAAGTACGTTTGAGGCAGATGACACTTTTGACATGAACAGAGAATTTTTTTAATTATTGGAGGAAGCTACGACAATTTTGAGATTTGACTGAGGTGTTATGATGTTATTTTTACGACGGCGATGTGTATTATGCTGCTGAGGTATGTTTATGATTAATAGGCTGAGGCTATATGAGTTATTTGATTATGCTTCATATTTATAATGACGAAATATTGACGAGTGTCGATGGATGCGTATATGTGTAATAAGGTAAGGAGTAATGAATAGTGGGTAGGGACTCTTGACTTGTGAAACAGGATGTTGGAAACCAAGAATCGTACTTTAAGAGTTATGAAATGTGTGTAAATGCGTGAATGTATCACAATGCCGGCGAAAATTTTTTTGGACACTTATATTTATAGGATTTTGTTTCTACAGATTTGCAACGCTAATTCTTGACCTGTGAAATATTTTTATGTGAGACTGTCACTGTAGCGGAAACTGCTGTCGTAAATATTTCCGTAAGAATGTTAAGTGACCACCTGCATGTAATGCGTCGCGGGCACCCACCTGGGCGACAGCTGCCCGAAAAGAAAAAAAAAAGCCATTAGCCTTTCAGCGGCACAGGTAGAAAAAAAAAGGGCCATTAGCGTGTGCCTTTCAGAGGTACAGGTGGAGAAAAAAAAAAGGGGGGGCGATTATCCTTACCATTGTCATTCCTTTAGAGAAAGCATTGCAAATACGACACGCTAATTACTTGGAAACATATCGTACTTTCTGATATTTACTGAAATGCCTAATGAAATGACGAGAAATATTTTTACATCTGCACACCTGATTACGACAAGCGTCTTTCTACGAGAGTTGAGAGCTACTGATACGAAATGCCACATGACTATTGAATGATGTTTTTATGCTTTGGTTTGTGTAATTGCTTATTTCATTTGACATCTGGTTTCCAGCTGTGTTGCAGCATTGCTTTTATAAAATAAAATGCATTTGCTAATGTGAACACTTTCTGTCAACAGATCTATTAAATAATTATTTTATGATCCACATTCTTTAAAAAAGGAGCACTTGGAAAGGAAAGAACAATAAGAAGGAACTAGTAACAGTAACACGTAATTTTCTTTTCAAGTACATGGTAATATTTCTTTTTACAATCAGTTGTTGTGGTGCACCACTTTAATTACATAGATATTAAGATGTGAATATACATTTCCCTTATCTGCATTGTTGTTTTTACTGTAATATTTTTTCTGCTTGAGCTATGTCATCTTTAGGTATAAGTTACTGCTGTTTGCCAGGTATAGTGCTACTGAACTTTAATTTGTGTTACTCTGCTAAGCCAGATTTATTTTTTTGTTTGCTGCGCATTGCCTCATATTAGTTGTAATGTGAATTGCTTGGTAATTTAGATTTACTGTAGCTTGCTTTGCGATTTTCCATTTTTTTTCATTGCTGTTTATATTAATTGTTTTATGTGCTGCTGCATTGCCTCGTCCCTTAGTTTAGCATCTGAGCTCAGTAGATTTAAGTTAGTTTAAGAGGGGGTAGACTATATAAGAAACTGACTATGGAGAATAGGTAAAGAATGCACTGCGAAGTTATATGAAAATGATTTGGGCCCAAATGAGTATTGTACAATCAGAAATAATTATTTTGAAAGAAATATGAACAGAATACAGAAAGCAGGCTTAGATAGGACTTTTTGGGAATAATGATGAACAAAGGGAGATCTCCATGCAAAATACTGCAGTAAAACAAACCCTGTCCTTTCCCTTTTGTGTTATCCCACTATATGTTTGTGTACCCTTGTGTATTTGTTTTCTTCCTGTCTCTGTGTAATTTCATAGAATTTTTTTCTTCTTTTAATATTAAGCTACATTCACTATGATGAGGAATACTGTTATCCTCGAATATAATTGGCATTAATAATATGTTATTTACTTTGTAAAGATGTTAGATATTATTAATTCTGTTCTGTTTAATGCTCATGTGTGAAGTTGATGTTTCGAAAGTTACTCTGATCTTTTATGTATGTACTCATGTCATAATTCCTGTAACACTGATGTATATGTTATTTCGATTCTTTTGTAAAGCCCATATTACTACAAATGTTATCTGTACTATTATGTTCTTTAATGATGTATTTGTACCTTTGTAATTGTATTCTTATGTTATTAAATTGTAATTGTCACCAGTTCATGATATTATTAACTTGTTAGTTACATTTCACTGCACACGTTTCTGTTGGTCATAGTATATGGACAATATGTGAGAAGTAGGGACTGATAGTGTTAGCACGTGTGTTAATAATTCTGCAAGGGACTGGATAACAGCATTGCTGGTTCTAAGGACAATTCCAAAAACTTTGTGAGTGCACAAGTGGTGGTTATGGACTTGCTATATTGTCCGCAAGACTCTTCGATGGTGATTGTGCACCTGCACATTTGCAACAGATGGCTACTGGCCGTCTCTACAAGGACTACAGTTGGTCTGCGTCTTTGCTGACTCACCAGTACCATTATTTCTACAAGGACTGCAGTGGGTCTGCACCTCTGGTGGCCCACCAATATCGTAATCTCTACCAGGACTACAATGGGTATGCTCTGTGATGACCTACCTACCAATATTCTTCAAAACTTCGACTGACTCTGCTGTGGGTTTGCTCTATTGTGACCCATTACTTGTCTGCATGTCGAGAGTCAACACTGTCTTTCCGTTGGAAGGACAACACCACTTCTTCAAGCCTGCATGGAAATCCACTACTTCTGTGTGCATTTTCTTTTACTGCTCAGACTTTGAGAAAAACACTGCAATTTTACTGTGACGAATGATGAGGACTGTCTTTATGGACTGTGAGAAAATTTTAGCTTTTGACCAACATTGTATCAATAAGTGTGTGCATTTGATTTCTTTGTTATTGTAATTATGAAAAATTTTTTTCAAATCTGTATTGGCCACTGCCCAATACAATTTGTAAAATTTTTTGTGGGGAGCATGGGGGCTATGTAAGTAGGCTGTTTAGGTTTTTTTATTGGTAACGCCACCTCTGTATGAAAATCACTGGCTGTGCTGTGTGCAGTCTGTGGCTGCTTTGCATTGTTGTAATACTCGCCATTGTAGTGTTAGGCAGCTGGCTGTGAACAGCGCATAGCGTTGCGCAGTTGGAGGTGAGCCGCCAGCAGTGGTGGATGTTGGGAGAGAGATGGCGGAGTTTTGAAATTTGTCATGAACTGCTATATTTATATATGATGATATCAAGGTAAATACATTGTTTGTTCTCTACTAATATCTTTCATTTGCTAACTATCCCTATCAGTAGTTAGTGCCTTCCATAGTTTGAATCTTTTATTTAGCTGGCAGTAGTGGCGCTCGCTGTATTGCAGTAGCTTGAGCAGCGAAGATTTTTGTGAGGTAAGTGATTTGTGAAAGGTATAGTTTAATGTTAGTCAGGGCCATTCTTTTGTAGGGAATTTTGAAAGTCAGATTGCGTTGCGCTAAAAATATTGTGTGTCAGGTTAAGCACAGTCATGTAGAATTGTTCAAAAAGGGGACGTTTCACCACATACATATAGCATGGTGGTAATGATGTCAACAAATTGAGGTTCGTACTGACAGTCGTTCTTACGAGCATCATTTGTAAGTGTAAGGACGAGGGTAAAACGGTACTAATAGTGGACCCTCCGCCGCACTCCGAGCGGCCAACTTTTTCATGTCCTCAAGTGAGGCAACCAAAGGATACAACATTCGCTGGTTTTTGATTGTACAGACCACTTTCAGCTGTTTGTTTACATCCAGTGCTCATTTAACTACATTGCCTGACAGAAAAATGGTAGCACCCACAAGACATAATCGGACGTCTACTTACCTTGATACACGTTCACGCTTTGGCGGATATGTAAATGATTAGAGTGACAGTTCTCTGTGACTGGTAGAGCAGCCACCAGTGCGTTAGTGGTGTTCGTGTTTAGCATTGTTATCAGGTATGGCAGGATATATGAGGGGCGTGACAGCGTCAGATGTTGACTGATCACTCTAGATGACATGAAGATGCCGCTACTGTAGTGAAGTAGCACCTGGCAGAGTCTGAAAGCGGCCCCATTCTGTGTCTCCGTAAGACCGGCTGGTCGAATCACGTAACATCCAGATTTGTGAGGCATTCGGATGTGACAGTGGCCCGATGTTGGACTGCACGGGAACGTGAGGGCAAACATATTCGTCGTCGAGTTTCCGGTCGATCTCGATTGACCACGCCACGAAGGATCGTCGTATTGTGTGCAAGGTCCTGAGTGCCTTATTGCAAAAAAAATGGTTCTAATGGCTCTGAGCATTATGGGACTTATCTTCTGAGGTCATCAGTCCCCCAGAACTTAGAACTACTTAAACCTAACTAACATAAGGACATCACACACATCCATGCCCGAAGCGCCTTATTGCAATAACTCAATGATATCTGATCAGAGTTTTCTATAAGTTGCACTGGTCTTGATGGTCTACCCCCAACACCATCCGACGTTTGTCCAGTGGGTTATTGTTTGTGATGTTGGAAGAAAGAAGTTTGGAAGATTAAGGGTTGGTCCCGTCCAAGATGAGGTCATTAGAGACAGAGCACTAACTCACTTTGAATATGTAAGGAAATTGCCTTTCAAAATAAAAAAATTCCAAAGTTAACAATAAGCTATCTAGAAAAGCGACACAAAACCTAAAGCTGAATGAGGAGACGGGAATTTGGAATCCAGTCCGAAAGGCGAGTGTAGTGCATTAACCACAGAGCCATAGATGTTTAGTAGCAATGGTCTAAACCTAATATTACCGCATATAAAAATAAGTCATATGTGCTATAAAGTTTCGTGTTCTGATGAAGATTCCTTCAGTGGATTGCGTTTTTATTTTTATCTTCTATAGGAGTGTTTCCCAGTCGTTCATAAATGTTCGTTGTCTGTTGGCTCGTTGAAGTTTCTCGATACGTCAGAATCGGTACATATGCGATTGCAAGCGCTACCTACGTTCTAGAACGCCGCACATAAAAACGGGATTTTTCTGGGGCTCATACCTCAGGTTCTGTTGGTGTCAGAAAGGTAGTGTCAAGTGTTTTGGATAGCCCTTGAGCTTGGAACCATTTGTATGCCCAGCAGAAGGATCGTCTTAATGTCACTATCCCACAGTACAGGATCAAAGTATGAATGTTATACAGTTCCTCCTGCTTAGAAAATGGGGCAAATCGGTTGGTTCTTTCTGCATTTCATGTGGTCTACTGTGGGGCCTTAAGGGGCTTATGAAGGCAGCATTAATTCATAGTCGGTTCCTTAGAATAATTTTCTCGTATCAAAAATTTTACGATATATTCCTAAGATCTGGATGTCCAGCAGTCTTGAAAATTTTCTTGATACCTTTACCTGTTTCCGAGTTATAGAGATTCAACGTTACCCTACCTGTACACATAAGATGCCCACGTAAAATCTGCTGTGAGGCGAACACGTAGTCTATAACGTGGTACAGCACGAAAATATATACTGTACACTGTCTCCGTTATCATTATAAAAATTTTAGGAACCTCCATCTTGTTGCAGTACTTAAGCACACGCAAACTTTTTGTGCACTTAAAATTCGGTCTGCGTTGTTAAATTAGTCTTTCGTAATTTCAGTTTCTCTTAAGTGAACTACAAAAATTTTACTGACACGCGAAGTTCATTTCATGTGAGTGACATTATCTGCTGTAGCAGGGAAAAGAAAGGAACCAGTGGAAAAATGCTCCTATCGGAGCACAAGAAAGGCGGGTATGCTCCCGCGTAAAAGTCTCTGACTGCACCTGCCATCCGAGAACAAGTAATGAACACTCTGTGCCGTCCCACACCATCGTTCGGAGACTAGTAGCAGCCAGACTACATAATTACCGTCCCATGTTAGGCTGCAGTTAACACTACAACACAAACAGCTGCGTCTGGAGTTACTGTGACAAGGAATCATCGACTGTTGATTAATGGCTTCGCTTAGTGTTCACCGATAAATCGCGAATTTGTGGCAGCTGAAGATAGCGAAACGAAAGCTGAAGTTTTAAATTTCGCGTTCAAGAAGTCGCTCACACAGGAGAATCATGCAAACATACCTTCATTTGAACATCAGAAAGACTCCCATATGGATGACATACTAATAAGTATACTGGCATAGAGAAACAACTGAAAGATTTCAAAGTAAATAAATCATCAGATCCGGATGGAATCCTAATTCGGTTTTACAAAGAGTATTCTACGGTATTGGCCACTTACCTAGACTGGATTTGTCGTGAATCTCTCGCCCAGCACAAAGTCCAAAGTGCGTGGAAAAAAGAGCAGGTGACTCCAGTATTCAAGAAGGGTGAAAGAACGGACCCGCAAAATTACAGACCGATACCCTTAACTTCGGTTTGCTGCAGAAACCTTGAACATATTCTCAGTTCGAATATATATATTGCATTTTCTTGAGACTGAGAAGCTTATGTCCACGAATCGGCATGGTTTTAGACTGTACCGCTCGTGCGAAACTTAGCTTTCCCTTTTCTCGCGTGATATACTGTGAACTATGGATGAAGAGCAACAGGTAGATTCCACACTTCTAGATTTCCGGAAAGCATTTGACACGGTGCCTCATTGCAGGCTGTTAACGAGTATACGAGGGTATGGAATAAGTTCGTAGATATGTGAGTGGCTCGAAGACTTCTTAAGGAATAGAATCCAGCATATTGTCCTCGACAACGACTGTTCATCAGGTATCGTCAGGCGTGCCAAAGAGAAGTATGATAGGACCGCTGTAGTTCTCTATATACACAACTGATTTGGCAGACGGGTCCGCCTGCTTAGCTGATTGGAAACGTGTTTGCCTACCACGCAGCGGGCCAGGGTTCAATTCCTGGCGGTGTTGGAGATTTTCTCCGCTCGTGGACCGGGTGTCGTGTCGCCCTCATCCCCATTTCATCATCGTCGACACGCAACTCTCCCAATATAGTGTCGCCTGAAATGAGACTTGCAACTCATTTCATTTGGCGGACAGGGTGGGCAGGAATCTGCGGTTGTTTGCTGACGATACTGTGGTGTATGGTAAGGTGTCGAAGTTCAGTGGCCGTAGAAAGATACATGACTACTTAGACAAAATTTCCAGTCGGTCTGATGGATGGTAGCTAGCTCTAAATGTGGAAAAAATGTAAGCGAATGCGGATGAACAGGAAGAACAAACCTTCAACGTTCGGATACAGTATTACTAGTGTCTTGCTTGACACAGTCAAATAGTTTAAATATCTGGGCGTAACTTTGCAAAACGATAAGAAACGGAACAAGCATGTCAGAACTGTGATAGGGAAGGTGAATGGTCGAGTTCGATTTATTGGAGAATTTTAGGAAAGAGTGGTTCACCTGTAAAGGAGACCGCAAATAGAACGCTGATGCGATTTCTTATTGAGTACTGCTCGAGTGTTTGGGATCGGTACCAGGTCGGACAGAAGGAAGTCGTCGAGGCCATTCAGAGACGGCCTGCTAGATTTGTCACCAGTAGATTCGAACAGCACGTAAGTGTTATAGGGATGCTTCGTAGGTTCAAATGGGAATCTCTGGAGGGAAGATGACGTTCCTTTCGAGAAACGCTATAGAGAAAATTTAGATACCTGGTATTTGAAGCTGATTGCCACACGATTCAACTGGCGCCAACAAATATTGCTCCTAAGGACCACGAAGATAAGATACGAGAAATTAGGGCTCATACGGAGGCATATAGACTGTCCTTTCTCCCTCCATTTGCAAGTGCAACAGGAAAGGAAATGACTTTATAGAGTACCATCGGCCATGCACCATACAGTGGCTTGCGGGGTATCTCTGTAGATGTAAATGTAGATGACAATCGTCGGCGAGTATGGCGGCAACCTAGGGAGAGAGTCGATTCTTCCAATGTTTTGAAAAGGCGCAACATCCTTACTCCTGGCATCATTGTGTGGTAAGCCATTGAATACGAATTCAGATCACGGCTGTTAGTGATCGAGGAAACTCTAGCAGCACAACGGTACGTAGCAGACATCCTGCGACCTCGTGTGTTACCCCTCATGTGGCAGTATCGTGGTGCCATTTTTCAAGAGGACGATCCTCGTCCAAATATTGCCTTTGTGTTTATGAACCGTCTCCGTGATGTTAAGGTAGTCCCGTGGCCAGCAAGATCCCCAGATTTGTGTCCGACAGGTCATGAGTGGACCAGCTCGGACGTCAACTTCGTCGCAGCACCAATATACAGGATATCAATGACTTGTTACAACAGTTGGTTGGTTGGTTGGTCTGGGGAAGGAGACCAGACAGCGTGGTCATCGGTCTCATCGGATTAGGGAAGGATGGGGAAGGAAGTCGGCCGTGCCCTTTTAGAGGAACCATCCTGGCATTTGCCTGGAGTGATTTAGGGAAATCACGGAAAACCTAAATCAGGATGTTACAACAGTTGGCCAGCTATCCCTAGGAGAGGAAACAATGGCTTTATGGCACTCTTCCGAACCGAATCAGATCGTACATGCAGGCCAGAGGGCGTTCAACGTCTCTGAAATGACGTCACATACTCTCACAAACCTCAGTTATCACTTCGTTAACTCCTCCAGTTCTCGGATGTAAACTTATAAAGAGAACGAATGGGACGTGTCATATTGATGAGATTTTGCTAAGTTTTTAGATAGCCAATTTTTGTATTTCAGATTTGTTATTTGTGTGTCGACTATTCTTGTTGACCATCTTGGATAGTACTCTTTCAAACTCCATAGTACCCCATCATATCATGGACGAACTACTACACAAAGTTTCATTCTTTTAAAAAGTGGTAATTCGAACGTACATCCTGTTACAAAGTAAAAGAATCACTCTGGAAGCATCTCAATACACCCTGGTTAAGCGATTCTTTATCATACCGGGTCTCCCAAGGGTGTTGATCGAACAGGATATGAAGGTCGAGTTCGGAAGAATTATGAAGAAATAAAGCCAGAATACAGCCTTTGTGTCGTGCCAATGAATCGTATTCGCGTGGCTCAGTTGGTTGAGCTATTCACGTGCGAGGCAAGGATCCAGGCTCAGACTCCCGTTAGGCACACTATTTCACATCATCACGACGTGTCTTTCTGTCCATTTTGTGGTTGAAGCTCATTTTTTTCGGGTTTGGCTCCTAAAATATAATTAGTCATCGAGTAAAGGAGAAATGATTTCTGGCGTTCCCCAAGGTAGTGTTATAGGCCCTCAGCTGTTCCTTATCCATACAAACGACTTAAGAGACAATCTGAGCTGCCGTCTTAGGTTGTTTGCAGATGATGCTGTCGTTTATCGTCCAGTAAAGTCATCAGAAGACATAAAAATTGCAAAACGATTTAGAAAAGATATCTGTATAGTACGAAAATTGGCAGTTGACCCTAAATAATGAAAAGTGAGAGGTTATCCACATCAGTGCTAAAAGGAAACCGTTAAACTTCTGTTACACGATAAATCAGTCAAATCTAAAGACCATAAATTCAACTAAATACCTAGAAATTACAATTACGAACAACCTGAGTTGGAAGAACGCTTAGAAAATGTTGTGGGGAATGCAGACCAAAGACTCTTTTATTGGCAGGACACTTTGAAAATGTAACAGAGCTACTAAAGAGACTGCCTACACTACGTTTGTCCGTCCCCTTTTGGAGTACTGCTCTGCGGTCTGGGATCATTACTAGATAGGATTAACGGAGGACATCGAGAAAGTTCAAAGAAGAACAATACGTTCTGCATTATCACGAAAGAGGGGAGAGAGTGTCAATGACATGATACAAGATTGGGGGTGAACATCCATAAAACAAAGGCGTTTTTCGCTGCGGTGGAATCTTCTCACGAATTTTCAATCACTGACTTTCTCCTCCGAATGCGAGAATATGATATTTTGTTGACGCCGACCTACATAGGGAGAAACGATCATCATGATAAAATAATGGAAATCAGAGCTCGCACGAAAAAATGTAGATGTTCGTTTTTTTCCGCGCACTGTTCAAAGTTGGAATAATAGAGAATTACTGGGAAGGTTATCCGATGGACCCTCTGCCAGGCACTTAAGGGCCCCCGGAAAGCCCTCTCTTTCCAATTTTAAAATAGCGCTTATAACTTACATGTTTTCTCAGAAAGTATTTGAGCTAGGAAGTTGAAATTTTTACAGGTTATTATCGAAGTATTGGCTACAACTTAACACACGGATAATAAAAAGAATTGAGTTCAGTTGTTAGAGATTAATTTTTTCTATTGTAATGAAAATTCACTACTGTTTTGTGACATTTTTGTTTACAAATTCAATAATACACAGGCTTTTTAAAAATAGTATATTAAGTTACGCAGAACGGACTGTGTGACATTTCCTGAAAATTTGAAGCAAATTGGTTTGGTAGACCCTGAGTGAACATATAACTGTATAAAAAAACAAAACTTTTTGGAATCGAGAGACAAAGTTTGGATTACATTTTTAGTGTATTTCAGGCTCATAGGACAGATTATCTTCATCTTCCGCATACTCCTCCTCCAGCTTCTTCTTTGTCCTCTTCCTGTTTACTCTGAGGCTATTTACAGCCCTTTCAGTAGCCCAAAGACGTTCTTGTCTAAAGCAAGCATCGTTCATACCGTGTGAAACCTATCTTCATTTCCATATTTCTAAATACTTTACACCTTACAATGTTGCCATCATTGAAAGTAGCAACAGCATCATACACAAAAAAGTGAAGTCTTCCTATGCCAACAAACACAATCTTGGGGATTCTTAACCGTATAACACTATTTACGCTTTCATTGGGGTTTTGAGTTTTTCCGTGTACACACTTTTTTAACAATTCAGGTGCTCCTAAGTCTCTGAAAATAGGTTTTATTACCTCCATTACAGCATCAGCCGAACTATGTTTACGGGTGTACACTTCACCAGTTTGCAATCCTTCGTTGTACTTACACCAACTGTTTTCTCTTTTGGGAAACAAGTAATTGACGGGGACTATCATCGCTTGAGAAAGTATGAAAAAAAAGAGCCCAAATATATTTCTTTATTTTATCGACACTATGTGTCTTTTGTCTAAAAGCCATTCCATAAAAGTTCTTTATTTTGTCGATTGCACTGTTAGGTAACCTTTCCTTCCCATCCAAACCTTTACCATCACTGAGTTTTTGTTTTTTGTATGAAGCTTCCAGCCGTCGAAGTCTTAATCCCATTCGTTGCTGTACGAGTCCAAACACTCAAATTTCTGTACTACAACATCATCACCATAGGGTTTCAGTTCTTGAATGTGTTTAAAACTTTTAGAATCATCGTTATCAAGGTAATTCAAATATCGCACTTTATCACATGCAACAGGACGTTGAAATGTAAACGCAACACCAGCCACTTACACTCCTTCCCTACTGCCACTATAGTTAGCTGTGAAATTATTTTCATGTGTATCTTTACTTTTTTGTGGATACCTACAATACTTAGATATTACTGCTATGTCTAAAACTTTCCCTGTATACATACTGCTGGCAGATACTACATCATGAAGAGATGTGTGTACCCGTTTATGCCAGGTACCATCGAATGCTGCAGTCAAGTCTCTGTTACCACTGTTTTCTATTACTGCCTCTTTCACAGCTTTTTTCATACATTCTATACATGCATCTTCTATTTTGAACCCTATAAAACTATTATAGTTCATAAACTTGGTTGGGGGATTTGGGAGATTCATCATGCCACAGAAAACTACACCTGCGGTAGCACCCTTACGAACAGTATGCAAGTCATAAACAAATCTAATGATGTGCTCATAGATTTTGCTACCATTTTCTTCATTTGGAGTTATTACAACACTGTTCCAAAAGGCAGTCATGTGTGAACACCTACCACACTTCAGTTCCATTTCACTGGCAAGACCTACGTGATTTTTGTAGAGTTCCAGACCAACTTCATTACACTGAATACATCTTACACAGTTTGTAACAATTTCGTTAAGAACTGACATATCAAATGTTTCATTCACATCCGAATCGCCCATAAAACATTCATACTTTTCACTAACTGAACCAAGCTTCCTCTGTGAAGTACTTCCTTTCTAACTTTCACTGCAATGGGCAAGTGTACCAGCGAGATTTTGTTCACACACTTGGTTAGCGTGTTTATTATTTACTGTAATAACACCAAACTTTGGCTTTCCAGCGTTCCTGACTGGCTGACTAACGCCAACAAGTGGTCACAAGATTTATTTAAAAAAAACGGCTATTGACACCCACTACGGAACTCTACGGGAGCCAATAAATTACATTAACACACAGAGATTCAAAAACTGAACTACCAAAACACTCGAATGAGACTAAATATTTCATACGAATCACTCATGTAACTTGCAATAATGGTGATGTGATGGCGCAAAACAAAGGTAGTTGAGTAAAATAATGGTAATCTTTCATCAGTATGGCCAGGCAACAGAAGAAGATCATGTGGGACGACCATACAGACCTCCTGCTGTGGCATTCAATACTGAAAACTACATGGGCATCTAGAGAGCTGTCGAACACTCCATAGTGGCTCACTCACGACAAACACCGACAAAGAAAACAATTCCTTTCAGTTTTCAGAAGAATAGGGGTTGCATACTCTCTGAATCTTGTTAAAAAAAAAAAGCACATCCCATTTTAGACTCAAGAACTAAATCCGGCAAAATACTCGTGTTGTCATCAAGAAACTTTTAATTTGCGTAAATCCTTGTGTCATCAAAGAAAACCTACTAATGCTACAGTTGTGAGTTGATAAAGTTGTGCAAATGACACACTCTGGGGAAGATAGCTCTCAACAGAAATTCCTAGAAGAATTTCTCGCCCCCCTAGACAGCACTGCGCCAGGTAGATATACCTAAAATCCTCACGCGCTACTTTATCTACTGGTGACAAAAGAAATATACCGTTTTTTATGTAAAGGAAAAGTGTAATCGGCCTTCAAACGTGTTAAATATGGGCAGAATCATAGCACAGCCCACTGCAAAAACCCAAACATGAAGGCAACTTTCACAAATCGCAATGCCAAACATATGACTAATTACACGAAATGTCTGGTTAACCAGAAGCTGCTCCGAGTCTACAAATATGTAAGGAGCAAATCATGGAAAAGTGAGGCACGGGACAGAGCAGTAAATCAGACTCTTCTTGCACCCAGTTTGAAACAATTTTATTCGCTATCAAGCAGAGATTCGACAGCGTCTAACTCAACATCCACGCCAAACAACAACCACTCCGCTGCTACTCCTCGCTTCCGTACAGCGATGCCAAAATTCTTCCTAGTACCCAAAATCTCGTGGCCTGTTTTACTTTTATGCCACCGAGTTTTCAACAAGCATCATGCCTGCCATTCGACAAATCCCTGATCTAACCTCAAAATTCAATAAGCTAAAAATCATTACTGCTATGCAGAAAACAGCAGTCAAGCTCCGACAAACTACTAATGCATGCGTTCAGATTTCGATCATCTGTAGTGGAGTTTTAAATTTTTTCAATAGTTTCGGTAAATAAACCCATCACTATTATGAACTGGAACGCCACCGACATTCTAAATCAACGCCTTCAAGTCGAAGAATTCTTCGACTCAAATCACTTTTATATAGCACTCATCAGCTAAACCCATGTTCACCCAAACCAAAGATTTAGAGTCAGGAACTACATTTTCTACAGGACTGACCGGATTGCGGGGCCACTGTGTTTGTAAAAAATCGAATCGCCCACAAAAACATCACCACTCCTAAGCTGACCAGAACAGAAGCAGCTGCAACTGAGACGTGCACAAGCAGGAGACAGATTAGCTTCATTGCTGCTTATATTCCACCAACAGGACCTTTTCTTTTTAAAAGCGATCTTGAAGCATTTAAAAACCAGGGATTGACGGTGATCATAGGTGGTGACATTAGTCTGAAAGTGGCACTGCAGAATAATCATCACAATGGCAAAATTCTCCACTCATCCACAGAAAAATCCAAAAATATCACAATCCTGATACCAGATGACTCCACGTAGTTCCACTACAATCATTTACTATGACTCGATATCCTGGACGGATTCGTATTCAGAAATATATGTTGATAACCGAGATAACAGATACAAGTTATCTCGAGTTCGGTCAGAACCTTGTTAATCTCATCTTTGTGGAGAATCTTGTCTACCGTGATTATCTCCCACACTAAGTGGAGAGGTTCAACACCCTTGTTCCAAACAACACTTCACCAAAAGCTGAACTAACCACACAGGTAATTTCCATCACCTCATCAAAGCCTTCACTGACATCTTTACAGGAATCTGTACCACATCCACCTCTATACTTGCCCATTAATCAGCCCGGAAATTAAAATTTAATAACTGAAAAAAGACAATACAGACGAAGCTGGCGAACCTATTGTGATCCAGCAGATCGACTTCGTATGGAATGGTTAAGCTGACAAATCAGAATTTAATCACAACAGCACAGAAGACGAATACGGAAAGAATCACTTCGTGAAACGGAAAAGAGTTGCCAAAAATTATAGCACATAACAAAATGAAGAAAACACATAAGAATCAATGATCAAGCCCCTCCGTGGATGAGATGGATTAGTGTTTTTTTTTTTTTTTTTTTTTTTTTTTTTTGTCATCAGTCTACTGACTGGTTTGATGCGGCCCGCCACGAATTCCTTTCCTATGCTAACCTCTTCATCTCAGAGTAGCTTGCAACCTACGTCCTCAATTATTTGCTTGACGTATTCCAATCTCTGTCTTCCTCTACAGCTTTTGCCCTCTACAGCTCCCTGTAGTACCATGGAAGTCATTCCCTCATGTCTTAGCAGATGTCCTATCTTCCTGCCCCTTCTCCTTATCAGTGTTTTCCACATATTCCTTTCCTCTCCGATTCTGCGTAGAACCTCCTCATTCCTTACCTTATCAGTCCACTTAATTTTCAGCATTCGTCTATAGCACCACATCTCAAATGCTTCGATTCTCTTCTGTTCCGGTTTTCCCACAGTCCATGTTTCACTACCATACAATGCTGTACTCCAGACGTACATCCTCAGAAATTTCTTCCTCAAATTAAGGCCGGTATTTGATATTAGTAGACTTCTCTTGGCCAGAAATGCCTTTTTTGCCATAGCGAGTCTGCTTTTGATGTCCTCCTTGCTCCGTCCGTCATTGGTTATTTTACTGCCTAGGTAGCAGAATTCCTTAACTTCATTGACTTCGTGACCATCAATCCTGATGTTAAGTTTCTCGCTGTTCACATTTCTACTACTACTCATTATCTTCGTCTTTCTCCGATTTACTCTCAAACCATACTGTGTACTCATTAGACTATTCATTCCGTTCAGCAGATCATTTAAATCTTCTTCACTTTCACTCAGGATAGCAATGTCATCAGCGAATCGTATCATTGATATCCTTTCACCTTGTATTTTAATTCCACTCCTGAACCTTTCTTTTATTTCCATCATTGCTTCCTCGATGTACGGATTGAGGAGTAGGGGCGAAAGGCTACAGCTTAGTCTTACACCCTTCTTAATACGAGCACTTCGTTCTTGATCGTCCACTCTTATTATTCCCTCTTGGTTGTTGTACATATTGTATATGACCCGTCTCTCCCTATAGCTTACCCCTACTTTTTTCAGAATCTCGAACAGCTTGCACCATTTTATATTGTCGAACGCTTTTTTCAGGTCGACAAATCCTATGAAAGTGTCTTGATTTTTCTTTAGCCTTGCTTCCATTATTAGCCGTAACGTCAGAATTGCCTCTCTCGTCCCTTTACTTTTCCTAAAGCCAAACTGATGGTCACCTAGCAGCTCGGTGGGGCCGTGCGTTATCTTCAGGAGGAAGGTGGGACCCACTGCATCCCTGAAAAGGCGGACATACTGGTGCAAAATGACGTCCCGATACACCTGACCTGTTACAGTTCCTCTGTCAAAGACATGCAGGGGTGTACGCGCACCAATCATAATCCCACCCCACACCATCAAACCATCACCTCCATACAGGTCCCTTTCAAAGACATTAAGGGGTTGGTATCTGGTTCCTGGTTCAGGCCAGATGAAAACCCGGTGAGAATCACTGTCCAGACTATACCTGGACTCGTCCGTGAACATAACTGGGACCACTGTTCCAATGACCATGTACTGTGTTCTTGACACCAGGCTTTACTGGCTCTCCTGTGACCAGGGGTCAGTAGATTGCACCTTGCAGGTCTCCGGGTGAATAAACTATGTCTGTTCAGTCGTCCGTACACTACATGTCTGGAGACAACTGTTCCAGTGGCTGCGGTAAGGTCCCGAGCAAGGCTAGCTGTCGTACTCCGTGGCCATTTGCGGTGAGATATCGGTCTTCTTGTGGTGTTGTGTACTGTGGGCGTCCCGTAATGTAGCGCCTGGACACGTTTCTTGTCTGCTGGAATCGTTGCCATAATCGTGAGATCACATTTTGTGGCACACGGAGGGCCCGTTAGTTTATGACCTCGATAAAGTTGGGGCCATGGCGGACTCCCTTGAAGTTCAATTTACCACGTCCAACACTAATGAAGCGAAGAATGTCGATCATGAGGAGATGGTCTTCAGATTAGTACCAAGAGCACTTGGGATCAATATTACGCCTTCATTCCCACCAATTACATCTGAAACTGTATATGGGCGCCTTGAAGTCCTGGGAAAGAAAAGGGCCTGTGTGTCTGACAATATTACACTACCACAGTTGAAATATGAGTCATCAAATAGCATCGACTTTCTCACAAGCGTTTACAACGTCTACCTTCAAAAACTTTTTCCCTAACCTGAAACGCGACTGCTACGGTCGCAGGTTCGAATCCTGCCTCGGGCATGGATGTGTGTGATGTCCTTAGGTTAGTTAGGTTTAAGTAGTTCTAAGTTCTAGGGGACTGATGACCACAGATGTTAAGTCCCATAGTGCTCAGAGCCATTTGAACCATTTGAACCTAACCTGAAAACTTGCCAAACACCCTACGAAAGCCAGGAAATAATCATTTACTTTCGCAAAACGATCGACCGGTTTCCTTTATTAAGCTGTCATGGAAAAATTTTCAAAAAAGTCATCTTACAGTTTCTGTGCTACTTCCTAAACTCGAGACACGTCATCATTCCGCAGCAGTTCGGCTTTCGTGGAAAGCACAGCACATCCATGAAGCAATGAACACATCTGCTCAGCGAAGCTGTGTTTTTAGATATCGAAGAATCTTTCGATTAATTGTGGCATTAAGAACTCATTTGAGGTTTAATTCTGCTCAGCTATCTGCTCTAACGCTCATAAATTAAGGATAATGCTGATACATGGTGAAATAACGCTCTGGTGGGCGGTTTGCGGGTTTAAATCGGCTCGCCGTATGACCATGCGGTGCATTTGACCTGCGTCCGTTGCACGGTGGCTCTGGAAGCAGTCCACATACGCAGGGGTGTGTTGGTGCATGGTCGAGTACGGTGCAGCGAGTAAGTGTGCAGACGTTTTCAGACGTGCTAATGGTGACTCTGTCTTGAAAATGGCTCAAAGATCACATATTGATGACGTTATGAGGAGTAGAATACTAGGGCGACTGGAGGCTCGTCAAACACAGCAGGTCGTAGAACGGGCCCTCCGTGTGCCACAAAATGTGATCTCACGATTATGGCAACGATTCCAGCAGACAAGAAACGTGTCCAGGCGCTACATTACGGGACGCCCACAGTATACAACACCACATGAAGACCGATATCTCACCGCAAATGGCCACGGAGTACGACAGCTAGCCTTGCTCGGGACCTTACCGCAGCCACTGGAACAGTTGTCTCCAGACATGTAGTGTACGGACGACTGAACAGACATAGTTTATTCACCCGGAGACCTGCAAGGTGCAATCTACTGACCCCTGGTCACAGGAGAGCCAGTAAAGCCTGGTGTCAAGAACACAGTACATGGTCATTGGAACAGTGGTCCCAGGTTATGTTCACGGACGAGTCCAGGTATAGTCTGGACAGTGATTCTCGCCGGGTTTTCAACTGGCCTGAACCAGGAACCAGATACCAACCCCTTAATGTCTTTGAAAGGGACCTGTATGGAGGTGATGGTTTGATGGTGTGGGGTGGGATTATGATTGGTGCGCGTATACCCCTCCATGTCTTTGACAGAGGAACTGTAACAGGTCAGGTGTATCGGGACGTCATTTTGCACCAGTATGTCCGCCTTTTCAGGGATGCAGTGGGTCCCACCCTCCTCCTGATGATATCGCACGGCCCCACCGAGCTGCCATCGTGGAGGAGTACTTTGAAACAGAAGATATCAGGCGAATGGAGTGGCCTGCCTGTTCTGCAGATCTAGCCCCATCGAGCACTTCTGGGATGCTCTTGGTCGACGTATCGCTGAACGTCTTCAAACCCCTATGACACTTCAGGAGCTCCGACAGGCACTGCTGCAAGAATGGGATGCTATACCCCAGTAGCTGCTCGACCATCTGATCCAGAGTATGCCAACCCGTTGTGCGGCTTGTGTACGTGTGCATGATGATCATATCCCATATTGATGTCGGGGTACATGCGCAGGAAACAGTGGTGTTTTGTAGCACATGTGTTTCGGGACGATTTTCTCAACTTATCACCAATACCGTGGACTTACAGATCTGTGTCGTGTGTGTTCCCTATGTGCCTATGCTGTTAGCGCCAGTTTTGTGTAGTGCCAAGTTGTGTGTCACCACATTCTGCAATTATCCTTAATTTATGAGCATGAGTGTATATCACGTGGTGAAAATGCTGAAGTCATTTTTAAAAAAGAGAAAATTTTATGTAACGATCCAGAAGTTCAACAGCCAGCTGAGGCCGAAACCAGCCGGAGTACCTGAGGCCACAGACGAGCCAGTCGGTACCGACCGGAAATCTGTATATACATCAGTGCTCAGCAGTTCTCGTGTCATCCTCAGTCAATGGCATCATCTGAATGCAGTATGGGGGGAGGGACATGAAGACAGCACAGCGCTCTCCCGCCCGTTGTCTGCCTCGCAGGCGTTGGAACGACTACTTCTCATTGATGTAGCTCCTCAGTTGGCATGACGAGGCTGAGTGAACTCCGATCCAGTCCTCCTACCAAGAAAAAATCCCTGGCAGTAGTGAGAAGTGAACCCGGGCCCTCTGCATGGCAGTCAGCAAAGTGATCACATTTTTGTTTTTTCCTTCCTACTTCTTCGTCGTTTTTCTTCTGCAGTTCTATGCGGATGTCGCATGACATGCCTCAAATTCCTTCGATGAACACTTTATTCTTTAAAAAAAAAAAAATCAGAGAGGTGGCCAATCCCTTGACAGAATACGCTGAGTTACGATGCCAGCACGTTTTGGCCTTGTTCCGCCTTTGTTTGCATCTGGCGTGCTGCGTCAGTTTGTGAACGCAGCATGATGTTCGGCTCGACGCGTCATCGGCGGCGCGGTCGTCACTGGGAACGTCGGCGTCGCGCCCGCAGTGACGCGTCGAGCTGAACATCATGCTGCGTTCACAAACTGACGCAGCACGATCGCTCAGCTTCGGGAGCGGACTTCCGTTATGAACACCACCCTCGTTTCTCTTTATAGAAACGGCATCCCCTAGCGACATGGAAGGCATCTCTCGTTGTCCGTAGACGACACTACTGCAGGAGCAGGTCAAATCTCAAATTCAAGGCCAGCAAATTACAACATAACTTGAAGAAATTCAGAACTGTGCTTCTTTGGAAAGCTACCAATAATGTCACCAAAACTTAAACCATTCTATTTACAATCAGACACTTCAGGATAATTCAGTTATTACCAATGGAATCATCGTAACATGAAAGACCAGTATCCACAAATCTTTTTTTCTCGCTATGGTCACTTGTGGTTCTGAAGAATAGTCCTTCGAAGCTAATACCATATTGGAGAAAGTACAAGTTACGCAGATAAAATAACTAGGCGTAATCATCTATTGCAAGTTAACATTCAAAAATCATTTCGACTACATCTGCAACAAAGGAAATCACATCTTCTATCAGTTGCATCCGCTGATCGAAGGTAATTCATTCACCATCAGGACTAAAGTACAAATGTTTTCTTCCCGCTATGAAGGCTTATGGCTCTGAAATATGATCCTTAGAAAGAAGACTCCCCATCGCACCCACCTCAGATTTAGTCGTAAGGTTTCCCATTGGATATCAAAAA
Source organism: Schistocerca serialis cubense (assembly GCF_023864345.2). Classification (NCBI taxonomy): domain Eukaryota; kingdom Metazoa; phylum Arthropoda; class Insecta; order Orthoptera; family Acrididae; genus Schistocerca; species Schistocerca serialis. The sequence goes on from NC_064646.1 coordinate 361,697,467, forward strand.
CTGAACACAGATCAAGTATGAAAACAGGAAGAAGATGTACTGAACTCTGGAAAAAAGAAGCAATATAGAGAGAGTAAACGGTCGAACTCAAATCTGTGCAATATCTAGGGATAGTAATATGAGTCATGTTGTGGTTACGGTGTTAAACTGCGATGGAAGAGATCCGGGTTCGAATCTCCCTCGTGAACATTTTTTTTTGTTTTTTTTTCACAAAATCACGAGCTATCCGTCCGGTCATTGATGTGTCTGTTCGCTGTGTTCAAATTTGCGAATGTGTCGTGGTGTAATGTCCATTTGCAACTGCACGTGTAACGAAGGGACCTCCAGACGTACGAAGTTTTCACTCTTGAATGCCTTCGTTATAACGTAGTTTATACTTGTTTATTTGTTGTTTTCATATCTGTCAGAAGTCTTTGCGGCATCTCGCCTGCTCTCACTAGTCATCACATTTACTTGTGACAGTAATACTCTTAAGAGCCAAAGGAATTGGTACACCTCCCTAATACGGTGTATGGCCCCTCCGAGCACGCAGGCATGCCGCACCACGACATGGCACAGAATCAACTAATGTCTGAAGTAGTGCTGGAGGGAATTGACACCGTGAATCCTGCAGGGCTGTCCATAAATCCGTAAGAGTACGAGGGGGTGGAGATCTCTCATGAACAGCACTTTGCAAAGCATCCCAGATATGCTCAATAATGTTCATTATTGGGGAGTTTGGTGGCCAGCCCAGCAGAAGTATTTAAACACGGAAAAGTGTCCTGGAGCTACTCTGTAGCAGTTCTGGACGTGTACGGAGTCCTGCTGGGATTGCCCAAGTCAACTGTAATGCACAATGGACATGAATGGATGCAGGTGACCAGACAGAATGCTTATGTACGTGTCACCTGTCACAGTTGTATCTAGACGTATCAGGGGTCCCATATCACTTCAACTGCACACGCCCCACACCATTACAGAGCCTCCACCAGCTTGAACAGTCCCCCGTTGACTTGCAGGTTCCATGGATTCATAAGGATGTCTCCATACCCGTACACGTCCATCCGCTCGATACAATTTGAAACGAGACTCATCTGACGAGGCAACATGTTTCTAGTCGTCAACAGTCTAGTGTCGGTGTTGGCGGATCCAGGCGAGGCGCAAAACTTTGTGTCGTGCAGTCATCAAGGGTACACGAGTGAGCCTTCGGCACTGAAAGCCCATATCGATGATGTTTCGTTGAATGTTTCGCACGCTGGCACTTCTTGATGGTTCAGCATTGAAATCTGTAGCACTATGCGGTAGGGTAGCACTTTTGTCACATTGAACGATTCTCTTCAATCGTCGTTGGTCCCGTTCTTGCAGGATTTTTTTCTAGTCGCAGTGATGTCGGAGTTTTGATGTTTTACCGGATTCCTGATATTGACGACACACTCGTAAAATGGTCGTACGGGAAAATCCCCATTTCATCGCTACTTCGGAGATGCTGTGTCCCATCGCTCGTGCGCCGACTATAACACCATGTTCAAACTCACTTAAATCTTGATAACCTGCCATTGCAGCAGCAGTAACCGATCTAACAACTGCGCCAGACACTTGTTGTCTTATACAGGCGTTGCCGACCGCAGCACCTTATTCTACCTGTTTACATAGCTCTACATTTGAATACGCATTCCTATACCAGTTTCTTTGACGCTTCAGTGTATATTCTTACCACATGACTCATATTCTGTGATGAATGATGAGAGCAGGAGAGGTATCCCACAGACTTCTCACAGAAATGGAAACAACAGATAAACGGGTGTGAACTTTATTACAAAGAAGGAATTCAAGAGTCACAACATGTGGTAACTCTGCAGAACAAATGGGAGGTACGTAACTCTGGAGGTCCCTTCGTTACACGTCGCTGTTGCAAACGGACATTACACCACGGCACATACACAAATTTGAATACAGCGAACAGGCACGTCAATGGCCGGATGGACAGTTCGTAATTTTGTGGGAAAAAAAATGTTTTGTTCGCGAGAGAGATTCCAACCTGGGCCTTCTCCATTGCAGTCCAACAGCATGACCACATGACCACGACACGACTCACGATAATATCGCTCGATGTTGCACATATTAAATCTGGGCCGTTTACTGTTTCTACTTTCCTTCTTTTTCTCACAGTACAGTTCCCACTTCTTCCTGTTTTCATATTTGATCTGGGTTCAGTTTTGACAGGTTATCCAATGGCCCAACTTACCACTAAATCTGAAAGGGTGCGATGGGAAGTTTCCTTTGGTAGAAGGTAATACTGAGATGGGGAAAGTACAAAATATGCAGATCAAATTCCTACGAATAACATTAGATGCACTCCGTTACTTACCAAACACATTCATACTGGGCTCAAAATCCCGAAAATTCATATATCAGTTCAGCAGCAAGCCCAAAAGTTTTGAGCACATGACAAATTTAGCACCATCTATTCCATAGGATAAATCCTTTTTGATCCCAGAAACAAATTCCCAAGACTGATTCTTGAGCGTCAGTTCAGCTTTTAAATTTCCATCAATCGCACACCGACATAAATACAATAAAAACGCTTTAAAAACAACTCCGCACTCGTGATCACTTATAGATCCTCATATTCGTAACCTTACGCTCAGATACAAGGGATGAGACCTTGCTGTCCCAGACCTTTGAAGAAACTGATCTTGAACACTCTACCGTAGCCACCCCCACCGGTGCGTTTCTCACATCTGAAATGGCATATGATTATTGGTGAATGCCGTTCCACTTAACATTCAACAAGCAGAACTGGTACTCTTCGCAGGCGATATTAATGTTATAAATCTAGTTAGAGTGAAAGCAGCAGAAGAGATTATTAATAATGTTTTTCAAGGAATTATTAAGTGGTTCTCTGATAATTAATTCTCCCTACATTTTGAGAAAACGTTCTATACTACGATAAACAGAGTCATACCAAAAGTTGAGGTAGCACATGAACAAGATTCAGTAAATAGGGTAGAATGCTAGAAATTGTCGGGTGTACGTGAACTGAAAGAAGCATATTATTAAGCTTTTCAAACTATTAAGTTCAGCTACTTTCACTGTTCGTGTAATTGCTAGCGTTGGAAACAAACGAACCTACTGCCTGACGTATTTTGTATATATCCACTAAATAATGTGTAATGGAATCATTTTCTGGGGTAATTAACCACTTAGAAAGTAATGATTGCACAAAGTCCAGCAGTCGGAATAATATGTGGCGTTCACCCGCGGTTCTTATGTATATAGGCACCTCTTCAAGTTGGACATTTTAATTACACCATCACAATACATGTATTCTCTAATGAAATTAGTCATAAGTAATACACCACAATTTGAGAAGAATAGTGATGCCTATACTTACAACACTGGAGGAAAAATGACGTTTATTATCCATTATTAAAGTCGTCAATGGCTGAGGAAGGAGTACAATATTCAGCAACAAAAATTTTTGATCATTTCCCCAATAACCTAAAATGACTCATAGGTAGCAAAGTAAGTTTCGAATCTAATCTAAGATCCTTTCTCCTGCACAGCTCCTTCTACTCCACGGACGAATTTATATTTAACAAAATGGTAGCCTGTAAAATAAATTAAATTAATGAATAAAATAAATAAGTTTTAAGAGTGGATACATGAGCTGGACTAAGAATAATGTGTTCATTAATACATATCCTGTAAACTGACTCGTTCCATTTCATTTGACAGAAAGAATCGTTCAAGGAGCTAGGTAAAGTTTGCTGCCTCGAATCACATTCAAATTTTGTCGAATGATTTTGAATGGTCCCTGGCTGTTACAAGCTACGCTTTAGAGCAAAAACTGCGGTCGTGCTGCGCGGTCACGTTCAATGGGGATGCAGCCCCACAATGTACTGAGAGAAGGGTTGAAACGTCCGATGGTGTCAGCAGTGTCAAAGGTTGTCTAGAATATCTTCCTGCGGCTCATCGCACTGCACAATGTGTAGGAATCAACGCCCCAGATAAAGGAGTGGTTTTATTGACGTCCCTTATGCCCTTGAGGCCTATTGGCGTCTATTCTGATCGGCCGTGTGTCTAAAATGTTTTCGTCGCCCACGCATAAGAAAACCCCGTGATTTCAACGCTGGGTGTCGCTGTTCTGATCTCCATCACAGAGATGTCAAAAGAAGGAGTGAAACGTGGGTACGTGGTGCTGTGACTACCTTCTCATCCAGCCGGCCGCAGTGGCCGAGCGGTTCTAGGCGATTCAGTCTGGAACCGCGCGACCGCTGCGGTATGAGGGTCGAATCCTGCCTCGGGCATGGATGTGTGTGATGTCCTCAGGTTAGTTAGGTTTAAGTAGTTCTAAGTTCTAGGGGACTGATATGACCTCCGATATTAAGTCCCATAGTGCTCAGAGCCATTTCAACCAACCTTCTCATCCTGTGGCACAGCTACGGTGGAATAGGTAGAATTTTGGTGAAATTTGGAGCCAATGTGACATCATTGTCCCACCTTACAACTCACATGAACCTGTGAGCTGTGGGCTTTTTTCCGCGTTTTTCAAAAATGGTTCAAATGGCTCTGAGCACAATGGGACTTAACTGCTGAGGTCATCAGTCCCCTAGAACGTAAAACTACTTAAACCTAACTAACCTAAGAACATTACACACATCCATGCCCGAGGCAGGATACGAAACTGCGACCGTAGCGGACGCGCAGTTCCAGACTGTAGCGCCTAGAACCGCTCGGCCACATCTGCCGGCCCGCGTTTTTGGATACCTTGCTGTTTAAAGGTTCGCTGAGCCCGAGGGTGACGTCGCAAGGTGACACGCTTTTGCACCATCACAGAGGGAAGCTGTGGATACCTTCGAGCCAAATTTCAAACTTATGCGTCGCAGTGGGAGGTAATGAAAAAATGATCCCTGAATCATGTTGTGCATTGTAAATTTCGCACCCTATACGGTGTGTTTCGAAGTCTTTGCGACAAACGTCAGACTGGTGGTGATAGATCATGTCATAGGGAACAACTTTCGTTGAAGATAAAATAATTGCTGACGTTTTCCGGAGACGTCATGCACCGTTTAAGACTGGTTATGCCCCTGACAGTTGGCAGGACATAGGTACCCTGCGTTGTTCAAATGTAATGTGGGTTGCCTATCGTCCAGTCATTGGTTCCACACGAAAGGCGGTAGGCTGCTGAAAATTGAAGTTCCTCATTCACTTCTAAGATCTTTCTCTGCTTAGTGAGACTCAATCTTACGGTTTTCTTATGGATAATGGTTATATCAATTTAGGAGCTGGGTAGGTCGGTAATATCTCGTCGTCCCAGGATCGGCAGACACTAAACGACGCATAGCGTCGCCGGAAAGGATCAGAGAACATTTTGCCTCTAACAATATTAATATGATCAAGTATTATCCCTACTATACTTTATAGCTGTGGTCGAGCGGTTCTAGGCACTTCAGTCTGGAACCGCGCTGCTGCTATGGTCGCAGGTTCGAATCCTGCCTCGGGTATGGATGTGTGTGATGTCCTTAGGTTAGTTAGGTTTAAGTAGTTATAAGTCTAGGGGACTGATGACCTCAGATGTTAAGTCGCATAGTGCTTAGAGCCATTTGAACTATACCTTATACACATAAAGAGTGAAATTTCGTTATTTGGTATCCTTCCCGGTGTTATACGAGGGCTATTCGGAAAGTAAGATCCGATCGTTCACGAAATGTAAATCACTGTGAAAATCAAAAAATGGTTCAAATGGCTCTGAGCACTATGGGACTTAACTGCTGAGGTCATCAGTCCCCTAGAACTTATAACTACTTAAACCTAACTAACCTAAGGACATCACATACATCCATGCCCGAGGCAGGATTCGAACCTGCGACTGTAGCGGTCGCACGGTTCCAGACTGTAGCACCTAGAACCGCTCGGCCACTCCAACCGGCGTGAAAATCAAAATGGCTTCTTTTGCATCAGTTAGCTACACCGTCCAGCTACTTCTCTGCATAGTCGCCATTCCGACTTAGACACTTGTCGTAGCGTAGTACCAACTTTCCAGTAGCCTTGTCACAGAAGGCAGCCACTGCGCTTACCGTCAATTCTCTACGCTGATCTACAGCTCTTTCTGTGTGCCAAAATGTTGACTTCATAGCCAGCGGTTCATGTGAGCAGAGATGAAACTCAGGGGGCCGGAAGGGAGGGGGGCATTATGGGCTGTATTGTGGACGATCAAACACTTTCCATCAACACTGCAGGAGCGTCTTCATTGCCCCTGCAGAGCGCGGCAGAGAACTGCCGTGAAGAAGGAAGCATGTGACAGCTATGTTATGCGGGATGCATGACATCAGGCGAAATCTCTCATAGGGCGCTGATATTTGGCGGGAGACGGTATTTATCTAGGCGTCGTTACAAGCTCACTGTGCGCTCATAACTGAAATGAGCATACCTGTGCAAACCGTCATCGGATTGCCACTTTGGTTTCCATTTCGCTCCCGATCGGACCTTGCTTTCCGAACATTCATCATAATTTTAATAGCCAGCAGCACAGCTTTCTACATACTAGCGCATCGTCTGCAACAACCATCACAGCACCACACCAAGCACAGGCACTGTGTTCCGGAATACAGGTATTTCCACTGTTGATAGTGTACATTTACACGAAAGCACAGAAACACCAGCGCAGGCTCGTCTTCTGAACGCGAGGCGCCTCTCGTGGCCGGAGGCAGTGTAGAGTCTGCGGCCGCGCGCTCGTCTCGTTTAGGCCTCGCGCCTGTGTGAAGAACTCTTGGGCTTCGAGAGGACGCGCGGACAGACGGAGGCTGGAGTCTAGCTGTTGGAGGGGGACTAGGAGGGGGAGGGGGGAGAGAGGGGCGGCGTTATATAGTGGCAGCGCGCGTGGGCGGCTGCAGCCAGCATGAGGACCCCGGCAGAGGCAGCGTCAGCGGCGACAGCGCTTCTGGTGGCGGCGTGCGCGGTCGCGGCAGCAGCGGCGCCCAACGAGCTCCGTGAGTACTCCAGCCGTCTAGCGGCTGCATCGCCACTGTACAGTTAGCCGTGTGGGGTGCTTCTGGCAGTGCGAGAGAGGTTAAACGCGGGTGTGCGTGCGTCCCTGAATCGACTACCAAAGTCAGAAATTGGACTTGTACATCGATACTCTACAGTCTATTTTACTTTGAGTGCTGGAGAGTATTTTTATAATCACTATCTTTTCTTCCCTGCCCTGTCCCACACACGTGAGAAGAATGTCGGTATCAGGGCTGTTGTTACGCGTTTTGCCGCCGTAGGAGAGAATTTAAAAATGCACCCCCTCCTTTTTCACTACCAACGGTCTCCCCAATGTACCCTTCCCCCCCCCCCCCCCACCACCACCACCACGACCACCATCACCAACATCATCCAACGGCACAACAATGCAAATATCCTATTATATTTTTAATCATTAAACTAGGGCGATCAGGCGTTCTCATTTTCCGTGAAAATTTCTCAGTATTCATGCTTTGTCATTTCCTTTGAACTGATTGAGGAAATAGGTGTCCTCAGTTTCTTATTATTTTTCGTCCTCAGTTTTTGAGGTGTCTCAATTTCGCCTCTTTTCCATTTGTTGTAGTCGTTTGCTCAAATTTTTCGCTTTTTGATTTGAAATCAATTTTTTTCGCCCTTTGGTGTCCGTAAAATTTTACCGCCGTAGGCGACCACTTAGTCCTGCCTAGTATTAGAAACGGTTCTGGTCGGTTGTCTCCGTATCTACAAGCGGTGACAATTATTTATTAACAGTTTGTACATAATTGATACAAGATTCAAAATTTTACTGTCCTTCTAAATAGTCACCATCATTGGGTATATAACCCATTGTCGCCGACGCTGAAGTCATAGAACACCCTTAGCAGCGCCAGTTGTCTCGATATTTCGAATGGAGCAGTCTACTGCCCCACGAATTTGTGTAACAGTTCTGAAGCGAATGCTGTGAAGTGCTTCCTTAATCTTAGGAATCAAGTCACAAGGGCTCAAGTCCTGGTAGTGTGGTGAGAGGTACAGCGACAATTTCTCCATGACCTGCCCATCATTTCCCAGAACAATTCTCGGACTTACATGGCGCAAATTGTTCTGTTCGATCTATGAGATTAGGATGTGCTGTACCAGCCACCATATTACCCAGACTTGAGCTCTTGTGACTTAAACTTGATTCCTAAACTATCAACACAACTGGGGCTCCTAATGATATCCTACGATTTCCATATCGCTGACAACGGGCTATACGTACTTTAATACTGGTGACTATTTTGAAGAATAGTAAAACAATGAAACATGTATGAACCTATTTTGTACAAGTTGTAAATAAATAATTCCCGCTATTATAGTTAACAACCTTTGTAAATTAGTGAACGGCTTAGCAGGTCAATAGGACCCGTTCCAAGTTGCAGGCTGCCTATCTACCGACCTCCAGGAGGAACAAAAATTTGATTTTCAGTATTTTGTATTATAGTTATTGACCGAATTTAAAAAATTAAAATGCTATCATTTAGAGGTATAACCTTATGCTGAAGGTTTAGCACGGTAAGGCAAGTATTACAGCTAAAAATGTGTATAGGCCTACGTGCTGAGGCAGCGCAACTCAAGGCGTGCAAATACTCATATTATATTCATCTAGTATTTGAGAATGAGAGCACTTAGTGACTTGCAGCAAACTTTACGACACTTTTTTTCTTTGACCCTCCCCCCCCCCCCCTCAAAAAAAATGATGAAAGGGAAGAAGTTTAAAGGTTACTACATTGTCGCTTTTATTGCAGTAATACTTCAGTATTAGGTATGACGTTTCAGTTTTTTTCCTTCTTTACCACCGACTTTAGTTCGCAACACACAACAGTCTCCACACATATTACTGAATGCTCCTATAAAATTGTATCATTGTACGACATACATTTAAGGAATTATGATAATTACTGAGGCGCGTGAAGAAATAGCTTTTGCTTAAAACGATGCGCCAGTTACCCTGACTGTCCTCATCCAGTACTTACCGACTTCCAACCAACTCATCATAATCATCATCTCCTTTCATGGGTTAGGTGTTAGAATCGCTTGTTCCGGCCTTCATCATCCATCTAACTAACTCTTACGAGGTCTGGCTATTTCTCTCTTTCCAGTTGGCCGATAACTCACTATCTTTCTTCATATTTATTTTCTGTCATTCTATCAAAACGATCCTTCCATTTCAGTCTATTCTCTTCTGTCCCGTCATTACCTGAAAATATTTTCAAATGTGATGTTACTGCTTCATGCCTTATTTTATTCATTGTATTATAGGCTCCTACATATCTCATGAACTTCATTTCTACTGCTTCTCTACGTCATTTTCCTTTTATTGTTAATGTCCACGGTTGGGAACCACATACAAAACTAAGTACAGCCGTAACTTTATGGAATTTTATTTGTGTTCCTTTCCTTGTTTTCCTTCCCAAAGTTCTTTCAGTTGTTACGCAGATAACTTGACATTTATTAATCTTGTTCTTAATGTATTTGGCATAGTTAACTAATATCACATCGTAGATAATTGAAGTGGGATACTTGTTCTAAAATTTTCTCATATATTATTATTTTGTATCTCACTGGTTTCTTTCCTTTGAAAGCCATTACCTTTGTCTTATTTGCAGTGATAATTCAGTCGTAATATACCGCTCTTTGGCTCAATCTATATACTACTCTTTGTAAATTATCTTCTGTTTCTTGTATAAGGATCTGTTGATGAGCATATAACAGAGTATTTAATGATACGCTAGATCCTACTTTAATTCCTAAGTGTATTTCATCTTTCCACTTCATAACTAGGTAGTCAATACGTAAATTAAATAAAGTGGATGACAGAGTGCACCCTTGTCGAATACCTTGGTTTATTAAAATTTCTTCTAACATTTTGTACCGTGAAATTATAACTATTTTTGTGTTTACGTATAGACTCTTTATGGTATGAATAAGTTGTTTAGGAAAACCTTTTATTTGTAATACTTTCCACAAAAGTGGCCTTTTTACCTTATCAAAGGTTTTCTCAAAATCAATAAATGATAAATACGTTTCTAAGCCAAATTCCCCACATTTTTTCAATAATTTGACTTATTTTTAATACATTATCACTACACGATTGTCCCTTTCTGAAACTTGATTGTTCCTCTGAGACTGCTATATCAGCGATAGCCCTTGATCAAGAATATTCCCATAAATTTTATGTCCTGCATTTATTAGACTTTTCCTCTATAATTTCCTGCGTCTTTCCTATAGCCTTTTGCAAATATAGGTATAACTGTTCCATTCTTCAGATACAGAATAGTTCTTCCAACACAAATTTAAAAATTGGAGGAAGCAAAATTGTAGACATAATTTTAAACTTTTTCTAAACCTTTTTCTCGCTGAAATGCTTAGCGTCAGATATGCAACTCATTAACACTTTAACTATGCTGTAAAGTAATCAGACGTTTGTAGCTGTTTTATTCACGTGAGTTCGATTCTTTAAGGAATTTGAGGTTTACTGGGATTCTCTCGTCGTGGTCATTTCGTGAGACATCTGTGAAAGCAATATATTGCCCGACTCTTCCCACAACATATTCTCTCGGAATTTAACAATAAATATCTTTGTTATGCAGAACGCCTCTCTTACAGAGTCTGCCAATGCAATTTGCTAAGCACTTCCGTAATGTCCTCGTATCGACTAAAGGATCCTGTGACGAAACGCGCCGCTCTGTGCTGGATCTTGTCTATTTCTTCTACTAATTCAATATGGTGAGGGCCTCAGACTGATGAGTAAAATTCAAGAATCAATCCAACAAGAGTTGCATAATTTTCTTTTTTGGGTTGAATACATTTCCTTCAGATTCTTCCAATGATTGTCAGAACTTTAACTGCTTTTCTCACAATTTGTTTCATGTGGTCATTTCACTTTAGGTCGCTGCCTAATAGATCCTGTACGTGTGTTACAGTAGTTACTGTTGCCAGTGATTTGTATCCAGTAGCGTAATCGCACAGTAGCGGACCTCTTGCGCGAAGTACGTTACATTTTTCTACATTCAGGATCAACCACTGGTCCCTGCTCCTGTTCCCGATATTCTTCAGATCTTCCTTCAGTTCGCTACAATCATTTGGAGTTCTTGCCTTCCTACAAACCACTGTCCCTGCGAACAGTCTCATGGAGCTTCACACGTTATCCTCTATCTCAGTTATATATTTTGCAAACAATAACACTTCTATCTCTATTTCTTGGTGTTTTCTCGAAATTGCCTTTACATCTGTCGATTTTGTCTCATTAAGAGCGACGTGTTGAGTTCTGTCTGCAAGGAAGTCCTGAATTCAATCACAGATCTGGTACGATACTGAACAAGTTCGTATTTTGTTCACTGTAGTATAACAAATAACTTCCTCCAGGAAGGAATACGGTATCAACAAGAGCGACAATGTCTACAGCGGTCTGGACTGCACGGACGAAGAGAGTGAGCACAGTTTCGCAAGGTCTCTGTTTGCAGAATCATTGTTGCTTTTCAATGAGGAGGTATTCGTTCTCCAAAATTTCATAGATAAAACCCATTTTCTTGCCCTTTTTCTTCTTCCGATACAGTCTCCGTAGGACAACAAACGACCCATTTATGGGTTGCATTTTCTTCTTCTCGTTCCAGAGCCTCATCATAACTTCCCTTCTTCTCTCACGCTCTTCTTCCGTGATCCTCAATGTCCTCTTGTCTGCTCCATTGTTGACTCTCTATCCTTTTCCTGTATCCTTAATCGTCCATTTCTAAAATGTTGGTCGGTGTGTATTTGCTCTTGCAGTTCTCCTTCCCTTCCAGGTTGATCCCTAATCCTTCCTGAGTTCAACAACCCACATGATTCCTGTCTTTCCTCTTGTCCTGCTAGTTGTTTCTCGTACTCTTTCGGTCGTTCTATCGATATTCATCGTGTTCACATGTCCCACAAATATTTCACTTTTCAGTCTAATTTCTCTTGATACTGTCGTCATGTTCCCGTGGTCCTCACATCCATCTCCCATCATTTCTTTTAGGTCCCAGTATTTTTCCTCAGTATTTTTCTGTCTTATTTTTCTAATTGTTCTGCAGTCTGCAGTGTATCTTCCTATTGTCACTTCCTCAGCCTCATATGGTACCCCATTCCTCACTGTTGCTAACCCTCTCTATTAGTCACTTATTACTGTTGTTTCCTTCTGTGAATTACTCACCTAGTCATTTATGTTTGTCTAACTGTTTGACACTGAGCTGCAACAAAGTGTTGTGCATACAGTTCCTGACAGCAAACTTATGAAGACCAGTCACTAGGTAATCAATTAATGACTGGTTATTTTCTTAGGACTGGAGACAGATGAAAACCTATCGTGGAAGTATCACATTCATAACTTTGTTAACGCACTCGTTACTGTTGTTATACTGTTGATATTAGTCTACCGTGCGTGTGTCGCTGAAACGCGAAGGCCTATTCAATTTCAGTCTGTTAGGTCCTAAGGTATCATATTTTGGAGCAACTCTGTACATTCAGAAAGAACATTCTTAACTCAGAAAAGTGCGGTCAGAACTACCTGCTATATCAGTTTGCGAACTTCGTGGAGAATATTGCTCAATCGCCTCGAAGTCAAAATTTGGCCACCGCTTTAAATACGCTCCTTCACGCGATTTTTGATTAGTAATATTAATGTGATACCATGCTAACTGCCCCCTACCATGCACTTCTCAATAGTTTGTAGAGTATGTGTGCAAATCTTGACGTAAACAAAGAATAATACTGAGTGAACGCTGGACAGAAAAAAGATTTACAGTCGGGTAATATTTCATTAATCATCGTTCAGGAATATTTGCACTATTCTACACGTTTCATCATCAATTGGATTCAAACTGACTGAAAAGTTTGAGTGATAAATCCCAGATTTTCAGATCGAACTTGGAAAGTTCCTTGTGGCTCACTCATTTTGTTCTGCACAGGAGTTCCTCTCAATCATTGGCTGCTACTTATTATCAAGCAGTAGTGAGTCGCGGTCCGGAAAGACGGCAGTTCAAAACCCAGGCCGTCAACCCAGATTTAGATTTTCTGTGGTTTCCCTAAATCGCTTATGGCGAATGCTGGGATGGTTGCTTCGAAAATGATACAACCTTTCTCCTTCGCCATCCTTCCCTAACCCGAGCTTTTGCTCCATCTCTAATCGCCTTTCTATCGACGGGACATTAAATCTTAGTATTACAGTTTTCAACTACCGTCAGCTGTAGTTCCATAATCAGTTTACCGGCAACCCGTTTCGACGAAACACTTCGTCATCTTCAGGCCCGCTAAATACTGTACATAATTGTTGAATTTTCGCGAAAGACGTCAGACAAAAAGTACCACGTGAAAATAACCGGTATCCGCGTCATCTCTTGTAGCAAACAACCACACACGGTGAGATCGCAAATAGAAGGTTATTGGCAATCGGTTTCGACGGTACATTACTCACCATAATGCCCTCTAAATATATAGTGGCTGAACTTTCCCGAATGACGTCAGTCAGAAAGTCCCAAGTGAAAATAACAGGTATCCACGTCAGCTATACTTCTGTTTGCGGTCTCACCGTGTGTGGTTGCTCGCTACAAAAGCTGATGCGGATACTGGTTATTTTCACGTGGGACGTTCTTATTAGTGTCTACGGGAAAAATCAGCAACTATGTATTTAGACGGCCTGTTGATGACGGAGTGTATTCTCGAAATCGGTTGGCAATATATTGATAATGAAATTACAGCTGACGGTAATGTTGAAAATTGTAATATTCCTATTGTCTGTTGTCCTCTTCACCTACTTAACGAGGATGAATATGCGGAAATTAAACGTTGATCTTTATTCTTTCCGTTTGTAGTGTATTACACCAGTCTGCATGATATCATATAATACGAAATAAATATGTGGTTCTTACATAAGTTTTTTAAGGTCATTACAAGACTGTTGTTAGTTTTTGTTTTTTTTTGCTTAAAGAAATTTTATCGGGAAAGCAAGACGGGTAGACAAAAATGATCTGTCTCTTCATTTGAATAGGGTAGTCGCGCAAAGCAAACGCATTGGTGTGCAAAGGTGTGGCCAAATCGGAGAATTTTGTCTAGATATAAAAACACCTTGCATGAACCGCTTGTCGATCACAAATAAATATTGTTTCCACAATTACATATCAAGCTGGGGATGGTGAAATACTTTGTAAGAGCACTTCCACAAGATGAGTGCCGCTTTAAGTACCATTCTATGATAATTCTCTTCATCAGACAACAACTCACAAGTTAATGAAGGATCACGAATTTCAGAATAGAATAAATGTTAGAGAAAAAGATGCAAAAGCGGGAAAAGGTGCACGAACTGCCTTCAGGTCTGTAATCCAAAAATATCTAGGGAATAAAAAAACATTCAAATAACAAGAACATTGTCAAAAGCATGTTGGAAAATTTGAAGAAGTTGTATTACGACATGAGTTAACAAGTCCGTTTCCTACGCTCCCAGATTGACGGATTTCCTGAAAATCTGCAACATCATAGTGAACATCAAGGAAACGCTTTCACCAATATTCCAAAGTTATTTAGAAGAGGTACCAATGAAAACGGAATGAGAATGTTACAGACTATAGTTTGATGTTGAAAGAGTGAAGTAAAAGTGAAGTTCCAATGAGCAAATAAAGAAAGGGTTTGAAAATTTCATGTAACAGAGTACTCACAAAGTCCATAAGAAAACTGTTTGCAGTATTTTTGCTTCATGCTAAAAAATTAAACATTAAATATAAAAATACAGGTCGCCAGGAGGAATGGTCAATGTTCAGAGATATGACAGGAATGATCACTAGAAGCAAATAAGTCCATTAAACGTGGGTCCTAAAACACATACCTTCGACGGTTCCGAAATTTCTAAAGGTGAAGAGGATGTTTCGCTCGGCTCAGCCTCATCGTATTTACAAGCGTATGGAGTCTGCAATGCTACGTGAGAGGATTCATAAGACGCGGCGAGCACTGGCGGAAACCAGCAGTAAGCTTTTTCATCTCCACTTGGTTCTTAGTAATACTATGCAGTGTGGTGATTGGAATAAGATTGACGGTCTAACATTCCAAACTATGGAAGTTAGTGCAGAAATATCAGCAAATAGACGGAAGAAGAAGTTCAATAACTTACAGAACAAAATTTCGGGAGGTTCCGTTGAGGTCAATTCTCGAACTGTTATTAACCTGTATGATAAAGATTTGTCAAAAGTTGAAATTTCTGTACTGGTGAAAAGAGGCAATTTTGCTGTGACGCCCCAAAACGTACCCACAGAGGATATTGTAGCAAATATTGAGGCCGGTATCCGTCAGCTTCCACAGCAGTCCGCTGACGTAGTTAGGATGGAAACGGCTAGGATTTTAGGTACATGTAAGCCACCTAAAAGTAATTTATTGCCGGCACAAAAGAAGGCGCTGAGGGATATAAATGCAGATAAAAACATTATTGTTCTTAATGCAGATAAGGGTAATGCCACCGTCATACTGAACAGCGAGGACTATCATGGAAAAATCAATGATATTTTGGTTCCCTCCAATTACAAAAAACTCCGGAAAGATCCGACTATGAAGATTTTAAGAATGACAAATCGACTGGTGAAAGCATCTTCATTTGCCTCCGACGATAAGAAGCTGCTTTGTAAAACAGAAGCGTACCCACCTAGACTTTATGGCTTACCCAGAGTGCATAAACCTGAGATTCCATTGAGACCAATTGTCAGCGCTATAGGCGGACCAACACACGAGTTAGCTAGACACCTTGCCTCAATGCTGCAACCTTATGTTGGTAGGACGGACAGTCATATTAAAAATTCGGCTCATTTCATTGATAAGTTAAAGGAAACGAGCATGGGCCCCGATGATATCCTCGTCAGTTTTGACGTTGTGTCGTTATTTATCATGATTCCGGTAAACGAAGCTATCTTATGCATAGCGGATAATTTTCCTACCGATATTGTGGCATTATTCCGACACTGCCTCACCACAACCTACTTTCAATACAATAATAACTTTTATGAACGGATTGACGGGGTGGCTATGGGCAGTCCTCTTAGTCCTGCTGTGGCCAAATTATTTATGGAGACTTTTGAACAACGTGCGTTACAGACTGCCAGTAAGAGACCAGCCAGATGGTATCGCTATGTCGATGACACGTTCGTAGTACGGACACACGGAGCAGAGGAGTTGGATGCCTTCCTGACACATTTAAACAGCATTAATCCGAAAATCCAATTTACTATGGTGACGGAAAGGAACGGACAATTGAATTTCCTGGATGTGTCTGTGATTAAAAGACGGGACGGAACGTTGGGCCATAAGGTGTATAGAAAGGCCACACATACTGATCGTTATCTACATAAAGATTCAAACCACCACCCTAGAGAAAAAAGAGGTATAATGAAAACATTGATAGACATTTGTGAACCTGTTTATTTAAAAGATGAAACTGAACATCTACGGTCAACTTTCATGAAGAATGGCTATTCTAGCAAGGATACAGATCGAGCACTTCGTTCTAGGCAGAGAATCGGGAGTAACGACGAACAAAAGTCGCCCAAGGGCAAAGTTTTTCTTCCGTTCATTAGTAAGGTCACAGATCGCATTGGGAAAGTTTTAAGCAAGTATGGGGTGGAAACTATTTTCAGACCCACCAGGAAAATAAAAGAATTTTTAAGATCGGCAAAAGACGCACGACACCCTTTGGCTACACCGGGGGTATATAAAATTCCTTGTAGTTGTGGACAGGCTTATATCGGTACCACAAAGAGAAGTGCGAACACCCGTCTTGTTGAACATAAGAGGAATTGCCGTCTGGGTCACACGGATAAATCAGCCGTAGCGGAACATGTTTACCAGGAACGTGATCATGAAATAAAATTCAGCGAGACGAGCGTCATATCAAAAACCTCGCATTATTATGCACGTTTGTATAGAGAGGCTATCGAGATTGATAAACACCGTAATAATTTTAACAGGAAAGACGGAGGTGTTAAACTGGGTAAAATTTGGATGTCAGCGTTGCACCGCAAGCGTGACGATCGATTACTTTCAATCGAGAATGTTGGCATTAGCAGAGACAATCTCATAGCCGACGCCACGTGATCGACAGTGGCGCCCTCTGTACTGCCTATATAATCAGCGCTTCCTCGAGTTCTCTTCGTAGTTTGCCGCTGTACCTCCGAGGATGTCTCCCGCAGTGGGAGACGAAACTTTAGGGGAGAGTTTTATACTTCGACCACGGCCTATCAGCCCGGAAGTTTTAAGTGAAGACAATACCGGCCGTGAAAGCTTACATTGTATGAACATACCTTAAGAGTTAAAGAGCAGTTCGTCATCTTCCATACTGTGAAACAAATCTCTTCTACTGCAAGCTCTTCGATTTCCACGTTTTGAAAGAGGTGGTAGTATGGACCAAGGCAAGAAAGAAAAGTTCAGTACACGTGGACTCTCAAAGCCTTAAGAGATATGTGCACTTCTTCAGTCAAAGAAATGTGTTTCACAGCAGCGAAGATGAACAAAATATCAAAGAAGAGGGACATGCTCTTAACTGTTGAGGTATGCATTTTAGAGCCCATCCTCACTAGACTTTTTTGCTTCAAATGTTCATTGCTGTCATAACCCTGAATACAGCCGTTCCTCCTGAGACGACCTGTATAGATACAGTATAGCAGTGCGGAACAGCTTTAAAATATGAGATCACATTCTGCGAAAAATCCTGACCTGACTGAATAAAATTAAATTAATTTTCAACATAAGCATTACTAATATACTCTAGAATATCTATTTTTGGAAAATTATGTGACAAAAATTTTAAAATTCTGGCTTGTGTTGTATTGCCTGCTATCCGAGGGACACGGTGTCGATTCCCAGTACGGCCTGGGGTTTTTCCTTGGTGGAAAGACTGGACTGTAGTGCACTCAGCCTTTTGAGGCCAATTGAGGACCTTCTTGAGTACGCAGTAGCAGCTCCAACGTCAAGAAAGCCAACAACGCGACAGCGGCAGGGCGAGCGGTGTACTGACCCCACGCTCCTCCGTACGGCATCCAACGACGCCAATGGCAGAGGGCGACATGGCGGTTAATCGCCCGACAACGGCAGGGGGAACGGTTTGCTGGCCCCACGCCCCTCCGTAACATCCAACGACGCCAATTGCAGAGGGCGACATGGTGGTCAATCGGTCCTGATTGTCTAGGGCCAGAACGCGGGGCTTTGCTTTGTTTGTGTTATTTATTGTATATGCTCCAGAAAACCGCAGTGAGCGGGAGAGGACCGCAGGGAGAACCCCTGGCAACCCATTCAGAATTTCAAACGCACCAGGCCGAAGATGGAACACCCAGCAGCGGGTCTGATTGGCGTGGACGGCAGAAGGAACGCCAGTACCGTAGCAGACGGAAAACAGAACGACAGCGTTCCAGATCGCGGCGAGCGGGCGCGGACAGCAGAGGGAAAGCCTGTGCAGGGGGTAGGCTACAGACATAAATACTGGACCAGGTCCACTCGAGGAGCAGTCTCAGGTCGCACCTGATGAAGGTTACGAGCTGCATTACCGAAATATCGTTCAAGAACGACGCTGATATCCGGCAGAACACCCAAGATGTCGATGCATTTGATGTTATTCTGTAGGTCTGAGGATGTTTAGATCCAAATCCATGTTCGAGTTTTTCCTGCTGCTGATCACTTTCTGGCGACATGTCTGTTACCAGAGAATGCCTCAGAAAAAGTTACTGGGCTGTGTCTTGTTGGAATTTAGCGTATGTTATGTGTTCAAGGAAGAGTTCAGCTTTGGCGTCCACAGTCTCCATGTAATTGCCTTTGGAATGATGCCTATTTCGAAGACCTCTTGTCATTATAACCCCTGCTGCCTTATGCGATGACGCCTGTGATTCGAGCGCTGTAACATGTGAAACCTCTAGTTGTAACTCAACCGTTAACCTTCGATTATTCATGCTACAACGGCACATATGAGTATGCAAGAGGTGGAATTTTGAGAAAAGTCTCATATAGCTGACAACAAAATAACGCTTGTCCAGGCGTTAGGTGACCACCGTGATGCCACATACTTTTTTTGGAGAGTCATGCAAACGGAGTGGCACAATGTCTACAGGAATCGTCATTTAGGAAAAAATCACAAATTATGAGTGTTCCAAGCAGTCAGTAACACCTAGGCCTGGAATGTTGCAGACGACAGAGGAAGTCACTTCCGGCGGAGCAGCCTCAGTAACAAGGCAAATCTCCATCAAATATAGCCGGTATTTTGGAAAACATCCTCACATCATAAGACACACAGTGTCTTTTCTTGCCTGCCCATTCAACTCATATGCCAAGTATTGAAAACCAATGGTAGCGTATGTGGTAGGTAAAAGACACATAAATGGTCGATATTGTTCCGAGATTGTAGCTGCTCGTCGTCCACTACATCACTCCACCTTCAGGCCACAAGTGGCCCATCGGTACCCTCCGACCGCCGTGTCATCCTCATTTGAGTATGCCAATAGCAGGGGCGTGTGGTCAGCACACCGCTCTCCCGGTCATTGCTTCAAGTATATAAAAATGTCTGCTGTCTTAGATGGTGGACTGCACAGGATAGCCTTGCGGTCTAGGACGTCTTATCACGGTTCGCACGGCTCCCCCCGTCGGAGGTTCGAGGCCTCGCTCAGGCATTGGTGTGTGTGTGTGTGTGTGTTGTCCTTAGTGTAAGTTAGTTTAAGTTAGATTCAATAGTCGTAAGCCTAGGGACCGATGACCTCAGCAGTTTGGTCCCATCGAAACTTAACACAAAATTCCAGTTGGGCGGGATACCATTTTAAACTGAAATTTTCGGAGCATCCTGCCTGTCTTGAACTAAATGCCGTCAATGGCTCACCTCCAGATGCCTGACAAGTTCCCAGATAAATATAGTGCGTGATAATGGACAACTGGCTGCCATCAGAGAATATCGTCGAGTATTCAGTTCAAAGGGAAAGGCACACAAAAACAAATGCATTTCGAGAGTTAGTAACAACGAAATGTAAACGGGAAACCAAACTGCATGGCAGTTAGAGCCTCAGAAGTTCACCAAGCGTCTCTCTCATATGTCATCATGAGTAAGTAAGGTTTCAGACGTGTGCTGTGCTACGGGTAGGCGTTATAAGGTGCCAATTTGCGTGTGCTCGTATCTTCTCAGTAATGTAGCTGCGTTCCTCAGAGCGTTGATCATTTATTTGCATCGACATTACTAACATACGACATATATTAAACGATTTTCCTGTGAGTCCCTCGTGATTATGTAATTCTGTGCTCAGGTGTGTACATTACCATAACAGCCGACATACTGGTCGCAACAGAATTTATCATGTGTGTTGATATTTAAAAAATTACGTCACTTATTATCTCGTCTCAGTTGCACATTTTTTACCTTATGACAGGTTTCCATCCATGTAGTTGCATAAGTGCACCACTTACATGTTTGAACTCTGCTATAAATCTCAAATGCGGCCGGCCGCTGTGGCCGAGCGGTTCTAGGCACTTCAGTCCGGAACAGCGCTGCTGCTACGGTCGCAGGTTCCAATCCTGCCTCGGGTATGGATGTGTGTGATGTCCTTAGGTTAGTTAGGTTTAAGTAGTTCTAAGTCTAGGGGACTATGACCTCAGATGTTAAGTCCCATAGTGCTTAGAACCATATGAACCATTTCTCGAATGCGCAAGTGTTGTAGCGTATCTTCCCACACATAAACGGAATGAGGTCGCAGTCAAAGTGACTAGCGCTTTAAAAACACAGTTGCGGTTAGAAAGTGACCGTAATAATGAAAGTAGGATTATTCATAATTTAAATAAGAAGTTAAAGAGGTGTAAAACGTTAATCATCGGGCGATAGAATGATAGCAATGTTTTTTGATGTTTAGTTCCTGTACAGACTGACGGGCTGCTTATGCAACAACAGTGGTGTGGAAAACTTAAAGATGGAAATAACTTTCGCATGATTTACCACTGTCAAGTACACAGCTCGATAAAACTTGGACTATACGTAAAATGAAATGGTATAGTATAGCACAGAAGGTAACAGACAGAAATACGCAATAAGACAAATCGAAATGACAGTTTTACTCAAAGACAAACATTTCAATGAAGTCACCGCGGTTTATGATATTATAAACGGTGGGACACTGTTCATAATAGAGTGCGTGATCACTACGGATGGCAGCGTATGATCTGCAACGCTCTCCCATGCTGGCCACAAGGTTGTCAATGAGTTCTTGTGCTAGGGCGTCCTATTTCTCCACCAGCGGTGTTTACAACTGTTGGATGGCGTATGGTCACCACACCGCTCTCCCGGTCGTTATGATGGTTTTCTTTGACCGGAGCCGCTACAATTCGGTCGAGTAGTTCCTCAATTGGCATCACGAGGCTGAGTGCACCCCGAAAAATGGCGACAGTGCATTTCGGCCCAGACGGTCACCCATCTAAGTGCAGGCCACGTCCGGCAGCGCTTAACTTCGGTGATCTGACCAACGGGTGCGTGTGGACGTACTGCAGTATGTCTCCCCAGCGCCTCCCACACATGCTCAGTGGGAATTAAGTCGAGGAAACGGGCAGGCCAATCCATTTGCCCAATACCCTCTCGTTCCATGAACCAGCCCACCTGCGCTGTTCGACGCGGTCGCGCATTGCCATCCATAAAAATAAAGTCAGGACTGAACTCAGCCGTGAAAAGACGCACGTTGGTAAGGAGTACAATGTCACAGTAACGTTGACCGGTTAGTACACCGTGTTCAAAGATTTGGAGGTCAGTACACCCACACCATAACATCTGGACCACCAAAAAGATCGTGTTCGACATGTCCGAATCAGTCTTCCGCCCTTCAGATGCGAATGGAACGGGAAGTAGCCCTGACAACTATTACAATGGGAATTACCCTTTGCCAAGCACTTCAGAGTGCTTTGCAGAGTGTAGGTGTAGATGTAGATGTACCGTTTCCATATTAACTCCACCCAGGAAACGCCTTTTCTAAAGTCACAGTCTTTTTCTGGCAAAAGTGCTGTAAGCGGCACGTGGAAATGGTGTGCGTGCTCTCCGGAAATACGAAGTTTCGCAGAATAATGTACCAGAGAGTTTAAAATAGTACCAATCGCCAAAAAAAAAGCAGCTTTTATCGTCTGCCTGGTGCCGGCGATGCAAGCTACGACGCCTGTGAAGCTCACTCTGACGGGGTCGCACCGCGTGACGTAATATGGGCGGTGGGGCGCGTAATAACTGAAAGCGACAAGGAACACCTACAGGCAGACTGGTGCAGCAACGGGGTCACGGCGCCTGAGCGTTCCACAAAGACTAGCAGCCGCTTCTTCCAGCCGGCTCTCCTAACCTGCCACCTCTGAGACATGTGCGGTGAAACCAAACCCATCGACAGAATTTCGAAGGTTTATCGTGGATATTTTCTGACAAGGGAACCTCCCCATTGCACCCCCCTCAGATTTAGTTATACGTTGGCACAGTGGATAGGCCTTGAAAAACTGAACACAGATCAATCGAGAAAACAGGAAGAAGTTGTGTGGCACTATGAAAAAAATTTGTAAAATATACAAATTGAGTAGTCCATGCGCAACATAGGCAACATCAAGGAGAGTGTAACCTCAGCAGCGTCGTGGTCCCGTGGTTAGCATGAGTAGCTGCGGAAAAAGAAGTTCTTGGTTCAAGTCTTCCCTGGAGTGAAAATTTTACTTTATTTTCGCAAAGTTTTGATCTGTCCGTTCGTTCATTGACGTCTCTGTTCACTGCAATAAGTTTAGTGTCTGTGTTTTGCGACCGCACCGCAAAACCATGCGATTAGTAGACGAAAGGACGTGCCTCTCCAATGCAAACCGAAAACATTTGATCGCAAAGTCATAGGTCAACCGATTCCTCCACAGGAAAACACGTCTCATATATTCTATACGACTCTGATGACGGCATGTGCGTCACATGACAGGAATATGTTGTCGACCCACCTAACTTGTACACTTAGCGAATGGGTAAAAAGATTCTTCTACCTTGTCCGATTTAGGTTTTCTTGTGGATGTGATAATACTCCCAAGAAAGTGATGAAAACATAAGAGTTTTTCACATAAACTGAAAATAAAAAATTAGAATTTTTCACTGGAGGGAATACTTGAACCTAGGACTTCTCATTCCGCAGTTGCTCACGCTAACCACGGGACCACGGCGCTCCTGAGCTCACATAGTCCTTGATTTGCCTATCTTGCGCATTGACTACTCAGTTTGTATATTTTGTTTATTTTTCTCATAGTTCCACACAACTTCTTCCTGTTTTCTCGATTGATCTGTGTTCAGTTTTTCAAGGCCTATCCACTGTGCCAACTTATAACTAAATCTGAGGGGGGTGCGATGGGGAGGTTCCCTTGTGAGTATTTCGCTATAAGGAGCCCGTGGTCTCTGGTGTCTCGTTACAGAGTAATAATGGAATGTTTTATTCCGATTTTTATCCCAGTTACCTTTGTTTCCGTGAAAACACATTGACAACAGCGAGAAAGCCTATAAATACAAAATACAAAGTAATATGAAGGCCGCCAGATGAAAAGGTACTACGATGTGTTTGCAGCAGGAACGCTCTAGAACGGCATCGTCGTGCCCTCTTCCACAGCATTCAGTGAACCCAAACACGAGGTGCGCATCGGCCAACTCCTTATCAGTAAACCTATCCGTTCTGCCGTGTATCACTGCCAATGAGAAACTTACCTCCGGAAAAAATAAACCCGGGGCAGAACTGAGCAGTCCTGATTGCAAGCTTGAGAGCGAAGAGTCAAATGAACATTACTGTCGGCAAAAGCAAGTACCGTGACTGAATGAAACACGTTTTTTTACAAACAAGGCCCAGGCGCATACCGTCGATAACTGCACTGCTGTGCAGATTGGGTTGTTTTGGGGGAGGAGGCCAAACAGAGAGGACATCGATCTCATCGGATTAGGGAAGGAAGTCGGCCGTGCCCTATTCAAAGGAACCATCCCGGCATTTGCCTGAAGAGATTTAGGGAAATCACGGAAAACATAAATCAGGATGACCGGACTCGGGATTGAACCGTCGCGCTCCCGAATGCGAGTCCAGTGTGCTAACCACTGCGCCACCTCGCTCAGTACAGCTGTGCAGGTGTTTTCACTGCAGTACAGGTACAAAGGTAAATGAGGACAAGAAATTAAACGAAAAGCAATGAATCTGTAACGAGCCACCAACGCCACGGACACAGATGTGTGTCATATTTGTTGAGTTCTGAGCCAAAGCAAAAGCGAAAACAAACTTCTCAACAACGTTTGGATCGTTTTTAAATGTATCGAACGGATTTTGTGTGCCGATTTATTACTGTAGATCAGACGGGGCTGCGTCACTTCATTCCAGAAATGAAACAGTCCTCAAAGCATTGGAGAGCACTAAAACAGGCGAAGAAATATTACAACGCCCCGTCGACGATGAATTCATTGAAGATGGAGCACAAGATCGTATTGGCGAAGTACAAGTATATCGGCCATGCACTTCCAAATGAACGATCGTAACATTCCCCTTAAGTGATTTTGGGATATCACGGCAAACAGATCTCTACATGGCCGGTTGGGATTTAGAAACACCTTCCTCCCGAAAGTGAGAC
Source organism: Schistocerca serialis cubense (assembly GCF_023864345.2). Lineage (NCBI taxonomy): Eukaryota > Metazoa > Arthropoda > Insecta > Orthoptera > Acrididae > Schistocerca > Schistocerca serialis. The sequence goes on from NC_064646.1 coordinate 361,722,064, forward strand.
AATTGTCTTGGCTCTGAGCCACCTCGCTCTCTCAAAACAGGCAAAATCGATTTCATCAGGCAGAAAATTATGGACAACGTTCTTTTGGGATTCAAAAGGTATCGATCACATTGCAAAAAGACAAAAATTGAAGACTGGTGAATGTTGCTCATTTCTAGTCCAACCGGATGAGAAAATTGTGAAACGATATCTGGAATGGAAAAGAAAATTCGCACAGTGACACCCCACCTGCCTGCAATAGAGCATTGTAAACAATAAAACTGAGCGATTCTAAATACAATTCGTTGCAATATCCGCCCTGTTCGCCACATTCGGCTCCCAAAACAAAATAAAATTTGTGAACGGAAAACAATTTGAGTCTAGGCAAGAGGTTACATCAACCGTAGATGGATAGTTCGCAGAACTCCCGAATCCACTCTTCATGGTTTAACCTGTTCACCACAGAAAGTTAGACGAAATGCGTTTACCTGAAAAAGGAAAGATTAAAAAGGTAAGCGCATTTTTTACCCAATAGACTCGACCTCTCGTAACCAGACCAGAAAGTGACCAGCTAGGTGTCACGCCGTCCGTCTAATCGGACTTCGTGGACGATTTCATGTTTACAGCAGTGCTTTTCGCCACGTGCACTATGTCGGCAATCAGCCGAGCCAGGCAGCACACGCTGCGTCTGTTCGAACGTACTGTTCTTGCCTCTGCGGATTATTTTCCTCGCTGCATCCGCAAATTCGAAGTGGTACGTCAATGATATTTGCGCTTTTGCAGCGCTCTAAAGGTTTCTGTCGGTATCATATACGGATACGTAACTGAGGAAGAAGTTCATGAAAATGTACGTCCGGGGCACAGCACTGGATGAAAGTGGAATGTGTATCTTCTGAAATTTCAGATGTGGTGCTAAATAAGAATGTTAAAAATTAAGTGAAAGATGATTTACGAAATGAAAAAGTGCAAAAAAGAATAGGTGAAGATAGTAATCTATGGAATGCATTTATCAGAAGAAAAGACAAATCAGCGAGGCATCTGCCCCGGCGTAAATGAACTTACAACTTGGCGATGGTGGGACAGTATCAAACCATTCCAAAGACTGATAATTTAAAAAAATACCAACCCCTTTGTCTGTTGTGAATGAAAATTCTTCGTGCTCAGCTATTGCTTTCCAGAGAATTGTATTGATGAAATGATAATTAAATCGACACCCTAGCTGCAACAGGCGTTAACATAATCATTGGGGACATGTTGAAAATGTGTGTCCCGACCGGGACTCGAACCCGGGATCTCCTGCTCACATGGCAGACGCTCTATCCATCCTTTTTTTTTCGATATTGTTCGTTGCATTTGTTCGGTGTGGATGTCCCGTGACACTCGTTCAAGTTCAGTGTTGAGCCGTTGACTCAGTTTTTTATTACAGAGAGCAAGTAACCCTCTGTCCGAACACGCTGAGCTACCGTGCTGGCATCCATCTGAGCCACCGAGGGCACAGAGGATAGTGCGCCTGCAGGGCCGTATCTCTTGCACGAGTAGTGAGTGTGATGGACAAACATCTATTAGGCGCACTACGAATGTAGTGGTGTGGACATGTTGGGAATGTGGGTCTCACGGGGAGCGTGCAAGGGTAAGGCCCTGAAGGCGCACTATCCTCCGTGCCCTCGGTGGCTCAGATGGATGGAGCGTCTGCCATGTAAGCAGGAGATCCCAGGCTCGAGCCCTGGTTGGGGCACACATTTTCAACATGTTTCCAATTATGTATATCAACGCCTGTTTGCAGCTAGGCTGTCGATTTAATTATCATTTCATTCTAGAGAAGCTGCACAGTCATCAATGGTATCTGTTCTTTGGGAACAGATACTACCTTCATATATATTAGTATTGATATACGCCTCCAAGATACCAAAACGTCATACGTTATTTTCCTTCATACTACGCTACCTGACAAAAAAGGTGAAGCACCCGGAAGAAATGGTCGAATGTCACTATCAACGGATATGTAAATTATTTAGAGTTGCAATTCTCTGCGACAGATGGAACGTTCACCTGAGGACATTTGTGCTGTCCGTGACTAGTATTGTCCCCAGGTTTAAATAGGGTCCATAAGAAGCACAAACAGCGCCCGAAATTGAGTGATCACTGTGAAGGAACAGAAATAGTGCGTACTTCTGTGAGAAAGCGTCATCAGCCGCTGACGGAGTTTGAAAGAGGTCTCGTTGTGAGCCTCCATTTGACAGGCTCGTCGCATCGCGCAATATTCAAATCTGTGGGACGTTCGGATGTGACAACAGCCCGATGCTGGACTGCATCGGAACTTGATGGCAGATATATTCATCGACAAGGTTCCGGTCGACCACGTGTGACCACCACAAGGGAGGACTGCCATACTGTGGACCAATCATATCGTAACTACACTCATGCTCAAAAGTTGAGGATAAACAACGCTCTGGTGGGCGGTTTGCGGGTTTAAATCACCTCTGGGTATGATCATGCGGTGCATTTGACCTGCGGTCGTCGCACGATGGCGCTGGCAGCAGTCCACAGACGCAGAGCCGGTTGGTGCATGTCAGAGTACGGTGCAGCGACTAAGTGTGCAGACGTTTACATACGTGCTGATGGTGACTGTGTGTTGAAAATGGCTCAAAGAACACATACTAATGACGTTATGAGGGGTAGAATATTAGTGCGACTGGAGTCTGGTCAAACACAGCAGGTCGTAGCACGAGCCCTCTGTGTGCCACAAAGTGTGATCTCAAGATTATGGCAACGATTCCAGCATATAGGAAACGTGTCCAGGTGCTACAGTACGGGACGTCCACAGTGTACAACACCACAAGAAGACCGATATCTCACCATCAGTGCCAGCAGGCGGCCACGGAGTACTGCAGGTAGCCTTGCTCGGGACCTTACCGCAGCCAATGGAACAGTTGTCTCCAGATGCACAGTCTACAGACGACTGAAGAGACATGGTTTATTTGCCCATGTGCATTCCACTGACCACTGGTCACAGGAGAGCCCGTAAAGCATGGTGTCAAGAACACAGTACATGGTCATTGGAACAGTGGTCCCAGGTTATGTTCAATGTTCACGGACGAGTCCAGGTATAGTCCGAACAGTGATTCTCGCTGGTTTTTCATCTGGCGTGAACCAGAAACCAGATACTAACCCCTTAATGTCCTTGAAAGGACCTGTATGGAGGTCGTGGTTTGATGGTGTGGGGTGGGATTATGATTGGTGCACGTACACCCCTGCATGTCTTTGACAGAAGAACTGTAACAGGTCAGGTGTATCGGGACGTCATTTTGCACCAGTATGTCCGCCTTTTCAGGGGTGCAGTGGGTCCCACCTTCCTCCTGGTGGATGATAACGCACGGCACCACCGAGCTGCCATCTTGGAGGAGTACCTAGAAACAGAAGATATCAGGCGAATGGAGTGGCCTGCCTGTTCTCCAGACCTAAACCCCTTCGAGCACGTCTGGGATGCTCTCGATCGACGTATAGCTGCACGTCTTCAAACCCCTAGGACACTTCAGGACCTCCGATAGGCACTGGTGCAAGAATGGGAGGCTATACCCCAGCAGCTGCTCGACCACCTGATCCAGAGTATGCCAACACGTTGTGCGGCCTGTGTATGTGCGCATGGTGATCATATCCCATATTGATGTCGGGGAACATGCACACAGTGGCGTTTTGTAGCACATGTGTTTCGGGACGGTTTTCTCAACTTATCACCAATACCATGGACTTACAGATCTGTGTCGTTTGTGTTTCCTATGTGCCAATGCTATTAGCCCCAGTTTTGTATAGTGCCACGTTGTGTGGCACCACATTCTGCAATTATCCTTAATTTATGAGCATGAGTGTATTTCACAACTGCGCCTGTCATCCCAGAAAAAGTTACGCACGCCCTGCAACATTCTGCGTCAACCTGAGCCACTGGTCCGAGAGCAGCAGCAGCCGGACTAGTGAATAACCGTCCTCTGTGCGACCTGTCGTTAACACCAGAAAAACGGCCGCCTTTGGAGTGGTGCCGTGACCGCAGCGCACGGATTGTTGATGAATGGCGATGCACTGTGTTCAGGGATGAAAATCCGGCGGTGACCGGGGGAGAGATCTGACTCAACCAGTGTTTGGGAGAGGCACAGCGGCGTTCTTCCTGGCGTCATGATGTGGGGAACCATTGCGTATGATTTCAGATGATGGCTGTTAGTGACTGAGGGAAGATTGACAGCACAACGGTACGTCACGAGCATCCTGCGCCTTCTGTGGTATCTCTCATTAGACAATATTGTGGTGCCATTTTTCAACAGGGCAATGCTCGTCTACATAAGGCACGTTTCTCAGTGAACCGTCCGCGTGATGTTCAGTTACTCCCGTGGCCAGCAAGGGCCCTTACACCAAATGCGTCGGACCAGCTCGGATGTCAACTCCGCCCCAGTTCAAATGGTTCAAATGACTCTGAGCACTATGAGACTTAACTTCTGAGGTCATCTGTCCCCTAGAACGTAGAACTACTTAAACCGAACTAACCTAAGGACATCACACACATCCATGCCCGAAGTAGGATTCGAACCTGCGACCGTAGTGGTCGCGCGGTTCCGGACTGTAGCGCCTAGAACCGCTCGGTCACCCCGACCGGCTCCGCCCCAGTGCCAGTAGCCGATGGCCAGGACATTAAAGACCAGTTACAACAATTGTGGATCCAATTGCTTCAGGAGAGGATACACCGGCCTTATGACAACCTTGTCTGCCCATGATAGCTGAGTGGTCAGCGCGACGAAATTTCATAACTAACGGCCCAGGTTCGTTTCCTAGCTGGGTCGGAGATTTTCTCCGCTCAGAGACTGGGTGTTGTGTTGTCCTTATCATCCTCATTACATCCCCATCAACACACAAGTCGCCGAAGTGGTGTCAACTCGAAAGACTTGCACCAGGCGAACGGTCTACCCGACGGTAGGCCCTAGCCACACAGTTTCCATGACACCTTCCCAATGGAATCAGTGTATGCTCCACGCTAGGACAGGTGCAGTGTCATACTGATAAGTGTTCAGATATTGGCAAGCTGTTTTTAAATTGGACTCAATTTTGTATTCATTGGAAAAAAAGACAACATATCCACTCAACCCACTAAGTTCCATTTCGTTTCCTCCTTTCTTTCTTTTTTTATCGTTTCCTCCTTCCTTTCTTTTTTTTCACTTTTCTGCCAAGTAGCGTATTTCCGATACTGTCATGCTTTCATTTTATTTCTCTGGCATTTTGTTGTAAGCAACTATTATCATCTTGCTATTCACGGAAGAACCAAAGAAACTGATGTAGGCATGCGTATTCAAATACAGAGATATGTAAACAGGTGGAAGACGGCAAAACCTACATAAGATGACAAGTGTCTGGCGTAGTTGTTAGATCGATTACTGCTGCTACAGTGGCAGGTTATCGAGATTTAAGTGAGTTTGAACATGATATTATATTCGGTGCACGAGCGATGGGACACAGCATCTTGGAGGTAGCGATGAAGTGGGAATTTTCCCGTACGACCATTTCACGAGTGTACCGTGAAAATCAGAAATCTGGTAAAACATCACATCTCCGACATCGCTGCAGCCGGAAATAGATCCTGCGAGAACGGGACCAACGACGACTGAAAAGAATCGTTCGACGTGACAGAAGTGCAACCCTTCCGCCAATTTCTGCAGATTTCAATGCTGGGCCATCAACAAGTGTCACCATACGAACCATTCAAGGAAACATCATAGATATGGGCTTCCGGAACCGAAGGGCCACTCATGTACCCTTGATGACTGCACGACACGAAGCTTTACGCCTCGCCTGCGCCCGTCAAGACCGACATTCGACTATTGATTACTGGAAACATGTTGCCTCATCGGACCAGTATTGTATCGAGCGGATGGACAAGTATGTGTATGGAGACAACCTCATGAATCCATGGACGCTGCATGTGAGCAGGGGACTGTTCAAGCTAGTGGAAGCTCTGTAATGGTGTGGGGCCTGTGCAGCTGGAGTGATATGGGACCCCTGACACCTCTAGATACGACTCTGCCAGGTGACACGTACGTAAGCATCTTGTCTGGTCACCTGCATCCATTTATGTCCATTGCGCATTCCGCCGGACTTGGGCAATTTCAGCAGGACAATGCGACATCCCACACGTGCAGAGTTGCTACAGAATGGCTCTCGGAACACTCTTCTGGGTTTTAACACTTCCGCTGGCCACCAAACTCCCCAGACATGAACATTACTGAGCGTATCTGGAATGCCTTGCAACGTGCTGTTCGGAAGAGATCTCTACCCCCTCGTATTTATGGACAGCCCTGCAGGATTCATAGTGTCAATTCCTCCCAGCACTACTTCAGACATTAGTAGAGTCCATGCCACGTCGTGTTGCGGCACTTCTGCGTGCTTGTTGGGGCCCTACACGATATCAAGCAGATGTACCAGTTTCTCTGGCTCTTCAGTGTATGTGTTAGTGCACATCAGATAAGCTCACTGTAGAAATAATAAGTCGCACATCCCCTTATACCGTGTAAAAGCAGTTAGTAGAGATAATGATCGGAGTTCATGTTCTAACAGAAAAAGTATCCGACTCGAACGACTAAAACCGAATAAAAACGATTTTGAATTACGGAGATGTGCGTTCCACCTCCCCATCGAGGTCATCTACCAGTAAAACTCTGCATTTTTTCCACCAATATTTGAAGATTAACAAATTTAAAAAGTACAGAGCCAGAATTCTCCGAATAAACAATACCGGCAACAAGTATTTAAAGTTATGAAGCATCAGAAGTGCCAGTGGTCAGGTTATCCAGATCTTTGCTACTTACTGTTCCATTCTACTCTGAAAACGTCGGTAATATAAAACCTTTTCCCAACCAGAACTTCAGGTTAGAAAATGCACACCTCGAATAAGAATGCTGCACATAAAGACTTAATAGCACTATTTTAGTCCAAATACGTGTCCATTATTCAGGAACGAACATTTTCAGTAACTTCTAGCAACCATACGAAATTCATCTGGAAACAAAATACAGTTTAAGAGATACCAGGAGGACTTGTTGATGGCCCACTTCTCCTACTCTATCATAGAGATTCGTAGTAGGTGCCCGTATCATTACTTTAAGGTGTTTGGGGTAAAGGAGGGAGAGTTGTCTTGTGACAGCCAGAGCGAGAGCACCAGCAGCAGCGAGTACTGTTTGTATAAAGCGTTTATTTTGCATTTTGTTTACGACCTTCCACTAAGGAAGGGATTCTATTTGTGTTTATCTGCTCTGCATAGTAACTAACAGTTCTTGATAAAACTTTACGTAGTTTTCGTGTTAGATTTCTTAGTGTTTTCTTGATCGTTTAGAACAGAAAGCGCCCTAAAACCGTCTTTTGTTTGTTTCGCGGCCGTTAGCCACTAGTCACTTGAATCAGCAGTTGTCTTGTGACAGCCAGAGCGAGAGCACCAGCAGCAGCGAGTACTGTTTGTATAAAGCGTTTTTGTACTTATTTGCTGCGCTTAGCTTTTAAATAGTTTTTCTGGGAAAACCTAGCGTAGTTTTCGCGTCTCGTATTTCAGTGAGTGTTTCTTGATTATCAGAGTAGCTCATCAGAAAATTATCTTGGGAATTTGTCACCGTATAGAGTAGGGTAAACATAGTCATGTGTAGGGACTGTGGTTGTTGTGAGCGGACGCAAGGAGAATTGGCCACTCTTCGGGGGCAGGTGGAGGCTTTGTCTGTTAGGCTCATCGAGCTCGAGGCGCAGGCGTCGGCTCGTAGTGGCGTTGGGGTAACTGTGGTGAGACCTATGCCTACTTCGGTGGCCTTGGAATCACATGGAACCCCTGATGTCGCTGCGTCTTCCGGCAGTGAGCATCTTACCGGTCAGCCATCACTCCAGGGTGAATGGCGGACAGTGGTGGGCTCGCGCGTGCCTGGCCGAAAGGCGAAGGTGGGATCTGGCCGCGTGGCAGCTGCCTTACCCCTTTCCAACAGGTACGGGGTGCTTCCTAGTGGTGATGACATCGTTTCCGAGCCACCACAGGATGCCTCGCCTGTTGGGCCAGTGGCCGATTCTCCGGCAAGGTCCCGACAGTCACAGAGGGCGGGCCTACTAGTTATAGGGAGCTCCAACGTTAGGCGGGTTATGGAGCCCCTCAGGAAAATAGCGGGTAGGTCGGGGAAGAATGCCAGTGTGCACTCGGTGTGCTTGCCGGGGGGTCTCGTCCGTAATGTGGAGGAGGCCCTTCCGGCAGCTATTGAACGCACTGGGTGTGACCGGCTGCAGATAGTAGCACATGTCGGAACGAATGACGCCTGCCGCTTGGGTTCTGAGGCCATCCTTGGTTCCTTCCGGCGGCTGGCTGATTTGGTGAAGACAACCAGCATCGCACGCGGAGTGCAAGCTGAGCTTAATATCTGCAGCATAGTGCCCAGAGTCGATCGCGGTCCTCTGGTTTGGAGCCGTGTGGAGGGTCTAAACCAGAGGCTCAGACGACTCTGCGACTATAATGGTTGCAAATTCATCGACCTCCGTTATTGGGTGGAGAACTGTAGGGCCCCCCTAGACAGGTCAGGCGTGCACTACACACCGGAAGCAGTTACTAGGGTAGCAGAGTACGTGTGGCGTGCACACGGGGGTTTTTTAGGTTAGAGGGACCCCCCCTTGGGCGAAACGATAAAATACCTGACGGCTTACCAGAGAGGACATTATCATCGTTGATAAAGAACGTCCGTCCTCAGAGACCAAAAACAGGAAAAGTTAACGTAATATTGGTAAACTGCAGGAGTATCCAGGGCAAGGTTCCTGAATTAGTATCTCTTATTGAAGGAAATAGTGCGCATATAGTATTAGGAACGGAAAGTTGGTTAAAACCGGAAGTGAACAGTAACGAAATCCTAGACACAGAATGGAATATATACCGCAAGGATAGGATAAACGCCAATGGTGGAGGAGTATTTATAGCAGTAAAGAATTCAATAATATCCAGTGAAGTTATTAGCGAATGCGAATGTGAAATAATCTGGGTTAAGTTAAGTATCAAAGGTGGGTCAGATATGATAGTCGGATGCTTCTATAGACCACCTGCATCAGCAACCGTAGTAGTTGAGCGCCTCAGAGAGAACCTGCAGAACGTCGTGAAGAAGTTTCGTGATCATACTATTGTAATAGGGGGACTTCAATCTACCAGGTATAGAATGGGATAGTCACACAATCAGAACTGGAGCCAGGGACAGAGACTCTTGTGACATTATCCTGACTGCCTTGTCCGAGAATTACTTCGAGCAGATAGTTAGAGAACCAACTCGTGAAGCTAACGTTTTAGACCTCATAGCAACAAATAGACCGGAACTTTTCGACTCCGTGAATGTAGAAGAGGGTATCAGTGATCATAAGTCAGTGGTTGCATCAATGACTACAAGTGTAATAAGAAATGCCAAGAAAGGAAGGAAAATATATTTGCTTAACAAGAGTGATAGGGCACAAATCGCAGAATATCTGAGTGACCACCATCAAACGTTCATTTCTGAGGAAGAGGATGTGGAACAAAAATGGAAAAAATTCAGAAACATCGTCCAGTACGCCTTAGATAAGTTCGTACCGACTAAGGTCCAAAGCGAGGGGAAAGATCCACCGTGGTATAACAATCATGTACGAAAGGTACTACGGAAACAAAGAAAGCTTCATCATAGGTATAAGAGTAGTCGAATCATAGCTGATAAGGAAAAGCTGAACGAAGCGAAAAAGAGCGTAAAGAGAGCAATGAGAGAAGCATTCAACGAATTCGAACATAAAACATTGGCAAACAATCTAAACCAGAACCCTAAAAAGTTTTGGTCATATGTAAAATCGGTAAGCGGATCTAAATCCCCTATTCAGTCACTCGTTGACCACGATGGCACCGAAACAGAGGACGACCGAAGAAAGGCAGAAATACTGAATTCAGTGTTCCGAAACTGTTTCACTGCGGAAAATCGTAACACGGTCCCTGACTTCAGCCGTCGCACGGACGCCAAAATGGAAAATATTGAAATAAACGATATCGGAATTGAAAAACAACTGCTATCACTTAGTAGCGGAAAAGCATCCGGACCAGACGAGATACCCTTAAGATTCTACAGTGATTATGCTAAAGAACTTGCCCCCTTTCTATCAGCAATTTATCGTAGATCGCTGGAAGAACGTAAAGTACCTAGCGACTGGAAGAAAGCGCAGGTCGTTCCCATTTTCAAGAAGGGTCATAAATCAGATGCGAATAATTATAGGCCTATTTCGCTTACGTCAATCTGTTGTAGAATAATGGAACATGTTTTGTGTTCTCGTATTATGACGTTCTTAGATAATACAAATCTCCTTCATCATAACCAACATGGATTCCGCAAACAGAGATCATGTGAAACTCAGCTCGCCCTATTTGCCCAAGAAATTCACAGTGCCGTAGACACTGGCGAGCAGATTGATGCCGTATTCCTGGACTTCAGGAAGGCATTTGATACGGTTCCGCACTTACGTTTAGTGAAAAAAATACGAGCTTACGGAATATCGGAACAGGTTTGTGATTGGATTCAGGATTTCCTAGAAGAAAGAACACAACATGTCATTCTTAACGGTTCAAAATCTGCAGATGTAGAGGTAATTTCAGGAGTACCGCAGGGAAGCGTGATAGGACCTTTATTGTTTACAATATACATAAATGACTTAGTTGACAACATCGGTAGCTCCGTGAGGCTATTTGCAGATGACACGGTTGTCTACAAGAAAGTAGCAACATCAGAAGACTCGTACGTACTCCAGGAGGACCTGCAGAGGATTAATGCATGGTGCGACAGCTGGCAGCTTTCCCTAAACGTAGATAAATGAAATATAATGCGCATACATAGGGGCAGAAATCCATTCCAGTACGATTATGCCATAGGTGGTAAATCATTGGAAGCGGTAACGACCGTAAAATACTTAGGAGTTACTATCCGGAGCGATCTGAAGTGGAACGATCACATAAAACAAATAGTGGGAAAAGCAGGCGCCAGGTTGAGATTCATAGGAAGAATTCTAAGAAAATGTGACTCATCGACGAAAGAAGTAGCTTACAAAACGCTTGTTCGTCCGATTCTTGAGTATTGCTCATCAGTATGGGACCCTTACCAGGTTGGATTAATAGAACAGATAGACATGATCCAGCGAAAAGCAGCGCGATTCGTCATGGGGACATTTAGTCAGCGCGAGAGCGTTACGGAGATGCTGAACAAGCTCCAGTGGCGGACACTTCAAGAAAGGCGTTACGCAATACGGAGAGGTTTATTATCGAAATTACGAGAGAGCACATTCCGGGAAGAGATGGGAAACATATTACTACCGCCCACATATATCTCGCGTAATGATCACAACGAAAAGATCCGAGAAATTAGAGCAAATACGGAGACTTACAAGCAGTCGTTCTTCCCACGCACAATTCGTGAATGGAACAGGGAAGGGGGGATCAGATAGTGGTACAATAAGTACCCTCCGCCACACACCGTAAGGTGGCTCGCGGAGTATAGATGTACATAGTAAGAAATGTTGTTGTTGTTGTGGTCTTCACTCCTGAGACTGTTTTGATGCAGCTCTCCATGCTACTCTATCCTGTGCAAGCTTCTTCATCTCCCAGTACCTACAGCAACCTACATCCTTCTGAATCTGCTTAGTGTATTTATCTCTTGGTCTCCCCCTACGATTTTTACCCTCCACGTTGCCCTCCAATACTAAATTGGTGATCCCTCGATGTCTCAGAACATGTCCTACCAACCGATCCCTTCTACCAGTCAAGTTGTGCCACAAGCTCCTCCTCTCCTCAATTCTATTCAATACCTCCTCATTAGTTGCGTGATCAAACCATCTAATCTTCAGCATTCTTCTGTAGCACCACATTTCGAAAGCTTCTATTCTCTTCTTGTCTAAGCTATTTATCGTCCACGTTTCACTTCCATACATGGCTACACTCCATACAAATACTTTGAGAAACGACTTCCTGACACTTAAATCAATACTCGATGTTAACAAATTTCTCTTCTTAAGCAACGCTTTCCTTGCCATTGCAAGCCTACATTTTATATCCTCTCTACTTCGACCATCATCAGTTATTTTGCTCCCCAAATAGCAAAACTCCTTCACTAATTTAAGTGTCTCATTTCCTAATCTAATTCCCTCAGCAGCACCCGACTTAATTCGACTACATTCCATTATCCTCGTTTTGCTTTTGTTGATGTTCATCTTATACCCTCCTTTCAAGACATTGTCCATTCCATTCAACTGCTCTTCCAAGTCCTTTGCTGTCACTGACAGAATTACAATGTCATCGGCGAACCTCAAAGTTTTTATTTCTTCTCCATGCATTTTAATACCAACTCCGAACTTTTCTTTTGTTTCCTTTATTGTTTGCTCAATATACAGATTGAATAACATCGGGGAGAGGCTACAACCCTGTCTCACTCCCTTCTCAACCACTGCTTCCCTTTCATACCCCTCTACTCTTATAACTGCCATCTGCTTTCTGTACAAATTGTAAATAGCCTTTCGATCTCTCTATTTTACCCCTGCCACCTTCAGAATTTGAAAGAGAGTATTCCAATCAACATTGTCAAAAGCTTTCTCTAAGTCTACAAACGCTAGAAACGTAGGTTTGCCTTTCCTTAATCTTTCCTCTAAGGTAAGCCGTAGCGTCAGTATTGTCTCTCGTGTTCCAACATTTCTGCGAAATTCAAACTGATCTTCTCCGAGGTCGGCTTCTACAGTTTTTCCATTCGTCTGTAAAGAATTCGCGTTAGTATTTTGCAGCTGTGACTTATTAAACTGATAGTTCGGTAATTTTCACATCTGTCAACACCTGCTCTCTTTGGGATTGGGATTATTATATTCTTCTTGAAGTCTGAGGATATTTCACCTGTCTCATACATCTTGCTCACCAGATGGTAGAGATTTGTCAGGACTGACTCTCCCAAGGTTGTCAGTAGTTCTAATGGAATGTTGTCTACTCCGGGGGCCTTGTTTCGACTCAGGTCTTTCAGTGCCCTGTCAAACTCTTCACGCAATATCATATCTCCCATTTCATCTTCATCTACATCCTCTTCCATTTCCATAATATCGTCCTCAAGTACATCGCCCTTGTATAGGCCCTCTATATACTCCTTCCACCTTTCTGCTTTCCCTTCGTTGCTTAGAACTGGCTTTCCATCTGAGCTCTTGATATTCATGCAAGTGGTTCTCCTTTCCCCAAAGGTCTTTTTACCCCTCGTGAGATAAGCCTCTACATCCTTACATTTGTCCTCTAGCCATCCCTGCTTAGCCATTTTGCACTTCCTGTCGATATCATTTTTGAGACGTTACGTTTGTATTCCTTTTTGCCTGCTTCATTTACTGCATTTTTATATCTTCTCCTTTCATCAATTAAATTCAATATTTCTTCTGTTACCCAAGGGTTTCTACTAGCCCCCGTCTTTTTAACTATTTGATCCTCTGCTGCCTTCACTATTTCATCCCTCAAAGCTTCCCGTTCTTCTTCTACTGTATTTCTTTCCCCCATTCCTGTCAATTGTTCCCTTATGCTCTCCCTGAAACTCTGTACAACCTCTGGTTCTTTCAGTTTATCTAGGTCCCATCTCCTTAAATTCCCACCTTTTTGCAGTTTCTTCAGTTTTAATCTACAGTTAATAACTAATAGATTGTGGTCAGAGTCCACATCTGCCCCTGGAAATGTCTTACAATTTAAAACCTGGTTCCTAAATCTCTGTCTTACCATTATATAATCTATTTCATACCTTTTAGTATCTCCAGGGTTCTTCCATGTAAACAACCTTCTTTCATGATTCTTAAACCAAGTATTAGCTATGATTAAGTTATGCTCTGCGCAAAATTCTATCAGGCGGCTTCCTCTTTCATTTCTTAGCCCCAATCCGTATTCACCTACTATGTTTCCTTCTCTTCCTTTTTCCTACTGACGAATTCCAGTCACCCATGACTATTAAATTTTCGTCTCCCTTCACTACCTGAATAATTTCTTTTATCTCATCATACATTTCATCAATTTCTTCGTCATCTGCAGAGCTAGTTGGCATATAAACTTATATTACTGTAGTAGGCGTGGGCTTCGTGTCTATCTTGGCCACAATAATGCGTTCACTATGCTGTTTGTAGTAGCTTACCCGTACTCCTATTTTTTTTTTTCATTATTAAACCTACCCCTGCATTACCCCTATTTGATTTCGTATTTATAACCCTGTATTCACCTGACCAGAAGTCTTGTTCGTCCTGCCACCGAACTTCACTAATTCCCACTATATCTAACTTTAACCTATCCATTTCCCTTTTTAAATTTTCTAACCTACCTGTCCGATTAAGGGATCTGACATTCCACGCTTCGATCCGTAGAACACCAGTCTTCTTTCTCCTGATAACGACGTCCTCCTGAGTAGTCCCCGCCCGGAGATCCTAATGGGGGACTATTTTACCTCCGGAATATTTTACCCAAGAGGACGCCATCATCATTTAATCATATAGTAAAGCTGCATGCCCTCGGGAAAAATTACGGCTGTAGTTTCCCCTTGCTTCCAACCGTTCGCAGTACCAGAACAGCAAGGCCATTTTGGTTGGTGTTACAAGGCCAGATCAGTCAATCAACCAGACTGTTGCCCCTGCGACTACTGAAAAGGCTGCTGCCCCTCTTCAGCAACCACACGTTTGTCTGGCCTCTCAACAGATACCCCTCCGTTGTGGTTGCACCTACGGTACGGCTATCTGTATCGTTGAGGCACGCAAGCCTCCCCACCAACGGCAAGGTCCATGGTTCATGGCGGGGAGTAAGAAATAGCCTTACATAATTCAAAGCTACAGTGTAGAAAATGTCGATATTTATAGAAATATAACGCATACTACTTGATAATTAGTTCAAAAAATGGTTCAAATGGCTCTGAGCACTATGGGGACTTAACTTCTGAGGTCATCAGTCCCCTAGAACTTAGAACTACTTAAACCTAACTAACCTAAGGACATCACACACATCCATGCCCGTGGCAGGATTCGAACCTGCGACCGCAGCGGTCGCGCAGCTCTAGACTGTGGCGCCTAGAACCGATCGGCCACTCCGGGCGGCTGATAATTAGTAATTAGGTAACTAATACCATAGTGTATAATGTGCAAGTTACTTCAAAAACTCAAATTTTTGTAGTATTCGACATCCTTATTCAGACAAGATACAAAAAAGAACAAATGCTGTGGCAGATAATAAGCACTGATTTTGACATTTAGTATTGAATGTTAGACGCTGCACAAAAGCTACATTTGGAATTAATTAACATTTTGTGACAAATTTCTTTGGTAATGCGGTAATGCTGATACATCAACTGACCGATAAAATTAAAAGTGCCGTCAAATTTTGCAGAGCTCCGTAAAGGGAAATTATAAGTACACCAATACAGCCAGTATTCTTTACGAAAAGAAAACTGAATCTTTTGCTTGTTTTTATAAAACTTACCAGTTGCCAAATCTTCCAAATTCATCTCTCATCTTTTCTCTACGTTCAAACACACACACACACAACCGAAACAAGATAGACAGAGAGGGGGAGGGGGGGGCAATCGAAACAAGATAGTTAGAGAGAGGGGGGAGGGAGAGAGAGAGAGAGACGACGACGATAATCTCAAAGAGACAAATTTCATATTTCATGTTACAGCTATTTCATAAACCTGACAACAAATTATACAATAGAAGTATATTTGAAATTGAGATTTCATGTTCTTGTATTGTGTTGGATAACGCACCACTTGAAAGTTTTTACCTCTCGGTTGTGAACTGCGTGTCAGTGGAATTGAACGAAGTACCGGGGTATCAAACTCAACACTGATCAGGTTTATTTTTGTCTTACAGTGTCATAAAAAGGTTGACTATGCGAACGTCTCTAGCAGGGGTCTCTAACAACCCCTATTGCCGCCCCTAGAGCAACTGACGTAAATATTAATAAGAATATCACTCAATATGAGTGCTTTGTAAAATTCCACATATCTGAAGTGCTGTAAAAGACGAGGTCGTACGCAACTGTTGGATGAGAAAACTTGAGGGGTAGGTTTCAGCCACCAAGTAGTAAACGACTTTCCTCATCTGCGCGCAATGGCCCCTTCCCATACGGTGTCTGAGAGGTGTCTCTTAACTCTTTTTCATTTTTCAGCGTAGGTGAGTATCACGTAGAGGCTTAACTAACCTGGAGCGTTGCTCCATGACGTCCGAGGATAAAGGTCCCTGGTGTCCGCGAAAATTAGTAATAATAATAATAATTTAAAATTAGTAAAAACGATCGGTCAAGTGAACTCTTTCCCTAATCTAAAAAAGTCAAATTTTGTTTTAGAAATCATTCTGACGTAAAGCTATTCGAATCATTTAGTCCACTGTATCTGGAATGTGAAGCCCTGTTCAGTGCGTGTATGTACTCGTAAACGAAAGCAGGCGTCACATAAAATGCGAGTTTAAAGAGCATAAAAACGTTACATTTAACTGCATTTCAAATGGTTTAAATTTATTGATACGTTCAATGAAGATACTTCTTGCACAGAATAATGGAAGCTAAAATTGTTAACGGTTGCAAACAAATGAATGTCAGTCCGCAATCATACACAAAATCTCCGAATCAGCTACTCCTGTCAGCCATTGTCATGAGGATTTTCTCAGAGTGAGTGATTAATACTTGTCGTTAAGGTTTATAATTTATATAAAAATCAGCTACCAGCCACATGTATGGTTTAAAAAGGTTTATTATCTTCAGACCATGACCGGTTTCGGATTTTTCCTTACAAATCCATCTGCAGATGGCAGATTACAAGCATTCTTAGTTGGACCTAGTTTTGTTTATGTTATTCGTTTGCTGCAGAGCTGTGTAGTTCTGCCTGACGAAATATTCGTGCGTTTATGTTTTCGAACGCAAGCTTAATACACTTTATTACACTGTATTAAGCTTGCGTTCGAAAACATAAACGCACGAATATTTCGTCAGGCAGAACTACACAGCTCTGCAGCAAACGAATAACATAAACAAAACTAGGTCCAACTAAGAATGCTTGTAATCTGCCATCTGAAGATGGATTCGTAAGGAAAAATCCGAAACCGGTCATGGTCTGAAGATAATAAACCTTTTTAAACCATACATGTGGCTGGTAGCTGTTTTTTATATAAATTATAAACCTTAAGTACAACAGCCACGTTTCTTAACATGTCGACTTTCGACAAAATAGCGTTAATACTTGTCGTGTCAGATGGGGGGGGGGGGGGGGGGGAGATACACAGACCACGGCGTAAGAGGTCATGTACGAATGATATCACTGCAACAAATTACCTGTCACCGAAATGAAACGCTGCATTAAACAAAGACGACAATGTCAGGTCTATTTGGCACAGTATAATTTGAACGCGAATGTTGGCAGCGAGATCAACATACTAACATCTCAAATTCCAGCGATCTTTGCGATTCAGTTCTACAGTTACGAGAAGCCAGGAAAATGTGGGCGCACTGTACTGGGATAGAGCACATGCACTGCACTAGTGCAAAGACGAGATATCTAACCCACCTTATTTAGCAGCACTTAAGCAGAAACAACCATTTCTACTTACTTTTTATTCGGTTTATAAGATACCTACGATTTTAAATGCAAATTAGTTTTCTGAAAAGTACAGGTCATTGTATTAAATTCATCAATAATCGTTACAAATTCTTATAAAAAGGTGTTATTTTTTATGATACGTGCAGAGAAAACGTGTGTTTCAAGACATCACGGCGACACACTCGACTTGTCGAACAATATATATACAAGAGAAACTTCGAAGGAGAACATATAATTTGTAGTATGCCGATTTTCTTGTAATTGCAAGATTTGTAATATGCATGCTAGTCCAAGACAAACAGCGTTAGAAAAATCTTGTTAAATAGTCTGGATGACTGGTTTGCAAAATTGGGTTACTCTGTATATGACTAGAGTATCGAAAGTCTCCACATTCATTAAATATGCATGTCTCAGAAAATTTGTTATGCATCCGCAGAAAGGTGCATTCGATTTGGTGCCTGCGCTTTGGATGTCACGGATTGGCAGAACTCAGACGTTTGTTGATCGCTTACCTTCTAATTGTTGTCGTTGCTCCATTCTATTACATCATTTTACGATTTTCTTATGATTTTGCTGGTCGGGGACGTGTAAATTCATGTTGCGTGTCAGTGACCTCGTCTCAAACTATTGCCAAGCAACGGCGAGAGCCGCTGCTGAGACCCCCCTGTGTTGTTGAGAACTGCATCACGTCGCGATATGTTGTTTAAGAAGACTGCGGCAAACGATCACCGTTCAGTTAAGAAAACTGACCAGCTATAATAGCGGACGCGCAACTACGTTGGAACAACAAGGGCCATGAAACCGAGGATGCGGAGCTTCTGGATTCAAAAATAAATAGGAAAAAAATGTGAAAATTTTGAAATGGGAAGGAAACTCGGAAAATTTAATAAAATCGCTTTGTTAAAATAATGATAGATTGTCTCGGAAATCATTCTGACATGCGATTCATTTATCTCCTGTCAAGATCAGTCTGCATTAGGATACGAACATCAGTTAATTGTATGTATAGAACGAAAGGGACAAGATGTGAGCATATGTCTCGTCAAAAGCCATTACAGAGCATCTGTTATGAGTGGTGTATACAACAGAGTGCAAAAAAAAGGGGTCACAATTTAAATTTATTCCTTAAGTGGGTAGTCCTCTTTGTACATACGAGAATTAGGTGAATTTCATTTTTTTTTTTTCAAGTAAAACTAAAAGTAACGGTAGATCTGATGATATAGTTTTATTCTTTACACTTTTGTTATTAACAATTCATTTCTTAAGTTCAAAACGGACGCTGCCTGTAATCGCTGCACAAGGTGGAAGGACCCCTTGCAAATGGAGCAATGGTTATCGGCGGGAATTCCCGAAGCCCGCCTATTGGACCTGTAACAAAATAATTTTGTATACGTCATTTTCAATATATTTTCTACCAGAATACGCAGACTAATTGGTAAATATTTAAGTTCTAATAAAATGGTGACTTGCTGAACAAAATGTCATTTTCTTCGCCCAAAAAAATCGAGACAAAAGGGTGTTCCGAAAATAGACTTTTGAGGATATCGCAAATCGGCTACGTATGCTGATAGAGAGTTCAATTCAGAATGTCGGCATCAAATTCCGACCAAAATCGTATGTACCGTTACCATGTTATGTTTCCCGTCAAGTTGAAAACCCAGCTCCGAGGAAGACGCGTTTATGGTTTGAGTTACATTTTTTGAAAATACGCGTATCTCTAGTCAGCGATGCCTGTACCATATAGCAATCCTTCCAGAACCAAAAGCGGGTCCTCCATCTTCTTCGCGGCCATGATGGTCCAGCGGGCCTCGTTGACAGCGTCTGTCCTCCGCCGCTCTGCTCGCTCGATACCCTTTCATCCTCTTTTGTGAAGAATTTGTAACAGGCTGTTTCGATCTCAAGCTCGATAACATCCGTAACGCATGTTAGGCCACCGTTGAAATTACGTACTGTCACAATGGTCGCTATGTAGACTCTTTTTTCGTTGTGAATGGTTTTCGGGCGCACTTTTTCACTAATTGCCTTGCAACTCTATAATAGAATTTCTGGCGAACGTGGGATGAACACCACAAAAAGAAGAGATCGCAGAGAACATTTTAAGCCAAACTAAAGTGATTTTTTTTTTATTTTCAGAGAGGACTACCCCCTCACGGGCGTTGTAGAGACTAAAAGACTAATCTAGAAATAGTCCTGTATTTCGAAACAACTGAAAATACCTACAGATTTTCTGGTCACAGCATGCTACGGAGGTAGGAAATAAACTCCATGAGAAGTTCCAAGACAAAAAGTACTAAATACAACGCGTTGGGTTGGCGTATAAGAAAGCATATATACACTTAAGAGATTCATTGACATTCTTAAGACTCTGCTACACGATTCGTGAGAATGAAAAATGTAACGAACGAGGTGTGTCACTATATCTTTAAAACATAATCTTTCCCTTTTCAGATTCAATTATCTAATAGAAGGGATTAATATACTACTTAAGCCTTGCTGTTTGAGAGTATCGACATTACAGCTGCATATGACTTCCTAGGAACGGTGCTGTCAGAAACGAATATGGAAGATTAGGATTTAACGTCCCGTCGACGGGGAGATCATCAGAGACAGAGTGCAGAACCAGGAAAGGAGGTTAAGGAAATCGGCCACAGGGTTTTCAAATGAACCATCTTGAGACTTGTCTCAAGCAATTTGAAGGGAAATCACAGGAAAGCATAATCTACATTGGCGGACGAGGATCTGAACTGCTGTTCTCCTGAAAGCAAGTCCAGTGCCCTACACTGCAAATCGCTAGATGGTTCTCAGAAAGAGCTACCGTCAAGTATCATGCGATAAATTACTTAACGAAGTTTTTAATTTCTGTGTAAACTGCCTAACAAACAGTAGGGAAGCACTTTGACGAGCTTTGTAGGAACGAGAACCTGAAGGAGGCCATAACTGGGTTGAAAGTAACACTTTTTTTTATCCGGTAAGTGGCAACATTTATTCGCAACTAAATACTTGGTTTTAAGGAATGAGGTACATTATAGATGCATGCGTAGCAATACAACATTTTACTGTATACCCGGTTTTTCTTAGGTTATATTCAACCGAATATTTTCAGCCCACTTTCGGCTCCAGTCATGTTCTGTAAGTTCTTCACAATGACACCTGAAGCAATGTCGGAGCCAAACGCGTTTCCACGCTACACTATTTTGTAACTTTATGTCGTCACAGGCAAAGCAAATACTGTCCGACAAATAAATAGATACATAATCTATTTGTTGTGGGCTCAACCACTGTTAATGCACTGCTAGTTTCATAGCCGTTAGCGATTCAAATCTGACAGTATTTTGCAACACAAGAAAGTTCAACCAACGAGCAAAAGGACGTTTTCAAGCCGAAAAATATTTACGTTTTACGATATTGTAAGTCAGTATAGCGGTTCATCGACTTGGAAACAGTGTCGAAATTTCAATACACCCTACTATTCCCCACTTTTTTGGCTAGAAACCCTATTTTGCAATATAATCTCCATTCAATGCGACGTCTTTAGGCCACCTTACAGGTAAGGGCCTGTATGGTACCACTCCACTGGTCGACGTCGGAGCAAACGTGTTCCTACATCAGTAATCTCGTCATCATCCAAATATTGTATCCCAAGGAGTGCATCCTTCATTGAGCCAAAGAGATGGAAGTTGGCAGGTGTGAGAGCCGGGTACACAACTTTGAGTACCCCCACTGGTGGACGAGTGTGTCAGCACTACCAATAGAAACGTGCAGTTGTGCAGCGAGGTGTTTGATTGCGGTCTGTCGATCTCTTCGAATGACAGTGTCTGCACGTTCCAAAAGTACTGGAGTCACAGCTTGTGCACCCGACTGAAACGCAAGAGATCGGATAGGTTGGGCGATCTTGTCACAATGATGACAGATACCTCGTCCAATGACTCACCATGCTTTTGTTCACTGGCAGGTGTCCGTAGACATTCTGCAAGCACCTACGAATATCCACGATGTTCTGGTTTTGCGCAAAAAGAAACTCAATGAGAACTCTCTGCTTGGAAAGCACCTGTCTGTCACAGGCGCCATTTATGAACGCTACACATAGCGCCGCTTCCTATCATAACATAAAACTATACGGGCTGAAGCGGGAATTTCACGCCCCACAACAAATTCCGCAATTTTTGAACCGAATTTCGCCAAGAAAACGTTATTTATTGAACGCCCCTCCTAATAACTGGCACAGAGATGCAGAAACATTCTGTCTGCTTACATTCCATCCGCTAATGGAAGAGGGACAGAATTTAAAACATGGATCAATAAAGGAGTATCTTCTGCCACGCAGTTTACAGTGGTTTGCAGAGTCCAGATAAAACTCTGTGCTTGTAAGTTGCGTAGAAAATAAAACAAGACGAAATACTAAATTTTCTAATATAATAGACCATTTCTGATTTACAAGAATGAGGAAAACCTCACTTACATAAGACAAGAATTTAAGCCATTACCGGTATGTTACTTTCACAGTTCATTTTTAGGTCAATATCCAAACTTATATACTACTTTGAAATTATCTATTTGTTCTTGTTTTGTTTTGCAGTTAAGTATCAGATATTATTTCACTTTTTGTGATAGTCTTCTTTCGTTCAGAATAAAACCATAAAAATTGATCATTAAAAAACTGATTAATGTCAATTCTTTATTCAAGTGGGAGGAGAGCGACCAGGATAGTGATGTGATGCAGTGTGTGTATGTGTAGGGAAAAGGGAGGTGGGCTGGCTGTGAGAGATTATGTATTGCAGCATCTCCTGTGTGTGGGCGACATTTTGTTGAGTAGGGGATGAGATGGGGTTGAGGGTAGGCATTTAGGAGAGGAAGGGCCCCCAAATTAAGTAATTTCTCTATGTTTAAGACCCTAGCGTAATGGACGTGTGTATAGAGTGTTGTATGATGAGATGAGGGAGAGGGTGAAAGCCAGTGCTAACACATAATTTACTCCTCTCACGTAGTACCAAATGGATGGCGAATGGAAATGTCTTTCACCACCAGGATTCGAACTGAATGCCAGTGCACTCTGTGTTATGTTTATGTGATGCAATGTGATGTATTGCACATCTATGAGGATCTCCCTATTACGGATGCATGAAAGGAATAATTTATATAAACTAAGAGAGTGATTTTTTGCCATGTACTGAGAATATCATGGTCACCCTTTGGTCTCATTATGACATGATTTTCCTGTAGCCAGGGATAGGGATGCGTTCATCATTATCTCTGGAGAGAACTGCAAAGAGCAACAATACCCTCATGTACCTGTACAATAACTTTGTATACATTAAGTCTTAAGACAACGAATACTTGGATGGAGCTAATATCATCTAGGCCGTTAAACTGCATCATATTCCTCTGCAAATTTCTTCTTACACAATTGATGTTTTGACCCTTCTGCTGGTATCTTCTGTAGGATTTCCTCGTGTTCCCAATTAGTTGAACACTGTAAAAAACCAGCATCTTGTTCATATATTGTAGGAAGTTTTTTCTGGCTACTGCAACATTGGTGTGCTGCCATCACTGGATAAGTACTGGTAATGAAAACAGTGAAGAAAGAGAGTGGGAATATTTACAGAAATATTGTTGACATGGTATAGAGATGGCTTCCTGTTAGTTGTTTGTATTCCTCTCTACCTGGATATTTATTTCCTCGATTGTGGGAACCCACAAAGCTGGAAGCTGCGATAAGCCTAGAAATTTTCATTCTTAGAAATCTCAATTGCTCCTCAGACTTTCTTTCTACAAATGCTGCATTCTTTGCTAGCACTTATTGACATCTATATCTTGGTCACAGTTCTCCTGATGTTCCACCACTGCAAATTTAAAACTTTGTTTCAAATGTGAATGCCAACACTTTGACAGTAAACCCAGGGTAAGTGATACTTACTTTTTCTTTATTAAATATATACTCTGCCTGACAAAAAGAAAAGTGAAGCATCCAGCAGACATGGCCAGAAGTCAAGGTAACTTCATACACATGTAGCCTACAGCCCTACACCGAAGGTGGGTGAGGGAATAATTAGAGTTTCAACTCCCTGCAACAGGTAGAATGGCCACCAGAGTGCATTAGTGTTGTTTGTATTTTAGTGTTGCTACCATGTCTGAAAGAGTAAACAAGAGTTGTGAATAGTGTCAGATGTTGGGTGATCACTCTGAAGAACATGGAGATTCCATGTCCTGATCGGAGACTACATTACCAATACCTGACAGATTTGGAAAGGGGTCTCATTGTGGGTCTCCATTTGGCCAGCTTTTCGAATTGTGCAACATCCAGTTTTTGGGGCTTTTGGATATGACACTGGTCTGATTTTGGATTGCATGGGAACATGAGGAGAGATACCAGTTGTCAAGGTTCTGGTCAACCATATCTAACCACCGTATTGGGAACCAAGCACGTCATAACTCCTTCACAGTTATGCTTGCCATCAGAGAACAAGTAATGAACTTCCTGAATTGTACTGTGTCATCCCACAAGATTGATCAGAGGGCAGTAGCGGCAGCCAGACAAGAGAATTACTGTTCCACGTATAGGCAACCAGTAACACAATAACATAAACAGCTGCATTTGGAGTGATGCCATGACTGGGAAGCATTGACTGCTGATGAATGGTGTCACATTTTGTTCAGCAATGAATTATAGTTCCACATTACCCTGGATGACTCCTGTCATGGGGGGATACCTATAGGAGGTTCCATTCTTCCAATATTTTGGAGAGGCACAAGGGTAATACTCCTGGCATCATGGTGTGGGGAGCTGTCGGGTATGACTTCAGGTCACAATTGGTACTGATTGAAGGAATTCTAATGGCACAACAGTACGCCACAGGCATTCTGCATTCACTCATGCAACAATATTGTGATGCAATTTTTAAACAGGAGATGCTCAATGACGTGCATCTCTATAAACCACCTGCATGATGTTGTGGTAAACCTGTGACCAGCATAATCCTCAGATTTGTTCCTGATAAAATATATGTGGGACTAAGTTGGATGTCAACTTCATCCCATTGCCAGTATACATGATATCAAGAACCATTTGCAATAGTTGCAGGCCTGCTTGCGTCAGGAGAGGCTTAATGACACCCTTCCCAACTGAGTCAGCACACACATCCAGATAACAGAGGGTGCAGCATCATCCTTATAAGTAGACTCGTCCTGCCAAGTTCTTTGTAAATTTGATTTGATTTCATAATCACTCAACCCGTGAAGTTTCATTTCATTTCCTGCTCCTGAGTGCTTGGTTTCTTTGTCAGACTATATACTCTTCATTCTCTATTGCTATCATTAGAGTGGACGTTTTGAGTTCTGATCCATTGTAGGGTCAGCCTTTTCAGTCAAATAGCAGACAAGGGTTACTGGGGCAGAGAGAGACTCATTTGGTAGTATATGGGAGATTTCCAAGCCAGCTTTGGTCTTACAACCAAGAAAACCTTTTGAAAATCTTACTCATAACTATGAAATTGGACAACAATTTTAATAAATCTTTATCCCGCAACTGCTTGGCTGTTATCATTTTCCGTGATGAAATTGGGGACAGTAACTATTTTTAATTTAATTCTGGGATAATATGTTCCAGACATAAATTAAAAAGCATACTGTATGCATAGCTGTGTATACAGAGTAAACTCCATGACTTGCTCAGTATGCACTGTGCTGGTATGCAGGTGATGCAACCTGAGGTGGCTCATGTGCTAGTTGTTAGCCCTCTTTTGGAAATAACTAAGTGAGATGGTGCAGTGGTTAGCAGAAGGAAGAGGTTTAAAAGCATTGTCCAGCCATCCAGATTTACCTAACTTGCTCAAGGCAAATGCTGGGATAGTTCCTGGGTACAGCTGATTTCTTCCCCAGAAATCCACAATCTGAGCTTGTGCTCTGTCTTTGATGACCTCACTGTTGACAGGATGTTAAAGTCTAACCTCCCTCCCTTCAACTGGAAATAAATATATACCGGTAATGCAGTAGGTAGATTGACCAGTTTGTACCTCGTTACTGAAGTGCTTGTTACACCAACTCTTGAATACAATTACAATATCAGCATACGGATCAAAACTTTGATTTCATTATTCCGTTGAGCTGCATGTCGTGTAAGATTCAGTTTCAAATTACTTTTAATCATAAAATTCTCAATGCATTTTTGCCTATAAGGAAAGTGTCAGTCTTAGTTTCCACATACTGTGCAGTTTGCAAAGTGAGTTGCTTGGTTTAGTGTCACATAACACCAAACTTTCATCAGAACATATATATTGCAACAAGAACAGAAACATCTGATTGATGATGACCAGGCATACTGGTGCTGCACATGCAAGGGACAGAAAAGAATCACAAAAAAATTATTTTAAAGTAAACCTATGAGAGGAGAGCAGGTAGCTGGAAAAAATAATGTAGGAATGTTTGAAACCTAGTACAGCAAGCAGTAAAGGTTTACTGCAGGTGTTTCTATCACCTAATTCCACATCACTGCCTGAACTCAATCTGGGACCAAAATATTCTACCACTTCAACAACAAAAACATTCTGCAAAGAACCTGACAGATCATTTTTTACTTTGTATTGCCCAATCTGGCAGCTGAACTTGCCTCCTACCCATTACACTGGACAAATTGATGCAGTAGTTAGACAGAGAATGCTTACTGTCTAACACAATGGTTCAAATCCATGATCAGCCATTTAGGTATGCCTTTCATGATTTTCCTAAATCAAATTCAAGGACGGTCCCTAACACTACATTGAAAAAAAATTTTTTTTGCCGTTTTATGTGCTATTGTGTCTTATTTTATGGCAACACTCTACATTTACAAACAATATTGGCAGACCAGAAAAGGGCAATCAGAATGATATGCACTGTCAAGCACCTAATTAAGCATCTAATTTGCCATTCTGTTGGGATTTGTTAAAAATAATGTGGGCTCATTTGAAAAGAATTTCAGCAGTCATTCAGCAAATAATAGCCATAAAAACAATTTTCAATTGCATGAAACCTACTTGGTCATGGACAAAGAAATTGCTGTAAACTCCAGTTTTAGCAACTGTTCTGCAGTTCTGAAAGTTTGAGTGGTTAACTCATTTCAAAATCTAAACTGAAATGGCTCCTAGGGACATACTTCTTTTATTCTTGATAGGAGGTCCCCAAAGTAATTTCTCTGTGTTATATTACTTGTTTATGTATACCATCATAAATCTCATGGTTTTAAGAAAATATTTCTATAAGAATTCTGTGAATTATATTAGTAGTGGCTCATTTCAAAATCAAGAGGCAGCAAGGTAAATAAATAGGCCACAATTATTTTACTTTCCCATCTTTATCCAACTGAACAAATTCTTCATCTGTAGTGATCTTCCATTTCTTCCCTTCCAGTTACCAATGTGTCCCGTGGCTGGGTGTACTAACTGAGAGCAGAGTGGGGGGTATTATACTGAATGATGTAGATTAAGTGTTTTCTTGGAAGTCTTGCAGTATAATATCTTGTAGTACACCTCATTAGTGGAGAATACATTTCTCACAAGGATCCACTTTCAGCATGTTGCCTGTTGCTTGCATAGTTGTTGAAGATGATTAGTAAAATCAGATGTGAAGCACTTATAAATCCGTGTTAACTTGGAGCCCTTAGTTCAACACAACAAGAAAAGACTGAAAGTAATGGCCATTCAGTGGCTACATGTATAGAAAAACAAGGAACTTGTCCAGATGTCATTTGTGCTGGTAAATGTCAATAAAGGGAAGCTGTGACAGTGTTGTGGATGCCAAAGTGCAGCTAAAATGTTGGATTATCCACTCTGAAACCACCTTCCTAGCAGAAGAAGTTTATTGTTTGTTGCATATCCTGAGCTGTATGTAGTGAGTTCAGTAAATGTAGTAATTGTGAACTTCAATTTGTGCTGCTTTGGAAAGAGATCAGAATAGAAGTAACGTATATACTGAAACATGGTATCAGTGCATGCTGAGCTGCATCACAGTCATTGCTTATCAACTTATATATTCAACACATTCATTTATCGTCCCTCATTTTCACAAAAACATGACCTTAAATCTTTAATTAGCTAAGCTAGCACTTTCACAAACTGTCCAAATTGATTCACTGAGTAAAGCTTTATTTATTTTTATTTAGAAACATTTTAATTTGGTAACAGTTCACAGCTTGTCCATTACTTCTTTCAAAGTATTGGCATCCTTACTTTACATTGAACCATCCCTAATCTAGTTCCTTATGGGTGTATTTATGTATTTATTTGTCCACATAAATCTCTTTTTCAGTACATACACTGTACACAGAATATTGGACAGAGAACCTTCTTAGCTATTGGTTTTACAAACATCAGACATACATGATTTAAATTTTTATAACAGATTGGATCTATACAGTTACAGTAATAATTACAAATTTTATTAAGTACTGTATATTTATAACTTATTTCTATGATTAAGCATACGAATTACATTTTTTCTTGAATAAGAAACTGTGAGATTGAATAGTAACAGTTTTTCAGAAAGTAGTCTGTCACAGACTTTTTAAAGCTCTGTAGTTCAGGAAGAGATTTTATATTTCTTGGTAATCTGCTGTATAGTTTTGTTCCTGCATGATATACACCTTTTTGGCCTAATGTGGTGTTACAATGACTAACATGTATGTCAATCTGACCAGGTACTGCTATCAGGGACACTTTTGTTTTGAGGAAAAACGTTTTCTTTTCTCAGTGTACTTTTTTTGACATGCATGACTACTTCCAGTACATAAATGCAGGGAAGGGGTAAGATCTTTAGATCTTTAACGAAAGATTTCCATGGTTTTCTGTTGCTTCTTTGTTTCATTATTCTTATAATTGCCTTTTGTTTCCTGGAAACTATTATGGTCTGGTATACATTTCCCCAAAAAATGGTACTGTACTTCAGTATTGATTGTAAATGAGCAAAGTATACAGCCCTAACTGTTTCTGCACTAGTACTGTTGCAAATAATTCTTACTACATAGCTCACGTTTGCTAGTTTTGAATTAGGGATGTGATATGAGAGCTCCATTTAGGATTTTCCTGCATATGAATCCCAATAAATTTAGTTTCAGTGGTAGCACCAGTGTTTCGGTTGTCTGTACCTATTACTGGTTGTACTGCATTTTAGTTTTGATCTGTGTGGCAATTCATGAGTACTGTGTTTTGGATATTAGCTGTTAGCCTGTTTCTGGTAAACTATTCAGACACTTCTTTCGTAATATCTTTAGCAGATGAAGTAAGATTTTCTTCTTTATTTCCTTCAGTCAATAGACTGGTGTCATCTGTAAACAGTACTGGTTCAGAAACCCTGACATGTAATGGGACATCATTAATGTATACCAAAAAAGAAAGGGTCCTAAAATAGAGCCCTGTGAAGCACAATGACTTAGTCCACATAGTTCTGAAAGGTGTATCTGGAGTTCATTGACTTCCATGTGCTTAATTTCAGTTACCTGAGAGTGGTATTCCAAATATGATTGAATCTACTGATTTGGCACATCTCTTGCTCCATACTGTTCAAGCTTTCTCAGGAGCACAGAATGATCAATCACATCAAAAGCTTTTGTTGGGTCCAATAATAAACCTGAGATTTTGCTGTGGTTGTCCACTACATTTAACACATGGTTTATCACATTGAAAGTGGCCGTTTCAGTTGACTGCTGAGATCTGAAGTCACATTGACATCCAGAAATAATATTATTCTTGTTGAAGAATGCAGTTAGTTGTGAAAGTAACACTTTTTCAATAATTTCTGAAAACCTTGACAATAGTGACACAGGCCTGTAGTTACCTGTGCATTGCTGATCACCTTTTTTATATAGGGGTATTACTTTTGCCATTTTCAGTTGCTGTGGGAAGAAACCACATGACAAGGATGAGTTGCATATACCTAACAAAGGAGAGAGTATGTATCTTGCTGTTATTTTTATAATATAATCTGGAATATCTTCAATGCCAGATGAATAATTGCTCTCCAGTGAATTAATGGTATTTAGGAGTTCTGTTTGGCCTGCGGGACTGAGGAACATGGATATATTATTTGTTTCAACACACGAAAATTCTTTCAGTGTTGTATTGGGTGCATTACCGAATTTTTCCTTCACTAATTTTCCAGCAACAGTTGCATAATAAGAATTGAAGTTGTTTGCAAATGCCCTAGGGTCAGTGACATTCTTGCCATCATTCGATATCACAATATTTTTGTGAGTTTCCTTCTTCCCTGCAAGGCCCTGCACAGCTTTCGACATGGACTTAGTGTTATTGAATGACTTGATAATATATTTGTCATTTTTCTTAGATTTTGCCTCTTATATTTAAAGGCTATGCAGCACATCAAGTTATCTATGTATATTGTGATTTATTCCTACATCTACATCTAAATACATACCTTACAGGCCACCTTATGGTGTGTCATGGACTGTACCTTGTATCACTACTAGCCATTCCCTTTTCTGTTGACTCACAAATGGAGTGAAAAAAAACAATCATCTGCATGCCTCCATGCAAGCCCTGATTTATCTTGTCTATATGTCCCTTACACAGTATGTATGTTGGTGGCAGCAGAATCATTCTCTAGTCTGTAGCAATTGCTGGTTCTTTAAAGTTTCTTAACAGTGATTGACTAAAAGAATGCCTTCTTCCCTCCAAGAATATCCTCCCATGGACTCACAGCATTTTTGTAATACTTGCATGTTGTTCAAACCTATCAGTACTGAACCTAGCACCAATTCTCTAAATTGTTTCCAAGTCTTCCTTTAATCTGACTTAATGTGGATCCCAAACACTTGAACAGCACACAAAAATGAATCACAAATTGTTTTGTACATTGTCTCCCTTGTAGAAGAGCTACACTTCCCTAGAATTCCTCCAGTAAACCAAAGTCAAGCACTCGTCTTTACTACAACAGACATTATGTGCTTCTTCCACTTCATACTGCTTTGCAGAGTTCCTCCAGATACAGTATTGAAATGATATGAATGTGTCAAGTACCATGCCACTAATACTGTATTTGAACATTACGGGATTGT
This sequence comes from Schistocerca serialis cubense, assembly GCF_023864345.2. NCBI lineage: Eukaryota > Metazoa > Arthropoda > Insecta > Orthoptera > Acrididae > Schistocerca > Schistocerca serialis. Next base: position 361,752,700 of record NC_064646.1, read on the forward strand.
TTTTTGTACTCATATGTGTTAAACTGTTTCTTTCCATATTTACAGTAAGAGTAAACAGCATAGTTTAGCTGCACATACATTTTTAAAATGGGAACTTTACTATGAAGTGGGCATTCTATGTGGAAGTATGATCATGAACTCTGGTTTGGGAGTAAAAGGAGTGAAATCTACATTCAGGTATCCAGATTTAAGTCTTCTTTTGTTTCTCTGCAAAGCATAAGGAGAAAGCTGTAATGTTTTCCAGAAAGAGGAATATTACTAATTCTGCCCCCCCCCCTCCCCCCCATCCACATTTGATTGAAATATCACTCTATTTCTAATAACTTAAAGCATCTCACTACAGAAATCTCTTGAAGTCAAGAAAGGCAGTCTTGTTTATTTTCTAATGTCTTACAAGTCTGTTCTATCAGTCAATATCAATGTGATTTTGCAAAGTCAATCACATTCATGCAAAACTGGTGTGGCCTTAGGATACCCTTTTAAACAAATTACCCAAAAATGTGCTCAGTTTACTTAAATCAACTACTACCACATATAAAACAAATGAAAATAACAAAATTTGTTGATGAACATAACCAAATGTACACTTTCATTAGAATATAGGTGGCTTAGAGTTGTATAGTCTGCATTGTTTTCTCCACATTCGATATATTTGAGGAGTATTAGCTGTTCTTTTTGACTTGTTATTTTTGTTGACATATTATTGGATTTTCTCAGATGTTCTACATTTTTTTCAGTGTAAATACAACATTATTGGCTTGTGACTAAACATATTTTAGATGAATATATTCTGGGTTGATTTACAACATTATAGGCTTGTAAATAAACATATTTCAGAAAAACATATTCTGGTTCAGTTTTCTAAGTTTTAGCACATTTTTTGCTTACATGCTGAATTTAACAATGAGCATATAATTTTAGATAATTAAGATAAAAATGCCACCTATAATCATTTCAATAACACAAAAATATGTACTTAGTACATACTTATGAAATTAAGCTGACTGTTTGGCTATGAAAGCAATCTCCAACAGCAAATATTTAGTGGATACCTATCACTCTTTTGGGATTTTGTGTGATCTTATTTCATTTATTTTGAACCATGATAAGGCAAATGGGACTGTTTATGATATAAAAGACAAATTAAAACAATTAAATATATTAGTCACTGATGGTTGTCCTAATGTGTCTTTTGTACATTTTGTGTGTTCCCTATATAATCCACGTCTTAGGACATGACGCAGCTTCAAACTCAAAGTCGGAGCTACATTAAAACTCTCCCACAACTCAAACGGACCTGTGACCATTTCTGCTGCTCTTCTTCGTACAGATCAATGTCCCATGTCAGTCACATATGGTACAAGCCGCACACATTTGAGTAATATTCTAAGATAGGATGCACAAGTGATTTTTAAGTAATCTCCTTTGCAGACTGACAGCATTTCCCCAGCATGATGCCAATGAACTGCGAGATTGTTTAAAGTTTTGAAGGGGTTTTAAAACATAACGTACTGTTCTATACAATTTCTTTATTGTTTGATGTGGCAAACGTATACATCTTGCGATAAGAACAATCATAGTGCAATGTTGAGCAGCCATTGAGTTTAACAGAAATGGTTATTTTCCAAATACCACATAACACGCATGGTGCCACAGTAATTAGGACACTAGATTCCCAACTGTGTGGATCAAGTTTCCAAACCCTTGTTAGGACTTCTTGATTAAATTTTTCTGTTTTTCCATTAAGTCATAGGGTAAAATCCAGTCTGTAAAGGATAACAGCTGATGTATGTTCAAATCATCTGGCCAAAAATTAAGAAACAGCTCACTGTACTGCAAGAATACTGGAAGGAAGCATCATGTGAAATTTTACATGAAGTAGCTTAGAGAGTAAGAAGTAATTTAAAATAAAAAACCACTAATAATTTTATTAATTAAACAAACAACTAAACACTATCAGTTCTTGTATCTAGAAACTACCTATCAGTACTGTGTAACATATTTGTTATAAAACCAGTAACATAAAAGAAAAATAATTCACAATGCTATGTTTTCAGCAAGCACTTTCAAATTATGCCACCGAAGCCAGCCAGATGTTGCTCAGTGCCTTACAGATGCATTCCAATCAGCTATACCAGAACTTAAGAAAGGTAAGGCATTTTAATCTGCGTGTTTACATGAGATTCATCCTCAATTTTCCTTAAGTTAAGAGAAAATCCATTCTGTATGTTACATTTGTGATGTGTCCTATGCCGTAACACACACTCAATAACTGACTGTCCCACATCATATGTAATCAACATTTATTTCTTCATCCAAAATGCAGGATACAACTAAGTTGCATCACACAACTACAAACATACTTTAACAATAGTGAATGTTTGATAAAAAACAATATTATTTAGTCTTTGTCCATGTAAAATAACTTGAAAGATAATACCTTCCACAGAAGGAATCCCAATGACTAGAGTCACTGAAACCATTTCCGATCAGAAAAGTAAATCATAAGTTCATTTAGCACTGGCACTTATTTATGAAAAGTCAAAGTGCTTTCAGTCATATGATGACAGTGATTACGAAGCACAGTTGATAGTCTAGGTCCACACAAGAATACCAGTCTTGGAACACTGGTCCCACTGAAGGTCAAGTCAGACAAGGAGAAATTCCCTTGATAATGTCTGGCTGCTTGTAGTGGCTGTGGTGAGGTATCTCCCAGATTGGATGGCTGCTGGAACCATGAGGTGTAGATCTTGGTGATCATTCTGTGTCATAATCACTTGCACTGACTGAGTAAACTGAAATGGCAAACAGCAGCAAGGCACTGTCGTAACTACAAGGCTGGCAGAGTAATACCTAAAACCAAGCTGAAGCATTGTTAAACAATAAAGAAAGAAATATAGCAAGTAAATGAAATTTAATTCTCAGATAATTGCTGTGACAGAAATAGTCATGTGTTTAAATTCTTGGGCACTAATTTCAATGATTACTTCCACACTTTTGTAGCAAAAACAGAAATGGGACCTACAGAACATGATAGATGAAGTAATAAATGAATTTCAAAGATCATATGTTGCATGAAAAGTATTCACGCTAAAGAAAGCCAAAAATTATGCTGCCAAAATATCTGTTAGTATAAACAACTTTATTGAGAAGGAATTTTCTTAGATTAAACTGTACACTCAATGGGGACTCAAATCTCAGTCCTTGACTTTTGTGGGTAATGCTATTACCAACTGAGCTTAGCAGAGATGAATCATGAACCCCACTCACATCTTCAGTTCTACCAATTTCTCTCCTCATTTTTCAAACCTCACAGGCACTCTCCTGCACACAAAGCCATTTCTCCATGAAATCCAAACTTCCAGGAGTAGTTATACAGGAACAGTTCTATGAAGTTTCAATAGTATGAGAGAAGTATGAGCAGAACTGAAGTTGTGACAGCAGTTTATTGGTTGTACTTGGATGGCTCAGTCAGTTAATTGCACAGCCTGTGAAAGGCATGCCTCTAGGATAAAACCATATGACTGAACTACAAAAACATTTTGAGATTGTAGCAGTTGATACTAAATTCAAGAAGCCTTTAGTTATATGCCACTACTGGTCACCTAATGGTAGCATACCAATATTCATTTTGAAATTAGATACAGTACTACAACTCTAGAGCTCAAAGTACCCTAATATTTTGTTATGTGGTAACCTTAACATAAATGTTTTTAAAGAGTTTTCAGCTTAGCAAAAACTAGGGAATGTGTTGATATGCTGCAACATGGAAAAAATGAACCACAGATGCACAAGAATAACAGCCACTAGTTCCTCTGCTAGTGACATATTGATTGTTAATGGCAATAATGCACATACAACAGTTTTAATGGTATATCTAATCGTAACTGATAGATATTGAATATAGTTATGTCCAATGCTGATAAGCAGACAGAAACATCTCAACACATATACAAATGAGCATCAGTGGGCAACAGTAAGACAGCAGCAACTTTCACACATTTACTCCACAAAGCTAACTGGAAGGGTATTTATAGCACCTATGATGTTGTCAGTAAAGTAGATAAATGGATAGGTACTCCGTAGTACTGTTACGATGTAGCATTTCCAATGAATTTAGATCTGCACTGCACCATTGTAAAACATCTACTAAGAAAGATTAACTTTAGAAATATAAATCATTTGCAAAAACAAAAACAGGTTGCTTAAATATAGCAGAACTAAAAACAATAATTTATATCATGACTATTTCAGACATTATAGAAAACAATTCTCAACAAGGTTATTCATGAATTCAGGAAACTGTACAACCAGCAATTTATATACAACTCAAGGAATAAATCTAAAGCTATTGGGCATTAACAATGATATAATTGGTAATGAAAACAAGGGCCGATCAATAACATAGTGGTACATTAAGAATAAGGATAGATTATCTCTGGCTCTAGAGAAATATCTAAAGTATTCAAATATCTACAGTATTCGACAACCACTTCATAAACATTGGATACAACCTCTCTCTTCAAATTAGTGCTCTTTTGCCCTTTCTCTGTTCAAACCTAGACTTATTCCCCCAAACTTATTCCCCATACAGTTGAAATCTGCAGTTTTATAAAACAGAAACCTACCTCACACTCACAGGGTTTGGATGGCAAATCTGATTTACCTCAAACAAATGTGCCACCATGTGCCTTATCCCCTATCAGATTGAATAATCTGCTCCTTGCTCTCATATCATTTCTGTAAAATGTCCAAGGCATAAAAAGTGGTTTCTCACTTTAAAGAAGATGGAAAGACTGGTCATCAGCCTAAATAAAATATCCAAGGTCCTTGGCAAAGCAGAATATGAGCATGTTATTAAGTTCCTGGAAGGCCCTCATTAGTCTGATTTTTGAAAAGGGAGATCAATAATGGGGCTCTATATTCATTTCTAAGTAAAGTTTATGGGGCATTCAGTGACAGAAAGCATATGACAGGATTATTCCTTGATCTCATAAAAGTCAGTCATGAATTAGAATAACTGCTGTAGTATGTAACAACAGGAAAATGAACTAATTCTTTAGATTGTATCTCTTAGACAGAAAACAAAAAGTCACAATTACTTAAAAATATAGGGAAGCACACCATCAAAGAAGCAAGACATAAGACAAGATATTCCTCAAGGTTCAACACTTGGTCCAGTTATATTTATTATATTTATCAGTGACCTGCTCTGAAGCATTCAAACAAGCCAACAAGTAATGACACCAAAATACTGTATTCAAACCACTGTCCTTATGAAATCTGTAACACGATTTCTGATAACAAGCTGAAACTAGCAGATTGATTAAACTCAAACAAATTGTTACTAAATAAGACAAAACTGTGCATATAAATTTTTGCCCTCACATATAGTTTTGCCAATTGCATGTAATGTCATATTTGGAAATGTACCTATAAAGCAAGAGGTAATCAGTAAATTCCTTGGAATATGAATAGGTGACATTCTATGGTGAGATGTATATTTTTTTTTTTAATTGTAAGTAGACTGAGCAATTTTTGCTACCCATTAATGTCCTGAGTAAAGTTTGTGACACTGAAACACAGGAATGTGCACATTTCGCACTTGTACACTCAGTGCTCATATACTGTATTCAATTTCAGGGCAGTCACACAAGAGATGTTTTTTATGCAGAAGAGAATAATTAAGTTCATCACATAAGTGCCTCTCTCCTCCACCACTAAACATTTCTGGGGCTCAGTATCCTACCTGTGTCTTGTGTCTCTATTCATGATAAAGTCTGTGACATCTGCCAACACCAGACCCATCATTCCAAAGATGTATCTACAGTTAGCCAACAGAACACTGTAGTCCAAGGTGCATGTGAGTTGTTCTATACAAATGGCTACCCAAAACCTTTAAGTTAGATAGAAAAGGATTCAAAATAAAACTAAAGTGTTACTTCAGAAGAACTGCAACTATACAGTAGAATTTATGAATGTCTCTCTAAAATAACCAAGTTAAATACTTTCTTATGGTTTTGACCAACTAGGATCATGTTAACAACTTCAGTTCCTCTTCTTCCTTTGTTGTTGTTTCCTATTTTTCCAGTATTCCCTCATTTTCTCCCCATGAAGTCTTTTGTATTTTGTTTTTATAATGGTTTCTTTCTGCTATTTCTGATTCTTTGATGTTGTTTCTTTCGAGATCTTTTCTTACTTCTGTAATCCATGATATTGTCGATTTCTTCTTCCAGAAATCTAGGAGTACTTGTTTTGTTAGTCTATTTCGATCCATTTGGTAGAGATGTCCAAGAAAGGTTAATCTTCATTTGGCCATTACTTCAGATATTTTCTCTATATTTTTGTAGATCTCCTCATTACTTCTTATTTTCCAACCATCTGCAGTTTTCATTGCACCCATTATTTTTCTAATAATCCTTCTTTCCAGTACCTCTAGTTTGTCCATCTTATAGTTCATCATTAAGCATTCAGATCCATATAAACATTCTGGTCATACCACTGTGGTGTAGTGTTTTAGTTTTGTTTTTCTAGATACACATTTCTTGTTGTAAATATTTTTGGTCAAACCATATGCTCTTTCCATTTTATTAATTCTTACATGTATTGCAGATTTTTCTAGTCCATTCTCTTGTATAGTTTCTCCAAGATATTTAAATTTATTTACTTGCTCTGTTTTACCTATTTGTGTTTCTATGTATTTTGGTGCATTTTTTTTATATTTGTCATGAATTTTGTTTTTTCAGCTGAAATTTTGAGACCAGTTCTGTTTGATAATGTTTCCTGAATGTTTATTTGAGTAACTGCTTCTGTCCGGTTTTCTGAAAGTATTGCGAAATCATCCACAAAAACCAAGCAGTTTAGCTTAATTCCATTTGCTTTCCTTCCCAGAGTTATTGGTTCAATTTTGTGATTTTTTAGCTCCGAATTCCAGATCCTTACAATATTTTCTAGAACACAGTTAAACAGTAAAGGTGATAAACCATCACCTTGTCTAACACCAGTTTTTATTTCAAAAGGCTGAGATACTTCTCCCATAAATTTGACTTTAGATACTGTACCTGTTAGAGTTTCACGAATTATGTTTGCTAGTTTTGATTTAACACAAAATTCTGTAATGACCTTATCTATTCTTTCTCTGTCTATACAATCAAATGCTTTCTTGAAATCTATAAATGACACTAGTATTGGTTTGCTGGTTAACATTCTATGGCGAATTATTGACTTTAAGTTAAAATTTTGTTCTGCACAGGATCTTCCCTTCTGAAAACCACCCTGATATTCTCCTAGTTGTTTGTCTAAAGTATCTACCACTCTGTTGAGGAGAATTTTTGATAATATTTTGTATGCCACTGGCGGAAGTGACACTCCTCTGTAATTACTGACATTTTGTTTATCTCCCTTTTTATGTAGTGAGTGGATTAATGCTGTTTTCCATTCAACTGGAATCTTTTCAGTTTTCCAAATGTTCTCAAAAAGCAGCTGTAGATCCTTTATGATTTTTGGTTCTGACCACTTCAATAATTCTGCTGTAATGGAGTCTTCACCACTTGCTTTATTGTTTTTGAGTGTTTTGATGTCTTCGTGAATTTCTAGCTCTGTTGGCGGGAGATCTTCCTCTAGATTTTGAGGTGTCACTGGAAAATCTAATTTATCTGTTGGAACTGGACACTGAAACAACTTTTCAAAAAAATTTGCTAAAATTTCACAATTTTCTTTATTATTTAATCCTATTTTGCCATTTTCATCTTTGAAACAAATACTTGGTGCCTGATATCCTTTAAGCATGTGTTTGAAGGTTTTGTAAAAATTTCTAGAATTATTTTTAGTGGAATTTTCTTCTATTTTAATAAGCTGACAATTTTCAAAGTTCCTTTTGATTTTCTGGATTATTTTTTATGTTTCTTTTCTTTGTTGTCTGAATTGTTCAAGGTCTTCCTCTTTTTTTTAACATCTCCATTTTCTCCATTTTTGAGCTCTTTGTATTAGTGCTTCTTCACACTCCTCATTCCAACATGTTTTCTTTTTATTTTTGGTTAATCCTAAAGTTTCCTCTGCTGCTTGAGTTATTTTCATCTGGAGTTCACGCCAATCACCTTCTTTACTTGTCTCAGTTTCTTCTCTAAATTTTTCTATATTTTCTTTTGTAATATTAGCTGTAGTGGTGTTGTATCTGATCACTTTCTTGGTTGCCTTTTTTTGGTTTAGATGGAAGAAATTTTATTTTAATCTTAGAGAGATAATGATCTGAATCGAATTCACCATTTCTGACTATTTTAACATTCATACTTTCCGTGATGTACCTTTTAGATATGGCTATATGATCCAGTTGAAATTCGCTTGCGTTTGGATTTGGATGTCTCCAGGTTTTGGCTTTTCTTGGTAGTTTGTGGAAATGTGTGGACATGAGATTTAACTGGAACATTTTACACATATTGATCAGTCTTTCACCATTCCTGTTTGTTCCTGAGTGTGCTGGATATTCACCTACAATAGTTCTAAATTTCTTTTCCCTCCCAATTTGCGCATTAAAGTCACCAAGAAGTATTTTAACATTCTTTTTAGGTATGATAGAAATTTCACATTCTAAAAGATCCCAGAATTTACTTACTTTCTCCAGATTTCTTCTGTTGTCAGCATTTATAGGTGCATGACAGTTTGTGAGAGTGCAACTTTTATTCATGCACTTCATTGTTAACATGGATATCCTTTCTGAATTCGATCTAAATTCTGTTACACTACCTACGATTTTTTTGTTTACATAAAATGCTGTTCCAAACATCGGCATGTTTTCCGTTATTCTCACTGCTGGTTTCCCTTTATAAATTCTACAACGTTGTGTATCAACTACATCGTCATCTAAGAATCGTGTTTCCTGAACTGCTATAATCTGTATATCGTTCTTCTGCAGAAATAATTCCAATTCCTTTTGTTTCCCAGTTTTCAGAAGAGAATTTACATTTAAGATTCCAAAGTAGTACTTCTTCTTGAACTGAAACTTGGAAGGCTTTTCTATATATTTCATCTTTTCTTCACAGCAAATGTTGGGACTCCCGAGAATCCTAGGTCCCATTGCATTACATGATGTAATGGTGTATTCCTCATCAGAGTTACCACTTCGGGTAGAGCATCCATTATGCAAACTTTCCATATTGCGACTTGAAGCTGTAAATTGTAAAGAGTAGGGAATCCAAGATCATCCCTGAATTCCCAAAGTAAGACCAGGTTGTTAGCTTGGAATATTATTTATTCAGCCGCCACTAACATGTGGAACAGACGCTGTCGGGGTGTCGCCACTAACATGTGGAACCGTCGTGCCCTCTGTCCATTTTGGCCTTGGTTATGGTTTATAGCTTATTAGTTCATTGTACAAATGTTACTGTTATTTTTCTTGTTATAAGTCTGAAAATAACTGACATAAATATTATCTTAATTACCCTAAGTTTTTACCTGATTTACTTCATTATATAAATGTAACTGTTAAATTTTCTCATTGTGAGTTAATTATAACAATACCAGAGAAGGAAAGTTGCTACTCACCATATAGCAGAGATGCTGAGTTGCGATAGGCACTACAAAAAGATTCACACAATTACGCCTTTTGGCCATTAAGGCCTTTGTCAGCAGTAGACACACATACACACATGCACACACATACACACACGCACACACACTCACGTAAACTCAACTTGCACACATATCTGCAGTCTCAGAGAGCTAAAACCACACTGCGAACAGCAGCACCAATGCATGATGGGAATGGCGACTGGGTGGGGGTAAGGAGGGGGCTGGGGGAGGGAGGGAGAAGGATAGTATGGTGGGAGTGGCGGACAGTGAAGTGTTGCAGTTTAGACGGAGGGCAGGAGAGAAGGTGCGGAGGGGGGAGGGGGTAAGTAGCAGAAAGGAGAGAAATAAAAAGAAATTAAAAGACTGGGTGTGACGGAGAAATGACAGCTGTGTGTTCTGAAATGGGAAATGGGAGGGGGCTGGATGGGTGAGGACAGTGACTAATGAAGGTTGAGGCCAGGAGGGTTACGGGACCGTAGGGAAAGTTGCCACCTGCACAATTCAGAAAAGCTGGTGTTGGTGGGAAGGATTCACATGGCACAGGCTGTGAGGCAGTCGTTGAGATGAGGGATACCATGTTGGGCAGCGTGTTTAGCAACAGAGTGGTCAACTTGTTTTTTGCCACAGTTTGGCGGTGGTTGTTCATGTGGACAGACAGCTTGTTTGTTGTCATGCCTACATAGAATGCAGCACAGTGGTTGCAGATTAGCTTGTAAATCACATGACTGGTTTCACAGGTAGCCCTACCTTTGATGGAATGGATGATGTAGTGACCGGACTGGAGTAGGTGGTGGTAGGAGGATGTATGGGACAGGTCTTGCATCTAGGTCTATTGCAGGGGTATGAGCCATGAGGTAAGGGATTGGGAGCAGGGGTTGTGTAAAGATAGATGAGTATATTATGTAGGTTCAGTGGATGATGGAATACCATGGTAGGAGGGGTGGGAAGGGTAGTGGGCAGGACATTTCTCATTTCAGGGCACGACGAGAGGTAATCGAAACCCTGGCGTAGAATGTAATTCAGTTGCTCCAGTCCCGGATGGTACTGAGTTACGAGGGGTATGCTCCTCTGTGGCTGGACTGTGGGACTTTTGGAGGTGATGGGAGACTGGTTCAGATTCATTGATGACATCTTTGGCATCTGGATTGAAGGTGAGGACACCTTATTCACATTCCTCCAGAGCGTCAACAACTTCTCCCCCATTTGCTTCACTTGGTCCTACTCAACCCAACAAGCCACCTTCTTACATGTTGACCTTCACCTCAGAGATGGCTACATCAGTACCTCCGCCCATATCAAACCTATTAACCACCAGCAATACCTCCACTTCGACAGCTACCACCCATTCCATACCAAGAAGTCCCTTCAGTACAGCCCAGCCACTCATGGTTGTCACATCTCCAGTGATGAGCAGTCCCTCTCAAAATATACCGAGGGTCTCACTGAAGCCATCACTGACTGTAATTATCCTCCCATTCTTGTACAAAAACAAATCTCCTGTGCCTTATCTTTCCAGTCTCGCACGACCTCCCTAAGTCCCACAGTCTGGCCACAGAGGAGCATTCCCCTTGTAACTCAGTACCATCTGGGACTGGAGCAACTGAATTACATTCTCCGCCAGGGTTTCGATTACCTCTGTCATGACCTGAAGTGAGAAATGTCCTGCCCACTACCCTTCCCACCCCTACTACCATACTATTCTGCCATCCACTGAACCTACACAATATACTCGTCCATCCGTACACAACCCCTGCTCCCAATCCCTTACCTCATGGCTCATACCCCTGTAACAGACCTAGATGCAAGACCTGTTCCATACATCCTCCTACCACCACCTACTCTAGTACAGTCACTAACATCACCTATTCCATCAAAGGCAGGGCTACCTGTGAAACCAGTCATGTGATTTACAAGCTAAGCTGCAACCACTGTGCTGCATTCTATATAGGCATGACAACGAACAAGTTGTCTGTCCGCATGAATGGCCACTGACTAACTGTGGCAAAAAAACAAGTGGACCACCCTATTGCTGAACATGCTGTCAAACATGATATCCCTCATCTCAATGACTGCTTCACAGCCTGTGCCATATGGATCCTTCCCACCAACACCAGCTTTTCTGAATTGTGCAGGTGGGAGCTTTCCCTGCAATACATCCTACATTCCCGTAACCCTCCTGGTCTGAACCTTCATTAGTCACTGTCTTCACCCTTCCAGCCCCCTCCCTGTTCCCATTCCAACACTACACAGCCGTCATTTCGCCACCACACCCAGTCTTTTAATTTCTTTTTATTTCTCTCCTTTCCACTACTTACCCCCTCCCCCCTCCGAACCTTCTCTCCTGCCCTCCGTCTAAACTGCAACACTTCACTGTCCGCCTCTCCCACCATACTATCCCTCCCTGTACCCCCCCCCCCCTCCTCCTTACCCCCACCCAGTTGCCACTCCCATCATGCATTGGTACTGCTGTTTGCAGTGTGGTTTCAGCTCTCTGAGACTGTAGACATGTGTGCAAGTTGAGTTTATGTGTGTGTGTGTGTGTGTGTGTGTGTGTGTGTGTGTGTGTGTGTGTGTGTGTGTATGTGTGTCTACTGCGGACAAAGGCCTTAATGGCCAAAAGATTTAATTGTGTGAATTTTTGTGTTGTGCCTATTGAGACTCAGCAACTCCGCTATGTGGTGAGTAGCAACTTTCCTTCTCTGGTATTGTTACATTCCATCCTGGATTTTCCTTTGTTTGAGTTAATTATAACATTTACACAAATTGCAATTATAATTTGTTCCACACCCATTGGTTTTTCTTGTTATGAATTAATTATGATATTCATACAAATTGCAACTGTGACTTGCCTTATATCCCTGTGTAATAACACACAACAGGATTTCTGGAATCAATAAAAATAGTTTGGCACAATGTTTTATTACATAAGGAAGTTCTGATTTAATTCTATTGGAAACCATGGGCCATGGCATGAAATGAACATCATTATTTTATATACATCAAGAGTATCTTATTTATTTAACTTAAAGGACAATACTGCAGCATTGTATACAGAAAAGTTATTTAAAATATTAGTGAGCAACTAATATTCTCAGTTTCAACCCTATCATAAAGTTCTGAGCTTGACAGCTGTCCATCTAATATGAATTTAATCATTATTCTAATTTATTTATTTATTTGTCCTAGAATGATTTTAGTATATTGTTTGTACTCATGATACAGGACAGTGTAAATCTAGTTAATTTACAATACAGTAATCATTTTGACTAAATTGTTGACATAATCAAAATGCATAATAATGTAGGTTGGTGTACTACATTGCATCTACATATGATAGTATCAGTTATTAAATGATATGACATAATAAGAACAATGTAAACTATATTATGAATTGACAATTAATAAAATTTGGTAAATGAGTTTCACTTATTACAATGTTTCATAAAATCAGACAGAGAATAGAAGCAGTGGTCAAGCAATAACTGTTTTAACTTTATTTTAAATTCATTTTAGGTAAGAAGATGAATGATTATATAACATAGCTCCAGTAAGATACACTCCTCCTTTGCATAAGTTTCATGTGTAGGTTCATCTTCTGCCTAGTTTCATATTTGTGTCTGAAGAGATTTTCCTTTTTTAAGATGCTCCCTTTTGTAAAAATTTGTATTTCATATATATACAAGCAAGGCAGCAGCAATATTTTGAGGGTTTTAAAATGGGATCTGCAGGAATCCTTGTATTTATTTTTTTATCACCCTGATTTTCTTTTTCTGTATTTTAAATGTTTTTGTAGAAATTCCCCCCAAAAATTATTCCATACATAAGTAGCTACTGTATACTGCACTGGTACGCTGTCAGCACTGATAAGCAACTTGTATTCTGAGTGAGGATCCTAATGGTATATGCTGGTGAATTCAGTCTCTTATTTAAATTGTTTAGGAGCACCTCCCATTCAGATCTGTCTGAACATGAATACCTAGAAATTGTGTATGGCTGACCTTCAACACATTTTTTCCTTTGATAGTGAAAACAGAGTTTGCAGGATGGAGGTTTTGTGTGGTTTGGAAGTTCACTGCCACAGTTTTTTCAGACTTTATGATGAGCCTATTGGTCCTGAGCCAGTTCATTAAGGTATGCATAAATGATGTTGCAGGCTCCTGCAGATTTTTCTCATTCTGTGATTTAATTAGAATATTAGTGTCATCTGCAAAGAGTACAGTGGTTCCACCATGTATTGTACTAGCCAAGTCATTTATATACAGCAGAAATAGGGCATGCCCCATAACTGGCCCATGAGGGAGTCCATACTTGATTTTCTCCTCATCACTGTAAAAATTAGAAATTTTTTGTGTTTCATTATCTTTGTGTTTTATTTCTGTAGTCTGCTAATAATTACTGAGGTACGACTGGAGCCACATTTCAGACTGGCCTCTAATTCCATAATTACTTAATTTACACAAGAGAATGCCATGATCAATAACATCGAAGACTTTACTTAGATCCAGAAATATCCCAGATACATGTTGCTTACTATCCACTGCTTTTAGTGCTTTATTTAAGAAGACAAAATTTGCTGTCTGAGTTGACTTTCCATCTCTGATCCCATGTTGGGAGTCACTTATCAGCCTCTCTTTATTTAAGAAAACTTTTAATATTCTAAGGAACACTTTCTCCATAATTTTGCTGAGGCCTGACAATACTGAAATCAGCCTATAATTATCAATATCACTTTTTGCACCATTCTCATACAAAGGTGTTAATTTTGCATTTTTTAGATTATTTGGAAACACACCACTCTCTAGAGATGAATTTACTATGTCTGTTAATGGTTCCACAATAAATGTTGCGCTAACTTTGCTAATAGCATCTGGTAACTTATCAACAACCACTGAATATTTATTAGGTAATTCTTTTAGGATTCTTGACAAATCCTCAGGTGTTGCTACATACATGAATAATGTGTTTGGATGAATTTTTTTATCTGAGTGACTGGCTGGCTGTTTGTCAAGGTTTGTATTTATTAACTGCTGTGCTAGGCTAGAGAAATAATTGTTGAAAGCACTCACCACATGTTTGGGGTCAGTTAGTTTCTTTTTATTCATAATCTGCTTTATATTACTGTGATTAACTGGCCTGGTGCCCATTTCTTTTTTTATAACTTGCCAGGTTGCCTCAGTTTTATTTTGTCATTTGTTTAAATAACTCAGTATTCTTATGTATCTTGTAAAATATGTAATAAAGTTAGAATTAGTATTTTGCTTGGAGTACTCATACAAACACCTTTTATTTTGACATGATATCCTTATCCCTTTTGCAATTCACTTGTTTGTTTTTTGAGTAGAATTAAACAGATATTTTCTTGGGAAAAGCCATTTTAAAAAAAGTTTGAATGTAGCCATAAACTTATCAATATCTCACTTGTACCATTACAGTCATATACATTTTTCCAATTTCCACCTTTAAGGAGAGAACAGAAATATTCCACATTTTTTGTACTGAAATTCCTTACAGTGTGTTGTATTTTACTGGAAATTGAGTGTTCTGAAATATTCATGGCAAGAATTTGAGCATCGTGATCACTAAACCCCATGTTTACAACTTGTATGTTACAGGCATATTTGCATGTATTTATCAAGATCTGGTCAATAACAGATGCAGAAGTTGATGTTTCGCGAGTTGGTTCAGTTACCATTGCACTGACATTGAACGAAAGTAGTAGATTTATAATGTCATCTCTGAATTTATTGGATTTCAAGAAATCAATATTAAAGTCACCACATATAATTATATTTTTCTTGGGAGAGTGAATTTCTTCCAAGAGGTCCTCCATGCAACTGTAAAACACTTTTTTGTCCCCATCTGGTGACTTGTATACACAAACAATAACTGTATTTTGCCTTAGTAGTTCAGCTATAGAGAGTTTTGTATCTTTTTCACAGGACAGTTTATGATGTGTAGTTACACTTTTGAATTCAATGTTTTCTCTAACATATACACTGGTACCCCCAGACTCGATATTTTCCCACAAAACATGCTTCCAAGTTTGAACTAAAGAATGTACGTTTGCTCTAACATATCTTGTTTGAGCCAGTGTTCTGTAAAGCTTAGTACAGAAATATCATTAAGTCATTTAACATTATTTCTATTTCATTTAGTTTATTTGAGAGTGATTGAAATTTTGATGCAGTAATTTAAAATTAGGTACAGGGAGTAAATCATTTCTTGCTTGACCACTTACCTCACTATTTGAGCAAGTGTACTTAGTAGGAAAAAATCCTCACGTTTTTCAGGGATGGTGTTTGACGTATGGCTTTCTGGTTCACCATATGTGGGTTCCTACCTTTCTTCTATTGAAATGTTCCCAATTTCCACTTTTTTTTCGTCCTTTTTTCACCCATCTGCCCATTAATGACTGCCTTGTTGCTGCATTTGATGGCTTGAAATTTAACCTATGATATGTTTTAGGGCTTCCAGCATTTGGGGTCTACTCAATAGATCCACTGAAGGTAACACAAATGTTGATTGATCAAGGAGATGGACCAGTTAATATCAAATTGGATTTCACTGATCAGACATTCACAGGATTTGGAGACATCACTGTGAAAGATGTAAAGTAAGTGAAGACTGAGAAAGTGAGACTGTCTACAGCTCAACAAAGAGTGATATAATTATGTTTATAATGTTTCAATCTGTGTGTGTGTGGGGGCGGGGGGGGGGGGGGGGGGGGGTTACACACTTGTGTCCATACATACATTGTCAGTGTTGTACAGTTTGAATTGTTACATAAAATAATTCTAAATCTTTTTTCTCCCCAGGGTTAACCTGGACCCAGACAACTTCCATGTTGATGCTAAGGTATCAATTCCCAATTTGGACCTAAAAGGAAAATATCAAATTGATGGGAAAGTCCTTGTGCTACCAATACAAGGGAAAGGAAACAGTGACCTGACATTAAGTAAGTTTGGATATTCATCAGTCACAAAGCCAATTCAAAAGCATCAGTGATTTCATCACACTTCTTTCCTACAGAATTCACATTCTTATAATATTAGTATAAGAGCTTTTAATGTTCTCTGTGGTTTCATTCTTCCATTACAGCTTTCTACACAAAAATACATTATCTAACAATAATGATAACACACATAATAAGTGCACCTGATATGCTACATAACATACTGCTCTCATTTTAAGTTCAAGGATGTAGACACATGTGTTCATCCTGGAAATTTGGGCACACCTCATCAGCCATGAGTCATGCAAAAATGTCTGGGGTTCTAGTATTTGACTAGCGAGGGCATTTTGTTTTTTTTTTTTTTTTTTTTAATCTTAAACCTGGCGGGTGTGGCTAACAGTCCTGCCACAACTTTTCACCTAAACATTTGGCAACATAAAAGGGATACTGCATTATGTTGTTATCTTGTATGAAGTAAATCATGCACAGGTTTTTGATTATTTTGTCTCTATTCCTTTTTTGTCTTACTGTTTAGAAATGGGCAAAAGAAAGTGTTTGTTTAATGTTGACCTGCAATAGGAATACAAATTTTTGAAACCATGTAATCACAGTAACAATGAAGGACTTTATTGCACACTATGGACTGGAGAATTTTCTGTTGCATGTAAAAAAAAGAGATTTAGTATTTATTTTATTTATCCATCTATTAACAATAAATATGGTATGGTTGTCATCCAAATACACATGTAAATTGATGGGAAACCATTTCAAGGAAATGGAACATGCAAATATGTAAATAAAAAAGTATGTACAAAATAATTGTCATGGAGTAGATGATGATTTTAAAGTGATTTATTACATACAATTTTTAAAGCAAAAAACTTTCAATGCCTAGACCACAATTTTCCTATCACAATTAAAGTACGATAATTAGTTTTGATTGCTATCTGCAACCATCTTCATCGTTCAGAATGTGAAAAGGTGGTGAATAGGCACTGTAAAGCATCGTTAGGTGTAGTCATGCAATAACGTGCATTCATAAATAACAAAATAATAACAGTACACAGTTCAAAAAGATCACCACAAGCAATCCATGTTGTAAACCATAATCTGCTGCAGTATTTTCCTATTATCCTGAACTTGTACACGTTTCATAAGGATGACTACTTCATGTGCCATGCAGGATCACTCTTGTGTAAGCCAGACTATGGAACAGCTGACAGTTTTTGGAACCATTGCACATCTGTTCTCACAATATATCTTTCTTTCTTTCTTTTGCTACCATCATTATCCCGCATTGTGCACTGGGTTGGCAGGAATAAGGACGGAGTTGGCATGGTCAGTTTTAAGGGGTGGCCGGATGCCCTTCCTGCCACCACCCCATACCCCCCGGGATGGAATTAGTATATCCCGGCTGTCTGCATCCAACATAAATCGTGAAATAGTGTGAATGCGTTTCAAATGTCTGCAAGTCATGTAACTGAAGTGGGACGTGGGAACCAGCCTGGTATTCACCTAGTAGGATGTGAAAAACCGCCTAAAAACCACATCCAGGCTGGCCGGCACACCGGCTGTTGTCATTAATCTGCTGGGCGGATTCGATCCGGGGCCGGCGCGCCTACCTGAGTCCAGGAAGCAGCGCGTTAGCGCTCTCGGCTACCCTGGCAGGTTGTTCTCACAATAATATCTGCTATTCTATTGCAAGTAACACACGTTTGATCCAACTTTTAATCAAGCAGCTGTACATTTTCCTATATTGCTGTCATCCTACGAGATTACAGTATACAACCTGGCTTCCTCACAGTGAAGATTTTAAACTAAGTACTTTTCTTGTTTTGGTATTTAAATCTGCATGTTATTGCATTATAACAGCTAATGATGCTTTCCTATGCTTATTCAACACACTTTCACATTTTGGACGATCTGAAGGTGGTTGCAGATAGCAACCAAAACTTGTTATCATACTTTAATTGTGATAGGAAAATTGTGGTCTAGGCATTAAAAGTATGTTTTTACTTTAAGAAATTTTTATTTCATAAAATAATACAAGCTCATACAATACATAGTAACACAGAATAATACAACATCATACAGCACATAGCAACAGAGAATAACACAAAATCATAGAATACATAGTAACACAAGTTCATATACATGTTTGCTTGTGGTATTATAATTGCACAGTCTGTTTTCCATAGGGCTTTGGTTTTGTCCTCCCTAGACAGAAAGTCCGTATATACACTACAATAATTAATAATATTATGAAAAAGATAGTTGCTACTCACTGTATAGCGGAGATGCTGAGTCACAGATAGGCATAACAAAAAGACTGTCAGAAAGTGAGCTTTTGGTCAACAAGGCCTTCTTCAAAATTAGACAAAACACACACACACAAACACACACACATACACACAGCAAATGCAATTCGCACACACATAACCACAGTCTCTGGCAGCTGAAGAGATTTTACATCACGCAACAGCTGTCCATTAGATATGCAAATACAGCAAAAGAATAATCACACTTGGAACTCACAGAACAAAGAAAGATAAGCCAAAAAATAATGAGAAATGTTAAACACCAATATCAAAAAGATGTAATTCTAATTATAGAAACAAATAGCAAGAAAACAAGCTCAAGGGCTTACCACAAAATATTTAGCAGACAACTACAAAGATATGATCCTTCAACATTAATGCTAAAGGACAACAATAATAAGATGGCCATAGCAATAGAAAGAAAACAAAGAAATTTTAGCAGAAACATTTGCCAAATTACTAAATTGCAAAGACTGCCCAGAATTACTTCAAATACACACAGATACCCTATTAAAATAACAGCAGAAAATATAAACCCACTTGCAATCCATGATGTCTACAAAGCACTGAAAAAGCTCAAAACTACAATGCAAGTGAGAAGATCAAACATCTGTGCAAGTTTGGAAATATGCAGCAGACCAAATGAAGATATCATTACACAGAAGCAGAAAGAAAATCTGGAACAAAGAAGAACTTTCAAAACAATGAACTACAGCTATAATTTATCCATTAAACAAAAAAAGAGAGAAATCAAATTCAGACAACTATGGAGGAATTTTCTTTTGGATATCACATATAAAGTGATGTCATGAATTCTATACAATTGTTGTAAAGATTCACTTGAACTGGAACTAGGAGAATACCAAGTAGGATTTAGACTGTGCAGAAACTGCCCAGAACAGACAATTACCTTGAAGCTGGTGATGAATTACTACAAAAGAAGAAAAAACAGCAAGTCAACTTTTGTAGACCTCAAAAAAGCTTCAATGATGAAGATACTAAGGAATTTTGGTCTGCATCCCAAATTAATAAAGCCGGCCACGGTGGTCTAGCGGTTCTAGGTGCGCAGTCCGGAACCGTGCGACTGCTAAGGTCGCAGGTTCGATTCCTGCCTCGGGCATGGATGTGTGTGATGTCCTTAGGTTAGTTAGATTTAAGTAGTTCTAAGTTCTAGGGGACTGATGACCACAGATGTTAAGTCCCATAGTGCTCAGAGCCATTTGAACCAAATTAATAAAAATGATAACCTGAACTCTAAGAAACACCAGCTGTAAAGTAAAATTCAGAGGTGAAATATCTGAGCCATTTATTATTAAAACAGGGTTAAGATTGGGAGGGGGTTTATCACCATTCCTTTTCAACTCTGTTCTGGAGTACGTGACGAGAGAATACAATGGTAAAACGAAAATCCTAAAAACATAAGAATTGGAACCAAGAAAGATCAAATAAACTTAAACTGCTTGGGATTTGCAGATGACCTAGAGTTAGTAGCTAAAAACATTTAACAGGCCAGAAGTCAAATAACAAGCCTAGAAAATATTGCACAAAAGATAGGCCTACAGATATCATTAAAAGGACTGAGATAGTGGTAGCAAATTCACTAATAATCAACCACATAATAGTAAATAACAGGAAAGTAAAAACAGTGAAGTAATTTAAATACTTAGGAGAAATTATGACCTAGAGAAGGAACTACAGTGCAGTCTTCCTCTTTGAAACAGCTTTGGAAAAAGACATTTAGTATTTCGGCATCTAGTCTGTCATCCTCTGTTTCAGTACCATTTTGGTCACAGAGTGTCTGGACATTTTGTTTTGATCCACCTACCGCTTTGACATAAGACCAAAATTTCTTAGGATTTTCTGCCAAGTCAGTACACAGAACTTTACTTTCGAATTCATTGAACGCTTCTCGCATAGCCCTCCTCAC
The DNA here is from genome assembly GCF_023864345.2 of Schistocerca serialis cubense. Classification (NCBI taxonomy): domain Eukaryota; kingdom Metazoa; phylum Arthropoda; class Insecta; order Orthoptera; family Acrididae; genus Schistocerca; species Schistocerca serialis. The sequence continues at coordinate 361,773,464 of NC_064646.1, forward strand.
ACTACATTTCACTTCGCGTATTTTTTGTTTGTGTGCAAGGCTTTGGCTAGGTTTATGTTTGCTGTGAAGTTCCCTTTACTTCCGCAGCAGTTTTCTAACTCGGTTGTTGTACCACGGTGGCTCTTTTCCATCTCTTACGATCTTGCTTGGCACATACTCATCTAACGCATATTGTACGATGGTTTTGAACTTTGTCCACTGATCCTCAACACTATCTGTACTTGAGACAAAACTTTTGTGTTGAGCCGTCAGGTACTCTGTAATCTGCTTTTTGTCACTTTTGCTAAACAGAAATATCTTCCTACCTTTTTTAATATTTCTATTTACGGCTGAAATCATCGATGCAATAACCGCTTTATGATCGCTGATTCCCTGTTCTACATTAACTGTTTCAAGTAGTTCGGGTCGGTTTGTCACCAGAAAGTCTAATATGTTATCGCCATGAGTCGGTTCTCTGTTTAACTCCTCAAGTTAGTTTTCAGATAAAACACTTAAAAAAAAAAATTCACTGAATTCTTTGTCCCTGCCACCCGTTATGAATGCTTGAGTCTCCCAGTCTATATCCGGCGAATTAAAATCTTCACCGAGAACTATAACATGGTGGGGAAATCTACTCGAAGTGGATAGTGTCAAATGAAGTGGTGTACAGCAAACTGGAGGACATTATATATGCTATACAGAAAAGAAGGATCTCTTTTTTGATCACATTATGAGGACACCATATTACCAAGAAAAATTATACAGAAACTTTGGAACATGAAGCAACAAGTAAGATGGATGAAGGAAATCAGGGAGGATGTGAAAGCGCTATAATTAACTCTGGAAGATTTGCGAAACAAAACAGAAAATTTAAAGAAAATGAAAAACGTAAAATTGAGATTTAAATGAAAAATAGACAAACAACAAACAATAAAATGGGTATTTTCAGATGAGGAAAGACAAAAAAGATCAGAATAAATGAAAAGATACCGAACAGTTCGAAAGAAAACTTATTGAAGAAGATTCCGAGAAAATGAATGACTGAAGTGGTCCAATGAGGCTGTAAAACCAGAAGAAGAAGGAGAAGAAGAAGAAAAAGTTTTGGGACTAAAGACAGTATTTTAAGTTCTGCATTAATACCGGGTGATCAAAAAGTCAGTATAAATTTGAAAACTGAATAAATCACGGAATAATGTAGATAGAGAGGTACAAATTGACACACATGCTTGGAATGACATGGGGTTTTATTAGAAATTGCAAAAGTTCAAAAAACGTCCAACAGATGGTGCTTCATCTGATCAGAATAGCAATAATTAGCATAACAAATTAAGACAAAGCAAAAATGATATTCTTTACAGGAAATGCTCAATATGTCCACCATCATTCCTCAACAGTAGCCGTAGTTGAGGAATAATGTTGTGAACAGCACTGTAAAGCATGTCCAGAGTTATGGTGAGACATTGGCGTCAGATGTTGCCTTTCAGCATCCCTAGAGATGTCAGTCGATCACGATACACTTGCAACTTCAGGTAACCCCAGAGCCAATAATCGCACAGACTGAGGTCTGGGGACCTGGGAGGCCAAGCATGATGAAAGTGTCGGTTGAGCACACGATCATCACCAAACGACGCGCACAAGAGATCTTTCATGCGTCTAGCAATATCGGGTGGAGAGCCATCCTGCATAAACATTGTTCGTTTCAGCAGGTGTTTATCAGCCAGGCTGGGGATGATGTGATTCTGTAACATATCAGAGTACCTCTCATCCGTCACGGTAGCAGTTACAAAACCAGAATCACACATTTCCTCGAAGAAAAAAGGCTTGATAACAGTAGACATGATAAATCCAACCCATACCGTGACGTTCTTGTTGTGCAATGGAGTTTCCATGACAGTTCTAGTTCTAGGATTTTCGGTAGCCCAAATTCTGCAGTTGTGGGCATTGACAGACCCTCAGAGCATGAAATGAGCTTCATCGGTCCACAACACATTACTCAACCAATTGTCATCTTCCGCCATCTTTTGAAACGCCCACACGACAAATACCCTCCGCTTCACTAAATCGCCAGGTAATAGTTCATGATGCTGATGGACTTTGTACGGATAGCATCAGAGGGTATGCCTAAGTGCCAACCAAACAGTAGTGAATGGAATGCCGGTGCGACGTGCGACTGCACGAGCGCTGACTTCCCCGTGCATAGATGAACCTGCTACAGTCTCCATTTCTTCCTGAACTGTCTCAGCAGCATTACGCCTTGTACTCGGTCAGCCACTACGGGGTCTATCGTCTAAACAACCCCTGCCTTCGAACTTCGAAATCATTCTCGTCACAGCTGCATTTGTCAATGGACCTTTACCCTTTCAGATCCCCATCCTATAGCGACAGGATCGTAACGCTGAACTAGCACATTCCCCATTCTGATAGTACAGCTTCACTAAAAGCGCCTCTTCTGGTAACGTCAACATGCTGCGACTGCTGGCGCATCTGATTCTCTCTCTCATTACAGCTCTTTTTATACACGATTGTCACGCGCAGTCACTGACGTTTTGCCGTCCATCACCATGCATGTGTGTCAATTTTTACCTCTCCTTCTACATTATTCCGTGGTTTATTAAGTTTTCAAATTTATACTGACTTTTTGATCACCCGGTATAAACATTATCAGAAAATGTTTATTTGTCTACATAGTCATTAAACAAGTAGAAACACTGTTCGAGTTGACATTTTTTAAATTCTACCTTAAATCTGTTTTCATCTTCTAACTTTTTGATGTTGACTACGAGTCTGTTGCAAAGTTGTATACCTATATGTTTCACATGCCTTTGAGTGTTTGTTCTTTTTGTTCACTGAGTATAGAGCGCTGCGCTATTTCACGTGCTGTAGTTATGGAAGACAGCATTTGTTTGAAACCTGTAAGATGGGCACTGGCACATAAGACACATTTGTATGTATGTATACAGGGTGTTACAAAAAGGTACGGCCAAACTTTCAGGAAACATTCCTCACACACAAAGAAAGAAAATATGTTATGTGGACATGTGTCCAGAAACGCATACTTTCCATGTTGGAGCTCATTTTATTATTTCTCTTCAAATCACATTAATCATGGAATGGAAACACACAGCAACAGAACGTACCAGCGTGACTTCAAACACTGTGTTACAGGAAATGTTCAAAATGTCCTCCGTTAGCGAGGATACATGCATCCACCCTCCGTCGCATGGAATCCCTGATGCGCTGATGCAGCCCTGCAGAAAGGCGTATTGTATCACTTTTTTTTTTTTTTTTTGGTCATCAGTCTACTGACTGGTTTGATGCGGCCCGCCACGAATTCCTTTCCTGTGCTAACCTCTCCATCTCAGAGTAGCACTTGCAACCTACGTCCTCAATTATTTGCTTGACGTATTCCAATCTCTGTCTTCCTCTACAGCTTTTGCCTTCTACAGCTCCCTCTAGTACCATGGAAGTCATTCCCTCATGTCTTAGCAGATGTCCTATCATCTTGTCCCTTCTCCTTATCAGTGTTTTCCACATATTCCTTTCCTCTCCGATTCTGCGTAGAACCTCCTCATTCCTTACCTTATCACTCCACCTAATTTTCAACATTCGTCTATAGCACCACATCTCAAATGCTTCGATTCTCTTCTGTTCCAGTTTTCCCACAATCCATGTTTCACTACCATACAATGCTGTACTCCAGACGTACATCCTCAGAAATTTCTTCCTCAAATTAAGGCTGGTATTTGATATTAGTAGACTTCTCTTGGCCAGAAATGCCTTTTTTGCCATAGCGAGTCTGCTTTTGATGTCCTCCTTGCTCCATCCATCATTGGTTATTTTACTGCCTAGGTAGCAGAATTCCTTAACTTCATTGACTTCGTGACCATCAATCCTGATGTTAAGTTTCTCGTTGTTCTCATTTCTACTGCTTCTCATTACCTTCGTCTTTCTCCGATTTACTCTCAAACCATACTGTGTACTCATTAGACTGTTCATTCCGTTCAGCAGATCATTTAATTCTTCTTCACTTTCACTCAGGATAGCAATGTCATCAGCGAATCGTATCATTGATATCCTTTCACCTTGTATTTTAATTCCACTCCTGAACCTTTCTTTTATTTCCATCATCGCTTCCTCGATGTACTGACTGAAGAGTAGGGGCGAAAGGCTACAGCCTTGTCTTACACACTTCTTAATACGAGCACTTCTTTCTTGATTGTCCACTCTTATTATTCCCTGTTGGTTTTTGTACATATTGTATATAACCCATCTCTCCCTATAGCTTACCCCTACTTTTTTCAGAATCTGGAACAGCTTGCACCATTTTATATTGTCGAACGCTTTTTCCAGGTCGACAAATCATATGAAAGTGTCTTGATTTTTCTTTAGCCTTGCTTCCATTATTAGCCGTAACGTCAGAATTGCCTCTCTCGTCCCTTTGCTTTTCCTAAAGCCAAACTGATCGTCACCTAGCGCATTATCAATTTTCTTTTCCATTCTTCTGTATATTATTCTTGTAAGTAGCTTCGATGCATGAGCTGTTAAGCTGATTGTGCGATAATTTACGCACTTGTCAGCTCTTGCCATCTTCGGAATTGTGTGGATGATGCTTTTCCGAAAGTCAGATGGTATATCGCCAGACTCATATATTCTACACACCAACGTGAATAGTCGTTTTGTTGCCACTTCCCCCAATGATTTTAGAAATTCTGATAGAATGTTATCTATCCCTTCTGCCTTATTTGACCGTAAGTCCTCCAAAGTTCTTTTAAATTCTGATTCTAATACTGGATCCCCTATCTCTTCTAAATCGACTCCTGTTTCTTCTTCTATCACATCAGACAAATCTTCACCCTCAGAGAGGCTTTCAATGTATTCTTTCCACCTATCTGCTCTCCCCTCTGCATTTAACAGTGGAATTCCCGTTGCACTCTTAATGTTACCACCGTTGCTTTTAATGTCACCAAAGGTTGTTTTGACTTTCCTGTATGCTGAGTCTGTCCTTCCGACAATCATATCTTTTTTGATGTCTTTACATTCTTCCTGCATCCATTTCGTCTTAGCTTCCCTGCACTTCCTATTTATTTCATTCCTCAGCGACTTGTATTTCTGTATTCCTGATTTTCCCGGAACATGTTTGTACTTCCTCCTTTCATCAATCAACTGAAGTATTTCTTCTGTTACCCATGGTTTCTTCACAGCTAAATTCTTTGCACCTGTGTTTTCCTTCCCAACTTCTGTGATGGCCCTTTTTAGAGATGTCCATTCCTCTTCAACTGTACTGCCTACTGTGCTATTCCTTATTGCTGTATCTATAGCGTTAGAGAACTTCAAACGTATCTCGTCATTCCTTAGTACTTCCGTATCCCACTTCTTTGCGTATTGATTCTTCCTGACTAATGTCTTGAACTTCAGCCTACTCTTCATCACTGCTATATTGTGATCTGAGTCTATATCTGCTCCTGGGAACGCCTTACAATCCAGTATCTGATTTCGGAATCTCTGTCTGATCATGATGTAATCTAATTGAAATCTTCCCGTATCTCCCAGCCTTTTCCAAGTATACCTCCTCCTTTTGTGATTCTTGAGCAGGGTATTCGCTATTACTAGCTGAAACTTGTTACAGAACTCAATTAGTCTTTCTCCTCTTTCATTCCTTGTCCCAAGCCCATATTCTCCTGTAACCTTTTCTTCTACTCCTTCCCCTACAACTGCATTCCAGTCGCCCATGACTATTAGATTTTCGTCCCCCTTTACATACTGCACTACCCTTTCAATATCCTCATACATTTTCTCTATCTGTTCATCTTCAGCTTGCGACGTCGGCATGTATACCTGAACTATCGTTGTCGGTGTTGGTCTGCTGTCGATTCTGGTTAGAACAACCCGGTCACTGAACTGTTCACAGTAACACACCCTCTGCCCTACCTTCCTATTCATAACGAACCCTACACCTGTTATAACATTTTCTGCTGCTGTTGATATTACCTGATACTCATCTGACCAGAAATCCTTGTCTTCCTTCCACTTCACTTCACTGACCCCTACTATATCTAGATTGAGCCTCTGCATTTCCCTTTTCAGATTTTCTAGTTTCCCTACCACGTTCAAGCTTCTGACATTCCATGCCCCGACTCATAGAACGTTATCCTTTTGTAGATTATTCAATGTTTTTCTCATGGTAACCTCCCACTTGGCAGTCCCCTCCCAGAGATCAGAATGGGGGACTGTTCCAGAATCTTTTGCCAATGGAGAGATCATCATGACACTTCTTCAATTACAGGCCACATGTCCTGTGGATACACGTTATGTGTCTTTAATGCAGTGGTTTCCATTGCCTTCTGCATCCTCATGTCGTTGATCATTGCTGATTCTTCCGCCTTTAGGGGCAATTTCCCACCCCTAGGACAAGAGAGTGCCCTGAACCTCTATCCACTCCTCCGCCCTCTTTGACAAGGCCGTTGGCAGAATGAGGGCGAGTTCTTATGCCGGAAGTCTTCGGCTGCCAATGCTGACTATTATCAAAATTTAGGCAGTGGCGGGGATCAAACCCGGGACTGAAGACGTTTTGATTATGAATCAAAGACGCTACCCCTAGACCACGGGTTGTATCACAGCCATCCACAATACAAGCACGAAGAGTCTCTACATTTGGTACCGGGGTTGCGTAGACAAGACCTTTCAAATGCCCCCATAAATGAAAGTCAAGAGGGTTGAGGTCAGGAGAGCATGGAGGCCATGGAATTGATCCGCCTCTACCAATCCATTGGTCACCGAATCTGTTGTTGAGAAGCGTATGAACACTTCGACTGAAATGTGCGGGAGCTCCATCATGCATGAACCACATGTTGTGTCGTACTTGTAAAGGCACATGTTCTAGCAGCACAGATAGAGTATCCCGTATGAAATCATGATAACGTGCTCCATTGAGCGTAGGTGGAAGAACATGGGACCCAATCAAGACATCACCAACAATGCCTGCCTAAACGTTCACAGAAAATCTGTGTTGATGATGTGATTGCACAATTGCGTGCGGATTCTCGTCAGCCCACACATGTTGATTGTGAAAATTTACAATTTGATCACGTTGGAATGAAGCCTCATCCGTAAAGAGAATATTTGCATTGAAATGAGGATTGACACATTGTTGGATGAACCGTTCACAGAAGTGTACCCGTGGAGGCCAATCAGCTGCTGATAGTGCCTGCACACGCTGTACATGGTACGGAAACAATTGGTTCTCCCGTAGCACTCTCCATACAGTGACGTGGTCAACGTTATCTTGTACAGCAGCAATTTCTCTGATGCTGACATTAGGGTTATCGTCAACTGCACGAAGAATTGCCTTGTCCATTACAGGTGTCCTCGTCATTCTAGGTCTTCCCCATTCGCGAGTCATAGGCTGGAACGTTCCGTGCTCCCTAAGATGCCGATAAATTGCTTCGAACATCTTCCTGCCGGGACACATTTGTTCTGGAAATCTGTCTCGATACAAACGTACCGTGCCACGGCTATTGCCCCGTGCTAATCCATACATCAAATGAGCATCTGCCAACTCCGCATTTGTAAACATTGCACTGACTGCAAAACCACGTTCGTGATGAACACTAACCTGCTTGCTTTGCCTGCTTTGCTCGATGCTAGTACTGTAGAGCAATAAGTCGCATGTCAACACAAGCACCGAAGTCAATATTACCTTCCTCCAATTGGGCCAACTGGTGGTGAATCGAGGAAGTACAGTACATACTGACGAAAATAAAATGAGCTCTAACATGGAAATTAAGCATTTCCGGACACATGTCCACATAACATCTTTTCTTTATTTGTGTGTGAGGAATGTTTCCTGAAAGTTTGGCCATACCTTTTTGTAACACCCTGTATAATGAAGGTGTTGTTAGTATTTTAAACTTTTTGAATATGGGTTTCCAGTGTGCCTGTGGATGACAGTATTGTTATTCACATATCCCTATTAAAGATCGTGTGAAAATATCTAAACATAGGAATCCTATTAATACCGCTGCTTCACCAAATGTCAGATTTATTTAAAGCCAAAGATGGTAATAATGCAGATCTGGAGTGCGCTGCTAAAGAGGCTGCATTTTCATACCACACAGCTAGACACAAACACCATTTCTGAAAAAAGGTCATGGCTGGTAAAAAATGTGACTGAATAAATAAAGATAATGCTCCAATAAACTGCTTTGACTAATTTCAAAAACATGTCATGTGCTGGATCCAAAAAAATATGGTAGTCCCAGTCATAGATTAGTCCTAAAATTGTGCAGCTGAAGTAACTGATAGCACATGCTCTCTCTACTTCACTCATGGAGCAAGGTGCTGTACAATTTGCAAGTAAACACTACTGCTTGGGTTTATGTAGTGACACAATTTGCCAATTTTCATTATCCAACTGTCAAGTTTTACAATAGCACAATCTAGTCTACGGTAAGTGTTCTGGACACAGATTTCATGGTAGAGTAGTTTCGGTATGAAATTGTACATCATCACATGCAGAGAGATATCAAGCAAGACTGCAATAAGGTATCTGAGTCAGTTAAATGCTGCCAAGATACCAGTAATTAATATTATATAAGTTGGGTGCTAGACAGTAAGCAGTTGTACTCCAGTCACCATTCCAGTTCTGTTTTCTCAGTCCATTCTAGAGTTTTTCAGCTGTAAAAGCTTACTGCAGTTGGTCTAAAAAACATGACTAATTTCTTCATTATAGGCACAAAGATCTGGATGATTCACAGAGAGAGAATGCATAGACCACATTTCATCGTGGATGCGTAATGTATATTGTAATGACTGCCAGTCTCAGGAGTCATGTAAGATATTTGCATGATTGTGATAGGAAGTTCCCTCATCACAACAAGGAAACACGGAAAGCAATACTTTACCATAAGATCATATTCAGCTGTATGAAATTTAACAGGCAACAGTGTGATTCTGTCTGCAAGGTCTTCTATGTAGCCTGTGACTTATCTTTGCTGTGACCAAACTTCTGTTTCTAAATCTCTTAAATTTCCACATTATTTCCATCATGTTTTAACTGCAATTGATTGAGCCATTACCATTACATTGCTTCAAGAATCACTTGACTTTAGTATTTTTTTAGTTTTAAAAACAAATATAATATATCAGTGGACTAAAAATAGTATTGTCAATTTGCTCTGCACATCATCTTACACTGAAGCGAAAAAGAAACTGGTACAGGCACACATAATCAAATACAGAGATATGTAAACAGGCAGACATGGCACTGTGGTTGGCAATGTCTATATCAGACAACAAGTGTCTGACACAGTTGTTAGATTAGTTACTGCTGCTACAATGGCAGATTATCAAGATTTGAATGAGGTTGAACATGGTGTTATAGTCGGCGCGTGAGCAGTGGGACACAGCATCTCTGAGGTAGTGATGAAGTGGGGATTTTCCCTACGACCATTTCACGAGTGTATATTATGAATTACTTGAATGTAGGAATCTGGTAAAACATCAAATCACTGCAGCCAGAAAAACATCCGCAATAATGTGACCAAAGACAATGTGAATCATTCAGTGTGACAGAAGTGCAACCCTTCCACAAATTGCTGTACATTTCAATACTGGGCCATCAACAAGTGTCGGCATGCAAAACCATTCAATGAAACATCACCGATATGGGCTATCGGAGACAAAGGCCCACTTGTGTACCCTTGATGACTGCATGACACAAAGCTTTACACCGCACCAGGACTTGTCAACAACGACACTGAACTGCCGGTAACTGGAAACGTGTTGCCTGCTCAGACAAGTCTCATTTCAAATTGTATCAAGTGGAAGGACGTGTACAGGTATGGTGACAACCTCGTGAATCCATGGGCCCTGCATGTCAGCAGAGGACTGTTCAAGCTGGTGGAGGCTCTGTAATAGTGTGGGGCATGTGCAGTTGCAGTGATATGGGACCCCTGATACATCTAGATATGACTCTGACAGCTGACACATATGTAAGCATCCTGTCTGATTACTTGCATCCATTGAAGTCCATTGTGCATTCCGAAGGACTTGGGCAATTCCAGCAGGACAATGTGACACCCCACACATCCAGAATTGCTACAGAATGGCTCCGGGAACACTCTTCTATGTTTAAACACTTCTGCTGGCCACCAAACTCCCCACACATGCACATTATTGAGCATAGCTGGGATGCCTGGCAATGTGCTATTCAGACGAGATCTCCACCCACTCGTACTCTTAAGGATTTATGGACAGCCCTGCAGGTTCATGGTGTTAGTTCCCTCCAGCACTACTTCAGACATTAGTTGATTCTGTGCCATGTCATGTTGTGGCACTTCTGTGTGCTAACAGGCGCCCTACGCAATATTAGCCGGGTGTACCAGTTTCTTCGGCTCTTCAGTGTAATTGACTATTTTCATGTGTACTTTTACAAAGCGTGTCACAGCAAATAATGTCATACTCTGTATTTACTTCTTTGCAACATTCTGTACCTTTGGAGGCTCATCTTCTTGATTTCTAGGAGTTGGATGGTCACTTTGAATCCCCATTTAGCTACAAAATGCACTAAAGAAATCTGAAGTAACACTGTTACATCTGTAGTGACTTTTCTTCTGCCCAGCTCTCGGATATTTCTCTGTAATTTTACATGTTTAGCAGCCACCTCTTTCTTCCAACAAAGCAAATGTTTCAAAAGTTTCTAAAGATTAAGATTTAATGTCTGTTTTCTTCATTTCCGTGTCTCTCTGCCTATTCCAGTTGTATCTGTTTCAGCAATCAGTATATGTACAATTATCCCCTTCTTCAAATTTTGAAAATCATTCAAAATTCAAAGACAAAGATTTGATAGAATCTTAGTATTTCATCTTAACACCCTTTATTTAAGCTTAACACCCTAAATGCCTAAGTTAAATTGTAAATGTCTTCTGATGTCATGTCTTGATAGACATTTGTGAAACCACATCCTTGATTAAACATTAATAAGGACACCCAAGGAAAATAATAATAATAATAATAATGACGAATTGGTCTGGATGAAACTAACTTTTAAATTAAAAGTTTAAAGTTACTGTGCAATACACAATAATATTTGATTTTATGACATTTATTTATGAACATCAAGGGCTATTTGACCATAATTTCTGTCACGTGGTAACATATATGTGGGATACTTTTTTTACCTACGCCCCAGTATTACATAATAGAGAAATGAAATTGAATATATAAACAATTTGAGTTAGAAAGGAATTCTATTTAATGAATATTTAAGCAGAGGGCACAGGAGCAGAACTAGTGAAAGCATAAGTGATGGCACACCGAGACCTGAAATATCTTTCCTTCTTTTCTACCATCCTTTCCTTATTTCCTCCTGTTTTCTACTTTTGTCCACATGCTACAGAAATTGCTTTAAACTTTCTTGTAACTGGAGAGTTAATGCTTCAGTTATATGATATCGACCTGTCAGAGAAAATACATACATTTACAGACCATGTTATGCTCTATACTAATCAAGATTCACAACATAAAATTATTTTACAAACTATACAGGTTCCAGGGAATGAAAGATTCATATTTTATCAAAAGTGATGCTGGAAATGAACTGGAGGCATTTACAAACACTATGCTTTGCAATGATGGTGATAAATCCTCTGAAGTTGAAGAAATGTGTGACTTTCTAACACCATTCATAAAATATCAAAGATAATGCTTTTCTTCTATTGGTCTTTAAAAAGTTTTGAGAAAGAATTACTCAACAAAGCAGTTATTTTCAATTTATCCTTAACAATGACATCATTAATCTCAGTTTCAAACAGGAAAAATTCAGTAAAGATCATAGTTATAAGAAAGCATTGATACTAACTTACAGCTACATTAAATACAACAATTGGAGCTTTCTCATCATTCTGAATTTTCTGGCTACATCAGAGTTGCTGAGCACCACCTTTTTAAGATTTTTCATTTCTGACACAAAGTTCCTTATGCTAAACCATGTTCAGTTTTAGCATAGTCTTCTGCAATGAAATAAGCTATGCTTCATTCAGTCTTCCATTAAGTAATTAGACCTAAAGAGCAGCCTAACCAGTCACCTAGTCGTACAGCCAAAGTATTCATATAAATTGTACCCCTGAGAACATTTCCCAGTATCTAGCCAATGAAGCAAAATTTGGCATCTGTCTTACAAATGATTGAGCCTAGTTTTAATTTCATTTCACATCCTAACAAACTGTTACACCCAAGTATTTGTAGAGTTGACAAATACTAATTGTGATTCATTGGTATTGTTATGATAGAATACTATGTTTTTTGCATTTTGTGAAGTGGACAGTTTTACATTTCTGAACATTTAAAACAAGTTGACAGCTTCTGCACCATTTTGAAATTTTATCAAGATCTGACTGAATATTTATGCTGATTTTTTCAGATAGTACTTCATTATAGGTAACTGCGTCATCTGTAAAAAAAAGATAAGCCTGAAGTTACTACTAATGTTGACTATCAGATCATTAACAATACTTAGCAAAGGACCCAACACACCTCTCTGAGGTACAAATGAAGTTATTCCTATATGTGTCAATGATTCATCACTCAAGTCAGTATGCTGCATCCTCCACACAAAAAGATTTTCAATTCTGTAACAAATTGTGTTTTATAACTCATATAAGCACATTTTCATGAATAAGCATTAGTGTGGTAACGAGTCAAAAGTTTTTTGGAAGTCAGAAAATACTAAACCTGCCCAACTGCCTTGGTCTACAGCTTTCAGGATGTCATGTGAACAAAATGGGTGTTGGATTTCATCTGACCAATGTTTCTGAAATCTCTGCAGGTTGGCATGGTGAGGATCATTCTGTTCCAGATACCTCATTATGTTTCAGCTCAGAATATATTTTTAAGATTTTCCAATAGATGGATGGCAGCCATATTGACTGATAGTTTTGTGTGACTTTGATACCCTATCTGTAGATGGGAGCAACCTGTGATATTTTTCCTAATGAATTGAGTATATTTATCTGATTAATATTCTATGAAAGCAATGCATCCTATATTTTCTCCTTCAAGACACTGAGCAATTTGTGGAATTTGAACCATGATTGGTTTCCAGTTGCTTTATCCTATCATAGAGTGTATAACTCTATTGTTTTGCAAAATGGGTGTTAATGATGTACAATTAAAACTGTGTGTCAATATAGATTTTTTTTAATTTGTACTATTTTAAAAATACAAAAACTGTAGAATTTTATAACTTATTTGAAGTGAAAGTGGTCACTTGATTTTATATCTACAGGGCTATTACAAATGATTGAAGCGATTTCATAAATTCACTGTAGCTCCGTTCATTGACATATGGTCATGACACACTACAGATACGTAGCAAAACTCATAAAGTTTTGTTCGGCTGAAGCCGCACTTCAGGTTTCTGCCACCAGAGCGCTCGAGAGCGCAGTGAGCCAAATGGCGACAGGAGCCGAGAAAGTGTATGTCGTGCTTGAAATGCACTCACATCAGTCAGTCATAACAGTGCAACGACACTTCAGGACGAAGTTCAACAAAGATCCACCAACTGCTAACTCCATTCGGCGATGGTATGTGCAGTTTAAAGCTTCTGGATGCCTCTGTAAGGGGAAATCAACGGGTCGGCCTGCAGTGAGCGAAGAAACGGTTGAACGCGTGCGGGCAAGTTTCACGCGTAGCCCGCGGAAGTCGACGAATAAAGCAAGCAGGGAGCTAAACATACCACAGCCGATGGTTTGGAAAATCTTACGGAAAAGGCTAAAGCGGAAGCCTTACCATTTACAATTGCTACAAGCCCTGACACCCGATGACAAAGTCAAACGCTTTGAATTTTTGGCGTGGTTGCAACAGCTCATCGAAGAGGATGCGTTCAGTGCGAAACTTGTTTTCAGTGATGAAGCAACATTTTTTCTTAATGGTGAAGTGAACAGACACAAAGTGCGAATCTGGGCGGTAGAGAATCCTCACGCATTCGTGCAGCAAATTCGCAATTCACCAAAAGTTAACGTGTTTTGTGCAATCTCACAGTTTAAAGTTTACGGCCCCTTTTTCTTCTGCGAAAAAGTTACAGGACACGTGTATCTGGACATGCTGGAAAATTGTCTCATGCCACAACTGGAGACCGACAGCGCCGACTTCATCTTTCAACTGGATGGTGCTCCACCACACTTCCATCATGATGTTCAGCATTTCTTAAACAGGAGATTGGAAAACCGATGGATCGGTCGTGGTGGAGATCATGATCAGCAATTCATGTCATGGCCTCCATGCTCTCCCGACTTAAGCCCATACGATTTCTTTCTGTGGGGTTATGTGAAAGATTCAGTGTTTAAACCTCCTCTACCAAGAAATGTGCCAGAACTGCGAGCTCGCATCAACGATGATTTCGAACTCATTGATGGGGACATGCTACACCGAGTGTGGGAGGAACTTGATTATCGGCTTGATGTCTGCCGAATCACTAAAGGGGCACATATCGAACACTTGTGAATGCCCAAAAAAACTTTTTGAGTTTTTGTATGTGTGTGCAAAGCATTGCGAAAATATCTCAAATAATAAAGTTATTGTAGAGCTGTGAAATCGCTTCAATCATTTAGAATAACCCTGTACATCTACATACCAGTTCATACTCAGCAAACCACTGTGAAGCATATGGCAGAGGGTACATTGTGAAGAACCATATGTTATGGTTTCTTCCCATTCCAATTGGGTACAGGACAAATGACTTTTTTGTGACATAATGCATGCTCACACATCTCTAAATGCCACAGAGATAATAACAGCAATTGGTGCAGTTCCAAAATAGGGTTGGAAAATGATTATTGTAACTTGTTGATGGAAACCACAGACAGTTGACATTATAGTTATATCACCCCTGCTGACAGGAATGGGAGAAAGAAATACAGTAGAAGAAGAATGGGTAGCTTTGAGAGATGAAATAGTGCAGGTAGCAGAGGATCAAGTAGGTAAAAAGATGTGGGCTAATAGAAATCCTTGGGTAACAGAAGAGATATTGAATTTAATTGATGAAAGGGGAAAATACAAATATGCAGTAAATGAAGCAAGCAAAAAGGAATACAAACGTCTCAAAAATAAGATCGACAGGAAGTGCAAATGGCTAAGCAGGGATCGCTAGAGGGCAGATGTAAGGATGTAGAGGCACATATCACTAGCGGTAAGATAGATACAGCCTACAGGAAAATTAAAGAGAGCTTTGGAGAAAAGAGAACCACTTGCATGAATATCAAGAGCTCACATGGAAACCCAGTTCTAAGCAAAGACGGGAAAGCAGAAAGTTGTAAGGAGTATATAGAAGGTCTATACAAGGACAATGTTCTTGAAGACAATATTATAGAAATGAAAGAGAATGTAGATGAAGATGAAATAGGAGATATGATACTGCGTGAAGAGTTTGACAGAGCACTGAAAGACCTAAGTCGAAACAAGGCCCCAGGAGTAGACAACATTCCATCAGAACTACTGACAGCCTTGGGAGAGCCAGGCCTAACAGAACTCCACCATCTAGTGAGCAATATGTATGAGACAGGCGAAATACCCTTAGACTTCAAGAAGAATATAATAACTGAACTATCAGTTTAATAAGCCATGGCTGCAAAATACTAACATTCTCTACAGACGAATGGAAAAACTGGTAGAAGCCAACCTCGGGGAAGATCAGTTTGGATTCCATAGAAATGTTGGAACACGTGAGGCAATACTGACCCTACGACTTACCTTAGAAAATAGATTAAGGAAAGGCAAGCCTATGTTTCTACCATTTGTAGACCCAGAGAAAGCTTTTGACAATGTTGACTGGAATACTCTCTTTCAAATTCTGAAGGCGGCAGGGGTAAAATACGGGAAGCGAAAGGCTATTTACAATTTGTACAGAACCAGATGGCAGTTGTAAGAGTCAAGGGGCATGAAAGGGAAGCTGTGGTTGGGAAGGGCGTGAGACAGGGTTGTAGTCTATCCCCGATGTTATTCAATCTGTATATAGAGCAAGCAGTAAGGGAAACAAAAGAAAAATTCAGAGTAGGAATTAAAATCCATGGAGAAAAAATAAAAACTTTGAGGTTCGCCGATGACATCGTAATTCTGTCTGAGACAGCAAAGGACCTGGAAGATCTGCTGAACTGAATGGACAGTGTCTTGAAGGGAGGATATAAGATGAACATCAACAAAAACAAAACGAGGATAATGGAATGTAGTCGAATTAAATCGAGCGATGCCGCAGGAATCAGATTAGGAAATGAGACACTTAAAGTAGTAAATGAGTTTTGCTATTTGGGGAGCAAATTAACTGATGATGGTCGAAGTAGACAGGACATAAAATGTAGACTGGCAGTGGCAAGGAAAGCGTTTTTGAAGAAGAGAAATTTGTTAACATCTAGTATAGATTAAAGTTCAAAATGGCTCTGAGCACTATGGGACTTAACATGGATTTAAGTATCAGGAAGATGTTTCTGAATGTATTTGTATGGAGTGTAGCCACGTATGGAAGTGAAACATTGATGATAAATAGTTTAGACAAGAAGAGAATAGAAGCTTTCGAAATGTGGTGCTACAGAAGAATGCTGAAGATTAGGCGGGTAGATCACATAACTAATGAGGAGGTATTGAATAGAATTGGAGATAAGAGAAATTTGTGGCACAACTTGACTAGAAGAAGGGATCTGTTGGTAGGGTATATTCTGAGGCATCAAGGGATCACCAATTTAGTATTGGAGTGCAGCGTGGAGGGTAAAAATTGTAGAGGGAGACCAAGAGATGAATACACTAAACAGATTCAGAAGGATGTAGGTTGCAGTAGGTACTGGGAGATGAAGAAGCTTGCACAGGATTGAGTAGCATGGAGAGCTGCATCAAACCAGCCTCTGGACTGAAGACCACAACAACAAACAACAATAAATAAGGCTCAGGTCAAAGAGAGGAGAGGAGGTGATGGACAGAGAAGGTAAAAGTACATAAAAGGTGGAAGAAGGACATGGGCAGAGAGGAGCGGGAGGGAGTGGGGGGGGGGGGGGGGGGGGGAGTGAATGCACAGCAAAGGGAAGGGAAGTGAAGGAAGAGGAGGAGGAGGAGGAGGAGGAGGAGGAGAAGATGGACAAAGAGGGGTGTTGGAAGAGATGGGCAGAGAGAGAGGGAAGATGTTTAGGAGGTACATCCAATTCCCATACAAATTTAGCAGCTGCGAAGTATTGCCAGGTTCACTGGTTAAACATAAGGTCAAAAGACATTTACTATAGCAGCCAAAGCTGCAAGTAATTCAAAAATTTTATGATAGGAATTACAAGATCGAAATAACAAATAAGATTGTGTTAAGACAAAAAATCACCTGCAGCAGATTGACAAGTGGCACATACTACCCAAACGCAATATTATTACACTTAGCCTCTCACGGCCATCGTCAGAAACATGCATTGATGTTACAGTAAACAAATACAGTGATTACCAAGGAAAATGAATCCCTGCGAATGATCTCATGACAGCTGCACATTTACTATGAAGTGGTTCATCATGTCATCATGATGAAAACTCACAATAAGCCAACTGAAGCACCCTCGCTCCCAGGTGCAATAATATTGCGGTCACCTCATACATTGTTACTTGGACAAGCCAACAAGTTGAACCGGCCGGGGTGGATGAGCGGTCCTATGCGCTACAGTCTGGAACCGTGCAACCGCTATGGTCGCAGGTTCGAATCCTGCCTCGGGCATGGATGTGTGTGATGTCCTTAGGTTAGTTAGGTTTAAGTAGTTCTAAGTTCTAGGGGAATGATGACTTCAGACGTTAAGTCTCATAGTGCTCAGAACCATTCGAACCATTTTTTGAACCAACAAGTTGGGACAACAAATACTTTATCTTATGTGTGAGCATAGGCAACCATGGCAGACACCATCTTCAACATATTCTTGCAATGAATCAAACTATACAGCTTCGAGAAAATAAAAATAACCTGCTTATTTAAGAAATAGATGTTAATTGTCATAAACATAGTGAGACACTACGTGTAAAATTCCTAGGGATAAGCAGGATAATAGCTGACTAGTAAACTAATTAAGCAGTTCAGTTCAACATGTTTCTGCAGTGTGTCTCTGTGAACAAATATATTCACCAAGTAATTTCTCTTAGTCACCGTAAAAGGCACTTTCAGCTCTGAAACACTAAGAGTGCGTAGCAGTTCTTTATTTTTCGTTTGTCTTCTTTTTCTATATTTTCCTATGCCACGCAATGACTTAACTTTTTTCTATTTTCTATGTTATCTTTATTATCAAGAGCTTGTTCCTTCAAAGTTAATTAATCACTGGAAACATAAGTTCTTTACACAGCTGTGAACAGTTAGCAAACATAAGTTGCAGTAATTTACTCGAACAGAAATTCCAAGATGAACTATCAACAATATGGAGAGGATGAGTTGCTACTAACTGCACAGAGGAGGTGTTGAATCACAGACAGGCACAATGAACATCAATATTTTGGTTTTTGGACAAAATTCCTTTTCAGAAGTAGAAAACACACACACATTCACATAAGCACAGCTTAGTCACTCATGTGCCCTGTCTCCAGGCATCTGGAGACAGAGGCCATGAGCATGTGAGTTTTCTGCTTCTGAAAAAGGACTTCGTCTGAAAACCAAAATATTTCTAACATTCTTTTTCATTGTGCTTGTCTGCACCTCAACATCTCCTCTATACGGTGAGTAGGGATCTATCCTTCCAATATCATTGCAGCTTACTCAATTTACATGCAACAAAAAGACTTGCAAATATTCTGAATATTTGAAAGAATGAAATAAATATGAAGACACAGCTCACCATATCTTATGGAAGGTGTTGAGCTGTGGATGAATATACAAACAAGAACTTGACAAACAGAAGACACACACACACACACACACACACACACACACACACACACACACACACACACACACAGAGAGAGAGAGAGAGAGAGAGAGAGAGAGAGAGCAAATTTCCTTTTAAAACTGTATGTTTCAGTAACATAATGTAATAAGACATTAACATTTTTATGAATATGATTCCACAAAAAGAAGTATTTTTATTATTGGGTGTTCATAAATGTGCATATTAATGCTGTAACTCCTCTTTTGATTTTCAGAGGATGTAATCTGCGATGTAGTCATGACAGGAGAACCAGTGCAAAAGTCTGGTGAAAAGTATGTCAACATCAAAGACTTCAAGATTAATTTTGAAACGAGCCGCCTTTATCTTACTTTTGAAAATCTTTTCAATGGTGATAAGGCATTAGGGGACAACATGAACAACTTCATCAATGAGAACTGGGATGTGATCTTAAAAGAACTGAAACCAGGCATATCTGATGTTCTTGGAGCCATTTTCCAGGATATATCAAATAGAATATTTTCAAAGGTTCCCTATGACAAAATCTTCCTGCCTTAAAAATTCTTCCGGTGTTATTCATTCTACAAACCTAGACAAACTGGTGCTGCACCTTTGCTGATAGAAAAAGACAGAGTTCCACTATTGTGAAATTTATTCTATATAGAGGCGTCTGATCATTGTGCATGATTTGAATATTACTAGTCAAATAGAGCATCATTTTGTAACCTTACTACGTATGCATCATGTAACACAAAAGAACAATGTATTACAAATACTTACTACAGTGTAATGAACTATGTAATCCAAGTAAGAGATTTGAGTTAATGAGTGAATGAAAAGCAACAAATAAATAAATAAGCTGTACAGTACAATTCTTGGTATTCGATGTAGTTCATTTTTGTCAGCTGCCCATCATTCATGCATAGACATTGCCTCGAGTTAAAAATCGTCCTCCCTGTAGCAGCTTTACTCATTCTAGCATGCTAAATTCTTTCCCAATCCAGTTTCCAGTCTTCATTTGCATTTCCACACACATTAATACCTTGGGTTCCATCTGAAAATGTGTCATTCTGTGCTGAAGATTAAACACCTTGTATGGAGTATCAGCATATGACTAATGAACATCTAATAATAGCTACAGTAATTATAAGTAGATAGAAAAAATCAGTATACACATACATACAGGTACATAACTGATTCATTTTTATTATTCATCATCCTTTCCATTGTGTGTGTACAAAAATTGTAAGGAGTGAATTGGCACTTCTGTTATCAACACAGGAACTGGCATCTTCTCTGAACATATTTATATCTTAATGTGTTTTTTACTAAGACATCTGTTTTATGGAAAACAACGACACTATGTAATAAGGTGAACTAAATGTACCACAAGACATGTTGCAACCCATATCTGTCGAATAATGTGTCTAGTTAGTCTAGTTTTATATATATATATATCTGCTAAGAGGCAGAAATGTTAGCATAAAAATAAAATTCATAAAATATTTATAATCTTTTTCTGTCACTAATGTTGTTATTCCAACTAACAAGTCTATGTATAATCATAAATATGATCATGATTATTATTATTATGAACAATATGTAAATGATGGATTGCTACTCATCACATAGAGGAGGCACTGATTCTAAGGCAGTCACAATAAAAGGAATACTAGAAATATAAAGCTTTTTGACAAAGTCCTTAATCAGAACACACACACACACACACACACACACACACACACACACACGCACACACAGCTACTGTATCCATGTGCTAACACCTGACCACTGTACCACCCAAAGACAGTAGTCACATTTACATGAGAAGTTGGTAAGTAAACATGTATAGTTCTACTTTTGAGGAAGCACTTTGCCCGAAAGCTTTGTTTTTCTAGCATTCTTTTCACTGTGCCTGTCCAACTCTACACCTCCCCTATGTGGTGAGTAGGAAAATGTTCTTTCCATATTGTTATTCAATCCTGGACTTTCCATTGTATGATGATGATAATTATGCAGCAAGAGTCCCTAAAGTTCTCTATATTGAATATTACAGGTAAATGATAGCACCATGTGAAAGATACAGTCCTTGGCAAATACAAGTTATTCAATTTTGGCATGCGAAAAAGCATAATGTTATGACACACAGCCAGTACTACTACTTTATACAGAAATATGTAAATTTTAAACAATAACCTGAGATTCTATTGCCACCACAGTGTGTGTACTTGGGGCTTTTTAGGACCCAAACTGCACTAGCCGCCATTCGGAGAGACAAGCTGAGAGGGCATCGGAGGCACAACAATATAAAAATTCTATAATGCACTTATGCCAATTAGTAGCAGCCACTTGGGGGACAAAGCTGAGAGAGGAACCCACGTGCACAATTTGCATACTGTGTGTATCATAGCAGCAAAAACTGACAAGTGAAAAAAGTGTGTGTGTGTGTGTGTGTGTGTGTGTGTGTGTGTGTGTGTGTGTGTGTGTGTGTGGGTGGGTGGTAGGGGGGGTAGATGTGGTGTTGCTTGTGTGGAAAAATCTTCTCAAACTAGCCCTGTGGGTACCAGAGATATTGCTTTTTTGGTAAATAATTTTACACACAATACAAGAATTGACAAATGTCAAACATTTGTATAATTACATGACATTATTGGTGTATGGTCGAGACATCATCCTTATATGCCAGTAAAAATCATAGTAATCACTGGCACAATTTGGTTTATACTTTACTGGAACATTCATAAATCATGATTCATTTCTACACACAAAAAAAAACTTGTCTTATGGTACAAAGCCAAGGGGCACTGAAGTCTATACAACATTCTACCACATCAGCAAAGCAAATCTCTAACATCTATGTGTCTTCTGGGAATTACAGCCACTGGCTACAGTACAATAAACCGGCTACAGCCAAATGACGAGAAAATTAAGCTTCACAGAAAGTAATTCATAGATGCATCCTAGGAGCAATATATCCTTGCTTAGTAAATTAATAATTAAAGGAAAAAAGTGTCATGGGCAGAGAAATCACACATTTCATAACCACTACATCTTAACACTAGCTTTTCAAAATTATTCTACAATACTTGGAAGAGTGCCAGCTTATAATACAGAAAATACATAAAAATCAAATGCAAATTGCACTGAAAAACTGTAAAGGATACAGAAATAAAAAGACACATGGTATTTCAGTGGTGACATTGCTGGAGCCCTGCTCTCTCTCTCTCTCTCTCTCTCTCTCTCTCTCTCTCTCTCTCTCACACACACACTCACACACACACACACACACACACACACACACACACACACACACACAGAGAGAGAGAGAGAGAGAGAGAGAGAGAGAGAGAGAGAAAATGTGCACAGGAAATTAATTACTAATTACTGACTATAATGTTTCATTTAAATGAGACCTACATAGTTCACAGAATTTTTTTTTTTTAAATTGATGCAGTAGTAACAATCACAGCTGCCATGTTCGATAAGTGATTTACTTTCATCAGAAACTTGATGAGTCAACGAAAATACCTCATTGTTATGCTAGCAGTTTTACAGTTCAGTTTGTATTCTGATACTGCAGTCAGCATACTCGTACTGATAATAAAATCAAGCATTTTTTCAATTTACCAACACCACACATCAGGCCATGGGTAAGAAAATTGGTGCTTGCACCACAGCCATAATTATGAGTATCAGAAGATAATTATCTTCCTTATTTTTTATATTAAAGAAGCCACCATAAACAAAACTGATCATTAAATAAACCAACCACCCTTTCGGAAATGTCACTAGCAATATTTAACTTGAATTTCTAGCAGATGTTACTGATCTTTTCTCAATTAATGCCCTTGAAGACACAGTATTTTGGAATGCTGACCTATATACAGCATCATAATTGTGCTATAACAACAAATGGTATGTTTATGAATATGGCAGTTGTGAAAGGAATTACCTGAGTAGTTATTTCATTAATAAACTGACACCTCAATCTGTGATACAAAGGTAAGTACATTGTCACGTGAAACAGGAAGCCAGTAACAATAGTTATGGGCTCCAGAATGAAATTTACATTGTGGTACATTAAGTAACAGCAGTAAAGGACTAGCATTGCAGAATGGTTAATACTTAGAAAATATACTCGACAAAAAAAAGCTGCACTCAGGAAGGCACAAAGTTGCATGTATATTACATTTTCTCGTTCCTTTCAAGGTAAACAGTAAATGCAATAATGATTAACATAGTTACATAGGCTATTTAAATTCACTTTTTACCCTCAAAATAAGTAAAAAAAAAAAAAAAATACACAACAAAAATTTAAAACAATTTTTACTAAATACAATTATAGAGTTGATGTATCCTGAATGTTAATATGCACATTGACCAATAATCTTAATATATACATGACACACAAAGTGAAACAAAGACACTTGCCACATTTCATTTGTATCTCTGATTCTATAACATCTGTCAGGTTTCTTCCATTTGAGTTTGTGAGACATTAAAAAAATTCTCAATTTACAAAAAATGACCAAGTTCAGTAACAGATATATTTAACTGTTGGAGATTTGTATTCTTTAACGGTGACCATTACACCAGT
This sequence comes from Schistocerca serialis cubense, assembly GCF_023864345.2. Lineage (NCBI taxonomy): Eukaryota > Metazoa > Arthropoda > Insecta > Orthoptera > Acrididae > Schistocerca > Schistocerca serialis. The sequence goes on from NC_064646.1 coordinate 361,796,915, forward strand.
GCACTCTCATATGGCATATAGCATACAACTGATTTATAGACATCCACAGCCTGACACAATTCAGTATAAGTTCTGATTTGCTACATTTAACTAAAAGATATATTCATTATACTAATGGCTGTCATGGAATACGATGCTTCATAGTTTGCCTAAGAAAGAATGAAGACAATACAGATTAGTGTTACTCGTTTCCGATTGTTAGCAATGTAAACAAAATGCTTTACCCAAGTAAACATTCCACACAGATACTAACACCAATCACTGTTAAATCAAGTCTACAATTTAAATATTAAAGTGGAGTGAACTGCCAATTTTCAAGCATAGTCAACTTATTTTGGGGGAAAAAAAACAGGTAACATTTGTTAAAGGCATATCCGCTGAATAGTCAAACACGTAGTCACACACAATGTAACAAAGGGTAACATAACTGAGTGAGAGAGGGAGTGAGAGAGAGAGAGAGAGAGAGAGAGAGAGAGAGAGAGAGAGACGACAAAAGTAACACTGAATCAGTGCAACTTGTATCTGATTTTCTGGAACTTAAAATGCATGACTCTATAGAATAATTGCCAATTATGATTTACATTTCATAACTGTAAATTTTCAAAAAGGAGTGAGGCAAAACTATTTATCCACAACTGTTTTAAAAATGACAAAAAATACCTTCAAAAATCAACACAGGAGTAGGAAGTTTTGATATTCATTTCAAACAGGATCTGAGAATGAGTTTCCCCAGTTTCAACATGCTGCTAAGCATGGTGATCCCTGGGATCAAATTGTTATTCATACCAAACATCAGATCAGTTTTTATTGGAAAACCACAACTCTGTGAATTGCCTTCAATTGAATCTACCAATACTGGATGTCAGCTTCATCCTGTGACGAAGTGATGTTATAATACGTGACATCATAAAAATGCAAACAGGAAAAGATCAGAGCACTGACAATATTTTTTATGCCTATATTTTTTGGGATGCAGGTTGTAGTGACAAACTGATCTGTAATGTAGCCCAAGGTATAGGTTATGCTGAAAGAAAACATTTTGGTTGCTACTTGGAAAAGCAATATCAAAGGCTTCAGTTAATCTGTGAAATGTAAAAATACTTCGACTCCAACATGAAAATAAATAATCGAAAGCTTATATTTATCCAGTACTGGACGAGAATAAAACTTCTTACAGGTTATGAGCCTTTTTAACACTCAGGTACATCAACACTATTTCTGGTATAAAACAGGTAAAAGTAATACTTTTTCACATTTCACTAAAATCATTATAAAATCCACTTACAAAAATTGTAAAAATATTCAGAAAATGTATACCACTACAGTTCCATTAATCTTTTCATACTCTATAGCTACATATATCTTGTTCAAGACAGCAAAAATACACTATGCAGTTCTTTAAGTTCTCGATGCAGGATATAGAGTTGAACATCTCTAAAATTAATAAATCACAGTTATGAACCATAGGAATACAAAAGTAAGACAGAGCATAAGACTTTGAAGTTTTACACACCATAAATATCGTTCGGTAGATGTATCTTTGGTGACCCATGCAAAAGAAAAATGCAAAAAATGAAGCACAACTACCAGTTGTCTAGGAAATCAAAACCTGTTTTTGGAACATCCTTTGATGGGCTATTCAGATTAATACGGAAATCATCTAAATCAATTGAATCAATGGAAGTAGTAGATTTCACTACCAAATGTTCCTTAGTTTCTTTAGAGTTCTGACCACTAGTAGGAGCACCTGGCAATAAAGCTTTTCTTTCAGGATCTTCCTCTAGCTTGGTTTCTGATATATGTTTCTGTTTTGTGGGAGGTGGTGGAGGAGGAGTCTTTGGTTTAGACACCAGTGGTTTATTACCCAAATTCTTTGTATTCTTCAAATTGTTTGAAGTACTGCGGATTGTCTTTGTGTGAACAAGGGCTTGCTTGTCATTATCAGATTGACAAGGAACTCTCTCTGGTTCTGGTTTGCCCATTGTGGATTTCAAAGTTGTCTGTATTTTTAATACTGCTGTCTTGTTTTTAAGTTTTGTTAGTAAGCTATCTTCTCCACAAGGATTTTTTGTTGCTAAGTTGATTTTTGGACTAAGACTAGCTGCCAATCGAGATGACGAACCACCCAACACTACATCTGGTGGGTCTACAAAACCGTCAGAGGTGGTGAAAGGTTTCTTTGATGGTGTAAATAAAGTGTCAGAAGACTGTAATGGAGGTTTCCTGCTGTCTTTTTCAGTGGAGTCCATAATGCTGAGATTCAGTTGGCTCTGGGTCATCCATGTAAATGGTGCAGAGTGTTCATCCCTCCATTTCACCGCCTGTGAACAAACAAGTAAGTTAAAGAACTGAATGCCTATATTCATGGTTTAGCAATGAAGGGGGGGAGGCGATAGAAGAAAAAGTCACTTGCTTGTTCCTTTCCTCCGTCGTCATCTGTCACATATTTATAACCCGTTTCTAAACGTAGCCGTGGAAAACATTCAATTTCTATTTCATTTTGTTGACAGAGAGAATATTTCAGTACAGCCTCTGGATGTATAATGGTATCGTCTAGAACCTGATTTTGGTCTTCAGGACTTAACGTATGCCACAAATCTTCATACGCAGTTACGGCTGTATTGACGTCTGCCCGAATTCTTTCAGCTATTGAATTAATAGAGCTGAAATATTCTTGGGCGTACGCCCTTAACGCTGCTGAACTCATATTTAACAATACTAATGACAATTTTTGTAATTTTCCAGCCGATCGCCCGGCGTATGCAGAAGTACATAAAAATAGCAATAATTCACCATGCGTAGCCTACACTAACCCTTGATGCATCTACGCAGCTATAGTACTTATTACTTCGCATTTTATTCATTCCCGTTGATTCACATCACCTCGTAAATAAACTAACTGTTTATGCATTGACGAACCGTTATCGACTTCAGATCTTCAGACGCCGCCCTATGTCACTTTTTTTTATTGTATGCTCTAATAATGTTTTAGTGTAGCAGCTGAAATTATTAGTTCGTGAATCGTGCGCTGTTTTCGAAGATTTCCACAATCGTAACAATGAATCAAATGACTTACGAAGAAAAAGTAAATTCAGTGACAGCTATAAATTTTATGATGTTGGCAATAGTTTTGAAACAGAAGACAAGCAAATACTGTGCTTGTGCTTGTAAACACGAATTTCATGTCATTATATACCTTTTGTACTTGATGAATGTGTAATGTGTTCGGCGTGTGTACTGTAGTTTTCTCGTGACAATGGCAGGCAATAAGGATTACAAACAGATCTCTAGCTTGATAGGTTCTATAAAGATTGAACCAGGGACTTCTGCATCTCCTGGGCGATTACCATCATTCAGGGGCGCACGGGATCTAACACTTGGTGCTTTAACAGCAGGAAAGACTAACATTGGCGATTCTAAGCAGCGTAAAGTGTACAGACCCAACGTAAATGTGCAGCGAAATAAAAATAAAGAGTGTGTTCTACAATTACTATATGTTTTCTTTTACGTATATGTACCTACGTATTTTATAAGCAAAGCAACTTACTTACAATTTTATTGTTTTTGTCAGTGATGGAAAGGGAACGGAACAGCACCCTAGATGGAGAGATAATAAAAAAGAAAGGGACCCGAGACCGAACAGGACAAGGAACGCCAACTATGTGCAGGTTGGGAATCGTCTAATAATTGTTTTGCTTGTGACTGACTCCTCGTGTTTGGTGCTACTGCGCTAAGTAGCATTCAGTGTTTGTGTCGCTTGTGTTATGTTATAACGTTGCAATACTTAACGATTCGTAAATGTGAGCGGCCCTTTGTAACTACCCTGAGCAAATATCGCCACAAGATCGTTTTCATGGTCTTGCGAGGAGAACTGTGTAAGTGAAGAACAGGAGAATTTTGCCAAAATCCCATTTGATCCTATGTTCATCTTGGAAAGTGTTTTTAAACCAAATGTCATTATCCAGTTTGTCATAGGATTAGTTCTACTAGTGCAGTTTCTCATTGGAGAATAGTAGTTTTACTGTCACAGAGTACAACCACGTCAGATGATTGTCTACGTCCATACTGTTAGTAAACTGCGTGTGCACACTTAAGTTAAAACAGACTAATGTTACGAATTGGGCAGATGCCTGTCCTGATGCTTTGCTGTTATTTGTTGTTGTCAAAGATTCAAACTGTTTTGTCACTAGAAAGATAACTGAGATAAACAGTGAAAGATGAGAAATTAGCACTATGTTCTTTAAGCTTTTTTCTAGCTCAGGGGTTAGTTTGGTGCATTGTTGAGGATTTGATTAGTGTGGATAATTTTAATGGAAGCAATGGTGACAGGCAGATCCCTAGTGGGGCCATGTTCTGTTATAGGTTGGCACATGATATTTTGGTTGTGAGTTAGTAATTCCAACAGATGTGACAGAAAATGCTTGGATACTGTACTGAATGGTTGAATTCGTGATTTATAAAACAGTGTTAATGAGGATATGTTTTATTAGATAAGTCTTTTACATCCATAAACATTTCTTTAAGTTGCCGCATGTTGCTTGTCACTAGATTCTCAAATTAATTGTCATCAGAATATTGCTGTTACTCTGTGACGCGACATGGCAGGTTAACAAAATCAGCCACTAAAACAGCCTCTTTGTTTCAAATTTCTGCACCAGTTGCAGTTGCTTCCAAGGGACATAGAGATTCCTGATGAGACATCATTTTTTTCTGTTTTCTGTCTTTCCTTAGTTGCGTCAAAGTTCATGGATATATTGTTCTGCGTATGCAACTAATTGAAGGGAGTTTGTTTACTGCTGTTCACATTGGGCTGCTTTTATTTGTGAAGCACCTTCAGTGGCGATTTCCGATGCTATTCGCTCATGCATGTGGTTCTGGAGATGTGTTCATTAGTCTTCTTGCGATTTCAGGCGTTCTGTCACCCTCATTTGGTTCAACACATTGCATACATTACTTGCACTTTGCATTTTGTGTCCAAAATATATGTGTTTATGGTGTGTAGTATTGAGTTGGCAACACTACACTCTGTAAACACACATGTTGAGCACAAAATGCAAACTGCAAGTAATGTATGCGATGTTTTGAATCAAATAGTGCTGAAAGAATGCCGTAAATCAGCCAACTGGAGCATGGACACTAATGAATACATCTCTGGGACCACACTCACTCTTGAGCTGACAATGCTGAAAACCGCCACTGAAGAAGTAAAATGCATGTAGCATTAAAGAAACTGCCTTCAATTAGGTGAATATATGGAACATACCTCCCCAAATTCCTAATGAGGTATGATATTAAAGTCTAGCTTCAGTTTATGTGTCACTGTTATATTGTCATTGTCTTCGTAAAAAGCAGCTGTCCGTATAGCACACTCCTCCTCAAAATACATAATTAACAACCTTATTCTTAACTTGTACTACAAAACTACAGACACTTGAAAGTTAGTGTTGATTTGTTTACGCATGCTTATGTTTAGGGATGCGACGTTTCAAGAAAGGTGGCAATTCACCACAACTTTCTGAAAAGTTCTCATTTATTCGAAGTTCTCTTTTCCTTAAGGCCATGGACATTTGATTTAGCTATTTCTTCTGATCACTGGTTCTTCCTCATACTGAAGATTCCTTCAGCAAATGAGTTAAACTTACTGGTAGGAACAGAAAGTATGTATGCTGTGAGTCAAAGCAGTTGGGAATGGTAGTTGTCAGTTGTGGACTCCTACTTATTGAGATCTATACAATCTGGTGTTCTGTGTTACTTTCATCAAGTCCAGCCTATGCATTCTGGAAATCACAGGTTGAAATTCAGTTTTTTGGTAACCTTTAAAACATACTGCCATTGCAGATGAAAATCTTCTTGCTCTTTAAGTGAACAATTTGTAAGCTGGCGCAACACATTGTCCTCAGAAAAGTTATAGATTTGGGACAAATAGTCAACGCAATATAACAAGAAAAGCTGCGCATCATTTTCAAAACTCAACCTATGTGATTTTGGTATTTCTTCCAGGATTTCATGAACTTTCCTTCCTATGAATTTATCTTTTTTCCTGCTCTCTAGCTTGCTCTTAAGATTCCAGTAAGTAACTGAGTTTTTACCAGTTTTCTAACAGTAGTTTCATTCAGGGCACAATATGCTGCACAAAACATAGATAGCACTGAGGAAGTGAATGTTCAGTTTCTTCAGTGTCATGCTCACCATTTGAGGTGATAAATTGCCAAATCAGTCTTGAATAATATTCTTCGGCATTTGAAATAAAATATGACATGATGGTAGGCCAGCAGTACACAGTTTTGTTAGTTGCAAGAAGTAGCAAGAGCCATCTTGTATGGATGTGTTGTAATATTTCTTTAAACTCATATTTCCACACCCTCAGATTTCTATTAGTGACTGAACATTTGATGCAGAGGAACCAGATTCACTGTAAATTTTGAAAACTACTGCATTTGTATCATATTGAAATATTTTAAGATCATGTTTTACAATATTATTTATGGCCTGACAGTTGCAGTAACCACTCAAAATGGATGGATTGTCATTTTTCAGTAAGACAAAAACTGAATTGTTTTTGCCATAGTTCACTGGAGCAGTATCAGGACTGTATGCACTTCCTTGATTCATATGAAAGCCATTAAATTATGTATTGTTCTTTATTGCTAGAAAATGTCTTTGTGGCGTTCTTTGGAGTCTTCATAAAATCTAGCAGTCCGTGACATATCCTGCAGATAACATCAAAGTACAGAACTGCATAAGGAAAATTTTTGTATTTCCTCAGTTTGAAGCATCAGAAGACAAAAATAAAAGGCTTTATGAAGCTCATCTATGACTACATCTTCACTGTATGGGCCAAGAAAATTTTTCGAGGCAGCCTTGCCTTAGTTCATCCACATGAAATTTTAGATGCAGTATTACTCTCTGGAACAAGAAAAGATGTAATTTCATGTGGCAGTCCAATGGAAATGGAAATGAGCGTTTGGCGTCATTGGCCGGGAGGCCCCTCGCGGGGCAGGTCCGGCCGTCATATCGCAGGTCTTATGACATTCGGCGCCACATTGGGCGACCTGCACGCCGGATGGGGATGAAATGATGATGAACACAACACAACACCCAGTCCCTGAGCGGAGAAAATCTCCGACCCAGCCGGGAATCGAACCCGGGCCCAGAGGACGGCAATCCGTCACGCTGACCACTCAGCTACTGGGGCGTGGCAGTCCAATGACTTGTAGCTAAGGCTGTGTTTTACACTGTGATAAACAGATACAACTGCAGCACATTTCACAGCATCTTCTTCAGGCATATGTTTCTTCTCAAAGAGAGTTATAACTGTTTTATTTTTGTAACACTGTTGTTGTGCCAGAATTAATTTTTTTGTATTCTGATGATCCACTATAGCTTTTGTCCTTTCAGATTTTATTGAAAACATGGTGAAGTAAAAAAACACAATTTGTTGTGAAGTCATTTTCTTTCATCAGCCATGTGGAGAAACAAACCTTTATTGAAAGCCATATATCTTTTAACTTTAACTTTAAGAACAGATGAAACTGATAAATTATCTTCATCATTCGAGGAAGGACAAAATGTCTTTTCTGGATGCCAATCTCTTTTGTTTCCAAAATGCTCAAATAGGATTTGAAATATGCAACTAACTCTAATTTGACAGGCAGATGTGAATTTCAAATCATGTGTAGTGTCTGGGGGAGGAAATTTACATGTAATTCTTTCTCTTCATTCATGTGATTCATAAATTTGGCACAAGGCAGAATAAAAGTGTGCCCAGAGTCTCTTTACCAGGGATGCTGGACAGTACTTTAAATTTGGGGACAATCCCACCAAAAGCTGAATTGGTGCACTGCTGCCTATGTCACCATCCACCATTCATCTCCAGGTGAATTGTTTTCAATTTTTAAATTATTTCTAGTTTATCAGCTCCTTTAGACAACACCGGGCATGTCCAAAGATTGTGTTCCATTTTTATTAATTTGTTCCACCTCTTATAATAATGTTGCGCAGATCATTTTGCCTTTAGATTTACAGATATTTACCTCCAAACAAATTTGTACTTGTGATACTGAACTTAATACACATTATATACAATATCCACACTTTCTTCACGCATCTTATCATATCGTATATGTATACCAAAGAGTTAAGATTTTTCATTGTCCCTGGCAGTGCTTCACCACTTGATTGTCTAATGTTAGTCATATACTGCTCTGTCAAGATTTTGTACAAAGAATATGGGACTAGTGCAGCAGGGGATACAACCCGTCGGCTTTGGACCATGACGTCACAAGTGACCAATCGAGAAGCGATTCTTCTTAGTGTTGTAGCTCCCTTCAGTGGCTGATAAGTGTTTTTTGGCTTTTTAAAAAAAAATCTCACGAGATAGAATAAACAGATCCACTTTATTAAGCAATCAGTAAAAAAACGAAACTGAAACATAACAGCAAAAGCGAAAATGGTAAACTGTTCTCTGGCGGCTTGTGACGAACTTGTCCAAAGCCAACGGGTTGTATCCCCTGCTGCACTAGACCCAAGAATATTTTATAATAGGAAACAGTATAAGTTACATGGTACTCGAGCCCTTAATAATTTACAATTTCGGCATTGTTGCATATTTGTTGCACATGAACTTGTGTTATGTGAGGCTTTCACTATATTTAATGTAAGTTAAGATGATGTACCTTCATCTTCTGAAAACCACTCAGAAGTGCATGGTAGATAGCATTTCCCATTGTGCCATATGTAAGGGTTTCTTCCTGCTCTAATCACACACAGAGTGTAGGAAGAATAGCTGCTTAAATACCTCTGTAATCAATATGGTCTTGTCTTTGTGGTCCCTAGATTCCTCACATAAGGGGAAGCAGGTGCAAAGCAATTAGTCTATGCAGACAGTGCTAAATTTTGAGATTTTTTTGTTACCATTTCTGAACAAGCTAGTAAAGACACAACCTTGAAACATGGAAAGGGCACTCATTGCTTTAATCTAGGTGAAACACGAACACATTGAAGTTTCAGGTACCTGTTAACATTTGCTTAAGAAGTTACCTTGGTATAGCTGTATGAGGTGTTCTCAGTTTTCAAGCTGTGTCAGTTGAGATAAAATTTCTCATCTTTTGACAGCACTCTCCACCAGTTTTCTCAACAGTTAAAACTTCTGACTGCCAAGATAAGAAAGGTGAACACCACTAAGGCAGCAGTGTCCAGAATTCTCCAGAGATGGGTGATTTGATACATGTATAGGAAGTTGAGTTAAGCATCCTCCACAGTGATTACATCAGCAAGAGTGAGGGGTCAATGCAATATTCAAAACTGCACTCCAGCCTTCCTGCATTCTCAGACATTTTTGTTTTCATCCAGTGTCCAAAGCCTGCATCCATGTTGTGCTAAGTGTGTACCCCTCTTCTCTGTTGAATTTATTATGATGTAATTAAAATCTCAGCTGCTTTTTTTAAAAATTGAATCACATTACATTGTCACCTGGGATAAGGTCCTTGTTTCGTCAAACAGTATCTGTGCCCATTCTCTAAGCAATGGTCTGCCATGCCTAATTGTTCCATTTTCTCCATTTTGTATGGTGCTTATGTTCGGCATTGACATTATCGACTGTGCAGATAATTTGTGCTATGAAAGTATGCCACATTCCCAGGGATCAGCCAGGAAAGGAACCCTGAACTTGAGCCTGGTACTTATCTAGCTGATCTGTCTGACCATGTAGAAGGAAAACATGAAATTAGTATATTTCATGTTAATAGTGACAGAAATTATGCTTACTAAAATAGGTTAAAATAATACGAGAAAGACATTTGACCAAACAAATTATCTTATGAAAGAGATTTAGTTGGGCTTAGTGTTGTTGCTGTTGTGTTGTTCTCAACTGAAGATATTATTTTGCTTCCTCCCCCTTATATTCCCCATGCTTAATCTTGCCCCTTCCTCCCCCCGTCACCCCCGCCACCCCAACTCCCCCATCATCCCACACACCCAGTTTTATTCCACTTCCTTCTGTCGAACCTCTGCTAAATCCTTCATATCAGTTAATTTTACTGTGACTTGCACATTAAAATGGTTGTATTTGGTTTAGTTCCAGTCTTATTGTGTTGTTTTCTTAGACAGGTGTATTTTTAGTCAACAGGTATATTTTCAGAAGGTTTAGCAGCTGGAGAGAAGAAACGTGGTACTCGAGTAAGCTATGGCAGTGAGAGAGATAATGAAGCCACCTTCATACCAAAGCCAAAGCTCAACCTAACGGTAAGATAAAAATTTGAAATAATTGTTTCTGGTCATAGTTTGATTTAATATTTGTTCATTTAAGTGGCATAAAGTATGAGTGACAAATTCCTGTTCATGATGCAGGGGCAGAACAATACAAGACAAAATGTCAACATGTTATGAGATTACTTAATTTAAAACAATTCACTGCAGTGTATTAACTTAAAGTTGACCAATCTGCTCCCTAGTCCTGAATCAGCATAACCTGGTAAAAGTCAGACGGCTTTAGCCAGCAATCATTAGTTTTCGACTGCAGCCAACATTAAATAATTGAGAGCACTGTGTGTCTGCTGTGTTACTTTGTTTTACTTCACTGTATTTCATACTGTTTCTCTTCTGTGATGTAAGTTCTTTGATATAAGTTTACATAATAATCTTTATTGAACATGTCAGCACATTTCAGTTTCATTTACAAACAAAATTTAAGTAATTTTTACTTCTGTGTGTGACTTCTTCTTTTGTGAGAGCTTTAAGTACAGTTTCCAGGGCCATCACTATGGGGGGAGGGGGGGGGGGGGGGGCAGGCATGGCATGTTCCCCCCTGCCACACAGCTCCTCACCCAGTGGTGGTCAATTAGGGGGCCAGGTTTATTTCTTCTGCTCCCCACTACACCCTTTTGAAATCGGCCAACTTAAGTTAACACACTGTACAGATGCAGGTTATTTCTGGAAAGATTCCTATTATAAGGATAGTATTGACCCCTTGCTAAATAGACTACATAAGTGAATGCACATGCAAAAGGGATTAGCTGTGGTAGAGGTACAGATTAGAAGCAATGAAGAAGATAAAGCTAATGTTACAGTCCAGCATCTGTTTTTCTGAAAGAAAATTAACTAATGGAGCTTGTAGAATAGAGTGTGTTGTAACTTTTTGTCCTGTCATGATTTTTTTACATGAATCCAATGTTCATAGAATGAAATTTTCTGCACTTATCAAACATTTCTCATGGGGCACTACTGCTTAAAATTTATTTGTGCTTATTTGTCTTGAGCAAACTGAGACATCAATTGGAAAGAAATTTACTTTAAGCCACAAACCTTTTATATTTAAACTAATTACTCATATTGGTACATTATTTGAGGTTTTTATGGTATACTGCTGTCGTTTATCTATCTTTATAGATAGCAACAAACTGTCCATTCGCATGAATGGACACAGGCAGACAGTGTTTGTTGGTAATGAGGATCACCCTGTGGCTAAACATGCCTTGGTGCACGGCCAGCACATCTTGGCACAGTGTTACACCGTCCGGGTTATCTGGATACTTCCCACCAACACCAACCTATCCGAACTCCGGAGATGGGAACTTGCCCTTCAGTATATCCTCTCTTCTCGTCATCCGCCAGGCCTCAATCTCCGCTAATTTTAAGTTGCCGCCACTCGTACCTCACCTGTCTTTCAACAACTTCTTTGCCTCTACACTTCTGCCTCGACTGACATCTCTGCCCAAACTCTTTGTCTTTAAATATGTCTGCTTGTGTCTGTATGTGTGGATGGATATGTGCGTGTGTGCGAGTGTATACCTGTCCTTTTTTCCCCCTAAGGTAAGTCTTTCCGCTCCCGGGATTGGAATGACTCCTTACCCTCTCCTTTAAAACCCACTTCCTTTCGTCTTCCCCTCTCCTTCCCTCTTTCCTGATGAGGCAACAATTTGTTGCGAAAGCTTGAATTTTGTGTGTATGTTTGTGTTTGTTTGTGTGTCTATCGACCTGCCAGCGTTTTTGTTCGGTAAGTCACCTCATCTTTGTTTTTATATATAATTTTTCCCACGTGGAATGTTTCCTTCCATTATATTTATAGAGTTAAAATCGTAGCATGCTTCATTTCACATTGCTTCCAGGTTATTCTGTTGAAGAAATTTAATTTTGTTTGTGATGTAAAGTATAACAGAAGTAGTTTCAGTGCTAATAATCATCTGTGTCTATGTACGAGGGTATTTCGGAAAGTAAAGATACACTGTACGCCAGAGGAACAGAAGAGTTTTGGCGAGCAAGTTGGCAACACTGGTGTTAACCTTGAACCGTTAGCTTTCTCCTCACGGTCGTTTGGCAGTTGAACGTTGCTTCTGGTTGGAGTAGGTCGTGTTTAAAATGGCTGTGCCGTTTCAGAATCCCGCCAAATGCGGAATGTGCTCCATCATACGTTTTCTTCATGCAAAAGTTCAGCAACCAGCAGATATTCACAATGAAATTGTTTCTGCTTATGGGAACATTATGAACTGACAAAATGTAACGAAATGGTGTCATCATTTCTCTGAAGGTAGGACCGATGTTCATAACGAACAAGGAACAGGTCGGCCATCTGTGATCTTTGATGCCCTTCTTCAGAGAACGGAGGAAGCAGTTTGTGCCAATAGACGTCTCACATTGAAAGAATTGTATCAGATCATACTGGATGTGTCAGTGACAACTCTTTATGGTGTTGTGACTGTCAGGTTAGTGTACAGGAAATTGTGTGTGTGCTGGGTTCCAAAACTGTTAACGGAAGAACACAAAAAGAAAAGGATGGGCTTTGCACTCGACTTCCTCACATGCTATGCTGAAGCAGGTGATGAGTTCCTTGATCACATTGTGACAGGTGACGAGACATGGGTTTATCACCATACACCTGAATCCAAGCAACAATCAATGCAATGGCGCCATTCAAATTCACCAAAAGCCAAGAAATGCAAAACGTCAATTTCAGCGAAGAAGATCATGGCTTCTGTTTTTTGGGACAGACAAGGCATTCTTCTGTTGGAATTTATGCCTCCTGGAACGACAATTAATGCTGCTGCATATTGCCAGACTTTGAAACGTCTTTGAAGGGCAATTCAAAACAAACACAGGGGAAAGCTGACAAGTGGAGTCCGTTTGCTTCAGGACAACGCTCAGCCTCACACAGCGCTCATAACCAAAGCACTGCTCAAACAATTCAAATGGGACGTATTGGACCATCCGCCATACAGCCCAGACCTTGCACCCACCGACTTCCATGTCTTCCGTTACCTGAAATCACATCTTGGTGGAAAATCATTCCATGATGATGAAGAGATCAAAGATGAAATTGAAATGTGGTTCCGACAACAGGCGGCAACCTTCTATGACTGTGGGATACAAAAGCTTGTGCACCAACTTAACAAATGTTTGGATAACGGGTGTGGTTAGGTCAAAAAATAACAAATAATCCAGTTAATAAGATGTAACTGATGTTTTATAAATAAATGTTCTATTTAAAGACTGTGAGCCATTGTATCTTTACTTTTTGAAAGACCATTGTATATAGGTGAGAGATGTCTTTTTGCAAGCAAGACATGGGATGTGTCACACAGTTTAATGAAGAAGCAGCTGTGGATGTTTTAATTCTTGGAAACTAAATTTATATGGCAGTAATTCTCATATCTAAGGCATTTAATTATTAGGGATGCATGGTGTGTAGTTCAGTGACTGTATTGCCACTTGACAAATGTCAGATAACAATTTTGATAGTGAACCTTCATTGCCAAGAGACTTTCAGCAGATGGTAACCACTCACACAGGTGCTCTGTTTTGTTTCAACAGGCACTTCTCTATGGATACAATCTGAAACTTGCCATCAAGAATATGTACTTTTTCTCCTGGTGTTGGCTGATGTGCTCTTAGAAGTTTAATTTGGATCAGAATGTACTCTTTGCACATGATGATTTATACCAAAGTGTTCTGGCATATGTCCTACTAAGTACACAATGGACCTGTTGTTCACTTTATATTAATTTCTGACCTCAAGCTGGATTATGTAAGCTGCTTTTGGATGATGAGCCTGGCATTGATTTATTGTTTGGTATCCTGGCAGTAGTGGAATCAATCTCAGTTTATACACACATTTCGTAATGTATGTGAATTCTATGAAAGATTTTATGTTCTTGAGATTAAATGAACAATACTGCATTTTCTTTGAGCTAGAGGTCAATTAGTTGTGTGTTTTATGTGCCTGAGTTCATTTAGCATGCTACTTTTGGTTTCTTCCACTTTTTTTGGGAGGTTTTACCTGACCATTGAGAGCCAGACATGCGCCTGCACAAAGTTAGTAATATAAGTCAGCTGTTGGTCACTAATGTGGTTGCTATAGAGAGAGGGTGTTGGTTGTGTGGCACTAGGACTTTCTTTACTATCTTGTGTTTTCCAGTATGAGAGAAAGTTTGATAAAGAAGAGGATGAACAAAAACTCAAGGAGCTCCTGCGTGACGATTTTGTAGATGATCCTGCTGCCCTGGACAAATCATTTGCACCTGTTGAGCTGCCAATGATTAAAAGAGGTATGAATTTTCATTTAATAATAACATAATTATTCCAATCACTGTATAAAATTCCATTACTGTCAAACACTGATGACGTATTCTCAAAGCTCCTTAGAATTACAGTGGAATATAGAAAGGAATTTCTTATTATACTGCATCTTGTACCAAGTTTTTGGACAAAGTCCTTCCTCAGAAGTAGAACTCACACATGTTCACTCACCAACTACTCACATATACATGGCCACTGTCTTAGGGTGGTAAGGCGGTCTGGTGTTAGCACTTGGATACAGTGGCTCTGTGTGTGTGTGTGTGTGTGTGTGTGTGTGTCTTTTATGATGAAGGCTGTGGTCAAAAGCTATATGTGTCTTTCAATTGGGCCTGTATACAACCTGACATGTCTTCTTTACAGTAAATGGCAATTGCGTCTCTTCCTACATTGGTGATATTCCTACCTAGAGTTCCTGCTGTTTGATTGGTAACTATAGTTTTCACCACATTGCCTAAGGCAAAGCAGCCAGCTAGCTAGTTGTGCAATTTAAGCTATTCTCAGTGAGTTCTGTGCTCTAATAATTCATGAGAAAATGGCCAGATAAATTTATAAAAAATTCTGGTGTTTGTACAGGTAACACCTGTCATTTTCAAGCCACAAATTGGAAAAATGCCTTAAAATTACCAGTCTAGATATCAGTGGTTTTTAGTTATATGGGGTGGGGGTGGAAGGGGGGAGGGCATTCAAAGATGATGGTAATCACTTGCTTGTTTCATGGATCATAAATGTGGTTTTGAAATGTGATGTTGAATGTTGGTGTACACTCATAATGGTCATTGACTGCAAAAAATATAATGACATATCCACCATTTACACAGTAGTGTAATTACTTTTTATGGCCAATAATTCTAATTTGTTTAGTAGTCTTTTTGTTGTACTGTCTGCAATTCACCATCTCCACTATATGGCGAGTAGCAATCGAGCCTTATCATAACACTGTCACTATTCCATCCTGGATTTTCCATTGTTTAGTTTAAAGTGAACTACAGTGCCCACCCCCACTCTCTCTCTCTCTCCCTCCCCTCCCCCTTCTCCCCCCCCCCCTCCACTCCACCCCTTTCTCTCCCCCCTCTCCCTTTTTTAAAAAAATTCATTGGAGTAGAAGCAGTTGTTAAACAAATATGATGATTTTGGTTTGTGCTTGAAGTGTTAATTATGTTGCTTATAATACAGTCCAGATCACAGTAAAATGACAATTATTGCAAATACACTCCTGGAAATTGAAATAAGAACACCGTGAATTCATTGTCCCAGGAAGGGGAAACTTTATTGACACGTTCCTGGGGTCAGATACATCACATGATCACACTGACAGAACCACAGGCACATAGACACAGGCAACAGAGCATGCACAATGTCGGCACTAGTACAGTGTATATCCACCTTCCGCAGCAATGCAGGCTGCTATTCTCCCATGGAGACGATCGTAGAGATGCTGGATGTAGTCCTGTGGAACGGCTTGCCATGCCATTTCCACCTGGCGCCTCAGTTGGACCAGCGTTCGTGCTGGACGTGCAGACCGCGTGAGACGACGCTTCATCCAGTCCCAAACATGCTCAATGGGGGACAGATTTGGAGATCTTGCTGGCCAGGGTAGTTGACTTACACCTTCTAGAGCACGTTTGGTGGCACGGGATACATGCGGACGTGCATTGTCCTGTTGGAACAGCA
This sequence comes from Schistocerca serialis cubense, assembly GCF_023864345.2. Taxonomy (NCBI): domain Eukaryota; kingdom Metazoa; phylum Arthropoda; class Insecta; order Orthoptera; family Acrididae; genus Schistocerca; species Schistocerca serialis. The sequence continues at coordinate 361,813,154 of NC_064646.1, forward strand.
AGTTCCCTTGCCGGTCTAGGAATGGTAGAACGATGGGTTCGATGACGGTTTGGATGTACCGTGCACTATTCAGTGTCCCCTCGACGATCACCAGTGGTGTACGGCCAGTGTAGGAGATCGCTCCCCACACCATGATGCCGGGTGTTGGCCCTGTGTGCCTCGGTCGTATGCAGTCCTGATTGTGGCGCTCACCTGCACAGCGCCAAACACGCATACGACCATCATTGGCACCAAGGCAGAAGCGACTCTCATCGCTGAAATCGACACGTCTCCATTCGTCCCTCCATTCACGCCTGTCGCGACACCACTGGAGGCGGGCTGCACGATGTTGGGGCGTGAGCGGAAGACGGCCTAACGGTGTGCGGGACCGTAGCCCAGCTTCATGGAGACAGTTGCGAATGGTCCTCGCCGATACCCCAGGAGCAACAGTGTCCCTGATTTGCTGGGAAGTGGCGGTGCGGTCCCCTACGGCACTGCGTAGGATCCTACGGTCTTGGCGTGCATCCGTGCGTCGCTGCGGTCCGGTCCCAGGTCGACGGGCACGTGCACCTTCCGCCGACCACTGGCGACAACATCGATGTGCTGTGGAGACCTCACGCCCCACGTGTTGAGCAATTCGGCGGTACGTCCACCCGGCCTCCCGCATGCCCACTATACGCCCTCGCTGAAAGTCCGTCAACTGCACATACGGTTCACGTCCACGCTGTCGCGGCATGCTACCAGTGTTAAAGACTGCGATGGAGCTCCGTATGCCACGGCAAACTGGCTGACACTGACGGCGGCGGTGCACAAATGCTGCGCAGCTAGCGCCATTTGACGGCCAACACCGCGGTTCCTGGTGTGTCCGCTGTGCCGTGCGTGTGATCATTGCTTGTACAGCCCTCTCGCAGTGTCTGGAGCAAGTATGGTGGGTCTGACACACCGGTGTCAATGTGTTCTTTTTTCCATTTCCAGGAGTGTAGTTTCAATGACCGTGTTAGACAGTCGTCATTTTGAGAAAAATTGTACGAGACTTCTTCACAAAAGCTGTTCTCACCTTGTAATGCCACATGGACTGTAGTTGTAGAGCAGCAGGCACAATGTCATCAAGATGTGAAGTAAGATTTCTGTCATGTGGATGATTGATCTTAATAGGTTTTAAAATTTATTAGTCCCTCATAGCATGAATGTATAATACAGTGTACCATAGACAAATGAACCTGGGAACACAGAGTTTTGTACTCTCTATATCACCATGCTTATGCAGACATTACCCCCTCCACACTTCCCTATTGCTCTGCCTCTCTGCGCAGAAGCATCTTCTTATGTAACGTGAACTATAGTTAGACAGTACTTTGGCCAGCACTTCAAAATTCCTGTCCTGGCATTACTCATTGGTTATAGTGTCCACTCACAATCTTGTCTTTCCTTTGTACTTGTTGTTGTTGTGGTCTTCAGTCCTGAGACTGGTTTGATGCAGCTCTCCACACTACTCATTTCTGTGCAAGCCTCTTCATCTCCCAGTACCTACCGCAACCTACATCCTTCTGAATCTACTTAGCGTATTCATCTCTTGGTCTCCCTCTACAATTTTTACCCTCCACGCTGCCCTCCAATACTAAATTGGTGATCCCTTGATGCCTCAGAACATGTCCTACCAACCGATCCCTTTTACTAATCAAGTTGTACCACAACTTTCTCTTCTCCCCAATTCGGTTCAGTACCTCCTCATTAGTTACTTGATCTACCCATCTGATCTTCAGCGTTCTTCTGTAGCCCCACATTTCGAAAGCTTCTATTCTCCTCTTGTCTAAACTATTTATCGTCCATGTTTCACTTCCATACATGGCTACACTCCATACAAATACTTTCAGAAACGACATCCTGTCACTTAAATCTATACTCGATGTTAACGAATTTCTCTTCTTCAGAAACGCTTTCGTTGCCATTGCCAGTCTACATTTTATATCGTCTCCACTTCGACCATCATCTGTTATTTTGCTCCCCAAATAGCAAAACTCCTTTACTACTTTAAGTGTCTCATTTCCTAATCTAATTCCCTCAGCATCACCCGACTTAATTCCTTGTTTTTCTTTTGTTGATGTTCATCTTATACCCTCCTTTCAAGACACTGTCCATTCCATTCAACTGCTCTTCCAAGTCCTTTGCCGTCTCTGACAGAATTACAATGTCATCGGCGAACCTCAAAGTTTTTATTTCTTCTCCATGGATTTTAATGCTTACTCCGAATTTTTCTTTTGTTTCCTTCACTGCTTGCTCAATATACGGATTGAATAACATCGGGGAGAGGCTACAGCCCTGTCTCACTCCCTTCCCAACCACTGCTTCCCTTTCATGCCCCTTGATTCTTATAACTGCCATCTGGTTTCTGTACAAATTGTAAATAGCCTTCCGCTCCCTGTATTTTACCCCTGCCACCTTCAGAATTTGAAAGAGAGTATTCCAGTCAACATTGTCAAAAGCTTTCTCTAGGTCTACAAATGCTAGAAACGTAGGTTTACCCTTCCTTAATCTAGCTTCTAAGATGAGTCGTAGGGTCAGTATTGCTTCACGTATTCCAACATTTCTGCGGAATCCAAACTGATCTTCCCCGAGGTCGGCTTCTACTAGTTTTTCCATTCTTCTGTAAAGAATTCGCGTTAGTATTTTGCAGCTGTGACTTATTAAACTGATAGTTTGGTAATTTTCACATCTGTCAACACCTGCTTTCTTTGGGATTGGAATTATTATATTCTTCTTGAAGTCTGAGGGTATTTCGCCTGTTTCAAACATCTTGCTCACCAGATGGTAGAGTTTTGTCAGGACTGGCTCTCCCAAGGCCGTCAGTAGTTCCATTGGAATGTTGTCTACTCCAGGGGCCTTGTTTCGACTCAGGTTTTTCAGTGCTCTGTCAAACTCTTCACGCAGTATCGTATCTCCCATTTCATCTTCATCTACATCCTCTTTCATTTCCATAATATTGTCCTCAAGTACATCGCCCTTGTTTAGACCCTCTATATACTCCTTCCACCTTTCTGCTTTCCCTTCTTTGCTTAGAACTGGGTTTCCATCTGAGCTCTTGATGTTCATGCAAGTGGTTCTCTTATTTTCAAAGGTCTCTTTAATCTTCCTGTAGGCAGTATCTATCTTACCCTTAGCGGGATAAGCCTCTACATCCTTACATTTGTCCTCTAGCCATCTCTGCTTAGCCATTTTGCACTTCCTGTCGATCTCATTTTTGAGACGTTTGTATTCCTTTTTGCCTGCTTCATTTACTGCATTTTTATATTTTCTCCTTTCATCAATTAAATTCAATATTTCTTCTGTTACCCAAGGATTTCTACTAGCCCTCGTCTCTTTACCTACTTGATCCTCTGCTACCTTCACTACTCTATCCCTCAAAGCTACCCATTCTTCTTCTACTGTATTTCTTTCCCTCATTCCTGTCAATTGTTCCCTTATGCTCTCCCTGAAACTCTATACAACCTCTGGTTTAGTCAGTTTATCCATGTCCCATCTCCTTAAATTCCCACCTTTTTGCAGTTTCTTCAGTTTTAATCTACAGGTCATAACCTATGGGTTGTGGTCAGAGTCCACATCTGCCTCTGGAAATGTCTTACAATTTAAAACCTGGTTCCTAAATCTCTGTCTCACCATTAGATAATCTATCTGAAACCTGTCAGTATCTCGAGGCTTCTTCCATGTATACAGCCTTCTTTTATGATTCTTGAACCAAGTGTTAGCTATGATTAAGTTGTGCTCTGTGCAAAATTGTACCAGGCGCCTTCCTCTTTCATTTCTTAGCCCCAATCCATATTCACCTACTACGTTTCCTTCTCTCCCTTTTCCTACTACCGAATTCCAGTCACCCATGACTATTAAATTTTCGTCACCCTTCACTATCTGAATAATTTCTTTTATTTCATCATACATTTCTTCAATTTCTTCGTCATCTGCAGAGCTAGTTGGCATATAAACTTGTACTACTGTAGTAGGTGTGGGCTTTGTATCTATCTTTGCCGCAATAATGCATTCACTATGCTGTTTATAGTAGTTTACCCACATTCCTATTTTCCTATTCATTATTAAACCTACTCCTGCATTACCCCTATTTGATTTTGTGTTTATAACCCTGTAGTCACCTGACCAGAAGTCTTGTTCCTCCTGCCACCGAACTTCACTAATTCCCACTATATCTAACTTTAACCTATCCATTTCCCTTTTTAAATTTTCTAACCTACCTGCCCGATTAAGGGATCTGACATTCCACGCTCCGATCCGTAGAATGCCAGTTTTCTTTCTCCTGATAACGACATCCTCTTGAGTAGTCCCCACCCGGAGATCCGAATGGGGGACTATTTTACCTCCGGAATATTTTACCCAAGAGGACGCCATCATCATTTAACCATACAGTAAAGCTGCATGCCCTCGGGAAAAATTACCTTTGTACTTAAGATGTGCAATTTTTAATAGAGACTCATCAGGCCACGAACATATTTGCCCAGATGCACATTTGTTTTGTGAAATTGTGACAAAATTTTCAGTGGTCATCTATGAAGAGGGAGGTATGATGTTAACAGCAGGAAAACTATTTACTACACTTGATAATGATATGCATATAGTGAGTACTTCAAGAGTTACCCGAAAACTTAGCTGTGCTTTTCAGTTGGCAAGTATAGGTCAGAGCAAAAGGGAGAACAAGATTTTGTGTGCACGTTTCAGTTTCAATGGTTGCCTCACAGCTCGTGTCATCTGGATCATTCCCCTTTAGCCAGTGTTTATTAATTATGTAGACGGGAATTTGTCTTCAGACATTGCCTTTGATCTTTCACTATTCCTGGGCCTTAATTGCTGTTAGCTTCTGCCCCACACACAGAGGATCTCATGCAGAGCAAATACTATGCTGCTCGCTACCCTGAGTTCATTTGTGCATGTGCTGCCACAAGTCTTGGCATGGCAGAATTGTTGTTTTTTGCAGCAGGAGTATCGTGGAGAGTACAGGCTCTATCCCGTGGTACTAGCAGCAGCAGCTGCTGTTGGTGGTGTCAACAAGTGTTGAGAAGTCACTCCAAGGTCAGGGAACATCCTATGTTTGGGCAATTTGTTTTACTCAGATACTTGTGTGTAGCTTAAGCTGGGTCTGGCAGTGTTTGGGGAAACATTATGGTGGCAATGTACAACAACCAGTGCACTTTGGCAGTGATCTTCTGACTACATATTGTGTTACAACAGCCACTTTGGTCGACCCACTACCACAACCCACTGCGACACCCAGGCTGCAGACATCTGCGGCTATTACAGCTCACCAAATCATGAAAGCCAAAAGATGACTATCACAACAGGATGACATATCAGTCCCATGTTATCTCACTGAAGACTGTATTGGCTGGTGCTAGGGACCTGTCACATGACAAGTGGGACCTCATTGGCACCAAATGCAGAATGCATAGGCTGTGACAGGATTATTGTAACTGAGCTGACCACCACCTGCTGCAGACTCTAGAGGACCATGTGAAATGATCATTACAGAGACACAGGAGTGACTGCTGGGACAAAAATCTTACCTCCCCAGGGCGCTCCCAGTTCTTTCATGAGTTTGTGCATGGTACATACAGGCCCCGTAGCTATTGCAGCCCATTCTTCCTTCCTGGAATGAATTTCCTTCCTTACGCCCTTCCCTCCCTCCCATCCTTGCCCCTTCCCCTCTGCCCCCTCCTCCCCCATTCTCGGTGTTTTTACTTATGTCACCTGGGTTATCCACCTTTTCTCCTGTCTTCCTTCCATTTTGTTCTCCTTGCCTTTTCTTTTTCATCCTACCTTTTTGGTCTGTCATTGGGGTTTTTCCCTCCACTTCTAATTTTCCTCTCTGTAGTGTGAGTCATTTGATGAGGAACTCCCTTCCCAGCATTTCTGGCATCAATATCTCCCCCCCCCCCCCCCTGCTTCCCCTCTTCCTTTCCCTCTGTAGTTCCCCTCCACCCTGCTAGGTCACCAGCACATGTAGCCAGTCCATGTGGTGGGGCTGTTATGTACCCATATGGCTGAGTCCCCTGACAACACAGATAGCACACTTCTGATGCCTGAACAGCTGCCTCCCTATGAATGCATAGGAATGGTTGCTAGTCCTGCTGGACATCGGAAATCCCAGCAACGGCTGCTGTGCCAGGTGGCCCTTGATGTGGCTGGATAGCACAAATAGGGAAAACTCGTGATCAGAGCGGCTGGCATCAGGTTGGATGCTTTGTGTATGAAATGTACCATGCTCCACAAGACTTACCATTCTTCTGTAGCCATCTCTTCAGTTGGTAATGAATCATTTAATTCCTATGACCCTTCTCAGAGCCTCATTTGCTTTCTAGTCAAGTCACCATGTTGGTAGACATTACTACTTGAATTTAATCATTACCACAGATGGCAGTTTGTGTTTGGAGTTGGTTGTTTACTTTGCAGGAATCGGCTTTTGTGTGTAGTGTCAACATGAACTTTGTTGACTATACTTTAAGTGCTAAGCAAGACTTCACCCTGATGGGAGAGCCAGGCTCTCCAGCTTGAGGTGAAACACTTTCCCCACACTGGGATTGACGGGGATACATTCACTGCCACAAAGTCATTATTTTTTGTGGAAAATATTGAAGACAAACCTGGTGAGGTGGAGTCCCTCAGTAAGATGCGGTCTGGTTTGCTGTTGATCAAAACTACTTCTGCTGCCCAGTCTGCAGCCCTTCATGTTTCTGACCATCTTGGGAATGTCGCGGTGTCCGTTACTCCCTACCAGTCTTTGAATATGGTTCAGGGAATCATTTTTCATAGGGACCTCATCCTTCAAACCGATGAGGAACTCTGGACTAATCTGGGATGATGGGGCACTCATGTTGTTTGGCATGCTCAGGAAGGTTGGAACCAGTGGTGATTCATGAGTTAATGATGATGATTATAATAATAATTATTATTATAGTAATAATAATATGCATTACTCGTCTGACAAAAGAAAGAATTTTTTCTGTGGAATTTTGTTGTTTTGTACATAATTAATTACAGCTTAAGGCAAGAAAGAAATAAAATGTAACCTTTCATTGCTCTCCGTTTGGTGTTGTTGTGTAAGTGGGAGTTTTCATGCTTGTGTATTCTTTGGACAAATTTATAAGATCCATAACATTTGTATTAGTTCACAAATTAAATTCCAGGCTGAAAACCAGACATTTTCAGTTGCAGCCACACAGCAATTATGCTTATTGTACACTTCTTCGTTAAATGTTTGCTTGTAGTCATGCTTATTTGATTTCACCACTTTCTCAATCAACAGATCTGGTCTCGGAGGCCTTAGTTCCATTGCAGCTAACTTTTCTTGGTAAATTACTTTTCTCTTAGCGCTTAAAATATATTCAACAGAGTTCACGTTGACGCTACACACAAAAGCCAATTCTCACATAGTAAACAACCAACTCCAAACACAAACTGCCATCTGTGATAATGATTATAAATTCAAGTAGTAATGTCTACCAACATGGTGACTTGACTAGAAAGCACACAAGTGAGCTCTGATAACCACAAAGACCCAAAGTTAACTTTTTTTGATCCCATATTTCAGTGAATATCAGAGGAACTGAGACAGCTTTCATGAATGTTTATACTTGTATACACGGGGTGTTCCAAAAGTCTCTCCGCAGTGCCGTATGATTGTTAGCCGCGCGTGCCGTATGATTGTTCACCTGCTTGGGTTACTTCCCTTCAAGTGGTCTCTCCCAACATTCCACTGTTTCGTTTATCTCAGCCAGCATCAGTAGTATCGTTGGGGTGTGTGTGTCGTTACGTATTGACATGAACATTTAAGTTTACCGTATTTACTCGAATCTAAGCCGCTCTCGAATCTAAGCCGCACCTGAAATTTGCGACTCGAAATTCAAGGGGAGAGAAAAGTTTTAGGCCGCACCTCCAAATCGAAACGAAGTTGGTCCATTGGAATATGAGACACAATTTACGTCGAATGAATGACGATACAGCGACAGTAGTTTGGTTCGAGTCATGAGCTTAGCAGTTAAGCTTTACCAGGTAGCCATTGCTATGCGTCAGGCGCTCCGTCCATATTTATACGAGTACCCTTCCTTTTTCACGTGCTCTGTCTGGTTTGAATCGATTGCTTATTTTGCTTTGATCTGATAAGTGCTGTTTTCTTTGTTATAGGTGTTCACGTCACCCTAAGCTGAAAATGCATTACTGTACTGTGTCATGCATTGTTTGTCGCATTCTGATAGTGCGTGTTTACGGCCTGTCACCGCTCGCGGCACAGCTTGCTTTTGTGCGCGCTACCGCCACTTACAATTAAAAAGAGAGAGAGAGAGAGAGAGAGAGAGAGAGAGAGAGAGAGAGGAATCGTCTCATTAGCGAAATAATGGCAAGAGACTGCTATTTGTTGTTACTTACACTGCTGCTTTCTTTGATAATGATCAACAAGAACCACATAATAGACTGCGTATGATAGAACATGTTCTGAACGAGAGTTCGGCGAAAATTTTTCTCCGTTTGAAAATCTTTGCGGCCGCTTCTTTAGTACATCAAATTCTGCACAGAAATTAGAGTCATCTTAGATTTAAAAATCTAGTCAGTTGCCGTGCTTCATTTCTGACTGTATCGCATTAGGCATAAGAATAATACGAATATAAACATGACACGATACGTATATTCTTCCGCGTTTGCTGTTGTCTCACTCTAGTTTCGTAGTTTATTAGGCAGACAGGATTTAAATGAGATAGCAGCAAACGCGAAAGAATACATGGCAAAATGTTTATATTAGATTATTCTTATGGTGAAGAGAATACTGCATGTGATTCACATTTCATCAGGTTCCTATTAGCAACTATCTCTTCTCACTGGTAGGAAAAAATTCAGAACGTAGAGTTGGCCATATTGACAAACATCCTGAACAGTCTTGCCAGTCGGATTTTCGTAGTACATTGAAATTCTGCTACATTCGAAGATGAACAATACAGAATTTGTATTTACTTCGTTGGATAATGTATGAAAATGCAGTGGTCGAAACTCGGGGCGGAGAAAAAAAAAGCTCGTCTTCCACCTTTCTTTTTTTCTTAAATTTATTTACTGACGCAGAGGTTTTGGCGAAAGTATTTATCTTTGTGCCTACAAAGCATACCTGTGTAGCGCTACATATATTCGACAGCAGAAGTTATAGTTGTAGCGGCACCTACCAACATTTTTCTGAACTTCCGCTTGCTTTGCACTCGATTCTAAGCCGCAGGCGGTTTTTTGGATTACAAAAATCAGAAAAAAAGTGCGGCTTAGATTCGAGTAAATACGGTAGTTCCTTTGTTCGTTTTTGTTACTGTTAAAATGCTAACCATCGAAGAACGTGTGTTTTTAGTTGAACAAGTGTTCAAAGTTGGTGGAAAATACATAGTTTCAGTTTGTCACATATTTAATTCAGTTTTCCCGGAGATAACACTCCCACATACTGATACTGTACAAGATTTGATTAACAAATTTCAAAGTATGGGTTCAGTGACAGATGCACCGAGAAGTGGTCGTCCTAGCGTTTTGTCTGTGGATAAACTACTCAATATTTCCAATAAAATGTCCATGATTCCGAACAAGTCAGTAAGAAAACTCGCCCAGGAAATCGATGTTAGTGTCGGAATGGCCCACAAAGCTGTAAGGAAAAAATTAGAACTTTTCCCATACAAAGTGACTGTTGTGCAAGAACTGAAAAATACTGATCGTAGCAAGAGACTGCATTATTTTCAATGGCTCAAAAATTTCGTTCAACAAAATTGAAGGGCTATTCTTAATGAAACGTTTTTCACTGATGAAATGTGGTTTCATTTATCCGGGTATGTGAACTCGCAAATTTCTCGTATGTGGAGTACTGCAAATCCATTGTGTATTCATGAGGAACAACTTCATTCTGTGAAAATAGGAGTTTGGATAGCAATTTCTAGACGTCGGATTGTGGGTCCCATATTTTTCAACGAAACAATAAATGCACAATGATACTGCAGTGATATTCTGTACCCATTCATAGGAGAACTTGTGTGAAGTGAAATACTAAACGGTTATTTTCATCAGGATGGTGCAACCGCTCATACAGCTCGCGTTTCAATGTCACTGCTTGCTGATGTTTTTGGTGATCGCATAATTTCACAGGGGCTTTGGCCTCCACGATCACCTGACCTAACACCACCTGACTTTTTCTTCTGTGGTGCAGTGAAAGGAAAGCAACTGTCTATAAAAAGCGTCCAAAATCCATCGGTGAATTGAAAACTGCAATATCCACTTTCACTGCTTCTATTACAAAAGAAATTATTACAGCTTGTGTTTGGAAATATGATTAGATGAATTGAATTGTGTATTCAACAACAGGGGGGACACTTTCAACATTTAATGTGAAAATTTGTAAGTAAAAATGAATATTCAACAAATTAATAACTTGTATTTCACTGAGTTTCATTCCGGTATATTCACTGCGGTATATGGCACATGCGGCTAAGAATCATACAGCACTGCGGAGAGACTTTTTGAACACCCCGTACAATGTGGATCTATAGCACCAATAAATCTGACTACCATAAGATCAACAGTTGTCAGAAGCATGAATAAATGCTATAACTTACAATCAATGGTGATGTTTCAGGCTATTATGGTTATCAGTGCAAGTGCCTTACTGAATGATAAAATGCAAAACTTAATATACTATAATGCATTCAGAAATCCATAAAATAGGTTATTTTTTTATCATTATAACTATCACATATTCTGACATCTGATCTAATTTTACTAAATAGTGAGTGAAGTGGCATATCTGAGGAATGTGCTGCTGCCTAGCAGGATTTATGCCAAACAAATGAGGATGTCTGCTGCAATATGCTACCACCTGGTGGCACTGATGTAAACTTATGGTTCAGTGGTAGGGACTAGCTGTGCACATGGTGAAATGTGCACATTGTTCTTCCATTCTGTATGCATTTGACCCATAAGGCAGTTACATCATTGAACAAAACCTCCTTCAAACGCGCACAAATGAAGCTGTGCTCATGGCCCTGCTGACAAGTTTCACTGAGTCTGTAGGAGTATCAGTGAGGCATAGCACTGGATTTAGTGCAATATGTTTCAGATTACTGCATCTGTGTTACATTTCAAACCATTCAAAGAAAAATAACCAATAAATCTGCTAGGTGTCAAAAGTATGGGTGTTCACTTGCTCTTGTGCTCTGACGTAGCAGCCGCCACTGGTCGTAAGGACAATCATGCCGATTCCGATGCCTTTATTCTGGCATTTGAGGGAGACACCCTCTAAGAGGTGGTCAAGGTTATGTGTTATTGGTGTGATGTGAAACCATACGTTCCAACACCAATGAGGTGTTTTCGGTGCTTGCGTTTTGGACGCATGTGTTCCCATTGTATGGCGGACTCTCTGTGAGGTGAATGTTGACACCCACTCCATGAAGGAAGCCCCTGTGTTCTGCCACCCATGTGTGTTAATTGTCACAACCATCACCCTCCATGCCCACCAGATCATCCAGTTTATAAGAAGGTAAAGGAGTATAAGTTCCTTGATCATTTATCAGATACTGAGGCTCCTCAGGAATATGACCAGCTTCACCCTGTGTCGATGACTTCTAACTTTGCCTCTGTTACATCCCTTCCCCCTCCTCCCTCTTCCTCACTTGAGTCCCCCCCCCCCCCTCCTCTCCAGTTCCAATACCCTCCTGTCCAAGTGCCGCTTACCCTCCGCAGCTGGAGAAGTGCCCCCCTTCTTCAGGGCCCGTTGATGCTGGGGCCCCCTCCTGGGACCACTCACCCCACCATCTCCCAGTCTGGAGGTCTGCCCCCACAACTTGGCTACAGGACACATGGTCTGTGCACCCCAAGATCACCACTCTCTCTCAGTTCCAGACCTTGCAGAAGCCTGCTCTCCCTGCATGGCCTGCCTTTCACAATCTATGAAAGAGAAGAAGAAGAAGAAGAAGAAGAAGAACCATGCCGCCCCCCCCCACCCCCACCCCCAACAACAGTGCTCCCAGAAATGCCATCTCCCCCCAGTGCAACCTCAATCTGATCTCTTATTTATGGATTTCACCCTGCCCTCATTGGTAATGAACCGTGACCCCGCACATGATTGGCTCCAGCCCATTTACCTCCCTTTTGGATCCCCTCTCCATGATTATTCATTGGAACTGTAATGGATACCATCGTCACCTTCCAAAATTGCAATCTGTTATTTACTTTTGCTTGGCAGCTTGTGTCATTCTCAAGGAATAACATTTTACTGATGCTTATTCACTGGCCCTTCATGGGTTCCATGCTTTCTGTCAAATCTGGTTGACCCTATGAGGGCTTCCGGTGGCATTTTCACATTGGTCCGGATGGATGTTGGTAGCACATGGATCCCCCTTTGTACCACATTGGAAGGAGTACCATCCAGGTACACTTGGACTCTGTGGTCATGGTTTGCAATCTCTATCTACCACCTGATGGGCCACCTACACCTCTCCTTCTAACTGCTCTCCTCCAGCAAGTCTCCGCCTACCTTTCTCCTCATTGGGGATTTTAACACGCATCACCCTTTCTGGGACAGCACTTTTTTGTCTATTTGGGGGTTCCTCATTGACCAATTTCTAGTGGACCACGACCTGTGCCGCCTTAATGACGGTTTCTCGCATATTCAAAATATGCAGGTGGGGGAACAGAAGCAAGAATGAGTAAGTTTTATTGAGAATACAAAGGCAATTCTGCAGGATGGGTGTTGACTGGAAAAATGACGTAGACTCGTGAGGTATCATGTGAGGTCACATGGCAAAGCACAACTCAGGTGATGGCAGTAACCTTATATGGTAACGTATGAGGACTGGAAGGGCAGTGGCCAGACACCAACGTAGAAGGGGTTGACGCTGCCTATAAAGGCGGTAGTGGTGGGCCCAGAGTGACAGTTCAGTTTAGAAAGCAGTCCAGGAGGACCTCCGTGCAGTTCAGGCCTGGGGCTTGCACTTGTGTAGTTTTGCTCTGGCTCTGTTTGTGTCTCTGAATTAGCCACGTACCTCTCTCCATAGGTATAGGATCCTGTTAACCTTCTCCATACAGGAAACTGTGTGGACTATCCTCCCCTTCCTTATATCATTATATGTCTAGACCGCTTGCTGTGCCATGACATACATATTTTGAAATACCAAACCTGCTCAGATTAATTCCACGCAAAACAACGGAACAGCTTTGAGAATCCCCTTTTGCATTACTTGGATAGCCCATACGCAGGCCAGCGACAGAGTCAGGAGAGCAAAGAAGCTCTCAAGAAGAAGGAGAAGAAAAAGCCAAGGTACAGATGACACCAGAAGAAAAAAGAAGAGGAGGCTGGGACCAAGGGATTCAGCCTCAGTAGCAACAGGCAGACGGCACCCGGCGTCGAAGCGGACATCCCGGAAGGTGGTCAAGGGCTGCCGACAGTGGCACGAGGTCACAGACGGTGCGCAGAGGCGATGCAGGAGCACTGTCAATTGCAGAAGGTGGCGTCAGGTCGCAGACAGCTGTGCGAGGGAAACCAGAAGCAGTAGCAGCCGCAGTGGGCAGTGCGGGGTAGCTGGCGACACAGAGCCAGTGCAGCAGCACTGATGATGATAGACAATGGCTTGGATAACACATGGCACAGGGCAGGTCTCAGCAGTGGCAGCACAGGCAGATGCCTGAGGTTGCAGATGGTGGCACTGAACAGTGGAAGGCGCACATTTGACAGCAACGGCAGTGGCGACGACAGCCAGTGGCACAAAGATCAGTGCTTCATAGCAGATGACGTACAGAAGGGACGGATGGCAGCAGTGAGAAATTCTGATGAGTTAAACAAAAATTAGCCCGCATGTCACAGTGATAATGTTTCAAGTGCAGGCACTGACGCAAATGAGCAACCCATTAGACAACTGTCAATTTGTCAGATGTGCTAAAGTTAATACCCTCGTCTTTCAACACCACTAAAAAAAACACTAAATGAATTTCTCAATGAATGTGACTTAGCAGCTGTACTTGTTGACCCAGAGCTGCATGGTACTCTTTCGAAATTTGTTGAAACTAAGATAGTGGACTCAGCACACAGTAAGTTGTTAGAGACCTAAGCACCATTTGGCCAGATGTGCAAGCCATATTAGTAGAAAACTATGGCAGCAAAAGGACACTTGATTACTACACGTGCCAATTGTTTTCAAGACGACAAGAACATGGTTAAAGTTTAGCATAGTGGGGCTCATGGATGGACGCAATGGAACACTACCTCAGGGAAGCTATTAGAGGTACCATTAGAGAATCAGAATTAGAAAGTAGCCTTGCTCTCATCTGAAAATTAAGCTGAGCTATGTTTACCCATGGCATTTTTGACAATAGGATGAAGACCATAACATGAGCATGTGGTGAACAGTTAATGCTAGCAGAGGCTATGGAGATCGCTCTGACAGAGGAGAACGCAGTAACCTCTTTCCGAGAAAAGATAATCATCCGAGGTGGTGGTGCTGTGCCCTGAAAAGAAAAGAAGGCATCAAAGGACTTCAAGTAAGGGAAGCCAGGCCATATGATGCGAAATTGTCATAGCGATACAAGTAATATGAAAAGTATGAACGGTTGCACCAGGAAATTTCAAGGAAACTGACAGAATGCAAGTAGTGAAACACACACAATGTAATTTACCAGGTTGCAGGGGCCCATGTGTGCAGAATAAAGCTATAATGTGCTTTAAATGCTAAAGAAAAGGTCATTATGTGAGTCTGCCCAGAGAGCGCTTGCCATGCACAGAATGCGTATAGGAAAGGTAAAAGCCAGGAAAACTAAGTAAGGGCATAAGAAAGCAGTCGCCTTACGTCCTGCCTGGGAAGATATTAGAGTGGAGAGCAGTTACAATGGTGGTTAAGGATCAGATGTGTAGAAGCATGCGAAAGTGTACCACATGACTCACAGCCAATCGCGTGCCAGTGACATTCTTGTTTTCGTTCTGTGCGGATTGTGCTGCGTTCAGAAGTTCTAACTGTTTATTTCAGTCATAGTGTTCTCTGCTGAGTGCTGACTGCCTCCATAGTGTTCATTATGAATGATGGTAAGCAATCACGCCAAATGCTTCACAAATGGGCAAGAGGAATAGTGTTACGTGTGTACCAATACTTTAAGAGAGGATCTTCCACTGAATCCATGACAGCACAAGGCGCGGGTCGCGCCATTGCCAAATGCCAGGAGCAGACAGTTGAAGCATGTGATGTTGGTTTGAGGAGAGTTCAGAGAATATCCAGCGAAGCTAAGACATCTCTCCAAGCCAGCAGCTCAGCTGTTTTCAAATCACCAGGGAAGCAACACAGCCGCAAAAAACAAGTGGGTGAGGTACATGATTTCATGAAAAATGTTTTGTGGCAAATAGTGTGCAGCATGTTTGCTGAAGGCAAGTATCCAACTGCAGAGAAACTAGTTTCACGTGTGGAAGAAGCTGAAAATTTTAATGGAAGCAAATGAACCATGTTGAGGATAATGAGACATAGGGTTCATGTATCAGAAAACGAATGTTGGTAGGAAATTATTAATGGAATGCAGGAGACCAGAGACGCTGGCACACCTCGAATTTATTACTTAGATGACACTTTCATTAATCAGAACCACACAAGGGCTATGTGCTGGAAAGTGAGCGATGGGTACGGTGGATTAAAAGTTCCTGTTGGTAAGGGTAACAGAATTATAGTGCTTCATGTTGGATCAGTAGACACTGGCTTTATTCCCCAGGGTAATCTGATTTTTAAGGCATCAAAAGCTAAGAATTCTGAAGATAACCATTCTGAAATGATGTACAGCATCTTCAAAAGTCAGTTTACACAACAATTATTGCCGCATATTCCTGCGTCTTCAGTTATAGTCATGGACAATGTGGGGATCCACTCAGTGCAAGTGAACAAAGCTCCAAATATGAACTGCGAAAACACAAACATTATGACATGGCTGTCATCTAACAGAATACCTTGTAACGTGTTGCATACCAGAGCAGAATTGCTTGTTCTTGTCAGTTGACACAAACCTGCATAAAGAGTTTATGAAATAGATGAAATTGGAAAGCAGTATGGAAACTGTATCATTAGATTACCCCCATACAATTGCCATTACAACCCAATCGAGATGGTATGGGCTCAGGTGAAAGCATATATTGCAGATGTTGCAAGACTTACACATGAGGCGGTAGACAGCATCTCAGCATCAGCATGGGCAGCTTGCGTGAGACACACAGAAAAACTGCAAGATGAAGATTACAACAGGGAAATTGGCAGGGACATTTTTAGGGAACTGTTCATCATAAATCTTGCTGAGTCTGATTAATCTACATTGGACAGCGAAGACGATGGCTTGGATTTATTGCTGTGAAGTATGTAAGTACCAATTACTGCTACTTATGACTTTGCGTGACTGTGCCTGAAAAATTTATTGGTAGCTCAAGTTTCATCTTTGACCTCGTAACAATGCCATTTTCACCATAAAATATATTTCGTTCGATGAAGTACACATACTATAACACCATAGCAGGTTGCACAATGAAAGAAAATTAGGTTTTAGTAACACATTAAATGATCTGTTATTGATATCCTTATGGTGACAAATTATTAAAACTTGAAAATGCTTTAAATGTGTTCGATCACTGTAGGTGCATAATGTAAGCAATCCAAAAATTCATTTGATTAACAAAACAAATCGTTGTTGTTCAAAAGGTGAAACATTGACAGCATTTAAAGAAAGAATGAAGCTGCATCATGATTACTGACAAAATAGATTGTAGCTCTTCTGTCTCTGTTTGCTTTACAAATAAACTGGTCTTTTGGAAGGGATCCACCTTGAGCTATATATTGGAGCTGTTAAGAAAGTTTTTACAAATCTGAAAACAGTTTTATATACCTTCTTACCACATGCAGTATGCAGTGGTTTCTGTGCTCCCCCCCCCCCCCCCCCCCCCAAAGTCTATCATCTTCAACCATGTAGAACTTAATGTAGAGAAATTATTTATCTCAATATTTTATATGATTGGGAATGTTGTGATTGAGGTCAACATGAGGATTCTCGTTACTAAGAATACAGTTCATAAAGATCACTATGGAATGAAGTTTATGCTAGCGATCCATCAGCTGTCTCAGTGTGTGAGCTGACGGAAGGAAATTGGGAGCATTGCAACATATCTTCTCTCTCTCTCTCTCTCTCTCTCTCTCTCTCTCTCTCTCTCTCTCTCTCTCTCTGTGTGTGTGTGAAGAACGCATGACACACTTGCCTTCGTGGTTGCTCTTCACTCCAACAGACGATTGCAAAAGCAAAAATGAGTTTGTAAAACTAGACTGTGAGGAAGGTATTAATGATTGCCAGAGGTTTCTCATTGATAGCGGGGCACAGATAAGCCTGGTTGGGAAAAGTAGTCTGAAACATGGCGGAAAATGCAATGCAGCTGAACATATTAGGATTCAGGGAATCACTAATATGGTTGCAAGTGGGAAGCAGAACGCAACTGAGGCATTGCTTCCATGTAATCGGAGAAGGGCTGGTGCACTGAGACTTTCTCAAGGAAAATAGAGTTGTACTCAGTTATGTCACTGGAAGCCAATGGATCCACAGGGTATGGGGTGGAATGAAGTGGGAGCAAGAGTGTGAGCTCCACATAGTTCAATTAGGTATTAGAAGCCCGGTACTTGCTAATATGATCATGGAAGTGCAGGAATGGCAAGGATCTTTCAGGAAAAGCTCAGATGCCGAGCGAAAGGCACATCACAAGATGAAGATGGAGTCACTAGGTGAGCTCTGCACAGTAACTTCAAAAGGGAGAGAAGGCTCTTTTGACAAAGGCTTAAGTGAGAAACATGTGGAAAGGCAAGAGTGAGTACTGACAGAAAGTCATTAGCAGTTGAAACACAACAGTGGCGGGCAAAAGGGATTGCCAGAGACTAGCAATGAGGGTGGAAACCAAATGTTAGTGCCGGCCAATGTGGCCGAGCGGTTCTAGGCGCTTCAGTCTGGAACCGTGCAACCGATACGGCCGCGGGTTCGAATCCTGCCTCGGGCATGGATGTGTGTGATGTCCTTAGGTTAGTTAGGTTTAAGTAGTTCTAAGTTCTAGGGGACTAATGACCTCAGATGTTAAGTCCCATAGTGCTCAGAGCCATTTGAACCATTTTTGAACCAAATGTTAGTAGTGTTTCAGCGATAACAATTGGAGCCCAAGAGGAACGGGTGTTTTGGATAAAAATAGAGGCGAATGGAATGGGAGAGGCTATCATTCCAAAACAGGAGATCACAAAGGGCGTGTATCTTCCAGAGGCATTGACAAAAGTAGAATCGGGAGAAGGTCTAATAAGTGTGCTGAACACTACTGAGAAGTGAATGCCAGTAGAATACCCATAGGTAGTAGCTGAAGCAGTTCCAAAGTGGGAATTGTTGAAAGAATCCTTCAGAGTGAATCGTGTCGGTATAAGTAAGCCACAGTTGAAGGTGAGAATAAGTATTCTAAAGGAAAATATTGGATTGAGCCATTTGAATGCCAAAGAGAGGGCAGTAATTATAGAGTTATGCACCATGTAAAGTGATATTTTCCATTTGTGGGAGACAAGTTGTTGTACACAGATATTATCAGGCAAGATATTAAACTGCCGCCAGAAGTGGAAGGTGGGGTGATATGCTTGCAACTCTACAGAATACTGCAAGCACAAGAGGAGATACTCCAACAAGATATTGAGAAAATGTTAGAGGATGACATAATAGAACTAAGGAAGAGTAGGTGGAGCTTCCCGTTAATAATTTTGCCTAAAAATGTAAAATGCTAGTGGAAAACAAAAGTGGCGAATAATTGCAGACTACGACAACTGAATGAGATCTCCTTAAATTCAGTTTCATCATCAAGAATAGACAAAATTCTTGATGGTCTTGGAAAGGCGAAGTATTTCTCGACCCTGGATTTAGCGAAGGGCCAATACAAGGTTTCATTAGACAAACAGGATTGAGACAAGATGGCTTTCAGCATGCTGTATGGGCATTATGAGTACAAAAGAATGCCCATGGAACTCAAAACAGCTCAGGTACATTCCAGGGACTGATGAACTCCATAATGACAGGGATGCAAGGTGATAAGCTGTTCATCTACCTGAACGACGTCGTCATATTTGGATCCTCCTCATAAGAACACAGTGTGTGGCTGGGAGAGGTATTTGAAAGACTGGGACACCACAATTTAAAATTACAGGTGGGCAAGTGTGAATTTTTGCAAAAATAAGTGTGCTATTTTTGATATATTGGCTGAGGGCTTGAGGCTAGATCCACAGAAAGTCAAGATAATAAAGGAATATCCACAGCGCTGAACAAGAAAGCAATTAAAGGTGTTTCTAGGCCTTGTGGGATACTACCGACATTTTATAAGTAGCTTCAGCAAAATCACAAAGCTGCTACACAAATTACCAAAGAAAGAAGTGCGTTACACCTGAGGTGTTGAGCAAGAGAATGCTTTTCAGTGTTTGAAGGAGAAGCTGATAAGTCCACCTATACTGCAGTATCCAGACTGTGAAAAGGACTTCATAATTACAACTGATGCTAGCCAATCAAGCCTCAGAGTGCTGTTGAGTCAGGGAAAAATTTGAAGTGACTTACCTGTTGCATATGCCTGGAGGACGCTAAACAAGGTGGAAAGAGGGTACAGTATAGTTGAAAGGGAGATGTTGGCCATTTGTTGGGTTGTGAAATGTTTTAGACTGTACATAACTGGCAGAAAGTTCTTGATATGTACTGACCACAAACCTCCTGGCATGGATAGGTAGTATATCAGATCCTCAATCCGGATTGATGAAGTTTAGGTTGAAGCTGGAGGAGTATGATTATCAAATCGTGTACAAGAGTGGCAAATAGAACGAAGTCGCCGACACACTCTCACAAGTAAAAGAGGTCAGGGCGGCTGGTGCATGATCGGTAGACAACAGTAGCCAAGGTCAGGATACAGCAGACGCAGAAGCTGTAGTGCAGGTCAGGAATCCACAGGCAGGCAAAGACAGCGGGGCAGTTGACGCATGCAAATATGCAGCAGGTGGGGCCAACAAGGACACAGGACATGAAACAGCTGAGCCGAGGACTGTGAAACATTGTATTTGGAAGTGTGAAAACTGTATCAGCAATGTAGAAAAGTATATCAGGAAATGAGAGACAGCTGAGTCGATGATACAGAAGAAATAAGTGAAGGTGAAAAGCTGCGATATTACAACAGTTTCATGATTCTGCCATTGGAGGACACCAGGGCACAGTGATGAGTGAATAAAGAAATACTGTGTGTGGAATGGTATACAAAAAGATTCAGTAGAATATATACAAAAGTTGTCTAAAGAACCACCTCACGAAATCACAAAAACAGTTGAATACGTTTTCAAAAGGTGTGATATTGATATAGTAGGACCATTAAATCAGACAGACATTGGAAACAAGTATATTCTAACATTGATGCAGTTTGTGTTAGCTGAAGCGATTGACAGACAAATGTTGATACAGTGTCGCGCGTGCTAGTTGAGAACATTATACTGAGGTATGGGATACCGTCAGTTTTGTTAAGTGATATGGGAAGTAATTTCATGAGTGAAACCATGAAAAAAGTGTGTAAACTGCCACGTATTGAAAAGATTCAGACTACCAGGACCCACCCCCAAACAAATGGAGTGTAGAAAGGTTGCACCAAATGTTAATGAAAATGTTGTGGCATTATGTGAATAAAGCACAGACAAATTGGGACAGTTGGATTCCATTTGCAGTTTTTGTATATAATATGGTGCCACACGATGTGACAGGATGTAAGCCATGTGAGTTATTCTGGAAGAACGTGTAATATTCCAGGGATACTGCAGAAAGATCTGGATGGAATGAGGTATGATTTTCACGATTGTGTGGCAGAGCTAAAGGAGCACATGCAAGAAATGCACTGGTGTGCAAGAGAGCATAATGTGCAATGTAAAATAAAGAATGAGGAATAACATGCAGAACACAGAATCCTCACTAGTAGAGGACAATGTGTACAGCCTCTACGAATTACTACCGTTATAATTATAGGTGGACAGAACGAGGCATTTATTTATGTATATTGCCCCTGAGAAAGAGCTGTTGTGTGATGAGAGCGTACGAAGAGACAGATCGCGTAAGTTAGATATGCACTGGTTAGGTCTATACACAGTAGCACAAACAAAGTGGCCTAATGTGGTAACCTGCCTGAAACGAAACAACCATCTTACGGTTCATGCCAATAGATGGAAGGAGTTTTTCTAATTCCGGATGTCGGTGTCATACTGCATCACCGTCATTATCCTCCTGCTCCCAGGAATTGAGCACACCAGACAAGAACTGTATACACAAGTAATGAAGTTCCAGATGTCACTCCCTTACGATAACATGGGGCAGGTGAAAATTTACTGTGTAACTTGGAAAATTATGAGTTATTTCAATTTGATGGAATTGAAAGAAAAATTTGTGCTTACCAAGGTTCTCGATTTCGTAAGGTTAGATTAGCGTTACAGAACATCAGTGCAGCAGAGTGTAAAAGTGCAGAATTTGCATTAAATTGGCACATGGGGAAAATTGAGAAGGTTCCAGGACTAATTGGACAATTAGCATGACATGAAACCCGTATAAAGTAACAAGGGATCTGAAATTTTGTGGGCAAGGTCAATAAAATTTTGTTCGGAACCCTAGATGATGATGATGCTATGAACTTCAAGGCAAAGGTAGACATTTTAGAAGGAGAACATAAACAGCTGCTCAGACTTTCGAAGGAGCAAGTGACTATAGTTAAAGCTATCTTGACTAGTTTTAACCAAATGGTAAACTCCATAGCAAAAGAAAAGAAGAGATTATCACATGTGGAATGAAACAATTAAGCTGACTGTGGCGAAATAAATAAAAAAAATTAAATTTATTGGTTTTTTGAAACGAGGAAAAATTATGGATATGGAACTGTAACTTTAGAATTTTTGAAAGGCTTTTTTTACGGATTGTATTGACCGGCTTGAATGCGCACAAATACAGTGCTGCGTGAAATATGCCTGTAATATAATTTACCATTCCGATTAATTACATTTTGAATTCTACGTCATTGTTGATTTAATCAGAGTTCTCACCTTAGACGTAGAATTAGTCCTTCTGCCACAACATTAATTCATTAGTCACCATCGATGTTCTTCTCTTTGCTGACCGTGTGTATCTTCCTAAGTCGGCATCGATTCACTTCACGAAGATGGTGGAAACCAAGGAATACAATGCAAAGTTGCTTTAAATAATTTTCGTAACACTTCGATACTTCTCACTATTTTTTTATTCACAAGACAATAAAACTTGCTCTGCTCGTCGCACAAACCATAATTACTAACTATATGGCTGCCTTTCCACACACACCAAAATTACATCCATCCTCCACGAGGCAACAATCGAAAGTGTCCCTTAGTTCCTTGGAGTATGAAACAAAAGAGAATCCAATGTGAACATTACAAAGATTATAATCTACATGCCTCTCAATTTAATCTTTGGCGCAGCTTTTAAGGTATTGTATGTCTCTGCGTCGGAATGTGTCATTACAAGACACATAGTAGAATTTGAGAACAGTACTGACAAATGGTTGCAGAAAGTAGTCATTTTGATCACTGTTAGTGAACAATTAATACAACACACGGGTATACTTGATGAGCTACAGCGGGAATATGATATGTTTATATCAGCAATTATTAACACTCAGAAAGGCATTCTGATGCCGCATCTGATCAATCCTGTACAGATCATGACGTATCTATAGCTGATAAAAGATGACATCAAGGATAAGCAGCTTAACGAGTGACAGTGGTTATGAATTTATCAGAATTATTGATCTGGATGTTTTCATAGCTGAAACATCTTAAGTTATGTGCTGAATACCTCACTAGTAGAGGACAGTGTGTACAGCCTCTACGAATTACTACCGTTACCATTATAGGTGGACAGAATGAGGCATTTATTTATGTATATTGCCCCTGAGAAAGAGCTACAGCTAATTGATGATGCAAGATGGAGGTATGTGAAATTAAATAAGGAGAGGTTACAATGTAAAACAGATCAGAGCCTCAAAATATGCAAACAAGTTTTTATTCTCTTATTTACATATGATAATATGAGATGTGAGGCGAAGATGCTGCAACCAGTGCAAGAAGTTCTGAATAATTGTGTGCAAAAGTTAATAGTATTGAAAGAAAGTCTGTGGACACCACTAAGTAATAATTAATGACTGTTTGTTGCCCCAGTGGATGAGGGCATTTCCATCATCTGTCATGAAGGACCGGGAAATTGAAATTTTTAGGTAAATGTTGAGAATATACAGCTCAAATGATGATACAATCCGGACATGCAATACGAACAAATGTCCATAGCGATGACATTGTGCCAAACTTGAGTACGCAAATAGATTGTTGAGAAGTAAACAACATGAAACAAAATGTAATTGAACTAAAGTTAGGTTTGCCGATACAGCCTGTAGTTAGGTAGCTAGATGTCCGAACTGCTGCAGGACATAAGTTGGATGAGTTGCAGAGTGAAATTGTGTATCAGGAGGGAAGTGCATTCAGCAATTTCTTGTTAAGTTAGTTTTCTTTCCAGATTTTCGTGGGCTCTAATGTGGTGATAATAGTAATTCTTTGTTGTCTATGCAACTATTGTAACTGTTGCAAGGACTGTTTTAAAGTTGTATTCAAAATAATGAGTGATTGCTGTTGCAGAGAAATATGTATTAAAAACAATATCATAAATCAGTGCCCAGATAGAGATGTAGTAAGGTGTTGTCCTACAAGGAGGACATCGGAAGACAGTGAAGAGATAATTTTTGAGGGACTTGTAGTGCCTGCTAGAAATGTGCAAAGTGATGTTTGACGAAGTATCTGTCAAACAGTTAAAACGGACAAGTGCTGAAAGTATTGACGTAGTGTCTATCAAAGTGTTAAACTGAAGGAAACTGAAAAAAAAGTGTTTCCTTTGTCATAAAATGAAATTGTGATCATGTTACAGAGTGTGCAATAATGCATAAAGTGTAATTGACAATGAAGTTGATTGTAAAAGTGACTGTAAAATAAAAGTGTATACTCATCCAACCAGAAAAGTAAATTGTAAAATGAAAACGAATACTTATATTATGAGAGATGAAAAGTGTAATCATGAAATGCGATGTCCCCTGTTGTAAAGTGAAATGTATTCATAAGAATGTAACATTGATGGAAAGTGTGAAATTTAAATTTGTCCTTTTACTGGAGAAGGTGGATTTATGTGTATCACTGTGGAAAACTATAAACATTTATGTATGTCAGAGTAATATTGTAAAACAAATGTGTATTTTTCGAATTATAAGGATTTAATGAAACATGCAAGAATGTTGTGCAAAAATTTGTGTTCATTGAGGACAGCACCTACAAATTTTTCCCTAAGGAGAGGGGGAGGTGTCGCATATTCCAAATATGCAACACCTAACAGACAGTAGAATAGAAGCCAGAATGAGTGAGTTTTATTGAGAATACAAAAACAACGCTGCAGGAAGGGCGTTAACCAGAAAAATGATGTAGACTCACGAGGTATACGTGACGTTACATGACGAAGCACAACTTGAGCGTTGGTGATAACCTTAAATGGTAACATACGAGGGCCAGAAGGGCGGTTGCCAGACGCCAAAGTGGAAGGGGTCAACGCTGCCTATAAAGGCAGTAGCGGCAATGCCCGGAGCGAGAGTTCAGTTCAGAAAGCGGTCCAGAAGGGACCTCCTTGTAGGTCAGGCCTGGGGCTGGGACTTGTGTAGTTTTGCTGTGGCTCTGTTTGCATCTTGCATCTCTGAATTAGCTGTGCACCTCTTTCTATGGGTGTAGGACAATCAGGAAGAGTGTACATTCTTAGAGGCTACTTTTTCAGTTTTGCTCCAATTAGCAATTAAAGAATGTAGTTATCCAAATCTTGCCTATTTGTTCGTGAATGGGCCATCCTCCCCTCCTTAAGTCATTAGGTGTCTAGACAGCTTGCTGGATGTGACTGGTTCCCCTTCTGATTTTAAAGCCACATATGGCACTTTCTTTGCCATTGATCCCTTCTCCCTTCCTTACACTCATCATGTGGCGACCTCTATGATAGTGATCAATTCCCGTTGATTCCCTTCCCGCTTCTCAATGGCCAGTTTACCCATCATGCTGATTGGCTTCTATATATGTTCCAGGTCGTGTTTCCACCTCCTTTGTCAGAATGTGTTGACAAAATTGTTCATGATCTGTTCAGTAACATAATTTGTGCTGCCAGCATCGTCATTCCCCACTCAACGGGCCCTGCTCACAATCAGCCAGTTCCATGATGGAGCACGACTGTTGTCACCATCATTTGTGATCATCGTCATGCCTTTCAACTTTTTAAGTGGCATCCATTCTCCACCAGTCTTATTACCTTTAAATGTCTTCATGCCAAAACCTGTTACTTAATTAAACAGAGCAAGCAGGCATGCTGGGAACACTTTGTACCCTCCCAAGGTTCTTCTGTCCCTTCATCATGGCCATGGGCTACACTCTGCACCCTCCAAGTTGTCAGTGGCAGTCTTCCATTCTAGGCCTTGCCCTTCCAGGTGGCCTTTGTACAGATCCGCCAGTTCTCACAGAACACCTTGTTTTTGTGACACCATCCGCCTCCAAACCAGCTGCCTTCTCCCCCAGAAACCGTATTTGGCTCCAAGGCATTTTTGCTTTTCAGTGGAGTGACAGTATTGCAGATGCTGTCCTGAAGCCTGTCAAGGATCTGTTACCCTGGATCGTTATCACCCAATCAGCCTGACCAATGTCCCCTGCAACTTACTTGAACAAATGATGCTGGTCTGCTCAGTTGAGTCCTGGAATCTTGGGACCTTTTATCTCCTTATCAGTATGGCTTTCAGAAGGGACAATCCCCTATTGATCATCTGCTTTGATTGGAAACAGCACCGCCATCTTCTCACAGTTTTCTTCAATCTTAGTAATGTTTATAACACAGCTTGGCACTATCAAATCCTACTTACACTCCACGACTAGGGTTTTAAGATCCCCCTACCAATTTTTATTCACCAGTCATTTAGAATTAGGGTTGGCATCATTCTCAGTTTTCAGCGGACCCAGAGAATGGCATTCCACAGGGCTCCATATTGTCTCCCTTTTTCTCATTGCTATTAATGGACTTGTGGCCTCCGTAAGACCATTGGTCATCCCTGCTCTGTATGTGGGTTATTTCTGTATTTGGATTATCTCCCTTTCAGTGGCCTCTGCAGAGCAACAGCTTCAGGTTGCCATCTGGCGTGCTTCCACATGAACACACTCGCACAGTTTTCAGTTCTCTCTCCTTAAGTCAAGGGTGCTCTTCTTTTTGACAACAGGCTTACTTTGTTGCCCCATATCCTTCATCTGATGCTGGCTGTTTTCATAAACTCAATGTTCTTCGCGTCCTTGCCCACACCTCTTGGGGCGGATCGTTTCATCATTCTCTTCCTTTATTGGATGTTAGTACTGTCTCATCTGGACTATGGTTGTGAAGTTTGTGGATCAGCTGCCCCTTCCACACTGCTTCTGTTGGACATGGTTCACCATTGTGGTATCCATTTAGTCACCATTCCCTTTCACACTGTCGATAGTCATCTGGTTGACACTGGGATCCCTCCCCTTTCAATTCAGTGATCCCACCTCCTGATTTCCTATGCTGTCACTACCCACTCTTCCCCTGCTCACACTTCTTATTTGGTTCTTTTTGTGGCTTATTGATTTTGCCTGCCTGCAGCCTGCCCCCCCCTCCCCCCCCCCCCCCCCCCCCCGCCCCCCCTCAGCTCCCCTCCCCTTGGGTGAGTTTACCAGTTGGGCTTTGCACCACCTCTTCTTGGTTAGTTCCTTGGCCACAGATTCAAATGGAACTTTTGTAGCATCCAAAAGTGTCCATTGCTCCAGTGGTGTTCCATTGTTTGTAGCGAACGCTCTACGGGAGTTGCAGGATGCCATTGTTTCTTACACTGATGGTTATAAATCCACTGATGTCATAAGATATGCCTTCACATCTTCTCAACAGAACATCATCTATTGTCTGCCATGTGTGTTTACTGTGGCACTGATGGCCATCTATCAGGCCCTCTGCTTTATTAAACGGTGCTACCTCTTGGCCTCAGCCATCCATGACTTTATCGCCAGTCTTGGTGATGCTTGTTGTTGTTGTTGTTGTGGTATTCAGTCCAGAGACTGGTTTGATGCAACTCTCCATGCTATGCTATCCTGCACAAATCTCACCATCTCCGAATAATTACTGCAACCTACCTGCTTCTGAGTTTGCTTAGTATATTAATCTCTTGGTGTCCCTCTACAATTTTTATCCTCCACGCTTCCCTCCAGTACTAAACTGGTGATCCCTTGATGCCTCAGAACATGTCCTACCAACTGATCCCGTCTTCTAGTCAAGTTGCACTACAAATTCCTCTTTTCCCCAATTCTGTTCAATACATCCTCAATGGTTATGTGATCTACCCATCTAATCTTCAGCATTCTTGTGCAGCACCACATTCTGAAAGCTTCTATTCTCTTCTTCTCTTTTGTTTATTGACCATGTTTCACTTCCATATGTGGCTACACTCCATACAAATGCTTTCAGAAAAGGCTTCCTGACACTTAAATCTATACTTGATGTTAACAGATTTCTCTTTTTCAGAAACGCTTTCATTGCCATAGCCCGTCTACATTTTATATGCTCTTGACTTCGACCATCATCAGTTATTTTGCTCCCCAAATAGCAAAACTCACCTACTACTTGAAGTGTCTCATTTCCTAATCTAATTCCCTCAGCATCACCTGATTTAATTCAATCTCAGACTTCAAGAAAAATACAGTAATTCCAATCCCAAAGAAAGCAGGTGTTGACAGATGTGAAAATTACCAAACTGTCAGTTTAATAAGTCACGGCTGCAAAATACTAACGCAAATTCTGTACAGACAAATGGAAAAACTGGTAGAAGCCAGCCTCGGGGAAGATCAGTTTGGATTCCGTAGAAAAATGGGAACACGTGAGGCAATACTGACCCTACGACTTATCTTAGAAGCTAGCTTAATAAAAGGCAAACCTACGTTTCTAGCATTTTGTAGACTGGGAGAAAGCTTTTGACAATGTTGACTGGAATAATCTCTTTCAAATTCTGAAGGTGACAGGGGTAAAATACAGGGAGCGGAAGGCTATTTACAATTTGTACAGAAAGCAGATGGCAGTTATGAGAGTCGAGGTGCATGAAAGGGAAGCAGTGGTTGGGAAGGGAGTGAGACAGGGCTGTAGCCTCTCCCCGATGTTATTCAGTCAGTATATTGAGCAAGCAGTGAAGGAAACAAAAGAAAAATTCGGAGTAGGTATTAAAATCCATGGAGAAGAAATAAAAACTTTGAGGTTTGCCGATGACATTGTAATTCTGTCAGAGACAGCAAAGGACTTGGAAGAGCAGTTGAACGGAATGGACAGTGTCTTGAAGGGAGGATATAAGATGAACATCAACAAAAGCAAAACAAGGATAATGGAATGTAGTTCAATTAAGTCGGGTGATGCTGAGGGAATTAGAATAGGAAATGAGACACTTAATGTAGTAAAGGGGTTTTGCTATTTGGGGAGCAAAGTAACTGATGATGGTCGAAGTAGAGAGGATATAAAATGTAGACTGGCAATGGGAACGAAAGCTTTTCTGAGGAAGAGAAATTTGTTAACATCGAGTATAGATTTAAATGTCAGGAAGTCGTTTCTGAAAGTATTTGTATGGAGAATAGCTATGTATGGAAGTGAAACATGGACGATAAATAGTTTGGACAAGAAGAGAATAGAAGCCTTTGAAATGTGGTGCTACAGAAGAATGCTGAAGATTAGATGGGTAGATCACGTAACTAATGAGGAAGTATTGAATAGGATTGGGGAGAAACTTGACAAGAAGAAGGGATCAGTTGGTAGGACATGTTCTGAGGCATCAAGGGATCACCAATTTAGTATCGGAGGGCAGCGTGGAGGGTAAAAATCATAGAGGGAGACCAAGAGATGAATACACTAAGCAGATTCAGAAGGATGTAGGCTGCAGTACGTATTGGGAGATGAAGAAGCTTGCACAGGATAGAGTAACATGGAGAGCTGCATCAAACCAGTCTCAGGACTGAAGACCACAACAACAACAACCTTTCATTATCCTCATTTTTCTTTTGTTGATGTTCAGCTTATATCCTCCTTTTAAGACACTGTCCATTCCATTAAGCTGCTCTTCCAGGTTCTTTGCTGTGTCTGACAGAATTACAATGTCATTGGCAAAGATCAGAGTTTTTATATCTTCTCCATGGATTTTAATTCCTACACCAAATTTATCTTTTGTTTCCTTTACTGCTTGCTTGATATACAGATTGAATAACATAAGGGATGGGTTACAACCCTGTCTCTCTCTCTTCTCAATCACTGCTTCCCTTTCATGCCCCTCGACTTTTCTAACTGCCATTTGTTTTCTGTACATATTGTAAATAGCTTTTCGCTCCCTGTATTTGACCTTCAGAATTTGAAAGAGAGTATTCCAGTCAACATCATCAAAAGCATTTCTTAGTCTACAAATGGTAGAAACATAAGTTTGCATTTCCTTAACCTGTCTTCTAAGATGAGTCTTAGGGTCAGTATTGCCTCTTATGTTCCAACATATCTACAGAATCCAAACTGATCTTCCCTGAGGTCAGTTTCTACCCGTTTTTCCATTCGTCTGTAAAGAATTCGCGTTAGTATTTTGCATCCGTGACTTATTAAACTGATTGTTCGGTAATTTTCACATTTGTCAACACCTGCTTCATTTCGGATTGGAATTATTATATTCTTCTTGAAGTCTGAAGGTATTTAGCCTGTCTCATGGATCTTGCTCACCAGATGAAAGAGTTTTGTCATGGCTGGCTCTCCCAAGGCTATCTGTAGTTTTAATGAAATGTTGTCTACTCCCAGGGCCTTGTTTTGTCTTAGGTCTTTCAGTGCTCTGTCAAATTCGTCATGCAGTATCATATCTCCGATTTCATCTTCATCTACATCCTCTTCCATTTCCATAATATTGTCCTCAAGTACATCGCCCTTATATAGACCCTGTATATACTCCTTCCACCTTTCTGCTTTCCCTTCTTTGCTTAGAACTGAGTTCGCATATGAGCTCTTGATGTTCATACAAGTGGCTCTCTTTTCTCCAAAGCTCTCTTTAATTTTCCTGTAGGCAGTATCTATCTTACCCCTAGTGAGATAAGCGTCTACATCCTTACATTTGTCCTCTAGCCATCCCTGCTTAGCAGTTTTGCACTTCCTGTCGATCTCATTTTTGAGACATTTTTATTCCTTTTTGCCTGCTTCATTTACTGCATTTTTATATTTTCTCCTTTCATCAATTAAATTCAATATTTCTTCTGTTACCCAAGGATATCTACTAGCCCTCATCTTTTTACCTACTAGATCCTCTGCTGCCTTCACCACTTCATCCCTCAGAGCTACCCATTCTTCTTCTACTGTATTTCTTTCCCCCATTCCTGTCAATTGTTCCCTTATGCTCTCCATGAAACTCTGTACAACCTCTGGTTTAGTCAGTTTATCCAGGTCCCATCTCCTTAAATTCCCACCTTTTTGCAGTTTCTTCAGTTTTAATCTACAGTTCATAACCAATAGATTGTGGGCAGAGTCCACATCTGCCCCTGGAAATGTCTTGCAATTTAAAACCTAGTTCCTAAATCTCTGTCTTACCATTATATAATCTATCTGAAAACTTCCAGTGTCTCCAGGCCTCTTCCACATATACAACCTTATTTCATGGTTCTTTAGCCAGATTTTAGGGTGTTAGCTATGATTAAGTTATACTCTGTGCAAAATTTACCAGGTGGCTTTCTCTTTCATTCCTTACCCCCAGTCCATATTCGCTTATTACTTTTCCTTCTCTTCCTTTTCTTACAATCGAATTCCAATCCCCCATGACTATTAAATTTTCATCTTCCTTAACTATCTGAATAACTTCTTTTATTGCATCATACAGTTCTTCAATCTCTTCATCATCTGTGAAGCTAATTGGCATTTAAACTTGTACTACTGTGGTAGGCGTGGGCATCGTGTCTATCTTGGCTACAATAATGTGTTCACTATGCTGTTCATAGTAGCTTATCCACATAGCTATTTTTTTATTCATTATTAAACTTACTCCTGCATTACTGTTAATTGATTTTGTATTTATAACCCTAACGTACCTGCCTGATTAAGGAATCTGACATTCCACTCTCCAATCCATAGAATGCCAGTTTTGCTTCTCCTGATAACGACAACCTACTGAGTAGTCCCCACCTGGAGATCCGAGATGGGGACTATTTGACCTCCGGAACATTTTACCCAAGAGGACACCACCATCATTTAACCATACAGTAAAGGAATATTTACGGCTGTAGTTTCCTCTTGTTTTCAGCCATTCGCAGTACCAGCACAGCAAGGCCTTTTTGGTTGGTGTTATGATGCCGGATCAGTCAGTCACCCACACTTTTGCCCCATTTCAGGAAGCACACATTTGTCTGGCCTCTCAACAGATACCCCTCCGTTGGGGTTCAAACTACGATACAGCTATCTGTATCGCTGAGGCACGCAAGCCTCCCCACCAGTGGCAAGATCCATGGTTCATGGGTGGGGGGAGGGGGGCATGTGATGCTACTTATCTGATTGATTTCCTTTGGAATCCCGGGCAATGTACTTGCTGATCATCCGGCTGGGGTGGCCTTCTACCACTCATTCTCTGTGACAGCTCCAGGATGGGTTTGCAGCTTTACATCAAATACTTTTTTGCTTAATTCCTTTTTCTGTATGTTAGCAGATGATCCTTGCACAACTATGTCTGTCCTTGGTTTTCTTCATGAAAGAGGTTTTTCCTCCCAGGTTTAAGTCCTCGAATTTCTCTCTGAAATTGGAATTCCTTAGTTAGTGTTGACCATGGAGGCCTTGGTGTTGCCTCCACACTGCCCAGATTGTCTCCCGCTTTTTCCATACATTTTGTTTGATTTTTTGTGCTGTTTTGTTTGCTCGTTTCTTGTGTCTTCTTCCCTTGGTGTTGTGCATTGTACCTGTTGTGTCGTAATAATGAAATTGTGTGGGGATTGGGAAGGGTTGGTGGCAGCGCTAGTGCCCCAACAAGCGTAGCATTTCTGAGGCGCCCCTGCTCTCGCTGTCCCCCCCCCCCCCCCCCCCCGCCCCTCCCCCCTCTCCCGGGTCCCTCGTACTCTTTTTCTCTTCCTGCTGACCTGACATTCCTTTTACCTCTTTGTCCATTTTCCCTTCCTCTTGACTGGATTTTGCTGTTTGTGTTGTTAGATCATATGACCAATGACTAGCTTTTTAAGTCCCCTCCCCCATTCAACCAACAAACAAAAATTTTAGATTTGACTGAAGTCAACAGGTGTTAGAGCTTGCAAAATAATCAAGCAATGATAATGTCCCACCATAGAAAACAAGTCACTTCACAATGGAAATGGTCTTGTCTATGATGGGCAGGAACAAGCAGAAGTAACACCTTCTTCACTAGAGTCCCAGTTCTAAGCTTATGTCATTGACAATGGCAATGGCAGACAGTAAATTATAGTTATTAGATGAATGACTCAGATAAGACATACCTGGACATAAACAGAATTCAGGTACAGCAATGAGCCGACTATATGTGGGCTAATCAAGCACCACAGGAATCACACATCTGCTGGTCTCAACCACATCCGTACCTTTTCTCTTAAACACAATCCGTCACCCACTATAACCAGCCTGACAAGCATATGCAATGTTTGTTTGAAACTAACCTACTTCACCTCAGCAGGTTTTACTGATAAAGACAGAGACAGGTGGTATGGAGTCCAACTCCAAATTGAGGTGAATTGTATTGTGAGCATGTAAAAGTTTAATCAAGTTATAGTCATAACCCAGTCATTGAAACACTGTTCCCATTTCTTCCATAAATGGAAATGGGCTGTGTTAAGGAAACATGATCTTTACAAAATGACTGTGTCCATCGTTAATAGAGGAAAGTAATTTGACACAGTAAAGTACTAAGCTGCTCATAGTAGCTCTATCAGCTGCTTATTTATTAATTTCTTTCACCCTAGTAATGGAAGTTATGTTGTCAATGATGTGAAATGACAGTTGGAAGTTTGTGTGCTGTGCTAATTAAATTATTAAAAATTTCGGGGCTCTCTTCTACCAGCATATTTACTAAATATGAAAATGTTTCTAGAAGACATCATCTCTCACTTGTGCAGCTTGAGTACTTAATGTTATCTGCATCTATAAACATACCCAGCTAACCATTGTGAAGTGCATGGCAAAGGGTACTTTCCAGTGTAGCACATTTTTATCTTCTTGTTCCATTCACTTTCAGAGTGGGGAAAGTAGGACTGTTTTAATGGTTCCATATAAGCTTTAATTAATTTAAACTTCTCTGCAGTTCCTGAGAGAGTGATACGTAGGGCAGCATTCAATATTCCTAGATTTTATATTTGCTACATGTTTTGAAACTTTATAAGTAAGCTTTGGCAAGATGGTTGATATCTGTCTTCAAGTGCTGTGAATTCATACCTGCGATGTGATAACTTTACTGTTTGACCTTTACAATATCAGTATTATGAGAATTTAGTTAATTTCAGAAGTAGTACTTGCTAATGGCTATGTAAATTTAAGAAAATGTATTTCCTGCTTCCAGAAAAAAATGTGAAGCAAGAAATAAAGACTGAAGTGAAACCTGAAATTAAGAAGGAAAAAGATGTGGATGAAATAGAAAGTAAGTGAATTATTACTTTAAAAAAAAAATTGACTTATTAGTTACTCATGTTTCATTATTTTTGTCATTCAGGAGTCTTACTTTAATCTTATGATGTTTTCATTAACAGAAACAGTTATTTCAGTTAAGCAGGAGAAACCTGATAAAAATGATGTTGAAACTATGCAGACGGATTTTGGAGGACACAGTGCCCAAACTGGTGCTGAAAATGAAATGCATAGGATTTTTAATAGTACGGAACCACAACTTATTTTCTTTCAGGTCAGTTTACTACACATTATTTTTATTTTACTCAATATGTTTGAACTAAATGTTTACAAAAAGAACAGAGGGATAGAAACATCAGATTTGTAGCTACTTTATTTGTAAACAATAAATAAGTGAAGTTATCGAAATGGTAAAGAGAGGGTTAAGCATATAATAACTCTGAAATGAAAGAGAGATGTGAGAAAATGATGAGAATGAATATCACGTATTGGTATGTATTATATGGAATCTTATTGTGATGATGTTATTTGAATATTGGTATAGTGAAAGCACAGAGAATTATGTGAAATTGAAGTATTGACTGCAGGAAAATGACAATTTATGTGATGATTCAGTAGGATATTAAAAATTACATAACGATGGTGTATTAAGAAGAATAGCTTTGGAGGAATTTCATGTTAAACCTGTACTAGGGAATGCTACTGTTAAGGGATTTAAGTTGGTTGGTTGGTTTTTGGGGGAGGAGACCAAACAGCAAGGTCATCAGTCAGATCATAGTAGAGAAGGATCAGGAAGGAAATCGGCCATGCACTTTAAGAAGAACCATCCCGGCATTGGCCTAAACAATTTAGGGAAATCACAAAAAACCTAAATCAGGATGGCTGGATGCGGTATGAACCATCGTCGTCCTCACCGTGCTAACCACTGTGCCACTTCGTTTGGTAGGGATTTAGGAATAATGAACTTATAGGAATTTGACAGTATTATGAAAAGGATGGTTTTATCAACAATAATATTCAATTTATAAAAATCTAATATAATTTAACAGATAAAAAACCTACTCACCAAGCAGGAGCAGGAGAACACACATACAAAGGTATTAAAGTTTACAAGCTTTTGAAGCCAGTGGCTCCTTCTTCTGGTGGAAAGGTTGAAGGGGAAGGAAGAGGGGTGAAGGAAAAAGATTGGTGAGGTTTAGGAAAAGGGGTGGGGTTAGGAAAATTCACTCAGAATTCCAGGTCAGGGGAGACGTAATGGGCTGGATGAGAAGGAAAGACTTATTGTTGGGAACTGCACCGGACGAGATTTGAAAACCTGGGAGCTTAAAGGTGGAAGATAGGGTAATACACAGGATGGAGATTACTGCCAAAACATCATGTACAAGCTAATAAGAGTGAAAAGCTAAGTTCATTGTATGTGATAGACATGGGAGAGGGTGACAAAAAATAGGCAGGTCAAAAAATGAAAAACAAAAATGGAATGAAGAAAGGAATAGTTACTATGAAGAAATGCTGAGACTGAAGAAATTAATGTAAATTAAGGCCAGGTGGATGGCTAGAACCAAGGACATGGTGTAGTGCCAGTCTCCATCTGCAGAGTTCTGAGAAATGGTGTCTGGGGGAGGAATCCAGATGGCAGGTGTGAGGAAACGGGCACCATGGTCATGACTGTCATGTTGTAGAACATGCTCTACAATAGGATATTGTGTGTTGCCAGTGTACACCCTCTGCCTATGCCCATTCATCCTAACTGATAACTTGGTGATAGTCAAGCCATTATAAAAGGCTAAACAGTCTTCACATAATAACTGGTACACAATATATGTCTTTCCACAGGTGGTTCTCCCTGTGATAGTGTAAGTTCTGCCAGTTGCAGGGCTGGCATAAGTGGTGGTAGGAGGGTGCATAGGGCAAGCATTACAATGGGGACAGTCACAGGAGTAGGAGCCATAGTGTAGATGGATGGGTGCAGATGGAGCATAGGGCCTTACAAGGATATTGCGGAGGTTGGGGGGTGACAAAAAGCTATTGTGGGTGTGGTGGACAAAATGTTGGACCGAAGTACCACATTTTAGGGCATGATTTTAGGAAGTCATTCCCTTTTTGAAGGGCTAATTAATACATTCAGGACCAGGATAATGCTGAGTGATAAGTGGTGTACTCCTAAGTTTTTTTTTAAAAAAAAAGGGGGTGAACAGTACTAGGATTTGATGTGATGGCCCACGAAATCTGCTTTTGAACTAGATTGGTGGGGTAATTATGTCCACTGAAGGCTGAGGTGAGAACGAGGGTATATTGCTATAAAGAGACTGCATATGGACAAATATGTTTGCCTTGAATGCAAAAGCTGTATGGAGGGAATGTTTGACGTGGAAAGAAGGGCAGCTGTCACAGTGTAAGTACGTTGTTGTTTTGTGTGTAGCTGAGCCCTATGCACCCTCCTACCACCACACATACCAGCCCTGTAATTGGCAAAACACACAATATCAAAGGGAGATTCACGTGTGAAAATGATAGATTGCTACTCGCCATATGGATGATGAGATGTTAGTTCACAGACAGGTGCAACAGAAAGATTACTAAACATGTTAGCTTTCAGTTAAACAGCGATAGTAGTCTCATGTGTGTGTGTGTATGTGTGTGTGTGTGTGTGTGTGTTTGTTTGTTTTACTTTAGAAGAAGGCCATTTGGCCAAGAGTGCACATGTTTAGCAGTCATTTTGTTTTGTCTGTCTGTGTGCTCTGCTCTATATGGTGAGTAGGAATCTATCCTATTCTTAATATTGTCATTATTCCAACCTGGAGTTTCCATTGCACAGGGATTAGGGTTTTTGAAGTCTACCTCCTGCAAAACCCCGTTTATTTGGGTAAGTAAATGCATTGTGTTTTCTGGAAGGTGGAGTTTAAGACCCCAAATTTAATTTGAAAACATGGAAAAAAGTAAGTCAACAGGAGCATATGATCCCAGCAAGATTATTAGTATGGGAAGCATCAGTAAAGTAAGATGAAAAAGAGACAGAACGACATTTGGAATATGTATCACAGGGACTGGGTGCAGCAAGTGTTCTAACATGATTACCAGCCCAGAATGAAGCAAATCTGAAAAGTAAAGGAGGGGGCAAAAAATGAGGGGCAATATGTGGACCAGGGAAAGGCCTGGGGTTGAGGCAAATATGGTAATTCAAGACAATGTAGTAAGTTGGGATCAGGCAGTTGTTTGGAAGTAGATATGTGCTGAAGAACAATATTCACCTTATAAAGTTCTGTATGAACAGTTTTAGAACAACCTGTTCAAAGAATATGAATTTTTGTATTTATTCTGCATGACATATTTTTACCATGGAATATTTTGTTGTTATTGTAAGTGACTGACTGATTTGGCATTTTGATCAAAAATGATTTTGAAGTTCTCCCATTGCAGGATATTAAAGAGAGCTTGTAGCATAAGTCTGGATAAGATGTCAGTGAACTAGCAAGGGATTCTCATGCAAATGTATTTTTTATCAGTAGTGACGGGGCTCAGATACATACAGACACGTGCTTGCAAGCTTTATTGTTGAGTACAAGGGTATCAACTGTACTATGAATAAACAAGTGTAGAAGTTATACAATCCATAAAAAAGTTTTCAAGGCCTGAGCAACCTAAAGAAAGCATAGCTTAGGTGAGAAGCCATTTAAGAAAGTATGAAACAATAGGAGAAGTTGGAAAATGTAAGAGAGAACTACAAAAGTCATGAAAACTTAATGATAATGTGAAAAGAAAATCAGAGGAGAGTATGGAGTAATAGTGAGTGCTAGCATCTCCAAGGTTTGGACTAAGAGCTAGTGGGGTAAGAGATAAATGGGGTTCATGTGAAACCCAGAAACGGTTATTTGGTACAGTCTACTATTGGCTTTGATGCCAAGTACTGTCATCAGGCCATCCTCTGGAGCACAGTGTTCAAGCTCACTTCCCAGATAGGTGTGCCTGTTGAAACAGTAGGATCATTACCACACCAGAGAGCAGATCAGCCTTTCAACAAATTCTGACAGCAAAGAGCAGATCACTTTTTTGCTTTG
This sequence comes from Schistocerca serialis cubense, assembly GCF_023864345.2. Taxonomy (NCBI): domain Eukaryota; kingdom Metazoa; phylum Arthropoda; class Insecta; order Orthoptera; family Acrididae; genus Schistocerca; species Schistocerca serialis. The sequence continues at coordinate 361,850,989 of NC_064646.1, forward strand.
TTGCTGATGCTTGATAATTTAGAAAAAAGCTAGAAGCCAGAATTATTTCCAAGCACACACCTTAACAGAATCTTTTGTACAAATAGACAACGTAACAATTTCTCAGTCTGCCACTATTTTATTGCAAAATTAAAGAACAACACACATTTGCAGTGTGCTGTTTTCAGGTGCCTATACAGGGTGAGTCACCTAACGTTACCGCTGGATATATTTTGTAAATCACATCAAATAGTGACGAACCGATTCCACAGACCGAACATGAGGAGAGGGGCTAATGTAATTGTTTAATACAAACCATACAAAAATGCACGGAAGTATGTTTTTTAACCTACGTTTTTTTAAAATGGAACCCCGTTAGTTTTGTTAGCACATCTGAACATATAAACAAATACGTAATCAGTGCCATTTGTTGCATTGTAAACTGTTAATTACATCTGGAGATATTGTAACCTAAAGTTGACTCTTGAAACCTCCGACGTTCAGTTGCGTGTTGGAACAAACACGGGCCACGGTCGGCGAGCAGCATCTGCAGGGACATGTTTACGATGATGACCATGCTTACGAGTGTGGCTGTAGCGCACTGTTGTGGTTTGGTCTAGCTGTCGCAGTGTCCGCATGTAGCGCTTGCTGCTATTGTTATTCTGCATTCGTCTCCGCACGCAGACCAACTGTAGTACACTGTGTTACCAGATGTCTGTGATAGTGTAGTGTTGTAGGAACTGTGGCCATGGTGTATTCAAACTCTGAAAAGGCGGAGATGATACTCATCTATGGCGAGTGTCGACGAAATGCAGCTGAAGCCTGTAGGGTGTATGCAAAACGGTACCCGGACAGAGAGCATCCAACATGCCGCACATTGCAAAACATCTACCGCCAACTGTATGCAACAGGTATGGTCGTAGCACGCAAACGGGTCCGTAACAGGCCCGTCACAGGAGAAGCGGGTGCAGTTGGTGTGTTAGCTGCTGTTGCCATGAACCCAAACACGAGAACACGGGACATTGCGAGAGCCGGTGGACTGAGTCAAAGTAGTGTCATGCGCATACTGCATTGTCACCGCTTTCACCCGTTTCATGTGTCGCTACATCAGCAATTACATGGTGATGACTGTAATCATCGAGTGCAATTTTGTCAATGGGCATTAGTAGAGAATGCGTTGCAGTTCTACCTGTTTACCGATGAAGCGGGTTTCACAAACCACGGGGCAGTGAATCTACAGAACATGCATTACTGGTCCGTGAACAATCCTCGCTGGCTCGGACAGGTAGAGCGACAGCGATCGTGGACTGTAAATGTATGGTGCGGAATCATTGGCGACCACCTCATTAGTCCTCACTTCATTGCAGGGGCCCAAACAGCTGCAACATGAATCTCGTTTCTACAGAATGATCTGCCAACGGTGCTAAAAAATGTCCCACTGGAAACGCGTATGTGGTATCAGCATGATGGTGCACCTGCACATTCCGCAATTAACACTAGGCTGGCCCTTGACAGGATGTTCGACGGGCGTTTCATAGGACATGGAGGACGCATAAATTGGCCAGCCAGTTCTCCTTATCTTACACCTCTGGACTTCTTTCTGTGGGGTACGTTAAAGGAGAATGTGTACCGTGATGTGCCTACAACCCCAGAGGATATGAAACAATGTATTGTGGCAGCCTGTGGCGACATTACACCAGATGTATTGCGGCGTGTACGACATTCATTACGCCAGAGATTGCAGTTGTGTGCAGCAAATGATGGCCACCACATTGAGCATCGATTGGCCTGACATGTCGGGACACACTCTATTCCACTCCGTAATTGAAAGCGGAAACCACATGTGTACGTGTACCTCACCCCTCATGGTAATGTACATGTGCGTCAGTGAAAAAGACCAATAAAAAGGTGTTAGCATGTGGACGTAATGTGCTGTTCCAGTCTCTTCTGTACCTAAGGTCCATCACCGTTCCCTTTGGATCCCTATGTAATTCGGTGCTCTCCGATACACACGATCGAACAGCGGAGGAGTGGTACTCAAGCGTCAACTTTAGGTTACAATATCTCCGGATGTAATTAACATTTTACAATGCAACAAACAGCACTGATTACGTATTTGTTTATATGTTCAGATGTGCTAACAAAACTAACGGGGTTCCATTTAAAAACACGTAGGTTTGTGTTAAAAAACATACTTCCGTGCATTTTTGTATGGTTTGTATTAACCAATTACACTAGCCCCTCTCCTCACGTTCGGTCTGTGGAATCGATTCGTCAGTATTTGATGTGGTTTACGAAATATATCCAGCAGTAATGTTAGGTGGCTCACCCTGTATATGTATTCTGTACTGTATTAAATGAAGCTATCTCCTACATTCTTTTTTTTAGTGATAATGTTTCTGGTAACTGTAATTTTGCTTATTTGACAATGTAATGTCATCCCTGGTCAAAAGAAATATAAAATATAATTTTGTGTGTCAAGCCACTGCCTTCTTATATAATTGATATTAAATAAAATAGATGTAAGTATACAAAAATCAGATATTTGCCAGTCATTATCCAAAGCAGCACTTAATAACAATTATATTCATATTAATGATGAAAATAAAGTAGTATGTAAGTTAACTTATATCTCCAGGACATCCAAAAGGTTCATTATTAATTCCTGTTAATAAAAGTATTAGCACTGCCTTCTCTTCATGCAGTTTCCCGATTGTCTACCTGGTTTGAAACCTGAGCAGTCATCTGGTCCTGCCAGGCCATCGACAGCTAGACCTTCAACTGCAGCAAGGCCTTCAACCTCGGCAAAACCACCAGCTCCAGCTGAGCATTCGGTAAAAATATTTCCATATTCTATGTATTAAGCTCCTTAGCTGAACTAACTTGGAGTATGGTAATTTCTGATTACATTGCACTGCTCACCTCTTTTCCATCATGTAGGAAAATTCATGTGAGTCACACATCATATTTGTGTCTGCTTCAGATTCATTTGATATGATTTCCACCTTTATAATTGTATTTATGTCATGTATGTGAGAACAAGATGAAAAGCAATAGCTTAGGTGCATACAGTATACTGTTATCAGTGAACTTTTGTCTTTGTTACATTGGTAAATGTGGTGCCTTAACATATGAGGTAATATAACATATGGTGTCCCACAAAGATTGATATTGGACCCACTCATTTTCTTACATATGTAAATGATCTGCCAGTGACTTCAAATGGTAGTTCAGCAACTGTAGGATTTGCTGATGACAAGCATACTAGTCAAGCGTACCCATTCATTCTTACCAGACACAGGCCGAGCAATGTGGAGCAGTGGTTAACAAACACTTTGGACTCACATTTGGGAGGATGGCAGTTTGAATCCACATCTGATCATCTGGATACAGGTCTTCTTTTTTCCTTAAACTGCTGCAGGCAAAAGCTGGGATGGCTCCTTTGAAAGGGCATGGCTGATTTCTTCTCTATCCTTCAAACATTCCATGTGTGTGTTCCATTTCTAATGACCTTGATGTCGATGGGATGCTAAACTCTGATCTTCCTTTGTTCCTTCTTACAGGGTATATCCAGAGGATAAATGAACAGACCTACTAACAAAGACTCATATTATGCAGTTTTGAACAAGCAAAAATTTCCATACTGGCTGGCACCAGAAGTAGACATTAATCTTCATACACTAAATTAAATACCCTTTTTAAAATTCCAAGGGGTCCAGTTAGATTACTATTAAAATGAGGTCAACACACAGATCAACTAATCAAACAGTTCAGTTTCTCATGTTTTGCTCTCAGAAGAACCTATCATTGTATTGAACTGAAGACAAGTGTATTGACTTAATTTGCATTTCACTCATTATTGTCCCATGAAATTATCTTCTTGGGCAGTGCAGCCAAACAAAATTGTTTATTTGCAGAAGTGGGCAGTAAGAATATTGTGCAAACTTGAGAACTGAACATTTTCAGGAACCTTTTTAAGTATTTTGGAATTCTTACATTCAGTTCCCAGTATATTTTTCTTAATGGATTAAGCTGAATTGTTGTGCACACAAACGCAGCACAAAGCAGAAAAAAAAATTTTCATGTAGATTTTGTCTCATAGTCTAGGATTCTGAATAAGATTAAGTACTCTGGTGCAGGTATATTGGACAAGCTCTCATCTAACATATTAGGGTTGTTATAAAGTTTGAATTATACATCCAAAAATAGTGATGTAATTAATTTTCTGTTTGTTTGTGGTTACATGTCTGTAGTTCTGGTGCACACAGAACATCACACATCACAATATTGTAGCAGCCCCTTGAGGAGCCAAAATAAACTTGTGCAACCCATTGATAAAGTGGAGTATCTGTGTAGTAATTTGTTTTTGGTAGCAGTGGATATGTTGCCGCCAAAAATGAATTGCCATATGACTTCCTATTTTGTCTATGGCTTTATAATCATATTTTTGTGTTCATAATTAAAAGGTCCCTATCATTTTACCCTTTTAGTACAAGAAGAAGGTGCAAATTTCTTGTCTGGAGTTCAGAAATTACTTGACCTAATGGAACAGTCTTACATTCTCCAGCAGCTTTATTGAGTCAACCAAAATGTTTTCTAGTCTTCTTCTTCTTCTTTTTTTTTTTTAATGATCAGTTTGTTTTTGAATAAAGGACCTTTAATGCAATTACCTTTTGCAGGCAAATGAAACTGATAGTGATAATAGCAACAGATGCACTCTAAAAGATCTGTCAGAAGGTCTGATTGGCAAGGTGCAGCTGCTGAAGTCTGGGCGTGCAAGGCTTGTGCTGGGTGATACAGTGCTTAATTTAGAAATGGGCACCCAGCTTGGCTTCCGACAGGTCAGTACTGTCTGTGTAATTCTGAGTTTCTTATTAAGGAAAACCATCCAAGTCCTGGAAGACTCCCATTCTTTTAATGTAATTTGTTCTTCTACTGATACATGTGAAACAGAGAAAGTTCATTAAAACTTATATTTATTTTCAATTTTTGTATACTACTGTGTGCTTGAACAAGAGTATGCCCAAAATTAAGGCAAAAACTCTAGCTAGAACTGTAAAATTTGTTTAGGTTTTGTATTTCAAATTATCTTTACTTTAAAATGTAGAGCATTAGAGGAAAAGAGAGAAATGTCAAAGAACTGGAAAATGAGTGGAGAAACAAGCAAAACATCTGTTACTCTTTTTAGAATCTCAGTACAAAAACAGATACACAGCCCCATGAGAACACTGATTATTTGAGTGGCTCTCCTGGCAGACAAATGAGGGGACTGAGAAATACCAGTAAATTTCCAGTTCTTTAAAGAATCAGACTCCATGTATAAAACATTTTCAGACCAAATGAGAATTTGTTAAATATTTAATGTGAAGCATGCAAGAGAAAAATTTAGAAAAAGTTAAATTTCCATTTTGCAGGCACATTGACTGGTATACTTGGATACTGTGTGCAAAAGTGAGTTGTTATGTTCGTTTACACACCACCCATCAATCAGCTACATACGAGTGGTTGTCTTTCTTGATTATTGATTGTTTTTCTGTTCATGGTTCTTGTATATTTTCTATTCAAGAGAAGTCTCACCTTGAAAATGTTAGAGGCCTGTTCCATTACTTTGTCATAGTTTTGTTCATTACAGTTCCCATTGTTCATTAATATAATGAAAGATCACTTTTGTTGTCAAATGTTTATATGAATCTGCAAACTCAGCCCCCCCCCCCCCCCCTGCTCCCCTCCAAAAAAAACCTCTTCCCCCCTCCTGCCTCTCCCTCCCTCCCCCACCCCCTCCTCTCTCTCTCTCTCTCTCTCTCTCTCTCTCTCTCTCTCTCTCTCTCTCTCTCTCTCTCTCTCTGTGTGTGTGTGTGTGTGTGTGTGTGTGTGTGTGTGTGTGTGTGTGTGTGTGTGTGGGCGCGCGCGCGCGCGCGCGCGCGCGTGTGCGTGCGTATCAGCTAAATTAGTTATCCGCTTTCTGAGTGCTAACTATTAGTTTTGTTTCAGGATGTTATATGTGTCAACTTGGACCCTTCAACACACGGTGGAGAAATGATAAATCTTGGGCCTGTCAACAATCGTATAATCTGTTCACCTGATCTGGAAACTATGCTGGCAACAACAAAAGCTTGAGTCATACAATAATCATCAAATTGTTAAAGTTCTTCATGCTTGCTGCACACAGTTAATCTGTTCAGCTGATCTGGAAAATATGTATTCAACCACAAAGGCTTGAGTAATACAATAATCATCAAATTGTTACAACCTTTCTGGATCAGTGTGGAGTATTCTTCGTGCTTTCTTTATTGTAACACACTTTCACTTTTTGTGTGTATGTGGGAGGATTGGATAATGTCATCTACAGCAGATGCAGAAAGATAAATGAAAATATCTGTTCATTGTCTCCATTATGTATTGGCCAAGCCAACCAAATTGAATCTGGTGTTGTACATATTGAGAGTTGTATAATCATAATATATTTGTATTTAATGAAAAAGTTTCTCTTTATTTACACCTTGCGTCACACGTCTGATTCATAGTTTTAAATATATTGTATTACATTTCTTATTTGGGTAAATTGTCCTGTACTCTTTGATTTGGGTTAGAATAATTAAAAGTAAAACTGAAATCAAATAAATACAGATGGAAAAGTTCTTTGTTAGTCTGAAATGTGGCAGCAGATCAATAGACCAAATGACAGGTCCCAAGCAGATGACGTGGCAGTTTTTGGATGGAGCATGAATGACTGGCACCTTAACTGACTCCAAGACATGACTGTTCACGTAACCAAACAATGTAAATTCCAGGTTGGAAGATCAACAATGTAGGAAAAGATAGATCGCTGCTTACCGAAAAGATGATGCATTAAATTGCAGACAAGAACAGTTAGAAGACACTTACGCATAAGCCTTTGGTCACAGTCTTTATCAGAATAAGGAAGAGAAACACACAACATGCGGCCACAGAAGCGAGCAAGGACATCTGACGCACACATGACCACCAGCCAATATGGTCATGGCAGTCATCTGCTTGCTTGTGTGAAAGAATGGTAGGTGTTTCTCCTTGTTGTCCTCAGGAAGGCTGTGGCTGAAGGGTTGTGTGTAAGTGTCTTTTAATTGTGCCTGTTTGCAACTTAACATATCTCTGTGGGAAATAGCACTCTGTCTTTTCCTACATTGTTGTTCACATAACTGTGTGGGTTTTACATGGCGTTGAACCATAGTAACACACTTTTAGGATAAAAACAACATTTATTTCATCACTTTATAGAGCGAATACAGAAAGATGGCTGTCAAACATAGCACTAGAACACAAAGAAAAGTAGACAAAACCAAAGAGCATAGTCAAAGAACTGTCACTTCGCATCAAGAGACGCAACAGAGACCCCCGTCCCTGGCACTGCGGAGCACAGCGGGGCAGAGCTAGCACATGTCCACAAAAAAATCTTCATGCCAGCGTGGCGGGCGGAGGCGGCGTCCAACATGCAAATTGCATGGTTCAGGCGCATCATCGTCAGGGTCCCGTGCGTCGGACAACTGCGCAGGCGGTGGCGAGTCGATGGGGGCTGCAGTGGGCGAGGTGTCGGCAGAGGCAGGTCAGCAGTGTGCAGCGAGAAGTGGCTCCAGGAGGGACCACGCAGGCTTTAAAAGTTGTACCGAAACTGTACTTGGGTGGCCATTGAGCAGAATCACGAATGTATTGACCCCCACGACGTAATACATGGTGTGAGCCAGAGTATGGTGGTTGCAGAGCTGCACAAACAGAGTCATCTCATAACATGACGAAATCACATGATTTCAAGTCCTTATGAACAAAGAACTCTGACGTGGTGTGAGCATGAAGTAGAGGCAGGGACAGGTGTCGTGAGCATGCACTTGTTCGTCGAGGGCCGGCAGGTCAGTAGCATCCGTCGGAAAAGTGTCATTGACAAATTCGGCAGGCAGGATGAACAGTTCACCATACAGGATCTCCACCAACAAAGCACTGAAGTCCTCCTTGTGTGCGGAGTGGATTCCCAACAATACCCATGGCGGAGCCTCAGACGAAAGCCTGCTGCAGCACATGAGTGCAGCTTTTAGTGTTCTGTGCCATCGCTCCACTAGTCCATTGGCCTGCGGATGATATGCTGTCGTGTGAAATTTTGCCACCATGCACAACTCACACAGGCGAGCAAAAAGTGAGGACTTGAGCTGGTGGTCCTGGTTCGTGGTAAGTGACGAGGCAACCAAATCTAGCCACCCACGCCGAAATGAACGCTCGGGTGATTGTCTCATCTGTAATGTCCACCTGGGGTACTGCCTCCACCCAATGGGTGATGCGGTGAATCACGGAGAGGATGTATTTGTATCCCTCGGACATGGAAAGATGACCATCCACATCAATGTGCACATGGCACAGACAGCATCTGGGGACATCAAACTCTTCTAACAGTGGTTGCGCATGTCTGCTCACCTTGCTCCGTTGACAAGGAACGCACGTGCGTGATCACGAGCAGCAAACGTGCCGCATGCCCGGCCAGACAAAACATTCGATTACGAGGTGTATTGTTGCCGACATTCCGGGGTGGCCAAGATTATGTAATGAGTCAAAAATCCCATGCCGAAACGCACCAAGGAGTGGGGTGAACCAGTAGAGACGTCACAGATGATAGGAGTTGACGACCTGTGCAGGGCAATAGGTTTGATGACAAATAAGGTCTGGTATCCAACAGCAGACATTGTGTGTCCATGTCTTCAGCCTGAAGCCGCGCCAGTTCCTCTAAGTTCAAAGGGGCGGAGATCATCAAAATGCAGGAGAGTTAGTCGGCAACTACATTTTCCGCACTGCAGATGTAACAAGCATCCGAAGAGTGTTGGCAAGTAAAGTCCATGTGCTGGAAGCAGTGCGGTGGGAGATCTTTCGCTGGGCTGTGGATCGCGTAAACAAGAGGATTCGGTCCGAATAGATGGTGAAAGTGCATCCTTCAACGTCGCTCCTGAAATGTTTGACTGCCTCATAAACCGGGAGGAGCTCGCGATCGAAGGCCAACCATTTACACTGACTCCTTGTTAGCTTTTTTGAGAAGAAACAGAGCAGTTGCACTGAGTCTGCAGTGTGCTGTTGGAGGACACCACCTATCGCTGACTCGCTAGTGTCGGTGTCCACAGTAATCTGCGCCAGTCCTGTTTACGCTTTCCTGTTGTTTTTTTACTGGAGAGGGTGTCGGTTAGAGCCGATTGGACAGAGGCACCCTGAGGTATATGTTGCCGATAAAAGTTCATCATCCCTAAGAAACAGTGCAATTGTGTGTGATCCTCAGGGAGAAACAGAGCAAGGATGTTTGCAATTCGTGAATTGGTAGGCTGGAGGCCATCAGCTGAGACCGTATGGCCAAGGAAAATAACAGTTGTGGAACACAGCTGCGATTTTTCATGTTTGATAACCACGCCATTGCCCACAAGAGCTGCACGAACTGCATCAAAGTGAAATTGGTGTTCCTTCGCAGACGAGGAAAAGATAAGTATGTCATCCAAATAGGCAAAAGTGAAAGGAAGTGGTAGCAAAATTGAATCAATAAAACATTGCCACGTCTGTGCTACAATTTTTAAACCATAGAGTATGAAGCAGTATTCGAAAATGCCAAACGGCGTAATGATCGCTGTTTTTGGAATGTCCAGCGGATGCATTGGAATTCTCTGATATGCCTTCCAACAGTCCAAGACAGAAAAGAACTGCGTGAAGTCCTGGATATAAGGAATCTGATAGTTGTCTATAATAGTCCTAGCATTAAGGGACCAGTATTCTCCGCACATGCGGAGTGAACTGTCTTCCTTGGCCATCAGGTGGATGGGAGAGGACCAGTTGCTGTCCGATGGTCGGAGGACACCCAAAGCCAGTAAATCCTGAACTATCTCTTTCGCTTGCTACAATTTTGAAGCATTAAGATGTCAAGCTTTGTGACATATGGGAGGGCCATCTGTGGTGCGGATTCGGTGTCAGGTGCCGTTGCTGATTGCAGAGACCCATGAAGGGAGACACGCATGGTGGGGCAAGACGGGGGGCAGGAGTGGCTACGGTTGACTGACCTTCGTGTGCCAGGATGGCGTGTACGAAATATCGGCAGTAGGCAACGGCTGAGCACACGGCACGGTAGTCACGGAAAAAGAGTGGTCCCACAAAGTGGGAAAATGAGCATCCAAACCAGACCAGAATGACATGGCCGGGGCCTCAGCAAGAGACAGTGAAGGTGGACATGGCACAATGGCCATGCGATGCGAAGGATCCCGTGAAGCGGGGACAAGAGCATCCTGCAGGTCCAACTGCGTCCGCATGGAACCGGCAGCAGGAAAGGTGCAGCTCGACACGAGCGAAGCAGAGCGAATACACAGTAGGAGAGGGAGGCTGCATTGACAGGAGTGGCTCTGCAGAGAGGCAGCGTAAGCTAAACCGTGCATGAGCCAAGTCAGTGGAAGTGGTAGCAATGCGGTAGCGTAACTCCGCATTATGAGTGTGTAGTCTGTCAATCTGCTGGTGGACGCCTGATAAATCAGAGAGGCAAGCCGTAATATCTTTGAGCAGAGGAGCACATGTAGAAAGCATGGCCCAGGACGTGGAGAGCAGAGACGTACTGCACTCGTTCAAGCACAGAATGGTAGAACCAGATGCATGGCGGAGCGTAGCAGCCTGTAGGTCCAGCAAAAGATTGTAATGGTGTAGAAAGTCCAACACAATCACAGGTTCATCCACATCGGTGACTTGGAAGGTCCAAGGAAATGTTGCGCCTGTGGACAGACGAAGTGACATCTTGATGGATGGATGCGATATGAGAGTGATTCGTGGCGATCAGTGTGAGGTTAGCAGGAGAAAGCATGTTGCCGCATGCTTGGCCGGGATAACACTGACATTGGCACCAGGAGGCCTCTTCTTCACTGTGAGTCCAGATCATGAAAATATCATCAATAAATCTGTGCCAAACTTTGGGTTGGCAGGCTTGGGTAACCAAGAAGGCTTCCTCTAAGCGACCCTTTAAGCTTTGGGTTGGCAGGCTTGGGTATTGATGAGACATCTTCATGATCTGGACTCACAGTGAAGAAGAACTCCAGAATTTTCTCTCCAACCTCAACTCCTTTGGTTCCATCAGATTCACCTGGTCCTACTCCAAATCCCATGCCACTTTCCTTGACGTTGACCTCCATCTGTCCAATGGCCAGCTTCACACATCCGTCCACATCAAACCCACCAACAAGCACCAGTACCTCCATTTTGACAGCTGCCATCCATTCCATATCAAACGGTCGCTTCCCTACAGCTTAGGTCTTCGTGGCAAATGAATCTGCTCCAGTCCTGAATCCCTGAACCATTACACCAATAACCTGAAAACAGCTTTCTCATCCCACAACTACCTTCCCGACCCGGTACAGAAGCAAATAGCTAGAGCCACTTCCTCATACCCTCAAACCCAGAACCTCCCACAGAAGAACCCCAAAAGTGCCCCACTTGTGACAGGATACTTTCTGGGACTGGATCAGACTCTAAATGTGGCTCTCCAGCAGGGATACAACTTCCTCAAATCCTGCCCTGAAATGAGATCCATCCTTCATGAAATCCTCCCCACCCCACCAAGAGTGTCTTTCTGCCGTCCACCTAACCTTCGTAACCTCTTGGTTCATCCCTATGAAATCCCCAGACCACCTTCCCTACCCTCTGGCTCCTATCCTTGTAACCGCCCTTGGTGTAAGACCTGTCCCATGCACCCTCCCACCACCACCTACTCCAGTCCTGTAACCCGGAAGGTGTACACAATCAAAGGCAGAGCCACGTGTGAAAGCACCCACGTGATTTACCAACTGACATGTCTACACTGTGAAGCCTTCTATGTGGGAATGACCAGCAACAAACTGTCCATTCGCATGAACAGACACAGGCAGACAGTGTTTGTTGGTAATGAGGATCACCCTGTGGCTAAACATGCCTTGGTGCACGGCCAGCACATCTTGGCACAGTGTTACACCGTCCGGGTTATCTCGATACTTCCCGCTGACACCAACCTATCAGAACTCCGGAGATGGGAACTTGCCCTTCAATATATTCTCTCTTCCTGTTACCCACCAGGCCTCAACCTCCGTTAATTTCAAGTTGCTGCCGCTCATACCTCATCTGTCATTCAACAACATCTTTGCCTCTGTACTTCTGCCTTGACTGACATCTCTGCCAAACCTCTTTGCATTTACATATGTCTGCCTGTGTGTGTATATGTGCGGATGGATATATATGTGTGTGTGTGTGTGTGTGTGTGTGTGTGTGTGTGTGTGTGTGTGTGTGGGCGCGCGCGCGAGTGTATACCTGTCCTTTTTTTCCCTCTAAGATAAGTCTTTCCACTCCCGGGATTGGAATGACTACTTCCTCTCTCCCTTAAAACCCACATCCTTTCGTCTTTCCCTCTCCTTCTGTCGTTCCTGATGAAGCAACCTTGGGTTGTGAAAGCTTGAAATTTGTGTGTGTGTTTTTTATTGTCTCTATCAACATACCAATGCTTTCGTTTGGTAAGTTACAGCTTCTTTATTTTTAGATATATTTTTCCCACGTGGAATGTTTCCCTCTATATATAACAATAGAGATTTTAAGATTAATATTTCTATTATGTACCCCATTCCCTTAAATGGCACAAAATGCATATACTATATTTATAGATTTATTTATTCCTATTCAAGAATTCATCTATGGTATAGAAGGAGTTGTCAAGGAGATATGATTTCAATTTATTTTTGAAGCTATTACTGCTGTCTGTCAGACATTTTATTTCATCTGGTAATTTGTCAAAAAATTTTATAGCAGCATATTTCACCCCTTTCTGTTCCAAAGACAGGTTGAATAAAGGATAGTGTAAGTCTTTCTTTTTTCTGGTATTATAATCATGAATGCCTCTGTTGTTTTTAAACTGGTCCATGTTGTTGAGAACGAATTTTATTAGTGAGTACATGTACTGTGAGGCTGTTGTAAGAATTCCCAATCTTTTAAAAAGATGCCTACAATATGTGCGACTATAAACCCCACACATTACTAAACCACTTGGTTTTGAGCAGTGAATATTTTTTGTCTAAATGTTGAGTTACCCCAAAGTATTACTCCATATGACAACAGAGAGTTAAAGTTTGCAAAGTATGTTAGCTTACTAATTTCTATATCCTCAGAATTGGCAGTTATTCTGATTGCAAAAATTGCTGAACCTAGTTGCTTTAGAAGATCCAAAATATGAATTTTCCAATTAAGAGTCTCATCTATATGTACACCCAAAACTTAGTATTCTCTACCCTGTCTACTGACTTCTGTTGATGTGGTTATATTTATTGAAGGAACTGTACTTTTTGCAGCAGAAAATTGGATGTACTGTGGTTTTTTTTTTTCAAAGTTTAGAGCAAGACCATTTTCTGAAAACCAGTTAATGACTTCTCCAAAGACTTTATTTGTATCATTTTCAATCGGAGTTTCTTTTACTAGATTAATAATGATGCTTGTATCATCAGCAAACAGTGTCAGTTCAGCTTCTTGTTTCAGATAGGAAGGAAGGTCATTCACATATATCAAGAACAGAAGGGAACCCATGATTGAACCCTGTGGAATACCTAATGTAATTTCAACCCAGTTAGATGAAGTGGCAAACTTATTTAAATCACTTGACCCATATAAGGAAACTTTTTGCTTCCTGTTCTGTAGGTATGACTTAAACCACTTGTATGCTATTCCATTTATGCCATAGAATTGTAATTTCTGTAATACACTCCTGGAAATGGAAAAAAGAACACATTGACACCGGTGTGTCAGACCCACCATACTTGCTCCGGACACTGCGAGAGGGCTGTACAAGCAATGATCACACGCACGGCACAGCGGACACACCAGGAACCGCGGTGTTGGCCATCGAATGGCGCTAGCTGCGCAGCATTTGTGCACCGCCGCCGTCAGTGTCAGCCAGTTTGCCATGGCATACGGAGCTCCATCGCAGTCTTTAACACTGGTAGCATGCCGCGACAGCGTGGACGTGAACCGTATGTGCAGTTGACGGACTTTCAGCGAGGGCGTATAGTGGGCATGCGGGAGGCCGGGTGGACGTACCGCCGAATTGCTCAACACGTGGGGCGTGAGGTCTCCACAGTACATCGATGTTGTCGCCAGTGGTTGGCGGAAGGTGCACGTGCCCGTCGACCTGGGACCGGACCACAGCGACGCACGGATGCACGCCAAGACCGTAGGATCCTACGCAGTGCCGTAGGGGACCGCACCGCCACTTCCCAGCAAATTAGGGACACTGTTGCTCCTGGGGTATCGGCAAGGACCATTCGCAACCGTCTCCATGAAGCTGGGCTACGGTCCCGCACACCATTAGGCCGTCTTCCGCTCACGCCCCAACATCGTGCAGCCCGCCTCCAGTGGTGTCGCGACAGGCGTGAATGGAGGGACGAATGGAGATGTGTCGTCTTCAGCCATGAGAGTCGCTTCTGCCTTGGTGCCAATGATGGTCGTATGCGTGTTTGGCGCCGTGCAGGTGAGCGCCACAATCAGGACTGCATACGAGCGAGGCACACAGGGCCAACACCCGGCATCATGGTGTGGGGAGCGATCTCCTACACTGGCCGTACACCACTGGTGATCGTCGAGGGGACACTGAATAGTGCACGGTACATCCAAACCGTCATCGAACCCATCGTTCTACCATTCCTAGACCGGCAAGGGAACTTGCTGTTCCAACAGGACAATGCATGTCCGCATGTATCCCGTGCCACCCAACGTGCTCTAGAAGGTGTAAGTCAACTACCCTGGCCAGCAAGATCTCCGGATCTGTCCCCCATTGAGCATGTTTGGGACTGGATGAAGCGTCGTCTCACGCGGTCTGCACGTCCAGCACGAACGCTGGTCCAACTGAGGCGCCAGGTGGAAATGGCATGGCAAGCCGTTCCACAGGACTACATCCAGCATCTCTATGATCGTCTCCATGGGAGAATAGCAGCCTGCATTGCTGCGAAAGGTGGATATACACTGTACTAGTGCCGACATTGTGCATGCTCTGTTGCCTGTGTCTATGTGCCTGTGGTTCTGTCAGTGTGATCATGTGATGTATCTGACCCCAGGAATGTGTCAATAAAGTTTCCCCTTCCTGGGACAATGAATTCACGGTGTTCTTATTTCAATTTCCAGGAGTGTATAATGTCATGTTCACACAATCAAATGCTTTGGACAAGTCACAGAAAATTCCTATTGGTGACATTTTACTATTTAAAGACTATTAGGTGGACAATGAAACTGTGTATTGCTGTCTCAGTGGAACAGCATTTTTGAAATCCGAACTGTGATTGACTAAGTATCCCATTTCTGTTGAGATGGCTAACCGCTCTTCAGTACATTACTTTCTCGAATATTCTTGAAAATGCTGTAAGCAAGGATACTGGGTGATAATCATTGACATCTGTGGTGTCCCCCTTTTTATAGAGAGGCCTGACAATGGCATATTTGAACTTGTCTGGGAAAATATCTTGAGTTAGTAATGCATTACATATGTGACTCAGAACATCAGCTGTAATTGCTCCACATTGTTTTAATATCTTATTAGAGATGTCATCTATTCCAACAGAACATTTATTTCTCAAAGATTTAATAATTTTACTTATTTCACAAGAGGTTGTTAGGTGAAAGTTAATCAGACTAATTTTTTTCAAAACAGACTCTTCCATGTACTGCCTGGCTTTTTCTTTTGAACTGTTCTCTCCAATTTTTTCTCCTACAATTAAGAAATGGTTGTTAAATACATTAGCTACTTGTGTACTGTCAGTTAGGATGGCCTTGTTCTCTTTAATAGTAATACTACCTACCCCAGTGGTTACTTTTCCTGTCTCCCTTCTAACAACATTCCATATTGATTTTATTTTGTTGCCATAGTTGTTAATTTCTTCTCTAACATACATATTTCTTGATTTCCTTACAACTTTTCTCAGTATGTTACAATAATGTTTATAGTGTAAAACTAGTCCTGGATATTTACTAGTTCTTGCTGCCTCATACAGTTTTCACTTTCTTCCTGAAGACACTTTGATACCTGTAGTAATCCAAGGTGTATGGTGTTACATTTAGTAATTTTCTTTGAGAAACAGTGTTCAAAAAGGGATATAAATTTATCAAGAAATATGTTGCATTTATCATTAGCATTTGTATCATTATATACATCTCCCCAATTAACATTCTTAAGCTTTCTCTGAAGTGCTCCATAGATACCAGGTTGAACGACCTCACACTTTTACTTAATGGTTTCCGAACTGTACACCCTGTTAGGTTTTGTAAGTTAATCAGTTGTGCATCATGGTCTGACAATCCATTTACCACAGGAAAAGCATTTGTTTGTTTTACATCCTCTTTCTGTACAAATACATTGTCTATTAGTGTGCTGCTGTCTTGAGCTATACGTGTAGGGAAACTGATCACTGATTCTAAGTTATATGTTGTTAATAACACTTCTAGTTCACTTTTCCTTTCAGAATTACTCAGAAAGTTTCCATTGAAATCACCACATATTAATAACTTCTCCTTTTTGTGTGACAGATAGCATAATAAGAAGTCAAACTTTTTTATGAACAGCTCCTAGTCTCCTTATGGGGACCCGTACACTGTTTCTAATATCAATACTACATTATCTAGCTGAAGTTCGCAAGCGCAAAGCTCAAAGTGATGATCAACACAAAATTTCCTTACTTCCACAGTTTTGCATTTATACCCTTGTTTTATGAAAATGGCAACTCCTCCTATATCCATCCTAGATATACAACTGTAAGATGCTAAATTATAGCCACATATACTGTCACTATCCATGCCCACAGTTACATGGTGTTCAGACAGTCAGAGTATATCAATCTCATTCTTATTTTTGAGATCATCTAAACACACTAATAGCTCATCCACTTTATTTTTTATTCCCCTGATATTTTGATGAAGTAAGTTGATACTGCCCTTAGATTCCCATATTTACTGTACATGAAGTTTCTTTTATTCTATTTATCTTGATTGTCACCTGTCTGGGCTTTGTCTTTAACCTAAAAATCCTGTCTGCCTGGACCCATTAATCACAGGGATCACCCCTTGTGTGACTGGACCACCTTACAGATTCTGCTAATAGAGAAGCTAACTTACTTTTCCCCATCCTATTCAGGTGTAGGCCACATGTAGTGTAGCCCCACCTACCAATAGCATTTACTGGAACAACACTTATGTGAGATTTTGCTGGTGACTGGAGCATCCTCTTCAGCTCAGTGTTAACATGCCTTACAACAGTGTTTACCCAGGGCTGATCATGGTGGTGAAAGACCTCCACAAGCCCCACATTTGTGTGCTCAGTTTCTGCTCCTATTCTATCCAGGCCACTCCTAATACTGTATCTTGGATTCATAGCCAGACTGTTTCCTGCTCCCCCAACTATAATTATGTGATCTTCCTTCTCAAAGTCCCTGCATACCTGACCCAAGTTTTCTGTCACCTGGCCAAGGCTAGCACTTGGTTTCACAAAAGTTGTGTCCTAGTACCCTGCACCTAATTTTTTCTGAAGCTGCTGGCCCACACCCCTCCCATGACTGCTGCCTACAAGCAGAATTCTTGTTTTCCTATTCTGGTTTGATCCCGACTTGTCTTTTTTCTCCAAGCTAATATTCTGCTTCAACCCCCTTTCAACCACATCTGGATGAGGCCCTTCCTCCATTTCAGAAAGCAAGCCAAACTGATTTACTAATTGAATTTCTGGAGTTTCTTTCCAGTGCTTCCCTTTTTCACCCTTTGCTTGCTACCTTTTTCCAGTTCCCAGTCTCTTTTCCTCCCTTAACCTACATAATTCCAAGTTTGAGTTTTCTAATTCAGCCTTAAGGGTACAAATTTTTGCCTCCTGTTGAGCAATTTTTCTGTCCTTTCTATATAACCTACACTGCTGTGGATGATCCTCATTTTCTACCCACGTTTCCTCGCCGCTACATTCGCCCCAATGAAACCATAACTTACAGTCTACACAGAACACCCCCATTTCAAATTTCTACAACAACCACCACATTTGTCACACATGGTTTGATAGGCAAACTCAATAAAAAATCAGAGAATAAGTTGGCGCAAGGCCACAGTAGTTTCGGAATCTGTAGCTTACTAATCCGTAAATAAACACTAATGTAAACAAACTTTTAAACTTACTTCCGAAAGATTTAACTACCTAAACTCTGTATGACCAACATGAATTAATTTGAATTTGAAGCGATAGCTCTCGTCAAAAACGAAATCTACACTCGCGCAAAATTTACGAGTAAAAAAGTTAAACAAAACTAGTGACTACCGGCCTTTTATGAAATACTTCCTTTTTGATCTAAATCCGCTCAGAAAAGCAAAACCTTCAATAGATGGCCTACAGAAGAAGTATATACACTAGTCTAAAATGTAATATTAACTAAATTAGCTCTTATTTCAATATTAATCACTTCACTTAGCGAGAGCTTCGTATACGTGTGTCTGCCTAGCTCCAGAGATGTATGTGCATGCATCGTGTTGTACGGGTGCTGAATGTCAGTTTGTGGAATGTAGTTCCATGGCTGTTGCACTTGGCCAATCAATACTGTGACGATTAATGCTATTTGTGGATGATGCTGGAGATGTCGTTCAATGATGTCCCATATGTGCCCAATTGGAGACAGATCTGGTGATTGGACAGGCCAAGGCAACATGTCGACACACTGTAGACCATGTTGGGTCACAACTCCAGTATGTGGTTGAATGTTATCCTGTTGGAAAACACCCACTGGAATGCTGTTCATGAATGGCAGCACAACAGGTCAAACCACCAGACTGAAATATAAATTTGCAGTCAGGGGAAGTGGGGTAAACAAGAGAGCACTCCTGCTACCTTCTGAAATCACTATTCAGACCATAGCTCCAGGTGTATGTCCAGTGTGTCTAACATGCTGACAAGTTGATCGTAGGCCCTTGACCGACCTCCTCCTAACCAACACATGCCCATCACTGCCACCGAAGCAGACCCAGCTTTCATCAGAAACCAAAACAGACCTCCACCCTGCCCTCTAATGTGCTCTTGCTTTACTCCACTGAAGTTGCAAATGGGTTGGTTTGGGGTCAGTGGACTGTACACTGCTTTGGGTTGTTGTTGAAGTAAATGAATTGCAACAGTTTGTTGTGTCCCTGTTGTTACAATTGCTGCTCAGATTGCTGCTGCAGATGCAGTACGATGCACCAGAGCCATACACTGAACACCATGATCCTCCCTCTCAGTACTGCAACGTGGTTGTTCGAAGACCTTTCTTCTTGAAAATTTACATTTTTGTGACTGTTGCTCCCAGCAGTCATGTACAGTGACTATATTACTGCCAAGTCTTTCTGCAGTATTGCAGAAGGAACTTCCAGCTTCTCATGGCCCTATTACGCAAACTCAGTGAGGTGTTGATAATGACATCTTTGTCATTTTTGACTAACATCAACTCACCATATGCAATACCAAAGGTAACTAACACTCACAACTGTTACAGCATGTGTTTAAAGGAAACCTGATTTGCATCCTGATAGTGGCATTACTAGCACCACAGCTATGCAACTGGTGCAAAATTTGAATGGACGTCATCTTTCAGAAGTAAAAACAACTTTCATTTATCTCACACAACTCCTCCTTGATGCTGTGATTTTTTTCCCGTCAGTGTGTATTTTGTTTGCTTCCTTTCATAGAGAAATATTGACAAGATACAGTGTATCTGAGTGTAGGTGCATGTATTTAATGTGTTTCCAGCAACTTCTAGGTGATAGAACCTTTTTTAAAACAAATCAAATGGTATGAATAAAACTCCAATCAAGCTACCTCTTTCATTGATCAATAAGGTGACAAAAGTCGTGGGACAGTGGTATGCACATATACAGATGGCAGTCGTATCACGTACACAAGATATAAAAGGGCAGTGCATTGGTGGAGCTGTTATTTGTACTCACGTGATTTGAAAAGGTTTCTGATGTGATTATTGCCACACAGCAGACTTTGAATGCGGAATGGTAGTTGGAGCTAGATGGATGGGGCATTTCATATTGGAAATTGTTAGGGAATTCAATATTCCAAAATCCACAGTGTTAAGAGAGTGCCAAGAATACCAAATTTTGTGTGTTACCTCTCACTACAGGCAACACAGTGGTTGACAGTCTTCATTTAATGGCCGAGAAGAGTGGAATTTGCATAGAGTTGTCAGTGCTAACAGACAAGCAACACTGTGTGAAATAACTGCAGAAATCCATATGGGATGTATGGTGAACATATCCGTTATGACAGTGTGGTGAAATCTGCTGTTAATGGGCTATGGCAGCAGACGACCGACTCAAGTGCCTTTGCTAACAGCACGACATCACCTGCAACACCTCTCGTGGGCTCGTGACTATGACTAGAAAACTGTGGCCTGATCAGATGAGTCCTGTTTTCAGTTGGTAAGAGCTAGTGGTAGGGTTTGAATGTGGCACATACTGCAGGAAGCTATGGACCAAAGTTTTCAATAAGGCGCTGTACAAGCTGGTGGAGGCTCCATAATGGTGTGGGTCCAACTAAACCTGTCATTGACTGGAAATGGTTAGTTCAGCTACTTGGAGACCATTTCCAGCGATTCATGGACTTAACATTCCCTAATAAAAATTGAATTTTTATGAATGACAATGCACCAGGTCACAACAGTTAACAATTGGCTTAGAAAACATTCTGGACAATTCAAGCGAATTATTGGCCACCCAAGTCAGCAACATGAATCCCATCAAACATTTGTGGGGCATAATTGATAGGTCAATTCATGCACAAAATTGTGGACCGTCAATACTTTTACAATTAAGGATGGCTGTAGAGGCAGCATGGCTCAATATTTCTTCAGGGAACTTCCAGCGTTTTGTTGGGACCATTTCATATCGTGTTGCTGCACTACACTGGGCAAACGGAGGTTTGACATGCTATTAGGAGGTATCCCATGACTTATGTTACCTCAGTGTGTGGTTAGCAAGCATGCACCTTACTTTAAATTTAATTTTTTTTTTATATTTTTTAGTTAAGAGTCAAAGTACCCTCCAATTACTATAGTAATCTTGTGCCTTAACAGTACCTTTTAGTTTGAAATTTAACAGCCCACTTTTGATATGATTTCAAAGCTACTTTGGATCACTAGATTAACTGTTATGTCATTAGAAAAGACCCATTACATGTAACTTGACCTTTTGAGCTCTGCAGTGTGATTTTCAAAAACTACATGTCAAAGTATGAAGTAATAGTACATCCATTCATTGTTAGGAACACGTATCGTCAGTTTATTTAACTGCAGTTAGCATTGTTTGTTTACAGACAATTGGATAACAAAAAAGCACCAAATATACTGTATTTTATAATCTTCAGAAACCTATAACAACTCTGTTTGTCATATTGTCAACTTACTATATTATTGTTTAACATAAGATCATCAAAAGCATGAAAAGTCACATCTGGTACCTCCATGGGGAGGAGGTGGCCAATGACACACGTGAGTTTCACAACTGAAAGTTCACAAAACAGCATCTAATTACTCTGATTCACAATACAAAACTGACTGAGCATGTGAACAAGGTGTTATTTAGGCTACTGAATTATATGTTGAAATTCCATCTACAATTTAAAAAAAAATGTCTTAATGTTTGAAGCAGGATTGCTTTTTATATATTTATTTACTTATTTTTTCTTCTAGATTGATTTTGCTTCATTCTTGGAGTGCTTTATTTTTGAGCATAGTACATGTGTTTCCCTCTTTTTTTGTTTGGGGATAATGAAGTTTCAACTCTTCCCTTCCCCACACAAGGTGCTTTAATTCCAAGAGTTATCCATTGCAATTTTACATTTGTTTTGTTTTAGAGGGAAACAGGCAGCAAACTGATTTACCACTGTGTTTAAGAATGAATTAAATTTTCCATTTACACTATTTTATGAACCTCTTCTTGACATTCTTCACGTAACTTATTTCTAATACTGAGACATTGTTTATGAAACTGTGGTACCATACTTTACATCTGTGATCTGAACCAAGCTGGTAAGTGTGTTCTGTTTTTAACATTTGACCATCGTGATCAAATAAACCATTGACTGTCAGTTCCACAGCCAAAGCATTGCTAAACACAAATTGTCAGTGGCTACTGCACTAGATCCTTCAGCAACTGTAGGTGCTCTTGATTAGTAGTGTTTGACAGAAAATCAAAATTAAATTCTCCAAAAACAATTATTTCCATGTTGGTGTCCTGTAAACTGTCAATACTACAAGCTCATATGTTTCCTGATCCATTATTGTGACACACCAATCAAACAGCTAACCAGCATTGTTGAGAGTTGCGATTCAAGTCTCTCAAATTAATTCTTTTTTAAATATATTCCTTTTCTCTTTAATGGTAACTCAGTTATATTATCTTTTTATTCTGTTGTTATTGATACATGGTTGCCATGTGATTCAGTTTCTTTTTACTTACACAGTAGTTGCTAAGTGTCATCATTTTGGCAACTAAATTGTTATTATAACAACTGACTTATAATTTGTGTGTCTGGTAAATCCTTGCAGTTCTCTAAGTTAATCAGGTTATGGGCCCAGAGCTGTGTTGATGTACAGTACATGCAATTTACTTATGTGATTTTTCTATTGACAATGAATGTGATCTCACTATCGATTAAAGTTGATGAGTCAGAGAAATAAAAAAGTCCACTGTTTGATAAAAAGAGTTTTAGTTGTTGGAAATTCTTTCTGGGGTATTTTTAAGTGAAATGGAGCTGTTGGAAGATATTCAAATGAAATATTGTGAAATGGTCATATGAGAAGAGAATGATATGGCAGAAGTGCACACAAAGAAAGATGTGCAGTTAACAAATTTGAAGAATTGTGACAACAAATGTAAGTCTCAAATCATACAGAAATTGCTGACTTGCAAGTATTGGAGTACGCAAAAAAAAGTTACCCCACTTGATGATCTATGCTTGTCACTTTGCAGTGTTTTTTGAGCGAAGAGGAATGGCAGATCAGTCGTTAATTTGAAAAACTTTGCTAATGATAAATTTGACCTATCAAATAACTTGCTTCCTGGTCGTTTTCTGTAATTCAACAAATTAATTTGAGAGTTACAATCATCTAAAGCATGCAATGGAAAGTGCCTATCTACGACTCAGCATCTCTGTTACATGGTGAGCAGCAACTACCACTTTCACAATCATCTAGAGCAAGGTTAGAAGGAACTGATATTGTTTACCATCTATTGTTCACCAGTTGATAATCTAATCACCCCACTGTCACCAGGTGCAGTAACTCTAGACTTCATGAAGAACTGACTTTTGGATGAAGAGACGAAGAGGAAAGACCACATAAGTAATTGACTTTTTTGTAGCAGTCGGGACAGAATTTGAAGTTGGGTAACAATAACAAATTAGATAACGTATGACTAATTGTTTTATTTTTCAGTGTTATAACTGTGGGTTGAAAGGTCACAAGACTGTCATAAACCAAATAAAAATGTAGCACAAAAGCCAAAACAAAATTCTGCAGGTGTAGCCTCGGTTGATCAATACAGAAAAGAGAATAATTTCTATTCCCTGCAGCTAACCATGAAAATTTTGGAACTTAAACTGAAATTAAATATTAGTTGAATTTGAGAGCTACAGAGCATAAAATAAATAGTAATATGAAGTTGAAAAATGTGAAATTGTGCCAGAAACAATTAAAATTAATGTTTCAAAGTCTGTAACATTTCTATATGGTAAATGAGAAATTGCAGTTGTAAGTTATGTAAATGGCAAGAAAATTCCAGATTTGGTTACAAACATTGTCAGTTCCAGGCCTCAGCTATAACTTGTTGTCAGTATGTAAACTAGCATCAAAAAAGTTTGTGAGTAGTTTTTGAGAACTGGGAAGGTATTATTCAGTAGGAAAACATGACTCTTGCCATTGAACAGAGAATTGAGTCAAACATGTACACTACATTTTATAAACAAGGAACTTCAGCATCATGTAGCTTCACCAACAGAGACGATTGAAATATGGCACAAAATATTGGTTCATCTGAGTTAAGGTAACATTTGTAAGATTCAGATGCAAGCCCATGGTATGAATCTTAATCTTACAAGTCTGAGTATGATATTTGTCATATATGTGCTAAAGGAAATCACACGTCATAGACTCACAAAATATGAAGAGTAAAAACAACCAGATAGCTAAGACTTACTCATAAAAGGGACATTTCATCATTTATCGATGACCTTACTCCAGTTCCTTGTGTACATTGATGAGAAACAAAGTCAGAAGTGACAATTTTTTTTTTAATTTTAGAAGCAATGTCTATAGCTCATTTTAATTTGAAAATACTCTCCTGAATTTTGATAATGGGCTCCAGTATAATCAAATGAGCTTAAGTCTTTCTGTGAATGCTGGCCATTCAATCTGTGTGCACAGTGAAGAAACATGCATGCACATGCCTGTCTCCCTACATTGTGCTCATTCCACTGAACAAAGCATGTTATCTGCTTGTCAGATTAAAACTAGACAAGCGTTTCTGGACAAAAGCAGCATTTGCCGCAGTCTATGTTACAAACAGGAGTCTCTCTACAGTCTTGGAAGAAAAAGCTCCAGTAGTTCTGCACTATGGAAGAAATTCGATAAGGTGAAAGTGGTTTGTTGTATAATCTTTTTAACAATTCCAAAGAAATTACATAATATGTTTAAAACAAAGCATAGGGATATAGATAGAGAGATGTTGGATGAATCACCTTTGGCTGTCTATAGAGCAGCGTGTGATGCCTTCAAGACTACCATAGCAAATTATTGTCAAATGACATTTCACAAAACCCAAAGAAATTCCGGTCATACGTAAATGCTGTTAATGGCTCTAAAGTTAGTGTCCAGTCCCTAACGAATGAGACAGGAACTGAAATTGAGGGTAGCAAAGCAAAAACTGAAATGCTTAACCCCATTTTCAAACATTCCTTTACAAAGGAAAACCCAGGAGAATAGCCCCAATTTAATCTTCATACAACTGAAAAGATGAATGAAATAAATATTAGTGTCAGTGGTGTTCAGAAACAGTTGAAATCATTAAAACTGAATAAAGCCCCAGTCCCTGCTGGAATCCCTGTCAGATTCTCTACTGAACTTGCAGCTGAGTTAACCCCTCTTCTCACTGTAATCTATCACAGATCCCTCAAACAAAAAACCGTGCCCAGTTGTTGGAAAAAGACACAGGTCACTGCTATCTACAAGAAGGGTAGTAAAAGTGATCCACAAAACTACTGTCCAGTATCCTTGACAATTAACTGTAGAATCTTAGAACATATTCTCAGCTCAAATAAACTGAGTTATCTTGAACATAATGATCTCCTCAATGTCAACCAGCATGTTTTTCGAAAACATTGATCATGTGAAACCCAACTTGCACTTTTGCTCACATGACAAATTGAAAGCTTTGGATCAATGCAACCAGGTACATGCAGAGTTTCTTGATTTCTGGAAAGCATTTGACTCAATACTGCACCTACACTTATTGTCAAAAGTATGATCATATGGAGCATCAAACGAAATTAGTGACTGGACTGAGGACTTTTTGGTAGGGAGGACACAGCATGTTATCTTGTATGGAGAGTCATTGTCAGATGTAGAAGTAGCTTCAGGTGTGCCCCAGGGAAGAGCTTTGGAAAACTGAGTTGGGATGCTTGCTGTTTATGTTGTATATTAATGACCTTGAAAACAATATTAATAGTAAAGTCAGGCTGGGAAAGTGCGATCAATCTACAAAAGAGATTGCTTACAAGTCACTTGTGCAAACTGTCCTAGAATATTGCTCAAGTGTGTGGGACCCGTACCAGATAGAACTAACAGGGGATACTGAATGTATACAGAGAAGGACAAGCGCGATTGGTCACAGGTTTGTTTAATCGTGGGAGAGTGTCAGAGAGATACTGAGGGAAGTGAAATGGCAGACTCTTGAAGACTAACATAAACTATTCTGAGGAAATCTGTTAATAAAGTTTCAAGATTTGGCTTTAAATGATTACTCTAGGGATATGCTACAACCTCCTATGTATCACTCACAGGGATTGTGAGGATGAGATTAGAACAGTTACTGCATGCACAGAGGCATTCAAACACTCATTATTCTCATGTTCCATACATGAATGGAAAAGGAAGAAACCCCAATAACTGGTACAAAGGGACATGCCCTCTACCATGCACTTCATGGTCATTTGCAGAGTATAGATGTAGCTATAGATGTAGATATAGAAGTAGAACTTGTAGTTAGAAAGTTTCAGTCACATTCAGTTAGCTGCATTTCTGTCTGGCATTGTGCAAATGAGTAAAGATTTTGGTGGCCAGAGCTGAAAAAAGTAATTTTGTGAAAGGATGCAGTTTTTGATGAAATGAAATTCATTTTTGGTAGTACAGCTATTGAACAGTGGCTTTCAGGAGAAGAAGAAAACAGCAATACCCCACAGGTGAAGACAAGGCAGGAGGACACAAGACAGAAGAAAAGAAGACCGGAAATTCAATAGAATTGGCCAAGACAGCTGAAAAGTAAACTCTTCAACAAATCAACAGGAAACAAAGGATGCCTGCACAATTTGACACTTGTGTAGGATTGGCTTTGCAAGATCAATATTTTGTTGTTGTTGTTCCTGAATTTTATGTAGATATATAAAGAAGATGTGATGAACACAAATGGATGCAAGCAATTAACAAAGAAATAAAGACATTGGAACTTAAAGAGAGATAGGAGTTAACAGAGTGCTGTCCAGAGAAGAAACCAATTGACAGCAAATGGGTCTTCAAAATTTAATGTACACGAAATTGTAAAATATAAAGCAATGCTTGTAATCAGGGGCTGTGCAAGAGGAAGAGCTATGTTGCACAGCAGATCCAACTAGCGGAGTGCACCTATAAATTTTTAAAGTTATTACTTGGTGCAGGCAGCAGAAAATCAGATCCGGTAGATAACATGTGTCACAATCAGTACCTGGGGCATGTAAGGACTACAGTGTTGCAGAAGACTGGGCTTTGCTTATAATACATTTCCACACCAAGGCGAGCCATAATCAAGAAGTGCAAATGCTGCAGTAAGACAGCACCTTATGCATCATTCTGAGAGCCTTGCAATACAGAGCCATAATGTGTAGCCTCCAAGCTCAGCCACTCAACAGTGTCATAGCACCAACAGAAAGTGTGAAGGCAAGGGGCACTGACAACAAATAAGACACTACAGTGAATTCTGCTGACACCTCCAGACAACGAGGGCAAATGACAGCATCACCAGGCACTATGATGTTAAATTCAGTTTAATTACAACAATTCCAAAAGCCTCCATTTCAGTGTCTTGCCATCCCTTTTGCATCTTTGATTCTGATAGAATGACAGTCTCTTCAGTCACAGGATAATTTGGTTGGCGAATTATGATGTGCTGCCTTCTGGTGAGAGAAGACTTTGCCTCCAAGACTGCAGCTGGCTGTAGTGGAGCTTGCTTACTGCGAGCTGCCTCTATTGCTTGGTCACTGCTGCAAGTGAAGATGAAGATGTTGGCAAGCCTGGGTCTTCCCCTGTACCAGGTTACTGCAAACTACCACCTACAACCTGTTGGGCAAGAACCTGAGTGCCACCTCCATAGTTTTACATCGTAACACCTCACTGGGTGTACACTGTATTGCTGTTTTAGATCATGGCCTTCCGTCTTCATGATACACGCCATCCATGATATGCTGTTGGCACCTGCTTAAGCGCACAGCTGTCTTCAAGAGTACTGGGGTGGGCTGCACTAGTCACTGGTGAGCTCTGGTAGGCTTTTGTGTACAGACTCCTGTTTCAGCTATCCTCATGGCACTGTTGCTGGATCCTATCCTGTGCTTTTGTCTCATGACACACACCACCTATGATACACTGTTGGCACATGCCTAAGAACACACTTGTCTTTGAGAGTGCTGATGTGGCCTGCACTAGCTGCTGGTGAGCCACTGTAGACCTGTGTGTACAGACTCCTATTTCAGCTACCTGCACGGCATTGTCGCTGAGTACTGATCCGCAAAATGGCCACAGCTGACAAAGTGCAGTGTCTGCAGTCCTTGTCACAATGTGTGAAGCAGCCCACCTTCTTCTGCACCAGAGAAGACAATCCACACCCCATAGGGAATATGACAGACACCCACACCAGCTCTCGAGCTTGGTCTCCTAGACCAATAGCACTACCACCTCACCTGCTCTGCTTCCACACCCACTAAAAATCCTTATATGCAGGGTGACCAGTGCAACTGGTGATCAGAAGTGGTCCCCATGCTGATGCCGCTATCACTGGTGCCAGTTTTTGACATTGCTGTCATTATCACAACAGCTCTGCTCATCTTGCAACCAATGTTTTGTACAATGCAGGGCAGCGTGTGAGAAACATTTTGTTTATTTTGCAATTAGTCATTTTTATTGTGTAATTCATTGACCATGGTGGAGACTAGGGACATTAATGTTAGTGTGAAGGTCACTCTTGTTCAACTATGTGCACCTCCTGATTTGTCTGCTGCTAAGGGTAACTGTCTTTAGTCACATTTAACACCTGTCATGTGTGCACTTTGCAGTCTTTCCGGGCAAGGGTCGCCATACATGAAGGCTGTGCCAGACATATGTTTCACTCATCTATGGTGTAGTATTTTGGCATGAGATTGTAGTGAATTTAGGTGGGCTTTGATACGCCGTATAATGAATTCTACTCTGCTTTTGTAAATGATGAAAGTCTATGTGAATGCAGCTTGCCGCTAACTTGGTGTAATGTTTTGTCTGTACAGAAGTGTATCTGTCGCCTTTATCGCTCTTTCCCTCTCACACATAAATCGGTACAATAAAGTCAGGGCTTCATGTTTTCTAGTTAGGCTGATCCATGAAAAGACAGAGAAACAATTATGCTCATGGAGGATTCTCTCTCTCTCTCTCTCTCTCTCTCTCTCTCTCTCTCTCTCTGTCCTTTATCTGTGTACAGTTTAAATATATTATTTACGTGAAATCAGCCTAGTAGAATCTGGTGGAGCCCTTCGTCTTAATATTCAGCGGCTGGCTTGCTAGAAAAGATCTTTACATTTGTTATTATTATTAAGCGCTGCATTCAGTTGGGAAAATCGATCGTTTGAACAATTCGTTCAGTTTACGACAGATCTAAAATTTCAGATGTGGACGAAGCCTTTTTGGACGATTTCAAAAAAACTCAGAGATTGCAGGCTCTCTTCGTCACAGCTGAAACTTCCCAATTAATTACAGGGCCCAGGCAATCATCAATGGTTCAGACAGAGAACTCATTCGTCATTCACTCTAGAATAAAATGGTCACAAATCTTATTTCTGAGGAAAATTGTATATTGAATCCATTTCCGTACATGTTCCGTTTTCTGTTGGTTCCAAGTCTCATGTAATTTTCTTTTACAGGTTTTTCTTTCTCTTTATCTATCACGCTAGCGGCACACACTTTCCTAGCTCGCTTTAGCGC
The DNA here is from genome assembly GCF_023864345.2 of Schistocerca serialis cubense. Taxonomy (NCBI): domain Eukaryota; kingdom Metazoa; phylum Arthropoda; class Insecta; order Orthoptera; family Acrididae; genus Schistocerca; species Schistocerca serialis. The sequence continues at coordinate 361,880,466 of NC_064646.1, forward strand.
GAAGAAGAGTAAATAAATCTCCTTTAGCAATCCGACAATCTTCCAACCGATACTTCCGAAGCTGTTCCTCTCTCTCTCTATAATAACCATGGAGCATACATTTCTGTACCTCTGTTGTTCCAAAGAATAAACGTACTAGAAAAATACCTTGGCGTCGACGAGCTGTCGGCGCATATATTACTAGAAAATCTGATCAGATACTTTTCAAACGTAAATACATGTGGATGATTTGGTTGACCATTATTAATTATTGCGTGGTAGAGGGTAATTTTCCGTGGGGAGATTACAATGCCCCTCGCAGCGAGCGAAGTTTGTGAGCTCAATTTTGATTCACCGAGCACACTTCGCGAGCTATCTATTAGCGTGGATAACCTGGAAGTGATGATTGTCAGTCCTCCGACTGAAAAAGAATATTATATTTGAGACAGACGAAGAAAAGAAATGTTGAAGACAGAAGAAATGAAGAGACCGGTACCGCGGCTGTATTGCTTTTACGTGCATCTAGGTGTTATATTTGCTGTGCACAACCAAGGAAGATGATCTTTCATGAACTGATGTCAGGGTCTACCCATTCGGGAACTTTCTTAAGCAGGGAAACCTTGGAAAACCTCTTAAGCCTAGACCCCCAGCCTACGGTACATAGAAGATAGGAAAGCCTATAGAAGAAAAAAAAAATATAATTTTGAAATAGATCTCTAAAGGAAAGACAGGGATCAATTTGTATCACGATTTGGAGAAGAGTGGTTTGTGCCTCTAGCAAAAAAAAAACGTTTTACAATAAATAACGTGAATTCTCGTTTTACAATCTTGCTCCTGGTACAATATCATGCGGTGCTAAACTCCCCCGGGTCTTGCATGTCCCCGACGTCCACATTTGTAGTCGGTCTTCTACGCGGCCCCCTCTGTAGTTGATCTTCTACGCGGCCCACAATGGGAAGAGTAGAAGGAACAGGGATACTCGAATTCACATGCAACATTCATTCCAAAAGAATTAGCAATGACCAAAAGGAAAACTCTTCCTGTAAGAGAACTGATTAGGTTGCACCGCCCAAGATTCTCCTTTTTGAAAGCAAAATCCTTATGGCTTCATGGATCCTTTTTGTTACGACATACTTCAAGGAATTCAACCATTAACTAATGATGTTGCCAAAAGCATCATCCGATTTACTCCCCTTTGAATACTCCTTTTGACTTTGCCTCCCCACTTGTTCTTATAAGTCCAAAAGTTCTAACACATTTTCTATCACTGATTTGTTCTTCATAATTTAAAGGATTCATGTAACTTACTATAGATTTTGGATTCAAATCATCGAATAATGGAAAGTGTAGTTCATTTTATACCAAGACATCATCCATATTTCCTTTATAAGTCATATAATTTCGCTATACTCAAAACCTTTTATTCTAAATACATATATTTCTTCGCTTGAGTGCTGAAATGTAAAAGTTATTAGCATTGAGGAATGCGGATTCGCTTCTTTCAATTACTCTCTGATTCATACGGTGTTCATCCATGCTCATATATGGAAATGGATTTTTCACACAAAATTCCCAAACGAACACGAACCATTAAATTACTACTGAATCTATGAATATTACTTTCTTTAATCATTCATTAATAAATTAAAAACTCTTAACTTCTAATTATAACACCTATTCCTTTTAGAGTTCAACATGAATCAGTTTATCCTCGCGTTTGGTGCGAGTCTCTTACAAAGCATATCTGTATCATCTATATCGATTTTAATTCTCGCGCCGACGTCAACTGTTTTGCGCGGGAAATTATCTTTGCGGCGTTAACCGTCACTCACGATTCACTACCACAACACATCCCTTCACACGTTTACACATGTAAGCGTTCACATGAGATTATATATGAATATTCACTCGGAACCTCTTTTGATTATTCCGCATCATTTGCGGGAAACATTTCATTCTTCTTGAAGGTCAGTTAGATCCTTAATCATTCTTGATGACATTAGCAATGCTAAAGTTCTATGTTCACCCAAACCACAGGTGAAGCCTATCTCCACTATCTTCTTTACAACACCGGATAATAATTGTTAGTCACTATTTCTATACTCTATGTCACTGATTAACTATTTCAATTTAAAGGTTTCTATCACTACACACACAGTTTATTGTTATGTTTTTTACGAGCGTTCATTTTGCTTTTGGCACGACCAACAATGGGGAGCAGTATGGGCTTGTAGAGGGTTCGATCAAACCCCATTTCAACATGCAATCTATTTCTTTTTGAACTTGAGCCTTTAACCTCCAGGGAACAGGATAGAAAGTTCTACAATACGTTTCGTGTGGCTTAACGTAGAGATGGCATATGTATCCCTTAATAACTCCTGGCCTTTCGTCAAACACGTTTTCATACACTAATAATAATTCTTTGAGCTGCTTCTTCTGCTCTTCAATAATGCAGTCGGATTCATTTAACTTCTCATACACTAATTGACCGAAGTCTCCTTTGACTTGGAACTCATTATTTATGTTCTGTTTAGAATTTTGCGCAGTCCTGATTACTTGCACACTGATCCCACTATTATATTTTCTGGTAAGGCTTTCCTTTTTCAACAAGTCCAACTCAATTTCTTGTTTATTTACATTTAACCAAATTTTTCCTGTTTTAAAATCTATTCTGCATCCGTATTGACATAGGCTGTCGACTCCTATAATGCAGTCTACCACCAAATTTTTTACAGCAAGGAATGTGCTTAATATTGCTACATTTCCGACTTCTACACTAAGTAGTGACTGCACTTTTACATTAGCCGATCTAGCCCCAACGGCGCCTATTATTCTGCAATTTTGAACTGGAAAAATTGGTACTCGTCTTATATTTCTGATCTTGTTGAATAGAGCCTCTGAAATAACATTCGTGGCTGCAGCTGTGTCCAAAACCGCCGCTATAGGTACAGTCTCCAAAATGACTTGCACTTCGGCTACTGCCACCTGTTCCTTATCCTCATCTTGGAGTTCTAAGTCCTCGGTCAATTCATCTGCCAGTAATCGTCCATCATTATACGTTAGCATGGGTACACATATCCTGTTGCCCCTCAACCAATTGTTGACCGCTCCTCCGGGGCACGAGTGGGTCCTTACAAGTTTGTTGGATTTTGATTCGCCTGGTGGTTGACATAGTCCGTCACTTCGGTAATTACCGGTTGATTCGTAGATGTCCGTCCCCACTGATGTTGGTTATTTGAATCTATCCCCCCCGGTTGATTCCACTTTCTATTACTGTTATTGTTCCAGGCTTGCGGTCTGAAATTCCTTTCGTTCCCCCATACGGGATTGTATCGTTTCCCATTCCTGTTGTTCCTTGGATAGCCCCTCGCAAGACTATTGCCGGTATTATTATTGAGATTTTGAGGGGTTTCTCCACTATTTATCGATCTCTGTGCGTTCCCTTGCCTACCATTTGGCGGAGGTTCTATCTCCCTATATTGGAATCTGTTGTTACTGGCTTTCTGGTTGCTCTCTTCTATAATGTCTATATGATCTAACGTCGTGAGGAACGACTCCAAGTCTTTATCGTTCCCGTAAATTAATTGATTCCGAATGTTAGTTGGTAATCTTGCCTTAAGTATGTTTATTATGTCTGGCAAAGGCATTGGTCTGTCCCAATATCTAGTTTTGTTTATATATTTTTCAAAATACTTCCTAAGGCTTCCTTTTGAAAAAGAGAAAGGCTCTGGGTAGAGCACCTCCTGCCTTAGGCGTTCCTGTACCCCTTCTGACCAGAATTTTGCTAAAAACGCTTTCTCAAAATCGTCATATGTCGAGCAAACAGAAGTCATGTCTGAGGCCCAGATCGCCCCCGAACCTTGTATATACCCAGTCACGAAACTGATTTTCTGCCACTCCGACCAATTTCTGGGTAGCACTCCTCTAAAACTTCGGATAAAAACAATCGGATGGACCCCCCTTTTGTCAGTGTTAAAAATCTGGAATTGCCGATGCTTTATCATTTTTTCTTCAGCATGGCAAAGGCTGTCATAATCTCCGTCACATAAAACTTCACGCGAACAACTAGCTCGTGGCAATTTAATATTCGAGTTACTCACACAAGTCGGTATCGTGTGCGAATGTGCAGTAACTGGCTCTACAGATGCTGCCAACTTCTGCTGCTGGCCGGTATTCATTTATTCTGAGCCTTGTTGTGAAACGCGTATCGACTCTTCTATCGTTTGTTTCCAATGCTCGAAATCAGCCCCTAACTGCTGTCGCACTTCCTCAGGTCCTTTCGCAAACAAATTCTCTTCCTGTTTGCCACATAGACTCTGGAATGCTGCTTTAACATTTTGCTCAATGTTTTCACACATTAGCCTTTTGTTTTCTAATGTGATTTTGGATAATTTACCCGTTAATACATTAATCTGGTGATCTATAACGTCTTGACATTCTGTCAGATGTTCCACACTTTCCTTTAGGTTCGTCTGCGTACGTGCCAATTCAGGAAGTTGCGCAATTGCACATGACATGGCATCTTGCTTTTGTACTAATTGCGGAACCATTTCCACCTGTTCCCGTACGGTATCTATCTTAATAGCCACATACTCCTTCATTTCTACACGTACGCGTTGCGTTGAGTAGATTCCTCACATTGAGCTTTAACCAATTCTATTCGTGCAGTTAATTTTCGTTCCGTCTCTTCGGCCTGATCTTTAAGTTCCTTTGTCTTCGCCTCTATCCGCTGCTCTAATTCGGAAAAACTGTCATGTAACTGCTGCTTAATCTCAGCTTTCAGATTTTCCTGCCCCTCAGTAACTGAGGCTAATTTCGCATTCAAATCATTTTGCCCCTCGGTAACTGATGCTAACTTCGCATTAATGTCGGTTTTCATATTATTCATGCTCTCGGTTATCATCTGCATCTGTCTCATGATAATTACTAATGGATCTAATCCATGTTGCATACTTGCTGTTACATCTCCAGCCGTGTCTACCGGGCGTTCTATTGCACTATCTGTAGCGATCGGTTCTACAACACTTCTTACTACATCACTATTATCCGTGCTCACAGCTGAAGGCTGTTGCGTGTTGCTCTGCTCTGCTTGACTCATCTTAAACATTGCCCTAGTTAAAACCATATAAATGTTCTACAGTCAATATGTATATATCTCCCTTCACACAAGAATACTTCTGTGGCTACTTTCTTATAGTACTTATACAGGTAAATGCAACTAGGGCAGGTCAATCAAACTACGTCTGGCATGAACACAATTAGTAAATGTTCAAATCTATGTCTACTTCCTCAATACTAGCAAGATTTAATAAAAAATTATACATCTGGCCTTTTTTCTGCGACCAGCGTGCTGCTTTTATTTGTAGATCCACTTAATTTGCCTGCGAGTATTTCTTCTCTTTTCCAAGTTAAGTTGTCTCGTTGTAGTTCACATGAAACAGAGAACAAAATTATTTTAACAATGTCCAAAAACGTGTCCTGTCATGGATTGGCCATTATAATGAATTCTACTCTGCTTTTGTAAATGATGAAAGTCTATGTGAATGCAGCTTGCCGCTAACTTGGTGTAATGTTTTGTCTGTACAGAAGTGTATCTGTCGCCTTTATCGCTCTTTCCCTCTCACACATAAATCGGTACAATAAAGTCAGGGCTTCGTGTTTTCTAGTTAGGCTGATCCGTGAAAAGACAGAGAAACAATTATGTTCATGGAGGATTCTCTCACTCTCTCTCTCTCTCTCTCTCTCTCTCTCTCTCTCTCTCTCTCTGTCCTTTATCTGTGTACAGTTTAAATATATTATTTACGTGAAATCAGCCTAGTAGAATCTCTGGTGGAGCCCTTCGTCTTAATATTCAGCGGCTGGCTTGCTAGAAAAGATCTTTACATTTGTTATTATTATTAAGCGTTGCATTCAGTTGGGAAAATCGATCGTTTGAACAATTCGTTCAGTTTACGACAGATCTAAAATTTCAGATGTGGACGAAGCCTTTTTGGACGATTTCAAAAAAACTCAGAGATTGCAGGCTCTCTTCATCACAGCTGAAACTTCTCAATTAATTACAGGGCCCAGGCAATCATCAATGGTTCAGACAGAGAACTCATTCGTCATTCACTCTAGAATAAAATGGTCACAAATCTTATTTCTGAGGAAAATTGTATATTGAATCCATTTCCGTACATGTTCCGTTTTCTGTTGGTTCCAAGTCTCATGTAATTTTCTTTTACAGGTTTTTCTTTCTCTTTATCTATCACGCTAGCGGCACAAACTTTCCTAGCTCGCTTTAGCGTGAAGAAGAGTAAATAAATCTCCTTTAGCAATCCGACAATCTTCCAACCGATACTTCCGAAGCTGTTCCTCTCTCTCTCTATAATAACCATGGAGCATACATTTCTGTACCTCTGTTGTTCCAAAGAATAAACGTACTAGAAAAATACCTTGGCGTCGACGAGCTGTCGGCGCATATATTACTAGAAAATCTGATCAGATACTTTTCAAACGTAAATACATGTGGATGATTTGGTTGACCATTATTAATTATTGCGTGGTAGAGGGTAATTTTCCGTGGGGAGATTACAGCCGGAAGAACTAGACTAAGTCATTGTGTATTGTGCGCTCTGTAGCCTGAACCTGGTGTCATTCCCTTTTGTATTATATATTCCTTAACTGTCTGGGCCATAGTAGAATATGCAAGATTCCAGTAGAAATGCTCACCACTAGTCCAAATAATTCTCTTGCCACAATGACAGAGCAGATCATTAAGTTACAACAATGCTTAAACAGAAAGCTGGTGAATTAGAACATTACAAGAACCAGGCAGAGTTACTGCATGCCAAGAAGCAGCAAGTACTAGGGTAAGTTGAAGATGTTAAGACTGTAATGAGTGTACCCTCTCCTTCTATCGATCCTCCAGTAGTAAGCTTGATATTGCCTTTTTCTGGCAAGGAAACGGAGGACATGACAGCATTTCTCAATGACAGCTTAGATCCAGTTGAGTTGGGCAGCTGGTCCGATGAAATTTGCCTTTTTACAGCCAATTTGTGGTGGATTTGAGAGGCTAAGGCATACGTTACTTCCATGAGTCCTTGTAGGATGTGCAGACATTCAAACAGTTATCTGAGGGATAATGAAAGCAGTATCATATGCAAAACAGCATTCGTTTCATCAGGGAGAAATCAAATATGTTGACGCAATGGAACTGTTCTCGAATGGGATTTGAAAGATCAAAGTCCAAACCTATGAGCTAACGCAGAATAAGGAAGTCAGTACAGTGCTACACTGAGAACAAGACTCTCAGTGTATTGTCATCAGCTGGAATGCTAGAAGTGTGGACAAGTGGGTCACAGTATCTGGGAGTGTAGAAATAAGAAATGGGAAGATCGGTATGAGCAAAAGTGTGTGTTAAACATGAATGGGAATGTATCAGCTGCCAGAAAATGTTCTCGATAAAGTGTAGTACTGCAAGAGCAAATGCAGAGATTGAATGCTACTATTGGTGGCAGGGATCATAGGCTTTTAGTAAATAGAGGGGCACATGTTTCGGCCACTACATTAAATCTCTTGGGTAGTAAGAGACTAGGGTCTCCGCATTACAGGTTATGTGGAGTTGGTATTAATGATATATGTTCATTGGGTAAAGTTTAGCATTCAGGCAGAGAGTTCTCCGAGCACATTGAAGTGTTCCCCATGTTGGTGAAGGGTATTCTGCACTTCTTGTGTTTGATTTCCTTACTAAACATCATGACATACCATAGAGCTTGGAGGGCCTTTGTTTCCACTGGGTGATACTGCTGCAAGCAAGGCTATGTTGCAAGGTGCACCAGCCATAAAGGTATTGCCATCTGCACAGTGTACACACAAGCTTAAAATGGGTTCCCATGATAATGTACCATCAGGTACAGGGAAATAACTTTTGATCTCTGAAGGCATAGTTTACCACAGGAGATGTTATGAGTAAATTGCTTTGTATGCAGAAGCATAGCACACATAAATAAGGTGAATGGTGAATGTATGATTTGGGTTAGCTTGTACAATTTCAGTATCAACAATGCAAGTCGCCTGAAGGGCTTAATCATCACCACACTGGATATTTTGGATGAAGGAGGTATAGATGGGTCATACACTGACCACAGCCTCAAGCATACCCTCAGTGATTCTTCATTACATGATGAAGTGTGTCATCTGCAGGGCAGTGACTAGAGAACTATGAAAGCACTACTGTTATAATTTAAAGACTTTTTTTAATGCATCAGGTCCATTACCTGTGACTCCTGTTACGCAGCACAACATACTGACAGAATATAATGCTCTGGTTTATAGGAAGTCATATCACATACCAAAGCAATTGCAACCTCTCATGGAAGATTTCACCAACTGACAGCTGGTAGAAGGCAGCATAGAAGCCCTTGATAAGATTGGAAGGCAGCTGTGGTCTTGGCCCCAAAAAGTCAATGGATTGCACTTTTGTTGCACCCTTAGATACCTGAATGCATGAACTATCACTGGTGCCTATCTGATACCTAATATCATGAAGATGTTTGATAATGTAGGCAGATGCAAATTTTTCTCAACAATGGATCTGTGGAGTGGTCACCACCAGATGAACGTGGTGTCTGAGGAAAGACCTGAAACAGCTATTGTGGTTTCCTGGGGCACTTTAAATATTGCAGGATGCCACTTAGGCTAAAAAAATACACTAGCCACATTCCAAAGATTGCTAGACAGGGTTTTTGTGTGGCCTAAAATCTAGAAAATGATGATGATGTTGCTTTTTTGGAGGACATCAATGAACATGTAAAATGGTAGTAGGAAGTATCCAGTAGACTACAGGCAGCATGTCTTATGCTAAGTATTGAAAAATGTAATTTTCCACAGACTCAGGCGAAGTACAAGGGCCATGTTATTAGTGAAGAGGGTGTATGAACTGATCGCTGTTTGATGCCAGCAGTCTCTGAATTCTCAACCCCTCAAACAATGAAACAGCAACAATCCTTCTTGAGCCTCTGTGACTGTTACCTAAAATTTGTCAGAAACTTGGTACAAATTGCTCAACCATTAAATCATTTGCTGAGGAAAGGTGTTAAATTTAAATCATCACAGGAATGTGAGTATGTCTTTCAGGTGCTGAAAAATGCATTAACTGAAGAACCAGTACTGGTGTTTTTTGATTTTGACAAAGAATTAATCCTTTCCTGTGATGCTAGCAATAGTGCTCCTGGTTGCATTCTCATTCAGAATATAGGTCCTGTAGCATACACATCTTAACAGTTAAACAGAGTGGAATGCCATTACTCTTCCAAAGAGAAGAAAATATTGGCAGTGATCTATAGGATCACTTACTTTCAATGTTAACCTGTTTGGGCAGAAACTGAAAGTTGTAATACATCACACTTCACTGAAATGCCTACTGCATTTAAAGGATCCCTCTAGCAGATTGACAAGGTGGGTTCTTAGAGTGAATTTGACTATGAAATCATTCATAAACGTGAGCGCGCCTTTCACAACGTGGAGAAGACAATCCATACTGTAAAACAACAAGCAACATATATGTTTCAATGCTGTATCACTAACACTTTAGGGCATACAACAGCCACCCTCACCAACTCCTGAGCTTGGCCTTCTGCACCGGTAGTGTCACCATTTCACGTACTCGGCTCCCACACCCAGAAAAATTCTGACCCACTATGGTTATGATTATAATGAAACATATGCTCCTGTTGCATGTTTGGCTACCTTCAGAACACTTGTGTCAATCATCATTGAAAAGGATTGATATACATGTCAAATGGATGTCAAAAATGATTTTCTACCTGGGGAACTACTTGAAGATTCCTCAAAGTATCACAGGTCAAAAGAATCAAACCTTAAAGTTTAGAAAGGCCTTGTATGGATAGAAATGAATTACTTGGATGTAGAATGCAACATCTGATAGCTTTGTCAATATTATTGGACATAGTCAAGTGTCGACAAATGTTTGTATGTGGGTGATCCTGAAGACAGTGTAATGGATCTTCTATTACATGAAGATGATGACACAATTGTTACAAGTAACTTTGCTGAGAGCAGCTTGGTTAAAGGGGCTTTGGAAAGTCAGAGTTTCATGTGAGATATGTGAGAATTCTATTACTGTCTTTTTTAGCACTGATTTCAAAATGTTTATGCGTCAACATAAAACTTGTAAAAACTACTGTAACGCTTTGACATGAGCAACTGTAACCCAGTTAAGAGACCAGTTGAGAGCAAATCCACAGTGAAAAGCAAACTGGAGCTTAATAATCATCAATAGCCAAATCCAAACCATTTTGCAAGTTGATACAGGGCGTTTCAAAAATGACCGGTATATTTGAAACGGCAATAAAAACTAAATGAGCAGCGATAGAAATACACCGTTTGTTGCAATATGCTTGGGACAACAGTACATTATCAGGCGGACAAACTTTCGAAATTACAGTAGTTACAATTTTCAACAACAGATGGCACTGCAAGTGATGTGAAAGATATAGAAGACAACGCAGTCTGTGGGTGCGCCAATCTGTACGTCGTCTTTCTGCTGTAAGCGTGTGCTGTTCACAACGTACAAGTGTGCTGTAGACAACATGGTTTATTCCTTAGAACAGAGGATTTTTCTGGTGTTGGAATTCCACCGCCTAGAACACAGTGTTGTTGCAACAAGACGAAGTTTTCAACGGAGGTTTAATGTAACCAAAGGACCGAAAAGCGATACAATAAAGGATCTGTTTGAAAAATTTCAATGGACTGGGAACGTGACGGATGAACGTGCTGGAAAGGTAGGGCGACCGCGTACGGCAACCACAGAGGGCAACGCGCAGCTAGTGCAGCAGGTGATCCAACAGCGGCCTCGGGTTTCCGTTCGCCATGTTGCAGCTGCGGTCCAAATGACGCCAACGTCCACGTATCATCTCATGCGCCAGAGTTAACACCTCTATCCATACAAAATTCAAACGCGACAACCCCTCAGTGCCGCTACCATTGCTGCATGAGAGACATTCGCTAACGATATAGTGACAGGATTGATGACGGCGAAATGCATGTGGGCAGCATTTGGTTTACTGACGAAGCTTATTTTTACCTGGACGGCTTCATCAATAAACAGAACTGGCGCATATGGGGAACCGAAAAGCCCCATGTTGCAGTCCCATCGTGCCTGCATCCTCAAAAAGTACTGGTCTGGGCCGCCATTTCTTCCAAAGGAATCATTGGCCCATTTTTCAGATCTGAAACGATTACTGCATCACGCTGTCTGGACATTCTTCGTGAATTTGTGGCGGTACAAACTGCCTTAGACAACACTGCGAACACCTCATGGTTTATGCAAGATGGTGCCCGTCCACATCGCACGGCCAACGTCTTTAATTTCCTGAATGAATATTTCGATGATCGTGTGATTGCTTTGGGCTATCCGAAACATTCAGGAGGCGGCGTGAATTGGCCTCCCTATTCGCCAGACATGAACCCCTGTGACTTCTTTCTGTGGGGACACTTGAAAGACCAGGTGTACCGCCAGAATCCAGAAACAATTGAACAGCTGAAGCAGTACATCTCATCTGCATGTGAAGCCATTCCGCCAGACACGTTGTCATAGGTTTCGGGTAATTTCATTCAGAGACTATGCCATATTATTGCTACGCATGGTGGATATGTGGAAAATATCATACTACAGAGTTTCCCAGACTGCAGCGCCATCTGTTGTTGAAAATTGTAACTACTGTAATTTTGAAAGTTTGTCTGCCTGAAAATGTACTGTTGTCCCAAGCATATTGCAACAAACGGTGTATTTCTATCGCTGCTCGTTTAGTTTTTATTGCCGTTTCAAATATACCGGTCATTTTTGAAACACCCTGTAGGTTGTTTGATGTGTGCTACACTTACAAGACTGGATCTGAGTGTAGCAGTAAATTACTTCAGCAGATAACAAACAAACCTATGGAGTACTGTTGGAGAAGGCTTAAAATAGTACCATAGTCCAATCCACGAATAGTGGTGGTTTCACAGGGTGAGAAACAGAGAGGGATTGCATTGTCATCAGTTCCGAGCAATAGCTGCTATGGGCTTGATGAAAGCGTGTATCCTGCTAATTATGTCTGTCAGTTCCTTGTGTAGAATACATCACTTACCACCACCATCAGCCATGAAAACCTGCAACAAAAGGAATAAAAATTCACTAAATGACTTTCTATGATCACGTTTAATGCTCACACTGGCTACGACATTCACAGCAGAGCACTCACAACACTGCTGATCACTTATTGGCTGTTGGAGAATGTGTGACGTAGGTGTGCAGAACAAGCCTAAACTCAACCACCATAATTTGTGACTCCAACTATAGGACACATTAAAGGAATGTTGGATTTTGGTTTTGTTATGGAAGGGGAGGAGTGGAGATGGTTTTCTGTTACACAGATGCAGATTTTGGCAGATGGAAAGATAGGAAGTCTGTGAGTACATTAGGATTTCTTTTGCAACTGCATGGAAATACTTTTTGTTGGATTACAAAGTTGTGGTTCCTTATTTCCAACTGAAACGGAATATGTAGGCTTGGCCACAATGACAGGTGAACTTCTGCAGTTAATTCAGCTGTTGACTGACACAGGTCTCAAGGCCAACTACCTAGTGAGAATTCTAGAAAGCAACAGTTCTCGCATTCACTTGGAAGCAGGGAGCATCGAAGAATGTAACACATTGATGTTAGATATAATTCTTTTGGAGATTATGCAAGCAAGGGAATTGTTGAAGTTTGTTACATAAACATTAAGGAACAACTGACTGATTTGTTAACCAAGCCGTTACCCAGTGAACAATTTAAAAAGTTACAGGATCATTTAAATGTTTTCAAAGTAGATTGAGAGGTATTTGAATTGAGGAGAATTTTTGATGATTGCAATTCAGACATCTGAAATTTTTGACTTAACAGAAACTACCATGTGTAATCTGTTCATTAAACAAATAGTTGTTATTACATTATTATAATTTATGTGCCTGAGGAGTGCCCACACTTCTCTAAATTTATCAAACAATAGCAATTAAGCTGAATGGCCTATCATTTAACTGAATCTTTGCGTATATAGCTCAATTCATTATCAATTCTACTATCTTATATTAGCTCATATTCATCAAAATGACTCAGTTTTGTGATTTCCATGTGATGTTCCAATATGCACAATTCTGAGAAAATTCCACCAATCCTTTCATTCTCCGGTATGGAAATGAGAATTTCACCTGTTTCATTAATGAGGTTGCTGGTGTCTTGATGGAAGACACTAAATGCGTTTTTTTAACATCCATAGTTTTGTCTAAGCTGCAGTATTTTGTATTCCTAGCAGCTGTTTTAATTGTAACTATATTTATCCTACAGTGCTGTCTTGCAGATGAATTTATCCTCTTTTTTTAAAAAGCAGAAGAAGAAGAAAAAGTAAAAGAAAAAGGAACATGCTGAGAATCACTGGTATAGGATGCATTATACTTTGTTAGGTTTGGATGCTTCTGGCAATTAGCCAGGCTGCAGCCTTATGCCAGAAGCATTCAGATGCTAACCATGTTGTGTATGATGTGACCATGTGATCTCATGTTTGGACACCTATCTCCCCTGAGCAATTTCCCAAGCTCTACATTAACAATTTCAATATAACACTTCATCCAGGGCTTATTGTACTGATCAAAGAGTGGTACGACCTTCACACTAGTATAAAGAGCATTCTCAACAATGTGCCTGATATCATCCTCTGTCAAAGATTTGCTTGAGTACTTTACTAAACTCCTTTGGAAATGGAATGATTTATGCAGGATGGAGTTCAGCACCACAGATTTCATGCTGCTCCAGACTTCACACTTGTGACATTGGCAGTTGAACAAATTTCTGTAGTCTTTGGATGCAGTAATACATCATTTACTACAGGATTTTAATGAAAATTTTGTTTATTACCAGTAATTAATGCTAAACTAAGAATAAGACATAATGAGTAAAGGAGAGAAACAAGTAGTAGGTTGCATGAATGAAGAACCAGAAGCTGCTATATTTTAAAATTTTTATTGGACCATGGCAATTGTCAGTAAAATTCTTCTTTTATTCCTATATTTGTAACTTTATTTCTATGTTTGTACATATCATATTGTCACCTTTTGTGTATTGGCTGTGTCTCTTGCTGTTGCTTCACAAATGTCAATTATGTGCCAGGTGTGCTGGAACAAACAGAATAAGAAATTAAATTGCAACAACAAAAACAGAGAAAATGAATACATCTTGTTGTTTGAAGGGTTTCTGTACAAGTATAAAGACATAAAATTATGAAAAAATAATACATACAAAACGACTAAGAGTACCTCAACATCATCCTAAACATGTGGGCAAAATTGTTCCTGGCAATAATGACTCCTAACATGTACCCAGCTTTAGTTATTGTCTCCACTTTTTCAGACACACAAGTGGTGGAGAGGTAAAGGTTGTTGGTTAAGAGCTACATTGTTTTGGTTTGGCAAAAGGCACCTTTTTGATGGAAACCATAATTATTCAGGGCAGGAATATAGCAACAGAGAAAACTTACCCTGGCACAGGCAGGTTAAGTTACATGTTGCACACTGGAACACAGAACATTTTGGGGAGGAATGTGACAGATATGGATATATAAGGAAGATGGTAGTTGGTGGGAGGGGGAAGACAGAATCCACTGAGACTACTGAGAAAACAATCTGCATTAGTGCCCATACAACGGCAAGCAGAATATTTTTCAAATTAGCACTACTGGCACCAAAAATTTTTTTCGTGTTGATACACACTGCAGAATAGCATGTGCCAAGTGTAATCTTGATCTGTTGAATAATTTTGTTTTTTACATACATTCTGTAACTGTTTATATGGCTTTTGAAACTTATGATGTTGGGCATGTTTCAAGGAATCTGATCCTCTATTGTCAAAGAGTTTAAAAATTGTGTGCTGAATTCAAACATGCCACACTTCTCCTGAATATGATTCACATTATTGATGTCCCATACTTGCAACCACAAATGAAAATATGAAAAAATGCTCAAAATGGTAAGTGATGATCAAGTTGTATGAAATTTAGCGTATATGTAAAGAGAGAATATTGTACATTTTACATTAAGTATTAAAAATTAGAAAATTATGAGTAAAGTAGGTGTCACACATACCAGATATTGATGGAAAACCAGTGTGTAAAATTATTTCTCAACAATATTAAGGCTATTTTAAAAATCATCCAACTAATTTTGTGCATTGACTTATTATTGTGGATGACCTGATACCGGAAGCAAAATAGTAATCAAAATAGTGGATGGAAGTTGCCGGCCTTGTATGAAAGTCGATTTGCTATGCCAGGAAGCTTATGCCTGCTGTTTTCTGAGGTGCAAATAAGATTCTTGTTGTTGATTACATCACAAAGACTGAAACAATAACTGTCAAGTACTGTGTAACTCTTCTGTGCCAAGTGAATGAAGAAATTCTGAAGAAGACATATGGATTGTAGAAGGAAAAATAAAAAAAATTATTCAGAGCAATACCTGCAAATACACTTTGATAACGGAAAACCTAATTGATTTGAAGAATGAATTGTCAGAACAGCAGTGATATTAATATTTCACAGTAAAGAACTTGTATTCATTACTTTATATAGGGCGTTTGGATATTCCTATTACATACTTCTAGGATTTGTAGAGGGGAGTGAGTACATAGTATTTCGAATAGGAAGGGCAATTTGTCAACACTGTAATATCATGTTTAACAAGTATCTCCATTTAATTTGTATTCAGAATTTTGTTTCAGAGATCATGGGGTTCTGTCTCTATTTTATGACACAATTTTTACTATTCAATTGCAGCTCAAATAACTGTCAATATAACAGAAACTGTCTAACATATGACAGCTGTTAGCACTCCACATTATCAGGTTGTTATGTGTTGTGACAATTTGGAAAAGTGATTCATTACTACCTCTGGACCAACTGGAATGGCACAATGCACAGAAGAACAAGTCCATTCAGTCTATTTTGAATGATTTTGTTACTTATTACATAGGTTTTTAAATGTTTAAAGTTTAAAATTGCCTTACTGGTATTGCTGTTGAAACTGGGATGGTGACTAGAATTTGGAGCAAAGTTATAATATCAGGGAAAAAAATTTAACTGCATATGTCTTATGCTGTCAAATCATTTTTTGCTCTTGTTCTTTGTTCATACATTTTTGTTGCCAAACAAAAATTATCCAGCTGCAGATGAAGGTTCTAGTGACATCAATTGATTTTTGACAGTCTCCAGTTCATCTTAGGTACTGAAATTTCCACCTTTCCTCAGAATTATGCTCTGAAGAGATTTGATTTAATATTGATATACCACAAACCTGTCACAGAGCTAGTTTCTTGTGTGATGTAACAGAGGTAAGGCTACGTTTCTTCTGTAAATATCCTCATGACTGCTAGCAGGAATATTGTTTCCATATTTCGTTGTAGGCTCAGACCTCGGTACTGTGATTGTTATTTCGGCTTCTTCTTTTGAGGCCTAGATAATGTTGTGGGGAAAATAAACCAGAGAGCACGTTTTATTTTCAGAAAACTTGGAAAATGCAAGAGGTCTACTAAAGAGACTGCCTATACTGCAGTTGTTTGTCCTCTTCTGGAATTCTGCTGCATGACATGGGATATGTAATAGATAGGATTGACAGAGGATATATAAAATGTTCAGAGAAGGGCAGCTCATTTTGTATTACTTCAAAATAGGGAAGAGAGTGTCACAGATATGATACTTGAATTGTGCAGGCAATCATTAAAACAAAGGTGTTTTTCATTACGACTTCATTTTTTCACAAAATTTCAATCACCAATTTTTTCCTCCAAATATGAAAATATTTTGATGGCATCCATCCATGTAGTGAAGAATGATAATCACAATAAAAGTAAGAAAAATTGGAGCTAACACGGAAAAATTTAAGTGTTTGTTTTTCCCATGTGTGGAGAGTAGAACAGTAGAGGAATAGTCCAGAGATTGTACAATGAATCATTTGCCCAGCGCTTAATTGTAAATTGCAATGCAGTCATGAAAATGTAGACTAAAAATAGATTTTTGGATTTTCTGCCACTGTCCCATACCTCTTATTCTAAGACACTGGACACATTGACATCATACACTAATCAGTCAGAACATTATGACCACCTACATAATAGCAGGTATGTCCACTTTTGGCATGGATAACAGCAGTAATGTGTCATGATATGAAAGCAATGAGGCCTTGGTAGATAGTTGGAGGGAGTTGGCACCATATCTGCACACACAGGTTACCTAATTTCCATAAATTCTGGGGAGGGTGGCTGACGAGCTCTGCCGGCATGTTCAATCATGTCCCAGATGTGTTCGACTGAGTTCAGATCTGGCAAGTTGGGAGGCCAGCACATCAATTGGAACTCGCCACTGTGTTCCTCAAATCACTCTGTAACACTCCTGGTCTTGCGACAGGCACATTACCTTGCTGAAACATGCCACTACCATCGGGAAATTTAATCGTCATGAAAGGGTGTACATGGTCTGCAATCAGTGTACGATGCTCCTTGGACATCATGGTATCTTGCACAAGCTCTACTCAACCCACGTATGCCCAAGTGAATGTTCCCAAGGGCATGATGGAGCAGCCGCCATCTTGTCTCTGTCTCACAGTACAGGTGTCAAGGATCTGATTCCCTGGAAAACAACAGATTCGTGCCCTCCCACAGTCATGATGAAGAAGGTATTGAGATTCATCATACCATGCAATGCTCTGCCACTGTATCAACATGTAGTGCCGATGGTCATGTGCCCATTTCAGTTGACACACTTGTTCTCTGCTCAGCTTGAAGTCTGATGTTAGTTCTGCACAGTTACCCACCTGTCCATTTTTACCAATCTGCCCAGTGTATGACATCTGACATCAGTAATGGTGGCCACCCAACTCCATGACATTTGGACATTGTTTCAACTTAGTTTCGGCATGAGTTGAAGACACTGATTACAGCATTCCTTGAACAACCAGTAAGTTGTGCACTTTCTGAAATGCTCAAGCCAAGCATCTGGGCCACCACAATCTGCCCTCAGACAAACTCAGATAGATTGTGCACCTTCCTCATTCTACACACGAACAGCACACTCACCAACACTATAAGCACTGTGCATGAGTCTGATTAGTAGTCATTTCTTGCAAGATGACACTACTATTATGTAGATGGGTTTATATTGATAGTAGGTCAGTGTACATAATGTTCTGGCTGATCAATGTATTTTAATGGAGCAACAAGATCACAGTAAACACCATGAAGCATTCTGGAAAGAGAAATGTTTGAAGAGAAGATTACTTCCAGTCATACAGGAAAAACAATGAACCAGCTATAAGTGGCTCCATGTGACAACTGGTGTGCTCAAGATCCATTACAAAAATTTTTTGAACAGTTATTTATTTATTTATTTATTTATTTATTGTTCCGTGGGACCAAATTAAGGAGAAGTCTCCATGGTCATGGAACGAGTCAATACATGAAATTATAACACGATATTAGAAACAGATAAAATGAAATATAAAAAAACATATTCAGGTTACAAGTCGTAAGTTTAAATGAAGAAAATCAACAATGTAACACTGGAATTTGCTTAATTTTTTAGCTCTTCCAGGAGCTCCTCGACAGAATAGAAGGAGTGAGCCATGAGGAAACTCTTCAGTTTAGACTTAAAAGAGTTTGGGCTACTGCTAAGATTTTTGAGCTCTTGTGGTAGCTTATTGAAAATGGATGCAGCAGAATACTGCACTCCTTTCTGCACAAGAGTCAAGGAAGTGCATTCCACATGCAGATTTGATTTCTGTCTAGTATTAACTGAGTGAAAGCTGCTAACTCTTGGGAATAGGCTAATATTGCTAACAACAAATGACATTAAAGAAAATATATACAGTGAGGGCAATGTCAGAATTCCCAGATTTTTGAATAGGGGTCGACAAGAGGTTCTTGAACTTACACCACATATAGCTCGAACAGCCCGTTTTTGAGCCAAAAATACCCTTTTTGAATCAGAAGAATTACCCCAAAAAATAATACCATATGACATAAGCGTATGAAAATATGCGAAGTAGACTACTTTTTGTGTTGAAGTGTCACTTATTTCAGATACTGTTCTAATGGTAAATAAAGCAGCATTTAGCTTCTGAACAAGATCCTGGACATGGGCTTTCCACAACAGCTTACTATCTATCCGAACACCTAGGAACTTGAACTGTTTCGTCTCGCTTATAATATGCCTATTCTGTCTGGTCAAAATATCGGTTTTTGTTGAATTGTGAGTTAGAAACTGTAAAAACCCAGTCTTACTGTGATTTAGCATCAAATTATTTTCCACCAGCCACAAACTTATTTCATGAACTACATTATTTGTTACTGATTCAATATTACACACAAGATCCTTCGCTATCAAGCTGGTGTCATCAGCAAACAGAAATATTTTTGAATCACCTGTAATACCAGAAGGCATATCATTTATATAAATAAGAAACAGCAGTGGCCCCAGCACCGACCCTTGGGGAACGCCCCACTTAACAGTGCCCCATTGGGACTGAACATCACTACCACTCTCAATATTGCGGAGAATTACCCTCTGCTTTCTGTTCTTAAAGTAAGAGGCGAACCAATTGTAAGCTACTCCCCTTACTCCATAATGGTCCAACTTCTGCAGCAATATTTTGTGGTCAACACAGTCAAAAGCCTTTGTTAAATCAAAGAAAACACCTAGCGTTCACAACCTTTTATTTAATCCATCCAAAACCTCACAGAGAAAAGAGAATATAGCATTTTCAGTTGTTAAACCATTTCTAAAACCAAACTGAACATTTGACAGCAAATTATGTGAATTTAAGTGCTCCAGTAACCTTGTATATACAACCTTCTCGATAACTTTAGCAAACACCAATGGCATAGAAATAGGTCTAAAATTGTCAACATTATCAATGTTTCCCTTTTTATAAAGTGGCTTCACTACCGAGTACTTTAATCGGTCGGGAAACCGACCACTCCTAAAGGAAAAGTTACAGATGTGGCTGAGAACTGGGCTAACATACATTGTTAGCACACGATTCTAAGTGCTGCAGAGATTGCACTGTGTGCCGACTGTGTAAACATTCATTAAAAGCTATCCATGGTCAGTACAAAATTCAACTGCACCAACCTCTGATAAAGTTAAACATGGGAGCTGATTGTGGCTGAAGTTGACCAAGGTCGAAGGCTCATTTATCTTGAATTGATGGCTGTTAAAATAAAGTAAACATGTATCATATTAAGATAGTTGTGCATTTTGAAATTTTAGACAGCATATAAGATGACGAAATGTTATTTCTTGGCCGGCCGGGGTGGCTGAGCAGTTCTAGGCACTACAGTCTGGAACCATGTGACCGCTATGGTCGCAGGTTCGAATCCTGCCTTGGGCATGGGTGTGTGTGATGTACTTAGGTTAGTTAGGTTTAAGTAGTTCTAAGTTCTAGGGGACTGATGACCTCAGATGTTAAGTCCCATAGTGCTCAGGGCCATTTGAGCCATTTGTTATTTCTTGACCATATAAACTGTCACTGCAACCATATTGGTATACTTGTGATACGAGGAAGTCCTTTTGAAGAGTATGGGGCAGGAAATCTGAAGAGAGATTCCATCTTTCAGAAGAAAAGTGTGGAGGTTATTAGGTCAGATCAACCAGAGATTGGAATTTCCCACTTATCAGAGTAACCCTGTCTTACACAAGAACAGAATGCTAATGACAATAAAGGCATGTGCAGCTGGTGCATTAAATTTAGTTATTAGTGGCACTGCTAATGTACACAGTAGAACAGTGCAAAGAATTATCGGTGATGTGTCAGAGAACATAGCAGCAACATCTCCTCAAAACATAAAGTTTGCTTCTCGAGCAGAATTACGCCCCTTGATAGGTGATTTCTGCATACTTGATGGGTTTGGTGGAGTCATTGGTACAGTAGATTTTACTCACATAAGGATTCAGTCTTTTGGGGGATATAATGCAGAACTTCCCTGCGAGAGAAATCCATACTTTTAATTTAGTTGCCAAACCATCAGTTACCACAATTTAATGAAATGGGATATCTACATCTACATCTACATCCATACGCCACAAGCCACCTGACGGTGTGTGGCGGAGGCTCAGGTGGCCTTGTTCTGTGAACCACACTACAATATTTCAAAACAGTTTGAAAATGGCAAAATACCAATAGGTCACTTACTAGGGTATAGTGGCTACATATGCAGACCATGCCTATTGACACCACTTTCAAATCCACAAAGTGAATCACAACACCAACACAACATTTATCATGTTAGAACAAGGAACACTGTGGAGAGATAATATGGTTTGTGAAAGCAGAGGTATCCAATTTTACCCATGTGAATGAGGTGCAGTCCATAAAAAATGATGGCAATTATAGTGAGTATGGCTATCTTGCATAATATTGCAAGAAATATGACCAAAGAAGAACACCGGAAGATCCACAAATGCGCAGCTGCTGAGGCTGTTATGAAGTAAGGGAGGTCCCAACATTGACGATAATGAACCAGTATCTCACTGTCAAAAAACGTATTGTGAGGATACCTTGTCAGGATGAGTAGTTCATCACACTATAATTAATGAACATCTTCACTGAGGTACCTATAACTTAATACATATAAAAGACATAATTATTTTTTTATTATTATTATCATGCACAAATAACAAAATACTGAAGCAGAAGCTGACTGCAAGTGTAATTTTCACAGTCAATAAATTTATTTATAATAATGTAGGAAAAACTATTGAATAATGAAATTAGTCATAGTGATGTGAGATAAAAAGATGCTACATATTAACTGCATTTTTTTTTTCATTTCTAGAATTTGATTTTTTTCTTTTAGTACAAAAGTTTCAATTTTTTTATTCACATTTCATTCCAATGTTGTGATCTCAACATGTGATGTTTTGATCTCATCATGTGTAGCTGCTCCAGGTGTATCTCTATTCCTTTTTGCAACACATTTTGCAGTGAAGATTATGATGATGATGATGATGATGATGATGATGATCCTTTCGGTTTGTGGGCATTCTTCACTGATTTCATCTGGATGGTGTTGCTTGTGGGAGGGGTTGTTCAGGAGCTTCCATAACAATATCTAGTGGATGAACATTTATGTGCTGCTTGAATTGATTTCTGTACCTGGATTGGGGATACTGCTGGCATTGACAACTGCTTTGTCTTCAAGCACATCTACATTCAAATACAAACAACACCATACTGTGCCTCTAAATCAAATGGGTTATAAAGCAGCTTCAATGAGGACCCAGATATTTATAGCAACTTTGACTTGTGTGGAATGTTTTCAATACTGCCTTCACCCCCTACTGCCTTGTACACTTCTACCTTCTCCTCCACCAAGTCCTTCTGCAGCCTTCTCTTCATGTTTTTGTAACAGGTTTGCAACATTTCTGGAGTTCTTTTCATTACACCTGAAATGAATTCATTTTGTAGCTGTTTTTACCATTTTTGTGATCTCTGTATCTTGAATTGTTTTTGCAACATAAATCTAAGCACATTTGAAAATAGTGTTTTCATTCACTTTAGTAACAGAAGTTTATTACTTTAGGAATCAAAGAAAATGTAATTCTTCCTTGGAATGGAATTAAACTGTGTTCCTACAGGGTGGCAGTTATTGAACTATATGAAATAAAATCATCATAACTTCTGAATGGTTTGTGTTAGGATGTTCAAACTGCATGGTTGGCCCCAGGGCATGATGGGAATTAGTATGGTTTGGTTTAGCCACAAAGCCCACTTTCGTTTGGATGGGTTTGTCAATAAGCAAAACTGGCACATTTGAGGGACTGACAAGGGTCATTTTACAATAAAGAAGTCTCTTCACTCTCAACTTGTGACTGTGTGTTGTGCAATGTCCTGTCATGGAAGAATCAGCCTGTTATTCATCGGTGGTGTGGTGACTACCGAACAGAGTGTGAAAGTTTTGGAAGATGATTTCATACTCGTTATCCCCTATTTTGACAAGATGTGGTTCATGCTCAACCCCAATGAACCAGGAGAGTGTTTGAGGTCCTGGAGGAGTGCTTTGGGAACTGCTTTCTGGTTCTGGGGTACCTAGAGGCCACTGGCATGGGCCTTGATTGCAGGATCGATGCTCTGACACTTCAGTGGGTCATGCAGAATTTCGCTATTTGTCTGTGCCACATCATCACCAATGATGAAGGCATATCGAATGTGTCATAACCTAAATCTGAATATCTGTAGTGATATTTACATGTTGAATAAAGTGTGTGCACATCGTAGTTTGTAACTAATTTATGTTTTTTTTCCACATAGTTCAATAATTGTCACCCTGTATATTTGACCATGCTTCCAGTTTCTCCCTCATACTACACCCATCTTTTTGCTGATGTCAAACTGAAGTTGATCAGCTCTAAAAGGATATCAGTTTAAAATTTTGAGAAATTTGATGTCCTTTTCTTGCTTTCCACAGTGCAGCAACAATACCTGAGTTATGATAATGCACATAAGTACTGCAGACACTGATTATCATTCTCTTTGCATGTACATTGGCCACTTTCCTTTTGTAACACATGGAGTGAACTGCAGTCAAATTGCCAGTTAGCCTAACACATTTTGCCAACTGGTATTTAACGTTGCAATGCAGAGACAACTTAATCATGAATAAGCTTTAACTATGCTTGCTTTTTATCAATGTTAGTGCAGTTGGACCTGTGACAGAAAACCTAGAATTGCCTAATATTTATAAAGCCACCTAGTTTCACACATTTCCAAAAGTGTTGAGTATCTGGCCACCAGTAATAAATCTTTAGCAGGTAGTTTCAGAACATCGTTATGTTCAGCTGAGCTCTAAGAAGTTTCTGATGGTTTATACTCTCCCTATCCAGTCCCTAATAGTCTGCAGAGAACACAAATCAGTTTAGCCTAGGTGTAAAGAGAGGGTGCTGCAATATATATAAGCAGCCATTGGGTATTTGTTTCTAATGAAAGCTTGTGCTCACTGCTGCTGCTCCATTGTACCCCTGACCAATCAAAAATATACAGTTAACACTGATTAATTTCAGACTGGATAATATTAAGCTTGACAGACCATGCCCTGTTAAGTGTCACCACATATTTCTATTGTCTGGTGTTGAATACCAGTACCATCTCATTCTTAGGACCACTTCGAAGATTCCTTTGTAAAACCAAATCACCAGCTTAAGCTTGGAACCTTTTGAGAGAACAAAAATTTCCATCATTTAACTGACAGTCATCAGACATTAAATTTCCATGATTGTGTTTGCTGAGAAGAGGTAATTCCTCTTGGCCACAGAGAACTGCAGTTTTCAGAATTGATAGAACTTTCATGTAGTTAGCATCTTGATGATATTTTCATTGTTCCATTGATGCACAACGGATTTTTCCTTTGCTTCTGCTATTGCCAAAGAACTATCAGTGGATTCAACATATTTTAGATGATTCATTGTCTTTGAATGACCAGAAAAAGCTTCTGGAGGTTTCAACCAGTTAGTGTATGGCAGTATTAGTAAAAGACCCAAGTTTCAAAGTCCACTATTCCCCAGGGCCAGTTCAAGAACGTTTTCTAACAAGTGCAACATATTTTAAATTTAAATCCAGTGATCATGGAACTGGATTTGTTTCTTTTAAAGTAAGTACTATATACATTCCCTGCAATAGAAAATAAATTCCCGAATCTTACTCCAGCACTACATACTAAAAGAAGAAACAGTTTAGTTTTATTTGAGTTAATTCGAGACATCTTTAAAAGCTTTTAGTGTGAGCAGAAAGAACTTCACCGGTTGCATTGTTGTAGCTAGTATAAAATTGCAAATTATTTCACTTTCCACTGGAAAAAGGGGGACAGAAATATTAAAAAATATCATCCAATTTTATGATAACAAGTTAAATATAAGATACTGTTTAACTGCAGAAGTTGGGAATGATATGTCAAGAAAACACACCAATAAATTATAACATGTTATGTGCTGAAGTAATATTGTATTTCTAATTAAGGTGAGCCTTGAGTGAAATTTGAGCCCAATTATAGATGAGGACATATTCAAGAAGTTTACATTTGAAATATTTTTATAGTTGACATGTGGAATAATCGGGTCTACTGCCGGGTGTTTGTGTCGCTCTGGCACAATATTTCGGCCACGTCAGTCGTTGCCTTCTTCGGGTGCTACCTGATACTGCTGTATTGGAGGATCTTGTCCAGTATTTATGCCCAGAGGGCGCTGGGCGCCCTCTTTGCCGTCCGCGCCCGCCTGGCGCTGCTTGTAATGTGTTGTCTCTTCCCTGGTGCTGCCTCGGACGTCCGCGTCCGACTTGGTCGCCATCTGTGGTAGCTCTCTGAGGCCCGTCCTGTGTCAGGCGTTCCGTTCTCTCATTATCAACACTGGTTGCATATAGTCTGGGTAATTTGCACTCCATTTCAAACGAAAGCCAGTTTTCAGTATCTCAACGTTTATGAAGTCATTCTCCTAACCTTTTCGTTAGTCGTACAGTGACATAATTTTGCAGGTTTATTCAGTGATACACGAGGATACTGTCTGCAAACCTTGTTGCGAATAGAGTTGATAGTAAAGAAGTAGTAAATTAAAATAACTTGCCTGATACAATAGTTTTACTAAGTGAACAGTGAAAATGTAGTAAACGATTAACTTTCTTCCCTTTCGTCATTTTGTGGGGAGTATCGGCGAGTGAAAGTTTCTCAAATGTTTGAAATAATGTGTAAAGTTTGCTGCAAGTCACAATTTGCTCCCATTCTTAAATGCTGGATGAATACAATGTGGGTATTTGCGCAACTTGAGTTTTCTGCCCAAGACGTGCGAGTTCTGTTCGAAAAATTCCGCAACGTTCGTAATTTCAGGCCAATAGTGTGTTGGAGCTAAATGCGGTTGCCATTCCTGGATAGGTCTGTGTTTAATGTGTAACTGATGGAAGTTTCATTGTTGTATGTCTGTGCTGTTTTGAGTAGAACGTCGTGTCGCACAGTTCGCGAGTTTCGAGGTGGCAGAGTTAGAGGAGCAACGCGTCTTCATTAAATTTTTCGTGAAATTCCTCCTACCGTGAGTAGTGCTTAAGCCATACTCCGTATTACGAATGGTTCACACGGTTTGAAAATGGCCGGACGAAAGTTAAAGATGACCCTCTTTCAGGACGCCCTTCGACGTCTACCGACGACGCTCATGTCAGTAACGTCAGCAAAATTGTGCGTGCCAATTGAAGACTGACTGTCCGAGAGACTGCAGAAGAATGTAACATTTCAGTTGGATCATGTCATGGAATCCTCACACAGTATCTTGGAATACATCGTATAGCCACCAAGTTCCCCCCACGGCTCGTGAGTCAAGAGCAGAAAGATCTTCGCCTCGCAATCTTTGAAGAGATTTTGGATCGAGCAAATGAGAACGAGATATTTCTTAAGAGAATTGCGATGAGACGTGTGTCTATGGTTATGATGTTGAGACCAAGGGGCAATCTTTACAATGGGTCAGGAAAGGTTCTCCAAGGCCAAAAAGAAGCCCGTCATGTCAGGTCAAATGTCAAAGCCATGCTGATCGTTTTCTTCGAGTTTGAAGGATTGGTTCATCATGAATTCGAGCCACAGGGACAAACTGTTAATCGATGGTACTACCAAGACATGTTGCGACACCTGCGAGAAAATATGAGAAGGAAACGGCCTGAAATGTGGCGAGACAATTCATGACGCATCACGATAACGACCCGCACACTCATCCCTGTTGCTGCGTGACTACGGCACAAAAAACGAAATCACTATGCTGCCTCATCCTCCGTACTCTCCAGACCTGGTCCCTGTGGACTTCTTTTGTTTCCAAAGCTGAAAACCGCGTTGAAAGGACGAAGATTTGCAACGACAGACGAGATAAAAGAAAATTCGCAGACGGCGCTTTGCACGGTTCAGCAAGAGGTGTACCAAGACTGCTTCCGGAAGCGGGTACGGCGTTGGGAGCGGTGTATCAGTTGTGGAGGAGAGTATTTCAGGGAAGATAATGCACATTTAGTGAAAGGTAAGAGTAGAAAAATTTTGTGGACAAAGTTCCGGAATTTTTTGAGCAGACCTCGTATAGGGCTACTCAGTTTCTAACTGTCATACCTGTCTTTCTGTGTTAAACCTTTAACATAAGATTATCTCTCTTACTGAGTAGATCATGACAACATTTTATATTTTTAAATTTGATCAATAATTAAATAAAATATTGAAAATATGATTTTTGTTGCTGTTGTCAGCCGATAGATACGCAACCTGCAAATGGATCTTTGCACCATGAACCATCAAAAGATGGTTCAAATGGCTCTGAGCACTATGGGACTTAACTTCTGAAATCATCAGTCCCCTAGAACTTAGAACTACTTAAACCTAACTAACAAAAGGACATCAAACACATCCATCCCCGAGGCAGGATTCAAACCTGCGACCGTAGCGGTCGCACGGTTCCAGACCGTAGCGCCTAGAACCACTCGGCCACCATCAACCATGAGCTGTGTTACTCGTGTAATAATATAGATATTCCGTCAATGACAAGATCGTTAGAAATGAAAGAAAAACTCAGATAGGACGGTGATGGAAAATGATATCATCTGTATTCTTTTAAATGGAATCAGCTGAGTGTTCAACTTAATCAATTTGTGGGAACCACGCGGAAGCCAAATCTGGATGGCTGGACTATAATGTAAGCCCTGCTACTCCTGCATGCTTGTCCACATTGACTTAATCATGGCACAACCTCGCTCAGTTTATGGAGATGGACTACTGAAAAGTTGAAGCTTTGAGATGGTCAGTGAAATGTGCTCATGTGGAACGACTGGGAATGCATTGCTCCGAGAAAAGTTAAGTACCATACAAGTACAGCTTGCACCATCAGTGTTCATTCCTACAGAGGCTTTGCCAGTTCAAAAATGGCTCAAATGGCTCTGAGCACTATGGAACTTAACATCTGAGGTCATCAGTCCCCTAGAACATAGAACTACTTAAACCTAACTAACCTAAGGACATCACACACATCCATGCCCGAGGCAGGATTCGAACCTGCGACCGTAGCGGTCGCGCGGCTCCAGACTGTAGCGCCTAGAACCGCTCGGCCACTTCGGCCGGCGCTTTACCAGTGTATTAGAAATTGTGATTGAACATAAAATGTGTTCTTAAATACTGTACGTAGTTACATCAGTGATACAGGATTGTTCTGTTGTCTTTCTCAGAAAGTGGAGCACTCGCCACACTTTCCTTGTCACAAGACACTTTCTAGTACTCCAGGGACCTTGGATAAATGGCTGTTGCAACTAACACCAGTTCTGTTCCGTAAATGATATAAATGTAAAAGGTATTCAGTTAGGCCCAGTGGCACTGCCGTCATTAAACTACTTTCCTTCCTGTTCATCATTACTATTCTCTAGTTCTGTAATTTTTACCTTGCCTATTGATAAAAAGTAGTGAATACATCGAAAGAAATAATTCGAAATATGAACCTTCCTGCCATTTACTTTTTACTCTAGGAATCACTACCTCGAACGTGACAGAGAACACTTTTCGTAACATTTTATCAGATACCTCTGCATTCCATTCACAGGTGGATCGTGGAAAGAATAATGATTGCTTATATACATCTGTGCGAGTTGTTCTCCGTTTAATTCCATCTTAACTGTCAAATGAACAGACAATATTTAACTTAACAGTCTATATATTGGCATCAATAAATCAAAAACAACTACCATATTTTTTGACCAGATTCAGGCTTCCGATTGTGTGACCTCTGGTACCCTAATACATAAGAAAAATATTAAGAAACAGTAAGAAACGGCAGGTTCCCGATTTTTTAAAATCTGAATGACGGAAAGCGATGTGTAGCAGTTCCATGTCAGTCACGTAATAATATGTGTTCAAACTTTGAAGCAATCAGACACAGTGTATCTCAAGGTTTGATTGTGAGTTGGTTCAAATGGCTCTGAGCACT
Source organism: Schistocerca serialis cubense (assembly GCF_023864345.2). Lineage (NCBI taxonomy): Eukaryota > Metazoa > Arthropoda > Insecta > Orthoptera > Acrididae > Schistocerca > Schistocerca serialis. Next base: position 361,909,478 of record NC_064646.1, read on the forward strand.
ATGGGACTTAACTACTGAGGTCATCAGTCCCCTAGAACTTAGAACTACTTAAACCTAACTAACCTAAGGACATCACACACATCCATGCCCGAGGCAGGATTCGAACCTGCGACCGTAGCGATCGCGCGGTTCCAGACTGTGGCGCCTAGAACCGCTCGGCCACCCTGGCCGGCCTGATTTTAAGTCCTCTGATATTTTTACTGTGTATAAATCATCTTGAATTTTTCAGTTTGGAAGATGCAAATTTTACACTTTTTGCGAAGGATACGAGTACAGGAATAAAACGAAATAGTGCCAGTCCCCTTACAGCAAAAGGCAGGTAATTAAATATTCAAAAATATCAACAGTTGCTTCAAGGCAAATGGATGATCATTGAATTTCGACAATACTCAGTACATACAGCTCAATACTTGTAACAGAAGCCTACAAGCTATAAAAATAGGTTTCTCAAACACGTTTCAAAAACGATGGAATACAGGAAGAAGGGAGTGTTCAGTTTTTGGGACTGTAGATAGATCACAATCTCAAATGGGAAACGCAATGGCTAGAATTATTGAGTCGCCTGACGTCAGCTATGTTTACAGTATGCATGTTTACGATACTTTAAAATTCAGCATATTTTCACTTACTAATGAGTTATGGAATCAATTTCTGGGGAAATTCAAATTACAGGGACAGTATTTACAAAATACAGGAGCGTGTTATATGAATTATATCTGCTGCTAATTCTAGAACACCTTGCAGAGATTTCTTTAAAAAGACTGGATATTTTGATAACAACTTGAAAATAATTCATTAATATCTTTTTCATTATCAGTCTTTCTCCTTTCATAAATTTAATAAGAAATTTAATAAATATTAAATTTAATAAGAATTTTAATAAGAAGCACAACGATAAACAACCCCTACAAAGATTTCAAGAGGTTAACAGTAAAACAAAAAGGAGTCATGTTCATATTAAAACAACCAACCAGAGCGCATTACACTGCATGTAGAGAATGTGGTGGAATTTAGGGCTAAGTTACAGAACTTTCTGTTGGGTGACTCCTTCTACTCCACTGAAGAGCACCTTCCAGAACCTCTTAAAACTAATGTCTGAGTTTATTTTGTTATTGATATTGGCAGTGTAATACAGTAACGTAAAGTAGTTTCTCTGTATTATACTTAAATTAAACTAAATGTACGCCTCTTCTTTCTTTCCATATCGCAGATACAACTCTCTGTGAGATCTATGGAATACTACTATTGCAATTATTTTAGTCTCTGCAGAAGCAGTGTGTAAGTGATCAAGAATATTCCCCCTTTCCGGCCTGAACACAGATTCTTGTAATTTTCTAAGTAAATTTTTGCGAGTGGTCATAGATTTCTCTTCGAGTTTTAGTTATTTGAAATTTTTCAGTATTTCCGTTACACTGACTCGCGATGAAACAGTATCCTACGACCAGGTGCCCCGTCATTCTTCGTGTAAGCTCGAGATCCCCAGATATTCCGACGTGACATCGATCGTACATCTTTAACAAGTACTTGAAGCAGCGCCGTCTTCCGTGTGGGGCATGTAGGAATAACCCGCGTATTGACAGATGATGTCGTCCCATTACACCAAATCACAAAAGGGCTTAACTTGCTGTCTTTTTTTAAATCACTCCTTTTTTATCTTTCGGTCGATAAGTTTGTTCTGTAATTGACTGAAAGCGTTGCTCTAGCTTTCTTTGCGCTCGACTTTTAGGCTTTCGTTCCTCAATCGGTCAAAACGGAACCTTTATAGGATAACTTTATTATCCGTCTGTCTATCCGTATGTCTGTTAATACCCTTTTCTCAGAAACGGGTAGAGGTATTAAGCTGAATTTTATGTCAAATACTAAGGTCGGCAATTCTTTGCTGGTGAAAAAAAAAATTAAATTTCTAAGTCAATGCAATCAAAAGATACGGCCATTTATGTCACGTACACTGTATGATCAAAAGTATCTGGACACCTGGCTGAAAATGACTTACAAGATCGTTGCGCCTTCCATCAGTAAGTCTGGAATTCAATATGGTGTTGGCCCACCCTTAGCCTTGATAACAGCTTCCACTCTTGCAAGCATACGTCCAGTCAAGTGCTGGAAGTTTTCTTGGGGAATGGCAGCCCATTCGTCACGAAGTGCTGCACTAGGGAAAGCTGTCGATGTCGGTCGGTGAGGCCTGGCACGAAGTCGGCGTTCCAAAACACCCCAGAGATGTTCTATAGGATTCAGGTCAGGAGTTTGTGCAGGCCAGTCTACTACAGGAATGTTATTGTCGTGTAACCACTCGGCCACAGGCCGCGCATTATGAACAGGTGCTCGATCATGTTGAAAATGCAATCACCATCCCCGAATTGCTCTTCAACAGTGGGACGCAAGAAGGTGCTTAAAACATCAATGTAGGCCTGTGCTGTGACAGTGCCACGCAAAACAACAAGGGGTGCAAGCCCCCTCCATGAAAAACACGACCACACCGTAACACCACTTACTCCGAATTTTACTGTTGGCATTACACATGCTGGCAGATGACGTTCACCGGGAATTCGCCATACCCACACCATGCCATCGGATCGCCACATTGTGTACCGTGATTCGTCACTCCACACAATGTGTTTCCAATGTTCAATTGTACAATGTTTACGCTCATTACACCAAGCGAGGCGCCATTTGGCATTTACCGGCGTGATGTGTGGCTTATGAGCAGCCGCTCGACCAAGAAACCCAAGTTTTCTCACCTCCCGCCTAGCTGTCATAGTACTTGCAGTGGATCCTGATGCAGCTTGGAAATCCTGTGTGATGGTCTGGATAGATGTCTGCCTATTACACATTACGAACCTCTTCAACTGTCGGCGGTCTCCGTCAGTCAACAGACGAGGCCGGCCTGTGCGCTTTTGTGCTGAACGTGTCCCTTCACGTTTCCACTTCACTATCACATCGGAAATAGTGGACCTAGGAATGTTTAGGAGTGTGGAAATATCGCCTACAGACGTATGACACAAGTGACACCCAATCACCTAACAACATTCGAAGTCCGTGAGTTCCGCAGAGCGCCCCATTCTCCTCTCTCACGATGTCTAATGACTACTGAGGTGACTGATAAGGAGTACCTGGCATTAGGTGGCAGCACAATGCACCTAATATGAAAAACGTATGTTTTTGGGGGTGCCGCGATACTTTTGATCACATAGTGTATTTTGGTATTCGAAACTCACTCACTAAAATCTATAGATGAACTATGTATATTCTACACATAATTAAGTTTCTCTGGAACCCTGAGAGCGTGAGGACTACACTCATTTGTCCGGTTTTTTTCTTTATTATCATTTCATTTCCAGAACAAAGGACAGACCGGCAGCAGAATATAACTGCTCTTCTGCCATAGTTTTTTCAAAGTACATTGCAGCTAACAATAAATTGAACACCATGTGACCACTGGTATAGGAACTAGGCCTAAGCACAATGAGAAACTCAGACAGGAGAGTACTGCAAATATTAGAATAAGGAAAGGTTCTCATAAAAGTATGATTAAAAATAATGTAAGTATATTTCATCAAAATATTGGGAGTTTAAAGAATAACATAGATGAGCTTCTGGTTTGTTTAGAAGATTTAGAAGCTGAGAATGAAATAGATATACTATGCCTGTATGAGCATCACATTGTTACTGATATGGATAAGGTAAATGTAAGTGGATATAAGCTCTCTGCACATATAATTAGAGAAAATATGGAGAAAGGAGGAGTTACCATATATGTCAAAAGTTATCATTGTGCAAAAAGTATACAAACAAAAAAGTTTTGTGTGGAGAAAAATATAGAAGCATGTGCCTGTGAGCTTAAATTAAATAAAGACACATTTATAATTGTAAGTGCATATAGGTCCCCATCGGGAAATTTTCATCTATTTCTGAAAAATTTGGACTCCTTGTTGTGCTATCTGTCAGACAGGGGGAAGCAAATTATTATTTGTGGGGACTTCAATGTAGATTCTCTGAAAGAGGGTAATAGGAGAAATGACCTTGAAGTATTACTTGGTTCTTTCAATTTGACACCCGTTATTGATTTTCCTACTCGGGTGGTAAAGGATAGCAGCTCACTGATAGATAACTTCTTTATAGACCAAGATAAGTTTAACCAGATAAATGCTCAGCCTGTTGAGAATGGTACACAGCTAGTTACAATATATAACATAGCTCCATTCAGCAGTACTAAACAGTCCTCCAAAGTAGTACGTTCAGTCAACGATCTAACAATTGAAAATTTCAGGGAAAGCCTACAGCAGTTAGACTGGGATGAGGTGTACCGTGAACCTGATGCCAATTTAAAATATAATTTATTTCGTGACACTTTTGTAAATGCATTTGAAAACTGCTTCCCCAAGAAAATAATTAAATATACTCATAAGAAACCATGTAACAAACCATGGCTTACTAAGGGTATAGAAATATCTTGTAACCGGAAAAGGGAAATGTATCTGATAGTAAGAACTGTGCTATATTAAGAAAAGTTATTAAAAAATCCAGAAGTATGTGTATCATGTCTGAAATCAGCAACTCTGATAGTAAAAATAAAACAATTTGAAATATTATTAAAAGAGAAACTGGTCAACCAAGAGCACAGGAAGACAGTATTACCATCAAACTGAATGAAAACTTTACGAACAAAAAGTCAGAAGTTGAAAATATTTTTAATAATCATTTTCTAAATGTTGTGGACATAGTAGGGTCCAGGTGTTCATTGGAAGATGCTAGGCTGTTAATGGCAGAGGCCATACCTATGCAATTTGATACAATTGAAATCTCACCCACTTCTCCCTCTGAAATTAGGAAAATAATAAACTTGCTTCAAAGCAAAAACTCACATGGAATTGATGGCATTTCCAGAAAAATACTAAAAGCTTGTTCTCAACGGATAAGTAAGATTCTCAGCCACCTGTGTAATAGCTCTCTGGAACAGGGCATTTTCCCTGATAGACTGAAATATGCTATTGTTATATCTTTGCATAAAAAAGGGGATAGATCTGATGTCAACAATTACCATCCAATCTCCCTTCTAACAGCTTTATCCAAAATTTTTGAGAAAGTAATGTATTGAAGAGTAGCTTCACATATCTGTAAAAATGAGGTACTAACAAAATGTCAGTTTGGTTTCCAGAAAGGTTTTTCAACAGAAAATGCCATATATGCTTTCACCAATCAAATTTTGAATGATCTGAATAACCGAAAACCACCCATTGGGATTTTTTGTGATCTCTCAAAGGCTTTTGATTGTGTAAATCACGAAATTCTGCTAGACAAGCTCAAGGATTGTGGCATGAGTGGAACAGTGCACAAATGGTTTAATTTGTACCTAACTGCAAGAGTGCAGAAAGTTGAAATAAGCAGTTCTCATAATATGCAAAGATCAGCACATTCCTCAAACTGGTGAACTATCAAGAATGGGGTTCCACAAGGGTCAGTCTTGGGTCCTTTGTTGTTCTTAATATATATTAACGACTTGCCATTCTATATTCATGAAGAGGCAAAGTTAATTCTCTTTGCTGATGATACAAGTATAGTAATCACACCTGACAAACAAGAATTAACTAATGAAATTGTCAATAATATCTTTCAGAAAATTACTAAGTGGTTCTTTGTCAATGGCCTCTCACTGAATTTTGATGAGACACAGTACATACAGTTCTGTACAGTAAATGGTATGATGCCATTAATAAATATAGACCTTAATCAGAAGTATATAGCGAAGGTAGAATATTCAAAATTTTTAGGTGTGTCCATTGATGAGAGATTAAATTGGAAGAAACACATTGATGATCTGCTGAAACGTTTGAGTTCAGCTACTTATGCAATAAGGGTCATTGCAAATTTTGGTGATAAACATCTTAGTAAATTAGCTTACTACGTCTATTTTCACTCATTGCTTGCATATGGCATCATATTTTGGGGTAATTCATCACTGAGGAATGAAGTATTTATTGCACAAAAGTGTGTAATCAGAATAATAGCTGGAGTCCACCCAAGATCATCCTGCAGACATTTATTTAAGGATATAGGGATATTCACAGTAGCTTCTCAGTATATATACTCTCTTATGAAATTTGTTATTAACAACCAAACCCAATTCAAAATAATAGCAGTGTGCATAACTACAATACTAGGAGAAAGGATGATCTTCACTATTCAAGATTAAATCTAACTTTGGCACAGAAAGGAGTGAATTATGCTGCCACTAAAGTCTTTGGTCACTTACCAAATAGTATCAAAAGTCTCATAGATAACCAACAAGTATTTAAGAAGAAATTAAAAGAATTTCTGAATGACAACTCCTTCTATTCCATAGAGGAATTTTTAGATATAAATTAAGAAAAAAAAATTATAAAAAAATTAAAAAAAAGCAAAAAAGAAAAAGTTGTTATATTAACTTACTTATGTTGTTAAATTAACTTAATTATGTCATGTATTGGAAAATTTGACTCATTCCACATCATTACGAAATATCATATTCATGATCCATGGAACTAGTATTAACCTAATCTAATTTAATCTAAAGAGTATATATTTTTGATGAGGAATACACTTCTAATACACTTAATTTGCTCTGTTCGATTTTTTTTTAAATATAGTGAGGCTGTACTGATATAAGTATCAGAAAATGTGATCTCTGCTGTCCTAGTCTCTCCGTAAAAATAATTATTAAATAATGGTGTATCTTTCCCAAACCCTATTTGTGGAAATTATTGGAGAGAGCTTATCTGTATACTGATGGTTAGCTCCAGAGGGCGAAGTGATATTACAAGAACTTTATGTTCAGTCTCGAGGTTGTGGCGTTTCACTTATCGTAACGTGTTCAAGAATGTTTTTAAACTATTTGCTCACACTCTTTGGGTCCTGGCTCAGGTGAGATCACCCGCAATAGGGGCCAAATATTAAACCCACATAGTAGGCGCAATGTATATTTACTTACAACCGTCCATAGTTGAGCTTTATATTCACCTGACTGCGTTTTAAGGTCGCCTTCCTCCCTACGTGGAATCAGAAGTCCTAGTTATCTCACAGTATTTATAAATTCCAAAACTATTACTTTCAGTTACGCAAATATTAAAAATAAATACAAGTTTGCACTGTAAATTAGTCTTCAAGCCAATGCTCACACTTCCTTACTTTCATATAACTAACTACAACCTACGAATAAAAACGAAGGTAGCTGCTGTAATGAATTTCAGATATATTCTTCAAGTAAATATTACACTCATTAAGCCTCGTATTTCCCTACTTATCTTTTAAATATTTCAATCAGTGTTAACTTTGAATATAATAAAGAGCTTGGCTTCGCGCAACAAAAACGTATTACGTCAGTCGTTCAGTTATACAAAGGCAAGACTGGCGTTACAGAATTTCATTTTGTATCATGAACAGCAGCAATGATGTCCGAAGGCTCCATGGCGGCCGTCCAATATTGTCGCCACACATGCAGTCTGGCCGGGGTTCTTTATCTCCCCGAGTGCCTCTGGATTCTGGATGGCGTCGCAAATATTCTCCCTAAAACATTTTTATGGCAGATTAGCACAAGACAGACCCCCTACTTGGGTGACTTCATCCGGTTGCTCAGCAGTGTTGGCTCTGAGCACTATGCGACTTAACTGCTGAGGTCATTAGTCGCCTAGAACTTAGAACTAATTAAACCTAACTAACCTAAGGACATCACACACATCCATGCCAGAGGCAAGACTCGAACCTGCGACCGTAGCGGTCGCTCGGTTCCAGACTGTAGCGCCCAGAACCGCATGGCCACTCCGGCCGGCCGCTCAGCAGTGTTTTCCACACATTCTCCTATCCTCATTGTTTACACAGAGGTGACGAAAGTCATCGGATAGCAATATGCACTTATACAAATGGCGTTAGCATAGCTTACATAGGGTATAAAAGGGCATTGCATTGGCGAAGCTGTCATTTGTACTCACGTGACTCATGTGAAAAGGTTTCCGACGTCATTATGGCGGCTCGACGGGAATTAAGTCTTTGAACGCGGAATCGTAGTCGGAGCTAGACACATGGGACATTCCATTGACATTCACAGCGTCAAGAGTGTGCCGAGAACACCAAATTTCAGGCATTATCTCTCACCTCACACAACGCAGTGCCGACGACCTTCACTTAACGACCGAGAGCAGCGGCGTTTGCGTTGAGATGTCCGTGTAACTGACAAGAAACACTACGCGAAATAACCGCAGAAATCAATGTGAGACGTACGGCGAACGTATCCATTAAGACAGTGCGGCGAAATTTGGCATTGATGGGCTACGGCAGCGACGATCGAGGCGAGTGCCTTTGCTAACAGCTCGACATCGCCTGCAGCACCTCTCCTGAACTCGTGACCGTATCAGTGTGCCCCTAGACGACTGAAAACCAGGGCCTTGGCAGATTATTCCCGGTTTCAGTTGGTGAGAACTGATTATAGTGTTCGACTGTGAGGTTCGAGTGTGGTGCAGACCCCAAAAAGCCATGGGCCCATGTTGGCAACAAGGCACTGTGCAGTCTCGTGGTGGCTCCATGACAGTATGGACTGTGTTTATATGGATCATTCACTGGAAATGGGTATATTCGGCTACTTGGAGACCATTTGCAGCCGATCATAGACTTCATGTTTCCAGACAGCTATGGAATTTTTATGGCTGACAATGCGGCACAGTTCTCACTATTGATGTGAAGAACATTCTGGACATTTCCAGTGAATGTTTTGGCCATCTAGATTGCCCGATATGAATCCCATCGAACATTTACGAACACAATCGAGGAGTCAGTTGGTGCACAATCCTGCACCGGCAAAACTTCCGCAATTATGGACCACTATAGAGACAGCATGGCACAATGTTTCTGCAGGGGACTTCTAACAACTTGTTAAGTTCATGCCACGTCGAGTTACCGCACTACGCCGGGCGAAAGGACGTCTGATGCGATATTAGCAGTATCCCATGAATTTTGCCACCTCAGTGTATAAGAGGAGTAGAATTAATGTACTGACGTTACATGGTGGAATGTGTTGGATATGGTTATTTGGGGTGGCACTGAGATCGCAGAAAAAGAGGAAGCGTAGATTGATAAAGGAGCGATTATAAGAAGAGAGGAAGACAGACATATCAAATTAACTAACAAGAAAACACCACCAATTTTACCTCTTATTTTAAGAAGAAAAAATGCACACTTACAAGGTAACAGCCCCAGCGCTCGATCCTGCTAGAAAATTTGGGCCAAAATTGTGGTAGTAAGCAGTTATGACCTTCTAAAAGTACAGATTTTAAACGGCGGTTGTCTGTCACTAGCTCTGCCGCACTGCAGCCGCCTAATGCCTGTGCGCGCAGTACCATACAGTGGAATGTGTAAGACCTTTGTGAAACACAGCTTAACGTTGGTAATATGCTTTGTTCACTAACTTGTAGCTACTGCCTGAGATCTCCTTGCTTTGACTTTCACGGTGCGGCTCACAAATGCAGTGCAAATGAATGAAACGAATTAGTGCGTCATTAGAAAAGCAACGTAACTCTATTTCAGTTATTAACATCGCTGCTGTGCCTTATTTTCTTTGGATTTTAAAGCTGGCACCGCTAAAGTGAAGTACGCTTGCAGGATATATGCTATGCTTCAGTGTCACTGGCATAATTAAATTGTGAATCGAAAATCATTAACTTCATTTCTTAATAATTTTTCAGTTGCTTAAGTTTATGAGAGACAACCGGTGCGCGCGAATTGCTCAAATGGCTGTGAGCACTGTGGGACTTAACATCTGATGTCATCAGTCCCCTATAAGTTAGGACTACTTAAAACTAACTAACCTAAGGACATCATACACATCCATGCCCGAGGCAAGATTCGAACCTGCGACCGTAGCGTTCGCACGGTTCCAGACTGAAGCGCCTAGAACCGCGCGATCACATCAGCAGGCCTGTGCGCGAATGTTTAAAAGGTGTACTTTCAGGTAATCACTGCGTCGTTTCAGAATTATGGCCCAAATTTCCGCGCGGGATCGATTACTGGGGCTGATATTTTGCAAAGGGGCTTTTCTCTCCTTAAAATGTCGGGACAGTTTGGTGAGGTTTCCTTGCAAGTGACTTGAGGATTAGTGAGCCAAATGAATATCGGAACTTTCTCAGGATAGGCGCTTGTTTATTTAATGTAATTCCGCAAACAGTTGCATCAATAATTAAGAAATCTACACTCATTTGCGAGATATTGTCCTTGCAGCTCAACATCTTCCTGTAATTCGTCCGTAATGGATCAAACTTCTTGACTGCTTCCAGATATATTTACCTGTACGTGGACAACGACTGATCATATTGCTCGGTATTCTTCTGACGGTTACTATGTTCATTTGGTTTTCCACACGATAACTCTGGGAAATCTCTATACACTTCCAATAATTCTAAAACGAACGTGCGCATAGCCGACTTCAAAGCTATTCCACAATTCGATTTACACAACACAACAAATCGCGCAAAACAAACTGTTTGGGATACGCAACTGCGCAGCCAAAGATATACAGAATTAGCCAAAGAGCATACAGTGCAAACAGTTTGTACAATAAAAATCTAATTTCGATAGATTCGTTAACATACAGGGTGAAAAGGAACTCCACCGACAAACTTTCAGAGGTTGTTCTGATGTACCTTCCGAGTATTACAGTGTAAGTGATTCACGACCTGCAGTTCGTTACACAATAATAATGTAACTATGATTTATTCAGTTTGTTACCCAAATTACCTTTTATTTGAGAAAATACTTTCACAACACTGAAAAAGTCTGTAATGTGTAAGCGCCGAAACGTACAGCATAAAACACAGGATTGGCATTTCTTTGTAAACAGCAGGTACCGTGAGCGAATGGAAACAATGTGCACAGCGCATACTGGCGACATTCGCACTCTGTGCACGGGTTTCAGTGCAATATAGATATAAAGCTAAAAAGCATATGCTGTTTGTTGTCATATTGCCATGCTACGATGCAATCCAGAGTTTGTCGTACACTTTTACCAATAGCCTGTATTTGTAATCTCCAAAACGTACAGCACAAAACACAGGATTTGGTTTCCCATTGGTGACTATGTACAACTGAGGTGGTTGGCATCGCTGTATCATTCTGCGGCAAGCCGCCGGAGACCGTGGGTCTCTTATACGAGGATGAGTCAATAAATAAGTCACAAACGCCAGAATATGGCAAATCGTTGTAAATTTTGCGCCTATACCTATCTAGAAGGTGGCAGCACATGTAGCTTGGAAGACAGCCGATACACAGTTTCCGCGGACAATGATCAATGATCCGCAATTAGATCAAGATAGGAAGTGCGCTATGTGTGTGTACCCGGCAAGAACAACGCCACTTTTGTGAGCGGACGGACTGTCCATAGAGCATGTCCGTAGCTAAATTCGCCACGTGTTCTATTACAACTGCATCTCTCAATTTTGTTCAGCTGGATACAGGAATTCAACAAAGGACATAAAAATTACACACAAGGAGCGTCCTGGCCGCCCTGGTTATTCAGTGATGGCACATTGTTTCCCCGTCTTGGGGTATTTCGCTGCCTCCACGACACATCGGTGTTGCGGGTTGCAGTAGTAACAGGAACCAAAAAACTTGTTATATCACGACGAGTCAGCCGTTAGATGCGAACTATGTGCTGCAGGCTTGTAACACTTTGTCGAGCGATGGGATAAGTGTTTAAGTTTACAGGGAGAGTATGCTCACAGAAAAAGATGGTAAGAACGACACATACACCCTTGCCCGAGGGAGGACTCGAACCTCCGGCGGGAGGGGCCGCGCAGTCCGTGACATGACGCCTCAAACTGCGCGACTTATTTATTGTCTGACCGCCGTACTAATTCAGAGTCAACCAGAATTCCACAGACAAACTTTCAGAGATTGTTCAGGGATACTTCCGAAGTATTTTGGAATAAGGGACCCACAATCTCTGATGGATCGTTACCGAGTAGTAAAGTAATTATGATTTATTTGGTTTTGTTACAGCACTCACCAATGTTTCTGTGAAAATACCTTCACGAGAGTAAAACGTACATCACATAACACACGATGCACAGCACTGAAATAACCTTCATATGCAAAAGTACTGCAATGTGGTTGTCGTCGGTGCAGAAACAGCTCAGCGTAGGGTCGTTGTGCCGCTCTTCCATTACGTTCAGTGGATTCCTACAAGAGGTGCATATCGGACAACTCTTTATCGGTAAACCTATCCACAGTACTGCAGTGTATAATTGTTAACAAGCAACTAACACTACCGAAAAACAAACCGAGCAGTACTGAATGGAAACTTGAGCACATTGACTTAAAGAGGGCGTTACTGTTATCGACAACAGATACTGTGAGCGGATTACCAGCGTATACGTCGACATTTTCGCTGTTGTTCACTATTTCAGTGCAATACAGTTACAAAGCTAGCTGATGCAAGAAACCAAACAAAATGCAATGGCTCTGTAACGAGTTGCCAGAGACCGTGGATCCCTTATGCCAAAATACTTAGAAGATATATGGAGTCTTCTGTCGGAAATGTCCGACAGACCAGACACCCCTCAGACATACACATTCTTGTAAGATCGCGGCGGCTCCTTGACGTTTATTTCAGTGCGGCTGCACTAATATGGTCCGAAGCCCAACGGAAATTAGTAATTTGCTAGAAGGGATTAATGGACGAGGGACGCTGCATTGCAGCGTGCGATAAGTTGGAAATTTGAGTCGGTCATGGACCGTGTCCGGATGGCTGAAGCGGTTAAGACAACCGCTCGTGAGAAGCGGTAAATCCAGGTTCAAGTCTTGGCTCAGCACAAATTTTCAACTCTCGCACGGCATTACCACAATGCCCTGTGTGACTGAAAGTCACGAATTCCCACCCATCCTTTCTCTTTCTTTCCCCATTCTCTGTTTTATACAAATGTAATCAGAAAGATTGGAACACGTGAGGCAATACTGACCTTACGACTTATCTTAGAAGAAAGATTAAGGAAAGCCAAACCTACGTTTCTAGCATTTGTAGACTTAGAGAAAGCTTTTGACAATGTTGACTGGAATACTCTCTTTCAAATTCTGAAGGTGGCAGGGGTAAAATACAGGGAGCGAAAGGCTATTTACAATTTGTACAGAAACCAGATGGCAGTTATAAAGAGTCGAGGCACATGAAAGGGAAGCAGTGGTTGGGAAGGGAGTAAGACAGGGTTGTAGCCTCTCCCCGATGTTATTCAATCTGTATATTGAGCAAGCAGTAAAGGAAACAAAAGAAAAATTCGGAGTAGGTATTAAAATCCATGGAGAAGAAATAAAAACTTTGAGGTTCGCCGATGACATTGCAATTCTGTCAGAGACAGCAAGGGACTTGGAAGAGCAGCTGAATGGAATGGACAGTGTCTTGAAAGGAGGATATAAGATGAACATCAACAAAAGCAAAACGAGGATAGTGGAATGTAGTCGAATTAAGTCAGGCGATGCTGAGGGAATTAGATTAGGAAATGAGACACTTAAAGTAGTAAAGGAGTTTTGCTATTTAGGGAGCAAAATAACTGATGATGGTCGAAGTAGAGAGGATATAAAATGTAGACTGGCAATGGCAAGAAAAGCGTTTCTGAAGAAGAGAAATTTGTTAACATCGAGTATAGATTTAAGTGTCAGGAAGTCGTTTCTGAAAGTATTTGTACGGAGTGTAGCCATGTGTGGAAGTGAAACATGGACGATAAATAGTTTGTACAAGAAGAGAATAGAAGCTTTCGAAATGTGGTGCTCCAGAAGAATGCTGAAGATTAGATGGGTAGATCACATAACTAATGAGGAGGTATTGAATAGAATTGGGGAGAAGAGGAGTTTGTGGCACGACTTGACAAGAAGAAGGGATCGGTTGGTAGGACATGTTCTGAGGCATCAAGGGATCACAAATCTAGCATTGGAGGGCAGTGTGAAGGGTAAAAATCGTAGAGGGAGACGAAGAGATGAATACACTAAGCAGATTCAGAAGGACGTAGGTTGCAGTAAGTACTGGGAGATGAAGAAGCTTGCACAGGATAGAGTAGCATGGAGAGCTGCATCAAACCAGTCTCAGGACTGAAGACCACAAGAAGAAGAATCAGAAAGTGGAGTTGTGGTCCACCCTGCATATTGCACATCATTCAGTCTAATCCACACACGGTCAGCAATTTTGCACAATACTAAATATTGCACAACGTTATCGTTAGTGTAGGGACAGCCTTAGCCTGAGCAGATACTCACCACTAGGGTTGTAAATCATCCTCAGATTCCTCAGAACGAGCTTCATGTATATAGCTCCGTCTGTCGGGGTTGGTTAACCACCACTCTGGTATGGAGGCACGCCTCGACATGTCTGAGATGTCCGCATCATCAGGAGGTACCGGATACTCGCCGTCGGCGGGCTGTTCCAGAGGTGGCCCCGCTGGACGGATGTTGTCCTCATGATCGGGGCCGTAGACGAAATTCGTCTTCTTCAACAGCGGCTCCTCCACTTCATCCTTCGTGTCCAGCGGATTTCCTGCAGCCTCTTGGTACGCCGCGAACTTGGCGCCTTCTGTCCTGTCTGGTGCGCCTACGTAGACGATTTCTCTGTTCGCGCTGACGGGATCTCCGAGTTGGGAGAGGCCTGTCTCCCTCTCAAAGTCCTCGAAGGACCCTTGTCGGCTCTTGGTCCAAGGCAGGCGGAACTGATAGCTGGGGCCGATCGCAGAAAGGCAGAGAGCGCAGACGAGTGCTACAGCCGGCTGCATGTCTAACACGTTGGCGAGTCTCGACTCACGGCAGAGGAGGAAACGCCGGGAACGGTGCCTCGCTGCAATCGACAGGGGAAGCTGCGGTTTCCTGGCCACAACTCACGCCGCCGATTGCGCTCCATTTCTGTGTCGACTTCTGTCCTAGAGAACTGATGTGGAAGGTTTCCTTTTTCTTGGTACCACGGCTAAATCGCGATACACATTTCGTCATTAAAGAAATAGTACCGCATAAGTAACAAAGCACGAATTTACGGGACGAACTAAACACTATCTGCGATGCGGGAAACATCTTGCATAGAAATTCTTCCAATCCATATATGGCATACAGCAAACCAGTGCTTAACAGTATTGGTTAAAAACAGTCCTGGTTGCAATTTTAGTTTTTTATTTTTCAACTACGCGTCTCGCCTTATTTTGGCATCTTCAGGTTATCTTAATTTGGTATTTCTTAGAAGGATAATTTAAGTCAGTTCTAGCCAAAGGGCATCGTCGAATACATCAGGCCAACGTCGCCTTAGTTAAACTCAGTAAAAACTGTTCTAGATGGATACGAGTGACACCAAGACCTGAATAACGCGTTCCGAAGAAGCTCCTGTGAACGGGAATACGTTATGCAGGTCTTAGTGTCACTCGCGTCAATCTAGAAAAGTTTTTACTGAGTTTAACGAAGGCTATGTTGGGCTGATATATTCGACGATGCACTTTAGCTACACTGACTAAAGGATCCTTCTAAGAAATATCAAATTAAGATAACCTGAAGATACCTAAACAAGGCGAAACGCGTAGTTGAAAAATGAAAAACTAAAATTGCAACCAAGACTGTTTTTAACCAATACAAATCTTGCATAGACGCAAGATTTACGTTGTACCACTAAAGCAAAATTTCAGATCAACGTTAAAGAAACGAAGAAAGAAAAGCCTCTTCAGAAATCTTATGCATGTCAGGTCAGCGGCGGATATAGAAAAACCTCAAGGAGGGGGAGCTAAAGATATCATGAGCTACCTTTACTTTTACTGTAATACAAAATAATCAAGTCACGTGCAAAGTTTAAGGAAGTTTAATTTATACTGATTATACACATATACAAGACAATGCCATTTTATGATATAAAAAAGTTACAATTGTGGTTCTCTTTCTTAAATGATGAATTCTATGCGCCTATTATTCCTGGCTAATTGGTTAATTACATCATCAATAGGACAGTCAATGTCAAGGTGAGTGTTTAACAGAGCCTGCACTAGTCCGTCCTCTTTAGGAGTACTGCTGCGTGGTCTGGGATCCTTATCGGTAGGACTAACAGAGTACATCGGTGAAGTGCAAAGAAGAGCTGCACTTTTTGTATTATTTCCAGATAGAGGAGAAAGTGTCACAGGCGTGATACAGAATTTCGGGTGGACACCACTAAAGCAAAGGCGTTTATCTCTGCGGCGGAATCTTCTCACAAAATTTCGGTCACCAACTTTCTCCTCCAAATACGAAAATATTTTGTTGTGCCGACCTACACGGAGAAAAATGATAATCGTAATAAAATAAGGAAAACCAGCCATGTCTTTATACTCTGCAATGTTGAAAAATTTCTTTCTACTCAAGCAATAGATGCAGGTAGACAAGCAAATATTTTATACAACGTGTGCAAAGTAGATAGTCAGATCTAGGACAGACAACGCTTGCATAACAGATCACGATCATTAAGGGCATTTATGCTCGTTTGCTTGCATTGAAAATCTCTCTCATTACTCTATTTTTAATCACAAAGAGTGATTCTTCTTCAAAGAACGGTAGTTCATTTAAGCACTGATTCAATTTATATGGCAAACCATTACCGTCATGTTTCAGTAGTTGTGAGGGCAAAAGTATGTTGGATTTTAAATGATAAATAGTTTCTTCACCAGAACGTTCCCTCATGTCATTCGTAACATGGTCCAGCGTTAGAATAGAAACAGTTCTTTTCCAATACGTCATAGCAGCGTTCTCGTAGATATATGTTAGCTATTTATGTGCCAGATAGAAAGGTGTAAAATACGATGACGCGGACGCGCGTGCTACATAGGAAAGTACAACTACTCGATAACTCGATTCAGTCAAGTCAACTGACGAAAGGAACGAACGAATAGCGTGCGGGTTGACTGCCGGGGGGGCGAGGGATGCAAAGCGGGCGGCCCCGCAGAAGGGCGGGGAGGGGGGGGGGAGGCACACGTATCCGCCACTGGGTCAGGCACGCATTCTTATCTTGATATTTGTGGCAGGATATACGCTATCTGATCAAAAGTATACGGACACATATTAGTGGTCATTAACATGAAATGTCCCTACCCCTCGCCTTTATGACGGCTTGAACTCTGCTGGGGACAGTTTCAATGAGGTATCTGAACGCCTGTGGAGGAATGGTAGCCTATTCTTCCTCAAGAGGCGAAACCAGGGAAGTTGGTGATATTATACTTTGTAGTCTGGGGCGAAGTCGATGTTCTAACTCATCACAGACGTGATTCATTAGGTTCAGATCGAGACTAGGCAGTTGAGGCCATGTGAGGAATGTTATCTTCCACAAACCATTGCCCCACATATGCTGCTTTACGACAGGGTGCATTGTCATGCTGGTATTATCATCTCTAAAATGTTCCTCTGCTGTACGCAGTACACAGTGCTGTAAAATGTGTCTATACCCTCCGCATTTGGCGTTTCCTTAAGCGCAGTAAGTGGACAGTAGCGTAACCAAGAAAATAATTCCCAAGCTGTAACACAGTCTTCTCCGTGCTTCATTGATGGCGCTAAACATATTGACATCTAACGTCCTGCAGGCACTCTTCAAACCTAAATATTGGGACTGACAATTCGCAATTTTTCACAAACACAACTTTTATTGATGTAAGTTCACAAGGTTGTTGACAGAACAACAAAGGGAAGGTAACAATAACGATGCCAGTAAAAGTCTCCTAATTTAGGCAAACTAAAGTGCACTTCTAATTTTCCACAAAGGGTTGTGGTAAAACACACACACACACACACACACACACACTAGTAACAGTACAATTCAGAGACGAAGATGTAATCTTCAATGGTCGCAGTACACGAAGTCGGCATGTGAACTGAACTTCTGGGCTGGTTCTAGCCCCTAAATAGCTGTCTCCAGCCAATCAGGTTTAGGCGTAGTGATACTTCCTGCAGGCCGTGGCTCGAGCTCCCTCTGCAGGAAGTAGTGCTCGGAATGCCAGTTTCCACTATCTTGTATGTAAATAGCCAGTGTGATTTTGGTACGCCTTGGGTTCAAATGGTTCAAATGGCTCTGAGCACTATGGGACTTAACTTCTAAGGTCATTAGTCCCCTAGAACTTAGAACTACTTAAACCTAACTAACCTAAGGACATCACACATATCCATGCCCGAGGCATGGTCACGCGGTTCCAGACTGAAGCGCATAGAACCGCACGGCCACACCGGCCGGGGGTACGCCTTGGGCATAGACAACCTCGTCTTCTGTGGTGTTATATGGGTTGCCGGCCCTCAGGGGCTACCTTGGCTCCCGTATAACACTAAACCCTTCCATCGGATGTCTACAGGGTAACCAAATCACTCGTTGTCCAGTAGCGCCGCTCTTTACATCACCTCAAGCGACGCTTAGCATCGACTACAGAAATGTGTGGCTTCTTTTTAACTACCTATAGATAGTCACTGTGCTAGCTGGACTACTGGTAGCATTTTGCAACTCATGGGTGCTTCCTGTCGCTGGTTTAATGCGAATTTTTACAATCATCATCTGGAGTGCTCTATGGTTCCTGTCTGACAGTACATGAGATTTGCCTTGTCTTTGTTTAGTTATGGTTGTTCCCTCGCGTGTCCACTTCACAATCTCATCACCAACAGTCGACTTAGGCGACTTTAGAAGGGTTGAAATGTACCTCATGGATCTGTTACTCAGGTGACATCCAACGTCGGGACCGCGCTCGAATTCAACGGGCCCTCCTGGCCGACCTACTCTGCTGTTACACTTCGCTACTGACCGCCCAATATTCCTCGCCTTCTTTTATACTGGCGGGTCTACCTCTGTTGGCATCTAGTGATCAGATCCGCATTACGTAGGGGTGCCTGAATACTTTTGATCAGATAGCTTATTATTGATGGCGCGTTTTCATGGCCCTTATTTTATTCCAATGTGTGACTGCAACAATGTTGCAGATGTGGACTCTGACCACAATCTATTGGTTATGAACTGTAGATTAAAACTGAAGAAACTGCAAAAAGGTGGGAATTTAAGTAGATGGGACCTGGATAAATTGAAAGAACCAGAGGTTGTAAAGAGTTTCAGGGAGAGCCTTAGGAAACGATTGACAGGAATGAGGGAAATAAATACAGTAGACGAAGAACGGGTAGCTGAGGGACGAAATAGTGAAGGCAGCAGAGGATCAAGTAGGTAACAAGACGAGGGTTAGTAGAAATCCTTGGGTAACAGAAGATATAATGAATTTAATTGATGAAAGGAGAAAATATAAAAATGGAGTAAATGAAGAAGGCAAAGAGGAATACAAACGTCTCAAAAATGAGATCGACATGAAGTGCAAAATGGTAAGCAGAGATGCCTAGAGGACAAATGTAAGGATGCAGAGGCTTATCTCACTGGGGGTAAGATAGATACTGCCTACAGGAAAATTAAAGAGACCTTTGGGGAAAGGAGAACCACTTGCATGAATATCAAGAGCTCAGATGGAAACCCAGTTCTAAGCAAAGAAGGGAAAGCAGAAAGGTGGAAGGAGTATACAGAGGGTCTATACAATGGCGATGTACTTGAGGACAATAATATGGAAATGGAAGAGGATGTAGATGAAGATGAAATGGGAGATATGGTACTGCGTGAAGACTTTGACAGAGCACTGAAAGACACAAGTCGAAACAAGGCCCCGGGAGTAGACAACATTCCATTAGAACTACTGACAGCCTTGGGAGAGAATATAATAATTCCAATCCCAAAGAAAGCAGGTGTTTACCGATGTGAAAATTATCGAACTATCAGTTTAATAAGTCACGCTTGCAAAAAACTCACGCGAATTCTTTACAGACGAATGGAAAAACTGGTAGACGCCAACCTCGGGGAAGATCAGTTTGGATTCTGTAGAAATGTTGGAACATGTGAGGTAATACTAACCCTACGAATTATCTTAAAAGATAGATTAAGGAAAGGCAAGCCTATGTTTCTACCATTTGTAGACTTAGAGAAAGCTTTTGACAATGTTGACTGGAATACTCTATTTCAAATTCTGAAGGTGGCAGTGTTAAAATACAGGGAGCGAAAGGCTATTTACAATTTGTACAGAAACCAGATGGCAGTTATAAGAGCCGATGGGCATGAAGGGGAAACAGTGGTTGGGAAGGGAGTGAGACAGGTTTGTAGCCTATCCCCGATGTTATTCAATCTGTACATTGATCAAGCAGTAAAGGAAACAAAAGAAAAATTTGGAGTAGGAATTAAAATCCATGGAGAAGAAATAAAAACTTTGAGATTCGCCGATGACATTGTAATTCTGTCAGAGACAGCAAAGGACCTGGAAGAGCAGTTGAACGCAATGGATAGTGTCTTGAAAGGAGGATATAAGATGAACATCAACAAAAGCAAAACGTGGATAATCGAATGTAGTCGAATTAAATCACTAAGGAAGGAGAATATTTCGTATCGCTAGCCATATCTACGTCTGGCATTACAAATGCTTCCTCTCTCTCTCTCACCCTTGCTTCCTCTTTCCGACAGCACTACAGTGTCAAGTCATGTAAGCCTGAGTAATGGAACAACATTATTTCGCTTCAGTTCGAAAGATGGCCCCCATACGTGACACACTCGATTTGTTTGTTGTCTGCATAGACTTACTAAAAATAAGTAGACCGCTTGCTGGATCCCATATTGAAGCCACCATTTGCATGGCGACGCTGTGTTAGCACTTAGTAAGTTAGGTGAAATATCTGATAAAATTTTGCACACACAACGGTTTAACTGATGTAAATGGCGTTCATGAGAACTCTGTATCCTTGTTAGAAAAAAAAATTGAAAATGAAATGGGTAATTTGAGTTGTATCGAAGGCTTCAATTATTCAAATCCAAAATCCAATACAGCTGTGGAAAGGAAGGGAGATAAAATTGCGTCATACAAAAATAAATTAAAGACTGATAAATAAGTGTAAAAGGCAGACGCAGAGATTATCTCAGAAAATGTTACAAAAGAACCGAGAATGAAAAATTTAGTGAACCATAAAAAATCTCATTATCTGCTACTTTGTAAGTTACATGCAGCTATCTTGCCGCATTTTCGCTCCTCATTGTCAGAAATTAACCCTACATTCTTCAATAAATATCTGTAAGCTCCAAACTTTTGATGCAATCTTAGTGCAGAAGATTAGGAAACTACTCCCGTTTAAGACAGACTTAATTAGTCAGTGAGAGTTGTACAGTAAGCATCCATTTACTTTGTTATTAAGTTTGCTCTTGTTGTCTCTCATTCCCTTCAAATCACAAGGCTTCTGATCATATTCGTCCCTGGAAAACAACGGCTTCATTTGGGAAACAGTAGGCTGACTCCTCCGCTACGTCGTGGTAGGTTCTCGGTTGTCTACGGAAATGAAGAAGTGGCAACACGAGAGAATCATGAATTTCATGGATGTGATAAGTACATCTACGACCATAGATATGTAGCATAGAAAGTAAAACAAGACTTAACTCTCAAAAAGGACATTTCCGCTGCTACTGTTGTAGCAGATCTGCTGTAGTGGGGGAAAAACGTATGCTGTATAGGTTTTAAAGACTCGTTAACTTTTCTGATGCTCCAGCACGCGTGTTTTCGTGTTCATGAGTAGAAACTTGTCAGTCGTTCTTCCCCCCCCCCCCCCCCCACCCATGTGTACGTTACTTTTCCGCCCCATAATAGAGATGGGTTGTTCGCCAACTAACGGGTCCAAAGGAACGGTTCATCGAGATGAACGGAACGACCGAGGAACGAATTCTAAGGAACGGTCTTTCATAGTTAACTCCGGTGCAGGCTTTCTACTTAGAGTTCCCGGGAACGGGAAACGGTCGATCTCGTTCCCGCAACGGCAAGTCGGCCGGTCTCGTTCCAGCCTCCGTCCCGTTCCCGTCTGTCTCGGTCTCGCTCGGGCGGACTCGTCCTTCTTCTCGTGGCCACTCGTCGCAGTTCCACTGTCGAATGCTCATAGTTTAGTTCAGTATCGAGTTGTTCATTTGTTCGCTGCGCACGTCCGTTCTTGTTATGTTTCAAACCTTTTTTTAACTCTGAACTTCTTGTTCTTTTCGTATCCTACTCAGCGTCCATGACCGGTAATTAAAATGTATTTCATAATTACGTAAATTACATGGTATGCAATGCATTCATCTTTTCAGGTAACAGGTATATCAGCTTACTTCAGTATTTCGATAAACTACAGAAGAAATACTTGCAAAAGGTAAGATTTTTTTTTTTTTGTTATTACACATGCAAAGGAAGTCGGCACGAGTGGCAATTTTCCGTCTTATTTTGATCCAAGGTAAAAGAGAATGTTCGTTGTTATGGAAGGCAGACCGACTTAACAACCGAATGAAGCCCGCTCTCCATAATCGAGTGTCTGGTGTCACATTTTGTAAAGAGAATGCGATAACTTCTACAATACCATTTCAGTGGTACAGGGTGGCCGAAAAATCGGCCTCGAGTACTAGACTGCTCATTGTCGACCACCAATCGTCATCTATTGTTTCGAAGTTGTTTGCATTTGCTTATTTATTAGTTCTTCACTACCTAATGTTGTTACTAGAGCCTCCCTTCGGGTAGACCGTTCGCCGGGTGCAAGTCTTTCGATTTAATGCCACTTCGGCGACTTGCGCGTTGATGGGGAGGAAATGATCATGATTAGGACAACACAATGCCCACTCCCTGAGCGGAGAAAATCTCCGACCCAGCCGGGAATCGAACCCGGGCCCTTTAGATTGACATTCTGTCGCGCTGACCACTCAGCTACAGGGGGGCGGAAACTGCCTACTTATTACATGTTTATCTATTCTGTTAGTAGCGGTCAACAAATCGTGTGTAATTGGCGACCAGTCTGTACTCGGGGCCGGTTTTTCGTGCGCCACCTTATATTATTTCACTGCGATCAGCCTCATAACGCTACAGTTGGCTAAACGAGAAGTTTTGCAGAATCACGAAAATTACAAGTGTTTGAGAATTCTGTTATGAATGAAAACTCTTTACGCCAGGAGGGAGGCAAGTACTCCCTCTTGGCGTCTTAGATCTTCAGTCATCTATACTACTACTTTTCAGTTTTTCATAACAACCATATACCAAGCAGAAATGAACGGCGAACGAGTAAAAATGAAAGGTTCCCAGAAAAGAGTGATCAACAGTGAACTAGTTTCCAAGGATGAACGAGTTTGCCCATCTCACCCCATAATTGTGGTCGTAAACGCATCACGTTCAAGACGTTCATAGTTCTTTCACTCAACTGACGAACCTTAAAAATATTAACATAAACACTTGATAGTTATTTCATCTTACCTTAATGAATTCCACCAAAGTGTTGAAAATGGTTAGAACTAAGTGACATGTCGATGAGAAGTGCACTTTAAAGAGGTGCATCTAACTTCTATGTGGACCGCCAGTAGCCAAAACGTGAAGATGATCCCCAAGCTAGTTCTAACTGGTATACATTCGTTCATGTTGGTATTGATCTTACTATTTCCCAGGCGAACTGCTTTTGCGATGTATTCAGAATCGTCTTTCAACACTCTGGGAAAGGTATGTATCCATCATCAGTTCACTAGCTAAAGTTTCGTAAGCAGCGCTTCTTGAAAAAAGCCCCATTTATCTTTTCCCCTCTTCCTTTCTAACATTTTTCCTTGTGGTCGGCAAAGGCGGAAGATTCGCACACATTGCTGCTAACTCACTTTCCTCTGTTTCATAACCGTACTGTGGCCCACTGTAGACACTTCTGGCAAGGAACTGTATTTCCACAACCATTCCAAGGCAATAGTAGCCCGCAGTGTTGCCGAACATAGGTTGCAGTTCGTGTTGCTGTATAAGCAGCAAAATGCTATTTCCATGGCGCGTGTAAACGTATGTTTCACACAGGGGCGTCAAAGGGAATACGAGTATATCCAAAACAGGGCAAGATTAAAAAACTACAGTTTTTATGCAAGTGATTTGGTAAATTAGAAGATATGCAGCGCCTCAAAAAAGGAGGTACACAGAACGTACTCACAAATTAAGCACAGATTAGCACATCTACAAGATAATATTATCTATTTTTTCATATCTACTACAATTCCTCTGCAGAATAAAATTTAATGTATTCGCAGCAGTCTGTCACGAACCTCGCTGGTCCGTAGACAAAAGGTAAACAGCTGTTGTGGTTAAGTTGTGCAGCAGGGAGCGGGGGATCCTTGTGAAATTTGATGATGTACGTATGTCGGTCAGATATATTGCAGCCATTTCCATATGTCGCTGGTGATGAAGGAGTGAGGTGCCCTGACAACTGTCGAACTCCTCTCTTTCTGCAGCTCCGTAAGTGCTGTACGGGGAAACAACAGAGACAACATTGGGGCTTCTATTCTGATGATATTACGCATCCTCGTTGACCGCAAGGCACGCCGAAACTACCGCTGCTCAAGAAAACAGCATAATTTGCTCTGAACAGCAGGACTTCCGAGTACACAGGGCGTCGCAAAAACGTGTACACAAAACTTTTGGTAGCTGTAACACTAATATTTTTTAAGGTATAGAAAAATTTCAGAATTCAGTATGCATACATCCTGACGATAGACGTTGACTGCGGGTATTGTATCACACACACAGTCCCTTTCACTGTCCAGAGATGTCACTAAACCTGCCCAAAGATGTAAACAGCCATACATGAGCAGCGTCTATTAGACAGAGGGGGTCCGACAGCCGATCAATTCCAGTCATACCACCAGGAAGGAGGTACACGGCTCGTGTTGTCTGTAGCTAAACCATGCCTAGATGGTCAATACCGCGGTTCGAGCGTGTCCGCATTGTTACTTTCTGTCAGGAAGGGCTCTCAACAAGGGAAGTGTCCAGGCGTCTCGGAGTGAACCAAAGCGATGTTGTTCGGACATGGAGGAGATACAGAGAGACAGGAAGTGTCGATGACATGCCTCGCTCAGGCCGCCCAAGGGCTATTACTGCAGTGTATGACCGCTACCTACGGATTATGGGAAAGCCACCATGTTGAATAATGCTTCTCGTGTAGCCACAGGACGTCGTGTTACGACTCAAACTGTGCGCAATAGGCTGCATAATGCGCCACTTCACTCCCAACGTCCAGGCGAAGTTCATCTTTGCAACCACGACACCACGCAGCGCGGTACAGATAGGCACCACAACATGCCGAATGGACCGCTCAGAATTGGCATCACGTTCTCTTCATCGATTAATGTCGCATATACCTTCAACCAGACAACCGTCGGTGACGTGTTTGGAGGCAACCCGGCCAGGCTGAACGCCTTAAACACACTGTCCAGCGAGTGCAGCAAGGTGAAGGTTCCCTGCTGTTTTGGGGTGGCATTATGTGGGGCCGACGTACACTGCTGGTGGTCATGGAAGGCGCCGTAACGGCTGTGCGATAGGTGAATGCCATCCTCTGACCGATAGTGCAACCGTATTGGCAGCATATTGACGAGGCATTCGTCTTCGTAGACGACAATTTACACCCCCATTGTGCACATCGCTCGACTAGAGTGGCCAGCATGCTCTCCAGGCATGAACCGTATCGAACATGCCTGGGATTGATTGGAAAGGGCTGTTTATGGACGACGTGACCCATCAACCAATCTGAGGTATCCACGCCGAATCGCCGTTGAGGAGAGCGAAATCTGGACCAACAGTGCCTTGATGAGCTTGTGGATAGCATGCCACGACGAATAGAGCCTGTATCAATGCAAGAGGACGTGCTACTTGGTATTAGAGGTACTGATGTGTACAGCAATCTTCACCACCATCTCTGAAGGTCTCGCTGTATGGTGGTACAACATGCAATGTGTGGTTCTCATGAGCAATAAAAAGAGCGGAAATGATGTTTATATTGATCTCTATACCAATTTTCTGTACAGGTTCCGGAACTCTCGGAACCGAGGCGATGCAAAACTTTTTTTGATGTGTGTAATATGAACAAATGTAGGAAGCATTCATGTGTCGAAAGTGTTCAGATTGTTGGCTATTGTGGTCTAGACGCTGACCGATGGAATCCAGCAAGTTCCAAATCGTTGCAACTGTTATTTTGGCACCTTAGTTTTCAATAGCTGCTTTCAAATCATTTATTGTAGCTGTTACTGCGATAGAAACATTATGCTCCACACGCCCCCATAGAAAACAATCCATAGGGGTCAAATGTTGTGAGCGTGTGTTACTTGTCAGTGACATATTATGCGAGAGGTACTTTCGTCCTTAAGTTTTGCATGCGAGTGTACACCCAGAATGAGGCCATTTCGCTAAGCTACAGTGGACACTGTGACTATTAACGTTTATAGCTACCGAATCATAACGTCGACTTTATCTAAAAAAATGAACTATATACTTTTTCTGAAGCCTTGGAAAAGGTTTTGGAAGAGGACAGTAGTACTGGGACAAGGACAGTACAAGCACACTCTGCATTCTTGCCAGATGTATAAAAGATGGTGGCGATGACATCATCCAAGATGGCGGCGTGTAGACTTTTCAGCAGCACATGATGTCATCCAAGATGGTGGTGATGACGTCATTCAAGATGGAGGATTTTGGCGGGAAGTTTGAATTTTGGTGGGAAGATAGGTCAATTGGGCTACCCCCACTAACCTAACCACATCCCACAGAAAATGATTGGAAGTTCAAATTCCATCAGGATAATACAAACCGCTACTAAACTAAGAAAGTGGGGGGAAAATAGGTTACTTGGGCTATCTCCACTACCCTAAGTCACCCTACCACCACCTCATCCTAGGGATTGGCTGGAAGTTTAAATTTAGATGGGAAGATAGGTCAATTGGGCTATCTCTACTAACCTAAGAAAATGGCGGGAAATAAAAGGCACCTGGGCTACCTCCACTAACCTAAGTCACCTGAACGCCACCTCCTCCTAGGGATCGGCAAGAAATTTGAATTTTGGCAGTAAAGAATGGTCACTTGGGCTATCTCTACTAACATAAGAAAATGGTGGATAACAAAGGGTCTTTGGACTACCTCCACTAACCAAAGTCATCTGACCACCACCTCTTCCTAGGGATTGGTAGGAAAAGGACCCAGCCTGCACTGCACTGCTGGAGAGAAGAAGGAGTGTACTTTATTTATTTTGGGACAATTTATTTAGGGGCGGATTTTGAGAGATAGTATATTTATCACAGTGATACAGAATACACGCTCTGACATGACACACAGCCTACAGACCTGCAAACCACATGTAAATAATGCAACATATTTATGTCCTAAGAGCCAAACAACTAGTAAATCATCAAAATAATACTCCATCTAAAAGACTCTGCAAACATAGTTGCTAATCATCAACTGTTGAAATCATGCACCAGTCTTTATTTAAACCATTTGAGGCACTACCACAATCCAGTGTGTTCGCCATGAGGTACAGAGCCCAACTGACCTAGTACACACTACCACCACCAGAGGGCACTGTCATCTGTAACGTAATCCAAGATGGCAGCCATGACGTCAGCTGATGACACAAGTAACATTATAGAAGATGGTGGAAAACAGTGTGTTCACCATGAGGTCTGGACCTAGCACACAGTACCACCACCACAGGGTGCTGTCATCAGTTCTGTGATGCAACTCAAGATGGTGGGGGGAAAATGGAGAGAAACAGTGTGGTCACCACAAGCTATGGACCTAGTACATAGTACTGTCACCAGAGGGCACTGTTGTCTGTTCCATGACATATCAGAAGATGTTTATCTGGAGGGGAAAATGACTCACCCTGTGGTGGACTGCTGGAGGAAGGAAGGAGTCTACTTGATTTATTTTGGAACAGTTTATTTTGGGATGAATTTGAGATAGTATATTTATCACGCTGATACAAAACACATGCTCTGACATGCTTGGGGTCACGCCACACAGTCCACATACCTGTAAACTACTCCTAAATAACACTCTGCAGACACGCAAACAACGTGCCCACGCACCACCCGCTGTCCCCTGTCCACTGGGTAGCACAAAACGCTACCGCACACCCTCCCAGTAGTTGAGATGCACTGGTAGCTGTCAAACCACGCACAGGTGCCCTCAAACATGAGGCAGCGATATCCATTTCATACTTGATATCTGACAAATTCCTCTCGAAATACGTGATCATCTAGGCACTATTGCTGATGCAACCGGACAGGAGTGAAGACCTATTTGCAGAGCACAGGCGCCGCCATGAGATATTGCTAGAGGCAGGCAAGCACGAGCCATCGCTTTCACGCAGCTCCAGATACAAGTTAGGTCTATTTTCCGATATACAGTGGACTAACGACGGTCCCATATGAGAGACACCCCTGGGCAGCACTTGTGTTTACTGTTGCTGGCGTGATGATACATAGCTGCGGTACGGTCCAGTGCTGAGAGAGATGTTCCAATGCTTCCCAGAATAGCACAGTGTGCATTGTTCCTAGCGATCCTTTCGCCATTGTTTTCTGCAGACAAGACTTTCAGTAGTAAAATTATTTTGTACAGATTGCTAAATTACACTGACAGTTAAACCCTGCAAATGTTGTCTACAGATCATCAAATACATACAAGACTCAAGAGAATGTTGGAAGCCAGGAACATATTTACCAGTGTAACCACAACTAAATATTATGATCCCAGCTACAGTCTGACACCGATCGATGACCAGGTAATGTCTCCTCTTGACAGCAGTGGTTCTGGAACAGAAATTTCATAGTGTCCTAGAAATGCTTAACGTGTGCTTTTGTAGGAGTTCTCGTGATGTCTCGGCCTGTATGCACAGAAATGCTTGTGCTAACATAACCTGTTCATGAAAAGAGTGCAGAATAATGTCGAATGCATTCTTCCTTGCAGTCGTAATGTGGCTTCCCATCCATCACATGCTACCTTTCCTGCTTTCAACATATGTCAACATTCTCACTGCTATTTAGAGACTCCTATATCCCAGCACAAAGGATGTCTTGTGAATGGATCAAGTATTATGATTGGCTCTTATCGAACTTACCCTCCGAATTACCGATGCCGCCAGTGTGAAACCACAGTCCGCCTTTTCTTTCTTTCTGCAGACAGGACATTCAGAGGCAAAAAACTATCTTACACAGATCGCCATACTGCATCAACAATTATACCCTGCAAAGTGCCACTACATATCGTCAAATACGGAAAGACTCTCACTCAATTACGCTGCTCTCCAACTGAGGACAGGAGTGCATTAGAGCATGAAACCGCTCTCCATCACTTACCATCTCAATGTAGTAAACATACAATCCGTATCCTGCACTATACAAAATTAACCCTTTTACATCACTCGTACATACACCGCGAAGACAGAAAGCATTGTATATACCCCTCACAGCACTAGATATTTCCCTGTGAGTTCGGTGGTCATCTACGCCCGATTGATAACCAGAACGCCCTCAGTGGATCGAAGTCACTCTCAGAACAGTTCTACAACTTTGGGCTCACTTTTCCTCAGCACGAACGCGTTACTGTTTGTAGTCCAGACCTGATTGCTTGCTTGGTTTCCTGCACCCATCTCCAGACTATGGGATTACAAGAGCAGATGTATTTTCGCATGGTTTACGATGATATTATATCATTTTTGCGGTACTTCTTTATATCAAGCACACAGCAGCACCCTACCAATCGCTTGCACAACATAATTCCCAAGATATAGACTAGAAATTACTTCTCTACAAACCCCAAACTTTAGCAAGGTGGGGCTTGCTCTAGACCACTGAGTAACTAGAAACCTTATTCCGTGTGTGAGGACCTTTACGCGAAAAAGCTCGACAAAAGAAAAATAGAGGAAACTGATATTTCCACTCGCTAATACCAATGTCAGTGATGTAACAGATTCCAAATCATCCCTATAATTTACAAAGTCAAATAACGTGTTTCTCATGTCTAGAGAACCAGAAAACGTGTCTTTCACCTGCTAGATGCACACACCACAATCCATGTTCCCTCGACTAAATAAAGACGCAAAATGAGCAGAAGCAATGAACCGAACAATTTACATGGTCAGAAATAACGGCCCAGCGCAAACACAAGTCTTCTCTAATTTCCTCGCTAGCACAAAAGCTGCCCAAAAATGGTTCAAATGGCTCTGAGCACTATGGGACTTAACTTTTAAGGTCATCAGTCTCCTAGAACTTAGAACTAATTGAACCTAACTAACCTAAGGACATCACACACATCCATGCCCGAGGCAGGATTCGAACCAGCGACCATAGAGGTCGCATGGTTCCAGACTGTAGTGCCTAGAAACGCTCGGCCACCCCGGCCGGCGAAGCTGTCCAACACGTATTAAGTATTAGTTCGCTATTCTGCCATCTAGAGGGCGAAAAACTTAACTCAGATACATTCCTCCAATCCAACAGGCCTCTCCATTCAGACAGATCCTAACGCTAATGGGGAATATGAATCAGGCCC
The DNA here is from genome assembly GCF_023864345.2 of Schistocerca serialis cubense. Taxonomy (NCBI): domain Eukaryota; kingdom Metazoa; phylum Arthropoda; class Insecta; order Orthoptera; family Acrididae; genus Schistocerca; species Schistocerca serialis. The sequence continues at coordinate 361,939,855 of NC_064646.1, forward strand.
ACCACAGATCACACACAGGCAAAATCATCATTGAAACCTGATCACATATATGTTTTATCATTGCACTTAAAATTAAATGTGACGATCGTGACCTCAATTGAATGACATTCGACAATCAGCGAAGTACTGGAAATGCACCCTGCCGATAGCTGTGTCTCTGGAAATAGAAATATCTGTACTGTTATTCTGACTTGACTCCCTCTGCTATCACTGTATTCCACAGTCATCCCCTTTCCACATGTTGGAACACAAACACATACCTTATAAGCCCGATGCTCAAGGTGAACCTCTCACGCATCCCCTACTACTACTGAGCATAATACTTGATCAATAAATGGTTCCACGCGATACAAAATAATACTGAGAGAAAATCAGCGATGTGTGCACATGTCTCATAAGTTTTTCTTGCTAGTGTTAGCACCATGTCTTAGAAAGAGAGGCGTAAACGGCAAGATGTTAAATAACCCGATCGTGACAACTTTTGTATGTTAGTGCGTGTGTTGCGGAAGGCTCTCAGGAACCGCAGTAGGCCCGAGTTAGCATTCGAGTGTGGATTCGCAGCATGTTATATCGAGAGCAATGTCGGGTTGCAAATACACAATGTGCCGCTCACGGGATAGAGTTTGAAGGTGGACCAATCACATGCTACTTATGAACACGTGCTCTATGTTCGAAGTTTGGTCCACCAGCGGGGAGACTGGGTCCTGTAAGCCTTCCGCGACACATGTATATACACAGACATACAGAAAACAGAGGAAACACTCACCAAATGTGGAGATGAGTGGATGCAATTGAGTACAGTGCTATATTACACACAGCAATCAGTGCATTTGGTCTCTGTGTAGGCAGCTGTCGTACTTTTACAAGCAATTTTAGAACACAGAACGAGAGGTTATGTCATGATCGCATGGATAGAACTGACATAAAATCGACAGAATTGCGAAAAATGACGGAGAATAGATATAAATTGACCAAATATACACCTGGATGTGGGGCAATTGAGAAAGTACTTGTGTATCGTCTGGTTCACACAGATCAACTTGTACTTGGGAACAAGTATGCAGCATCAAGGTGGCATTACACAGTTGTGTCTATCCTCCTGAGGCCCACGGTCCAACATACTGGACTACGCACAAAAGCAAAGCTTCAGACCCCAAGTTCAGTATACTTACCAGCCATTCGGAAAAAAGTAAAATTGCACAAAAAGTCCTGTTTTAGTATGCATTTTAGGCATATCTGGCCCCAAAAAGATAGCAAATATTTTTAAGCCATTCGATGTTAAAATAGCTTTTCAGACTAATAACCTAGTGAGGTATAGCCTTAAGCACGATATTGGCGAGAAGAGAAATAAGTTTGAAAGATCGGGAGTTTATAAGATTCAGTGCAGAACGTGTGATGCAAAATATATAGGGCAGACAGGAAGATCATTCGCGATCCGGTATAAAGAACATAAAGATGCGTTCAGGTTAGGAAATTATGACAAATCAGCTGTTGCGAACCATATATATGAAACAGGACATCCCCTTAATAGCATAGAAGATACCGTAGAAATATTGCATGTTGAAAAGAAAGGGAGGAAACTTGATCTACTAGAGGAATTCGAGATAGCTATCCATGAAAAGAAACAAAGCAATATTCTAAATGCACAAGATAATTTTAAAGAAACGAGATTTTTTAGTGGGTTTTTAGAATTATTTTAGGGTAGGTATGCGACTTTAAACTTGTAGCATGTCACTGACGGAGTTGCGAGAGGCTAACGAAGGCAGACCAATGCAATAGGGAAATAAGGCGCCCAATAGCATAGCGTTACCGTCAAGCACACGGCTGTAACCACGCCACAACTCCTAGGCACGTCAGTCCACAATAGCTCCCGAGCCGGAACAGTGCGACAGCATACTTGGTAGCTATGGGACGGCCATCGACTTGTGTCAACAACTTCAATCTAAGACGAGGACCCACAGTCCAATATACCTTTAATTCTGTTTTACTCTATGGACTTTACAACTATTTGTGATGGTATTTTGTCTTTTTAGTCCGTTTAATTTCATGACATAGACTACAACCTGATGATGAGAGCATTGTCTCTTGAAACGCGTTGTTAAAATATATGTATAAGAAATCGCGGTTGAATGCTAACAGTGGTAACCAGTATAACTGCTACCTCGACTCCATAATGGATTATATTAAAATTATCCAGTGTTTGTGGCGTGTTATGGTAGCCACAGTAACAATATGATTTACATTGTGCAATGTCTAGTTTTCTGCGAGTGTCTTAATGTCAGTTTAGGACCTGACACAGACCTCAAAGTCGTGGCAGAAAACAAAATATATGCAGTGTACAAAGCGTGTTAGAAAACAATGTTTCAAACAACGACACAGGGTCACAGGAAGCGTCTCTTGCGACTTACAGTATAGTCTGTGGGATACAGGCACCCTCCTACAGCGCGAGTGATGAAACTATAAACTGGGCTCTGCAATAGATCAAAAGCTGTATATTCAAAAGGATCGTCCCACATGGGCAGTAGCAGCAGTTTGACAGGTAAATTCGATGACGGACAGGGTGTCCCGTTAGGAATGCTATTCTGGGAAGCATCGCAACAACTCTCTCTGCGCCAGACCCACATCACAGCTATATGTCATCGCGCCAGCAATGGTGCCTAGGTGAGTTCTATATCGGATGAAGTTAGTGGAGCTTTTATAGGTCGTAATTTTTCTCTCTTGGATGTTACAGAATAATGATGATAGCATGTTGGAGGATATATGTGAATGGACACGGATCTGCTTCGGATTGTAGTATCTGTATCTAACTTGGAGACGCACCACAATGTGCACATTTCCACCAAAAGGTCAAAACACCGTCCTGTTGGACTAGCTCAGGTTATTCTGTTTGTAGACTGGGTGCAGAAGGTGCTCGATATAGCTATCTCTGACTTCTGCTCAGTTCCGACTTAAATTGTAACGATCACATGCGCAAATCTGCAGAAATGGGGCAGTTGCAGGATGTGTAGGGACTGACTAAAACCACGTTGGACTTTTATTGTAGCACACAGGTTCGAGAAAGGTGTCTCGTTTAGAAATGTGAGAGTGCCACAAATGTGATTCACTAGTGACTGTAATCATTAGAGGACTTCTCCATAGGATCCAACGCATGTATGTTGATGAATTTAGAGACTTGATTCCAAATCATAGACAGTACTTCTAGCAGACAGCGTGACACTAGAGATCTGAAAACCTAGTGTACTTTTCTCACGACCTCAATCAGCACACCATCTACTACTGTTTGTGATCCTTCTCAACCAGTCATCGCCTATGGACACTTATGGGCACCTGTACAACCAAGACCGCTTGTGACAGTAACATACAGTAGTTGTTGCGATCGGGTTTCTTTACATATGGCCGATTACGCCTCTCTTTCTAACACACAGTGGTAACACTCTCAAAAAAAAAAAAACTTATGAGACATGTCCACCCATGGCTGACTTTCTCTCAGTAACGTGTGGAATCAATTATTGGTCAAATATTATACTTAGTAGTAGTAGCGGATGCATAATAGGTTCACCTTGAGCATCAGGCTTATAAAGTATGCGTTTGTAATCCGACATAGGGAAAAGGGATGAATGTGGAATACTGCGATATCAGAGATATGTCAAGTCATAAGAATGGTACAGATATTTCTATTTCCAGAGACACATCTATCAGCAGGGTGTATTTCCAGTACTTCGCTCATTGTCATTCAATTGAGGCCACGATCGTAACATTTAATTTTAAGTACAATGATAAAGCATATATGTGACAAGCTTTCTATGATGATTTTGCCTATGTGTGGTCTGTGGTGGGCCTTATTCACGTTTCCCGTTAACAGTAGGATCTATCTGAATGGAGAGGCCTGTTAGATTGTAGGAATGTATCTGAGTTAACGTTTTCGTCCTTTAGATGGCAGAATAGCAAACTAATACTTAGTATGTGTTGGACAGCTTTAGTGTCCATGTGGAAATTTGAGAAGATCAATATGGACATGTGTGTGCACTGGACTATTTTTCCTGCCCATGTAAATTGTTCAGTTCATTGCTTCTGCTTTTCGCGCCTTTCTTTAGTTGATGGAACATGGATTGTGGCGTGTGCATCTAGCAGGTGAAACACATGTTTGCTGGTTCTCTAGACATGAGAAACACGTTATTTGACATTGTAAATTATAGGGATGATTTGGAATCCGTTACATCACTGACATTGGTATTAGCGGGTGGAAATATCAGTTTCCTCTATTTTTCTTTTGTCGAGCTTTTTCATGTAAAGGTCCTCACACACGGAATAAGTTTCTAGTTACTCAGTGGTATAGAGAACGCTCCACCTTACATAAGTTTGGGGTTTCTAGAGAAGTAATTTCCAGTCTATATCTTGGGAATTATATTGCGTGAGCAATTGGTACGGTGCTGCCATGCGCTTGATATAGAGAATTGCCGCAAAAATTATATAATATCATTGAAAACCATGCTAAAATACATCTGTTCTTGTAATCCCAGACTCTGGAGATGGGTGTAGGAAACCAAGCAAGCAATCAGGCCTGGACTAGAAACAGTAACGCGTTTGTGCTGAGGGAAAGTAAGCCCAAAGTTGTAGAACTGTTCTGAGAATGACTTCGGTCCACTGAGGGCGATCTGGTCACCCATCGGGCACAGATGACCACCGAACTCACAGAGAAATGTCTAGTGCTGTGTGGGGTATATAAATGCTTTCTGTCTTTGCGGTATATGTACGAGTGATGTAAAATCGATAATTTTGTATGGTGCAGGATACAGATTGTATGTTTACTACATCGAGATGGTAATTGGTGATATATTGCTGGGTAGGAGAGCGGTTTCATGCTCTAATACTCAAGCTCCTGTCCTCAGTTGGAGAACAGTGTAATTGAGTAAGTGTCTTTCCGCATTTGACGATGTGTAGTGGCACTTTGCAGGGTTTAATTGTTGATGCAGTATGGCGATCTGTGTAAAATAGTTTTTTGCCTCTGAAAGTCCTGTCTGCAGAAAGAAAGAAAAGGCAGACTGTGCTTTCACACCGGCAGCATCAGTAATTCAGAGGGTAAGTTCGATAAGAGCCAATCATAATGCTTGATCCATTCACAAGACAAACTTTGTGCTGGGATATAGGAATCTCTACATAGCAGTTAAAATGTTGACATATGTTGAAAGCAGGAAGGGTAGCATGTGATGGATGGGCAGCCACGTTTCGACACCGAGGAAGAATGCATTTGACATTATTCAGCGCTTTTTTCATGAACAGGTTATGTTAGCACAAGCATTTCTGTGCATACAGGCCGAGACATCACGAGAACTCCTACAAAAGCACACATTAAGTACTTCTAGGACACTATGCAATTTCCGAGAGTTCACTATAGATATTGAGATTCATTCCAGAACCACAGCCGTCAAGAGGAGACATTACCTGTACCTCAATCAGTGTCAGACTGTAGCAGGAATCATAATATTAATTGTAGTTGCACTGGTAAATATGTTCCTGGCTTCCAATATTCTTGTGAGTCTTGTATTTATTTGATGAACTGTAGACAACATTTGCGGGGTTTAAATGTCAGTGCAATTTAGGAATCTGTACAAAATAATTTTACCGCTGAAAGTCTTGTCTGTAGAAAACAATGGCGAAAGTATCACTAGGAACAATGCTCACTGTGCTATTCTGGGAAGCACTGGAACATCTCTCTCGGCACTAGACTGCACCACAGCTATGTGTCATCGAGTCAGCAACAGTAAACACACGTGCTGCCCAGAGGCGTCTCGCATATAGGACCGTCTTGAGCGCATTGTATACCCAAAAATAGACCCAACTTTCACTTGCAGCGGCGTGAGAGCGATGGCTAGCGCTTGCCTATGTACGGCAACGGCTTGCGGTGGCGTCTGCACTCTGCAAATAGGTCTTCGCTCCCGTCTGGTCACATCAGCAATGGCACCTGGGTGATCATGTATTTTGAGAGGAATTTCTCAGGTGTCAAGTATGAAAGGGATGTCGGTGCCTCATACTTGCAAGCACCTGTACGTGGTTTTACAGCTGCTGGTGCATCTCGACTTCTGGGAGGGTGTGTGTTAGCCTTCTGTGCAACCCAGTGGACAGGGGGCAGTGGGCTGTGCGTGGGCACGTTGTTTGTGTGTCTGTGCCAGAAATCACTGTCCTGCCATCAGGAGCAGATCTCTCACAAATGTCTGCCCTGATGTACTAAAAGTAAGTAAACACATAACTCTGGTTCAATACACGTGTTTTCAGCCACACTTGGAGCCTGTCAGTCTGTGCTCTCGTGTTACAGCAACCAAACAACTTGCTATCCATACGTTCACAACGTATAAGACAGTCGATAAAGTGGATGTCATTTTCTCTGATAGTGAAATCGCTGGACTGTTAGAGCAGTGGTTCTGCTGTATATACATTTGCATTTATCTTGATTGGGGAGGAAGGAATCTTTATTGTATCCCAATATGTACTTATGACTTTAACAAATAGATAAAAACCTAAAAATGGCGTTAGGCTGAGGGTGTGGAAGAATTTAACCTAAAGTTATTTCACTAGAAAGAAAGAAAATAGAGAACATAGACTAGAATGTGTAAGATAACACCATCAATCTCATTCCAGATGCAAGGGCATCGATAGACACATCGAGCTGCTCGCCTCTGCTTGGCACACTGATATCTAATCCTAATGATTGATTGACTTTATGGAAGTAATTCTGAATTAACATGGAGTAGCTGCCTTTCATCTGCATCTACATCAGTACTCCGAAAGCCACCTGACAGTGTGTGGTGGAGGGTACTTCTGGTACTACTAACTGATCCTCTTTCCCTGTTCCACACCCAAATGGCGTTTGGGAATAGTGATTGTCAGTAAGCCACTGTATTACTTCTAGTTTCTAGAATTTTTTCATTGTGTAACTTTCGCGAGATGTATGTGGCTGTGTGGCCATGATTCAAGAAATTTCTTCATTCCTGATGTTTTGTCCAGAGTTACGGCGGACATCTTTGGAGGTGCTCCCTGGCGATACTGAGTCTTACTGACTGACAAGTTGGTTGGCTGTTCGCTGAAATCGATAAGCCTATCCTGAGCTTGTCTGTTGTGCAAGCTATTTCTGTGGCACTTCTCGTTCTCAGTGTTGTTTTGCCTGTCTTTGTGGGCTTTCCTCTTGTTTGATTGGCTTCTATGTCTTCCTCAGGCCGCTGTTGTAGGTGTCTACTCCTGCAACAAGTCAAGTCAACACATGGTTGGCCTGCGGTGTATTTGGTGGCCCATGTCCTGAACAAGCTTGTTCCAAGAATGATCCGCCTTGTTGTAGAATTGGCATGCTGTCTGCTTGCATCTCTCATGCTGCATCGGGATGCCAGTGTCCCTGTGCAGCAGTTGCGAGCTATATCTTCTCAGAATGTGCAGAGAGAGCTTGAGTACTCAGTTCTGCACCCCCTGCTGCATTCTGATGACTACATCTATATCTACATATATACTCCGCAAGCCACCCAAAGGTGTGTGGCGGAGGGCACTTTACGTGCCACTGTCATTACCTCCCTTTCCGGTTCCAGGCGCGTATGGTTCGTGGGAAGAACGACTGCCGGAAAGCCTCTGTGCACGCTCGAATGGCTCTAATTTTACATTCGTGATCTCCCCGGTAGGTATATGTAGGGGGAAGCAATATATTCGATACCTCATCCAGAAACGCACCCTCTTGAAACCTGGACAGCAAGCTACACCGCGATGCAGAGCGACTCTCTTGCAGAGTCTGCCACTGATGTGTTGTTGTCATAGCATCATGTGATGTTGGTGCCACATTTCCCTACACTACTGCTGCGTATTGTAACACTGGTTTGATCAGTGTCAGATACAGTGTCACACATGGCGTGGAGGCAGCGATGAGTACGGTTTGGATAGAGGAGATAGGGCGCAAAGTGGCCCGCCCTATTGCCCTGCTCTTTACTTCTCTGATGTGCGGCAGCCATGTCAACTCCTGGTCGAGGGCAACCCTGAGGTTGAGGTTGGTATAGAGCCGCCCATGATGGTAACAGGTGGCAGATCTGGTGGCAGCAGCTTCCTCATGAACACCATTCTTGGCGGTGTTGTACTTCAACTGTCATTAGGTTGAACAGGCTCCAAGAGTGTCGCAGCCAAGTTGCGGAGTCACCTCATTTCTGCTGCTTTCATACTGCATGCAAGTAGCACCATATCGTCGGCATGTTGCGCTAACTTCATGCCCACCACCCACGGAGCGTTGCAGTGTAAAGAGAGTACAGCAAAGATCGACTCCTCTTCGACATGGTGCAGAAGCCTCTTGATCCAGCACCTCTCGAACACCTGAGAGAGGGACAGAAGCAGATTAATGGGTCTGTAACTGGTGGCCAGACGGGAATCCTTCTTTGTCTTCGGTACTGCTATGACTTCCGCATGCTCCCACAAGGAAGGGAAGATTCCGGACCGAAAGATGCTGTTAAATAATCTCATCAGGAGCTGGAGGACTGCCGCTGGCAGGTGTTGCATGAGGAGACTGTCGACTCCATCTGCACCTCCTGCCCTACTGGTGTCCAGCGACCACAGCTCTTCTACCACCTCTTCTTCAGAGATGAGGGTGATTTCATCATTGTCTTCCCTTACTGCCAGGTAAGTTGGTAGCTCTTCTTCCATAGGGCAAATGTGATCTAGGTAGATGATGTCAACTGTTGTAAGATTTTCAGCAAAGGTGTCTGTCAATACACTGGCCTTCTCGTCTGGGCTGCAGGCGACCTTCTGGCCAACCTGTGGTGGCAGGAGGGATTGTAGTCCGGCAAAGGGAACTCTTCATGACTCGCCAAGCGCTGCTGTCTTGTAGATTGTGTGTGGCCATCAGACCAGCCCAATCCCGATTTCTGAATTCCTCAACTGCCAACTTGATGTCTCACTTCACACGGTTCAGGCGACGTTTCATGTCCAGCTGGCATTTGACCTGCCACTCGCAGAAGGTCCTGTCCTTCTCTTGATCGCCTCCACAGTGTGAGGCGGGAGTTCCCAGAAGTGGTCCTGCTGCTCACATGGACGTTCTGAGGTGGCTACTTTGGTCACACGTGGTAGCTGATGCTGTGCAGACTGACGAGTCGGAATTGGAGAGTGAAATAAATATCGTGTATAGGGGCGTGGTCGAGTTTACAAGTGATCAACCGATACAAATTTTGACAGAGATAGAACTTTAACTATCGATTGTTGTCTGTCGAGGATAAAAATTTATCCATCGAGTCTGCAGAGAGACTGTCCATATATCATTGAGTTTCATGGCTTCTTTTCTGTCAAAATTATCACTATGTCTATATATTTTGATCGCTTCTCTATAGTCGTGGATAGTAGTTTGTCATAAAAGATAAAATTTTGTTTTCGCAAAACTTCACTTAATGATTTCTTGACTGAAGAGTGTACTCTGGTACAGCTGATTTTTCTGTTTTCCCTAGACTTTTATGTTCTTTGAGTCTTGTATTCGCACTTCTTTTGGTAGTACCAATATAGACCTTTCCACAAGCACACTGAGTCTTATATTTTCCGCTGCTGACAGAAAAGGGTGTTTGTCCCTTTATAGATTGGAATGCCTGACACTTTTCCTTCGTTGGTCTTAACAGCAGTCTGATGTCATATTTCTGTAAAATCTTCCACTCCTGATCAATTAATGTTTTGATAAAAGGGAAAGAAACAGTGTTCTACCACAGCTGTTTTTTATCGTTGTCCTTTTTCCTAGGGTTATTTGCTCACAGAACCATATTTACTTCTTTACTTGAACAGCCATTCTTCTCGAAAGTCTGCTTCATATATTTCAGTTCGGCGAACATGGGTTCCAGCGTGTAAATTCTTTTGGCTCTGTCAACAAGACTTTAAAGGGCACCTCTCTTTTGTTGGAATGTTGGTTGGAGTTTTTATGCAACTGTCTATCTGTATGTGTGAATTTCCAAAAAAACCTTACGTTTCAACCTTCCATCAGCCTGCCTCATAACTAAAACGTCCAAGAAGGATATTGTGTTACCTTTTTCCATCTCCATGGTAAACAGGATTTTTGGATTTATGCCATTCAAATAACAAAAGAATTCTTGTAAAGCTTTTTACCACATCATCGAAACACGAATTTATCATCGACAAACCGGAACCATCAATATGGTTTCTTATTTGCATTTTATAGAGCTGACTGTTTCTTTTATCAAAAATGTAACTGATTAGATCAGCAAGGTCTACAGAAACATGACATGAGACTGGTTTTTAGGCAAACTAAGAAAATATGTCAAGCACTGCGATGTGTAAAATACACATGTCCTCCTCTGCCAGCAAGTGAAATACGTAAGATTCCGTGTACTTGTGGGAAGGTCTACATTGGAACTACCAAGAGAAGTGTGAATACAAGACTGAAACAACCTAAAAACAGAAAAATCAGTTGAAGCAGAGCATGCTCGTAATTCAGGAAATCGAGAGGTGAAGTTTTCCAAAACCAAAATTTTATCTACTATGACAAACTGTTTTCGAAGACTATATAGAGAACCCATTGAAAGATATAAGCATAGTGATAATTTTGACAGCGACAATCGATAGTTAAGGTTTTATCTCTGACAAATATTATCACTGCTGATCACGTGTAAACACGACCAATCTACTTTATACAGTATTTATGTAGCTCTCTGACGTCCGGCTAGATTCAGCGTCGCCTGGAGCACCATCGAAGATGTCCAGCGCAACTCTGGACGAAACGTCAGGAACCGAGAAGTTTCTTTGACAGTGGCCATACAGCCCGGAAGACTCATCAGCAACTATGACATCCGGTCGTGACAGCCTTCGTTGTCTGATGAGAAAGCAATATGTTCGACGCTTCCTGGAAAATGCTCTCTCGAAATTTGAGTAGTGAACCTCTCTGGCAGCGTCTACCACTGGAGATTGTTGGGCATTTCTGTAATGCTTTCGCGAAGACTAAACGATTTCCTGACGAAGCGCCGCTCTTCGTTGGACCTTCTCTTATCTCTTCTATCAGTTCTGCCTGGCAAGTCTCCCAGATTGATGACAATACTCAAGAATCTGTCGTACAAGTGCCTTGTAAGCCACTTCTTTCGTGGCTGAGTTACAATTAATTAAGATTCTTCCTATGAATTTCAGTCCAGCGTCTGATTTTCCTACTATTTGTTTTATGTTGTCATTTCACTTACAGTCGTTCTGGATAGTTATTCTTAGATATTTTATGGTATATACGGTTTCCAGCAATTTGTCATCAATAGTGCAGTTGTACAGTAATGGAGTTCTTTTTCCATGTATGCGCAATTTGTTGCATTTATTTATGTTCAGCCTGCACCATTCACCAATCTTCCGTAGATCATTTTGCAATTCGATACTGTCTTCTGGTGTTGTTACTTTCTTATAGAGAACCGCATCATCTGTGTAAAGTTTAAAGAGCTTCTAACACTTTCTGCCAGATCATTTACATACAATCTTAATATTAACGGTCCTATCAAACTTAAAGTGCACAGGAAGTTACCTTTACATCTGTAGATTTGGTTCCGTTAAGAGATGGAAGGAAGTCCTGAATCCAGTTGCAAATCTGGCCTGATACCTGGTAAGCTCGTTTTTTGCACTAGACGGCAGTACGGAGCGATGTGAAATGCACTCCTGAAGTCAAAGACCACGGCATCAATCGGAGCGCCGCTGTCTACAGCGCAATGGATCTCATGGCTGAACAGAGCGAACTGAGTTTCGAAAGAGCTCTGTTCGTGGAATCTATGTTGATTTTTATAGACGAGATTTTCGTTCTCTAAAAACGTCGTAATTCTTGAGCATAAAACATGTTCCACAATTTTACATCAGATTGACGTCAACGATATAGGACTACAATTAAGTGCATCTGTCGTACGACACTTCTTGAAAACGCGAATGACTCGCGCTTTTTTCCAGTCGCTGGGTGGTACCCTTCGTTGCTCCAGCGAACTACGATAAACTGCTGCTAGTAGGGGAGCAAGTCATTTCGCATTAAGTTTGTAGTAACTTACAGGTATTTCATATCGTTTAGATGCCTTTCCACTGCTAAACAATTGCAGTCGCTTTTCTGTTCTGCAATTGGTAATCTCAATAATTGCCATTTAGATGTTCGTACTTTGACTGAATGGAGGAACCGTACTACGATTTACACCGTGAAAAAATTTCGGCCTTCTCTCTGTTATCTTCCGTTTCGATGCCAGGATAACCACTGAGTGACTGAAAATATGTTTTCGACTATCTTGTTGATTTTACAACCAAAGCTTCTTCGCGTTTTCAGTCAGACAGATTCACTAAATTTTACTTTCAAAGCCATTGAACACTTCTCTCATTACTATCCGTACACTCATTTTCGCTTTTTCCAGCTTAAGTCCGTCTGCTGTTCTATTCTAATGTAATGTAGTGTAAGTCCTCGTATTGTTCTTCGTGTGTGGTTTCATTTCTGCCTGTACACGGTTTAACATGTGTATTATAATAGAAGCCCGGCACAGATATAACTTCTGCATCTATGACCTAGTTGACATACGTCTGAAATTTAGTGCTATTACTTCTACAGTGTATCTATTACATGTTGTACATGCCTATTTAGGGCACAGTCTGGAAGGATGATGATGAGTGTGAAATCTTATGGGACTTAACTGCTAAGGTTATCAGTCCCTAAGCTTACACACTACTTAACCTAAATTATCCCAAAGACAAACACACACACCTATGCCCAAGGGAGGACTCGAACCTCCGCCGGGACCAGCCACACAGTCCATGACTGCAGCGCCCTAGACCGCTGGGCTGATCCCGCGCGGCAGTCTGGAAGGATTACAGCTAGCTGTGTTCACAAATATTACCTCTTCATGACATCTACTTGCGGACAGTTAGTCGTCAATATGTCAGCTATTAATATGGTGTTGGTCGGCCGGAGTGGCCGTGCGGTTCTAGACGCTACAGTCTGGAACCGAGCGACCGCTACGGTCGCAGGTTCGAATCCTGCCTTGGGCATGGATTTGTGTGATGTTCTTAGGTTAGTTATGTTTAATTAGTTCTAAGTTCTAGGTGACTGATGACCTCAGAAGTTAAGTCGCATAGTGCTCAGAGCTATTTGAACCAATATGGTGTTGTGTTCTGTTTTTCTTCCACTACGTTGTTCGCTAATTATGAATTGTCATTATTAGCATCTCAGTTTACGTTCTGTTTTGTGTCGGATACTTCCCATGGGTCAATTTCACCTCGGGTAACTGCCTGTCTGGTCCGTCTGTACGGTTTCGTTTCTATGTAGGCTATTCTTCATGTAGTGTGCCGGTACGTGACGTAGTGACAATGACTCCGTTCAGGTCTTACCTTTAGTCTAGGTCTCTTACTGATTCGTCCGTCGCCATGCGTGAAATTTATTTGTCGAATCTACGTACATCTAGTGTGCAATATAGAAATACAGGGCAGGCAAAAATATGGAAACACCAGAAACATAACACATTACCATGCCTAATGCGATGTAGAAAATTCGTTGACATTCAAAACAGATTTCAGTTGTCTCGGAACGCATAAATACAGTTCCTGTGTTGTTTTCAATGGAATTTTATACCTTCTTCGTGCGCAATAGTGGCAATTTCAGATAATGGTGATGGGCGTGGGTTGTGCTCACCCACCTTCCTCTCCAAAGTAGACCACAAAGATTCAACAAAATTGAAATCTGGTGACTGTGGCGACAGGGGAGATGCGACAATTCATCATTGTGGTCACGAATACAGTCACAGACGTCACAGGCTATGTGAACAGCCGTCCTGTTTCCTTGGAATACAGCATCACCATTGCAGAACAAACATTGCACCATACGAGGGATCTGATGAGCCATATGGTCACATACCGGTAAGCCTTGACTGTTACGTGATATCGCAGAGTAACAATGGTGTTCATGGAGTACCACGATATGGCTACGCGAATCATCGCCTACCCCCGCCATGTTTAACTCTTAGGGCGTAAAATGGGCCAGAAGTTAGAAACAGCGTGAAACTAGACTCATCCAACAAAATGACTATCTCTCATTGGTCCATAGTCCAGGTTTTATGGCACTGTGTTTTCCTGTTATGGGCATTTGCATAACTGATTAGTGGTTTTGGATTTCCAGAACGCCCTGCAAATCCATGCTTGTGGGTCTCCTTTCGTGTTGTTTTGCTGCTGACAGGGTTCACGAGTAGTTCTGCAGTGCCTTTTCCAGCTGTCGTCTCCTTATCTTTTGTCACAGTCCTCTTGAATCACCGTCTTCCACGATCATGCAACACGCACTTTTGTCCATGCTGTGACTTGGCGGATGATGTTTCTTCGCTTTCTCTTCGTGCCTTAAAATTTTCGATACAATGCCTATTGAAACAGCAAACACTATGGCTACCTTGATTGCGGAACCACCCACTATACAAGCACCAAAAATTTCCCATGTTTGAATTCCCTTAGCTCTGACATGAGACACTCACACCAACATGGAATTCTGTTCTGGCCATAACTGACACTTGCAACATATTGAGGAAATTGAACAGATATCGTTCGTGGTAAAATACAACAGCACAGCCAATTAGCTTGGCTAGCATCTGCAGTTATGTTCAAACATGCTTTTTTCGCAATGTTTCCATACTTTTGTCCAATCCTTGTATATTCTCAGAGGTGCCTGGTTCCCCACAGGAACGCCTTATTCCCTGACTGAGATGCAATGGATGAAGGTGCATTGGGTAAGGAACATGTTGGTCAAAATGGTGTGCCATAACTCATTAGGGATGTATGTGGCACATTTTCAAATGCTCCCGCATCTCAGGAGAAAGGAGTAACTCTATGGCTGCAGCATTAGTTTCCCCACACTGGCTGCCACTCACTCACTAGTTGATTCTTGTCCTTTAAATCTTCCTCTGTAATTTTGATTAGTATAGGCTATCCATCTTCAGATAGTATGTTGCAGCTCGCTAATAGATTGTTATGTCAGTCGGGTATATTCCAAGCACCATGCACGGTGCTTCTTCTGATATGGTGCTGAAAGCCACTGATAATCTCAGTACAACACTTCTTGACCATGCCTGAGAATGTTTCATGTCATTGTGAGATTCTACCTGTTAATTATTTAACTTAGTGGCCAGATGCGCTTTTTAATGCCACAGGTATCAAGGCAGTTTGGGCTTCATTTATTATCTCAGTTAAAAATGGAGTAATCTGTGGTGCTGCTCATGTAAGGGTCTCAGAAGAAACACTGTCAGAGACTGGTATATTTTTAATTTTGCTCTGACTTATGTCACTTCTAAACTAATTCAACTAGGGTATTTTCTCCTTGCTCTGACATATTACTGTTGGAACTGGTTTGTCTAGTACCTCTTTCAAAATCTCCATCAGTCTGTGTACTTTATCTTATAGTCAATGCTACCTTCAGTCTGGGAAAGGTCGTGTGTAACTAAAAAGTCCTGTAATTTCAGCCGGTGTGTGGTTGGTCCTCCCTGTTAATAATGTATACGTTGTCCTTGTTATTTGTTCGTGATGAGTGCCATAGTGTTGAATATGCTTCAATATCTGCCATGATCATTAACTTTTAAATCATGCCTGTTTTCTGTTCTTTGTAGCGACTGAGCCTCATCAGAGAACTGTGTATAAATTGACAAAATTACCCATTCATAATTATCTTGACTCATTTCTACTGTAACTGCATAGTTGTGACATGGCTGTCAAAGTCCACTGACTGTTGATTAATATAATCACAGCTTTTGGGTTGGTGCCCCCTGATATCACTGTTATGGTGTCTGCAAGACCAATTAGCCATCCTTTCCTTGCGTATAGCTTCTGCAAGCATGCAAAGTCCACGTATACATCTATTTATTTATTTATTTATTCATCCGTAAACAAATTTCTTTGTATGGATGTCATCATTATACATACATGTGTACATTATTTTGTCATATAAGGTAATGAAATACAAGCTATATATAATAAATTCATAATATATATATGTATATTACACACACACAATTTATCATTGAATTACATAATGCAGAAGAACCTACTTCAATCAAAAAGAATATATCACAAGACTCCTCTAATACTTGTATGGGTAAATTACAGTCTAGTATGTCCACTTTATAATTTTTTAACCTGATTATTTATTTATGCCAATTTTATGCTGCATGAATTCTCTAATCAAGTAAAAACAATTTTTTTAATAAATATTCTTTAAGGAATGCTTTAAATTTACAGAGTTCCTTTATGCTTTTGATTTCTTTTGGCAATTAATTGTATATCTTGGCACCTTGGTAAAACATAGTGATTTGGGTTTTAGTTTTATTCATTCTGTCTAGGTACAAGCAATTACTGTTTCTGGTTTGGTGATCATGTATGCAGCTGTTTGCTAAGTATTGCTCAATATTTTTGTGAATAAAAACTGTAGTTTGCAAGATATATTCACTTGGGATTGTCAGAATACCCCACTTTTTAAATAGCTCACTGCAGTGTGCTCTTTTGTGACTCTTGCTCATTATTCTGATAGCTCATTTTTGCAATCTGAACACATATTTCACATTTTGGGCATTTGCACCCCAGAATATTATGCTATAACTTATTATAGAATGTATGTGTGCAAAGTATGTCATTTTCTGGCATGAACTATTGCACACAGTGACTAATATTCGTAAGGCATAGCATGCTGTGCTAATTTTTTCCCCAAGCATCCTGATATGTTCATCCCATTTTAATTGTTGATCAACATACATACCCAAAATGTTTGTGCTGGCTACACACTCTACAGTTTCATTTTTAACTTTAAGTTTTGTCATATTCAGTTTTTTCGTTATATAGAAGTTTATGTTATTAGTCTTCTTCACATTAGGGGTTTCTTTGTTGTTATTTGACCAGTTGGGAACTTCCATAAGTGCCTTTTCAGCTTTTACATTTAACATTTCTTGTGTCCTGTCTGTAATTATTATATTGCTGTCATCAGCAAACGACACTTTCTCCTTGCGTTACCCACTGTGGGAAGTCATTAATATAAATAAGAAATAATATTGGGCCTAACACACTCCCTTGAGGTACTCCAATGTTCAAATATTCTTCATCTGAAAGATGTTTCACTAAATAATTTGAGCTACTTGAAATTTGAGATATCTCCACCCTCTGCACTCTGTCTGCAAGGTAAGATCTAAACCATTTATTTACAACCCCCCTGATTCATAGTACTTCAAGTTTACCCAGTAGTATTTCATGGTCAACTGTATCAAATGCTTTGCCGAGATCTAGGAAAATGCCTGTTACTTGCTCTCCTTTATCTATTGCTTCTAGAACTACTCTTGTAAATTTTTCTATATCTGCTTCTGTTCCCTTTCCAGTCCTGAAACCAAACTGTTGCTTGCATAGGAGTTGGTATTTATTTAACTAGTCCATAAGTCTGTTTTTCATAATAGTTTCCATTATTTTTGAAAAAGAAGACAACAATGAAACTGGTCTGTAATTTTCTATGTTTTCTGTATCACCTTTTTTGTGTATGGGAAGAATTTTTGCGTGCTTTAGATCATTAGGGAAGCAACCTGATGAGAATGACTCGTTTATAATGTCTGCTAACGGTTCTTTTATGCTGCTAATGCAGTCTTTTAGTATACACATAGGAACTTCATCTGGACCTGTGGATGATTTACTCTTGAATTTATGTACAATGCTACTGATTTCATCTCCATTGGTAGGTAGTAGTAGCATTGTGTGAGATACATAGTTCTTTGCTATTGTGTGTTGTGTTTTCCATGACCTTTATGAAATCCGCATTTATGACAGTACTCCGGGTAGTATTTAGTTGGAACAGCTTCATGGGTCCTTGGTCTGATGAACCCTCTGCCAGGCACTTAAATTTGATTTGCAGAGTATCCATGTAGATGTAGAGGAAACTATAGCATTTCATGCTTGTTCTGACCAAGTTGAATACTACATGGCTGCATATCCTTAAAAGGTCCCTATACACTTGGTCCAGGCTGAACCCTTCCATTCCCTGCTCTCCCTACAAGTTCAAGAAATCAACAAGGATAAAAGATTTTTAGCCTTTGAGATCACTCAGTCTGATTGTTAGCTAGAGAAAAAGCATATTGTGTTCCCTTTTGAGTGTATCTGGTATGTTCTGAAACACTAGGTGGTTTGAAAGATGTATTTTGGTGTCCCAGCCTGTTAATGCACATTTTCTCCTCTAGTGACTCATATTTATAGAATCATTTCTGTAAGTGTTCACTTGTTCTGTTTCCGTGGTTACTGGTACTTGTTTCTAGTCAGTTTCTTTTTTGTTTGTGTTTGGTAAAAGTTTGGTTGAGTGTGTTGTGCCATTTGTAGTCTTCTGCACCTGGCTTGGTGCTTCTCTTTGTATGCCTTCATCCTTGTCATGTGGTTATTTATCACATGTTTTGTTGGTTGCTGTTTCTGTGCTGCAGTTATTGTTGTGCTGTGGAAATTGGTGTCCCGTGAGTCGCCCAAAGAATGTCCCGTGTTAAAGTTGGTACCTCACAACGACAGCATCATCCAGTTGTGATATAACAGAACTATTAGTCAGACTGTGTAGCAAAGTTTATAGTAAATTACGCAATACAATGAGATTATAATTCTGTACTGTATAAAGTGACAACAGTTATTCAGTGACAGTAACAAATATAGATTGTCATTCATGTGGAAAAGGATTCTTTGCAAGTTAAGTATTTTATATTGTTCAAATAATAATATGTGGGGGGCGGGTGAAAAGTTTTTAGCCTAACAAATAAAGAATGGCAGAAATTTCATTATACCAATTTATTTTTCAATATAATACCCGTGTACACGAATACACTTGCAGGCATGCACAAGTAACTTCTGCTAACTATTAAAATAACAGTTCTTTGATATCGAGTCCAACTAAACTCTCACAGCATCAATCACTGTATCATTACTGTCAAATAGTCATCCTTTGAGGTCTTTTTTTAGGTTTGGGGGAAGAAGAAAGTCTGATGGAGCCAAATCTGCAGTATATGGCAGATGACATAATAATTCGAACACGCAGTCACGCATTGTTGTGAGGGCTTTGTGCGGTGGTGCATTGTCCTGATCCAAAGGAACTCTGAGCGCCAATTTTCCACACCTTTTTTTCTTTATCTCTTCTCTTAAATGGTGCAGGATAGTGCAATAGTATGATGCATTGATACTTATGCCCTTTTGTAAGTAATCCACCAGCATCCCAGAAGAACAACAGTATCACCATACCGGCAGATTTTTGCACCCGGAAGTTTTTTGAATGGGAGATGAAGGATGTTCCCATTGTTGTGACTGTTGTTTTGTTTCAGGATCAAATTAGTGAATCCATGTTTTGTCCATTGCCACATACCTTGCAAGAAGGCCATCTTTATCCACTTCAGATTGGCCGACAATTTCTTCACAACACTGCACAAACTCCCATCTCTAATCTGCACTCAAGTCTTTTGGGATGCCCTGAGATGAAACTTTCTGCATTCGCTAAATATCCACAACAATGTCACAAACACACCCATGGGAGAATCCAAATGTGGTTTCAATGTGCTGCAATGTTATTCGACAATCCTGCAAAATCGTATTGTGAATTGCAGTCACTGTTTCATTAGTGGCAACAGTGACAGGCCTTCCACTCCTTGGCCCATCTTCCACACTCATTCTTCCATGTTTGAAGTCAAACACCCAGTTTTTCACTGTTGCGTGAGACAGAGCACTCTTTAAGTGTATTCCGCATGTCCTCCACAATTTCTTTGGGTGTCATTCCCTTCAAATGAAGATATTCAATCAAAACGTGGTTATTGATTCTCTCAATATTCATCATTTTGCTTACACTACGGTATACAATGTGTTCTAGCAGCAAAACTAATGAAGCTGGAGCAGCAAAATTTGACTTGCATACCCACAAAGGATCGCCGTAAAGTAGGTGGTGTTTGTGCGAGACATTATGGTAACCTTTATTACTTTATTATTATTAATAAAGTAATTTATTATTAATAAAATAATTAATAAAGTAATTTATTATTAATAAAATAATTAATAAAGTAATTTATTATTAATAAAGTAATTAATAAAGTAATTTATTATTAATAAAGTAATAAAGGCTACCATAATGTCTCGCACAAACAAGCCACCTACTTTTATGGTGACCCTTTGTGGATACGCAAGTCTATTTGGATACAAACTTTTCGACCAACCCTCTATTTTGTGTGCGTTTTATTCACTCAACCTCCTCCACAAGTAAATCTAGGCTTGCTGTGACAGTCTACAGTGTCAACAAGGATGCATCATGTTTTTTTTGTCTGTTACTACACTGTCTAGGGCTCTGTTACGTACTGACTTGATGTAACAACATTTTGTCATGTCATATTCCTTTTTTCTAGTGTGTCTGTTGTTATGTTTGCAGTCTGCCTTCTCACACTGGTAATGCACATTGTGCATGTTCGTCTGTCTGTCTGTCTGGTCTCCATCTGAGTCTGAATGATTTGAGCAATATGTGTTTCTAGCAGAAGGGGCTGTTTTAGTCAATCTGTCAGTGTTCTTGTGGATGTTGTAAAGTAGCATGTATTGGTTGCATGCTTGCATTTGTCATTTCTCCAAGTTATGCCAGCCTGTTTCCTTTTGGCTTATATGTTTCCTTTTGACAGCCTCATAATCTAACTTGTTAATGTGAAAAGTGTACAGTGGTACAGTTCATGCTTCAGTTGCCTAACTACATTGTAGTCCATTAGGCTCTGCATTACAATGTTGTCTATGTAGCTTGTCAAAGTAATATGCCTGTTATGTACCTCATTCGAAGTATACAAGGCAGAGATAGAGAGTTTGCTTATTAACAGCAACTATGAAGCCGGTTTCTCATCACCATGCAACAATTGTATGACTCCAGTAATGTGTTCTGGCCATGTCCAATTTGTACTTCTTCATCACTGTGTAGAAATCGAAGTTTCTGTTGTGAGCAGTGAGGATATCTTCTCTTTCAATGTACAAATTAACACATCATGCTCATGTGCCATTTTAGTGTACATGCAGATGGTAGTATTCGGTGTGTGCAATCTGTCCATCATGTATCTGTCTGTATATTACACACTCTAGTTTCTCAGCCTTGTCGTAGTCTCATCTTCACCATTTACAAGATTGCACCTATCTTTCCTGATTCCCTAAAACCAGACTGGAAGATATCCTGATCATGCTTATCATGCCATGCCCTGACAATATCTATCTGCAAATGTTACTTTAAAAAATCAAGAAACTGAAAGTGTGAAGAATAAAATGCACCAATAAAATGGATATCAGTCAGTGAGAGATATGAAACAAACGTTTTAGCAGCTGTAACATAAAAATTCACGTCTCTACGAGACAACATCAACATTGGATTGTAATCAGCCAAAGAAGTACACTACATTCCAGTGCATTTCAGCCTTTGCATACTGTGCTCCATCAACAGCTTCATAACAATCACTTTCAAACTTGTGTACTGGTAACCAAATGGCATCCACAAAAATTAAAAATGATGTGGGAAGAAATCCTGATGACTAGAACAATGGGATGTACCCTCTGCCATGCACTTCACAGTGGCTTGCAAAGCGTAGATGTAATAGTTGAAAATCAATGCTGGCTGAAAGGCGTGGCTAATCAGCACCTTGGTCTGTAAATGTACGAGGGTTGAATGAAAAGTGATGCCTCCACCTTCATTAATTGGGTTTGGATGGGAATATTTTAATAAACAAATTGCAGAAATAATCCTTAGAATGTGATCTTTAATTTCCAATATTCACTTTTCCACATAATCACCAGCCATTTATGCCCACGATGAACAAGTTTTCTGAAGTTGTCATGGAAGAAGTCGATACTCTGTTTCCACAACCACAGTCTCACAGTCCTCTCAATGTCTTCATCAGAAGCATAATGATGTCCCTGCAGATCATCTTTCATTGTTAGGAACAGATGAAAGTCAGATGGTGCTAAATCTGGACTGTATGGAGGATGCCGTGTGTGATACGATGATCGTCCTGAATCAATCTGTCAACATTTTGCTTGTGAAACTCAGTGGTTACTGCCACAGGACATCCAACTCTTTGTTTGTCATGCAGGTCAGATGTTCCCACTTCTACATCTTTAAACTTACTCACCCAACAATGCACAGTACTCACTGCAACACAATCACCATAAACTGCTTTCATTCTCTGATGAATCTCCTTTGGGGTGACACCTTCTGCTATCAATGATTCAATGACTGCACGTTGCTTAAATCGCATTGATCGACTGTCTGTGCAGGGTTCCATACTTTAAACTGTAACAACATAACTGTTAAATGCTAACGCTTCCTGCCAACTGGATCTGTAGAGAAGAGGCTATGGAAAAAGCCAGTACTGCCGTATACCAATGCTGCCAACTGTTGAAGAGTTACGAAGGTGGAGGCATTACTTTTCAGTCAACCCTCGTATGGTGTGGGCTTTTCAGGAATCACATCATTGATCCTTACTTTGTTCATGGGACTGTAAATAGCCACAACTATTCACAGTTCCTAACAAACATGCCAACTGTCAGCAGACATCCCATTGGACATAAGGCATGACGAATGTCCTGCCCATTCCTCGCATTTAGTTACAGATTTTTTCAACAGAACATTTGGAGATCATTGGATAGGTCATTCAGGAAACTCAAAATAGTCCACACACTCACCAGATCAAGCACCTCTGGAGTTTTATCTGTGGGGGAAATAAAAAAAAAAATATACAAAGAAACAATGCACATCTCCAGAAAACATGAGTTACCATATATCATGTGCCTATGCTGTGATAAATCCAGATGAAATTCAGCATGCATTATTGCAAGACTGTAATTGCTTCATATTATTTATATGTGCTCAAGATCAAGATTCTGAGCACATGATATGACACTCAGAATAGTAAACACATGAAAAATATCTGAGTTACATTTGCTTACATTTGGTGTAGTGGGTCATATTTTTATATTACTTCTTCTCCTGGTGGTGGGACAGATGTTTGTGGCAGTAATATTTTGTTCCACATATGTTAAGTCATTGATAAAAGTCTATAGTTCCATTAAGAACAAAGTCAGTATCACAATTTGACAGTTATAAATGTCAAAAATTACTACCACTTAAAAAAATCATAACCTGTAGATTACTAAAGGTAGAATATGATAGCTTGTAGTAAACCAATTATCAGCTCTCAAAGTTTTTTTCCCTACCATCCTAGAATTTCAATGTATGCCCCACTCATCACTCAGAGAACATCAAGGTGATATTAGAGTTCTGCCCATGTACAGGTTAGCACAGCAGCATCAAAGGTTCTGATTGCTTCATTGACACATGCACAAATGGTAGCAACATCATGACTGGTGTTGTGCACATGTCATCTTTAATGTAATTCCACAAAAGGAAGGGTAATGGCGTGACATTGGGAGAGGTGAGGGCCATACTATGGAACCATTACAACCGATCCATCTCTCAGGAAATGTGTCACTCAGCATGTCCTGTATGTTCAAACTCCAAAGTAGTAGTGCACCGTCATCATGTAAGATAATGGGTGGCTGCAATTGTTTAAGTATGTCCAGGTAAAAATTCCTCATTATGATTTTCTTTGGAAAGAAAAATGAGCCTGTAGCACTATTGTGTATTAGGACACACCAAACATGAAGCTTAGAGCTGTCACAGATGTGTTCACATGTGTTGTGTGGATTTTCAGAGCCTCAAATCCTCATGTTGTCACGATTTACATGTCCAGAAATGAGGAATGTTGCTTCATTTGGAAATAGGCACTTCTTTAAATTAGTCGTTGCCAGCCCTTTTGGAGGCCAACAAAGAACATATGAGTGCACACCATAGAGGATCATCATTTGACAGCAATGCTTGGACCAATTGCATTTTGTATGCAAAAAGATGTAACCACTTATGTAGCACTTTATGAACAGTTGATTTGCTTCATGTAATTCCCATGATGCACGATGAACTGATACCTAGGGGCTGTGTTGAAATGTAGCTTGCACTCTACCAACAAATGTGCTTCAGAAACATATGGTTAACCACTTTGAGGAAGGTCTTTGACACTGCCTGTCTCTTTAATGTTTTTGAAACAACAAATCATTATTGTTTCTGCCAGTGGTCCCTTCCCATACTTATATTGATAACTCTGTACTGTTGCCACAGATTTGGATTCTACATAGCACATGACACATTGCGCCTCCTCCTGGTCTGTCAACATTTTTATACACTCCAAGTCAAATCTGCCAAAAAAAACAAAGGAAGAAAAACAACTATTGAGAGCTGCTAGACACTTTACAACAAACCACGATTCTTTGTCCTTAATAATTTGCAACATACAATTTTTTGAAATGGTAGTGTGACTTTAGAGATAGCCTGTGTATACACATTCCACAAGGAACTGTGCAGGGCAGAAGCCATTTTGTACCAATTTTAGTGATTTCCTGTCCTGTTCCATTTTCGTATCCAGCATGTCTCTGCACACACCTTTCTTATCTACTGTTATGATCTGTATGTGACGAATATAACAGTGAAAGCTGAAATTTCACAGTTTTCCTTAAATATTGATTCTCTAAATCTGCCCCAATGGATTTCACAAGAACTAAGTTGTCTTTCTTCCAAAGATGTTCATTTAAGTTACCTACTACGTTTCTGTGTGGGCTACACAGACCTCTTACAATACAAGCAGCTCATTTCTGTGTTTGTCTGGTGTCTGTTGCCTTGCTTGCTTGATAAATACTCCAACCATTGGAACAGCACTCTACAATTGGATGCCCTAGGGTCTTGTATGCAATTTCCATTACACTGCACTGCAATTTCTCAGAAATCTAAGTCTTTCATTTGCCAAAACACACACACACACACACACACACACACACACACACACCACAAATGGGTAGTATTTCTATTTAAATATGAATAACAGTAACAAAAAAGTCCATTAAATGATGTAATATACTAAGTGCTAAGTAGGTTTCATTGCTTTAGCAAACCTGCAATAAATTCTAATTTGGAAAAGTATATTTCAAAAGCACTCATCCAAATATCTGAGTACCTGTGATGTGAAAGTCATTTAAGAACTGTAGTGGCAACAACCCTTCACAATTTTGACAATGTCATAATTTACACAGTAGAAATTGGAAGTACGGGCTCACCATTATTAGCATTTCACTTAGTACCAGAGCTATGAACATGCATCTCCAGGCTGTTGTTATTGCGCACTGTTGTGAAAATGTGATGGATGCTGTTTCTTTTGGTATTTTCTGCAGCATTCGGGAAAGGTCAATCTCCATTTTTCACCCTTCTCTGTTGACTCATGAACATCACCAAATTTTCTTCAATTAGGATAAAGGCTGAGGAATGAATTAAAATTTGTGCCACAGCTGGGACTTGAGCCTGGGTCTCCTGCTTATTAGGCAGATGTGCTACTAACCATTACACTACCATGGAATTGGGGCCACCACAACTGCACTGACTACCTTTGTCTAATGCCCTCCCTAACACAAAGTCACATATCTCCGGGAAAATGTAATTCTATCAGATCAATCAATCACCTACGCTTGAGGTACAAGTAGCGTTTCCCCATTATATACAAACCTGGAATGCTATTCTAATATTGGAGAGCCTCAGCAATACTGACAACTTAAAAAGGGGAAAATGGGCTGAAGGCATGAATTGAAGTTTGCTTTAGAAAAGACACTGGAGTAAGATAATCCATGCAGCTATGAGAACCACAATGATACAGTAAGGTAATGGTTAGCACATCTGCCTAGTAAGCAGGAGACCCACCTGTGGCACAAATTTTAATTCATTCCTTCAGCTTCTATCCTTATTGAAGATGAGGTTGGAACTCTTATGTTACCAGGATAATGCAGTTCCATCAGATCAGTTGTCAGATTTGTTGTTGGCACCAGCTGAACATCTGCCTCAAGCGGATACCTTTGCCCAGCTGAAATGTTTTTTTGCTGCCACTCAGAAATACCTTGGAAACTGATGTAACTAGGAATATAAACATTTTAAGTATGACATTGTACAATATTAGACAACCTTCTGAAATCCCCTTCATTAAGAGTTATCTACAAATAACCTCCACTATCATGAGGACCAAGTGTGTAGCCTTAACACCATTTACAACAATCATCACCTGACTATGTGGATATCATTCACATGAAAAGAGGGACAATAATGAGAATGTGACTGAGGATGTGTATCACATTGATTCTGATCTTCTTGTGGCACTGAGTGTTTTATGATTCTGACCGCTTTCTTCCCACAACAGTCACTCTGCAATGTGACTGTTGCTGTTCATTAGAGGCTTTAATTTGCAGTAATGGCTGCAGCTCATCAGCATCTCAGCATCAGCATTGAAAATGTATTAACAAGAGAAAATGATATCCATTTTGCTCTCTGATAGCAATTCCAGTATTGTGATAACTTCAGTCAAATTAGTATGTCCTCTATCCGAAGTATGACTGATGAAAAATGTGCAGTGTAATAGATATTTACAGCTTATTCCACACAGCTAGACTATACTGCACCAAAGCAATCAGATAGAATAAAGAATCTTCTTCTTAAAACCAACCTCCTTCCTCCACTGGACTTTAAATTTAAATGTATTAGGAAACACAGGTAACAAAGCTGAATATTTATTTCTTCCTCTTGTGAAATAAACGTAGGTAAATCATTTCCATATTTATTAACATTTCATAAGATCATGCCAAGATATTACTCTTAATTACCTTATACACTGATGAGTCAAGACTTTATGAGCACTGCCTACTGCAGAACTGGATGTAGCCTGGTGTCATTGCGGGCGTGTGACATGGTAAGGAAAGTACCGGGTGATCAAAAATTCAGTATAAATTTGAAAACTGAATAAATCATGGAATAATGTAGATAGAGAGGTACAAATTGACACACATGCTTGGAATGACATGGGGTTTTATTACAACCAAAAAAATACAATCGTTCAAAAAATGTCCGACAGATGGCGCTTCATCTGATCAGAATAGCAATAATTAGCATGACAAAGCAAAGATGATGATCTTTACAGGAAATGCTCAATATGTGCACCATCATTCCTCAACAATAGCTGTAGTCGAGGAATAATGTTTTGAACAGCACTGTATAGCATGTCCGGAATTATGGTGAGGCATTGGCGTCGGATGTTGTCTTTCAGCATCCCTAGAGATGTCGGTCCATCACGATACACTTGTGACTTCAGGTAACCCCAAAGCCAATAACTGCACGGACTAAGGTCTGGGGACCTGGGAGGCCAAGCATGACAGAAGTGGTGGCTGAGCACACGATCATCACCAAACGACACGCACAAGAGATCTTTCACACGTCCAGCAATACTTTTTCTTTTTTTTCCCTAATAAAACCCCATGTCATTCCAAGCATGTGTGTTAATTTCTATCTCTCTATCTATATTATTTCATGGTTTATGAAGTTTTCAAATTTAAACTGACTTATTGATCACACGGTACTTGTGTGTTTTCACGTTCTGTGAAGTGTGCCTTTCACGGGCAAGTGCTCTACCAACTGAGCTACCCAAGCATGACTCACACCCCATTCAAACAGCTTCACTTCCACCAGTACCTTGTCTCCTACCTTCCAAACTTCACAGAAGCTCTCCTGCGATGCTGCAGAACTAGCACTCCTGGAAAAAAGAATATTGCAGAGACATGGCTTGCCACAGCCTGGAGGGTGTTTCCAGAATGAAATTTTCACTCTGCAGCGGAGTGTGCGCTGGTATGAAATTTCCTGGTAGAGCTCTTGCCTGTGACAGGCAAAGATCCCAAGTTCGAGTCTCAGTCTGGCGCACAGTTTTAATCTTCCAGGAAGTTTCATGCCAGTGCACACTCCACTGCACAGTGAAAACTGCATTCTGGAAACATCCCCCAGGCTGTGGCAAGCATGTTTCCATAACATCCTTTCTTCCTGGAGTGCTAGTTCTGCAGCATCGCAGGAGAGCTTCTGTGAAGTTTGGAAGGTAGGAGACAAGGTACTGGTGGAAGTGAAGCTGTGAGGACAAGGTGTGAGTCGTGCTTGGGTAGCCTAGTTGGTAGAGGTTTTGCTCATGAAAGGCAAAGGTCCCGAGTTCGAGTCTCGGTCCAGCACACAGTTTTAATCTACCAGGAAGTTTCAGGTTTTTCTAGTTTAGGCCCCCCCCATGAACCATGGACCTTGCCGTTGGTGGAGAGGCCTGCGTGCCTCAACGATACAGATAGCCATACCGTAGGTGCAACCACAACGGAGGAGTATCTGTTGAGAGGCCAGACAAACGTGTGGTTCCTGAAGAGGGGCAGCAGCCTTTTCAGTAGTTGGGTAAAATATTCCAGAGGTAAAATAGTCCCCCATTCGGATCTCCTGGCGGGGACTACTCAAGAGGATGTCATTATCAGGAGAAAGGAAACTGGCGTTCTATGGATCGGAGCTTGGAATGTCAGATCCCTTAATCGGGCAGGTAGATTAGAAAATTTAAAAAGGGAAATGGATAGATTAAAGTTAGATATAGTGGGAATTAGTGAAGTTCAGTGGCAGGAGGAACAAGACTTTTGGTCAGGTGAATATAGGGTTATAAATATAAAATCAAATAGTGGTAATGCAGGAGTAGGTTTAATAATGAATAAAAAAATAGGAGTACAGGTAAGCTACTACAAACAGCATAGTGAACGCATTATTGTGGCCAAAATAGACACGAAGCCCACGCCTACTACAGTAGTACAAGTTTATATGCCAACTAGCTCTGCAGATGATGAAGAAATTGATGAAATGTATGATGAGATAAAAGAAATTATTCAGGTAGTGAAGGGAGAGGAAAATTTAATACTCATGGGTGACTAGAATTCAACAGTAGGAAAAGGGAGAGAAGGAAACATAGTAGGTGAATATGGATTGGGGCTAAGAAATGAAAGAGGAAGCCGTCTGGTAGAATTTTGCACAGAGCATAAATTAATCATAGCTAACACTTGATTCAAGAATCATACAAGAAGATTTTGTACATGAAAGAACCCTGGAGATACTAAAAGGTATCAGATATATTATATAATGGTAAGACAGAGATTTAGGAACCAGGTTTTAAATTGTAAGACCTTTCCAGGGGCAGATGTGGGCTCTGACCACAATCTATTGGTTATGAACTGTAGATTAAAACTGAAGAAACTGCAAAAAGGTGGGAATTTAAGGAGATGGGACCTGGATAAACTGACTAAACCAGAGGTTGTACAGAGTTTCAGGGAGAGCATAAGGGAACAATTGACAGGAATGGGGGAAAGAAATACAGTAGAAGAAGAATGAGTAGCTTTGAGGGATGAAATAGTGAAGGCAGCAGAGGGTCAAATAGGTAAAAATACGAGGGCTAGTAGAAACCCTTGGGTAACAGATAAAATATTGAATTTAATTGATGAAAGGAGAAAATTTAAAAATGCACTAAATGAAGCAGGCAAAAAGGAATACAAACGTCTCAAAAATGATGTCAACAGGAAGTGCAAAATGGCTAAGCAGGGGTGGCTAGAGGACAAATGTAAGGATGTAGAGGCTTATCTCACTAGGGGTAAGATAGGTACTGCCTACAGGAAAATTAAAGAGACCTTTGGAGACAGGAGAACCACTTGCATGAATATCAAGAGCTTTGATGGAAACCCAGTTCTAAGCAAAGAAGGGAAAGCAGACAGGTGGAAGGAGCATATAGAGGGTCTATACAAGGGCGATGTACTTGAGGACAATATTATGGAAATGGAAGAGGATGTAGATGAAGATGAAATGGGAGATATGATACTGCGTGAAGAGTTTGACAGAGCACTGAAAGACCTGAGTCGAAAAAAGGCACCCGGAGTAGACAACATTCCATTAGAACTACTGACAGCCTTGGGAAAGCCAATCCTGACAAAACTCTACCATCTGGTGAGCAAGATGTATGAGACAGGCGAAATACCCTCAGACTTCAAGAAGAATATAATAATTGCAATCCCAAAGAAAGCAGGTGTTGACAGATGTGAAAATTACCAAACTATCAGTTTAATAAGTTACAGCTGCAAAATACTAACACAAATTCCCTACAGACGAACGGAAAAACTGACAGAAGCCGACTTCAGGGAAGATCAGTTTGGATTCCATAGAAATGTTGGAACACGTGAGGCAATACTGACCCTACAAATTATCTTAGAAGAAAGATTAAGGAAAGGCAAACCTATGTTTCTAGCATTTGTAGACTTAGAGAAAGCTTTTGACAATGTTGATTGGAATACTCTCTTTCAAATTCTGCAGGTGGCAGGGGTAAAATACAGGAAGCAAAAGGCTATTTACAATTTGTACAGAAACCAGATGGCAGTTATAAGAGTTGAGGGACATGAAAGGGAGGCAGTGGTTGGGAAGGGAGTGAGACAGGGTTGTAGCCTATCCTCGATGTTATTCAATCTGTATATTGAGCAAGCAATAAAGGAAACAAAAGAAAAGTTCGGAGTAGGTATTAAAATCCATGGAGAAGAAATAAAAACTTTGAGGTTCGCCAATGACTTTGTAATTCTGTCAGAGACAGCAAAGGACTTGGAAGAGCAGTTGAACTGAATGG
The DNA here is from genome assembly GCF_023864345.2 of Schistocerca serialis cubense. Classification (NCBI taxonomy): domain Eukaryota; kingdom Metazoa; phylum Arthropoda; class Insecta; order Orthoptera; family Acrididae; genus Schistocerca; species Schistocerca serialis. The sequence goes on from NC_064646.1 coordinate 361,970,415, forward strand.
ACAGTGTCTTGAAAGGAGGGTATAAGATGAAAATCAACAAAAGCAAAATGAGGACAATGGAATGTAGTCGAATTAAGTCGGGTGATGTTGAGGGAATTAGATTAGGAAATGAGACACTTAAAGTAGTAAAGGAGTTTTGCTATCTGGGGAGCAAAATAACTGATGATGGTCGAAGTAGAGAGGATATAAAATGTAGACTGGCAATGGCAAGGAAAGCGTTTCTGAAGAAGAAAAATTTGTTAACATCGAGTATAGATTTAAATGTCAGGAAGTCGTTTCTGAAAGTATTTGTATGGAGTGTAGTCACGTATGGAAGTGTAATGTGGACGATAAATAGTTTAGACAAGAAGAGAATAGAAGCTTTCAAAATGTGGTGCTACAGAAAAATGCTGAAGATTGTATGGGTAGATCACATAACTAACGAGGAGGTATGGAATAGAATTGGGGAGAAGAGGAGCTTGGGGCACAACTTGACTAGAAGAAGGGATCAGTTGGTAGGACATGTTCTGAGACATCGAGGGATCACCAATTTAGTATTGGAGGGCAGCGTGGAGGGTAAAAATCGTAGAGGGAGACCAAGAGATGAATACACTAAGCAGATTCAGAAGGATGTAGGCTGCAGTAGGTACTGGGAGATGAAGAAGATTGCACAGGATAGAGTAGCATGGAGAGCTGCATCAAACCAGTCTCAGGACTGAAGACCACAACAACACAAACTTGTTTAGGGCTGCTTGGATGTTGGTCTATGCTACCATTTACTCTAAAAAAGCATTCCTAATACCTCTGATATTTATAATTTTGTTTAAGTCACCTTTTCCTGCAGTAATTTTGTTTCTTTTGTCACACAAAAAGTTTTTTGCCTTCAGAATTTAGGTGCAACCCATGTTTGGTATGAAGGCATCTGTCCAATTTACCTATATCAACTACTCTATATTTTCCAAATGAAGCACACAACTGTTTCATTTTTTTTTTTTTTTTTTTTTTTTTTTTAAATTGACACATGAATTATATATTAGATCATACCTATGAGGTAGTGTTGTAACTATTGTGTTACAAGATTTATTAACTCCTAAGAAGTTTTTCAGGCTTGCTAAGCAATTTTGCGCCTCGTTTCTTGTGATGTCATTGGTGCCAGCTATGTACACAACATATTCATTTTCATAAAAGAGATTACTATATCTTATAATGTGTGTAAATTCCTGACTGTTATTCAGTATGAACTCTAACTACTTTAACATTGATATTATTTTCATAAGCACAAGAGTGGTTCTAACTATACATTAGCTAGACTAAACGTAGCTCATGCTTTTAGCAGCAGTTACTGTTTCCACTGCCACACTTGCATTCTGTAATATTATGCCTTCACACTATCAAAAGATGTACAGTGGCAAAGAAATAAATAAAACAATAAATAAGTACTATTAGTTGCTGGGTAACCAGTGAATGTGCTTCTGCAAGGAGAGAGCAGTGTGGTGCTGAACAGTGATATATCGGTATGCACGACATATATTAAGTGTGTTAACCATTTAGAGGCACAGTGTGCTCTTCAGGGTTTGCTATTGCTGTGGATGTGCTTACCTTCTGAGCGGTCTCATCACTGGGGTATAAATGACAGCTTGGCCTGAGGATTGGTGGTGCTGATATGCCTTCCTGAACTCGAGCCACTATATATTCAACAATTTGATGGATGATAACTTTCCCTGGGATTTCTTCTCATCTCAAAACTGTTGGAATCTTTATGGTGAGCATCTACCTCCATCATTGTTAAATAGGTGTCTTGAGCCTCATCAACCTGGTTATTTTGCATCTATCAGTCTGTTTTCTGTGTTTTCTATACAACTGGGTAAGACTGCACTCAGCTATTAATTTTATTAGGCTGTTTGTGACCATTTTGAGCATGCATCATGAATTGCTGCAGGTATGTGTTATTGCTGAATCTTCTTGTTGACTACACCAGGTGACAGGTTGCTGTACTTATTGAAGGGCGTAGCTCATTGTTGCTCACACAAACTTCATGTGTTCTGTTGTTATTCTTTTAGAGAGATGTGCTCATAAGAGATTTGTTTTAAAACTCCCTTTCTGGTTTGCATTTTATATCCTTGTTTACATAGTACAGTTGATTTGTGCGTGTGTGTGTGCCTGTTTTAGTATGAAATTTATTAATATAATTTTTTGTGTTACAGGGGAGCAAAGGATTATTATTATTATTATTATTATTATTGTTGTTGTTGTTATACATAGATGGTATAAAAGCCCAGAAGGGGAGCACACTTTATAGTGCTATGTGCCTCAGTTGTCAACTAATTCAAGACAAAGAGTCATCTTGTCATACTATTTGATATCTGAATGCAGTGGTTCATAATGGTGTGTCTCCTTTTATTAAAGCAGCTGGCCAGCTAGTTAAATTTGTGTATCTTTATTGTAATACTGAATGCTTGAGCCACATTTTGTGAGAGCTCAACCTTTTGTGATATTGTTATAATTTTTTGTTGTTACCCATTGTTCTCCCTCCCTCTGCTGGCCCAGTGGGCGAAAGTTAATTTATGGCTTTTGTATTTACTGTTCCTGTTTTTTTAAATGGTGTTAGTAATTGTTAAATTTCTTTTAAACTGATCATCATAAATTTCCTGTTACTTTTTTAAAAAAGAAATTAATTTGCTTGTTGCCACAGGGCATTTTACCTGATTTATTAATTTGGCGTTGGAAGGCACATTATGTAAATATCTAGGTTGTAAGATCCCATTAGTGGCTTGTATTTGCTACTCCATTTTTGTTTCTCATTACTCTAAGGCACTTCTTTTTCTAAGCCAAACTCTATCTGTTCAATGATGGCAGTTCCTTTTGTTTATAGAAACTAAAATAAATCTTTGCTAGTACCATAATGAGTTGGTTTTCAGTCTCTTATGTGTTACTTGCCATTGTTGGCAAATTCTGATTTAAAATTATTTTTCATATCCTCAGTGGGCTTTGACTATATTCCAGTGTGGCATTCTGTGTATGTTAAGTACAATTTTGAGTCACCCGACTTACTGTAAACTTATAATTGACCTCTGACCCCAAATAATATATTTAAAAAAAAATTATTGTTTATCCATTTGGCAGAAGGCTTTCTTCTTTTTTTAAAATTTTGGAATTTTATATTTCTTTATTATTATTGTGAGGTGTTCAAGTAGTTATTGTGCTTGTATTTGTATCTACTACTAAAAGAACAGTAACCAAATTTCCTTCTAAATTTCTTTCCCAGTGAAGAATAGTAATAATTATTTATTCAGGCTTACAAGGCACTTCCTTGAGAGCCATATGAGCTTCTGCATTAAGTGCTTGCTATTTCTTTATTTGGTGACTCTTAGATTAATAAATTGTTGTTAAAATTACTCCTCACCCTACCACTTCAATGCTCACAAACTTTCTACAAATTCCTCTCTCAAACCTGTGATTTCATTTATAGTTATACAAGGTCAGGGTGAGGTGTACCCTGATTCTTATATTCAATTACAATTGTTTCTTAGCTTTCTGTCACTGAAAATGATGTACTCTGAACTACTTCACATATCTTCTTTTAACAACTATTTTATTTGTACAGTCAGGAATTACAAGAGGGTGTATACAGAAAAGTACTTGCTAAAGCAAAATTCATGAGTAATGATAGTTTTATAAGACAGTCTGAAAACAAATCAAAAGCCATATGGGGTATTGTGAAGACTGAAATGGGGAAGGGTTTTGAAAACCAGGACATTAGCCTCAAAAATTTAAAAAAGTGTCAATATTAATAAACAATATTTGCCAAATTATATTAACAATTATTTCATAAATGCAACAACTTCATTAACCTTAAAATTTACAAACGAAGAAAAACCTGAATATCCAAAAACAGCTTGTAGGATGAGGGTAGAGCCAACAAATGAGGGTGAAGTGTTGAAAGTGATACAAAGCTTGAAACCCAAAAATGTCGGCTGGCATAGATGAGGTGCCTGTGTCAATCATAACAAGGACAGCACCACAAATCGCAAAGCCCTTTGCACACATAGCCAATTTATCATTCAGTGAAGGAGCTTTTCCAGAAAGGCTGAAAATTTCGAAAGTGAAGCCATTATTTAAAAATGGCGACAAGTATAAGGTAAAAAACTATCGCCCAATATCTCTCCTCCCAGCATTCTCAAAAATATTAGAAAAACTGATGAAGCACCAAATCAACAAATATCTAAATGACCATAATTTACTAAACAGAAATCAGCATGGCTTCCAAGCACATAAAAATACCGAAACAGCAGTAATGTGCTAAACTGAACAAATAATCAAAAATCTACAAAAAGATTATAGTGTAGTAGGAGTAAATTTAGACCTCTCCAAAGCTTTTGACACTGTGAACCAGGACATTCTTTTAGAAAAATTGGAAGCATTGGATATACATGGGGTAGGAAAAAAATGGTTTGAATCATACCTAAAAAACAGAACACAGGTTGTAGGACTAACACCAACTTACTCCAACCACAAAATAAATTCAGTATCAGAGGCAAAAAATGTTGTGATAGGAGTACCACAAGGCAGCAGCCTAGGGCCCATTTTGTTTCTTGTCTATTTAAATGATTTTCACACCTCAGATGATGCAGCCAAAGCAATAATATTTGCAGATGATACTAGTGTGATAATAAGTGCACCAAAGCAATTGCTACCAACAACTGCTGATAAACTACTAAATTACATCCATTCTTGGTTCAATGCAAACAGGTTGACATTGAATGTAAATAAAACAAATTATATGCAGTTTGGGAAAAGATGTCAAAATGTAAATCTCGATCTGGTGTGGGGTGACAAAGCCTTAGACAGAGTGACATCCACAAAATTGCTGGGGATTCATGTAGATGAAAATTTAAATTTTAATGAGCACGTAATAAAACTTGCACAGAAACTTAATTCAGCCTGTTTTCCCCTCAGAATTATTGCAAATGTTTGTACCTCAGAAGGTGCCAGAATGACATATTTCGGTTATTTTCAATCTCTTGCCACATACGGAATAATATTTTGGGGTTCCACAACAGGACGCCTAAAACAAATTTTTTTGTTGGAGAAGAGGGCCATCTGAAAAGTAACTCACAGTCATCCACAGACACACTGCAAACCCATATTCAAAAAGCTTAGAATACTTACTATACCATCATTATATATATACAAATGTGTATTGTATGTCAGGACCCACATTGCAGATTTTCAGACAAATGCCGACTTTCATAACTACAATACCCGTAATAGCACAGCACTCCATACTCAGCGAACAAAAGGAACGAATACACAAAGGCATGTGTGCCATATCGGTGCAAAACTGTACAACGCACTGCCAGTCAACATCAGGCAGTTAGAAGATGATAACAAATTTAAAACAGAATTTAAACAATTTCTAGTAGAACGATGTTTTTATTCTGTAAATGATTATGCACGTCAATAAATTTTTTCTGATGATATTTATAAAGGCAAAATGGAAAATACTCTATCTGTACCTAATCATTCATTACATTTACATACTTAAAGGACAGCTGTTGTGTGACGTAAATACATACTTAAGCAGTGTTGTGTATATAAAGACTTGCCGTTTAGGGAGGACAAAACTAAAGCCTGTCTTATGAAAAACAGACTATGCATTTAAAATAACAAGCAGGGATGTATATAGGCTATATTAATTTCATTGTATTATTATTATTAACTTCATTGTATTGTTTTGTTTTGTACTTTTTTACGTATATATTGTTTGTGTCCCATTTCTTTGAAATGGCTTACATGTACCCTTGACAACATCCACACAATATTTATTGTCAACGGATGGATAAATAAAATAAATAAATAGTAATATGCAAAGATGCGCATTTGCCATACCTCTGCATAGTGTTTAGCCTACTCTTCAATACCGACATCTGAAAGAGAGTAATATTCCACACTAATGTCACTTTTCCATGCAATACAGACTTCATCTGCTTGCATCCTGTAGCTCAAGCATGCTTCTCAATGTCACATACACATTTTCCATTTGGTCCTCATCTTGGTCTTGTTTCAAAGAATGCAGCAAAGAACTTCCTTGGTCCATTTGTAATCTACAGACCTAACTATATGTCCCACTAACCTCCATTTCATTTTCATTACAGCAGTCTTCCACTCTAGTCATTTCTCTGAGAGATTTGTTATATCTAAACAGCCTACATATTTTGATTAGGCTTTTAGACATTGTACATCCACATCCATAATGTGAAGTTTGCCTGACTAAAAAAAGTGAAGTACTCAGAAGAGATGGTCAGATGTCAATGTAACTTTGTACATGTACATACCCCTGGTGGATATGTAAGTGATTCAAACTGCAGTTCTTAGTGACAAGAAGGACAGATAGCAGAGTGCATTAGTCATGTTTAACATTGTTACCAGGCCTGAAAGGATATATAAGGGGCATGGACGGCGTAGGGGCATCACCATCAAGGACTTTGAGATGCCATATACTCATGTGGATATCAACACCTGACACCAATTTGAAAGTGTCTCATTGTGGGCATCCATATGGCAGCTGATCAGATCATGCCATATCCTGATCTGTGAGGCATGCACATGTGATATTTACCTGACGTGCAACTGCATGAGAACATGGGGGCAGACTTATGTATCATCAAGGTTCCTGTCAACCAATGCCTTGTCTCAAAGAATGAAGCAAGGAACTTCCTTGGTTTATTTATAATCTACCGGCCCAACTACATGTCCCACCATCTTCCATTTCATTTTCATTACAGCAGTCTTCCACCCTAGTGATTTCTCTGAGAGATTTGTTATATCTGAACAGCCACATTGTGCACCAAGCACTTTGTAACTCCCTCTTCACATCTTTGCCTGCCATCCGAGAACAAGTAATGGACCCCATGCAATGTTCTGTGTCATACTGCACAACTGGCTAGAGACTAGCAGCAGCTGGACAAAGGAATTACAGTCCCATGTGTAAGCTGCCATTAACACCACAACACAAATGGCTGTGTTTGGAGTGGTGCCATGACTGAGAAATATGGACTGCTGATGAATGGCATTGCACTGTGTTTAGTAATGAATCACAGTTCTGCATTCCCCAAATGACCATCCTCAGCAGACCTGGAAGAGGTCCCATTCTTCCACCGTTTTGGAAAGGCACAACAGTATTACTGGTGTCATGGTGTGAGTAATCATTGATAGTGACTTCATATCACAGCTGATAGAGACAGAGGAATCTCTGACAGCACAGTGATACAACACGGACATCCTATGTGAACTCCCATGGCCAGAAAAGCCCCAGATCTGTCCCTTATAGAAAATGATTAGGACCAGCTTTGATGCTAACCCTATCCCAATGCCAGTATCCACGATCAGCTCCAACAGCTTCCCTCGGGAGAGGATACAATGGCTTTATGACTTCATTCTCAACTGAATCATGCATCCAGACCAGAGGATGTAGAACATATTGCTGATAAGTAGACTCATACTGCAGAGTTCTCTGTAAATTTGGCTCAATATTGTAATCACTGACATAACATTAAATGTGTTCTCAACCTCCTCCCCTTCTAGGAGCTTAACTTTTTTTGTTAGCCAGTGTATTTTATACTGGTGATGATAACGTATTTTCAGGATACATTTTTCATTGGTGTCCACAAACAGAATGGCACATTTAAAACTGAAGTCCACGATGGAACTCAAATTCATGACTCTGTTCTGTGAGACAGCAATGCTGCTCTGAGACTGGGAAAATAAATGACCGAGATTTAAAATATAGAGTTTGTGGCATTTCTCCTATCAGGACATGTGTAGGAATATTTTAAAACTGCCCGTATGCTGACACACTCTCAATAATGAATGCTAAGAGAATATCAAGTTCCAATGCAGGTGAAACTAGCCGCATCAGGGACCTAATGTTAAAATCCGCCGAAAAGGTGCAGTGGAAAATTAAACTGAAATATTCACTGATATATCCTGTATCTGCATCTGACTATGTTAAAATCATTTATTCCATGCACAAATCTAAAATTAAAGTTTCCTCAAAGATCATAGCTTTTTTAAGGAATAAATGTTCTGCAGTATTTGAAAAAAAAAATTCTCAATTTGCACTGACTATTAATCACCACTGACTAACACATAAATATATTCAAACTACAAATCAGCATGGATAAATACTGTAACATACTTCATATCTATTTTCAAATAAATTGTACATGTAACACACCTTGTATTTCTCTTTCTCTCTCTTAATTATTCAATCATTTCAAACATTAAATTCAGTAAATTGTCTGGCCTGGTGTTTCATAAGAATGTTCCATCAGTCAACGAATGATACAGAGTAATAACTGACAGGTAAATTATTTTTATCATCTCTTGACAGCAGCAGCAGCATCCGGGCGCTCCATGGCGGCAGGTACTCCATGCCCTGTCAATATTGGATACCATGTGGCATCATTAGAGCTCCTTTTCTAAAATATTTTTTTCAAACAAATTACCATGTAATTAATCACCAGCTTGTGACTTCCCAAGGATACTCAGAAATTTTTCTCAACACATTCTCTTATCTTTCTTATTTATTAGAGGGGTAAAGCTGACATCATCATAAATGAACTATTTCAAGCTGTTTACTACTATCTACGCTAAATTTGATTGATGTGATTTTTTTATCACCGAGGAGTAACAGCAATTACGGAATCATGTCAGATTTTATACCCCATTCAGAAGTTATTGATATGAGTGGCACAAATTATTTTGAAGCAGTGGCTTGCAACTATGAAACCTAGGCCGCTTAAAGGAGCGGATCTGCTAGTCCAGGATGAGGCATATTGCCGTCCAGAGATGAAAAGCCTTTTGTAGGGGGGCAGCTGGTATTTCCATACTTTTTTTAAAAAAAAAGGAACCGACTCTGTTTGTGCACCAGAAACTATTGTGAACATCTCAGTGGACTTCTCCTCTAATAATTTCACAATAATGAGGCCTTCTCAGACCCTGCCCATATCCAGCTGGTGGCAGTGCACAACAGTGACGATGTCATTGTTTCAGTGTCGGCAAAAGTTGCTTCACTTTAGTTGGGATAATTCAATTCCAGGAAAGTTGCTGGCTCCAACTTGCACACAAACCAGTTACTGAAGTCTGATGGTGTGGATGCAAGGGTCCTTCCACATGCCAGATGTTTTCCCAATTGTGAGCTACACCATCTGGCAGACATGGCATTTGTTATTGAGCAGATCTACCATTCAACTTGGATTCTGTGTGTGCACAAGGACAGCCAGCAGTCCACCATATGCCAGGAGGCACCATATGCAAAACCAATAGTAGTGCAATTTAAAACAATGTGAATATTTTCCTGTTGCCATGTGTAATCACACCAAGAAGGTAAAGTCAAAAGACAAATTCTTCTGTTACAGACTGGATAATAAGTAGATCTATGAGAATTGCAGTGCAACAGTTCTTCAGATTACTCTCTTGTATGAAACTGTCAATAATGCACCTTAATTGTCAGTTGATAATAACTGCTATGTTTACTGGTTCTGATTTGGTTATTTTTTGGACTGGTTTTGCTATGCAGACACCAGTGCACATGCCATTTTCTCACTCCTGTACAGTGCCATTTAGGATATGTGCTAGACCGCAGTTTCCCTGCACTTGCCATTGATTTTATTTTCACATTATTTCTTTGTGTAACTAGTGGAACAGTACACAACTATTACTGGTCTTGTCAGTTACTGTCAATACAAATGATTTTCACTCCCACCTAAAGATTTACAATGAATGCTTGCCTGGGATTCGGTTTTTCTCCATTTAACCTGGATTGTCACACAATGTGCTCATTGCTGATTTCTCAGACTAAAAGCTAAACAGTACTTCATTTCATGTATCCAAAATCTGCCATTTTACCATTCCTGAAAGGCAAGATTCAACTTGCCACCTATATTGGTTGTACCAACATTAAAATCTTTTATTCTCCTTTTGCATCACAGCTAATCAGATCAGATAGAAAAGAAAATTTACATTTAACATCCATTTGATAATCAGTGGAGTGCAAGTTCATACCGAACAATGATGAGGAAGGCAGTTGGTTGTATCATCAAAACAATCATCCCTGCATTTGACTTAAATGATTTATGGACACTACAATAAATCTAAATTTGGATGGAAGGATAGAGTGGATTTAAACACTGCTCTTACGAGTTTCAGTCCAGTGCCTTCAGCATTGTCTTTCCCCTTGAAGCACTCAAAATATAGTTTACATAAGATCCAGTTACGAGATGCATTTAAGAAAGGCACAATTTCTGCTGTAATTTGTTAATTTTAAGTAACTTATAAGTTAGCAGATTTGGCTTAGGCTGTTTTCACAGAGAGATGATGAATTCCAATAAGCCGGAAACTGGTGCAAGGGCCCAGTAGGATGGTATGCGATACGATGTCAAGTAAAAAGTTTTGGAGACCAGTATTCCGGAGGCAGAAAAAGCTTCCATTTGGAGCTCAAGTACGGTGAATGATGGATATTCATATTGAGGGATATATTACTATATGTGTCACATACAATAAATAATGGGCAGATATACCCACATGAAGAAAGTAAATGGACAGAATTACTGACAACAACACAACAATGATTTTACTCTGCAACAATTACTTGGAAGTTATGCTATATGAAGTGTACTAGCACTTACGAAATTTATACACTTGCAAGGTGGTAGCCTTTAAATCAGCCACGGTCCGTAAGTATACGTCGGATCTGCGTGTCGCCACTATCAGTGATTGCAGACCGAGTGCCGCCACACGGCAGGTCTAGTCTATCTAGACTCCCTAGCACTCACCCCAGCCGACTTTGCTAGCGATGGTTCTCTGACTACATACGCTCTCATTTGCAGAGACGACAGTTTAGCATAGCCTTCAGCTACGTCATTTGCTACGACCTAGCAAGGCGCCATATTCAGTTACTATGTCTTCTGAACAGATAATATTGTGACTCATGTACCGTTAAGAGCGACGTTCATCATTAATGGATTAAAGTTAAGTATCAAACTAGCTATGTCCGCTTTCTGAATTCTAATTCCTTGTCATGTTCCAGACCTCACGTCAGTATAGTTCTTCCCTCCTCACGCCAGCCTGCGTGAGCTAAAACGCGTGCATATCGGCCTCCTCTAGTAACATGGTGTTGGCTCTTCTGCCAACACAACGTATATCTTCATTATTATTAATCTGATTGTGACAAACAAAATGTCATTGATTAGCTCACGTTAAGGACAGTCAATTTAGCGGTACAGAATTTACATGCAATAACTGACACAGGTGCACCAACATGAGACATTGCGTAGAATTAGTTTATAGACGCTTAGAGGTAAGATACAGATTGGTATGCAGTGACATGTCATTCTGGGGCGACAGTAGCAGTATAATATCAGATCAAAAGATGCAACTGACTCCTATTTGCATAGGTAAGTTGATGATTAATTGTGATACAGTTACATAGACAAATTAGGAGAATATGATACAAAACACAAATATGAGTATATGATGAGAAGAGGAGATAATTTTCTTTCAGGACAACACCGAACACTTACGAAGATTTTGTCATTTACACACATTTCTTCTGTACTGTAAATCATACAATTCAACAACAATATTTAATAGGATGTAATGGGAGATTCATATACAAATTAGAAGAGAAAGACAGAACTATGAAAGTTTGCTTGGATCCAAGGGTTGGGGCAGTCAAAATGAGGAAGGTGACAGTGTTTAATTTCTGCTAAAGGAATGGTTTGTTGGTTGGGGGCTACCGCTTCATGAAAAAGGGAGAGCCACATCATATGGCACAGTAATGACCTGAGTACAAAGTTCGTAGTTGCCTATACCCTCTACAATAGTGAAATGGATAGAAAGATCAGAGAAATCTTGGTAATATCATCAGAGGCCTTGGACGCTGACCATCGACTGCTAATAATGAGCTGGGATTAAGGACAAGTAAGTGGCAAAAAACCAGGATATGAGTAATTGTATAGATAAAAAATCTACTCACCAAGAGGGAGCAGGAGAGCATGCGTATAAAAGGTATAACAATTTGCAAGCTTTTGGAGCCAGTCACTCCTTCTGGCAGAAGGGTTGAATGGGAAGGAAGAAGGGTGAAGGAAAAGGACTGTTGAGCTCAATGTACTTATATGAGATTAGATTTTAATACTTGTGGTCATTACATGAGATGTATACTGGAGGAAGCAGTGTGGGTTATCGAATTTTGTGAGTCAAACTCCTCCAAAGTACAATATCTTCCTTGTAATGTAGCTCACTGCAGTTTTTTAAGTATCCCTGTAGCAACCCTCACTCTGACTAAACAAACCTGAGATCAGGCAGTGCTGGAAAACACAGCAGGCAAAGTTTCTGAAATGGAGATAAATCATACAAATGCTTTTAAAAAGATAATGATGATACTCATCTGAGTTAAAAGACAGTGATGATTGTACTTGAGTGATTAACTTCCTGCCAGTAGCAAAACATCCTGGGCTACAAGTGCTAGGATACTCAAACTGGAAACTATGGAGCTGTAATGCTGCACCAATATGTTGCTGTTATTGTAATCTTAAGTGTGTGTTATAGCATTCACTTTTAAAATTTCGCTATCTGACATACTTGGTATTGCCCAGGTATTCATTTTGCCAATTTTCTCTTAGATTAAAAAACATAAAATGAACTGCGCTTGTAGTGAAGTAATGGAAAAATTAATTTTCATGTATTTGTTGAAAACATCTTTGAAATTATCAAACAGTCACACAAAGAACTAAGCATAATGTACAAATGTACAGTATTCACATTAAGAAATACGATCCTGGACAGTTTCTGTATGCAGTACAGTTGCTTCGCGCGCCTACATCATGATTTTGTACATGCCTTTTCAGTGTGGCAACTGAGAGAATGAACCACAGATTCAATTATTTTACCTTGTTCAACATTAAGAAAACTCAGTCTTAAAATGCAAAATCATCTTGATTCAAATACATATAATTTAAAATGAAGATCATCATATCTCTTCAATCAACATTAAAGTTACAGCAGCAATCTTACATTGCATACTCTCAGGTAAGAGTGATCTGTCATCCCCCCCCTCTCTCTCTCTCGTAACTCTCGGGCCTCATTCATAGGTGATGTACGGCCTTTGTACATAAAGTGCACCCAAATATTCCTTTAAAATTTCTCTTACGATGTTTTACCTTAACTTGAGTTTTAGTTGACTATAGAAAATATCGTTTTAAATATAGACCTAGAGCAAAAGTTGGTAACAATGGACTCTATCTGTGTGAATTGAAAAGTAGGGTCTTCACACTTCAAAATGATGTGTGTCAAATATGGAGTGAATATTGTCAACAATGATTCTATACTTCTGCTTTTGCTACAAGTCAGCCTCCTCATAACAATCACTTGACCCCTGAATCAACATTATGGGAGAAAGGGGGTGGGGGGGGGGGGGGAGGAGGAATACAGTTAAGTGCCATCCTTACACTCAGTACCAGTTCAACAAGAATAACTGAATGTTGTAAACAGGAAACACAGAATAACAACACAGTGTGCATGTACAACAATCATCCGAAATCCCAGGGTAAAAGGATTTGCTGTACTCCACTACTCAACAATAATACTAAGATGAACAAATGTTATATCACAAAAAAGGCATGCTTTAAAGTATACTCCATGACAACAGTTTAAAATAGTTGTTTGATGATCAGTTCTGCTCATCAATACTGTACACCTACAAATAGTCTTGTGTACAAGATTTTTTATATATAATTCATTTTTTATTCATCAGAGCTCACTAAACTCCAAATACCAATTAAATGTCATATCACAATGATAAATTTCTTACTACTAAGCAGAATATGCTTTAATTTGAACTTACGCACTGGACTATGACTAACAGCTAGGTAACCATTTGCAAGTAATGCTCTTCCAATGAGTAGCTCACATAGATTGGTTAACAGGCAGACTTCAGCTAGAATCTAAGTTGGTTCATCACACATGTCTGAAAGGCTCGTTGGGAGTAAGTATATGCATACCCTTGAAAGGCAGGTATACATGTCCTACATCTGATTCAGTAAACAATTTTACATTTTCAATAATTTTAAGCTGCCATTTCATTTTAAATATGAATACACTTGCATATCAGCTTTAACATGGGGTTAAAAACAAATTTCATTAACAATGGGTGGGGGGTGGAGGTGGAGGAGAACAACATTCAAGAAATCTAAAAATGGATTATAGAAAGGTCTAAAAGGCACTGAACTTTGAACTTGACTTACACTACAACAGTCAGAGAGACTGGATTTCTATGATGTACACTGTGCTGCTGCAATGTTGTACTAACATCATCATATGCAAAACACACAAGAGAAAATTGGTGGCAAGCCATATTCAGTATACAGAACTGATTTTCTACAAAGCTTGCAAACCAACCTTTTACACATTCATTTCAACCACATTTATAAATTAAAACACTTTTAAGGATGTTTTGAATCAAAACAATGATATAAAGCAGTATCAATAAATAACACAACAATCAGTCTTTTACTTCGAATGTATGTGTGTGGATCATTCTACCATTATTGGTAGGCCTATATGTAAAGCCACTTTATCGTCCATATGGATGAATTTGAGTCGCTGCTTTAATGTTCGTTTTGATTGATGAAGGTGCCTTGCCCATTGGTCCCATAGGTACTGGCTGGTTGGGATTCAGAGGCCCTCCTGGCTGCTGTGCTCCTGCACCTGGTCGACCCACTGGTGCTACCATCATTCCTGGAGGTCCTGCAGCTACTTGTTGTTGAACCATTGGGACTAGACCTTTTCCCATACCCACTGCTGCAACAAGAGTGTGTGTATCTGCCATAGATGACGTCTGGTTTGCACCAGATCGTGATCCTGATTCACTTTCCCATTCCTCTCGTGCCTTACTAACAAGTTCCCAAACTTGTGTCACTACTTTTGTGTATTGACTAACTTGTTTCTGTGCTGTTTCGAAACTTAAGTTTGCTGCTTTGTGTTCCATCTGCATCATTTTATGTTCAACTTCGGGTTCTGGTTTCGTTCGCAAATAATCTGGCACAACATCATACGAAAACGTGTTAATACGATTTTCGGTAAGACGAACAAGTTCTTCATCTCTTTCAGGGCTCAAAAGCAGAGGAAGAACTGTCAGGCTACGCAGCGCCGGTGATTTGTCATGACTGAGCATTTTGGATATTGATGTCAGATGACCTGACATTAGAGCAAAGTTATCCAAGAAAGTTGGCCAGTTAATGGTTTCGTATTCATGTTCTAATTTGAAAAGCATTGAACCGATAGAGGTTTTCAAATCATTCACACGTAATATCAAGGCTTCTAAAGCCGCGTCCAACTGTTTTTCTTCTCTTTGCATCGTTAACGAATTGGACTGTCAATCACCACGCACACAACACACTTCACACTATAGCAATATAAACAACATCTAATTATTTGCTTTCAGAGATATTAAAACTACCAAGCGCGTAGCTCAAAGGTCATCTGTAATGCAGATATCACAGTTAAAGATGATGAACATGGGAGCGAATGCTACCGAAACTTGAGCTCTCTACGGCTGGGGGAAGGACGTGCGGACTTTCAACTTTGCCATGTAGATGTCTTTGGTTGGAAGGGCGCTTATTTTGATTTCAAATGTGTTTTCGAACAGAGCTTTCACTGTTTACAAATGGTCTGGGCTATGTGATTCCATAGAATTCATTCACAGTAAAAACATTTTCTTTGGGTTAGTGAAGTGTTTACGAAGATCATACCTATATTATATGCAAGAAAATTTATCCAGCATATTTGTGAGATACGATGTTTGCTTTTGGGTTTTCAAAAACAGACGATGTGGGCCCCGACAAATCACAGCGTGGTGTAATCGCCAATTTGCTAAATTGGGCGCCAGCAGAGGAAGTGAAATTCGAAGCAGACGTTCTGGATGTCAGCATCAAAAGTTCATCAGTTTCATCCATAACAGAAGCCAATATATGTTATATAAACCCTACTTCTGCCCTCCAAGAATTAACATTAGACTCTGATGTTTTAAATGCAGAAGAACAACATACGGACATAGTACCATCCAAGTATGAAGGTGCGTGAGAAATTTTCTGCTTTACTTAACTTTATCTGTAGTTATATTCATTGAATATTTACGTTTTCTTAGAGTGGATGCACCGTTTTCATTTAACGCAATTGTATTTTCTAAAGAATAAATGCATGTTGTTAAATCAAATTGAATGTTTCTGGTTCTAATACTATCCATTATGAGTGACAGTCTTTTGTTACCTATTCATTTTACAGCTGTTTTATTTTTCTGGAATAATCTTATTGTATCTGTGTTACACACTTAATGCCTGAAATCAGATGTGAACCACACAGAAACAGAAGAATACAGATGAGGCCTAATCAAGAATCAGTAAGCCTCTTACATTGCTTCCTGTGATCTCCACTTATTTATTTATTCATGCAGCGATCATCTCACAGTGATGTACAATTTGTCATCATAATGCAATGAAAGGAAATATCTCTTATACACATAAACACAAAATATATAAGTAGACCCCATGTTTTATGAGAATAGGACAGGTGTCTTGCTGAACAAATCATTCTGACATTTGCTTGAAATATTTTATAAAAACTAAATCTGGGTGGATGGGTGGAACAAACTTCATCATTTTGAATACAATGTCAGTGCCTCAACAGCTATGCTGTCTCATTCGATCAGTGCCTATTGCCTAATGCCCTTTTGACAATATTTAAACAATTTCCACCAGATAACTTATCAATGGAAATAGAAATGAGCGTTTGGCGTCATTGGCCGGGAGGCCCCGTATGAGGCAGGTCCAGCCGCCTTGCTGCAGGTCTTACTACATTCGACGCCGCATTGGGCGACCTGCGTACTGGATGGGGATGAAAAAATGAAGAAGACAGCACAACACCCAGTGCCTGAGCGGAGAAAATCCCCGACCAGCCAGGAATCGAACCCGGCTGCCTTAAGACGGCAGTCCGTCATGCTGACCACTTCCCTTCAGAAGCCTCATTACATCATTACATGGAATAGGACTTGGTTTCCTTAGAGGTGACACCTCTCATATGAAGACCTAATGCAGATTACTATCATATGTCACACCGTAATATTTGAAATTAGTTGAAATAGTATTTCTCTCATTCAAGTATAGTAGATGCTTCTTAGAACTTGTGGAGCCAAAATTGATCATTTGGCTCCTGAGTACACTGCTATTCATTCTACTTGTTTGCCCAGATCTCTGGTAGGCCTAAGGTTTGCAATAGGAAACAATGATGCAACCAATCTCACAGATTGCAGTGCTCATATCTATTGCATGTACTTTTGACTATTTCGTGTCAGTAGAAATGAGCCATCTGTTTCCCATTTGGAACACGTCAAACAGTATTTGGAAGTTTTTTCTAATTACATCATGCTGTAGCCCGTGCAAGCATTTTCTATCCTCTCCACACTCGGCCATCTTTGTAGAGAGATATTGTTATGCAATATACAACTCTTCAAAAGTAGGCCTATTAAGAAAGTGGATTTTAGTCAAGGTGATGTAAGAGGATCTCAGAGAGTTACAGGGGAGCTGGATACGACTGCTTTGCATGCCTTCCTCAACCAATCACCCAACAAGATTTTGTAAATATCTCTAGGGCAATGCGTTAGTGTTGGCACAGCTTTATAGAATATTATTGTTTTGCTTTCTGCCATTTTTCCTCTGCAGTTTAAAGCTGGCAACAACGCTGCCAGCAGTCAGCGATAATCTTATGCCAACTCGACAATAGGATTCACTGTTTCCATGGCTTGCAAGATACACTACGTGATCAAGAGTATCGAGACACCCCCAGAAACATATGTTTTTCATATTAGATACATTGTGCTGCCACCTACTGCCAGGTACTCCATATCGGCAACCTCAGTAGTCGTTAGACATCATGAGATAGCAGAATGTGGCGCTCTGCGGAACTCACGGACTTCGTACATGGTTAGGTTATAGGGTGTCACTTGTGTCATACGTCTGTATGCAAGATGTCCTACATCCCTAGGTCCACTGTTTCTGATGTGATAGTGAAGTGGAAATATGAAGGGACACGTGTCTGTTGACTGATAGGACCACCAGCAGTTGAAGAGGGTCATAATGTCTAATAGGCAGACATCTATCCAGACCGTCACACAGGAATTCCGAACTGCATCAGGATCAACTGCAAGTACTGTGAGAGTTAGGTGTGAGCTGACAAAACTTGGATTTCATGGTCAAGCGGTAAAGGCCAAATGACGCCTCGCTTCGTGTAAGAAGCATGAACATTGGACGACTGAACAGTGGAAAAACGTTGTGTGGAGTGATGAATCACGTTAGACAATGTGGTGATGAGATGGCAGGGTATGGGTATGATGAATGCCCGATGAACGTCATCTGCCAGTGCATGTAGTGCCACCAGTAAAATTCGGAGGCGGTGGTGTTATGGTGTGGTCATGTTTTTCATGGAGGGGGCTTGCACCACATGTTGTTTTGTATGGCACTATCACAGCACAGGCCTACATTGATGTTTTAAGCACCTTCTTGTTTCCCACTGTTGAAGAGCGATTTGGGGATGGCGATTC
Organism: Schistocerca serialis cubense; assembly: GCF_023864345.2. NCBI lineage: Eukaryota > Metazoa > Arthropoda > Insecta > Orthoptera > Acrididae > Schistocerca > Schistocerca serialis. Next base: position 361,989,046 of record NC_064646.1, read on the forward strand.
CATCTTTCAACACGATCGATCACCTGTTCATACTGCACGGCCTGTGGTGGAATTGTTACACGACAATAACATCTCTGTAATGGACTGGCCTGTACAGGGTCCTGACCTGAATCCTATAGAACACCTTTGGAATGTTTTGGAATGCCGACTTCGTGCCAGGCCTCACCAACTGACATCGATAGCTCTCCTCAGTGCAGCACTCCATGAAGAATGGGCTGCCATTTTCCAAGAAACCTTCCAGCACCTGATTGAACATATGCCTATGAGAGTGGAAGCTGTCATCAAGGCTAAGGGTGGGCCAACACAATACTGAATTCTTGCATTACCGATTGAGGGCCGATGAACTTGTAAGTTTCAGCCAAGTGTCCGGATACTTTTGGTCACATAGTGTACTTCTGATATTTTACAGTGCTGCAGCATGTTGTGCTGAATTTCGTTCAGACCAATTAGAGTTTCATGGTGATGCAGATCCAGTCTTTCTCATGGTGGAACAACTTTAAGCTTTATTTAATTTGACACAAATTTCCACTATTTCTGTGTTAATGCTTGGTGACAACAGGATGCTGATTATTGGTGGCATAAGCAGTAGTGTTAGCAGAACTCTTCTTTGCAACTATTAAGCATTTGAACCATTATAGTGTTACCACCCGTTCTATGAATACAAAGTGGAAATTTGTGTTCTGCTGTCATGAGTACTATGTGGCCTCAACAGAGTGGATTTATATTTATTGATGGAATCATTCTCAATCAGTGACATTATTTTGATGCTCAGGCGCAGTCACTTGTCTTTACCATTTCTCATTTCTCGTTATGAACACTCTTTGCAATAACTGCTTTGCAAAGAATGATTGAAAATTTTAGAAATTAGCTACTGAGCATGCACTTGGGAGGATAGATTGAGAGCAGATGATAAAATTGGGAATATACTTTTTAGGTACTCAATGTTTAGGATACAGACTTCTTCATTTTGTGTGAAATTTGTGATATTGGACCAGACATTCATTGAATGATCACAATAGACAGTGTCAAATGACAGTCCACACAAGGTTATTGAATGCTGGCTTTATTCTCACCTGTAGACCACAGGATTAGTGTGTTGACATATTATCTGATGTGAGGTTTGAGAAACTTGCAAATGTAGCACTGCATAGAGGCTGCAGGCTGTATTGGAGTTGTACATCATCTTTTTGGTGAGGTTAGGCCACAAGCCCTTTGCCCTGGAACCATCCCTTCCAAGTGGTAGCATACCAGTCAGTGAGGGAACTGTGGGTAAGGGGAAGAAATAGCTGGAAGTATCCCTACTCAGACTGCCAAAATATTGTGGTCATTGGATACTACTGAGATCTAGCAAATTAATTTTTCATCACATTTGCTAATAAAACTGAGATACCACAAATAACATGTCATATATGGCATTCATGAATTTTTATCCTCTATTACCACAGAAGCAGCTATTTCAGTGGAACGGTGCTGATATGGAAGGGACCAGACTTCCAATTCTATGGAAGTGCATGTTTGTGCTAGCAGTTATTTTTTATATTTTGAGAAATATTAAGTTACTTGGCTGTGTTTGAGCCTTGGTGTGTAATTTGGTGTCAGAGAGAACATTTAATACATGCATGTATGCACACCAATTTTGCCTTGATATGCGGAGTCCAGGCTGTCATTTTTACTTTTCACCCTTGGTTTTAAGTTATTTGTCATTTGAGTGGTGTGATCCCATCCTTCATCATTTCCTGTTTTATGCTGATTGTTTCAATCTGTATACCCACTATGCCCAAAATACACTATAATTTGTGTTCTTTATTCCAGTATCTGACAACTCGTATGGTTGTCCCCTCTGCTGGATCATCAGACATATCGAAACATCCAATACAGGCTGTCAGTTATGACCATCACATCATCAAGATCATGCCCTTATGGTGACCACATCACACATCAAAGACATCAACAGCCAATGTTGCACACAATATATTTCATTTGAAAAAGAACTTGAAACTAGGACAACCATAGGAATTAGGGGGTTTTGGGCTCAGACAAACAAAATATATGAGGTTGATAATACTGAAGGCATATCAAGACAAAAACTTAGGCAAAAATCCAGCAAGCAAAGTCCACAAAGCAGCAATATACAAATAAACACAAATAGAAAAAGTGAACTCTATAATACCAACGCATGAATAAATCTCCAAAAAACTGGTATTGGAAATTTCAGCTGACCCATATGGCTCAAATGAACTCCATAAAACCACACGTTGCTCCAAAAGCTTATATTGGGATTTTACTTGATGTATATAACTCAGACAAAATCCATGAAACTGCTGATAGCTCCAAAAGCTGGGTTCAGAAATTCGCTTGTCATATATAGCTTAAATAAATTCCGTGGTAGCAAGAAACCAAAATTTCCTCATCCATCTATTACTGACACTAACCTGACTGAAATTGTTAAAACAAAATCCATAATATCCACCAATCACAGTCAATCATTATTACTGTCAACTAGTGACACAATCCAAAAATTCATAAAAAAAATGTTAACATCAATTTTGATAAACAATTAAAACATAATTATGCACCTAAATACACACACCATACATACTGCAGTAAAAACATGAAAACATACTTACCAACCAAAGTTATCTGCCACATCCCACACACGCTGACACACACACATACATACAAAACAAAATGAAAACCGTTAATGTCATACATTTATCCCAAACCCTATTCTCCCTAAACCACTACCCACTCACCAAATAACCTGTTTTCAACATGATACCCAAACAAAAATATAATTAAATCATTTATACCTTTCAAACAAAAGGAAACCACAATCCAAACAAAATTTTCACAACGCCCCACAGAAACAACACCTACATAATGACCCCAATACCGAAACCCAGAATTAACCCTAACCAAATTAAACTCCCCACCCCCATAAATAATTCAACTTACAACCTTTGGCTTATACATCTGCCAATAACCTTTAACAAACTCTATAACCCGTGGTCGAGCAGTAGCGTCTTTGATTCATAATCAAAACGTCGTTGGTCCCGGGTTCGATCCCCGCCACTGCCTAAATTTTGATAAATAATCAGCATTGGTGGCCGAAGACTTCCGGCATAAGAAGTCAGCCTCAGTCTGCCAATGGCCTTGTCAAAGAGGGTGGAGGAGCGGATAGAGGTTCAGGGCACTCTCTTGTCCTAGGGGTGGGAAATTTTCGCTAAAGGCGGAAGAATCAGCAATGATCAACGGCATGAGGATGCAGAAGGCAATGGAAACCACTGCATTAAAGACACGTAACGTGTATCCACAGGACATGTGGCCTGTAATTGAAGAAGTGTCATGATGATCTCTCCATTGGCAAAAGATTCCGGAATAGTCCCCCATTCGGATCTCCGGGAGGGGACTGCCAAGGGGGAGGTTACCATGAGAAAAAGATAGAATAATCAACGAAAGGATAACGTTCTATGAGTCGGGGTGTGGAATGTCAGAAGCTTGAATGTGGTTGGGAAACTAGAAAACCTGAAGAGGGAAATGCAAAGGCTCAATCTAGATATATTAGGGGTCAGTGAAGTGAAGTGGAAGGAAGACAAGGATTTCTGGTCAGATGAGTATCGGGTAATATCAACAGCAGCAGAAAATGGTATAACAGGTGTAGGATTCGTTATGAATAGGAAGGTAGGGCAGAGGGTGTGTTACTGTGAACAGTTCAATGACCGGGTTGTTCTAGTCAGAATCGATAGCAGACCAACACTGACAACGATAGTTCAGGTATACATGCCGACGTCGCAAGCTGAAGATGAACAGATAGAGAAAGTGTATGAGGATATTGAAAGGGTAATGCAGTATGTAAAGGGGGACGAAAATCTAATAGTCATGGGCGACTGGAATGCAGTTGTAAGGGAAGGAGTAGAAGAAAAGGTTACAGGAGAATATGGGCTTGGGACAAGGAATGAAAGAGGAGAAAGACTAATTGAGTTCTGTAACAAGTTTCAGCTAGTAATAGCGAATACCCTGTTCAAGAATCTCAAGAGGAGGAGGTATACTTGGAAAAGGCCGGGAGATACGGGAAGATTTCAATTAGATTACATCATGGTCAGACAGAGATTCCGAAATCAGATACCGGATTGTAAGGCGTACCCAGGAGCAGATATAGACTCAGATCACAATATAGTAGTGATGAAGAGTAGGCTGAAGTTCAAGACATTAGTCAGGAAGAATCAATACGCAAAGAAGTGGGATATGGAAGTACTAAGGAATGACGAGATACGTTTGAAGTTCTCTAATGCTATAGATACAGCAATAAGGAATAGTGCAGTAGGCAGTACAGTTGAAGAGGAATGGACATCTCTAAAAAGGGCCATCACAGAAGTTGGGAAGGACAACATAGGTACAAAGAAGGTAGCTGCGAAGAAACCATGGGTAACAGAAGAAATACTTCAGTTGATTGATGAAAGGAGGAAGTACAAACATGTTCCGGGAAAATCAGGAATACGGAAATACAAGTCGCTGAGGAATGAAATAAATAGGAAGTGCAGGGAAGCTAAGACGAAATGGCTGCAGAAAAAATGTGAAGACATCGAAAAAGATATGATTGTCGGAAGGACAGACTCAGCATACAGGAAAGTCAAAATAACCTTTGGTGACATTAAAAGCAACGGTGGTAACATTAAGAGTGCAACAGGAATTCCACTGTTAAATGCAGAGGAGAGAGCATATAGGTGGAAAGCATACATTGAAAGCCTCTATGAGGGTGAAGATTTGTCTGATGTGATAGAAGAAGAAACAGGAGTCGATTTAGAAGAGATAGGGGATCCAGTATTAGAATCGGAATTTAAAAGAGCTTTGGAGGACTTACGGTCAAATAAGGCAGAAGGGATAGATAACATTCCATCAGAATTTCTAAAATCATTGGGGGAGGTAGCAACAAAACGACTATTCACGTTGGTGTGTAGAATATATGAGTCGGGCGACATACCATCTGACTCCGGAAAAGCATCATCCACACAATTCCGAAGGCGGCAAGAGCTGACAAGTGCGAGAATTATCGCACAATCAGCTTAACAGCTCATGCATCGAAGCTGCTTACAAGAATAATATACAGAAGAATGGAAAAGAAAATTGAGAATGCGCTAGGTGACGATCAGTTTGGCTTTAGGAAAAGTAAAGGGACGAGAGAGGCAATTCTGACGTTACGGCTAATAATGGAAGCAAGGCTAAAGAAATATCAAGACACTTTCATAGGATTTGTCGACCTGGAAAAAGCGTTCAACAATATAAAATGGTGCAAGCTGTTCGAGATTCTGAAAAAAGTAGGGGTAAGCTATAGGGAGAGACGGGTCATATACAATATGTACAAAAACCAAGAGGGAATAATAAGAGTGGACAATCAAGAACGAAGTGCTCGTATTAAGAAGGGTGTAAGACAAGGCTGTAGCCTTTCACCCCTACTCTTCAATCTGTACATGGAGGAAGCAATGATGGAAATAAAAGAAAGGTTCGGGAGTGGAATAAAAATACAAGGTGAAAGGATATCAATGATACGATTCGCTGATGACATTGCTATCCTGAGTGAAAGTGAAGAAGAATTAAATGATCTGCTGAACGGAATGAACAGTCTAATGAGTACACAGTATGGTTTGAGAGTAAATTGGAGGAAGACGAAGGTAATGAGAAGTAGTAGAAATGAGAACAGCGAGAAACTTAACATCAGGATTGATGGTCACGAAGTCAATGAAATTAAGTAATTCTGCTACCTTGGCAGTAAAATAACCAATGACGGACGGAGCAAGGAGGACATCAAAAGCAGACTCACTATGGCAAAAAAGGCATTTCTGGCCAAGAAAAGTCTACTAATATCAAATACCGGTCTTAATTTGAGGAAGAAATTTCTGAGGATGTACATCTGGAGTACAGCATTGTATGGTAGTGAAACATGGACTGTGGGAAAACCGGAACAGAAGAGAATCGAAGCAATTGAGATGTGGTGCTATAGACGAATGTTGAAAATTAGGTGGATTGATAAGGTAAGGAATGAGGAGGTTCTACGCAGAATCGGAGAGGAAAGGGATATGTGGAAAACACTGATAAGGAGAGGGGACAGTATGATAGGACATCTGCTAAGACATGAGGGAATGACTTCCATGGTACTAGAGGGAGCTGTAGAGGGCAAAAACTGTAGAGGAAGACAGAGATTGGAATACGTCAAGCAAATAATTGATGACGTAGGTTGCAAGTGCTACTCTGAGATGAAGAGGTTAGCACAGGAAAGGAATTCGGGGCGGGCCGCATCAAACCAGTCAGTTGACTGATGACCAAAAAATAAAATAACGCAAAAAGTATCTGGTAAACTCTTCCTCCAGCAGTACTTACCCAAATGTACTCATGTAAATGTGACTACAGTGTAGAAGAGTGAATTGTCTCCCTCCCTATCATTGATTTAACTGCCCCCCCCCCCTCCAGCAATCTTTTATTTTACTTGTGCAAGCCTCCAGCAGTAAATTTTTAAACTCAGACCAATGATTTACAATTAAATGCTGAAGTCTATGGCAGTGTGGGGCATGCAACATTAAAAGTCTTTGACAAACGCTGAAACTGCTAGTCCCTAAATCCCTCTAAGATGACAATAAATGAAACAATTGTGGACCCCTCTTCAATATATTCATCGATTAATGCAACCAATACCACTTTCCTCCATATGCTCACCGCATTAAAACATCATCAGAACACCCCAGCCTATGAAATAACAGCCCCTCCCCCTCTACCCGAGGTTCCCACACCACTACCCCTCCCAAACTATATTTTTTACAAGTGTCCATACAGTTTATACTATAGTGTCTAAGGAAGTCAGGTTTCCTCACTTCTGAATCTTCATTGTAATCTCTGTGTTGGGATGTATATAATTCCAATGATTTGTGAACTACTGCATTGCCTCCAAGTCATGAGGACAAATAAAATACATATAATCTGCATAATGAAGAAAAAGAGCAGTTGCAGTTCTCCATTCTTCATGGTAGGATTGTTACTAATGAGAATATTTATTCATCGGGAAGATAATCATCAACGAAAAATGCAAACCGTTGTGCAATAAAATTTTACTGTGTGGTTCCAAAGATTTATTCTTCATGTGTTTGATCATAGCTATAGTCAGCGTCAGTGTTCACGAATTCTATCCATTTATCGTACAGCATGTCAGTAGTGTTGTCAGCTTGGCAGAACAGTGGCGTGGACCTGAACTTCAAGCCATATGTATCTCAACATCTTTGTAAAACATATGGTGTCATTTAACTAGTTCAGCTATTACAAACACATCATAATCACAGACACAGAATATTTTTGCAAGAAACAAAGATTTCCGCAACAACTGAATAAACAGGAACAGTAAAAAATCTCCTACAACTACATACCTTGTTCTAAAGTTTAACCATAATAAAAATTCCTAAAATTGTGTTACGAGAGTAAGATAATTGTGTATGGATATAATTTTGCTCTACAAAGCACAAAGAACATGACTGTAAGTAAAACTGGCTCACATCTGTACTAATTGCATGCACCACTGTTATGAGACTTGTGTTACTTCTAAAGATTATTGCAATTATTTTTAGCTTGGCTTTTTGTACAGACATTTTTAGTTCTTGCTTTGTCTGCAATACATTGTTTGGTTTTGTTGTTTTCCCCAGTATGGTGTATAACTGTACCCTTCATTTGGTTACAAGTAAACTTTTTTCTCCAAGATATATTTTCTTATTGGATTCCCAGATTTCCATTTACTGCTTAACTTATAATGCGAAATATGTATCTCACCTATTTTTCCTCTTAGTATTGACGTGAATAGTCAACAAATGTTTCTCTGTTCTGGTCTAATTTATCAGTAATGACTTGGTCATCCTACATTTCATTAATTTTTTACTTCGATGAATTCCTCTGTCAACTTGATTCTGTTTTATATGTTGTGCACTTTTGGCACATCTGTATTTGAAAAAGAAAGTGTACTTTTTACCAGTTTTAGTATGAGCTGTGATCTTTCATGGATATTCCATTTCATTTGATTTTCTGTAATGAAGAGGCAGTCACCAGTTTGTCATCTGGTATAGTAACTGACAGAAGATTCACACTTTCTAGTTAGCAGCCACAGAATTACAGGTGAATATATATTTGATGCTTTTAAATTTCTGTTGAGAAAAATACATCACCAATACTGACAAAACAGTGTGGATGTGCGACCGCATGTTAGTGTGAATGTTGAATGGGTTTTCTTCTTAGTACTAAAGACAACATCAACTAAAGGAAATTTGAAGTATAATTTTCACTCTGCAGTGGATTGTGCACTGAGTTGAAACTTCCTGGCTGTGTCGGTCATGGGCTAGAACCTGGGACCTTTGCCTTTTGTGGGCAAACGCTGTAGCAACTAACCTATCCAAACACAACTTATGACCTGTCCCCACAGTTTAACTCCCTCAGTACCTCTTCTCCTACCTTCTAAACTTAATGAATGGTTTTATCTCCATACCTTGTGAGTCAAGCACTCCTGGATAAAAGGATGCTGTATAGAAGTGACTTAGCCACAGCCTGGGGCATTGTTTCCAGAATGAATTTTCACTCTTCAGTGGAGAGTGTGCAGATTTGAAACTTCCTGGTAGGAAGCCAGTGAGAAAGCAGGTCAATCAATGTATATATTTTAGGATGCAGTCAAAATTCAGAAAATATTACTCTCTTTAGTAGGTAACGTGCTCTTATCTCCAGCTGCAAATGCTTAATTTTACAATGTCTATATTGCTTGCTTTGTTATTTGTGTTTTAGGTGGGCTGAAGGTATGGGAATGTACATTTGATTTAGTCAGATACCTTGAGAATGAAATAAAAGATGCAAAAATTGATTTTGATGGGAAAGATGTTCTGGATCTCGGATGTGGACATGGTATACTGGGCATTTTTGCATTGCAGAAAGGAGCCAGAGTTCACTTTCAAGATTATGTGAGTATGCTGTGTCTGTCTTCATTTTGTTTCACTGTTACAGGATGGCAAAAGTAAAACTGGTCCAAAAATTGTCCTGGCATTTCATGAGAATATTAGAAACAGTGATGAATGATTAGAAAGTGCGATGGACCCAACTAGTTGCGGGAGCAGCATTTGGCACATCAGCGTGTGAGATGGGTGCATATGTAGACATGTGACAGCTACAGGCTGTTCGAAGCATAGCTGCAGATGTGTTAGTGATTTGTTGAAAAGGACAAAAAATGGTGTTGCTGATAAAACAGTGTGTGCTCATTGTTAAGTTCAAACTGTGGAAGTAATGTTGAAGTGTTGTATTTTTATTATAACAACTTTTTAAATGATATTGTGATGCATCAAGTTGTAGGGGCCAGCAGCCAGCCAATCGTAGTTCTTTCTTTCGTGCCACATGCTTGCTGTAGACATTGGCCATTTTGTAGGTACATGCAGAGCCTTGTTAAGTGTGGCTGGCTGCACACTGATAACACTGTTCCCCGCCACTGGAATCATAACATTATTTTATTTGTTCATTCACCAAGTTATTGTATTCATGGTATACTGCAAGAGTTTAAGGGTGGAAGAGTGTTGGTAAAAACCTCCATGAAAATCTGCAAGGAAAACTTAGTAGCAAAATGGTAAAAACCAGAATTGAACAAAAGCTGTAGCTAAAACGGATCTGACATCACGAAACATTGGTTAGATGAAATATAGCCTGCAGAAAATCCCACGGAAATCATAATATTGATTAGCTATGCCTATTGGAATTAAAAGATTATCACATTTGGACAATACTGAAAAGAACCTGTGTCTTCATCCTTGGAAGTTTTCTGTTGATGAAGTATTAAAACTTTCAGACCAACTTGTGCCAGTTCATTCCTGCTATTAGTTTTTGAATGAAGATGTAGTATAGTGTAGTGTATAGTGTTTCTGATTGCTTCACCAAACTATTAATACTAGTGGTATGTTCAGAATCTGCTTTGGTCCAGTCAAGGGGAGACAAAATAAGCAGCTGTCAGTTACACTCGAACATAAAACTTTATTTATTTGCCCAAACATTACAAGTCAAGAAAAATAAATAAAAAAAACACAGTATTAATTTACCGGCTGAATGCGCCATACAGTCTCATGCCTTAAGGGCAAGACCACTTTAATTTAAAATTGGCTGAAAGCCAATAACTTAAGACTCAAACCAAAATCAGAAATCTAAAAGGCAGAAGGCCTTATCGTAAATCAGTTCTTTCAATTAGGCTGAAGGCCCAAACAATCTTACGCCTTAAGGGCAAAACAACCTTAATTTAAAAATCGGCTAGAAGCCATACAAATACAAACAACAAGAACAAATTAGAAAAGGCAGTACACTCAACGGCACTCAGAAGTTTCTGAGGGTCGGCCTTGAATTCAAACACTAATGCTCGTTTAGGTGAGACAAGCAGTCGGCCCATCCATTCTTGATCTGATGACAACTCAACCAATAGGCAGTCAATGGACCCACCGACAAGATAACCTCCGCTCCACACAACCAGCACACAACAGGGAGTTCAGTGGAACAACGTACAAGGTATTGACGCCCACAACCAATTATACATTTAGTTGTCAAACTACTCACTCGCTGGACAGTGACAACACAATGAGGAAAATACACTGCCTGAATTTACATCAACGGCCAGGGCAGTTAACCGGAACGTCAACGGCCACAAGGCAGAAGATTCCGCTGGTGCACTTCAATTCAAAATAACCAAGCACAGTTAAACTCCATCGGAGGGTGGCTAAAATTTGCCAACTTGAAAACACACATTGTTGTTTGCGGGAATGTCCCAACAGCCGACACGAAATCCAAATGACACAGTGTGAACAGTCACAACTTGCTGGTAGATTAAGTTAAAACTCAACTTTCGTGTCCTGGATCAGTGAGCCACGGACTCGTAGCAATGGGAACAGCTCCACACACTCCGACCATATGTGGATGCTGCCAGCGGCCTCGGCCAAACTATGCACCGCGGAGATTTCCTCGCTGTTCCATGCCAACCGACCAACTGCTCGCACACAGCACAGCCGGAAACTATAAGCGCCAGGCCAAAGATAATACAATGTGCAAATATCAATCCACACTGCTGCTGCCACTCGCGGAGAGAGAGGATAACAGCATAATCGCCATAACCGCGGGAGACTAAACACAGAATAGCTATCAAGGTTTAATCCAATGCATAACATGAGCCTGCCACAGATCAGTGAATGCTTGTATAGATATTTTCAAAAAGATGAAGCAATGGCACACACTGTACATGTGTGAGCCCATGAAGTGTTTGGTGAAGTGAGGACAGTCAGCAAAGACAGTAAAATTACCCTCTCTTCCAATATTGACTGTTCTTTCTTCCTGCAGTTGGTTTCTGTGCGGCAGTTTAAAGGGTCAGATGCACTCCTATAAACCCCACAAACTGGAAGCTACAGAAGAAAAATGAAAATGCTGTTGCGCCAGCCCTTGGATACAGCTTCTAAAAGCATATCCTGTAGTTTGATAAGTTGCACACAACACTACATCAGTGTCAGTAGTGAACATTTCCAGCAACTTTTGCAAAGAGCTGTTCTAATTTTAATTAACTGGGGTAATTTATTTTGTGTCACATTAACAAACATTTTGACCATCCTAAAAATATGATAAGACATCTTTTCCTCCTACAAAACTGCCAAAAATTTGTTACAAATGCTGTAAATTCTCTTTTGTGTTGTTTATGGTATATGGTTTTTAATGATACTTCATATTTGCATTGCTTGAAATTGTTTCAAAATACCAAGCATAGCACACTTAATAAATCCTTTTCCCTCACTGTCATTGCTGTTACAGTTATATGTGCTGTTGATGGTTTGTATCATAGATTGAAGGTATTTATGTGCTGTTGTTGTGGCTATTGAATGGTCGAAATCTCAAAGTTTATTCCTCTCCCCGTCAAGAGTGATGTAAGTGTCATGTATTGCTTGTCTTGGTGGCACTAGAGTTCATGGAAGTGTAATAACCTTCGAGGTAGCCACTCAGATGACCAAACAGCACAAAACTCCTCTTATTCATTGCATTTTTAATTTGATAATCTGGTGCAAAAAACTACCATGGTCATATATCAATAAATATTAGTGACTATTGTATCGCTTAAAATGTCAGTTAAGTGATTGTTGCTTAACATAAGCAGATAGGGCTTGTGCAGCCAAACATTTACAGGAATCATTCTCTTGTAATATCAGAATAAATGTAGTTTCTGCAAATGCCAAAGTTAAGTTGGATATTATGTCATATCTTGGATAGATTAACAGGAACTTATGTAAGAATAATTGAACCTTTGTGTCCACATTCTTGAGTAGTTGACAAACACTAATACTGTATCTGGAAAGAGGAAATGAGCAAGACGGGTCTCTGGAGTTTTAAATTGCTGGAACAATATTTTTAATTGATTACTGGACCAGTGTAGAAACAAATAACAAGTGTTATAATTTTAACAATTGTTTACATTTTTTTTGTGTTTGTACTTCCTTGAGTAATTTCTTCACTGTTCTGCATTTTTTTATTGCAATTTCAGAATAAGAGTGTGCTTTCTTCAGTAACAATTCAAAATATCATGTTGAACTTCCCACACAAGGAATGGAAAAATAAACTTAATTTGTGCAGATTCTTCAGTGGAGATTGGGAGTCATTCTTACAGTTGGTTAAGGAAGAAGGACAGAAATATGACATAATTTTGTCGTCTGAAACAATATATAATCCACAAAATCAGCAGAAACTATGCACAGTATTTAAGAAGACACTGAACAGTAATGGAACTGTGTATCCTTTAATTTCTAAAATATAATAAATAAAACCTTTAATGCATCAAATTATTTTTAATGAAGCATTAGAAATTAGTATATGATTTTGTGTGTGTGTGTTTGTGTTTGTGCTTATGTAAGGTTCAGTCCACAGTCAGTTGTATGATTTTTTTCTGTTGCTTGTTATTCCTTTCATTTCTGGTATCATTCTTGTATGAATGTTGTTTGGAGTCCATGTTAAACTATATTGAAGATCTTTACATAACTGAAATGTCTAGCATATTGATTAGATTTTAGAACTATTTGTATTGATATCTTTCTGTTTTTTCCCCCCTTTCATTTAACAGTATGATAACCACAATCATCATTGTTGAAGACCAAAGAGGCATCTGGGATAAAACATTACATCTACATTTATGTGCTGCAAAATACCAAATGGTGTGAAGTGGAGGGTATATTGTGAACAAGTGTCATTATTTCCCCTTTGTTCACATTAGATGCACAGTCTGTGTATGAACATGAATTTTTTTTAATTTTAACTTAATTCTCTATAGCAGTATGTCTATAACACACTTACTGTGACTAAATGAACCCAAATTCATCAGTCTTGCCCTTTCACCCAGCTTCATCATTTATTTGTTGGATACATTTACTCTCTGTCTTACCATACCGTTTTGTCTTCTATGCCTCCCTTTAGTACTATGGAAATGATTTCCTGATGTCTTAACACATATCATTGTGTCCCTTTGTCTAGTCATAGTTGCACACAATGCATTGTGTTACTATAGTCTGTAAATGTAAAAAGTAAACAAGAAAAGAAAAAGTTATTCTTGTCATTCACGTGTTTTGGTACAAAATGCCCGTTGAAGACACATTTATCACCGTTTAACAGAGATTTCAGATTTTTAGTAGTTGCTTTATGTTGTGTTACAGTATGTAATATTTAAACTTAATGTGATCCTTGGGAGCAAAATTACAAAACAGTGTAAGTTTTTTTGTCTTTTTGTTCTGCTGCAACATATCAGAAACTTGTTCCTTATTATGGGATATAGGTTCTTTTGTACAAAACACTGTTTTTTCTTATTTCCCTAACATGTTTCAGCACCTCTGTGCCATCATAAGTGTGTTTTGTTTATTGGACAACTGCAAAAGTGAACAAATTTTAGATTGTAACTGATGTAACAAAATGAGGCCCAAAGACAGTATTTTTGTTTGTTTTGTTCTTACCTTGATTTTACATTATATAGGTTTGCAGGACTAGCTTATCATCTGCAAACCAAACAATGTAAACATGAATTTTATCATTGAGTTAACCTATCCCTTGATATTAGAGAAAAAAAGTCATTTCGGTGTGGCAACATGTTTTGTGTACTTATATGTTATTCACATTTTGTTGTATCTAGTCCTTCTTCTTATTCATTCTGAGGCCACTGCATGCACATATTAAATATACTTTGCATATTTTTGGTTTTGTAATTGCCTTTCCTCCTCGCGAAATGCAATGTACACGATGTTGTTGTGTGTCCTAACCCCATTGGCGATCATTTGTTCCCAAGTGAGTTTGGTGCAGAATTTTAATTGTTTACTTTTTTCTGTCCCTTTTGTGTGTATGTGTGCATGCGTGCGTGTAAGCTCCTTTAGCTGCTATTTGTGTTGCCTAAGTTCCTTTAATGTTTTAAATAAGGTGCCTTTACAGAGCGTTGCCCTCTGCCTCGCGAAATGCAATGTACACGATGTTGTTGTGTGTCCTAACCCCATTGGCGATCATTTGTTCCCGAGTGAGTTTGGTGCAGAATTTTAATTGTTTACTTTTTTCTGTCCCTTTTGTGTGTATGTGTGCATGCGTGCGTGTAAGCTCCTTTAGCTGCTATTTGTGTTGCCTAAGTTCCTTTAATGTTTTAAATAAGGTGCCTTTACAGAGCGTTGTGGCATAGGCTTTGGATGGATTTTATTAGTATTTTTAAGTCTTTTTGCTATTGTAGATGGATGGCGGTTATGGGCTATTAGGTGGTCAGCAAATGTGCTATGGGTGCTGCTACTTTTTGGGGCTCTGAGGTGTTCTGAGTATCTTGTTTTAAAGTGCCTGCATGTTTGTCCTATGTATACTGTTGGCAAGTGTTGCATGTGAGTTCATATATTCCTGATCTGTTGAATTTATTTGTGGCTGTCTGCTGTGTTATGAGTTTTTTGTGTGTTGTGTTGTCTGTCCTGTATTCTGTTTGAAATCCCTGTTTCTTCAATATGTTACCTATTCTGTGGACAATTTTGTTATTGTAGGTGAGTATGTGCCATTTTGTTTTGTGTGTGTGATGTTGTTGTGTTGTGTCTTGTATGTGGTCATTGTTTGTGTATTATGTTGTGTAAGGTTTTGTGTGTGTATGGTGCATTCATTCTTTTTCCGTTTACAAATTTGTTGGTTTAATTTACATGTTGTATGGGACTTGTAAACATTTTCCTCTGCTATTTGTTTTATTGTGTTTAGCACCCGCATGTAACTGTTTGCTTATGGGTGTTAAGTTCAGTCTGTCGAGCATGAATCTGTAGCTTGCTTTCTTTGTGTGCCACCAGGTGGTTTGATAGATTGTGAATGGTGGTACTTGTGGCTATTGGTTCTGTGAACATCATGAAGTCATAGGTTTTGTTTGATTTTTATATGGTGAGATCCACAAAATTTAGTGTGCTGTCTGTTTCTGTTTATATTATGATTTGAAGTTTTTGGTGTAAGTTGTTTATTTCATTGTGTAGAAGTTCTATGTGTGTTTGTGGTTCATCAGTCAGGCAGTTATGTCATCAATGTAACAGTGCTAGTATACAACTTTGTACTTTCTTAGTTTTATTATGTGTGTGAAGAAAAAGACCAATGTTTACAAAACAGAAGTAGCTTATCGTCATCTGAAGCTGAAAAGCAATGGCAGTTTACAACTTCCACATGTGAATAGTAATTAATTTAAAAGCTCAGGTGATGAGTTTTTAACTAAAGATGCATCAAACCTTGTTTCATTAGTGTTTCCCTTCATGAAGGTTTTCATTTAGTCAGTTAGATTACTTCCACTTCGAAAAGATGTCTAGTTCTAGCCATAGTGTTTACTCGGTTTCAATATGGTGTCTGATGCAAATCAAAGGAACCACCCTCTGCTTTCCTTACTGTAAACGCTGTATTCTGTGCCCTTATTGTACAAAGATTATGTTTACAAACCCCCTCTGCCTTTACCAGTGCCCTTGCGAATCTACACCAATGGCCCCATGAAGCAGGGTGGCATGTGTACCAGAACAAAACAGATAACTGTACTGTAGATACAGCCAGGACAGAGGAGTACGTGTGGAGAGGCCAGATTAACTCGAGGTTGCTGCAGAAGGGCAAGCGGCCTTTGCTGTATTTGCAGGAACAACAGTTTGAACCTACAGCCACTGCTTTTCCTGAGGTCGTGCAGCTCTACTGCAAGACTGGTCGTGCAGCTCTACTGCAAGACTTAATACTGATGACATTCTTTTGGATAAAATATTCCATGGTAAAATAGTTCCACATTCAGATCTCTGGGCAGGACTACTCAGAAGTATGTCATTGTGGGGAAAAAAAAAAAAACAACAACAACAACAACACTGGGAATCGATGAGTTGCAGTGTGAAGTGAGAGATCCATTAATTGTGGAGGTATGTTAGAGAATTTAAAAAGGGAAATAGATAGCTTGAACTTAGGTTTAGTGACAATTTTTGAAGTGCGATGGCAGGAAGACCATTACTTATGGTCAAACAATGGAAAATCCAGGATTGAATGTAACAATATTATGAGAAGGAAAGTTGCCACTCACCATAAAGCAGAGATGCTGAGTCACAGATAGACACAACAAAAAGACTCTCACAATAGCTTTCGGCCCTTAAGGCCTTCGTCGACAGTACACACACACACACACACACACACACACACACACACACACACACACACACACGCACGCACGCATATGTCTGTGTATTGTTGACGAAGGCCTTAACAGCCGAAAGCTAAAATTGTGAGAGTCTTTTTGTTGTGCCTATCTGCGACTCAGCATCTCCGTTGTATGATGAGTGACAACTTCCCTTCTCATATTATTACTTTTGGTCAGTTGAGCACAGGACCAAAAATACAAATTCGAATAGGGACAATGAAGGAGTAGGTCTGATAATGAATAACATAATTAATTCATTAGTGAAGGGAAGGAAGACATGAAGCCAACACCCACAGTCGTACAAGTTTATATGCCTACTTGCCCTGCAAATTATGAAGAGACTGAAAGAATATATTATGAGGTAAAATAAATTATTCAGATAGAGAAGACAAAAATTTGTGATGGGTGACTGGAATTCGATAGTAGGCAAAGGAAGAAGGAAAAATAGTAGGAGAACATAAACTGGGGGAAAGGAATGAAAGAGAAAGCCACCTGGTACAATTTTGCATAGAGAATAACTTAATTATTACTAACACTTGGTGTAAAAATCCTATATGAGGTGGAATCCAAAATTTTCAGGACTGTTGCTGCCATCTGGAAAGTAGGAGTAGTAGATCTTTGCACCACTAGGTGGCGAGAGCTGCATATCTGATGAGTCAGTGTGCTGAGTGGCATTCAGCTGGGAGGACATGTTGCGTGTCCACAGTGATTTCCGTAATACTCTGTGTTTGTTGTGTGGTGATAATACGATGGATCTGTGCAGATCTCGGGAAAAGTGCTGCGGAGACCCTTGCAATGATTCAACTGGATTTACGGTTATGACCCAGACACAAAGCAATAATTGTCCCAGTGGAAGATCCCGGGCTCTCCAAGACCCAAAAAAGAGAGACAGGTGAAGAGCAAAGTAAAGAGCATGATCATCATTTTCTTTGATACCAAGGGAATTGTGCACAAAGAATTCGTCCCTCTCAACCAAACAGTGAATTCCGCATACTACTGTGACGTTTTACAATGGCTCTGTGAAAACGTGTGGCGACGACGGCCCGAACTTTGGCGTCAGTATAACTGGCTGCTGCATCACGACAATGCGCCCTGTCACATGTCCTTGCTCTCCAGGACCTTTTTGGCAAAAAACAACATGGCGGTTGTACCCTACCCACCGTACTCACCAGATTTGACACCTCGCGACTTTGCGCTATTCCCGAAACTGAAACTCAAGTTGAAAGGCCATGGGTTTGACAATCTAGAGAGGATTCAAGAAGCATCGCTGGAGGTGATAAACACCCTCAAAGAACAGGACTTCCAGAAAACGTTTGACCAGTGGCAGAAGCGCTGGGACCTGTGTGTACATGAGGATGGGAACTACTTCGAGGGTGATGGTGACTGTTAGTCCAAAGGTAAGGTTTTCAACAGATGGTAGCACCAGTCCCGAAAATTTTGGATAGCACCTCATAAGAAGGTTGTATATGTGGAAGATGCCTGATGACCATGGAAGGTTTCAGATTCATTACATAATGGTAAGACAGAGATTTTGAAACTAGATGCTTAACTGAAGAACTTTTCCAGGGGCAGACATGGAATATGACCATAATTCATAGGTTATGAACTGCAGAGTGAAGCTGAAGAAATTATAAAATGTTGGGAAATTAAGAAGTTGGGCCATGGATAAATTGGGGCGGGGGGGGGGGGGGGACTAGAGGTTGTTGAGAGTTTCAGAGGGAACATTAGGCATATTTTGACTGAAACGGGGGGAAAGGAATACCGTAGAAGACAAATGAGTAACTTAGGCAGATGAAATAGTGAAGGCAATAGGAGATTAAATAGGTAAAAACACAAGGCGTAGCAGAAATCATTGGATAACAGAGGAAGTATTGAATTTAATTGGTAAAATTAAAAAATATTAAAATAGATCAAATCAATTAGGTTCAAGCTATTACATATATTTAAAAATGAGATTGACAGAAAATACAAAATAGAAAAACAGGAATGGATAAAGAACAAATACAAGGCTGCAGAATCATGCATGATTGGGGAAAGATAAGAGGCCACCTATTAGGAAATAAGAAAGAAATTTACAGAAAAGAGAAGCAGCTGTGTGAACATTAAGAACTCTCAATTTTGGTCAAGTTTTGCGAGGAGGATCTATACTGAAAATAAAGAGAGACATGTCTCCACTTTTTGTTAGACACTCCCTACTTTTCGAAAAAGTTGATGGCAGAAACTGTATTTTCAGTGATTGTCTAAAAACAACATTATTTATTAATATGATGTGGGGTCCAAAGTTAATAATGTTCAAGTTATTAATGTTTTTGTGTTTTCATGCTGTAGCTAGGGTACCTGTCATTCTACATGTCTAGCAGAGCGATATTGGTCGTTGAGCAGTTGAGGCATTAGACTACCAAACTGCTGGTCCTTGTTCAATCTTGGTCATGGCTTTCTACCCATCCGATAGCTTTTTCAGTGTCTCTGATAACATTCTGATCATCGGAATACTTTTCTTTGCATTTTTTTGAAGTAAAACATTATGAAATAAATATGTAAAATGTATTGACAGGTATTTTCATCATGATACATAGTACAAAAATACACCTAAAATATATAATTGCATAATCCTAGCTGATGGTTTATTCAAGAGTGTTCTTGCAATCAGTAGGGTGAATTGTCATAGAAACAGGCAAATCACAAATATTTCTTTCACCAAGTGCAATACATGAACGAAACCTTGCCACATTGACATTTTTTTCTGGTACAATGTGTGTAGAAAACTTATCTGAATCATGTTGCTAAAAACACATCCGTCAGATATCAATTTGTAAGTGTACCAAGCTTATAAAAGCACATCTCGAAAGACAGGCATGGACAACTGGTTATGGACCACAGCATGAATTTTGATGGCATCTCCCTATCTTGTAATACTCTGATCCGCTGTGATATTGCGTGATTTTGAAGTTGTGCAGCAAAATTCTTTGCCTGTTGGAAAAAATAAATATCACAATGTTGAGAAAGAGAGGTACATTTCAGTGGCATCACTTTCACGGTGTAGATGAGTTAAGCATCATCCTGTTGTAGCATGTAATGTCATGTGGTGAAAATAGTTGTCAGTACATTATATACACTTATATGGTTATAAATCACACATCCTGATGTTTTATTAAAAAAAAAAAAAGGGCAATGAAATGTATTCAAATTATCGGAATGTTATCAGATACACCAAAATAAATATCGAATAGAAAAAAGCTATGACCAAGAAGCAAACATGGAACTCGGCTTAACTGATGGTGGCTGAAGTAGAGATGATATAAAATGCAAATTTGCAATAGTAAGAGAAGCATTTCTGAAATAAGAGAAATTTGTTAATATTTAATATAAATTTGTGTGTTAGGGAGCCTGTTCTCAAGGTATCTGTCTGGAGTGTAGCTTTGTACAGAAGTGAAATACCGGGTGATCAAAAAGTCAGTATAAATTTGAAAACTTAATAAACCACAAAATAATGTAGATAGATAGGTAAAAATTGACACACATGCTGAGAATGACATGAGGTTTTATTGGGGGGGGGGGGGGGGGGACGAAGTTCACAAAATGTCCGACAGATGGCACTGGACAGCAAAACGTCAGTGACTGTGCATGACAAGCATGTATAAAAGGAGCTGTAATGAATGAGAGAATCAGATGCGGTAGCATTCGCAGCATGTTGACGATACCTGAAAAGGCACTTTCAGTGAAGCTGTATTATCAGAATGGGCAATGTGCTAGTTCAGCATTACGATCCTATCGCCATAGGAAGGGGATTCGAATGGGTAAAGGTCCGTTTAAAAATGCAGCTGTGGCAAGAATGATTTCGAAGTTCGAAGCCACGTGTTGTTTAGACGATAGACCCCGTTGCCGACCGAGCACAGGGCGTAATGCTGCTGAGACAGTTCAGGAAGAAATGGAGACTGTAGCGGGTTCGTCTATGCACGGGGAAGTCAGCACTCGTGCAGTCGCATATCGCACCGGCATTCCATACACTACTGCTTGGTTGGCACTGAGGCGTACCCTCCGATGCTATCCATACAAAATCCATCGGCATCATGAACTGTCACCTGACGATTTAGTGAAGTGGAGGGGATTTGCGGTGAGGGCATTTCAAAAGAAGGTGGAAGATGATGATTGGTTGAGTAATGCGTTGTGGACCGACGAAGCTCATTTCACACTCCGAGGGTCTGTCGACACCCACAACTGCAGAATTTGGGCTACCGAAAATCCTAGAACTGTCGTGGAAACTCCATTGCATGACAAGAAAGTCACGGCATGGGTTGGATTTACCACATCTAGTGTTCTGTTGCCTATTTTCTTTGAGGAAATGCATGATGCTGGTTTTGTAACTGCTACCGTGACGGGTAAGAGGTTCGCCGATATGTTACAGAATCGCATCATCCCCAGCCTGGCAGATAAACACCTGCTGGAATGTACGATGTTTATGCAGGATGGCGCTCCACCCCATATTGCTAGATGCGTGAAAGATCTCTTGTGTGCGTCGTTTGGTGATGATCATGTGCTCAGCCGCCACTTTCGTCATGCTTGGCCTCCCAGGTCCCCATACCTCAGTCCGTGCGATTATTGGCTTGGGGTTACCTGAAGTCGCAAGTGTATCGTGATCGACCGACATCTCTAGGGATGCTGAAAGACAACATCCGACGCCAATGCCTCACCATAACTCCGGACGTGCTTTACAGTGCTGTTCACAACATTATTCCTCGACTACAGCTACTGTTGAGGAATGATGGTGGACATATTGAGCATTTCCTGTAAAGAACATCATCTTTGCTTTGTCTTACTTTGTTATGCTGATTATTGCTATTCTGATCAGATGAAGCGCCATCTGTCGGACCTTTTTTGAACTTTTGTATTTTTTTGGTTCTAATAAAACCCCGTGTCATTCCAAGCATGTGTGTCAATTTGTACCTCTCTATCTACATTATTCCGTGATTTATTCAGTTTTCAAATTTATACTGACTTTTTGATCAGCCAGTATGTACAATAAGCAATTTAGACAAGGAGCAAATAGAAGCTTTTGAACTGTAGTATTACACAAGTATGCTGAAAGTTGAAATTGATGAAAAAAGAAATTTATGATACAGTTCTATTCAGTACCTCCACATCAGTTATGTGATCTAACCATCTTTTCCAGCATTCTTCTGTAGCACCACATTTTGATAGCTTTTATTCTCCTCCTGTCTAAACTATTTATTGTCCACGTTTCACTTCCATACATGGCTACACTCCATACGAATACTTTCAGAACAGACTTCCTGACATCTAAATTGATGTTAACAAATTTCTCTTCTTCAGAAACGCTTTCCTTGCCATTGCCATTCTACATTTTATATCCTCTCTACTTCAACCATTGTCAGTTATTTTGCTCCCCAAATAGCAAAACTCATCTACTACTTGAAGTGTCTCATTTCATAATCTAAATCCCCCAGCATCACTTGATTTAATTCTACTGCATTTCATTACCCTTGTTTTTCTTTTGTTGATGTTCATCTTATATCCTCCTATCAAGACACTGATCATTCCATTCAACTGCACTTCCAGGTCTCTGTCTCTGACAGAATTACAATGTCATCAGCAAACCTCAAAGTTTTTATTTCTTCTCAATGGATTTTAATTCCTACTCCAAATTTATTTTTATTTTGTTTCCTTTACTGCTTGCTCAATATATAGACTGAATAACATCGAGGATAGGCTACAACCCTGTCTCACTCCCTTCCCAACCACAGCTTCCCTTTCATGCCCCTTGACTCGTATAACTGCCGTCTGGTTTCTGTACAAACTGTGAATAGCCTTTCGTTCCCTGTATTTGACCCCTGCCACCTTCAGAATTTGAAAGAGAGTATTCCTGTCAACATTGTCATAAGCTTTCTCTAAGTCTACAAATGTTAGAAATGTAGGTTTGCCTTTCCTTAATCTACCTTCTAAGATAAATCATAGTATCAGAATTGCCTCATGTGTTCCAACATTTCTACGGAATCCAAACTGATCTTCCCCAATGTTGGCTTCTACCGGTTTTTCCATTCATCTGTAAAGAATTCGTGTTAGTATTTTGCAGCCATGATTTATTAAACTGAAAGTTGGGTAATTTTCACACCTGTAAACACCTGCTGTCTTTGGGGTTTGAATTATTATATTCTTCTTGAAGTCTGAGGGTATTTCACCTTTCTCATACATCTTGTGCACCAAATGGTAGAGTTTTGTCACGGCTAGCTGTCCCAAGGCCAGTAGTTCTAATAGAAGAATGTCTACTCCCAGGGCCTTGTTTTGACTTGGGTATTTCAGTGCTCTGTCAAATTCTTCACGCAGCATCATATCTCCCATCTCATCTTCATCTACGCCCTCTTCCATTTCCATAATATTGCCCTCAATTACATCGCCCTTGTATAGACCCTCTATATACTTCCACCTTCCTGCTTTCCCTTCTTTGCTTACAACTGGTTTTCCATCTGAGCTTTTGATATTCATACAAGTGGTTCTCTATCCTCCGAAGGTCTCTTTAATTTTCCTAAAGGCAGTATCTATCTTACCCCTAGTGATATATGCCTCTATGTCCTTATATTTGTCCTCTAGCCATGCCTTCTTAGCCATTTTTCACCTCCTGTTGATCTCATTTTTGTTTTCCTTTGCCGGCCGCGGTGGTCTCGCGGTTAAGGCGCTCAGTCCGGAACCGCGCGACTGCCACGGTCGCAGGTTCGAATCCTGCCTCGGGCATGGATGTGTGTGATGTCCTTAGGTTAGTTAGGTTTAAGTAGTTCTAAGTTCTAGGGGACTGATGACCACAGAAGTTAAGTCCCATAGTGCTCAGAGCCATTTGAACCATTTTTTGTTTTCCTTTTCACCTACTTCGTTTACTGTAGTTTTATATTTTATCCTTTCATCAAGTAAATTCAATATCTCTTCTGTTACCCAAGGATTTCTACTAGTTCTCATTTTTTTATCTACATGATCCCCTGCTGCCTTTACTATTTCATATCTCAAAGTTACCCATTCTTCTTGTACTGTACTTCTTTTCCCCATTCTTGTCAATCGTTCCCTAATGTTCTCTCTGAAACTCTTTACAATCTCTGGTTCCTTCAGTTTATGCAGATCCCATCTCCTTAAATTCCCATCTTTTTACAGTTTCTTCAGTTTCAATCTACAGATCATAACCAAAAAATTGCAGTCAGAGTCTACATCTGCCCCTGGAAACTGAAACCTTCCATTATCTCCAGGCCTCTTCCACGTATATAACCTTTTATGATTCTTAAACCAAGTATTAGCTATGATTAAGTTGTACTCTGCGCAAAATTCTACCAGGCAGCTTACTCTTTCATTCCTTACACCCAGTTCATATTTACCTACTACTTTTCCTTCTCTTCCTTTTCCTACTATCAAATTCCAGGCCCCCATGAGTATTAAATTTTCATCTCCCTTAAGTATCTGAATAATTTCTTTTACACATCATACATTTCTTCAATTTCTTCATCATCTGCGGAGCTAGCTGGCATATAAACTTGTACTACTGTGGTAGATGTGGGCTTCGTGTCGATCTTGGCTACAATAATGTGTTCACTATGCTGTTTGCTGTAGCTTACCCACACTCCTGTTTTTTATTCATTATTAAACCTACTCTTGCATTACCCATTTTGAATTTTGTATCTTGTTCTTTCTACCACCAGACTTCACTAATTCCCACTATATCTAATGTATCCATTTCCCTTTTTAAATTTTCTAACCTATCTGACCTATTAAGGGATCTGAAATTCCACACTCCAGTCCATAGAACGCCAGTTTTCTTTCTCCGGATAACGACATCCTCCTGAGTAGTTCCTGCTCGGAGATCCGAACGGGGGACTATTTTACCGCTGGAATATTTTACCCAAGAGGACACCACCATCATTTAACCATACTGTAAAGCTGCATTCCCTTGGGAAAAATTATGGCTGTAGTTTCCCCTTGCTTTCAGTTGTTCACAATACCAGCACATTAGGCCCGTTTTGGTTAACGTTATAAGGCCAGATCAGTCAATCATTCAGACTATTGCCCCTGCAACTACTGAAATATTTGCTGCCCCTCTCCAGGAACCACAAGTTTGTCTGGCCTCTCAACAAATACACCTCCATTGTAGTTGCACCTATAGTATCACTGAGGCAGGCAAGCCTCCCCACAGCTTAATATGTCTGAAATTAGCTCTCAGGTTGAAACTGTGTGCCAGACTAGATCCTATACCCTTGCTTTATGTGTGCAGCACTCTCACTAAGCTATTGAACAGTGAGTCACAACCCAAGGGCAGATGCACTGCCCACAGAAGCCACTAATCTGAATTTAATTTACAGGCCAGCAAGCAATTGTTATGGCAGGAAGATTCATAACAGTTTAAATTCTGGTGCAGAGTGAATTGTTCCCTCTCATAATACTATGCCATGGGTGGTACTGTACGTACTATATGTACTATACACTTTATGGTAGGTTGTCAGAATACAGTTATGAATAACTTTTAATCACCCTATTGCCACTGTGTAATGCATGCACCATATATTTTGGAGCTGAAAAATCAATGTATTGTTATATCACAGAAAATTTTGAGTGTGCTGTTATAACAACTCTGTGATAAAGTTATACTTGGAGCCTAAAGATTATCACATACATCTTCTTTCATTTGAGTCATTTGAAATGTGCTGCAAACATATTGATCATACCACCTGTAGCAGCAAATTCAGTATAATAAGTGCAAGAAATGACCCTTTTTGCCTAACTGATTACAGGAAAATCATTATTCTCCCAACTATATTCTTGAGATCAGAAAGCAAAATATTTTAATAGCCCAGTCAATTAATGTTCAAAGGAAATGATTGACATAGACAGATGTGCATTGCAAACGACTTTTAGATGGAATATTTGCCTCCAGAGCCAAGTGGCTAGCGTCGCTGCCTTCAATGCTAAATGAACCGGTTCTATTCCCAGTATTTACATGGATTTTTCTGAGGTAGAGAGGTCTGGAACAGGGTCCACTTTGCCAGATGGGGAGCTGCTAGAATAAAGAAGCACTGGTATCATAAGTATTCATCTAGTGGTGATAATGGCTGAATGTATCGATGATGACATGCTGATCACAATATCCCATGAAAATAGATCACTCCTTGTACTGCCTTCTAGATGTCAGTTGGCATGTTGGAACAGGCCTAATGCCTAATCTGTGAGTGGTGTTTGCATTTTATATTTGGTTTTGTGTTTAAAATACACATTACTATATTTAATATGCACGATGAACTAAAATCTTTTTAATATCCAGTATTAGTGATCTTCATATATGCATCACTCACGAGTCAGACATCAGCATTTTTGTTTGTAGCAGCAGTAAAATTATCCTTCAACTTTGTCCACATCAGGTTTGAGTAAACAGTACTACTCTTCCGGTTGATTGAGTGCTATGAAACAAAGGCTGCTCCATTTTATATGTCTATGAAAACTTGATTGGAATTTCTTCAGTGGTAAAAATAAATAAATAACAAAAATTTAAAAAAAAATGAAATTGGAGGCTCTGTTGCTTTTCTAGTTATACAGTCCTTACTCTTTGTGTCTGTATTGTATAGCCTTACCAGTTTTATTGTTTTATAAATTATGGATGTATAAATTCTGGGGGGTTCACTGCTAAAATCTACTATTTAACCAGAGCATGGCTTTCAGTGTCGCATATATTCATTTCTGGCAGACAGTACATTATGTCTGTGGGCAGGGATAGTTGTTGCTAAGGTTTGTGTATTCCTCTTTGCTTGAAACAGAAAAGAATATGTGTGAATTTCCTTATCATACTTTCAGATATTTAGCAGGAAAAACATATTATTTTGGAGTGGGTGGTAGTCTGAGACAGTTTGAAAGTATGTTGTGCTCTGCTGGTGACTTAGTTAGTGAAACTTGCTGGAAAAGCTCAGATGGTGAGTACTAATAAATAAAAATAATGATCCAAAAACATTTAAATTAGTTATAACTGGAATGGCATCTCGTGTAGAGTTCTTGTTTAATATTCTGTATTTATTCTGATTTTACGAGTCCATTCACTGAGTATGAGATTCAACTCTGCTAGAGTGTGAGTAATGTTAGCAATAAAAATTTCAATAGAGTAGATACCATTTCTAAATTATTTTCCATGCCTCCTTTTACACTGCTGTATTCAGAGCATTTGATGCACACCAATGAGCTCATAGAGGGTGAACACTGTAGCATGGGGAATTATAGTCTTTGTGAGGATATCTTGTTCAGTCATTTAATCTTAGATGGTTGATTATAGATGCCTAATGTAGTGTTTGTAGCAACAAAAAGAAACATTGTGTCTAGTGACAGTGACATCACATGGGCAAGAATAACAGGCGTCAGTTAATTTAGATTAATAATCGTATGTTATGCTGACATAGTTGGATCTTTCTGGTTACAAGCAGTCTCATTCTTTTTGAGTGTGTTACCAAAGAGACAATGGTCACCTAAAACAAAAGTTCTGCCAGAAAGTTACAAGAATAAATGTTTTTTGTAGAACTAATTGTCGCTAACATCCTGCGTAAAAGATGAACTCAGAACACGCAGTTAAACATGATAAATGCAGATGTGTTGTTACAGTTTGCATACATGCTAAATCATATTGTACAAAAACATAAATCAAGTAAAGAAATAAAAGATGACAAACACCAGCCATGGTTTAATTCTAAAATTTGGACACTGTTGTGAAAAGAAAGATTTGCTACACTCTTGCAATGAAAGAGAACGTAGGCAGATGATGAAGAAAATAGCTGATTAAGAAAACAAAATGATAACTTGCGGATCCTTAAGTAAATGGCTGTGCATAGATCCTACAATAATTTTTCACAGTCTGCTCCTATTGAAAGCCCTACCAGAAAATTCTGGAAGTTCTAGTCCTGTGTAAAGTCAGCAAATGAATGCAATGCTTCCTTAGAGTTTCGCAAGAATAGTCTGGTATTAAAACTTAAAACAACAGACACAGCGCTTCGATAATAATATATGATTTTAAAATGTGTTCTCACACTGCTCATGCCTTAGTTTTCTTATTGTCCGCACTGAGTTTCTAAGGTATTGCAAAAGAGTCTACTGGAAGAATGGAAAGAGGGTCATGGCAGCAGTAGTGCTGTTAGAACATATTATGTGAGTAACTGCAGAAACTGAGAAATATTTATCTGAATATGAAAGAATCGAAATTTTGGAATCCCATCATGTGCATATAAATTGTTGATTTAATGCACAGGAGACTCGACTATACAGAGTATTAGGGGCATAGGTACAGATAGTTTGATCACTGGTAACTTAATATGTGTCCATTTCAGTGTGTTAATTGTCTTTTTTTTTTTTGCCCCCTGCATCTAACGGTCTTCTCGCAAACACATCACATAATTTGCTACCTAATGATCCTGCACTGTTGTAACTGCACCACATTATGGACTATTCCTGTCAGTATAGGCTTCATTTTGCGTCCATATGGCCACACTTCAATACCTGACCTGCTGCCCAGTGGAAGGTAAACATTAATGGCTTGCTTGTGCCACCTGTACTTTGAAGTACTAACCAACATACAAACTGTTATAACTTCAAGTTGAACAAATATATTTCAAGGAAGGCGCAATACATGAAAGTCACAGAGTAAGCCGTGTGTACACTTTAACAGTCAAATCATAACTGAGTCCAAGTCTAGCAGCCACTGGCTGGCTGGCCGCTTAGGTGGCGCTGCTGCTGCATGGCTGGAAGACAGCACCGCACGTAGAGGACGCACGTAACTGCGCGGCGGCACTTTGAAAAATCGGCAAGTAACAACACAAACATACTATGCTTAATAGCTACGGTTATTAGTCTACAAATTAAGTAAATGGTGATGTGATGTTGCTCAATAAACTGTCCCTTGTCATCAGTACAAATATCTGCACTTATAGCCCTAACACCATGTATAATTGAGGCATAGAAAGTCAAAAAATCTGAAACATAATCTTAATGTACAATTATCAGTACAAGTTTATTTCATTACTATACAAAGAAACTTTATCACCATATAAAATTCTGTGACTGAATAATATTGTTACACACGGAGAGCAAGTAATTTTCTTTTCAGCAAACCTAATTCCATACTCTGAAAGTTTTTCACTTTTAATTTTCTATAAATTTTCATAGCCAAGCGGAGACTAAGATTAGAGTTTTAAATCATTAGGTAGTAAATTGGAATTAATCTTGTATCTACCATCATACATATGCTGAAAAGGGTTTCCTGTAAATAACTCAGGATTGTTAAGTATAAATATAAATAAATGGAATAGTTAAAATATTAAGAGTCAGCATGAATCACTAGTCTTAATATTACACATGTGTGTCATAATAAAACAATAGAAGCTCCAGGTTGGAATATCAACAATATTAGGAAAAGGAAATAATCTGTCTTTTTCCTGTTATTGTTGATATTTATAAGAACAGGATTTTGTAGTAGTAATATCCTATTTCCACTACCTGCATTCCCCCCAAAAGATTATTCTGTATCTTACAACGGATTTACAGTAGCTGTGATAAACAATTTTTATAATGTCCATGTCAACTGCATGTCCTAGGACAGTTTTGTAATTGCAAATGCAAGACTTTAACTTGTTTGACAAGTAGGTTATGTGAGAAGACCACGATAAATTATTTTCTAAGATATATCTCCAGCAATTTTACAGAATCTAAGTTCCTGATTTGTACAGGTAATTTGGGAGTTATATGATTTTGATTGTTTAGTTTTAAACTGTGTTTTTTGGGTCTTTGCCATGTTTAATTTTAATCCAATTAGGGTAGACCAATGCTCTAAGCTGTTTAGGGTGTCAATGACTCCTTCTGTGATCTAACTTCCAATGAGTGCAGGTGTGTCATCTGCAAATAAAACTGAGTGGGATGCTATATTTTGAGGTAAATCATTTAAATGAAACAAAAATAGGATTCGGCATTGTTGTAGTTAGGTATAAATACAACACGAGCAGTAGACTGAACATAACTTTATTCCACTTGAACACAGTATTCCTTTTTGGACGACTTAGCACTGTCACATATGGCCTTTTGAAAGTACGCACACGTGACACAACCTTCCTCCTCTTTTAGAAAGATCACAGATTCTTAAGATGTCCATGCTGTCTTCCTCATCCACTGGGCTCTGGCTAACATAGCGTGCTGCAATGTAAGTGTTCGGTCTGAACTGCTTCGGTCATGTACACATTCTTTACCCTCGTTCACATGTCAAACCATATGGCAACACCAGCAATGCCAGGGCAGTTTCCATGTTGACATCGGGCATTGCCTCTGATGATGGTGCTCGTGGTGCTGATGATACTGGCATCAGTTGCTTAGGGACAGGTGACAGAACTGCTGGTTCGGCTACCGAGAACAGATGCCCTCACTCACACGGGAGTGAAGAACTGGCAGGAGCAGGTGATGTGACGCTCAATGTGGACGGGCTTGGAGGCAATGGTGTGACATCAGGGGGTGCCTGACTGTCCATGTGAAGGCGAAGCTGATCATGGTGTCTCAAGCATAGTCTGTCCTCCATACGATCCAGATAGCCACATCCAGCCAGAAGAGCCACGGTGGCTGCACAGGTTAATGTCTAGATGGAGGGTGCAGAAGGTGTAGCAGTGTCCTTGGCTGATGCCCATGGAGTAGCTCTGCCCGGGCTCTTCTCGCCAAATGGTGTGAAGTGGTAGCAGTATGAGGAGAGAAACCAATCTGAGGCAACATACTCTTTTATTTGAGTTTTGAATGTTTGCACTAGCCGTTCTGTCTCAACGTTAGATTCAGGATGGAATGGTGGGGCGAGGATGTGACAGATACCACGGGAATCACAAAATGCCGCAAACTCTTGCAATGAAAATTTTGGACCATTATCAGACACTAATGTAGTGGGCAAGCCTTTGAGTAAAAAAAATTTGGACAAGGCTGTGACGGTGGCAGCTGTGGATGTGGAGACACGATGAATAACATATGGAAAATGAGAATACGCATCGACAAACAACAGGCAGTAAGCATTCAGAAAATGGTTGGCGAAGTCCACTTGTATATGGTCCCATGCATTGCACGGTATCAGTCAAGGAGACAACAATGCCCCGGGAGCTGCTTGGTGTGTCGTACACTGTGAACAGGAGGCAACCAGGCGGTAACATCACTGTCCAAGCTGGGCTTGCGCCATAGGGTGGTAGGGTTTCGGGTTCCGCTGGATAGGTCAGGAGTCCACTACACACAGCAGGTGGCTACACGGGTAGCAGGGGTTGTGTGGCGTGGACTGGGCAGTTTTTTAGGTTAGATGGCCTCGGGCAAGTACAGAAAGGGCAACAGCCTCAAAGGGTGAGGGGCAAAGTCAGGACATGCGGGGATCAAGCAGCAATCAGCATTGTAATTGTAAACTGTCGAAGCTGCATTGGTAAAGTACCGGAACTTCAAGCGCTGATAGAAAGCACCAAAGCTGAAATCGTTATAGGTACGGAAAGCTGGCTGAAGCCAGAGATAAATTCTCCTGAAATTTTTACAAAGGCACAGACGGTGTTTAGAAAGGATAGATTGCACGCAACTGGTGGTGGCGTGTTTGTCGCTGTTAGTAGTAGTTTATCCTGTAGTGAAGTAGAGGTGGATAGTTCCTGTGAATTATTATGGGTGGAGGTTACACTCAACAACCTAGCTAGGTTAGTAATTGGCTCCTTTTACCAACCTCCCGACTCAGCAGCATTAGTGGCAGAACAACTGAGAGAAAATCTGGAATGCATTTCACATAAATTTTCTCAGCATGTTGTAGTCTTACTAGGCTACTCCTGGGAGCGAAGCCAGCCACCTTGACGCTGTGATCATGTGTGGACCACTGTGACCTTCTCTTCCTTCTGCGAACTATTTGAAGTTCAGTGTGGAGGAGAAGGTTGGATTGCTGATACCTCACACCATGACTCAGTTTGGTTACCCAAAGCACCTCGAATGACTGTGCAATATCTAAAACCTTGGAGAGGGATGGGTTTCCACCCTAGAGGCGTTGCTTTCGCAGCTCACGATCCGGAACTAAACAAATGATAGCATCTCTCACCATCTGATCAGCATACAACTCCTTATGCTGCAGAGTGAAAATCTCATTCTGGAAACTCCTTATGCACATCGGACACAAAACAACGATTAAGACTTAACTCATGTAGTTCAGCCGCCCACGCTCAATAGGACTGATGTGGTTGCTTCCTACAGCGGTAAACTCAGCCCGGGATCCGAAGATATGGGTGGGCTTACAGTAGTATTTTGAAAGAAGTTCATACATTTGATCAATCACTAAAGAAGAAGGATCCTGCAAAGGAGAAAGTTGACATAGGACTTGATACATTCTTGGTGATACCCATGAAAGGTACAAGGCATGACATAAAATAGCATCAGTAATCCCACAAGCTTGAAGGTGTTTCTGGTATGCATTGCAGACGTTTCTGGTATGCATCCCATTCCTCAACAGACTAATCGTATGTAGATAAGGGAGGCAGATAAAGCATGGGTGCTGTGGAGGGCAAAACAGCAGGTGACACAGACTGAGCAGTGTGCCGATTAGATAAAACAGAAGCCAATGATCAAAGTACCTGAGTTTTGTCCAGCACCCATGATTGGTGGTGCAATGCCATGTCAAATGAGTCTTGCTGTTCGACCAACTGACATAAAATGTCCTCTGTAACACCATCAGCCATTGTTAGAATAAATGGAGGACCAACCAGAGCAGAAATTTGCATGGAGATTGGGACCATACTCATCACCAATCGTGTTGTAATTAGGTATAAGTGCAACACAACCAGTAGACTGAACACAACTTTATTCCAGGGAAGCATTAACAACTAAACACAGTATTTAAGTAACATTCAGAAGGAACCAATTGTGTTCATTAAGAGCTGTAGCAATACACGTAGATAACTGAGGTCGAACATAGTTCGGATAGCCTTAAATAGACTGGGGCCCATGGTGGGCTCTGATGGTGAACCCCCACCCATAAACAAAAGTCTGTGCACCTTTTGTGGATGACATAGCACTGCCACATGCGCGGGCTTTTTAAAGTATGCACATGCATCACTGGAGACATAGAATGGAACTTTTGAGGGTCCCCATGAAATAATTTTCCAGTCTGAGAAATAACTTCTTACACCTGATATTACAACACTACTTTGCTTTCTATCTATTGAATATGATTTGACCCATTTCACTATTGTTAATTCCATATCTTCCTAATTTATGGAATAGTAGGAACTGGTTTACACAGTCATAATCCTTTGTAAGGTTACAGAAAATTCCTGGCTTTTTGGGCCTTGTCCAAAAATAAACAAATTTTCTCAGAGAATTTTTTGATTACTCTTATTGTACTCTTCCCTTTCTGGATGCTGCACAAATTTAATGTGATGATATTAGATTTTGCCATGAAATTTAGGATCTCAGTTGCAACAATTTTTTCAAGTACTTGGAGGAGCTTTACTGGTTGGTAGCTCACTGCATCTTCCTTTGCGCATAGTTTAGAGCATCTGGGACACATTCTGCATCAAATGACTGACTAATTATTACAGACAGGGGTTCTGATTTTAAACTAGGAACTATTTTAATTATTCTAGTGGGTATTGAAATTGAAGAGGTGGACATTATCTAGGTAACATGTTACATCAACATCTCATTCTGATATATTTGTTGTTGTGGTCTTCAGTCCTGAGACTGGTTTGATGCAGCTCTCCATGCTACTCTATCCTGTGCAAGCTTTTTCATCTCCCAGTACCTACTGCAACCTACATCCTTCTGAATCTGCTTAGTGTATTCATCTCTTGGTCTCCCTCTACAATTTTTACTCTCCACGCTGCCCTCCAATACTAAATTGGTGATCCCTTGATGCCTCAGAACATGTCCTACCAACCGATCCCTTCTTCTGGTCAAGTTGTGCCACAAACTTCTCTTCTCCCCAATCCTATTCAATACTTCCTCATTAGTTATGTGATCTACCCATCTAATATTCAGCATTCTTCTGTAGCACCACATTTCGAAAGCTTCTATTCTCTTCTTGTTTGGACTATTTATCGTCCATGTTTCACTTCCATACATGGCTACACTCCATACAAATACTTTCAGAAATGACTTCCTGACACTTAAATCTATACTCGATGTTAACAAATTTCTCTTCTTCAGAAACGCTTTCCTTGCCATTGCCAGTCTACATTTTATATCCTCTCTACTTCGACCATCATCAGTTATTTTGCTCCCAAATAGCAAAACTCCTTTACTACTTTAAGTGTCTCATTTCCTAATCTAATTCCCTCAGCATCACCCGACTTAATTAGATTACATTCCATTATCCTTGTTTTGCTTTTGTTGATGTTCATCTTATATCCTCCTTTCAAGACACTGTCCATTCCATTCAACTGCTCTTCCAAGTCCTTTGCTGTCTCTGACAGAATTACAATGTCATCGGCGAACCTCAGAGTTTTTATTTCTTCTCCATGAATTTTAATACCTACTCCAAATTTTTCTTTTGTTTCCTTTACTGCTTGCTCAATATACAGATTGAATAACATCGGGGAGAGGCTACAACCCTGTCTTACTCCCTTCCCAACCACTGCTTCCCTTTCATGTCCCTCGACTCTTATAACTGCCATCTGGTTTCTGTACAAATTGTAAATAGCCTTTCGCTCCCTGTATTTTACCCCTGCCACCTTTAGAATTTGAAAGAGAGTATTCCAGTCAACATTGTCAAAAGCTTTCTCTAAGTCTACGAATGCTAGAAACGTAGGTTTGCCTTTCCTTAATCTTTCTTCTAAGATTAGTCTTAAGGTGAGTATTGCCTCACGTGTTCCAGTGTTTCTACGGAATCCAAACTGATCTTCCCCGAGGTCGGCGTCTACTAGTTTTTCCATTCGTCTGTAAAGAATTCGTGTTAGTATTTTGCAGCTGTGACTTATTAAACTGGTAGTTCGGTAATTTTCACATCTGTCAACACCTGCTTTCTTTGGGATTGGAATTATTATATTCTTCTTGACGTCTGAGGGTATTTCGCCTGTTTCATACATCTTGCTCACCAGATGGTAGAGTTTTGTCAGGACTGGCTCTGCCAAGACCGTCAGTAGTTCCAGTGGA
Source organism: Schistocerca serialis cubense (assembly GCF_023864345.2). NCBI lineage: Eukaryota > Metazoa > Arthropoda > Insecta > Orthoptera > Acrididae > Schistocerca > Schistocerca serialis. The sequence goes on from NC_064646.1 coordinate 362,023,892, forward strand.
ATGTTGTCTACTCCGGGGGCCTTGTTTCGACTCAGGTCTTTCAGTGCTCTGTCAAACTCTTCACGCAGTATCATATCTCCCATTTCATCTTCATCTACATCCTCTTCCATTTCCATAATATTGTCCTCAAGTACATCACCCTTGTATAGACCCTCTATATACTCCTCCCACCTTTCTGCTTTCCCTTCTTTGCTTAGAACTGGGTTTCCATCTGAGCTCTTGATATTCATACAAGTTGTTCTCTTATTTCCAAAGGTCTCTCTAATTTTCCTGTAGGCAGTATCTATCTTACCCCTAGTGAGATAGGCCTCTACATCCTTACATTTGTCCTCTAGCCATCCCTGCTTAGCCATTTTGCACTTCCTGTCGATCTCATTTTTGAGACATTTGTATTCCCTTTTGCCTGCTTCATTTACTGCGTTTTTATATTTTCTCCTTTCATCAATTAAATTCAATATTTCTTCTGTTACCCAAGGATTTCTACTAGCCCTCGTCTTTTTACCTACTTGATCCTCTGCTGCCTTCGCTACTTCATCCCTCAAAGCTACCCATTCTTCTTCTACTGTATTTCTTTCCCCCATTCCTGTCAGGTGTTCCCTTATGCTCTCCCTGACACTCTGTACAACCTCTGGTTCTTTCAGTTTATCCTGGCCCCATCTCCTAAAATTCCTACCTTTTTGCAGTTTCTTCAGTTTTAATCTACAGTTCATAACCAATAGATTGTGGTCAGAGTCGACATCTGCCCCTGGAAATGCCTTACAATTTAAAACCTGGTTCCTAAATCTCTGTCTTACCATTATATAATCTATCTGATACCTTTTGGTATCTCCAGGGTTCTTCCATGTATACAACCTTCTTTCATGATTCTTAAACCAAGTGTTAGCTATGATTATGTTGTGCTCTGTGCAAAATTCTACCAGGCGGCTTCCTCTCTCATTTCTTAGCCCCAATCCATATTCACCTACTATGTTTCCTTCTCTCCCTTTTCCTACACTCGAATTCCAGTCACCCATGACTATTAAATTTTCATCTCCCTTCACAATCTGAATAATTTCTTTTATTTCATCATACATTTCTTCAATTTGTTCATCATCTGCAGAGCTAGTTGGCATATAAACTTGTACTACTGTAGTAGGTGTGGGCTTTGTATCTATCTTGGCCACAATAATGCGTTCACTATGTTGTTTGTAGTAGCTTACCCGCATTCCTATTTTCCTATTCATTATTAAACCTACTCCTGCATTACCCCTATTTGATTTTGTGTTTATAACCCTGTAGTCACCTGACCAGAAGTCTTGTTCCTCCTGCCACCGAACTTCACTAATTCCCACTATATCTAACTTTAACCTATCCATTTCCCTTTTTAAATTTTCTAAGCTACTTGCCCGATTAAGGGATCTGACATTCCACGCTCCGATCCGTAGAACGCCAGTTTTCTTTTTCCTGATAACGACGTCCTCTTGAGTAGTCCCCGCCTGGAGATTCGAATGGGGGACTATTTTACCTCCGGTATATTTTACTCTAGAGGACGCCATCATCATTCAACCATACAGTAAAGCTGCATGCCCTCGGGAAAAATTACGGCTGTAGTTTCCCCTTGCTTTCAGCCGTTCGCAGTACCAGCACAGCAAGGCCGTTTTGGTTATTGTTACAAGGCCAGATCAGTCAATCATCCAGACTGTTGCCCTTGCAACTACTGAAAAGGCTGCTGCCCCTCTTCAGGAACCACACGTTTGTCTGGCCTCTCAACAGATACCCCTCCGTTGTGGTTGCACCTACGGTACGGCTATCTGTATCACTGAGGCACGCAAGCCTCCCCACCAACGGCAAGGTCCATGGTTCATGGTTCATATTTATAAAAAAAAAAATTCATTGAATAATTCTGCTCTGTTTCTGAAGGATTTCAAATTATCACTTAATTTAATATTAGAGATTTGTGGACTTTTTCTATGGTTCAGAATGAATTTGGTGTATGCACTGTTTCTTTTGTTGCCTTTACTACCCACCTAATTACAGTTTTATACTGTTTTACATAGTTCATAAAATCTGTGTGTTTAGTTCATTGCATCTTTTTTACCATTTGGCGCTTTTATACCAACAGGTGTTGATTTTATTATGCTTGTAATTTTTTATGGCAGACTCTAAAAACACACAAAAAAGCTTTCATGAAATTGTCATAAGTTTTAGAACTTATATTACAATGACCCATTGGCCTGTTTAAGTCTGCAGTAGAACACGTTATATTTTATTTACTGAAGTATTTTTTGATGCATGCTTTCCTAATGTATGGTTAATATGTTTTTGGCGGCTCCAGAAACAATGCAAAATGATTAGATTTCCCTACATCAATGCAGAATTTTTTTTGTATCATCAAATGCATAATTTTGCAGACTATTATCTATACAGGTTGCAGTTCTCTCTGTCTTTCTTGTGAATTCCTTGAAGTTTGGCTTGAAATCAGATGATGGGCTGAGATCAGTGATTCAATGGATTCATTCATTACATTTTATATTAAAATCATTAGCTATCATGATCCTTTTAGTTGTAAGTCTGCTTCTTCAACAACGCCGATTTTATAAGCGTAAACTGTGTACAGATAAATCACAGAAAGTAAGAGTTCCTGACATCTGGAAATACACAAAATGGAAAACTTCTGGAAGTGGATACATCTCGGTCAGTACAGTGCTCCAGAAGTTTGTTGAAAAATGCATATGGTAGTGTAAGGAACCCTTTTTGTAGGTTTAACTGGGAAGCACTTGAATATGAACCATGCTCCTAGTACACCCATATGCCATCAGTTCATTCGCTGAAGACACAAGTGTCAGTTGAATGATGAGGAAAGACAATACTGCTTTAGGCTGACAGGCAAGTCCATGTGTTAGCCAGATGCTGAAAGCAGTCCATGGTGATATTGGGTGATGAGGAGGATCCTCCTTTGCGACTAGTTCTTGGGAGTGGTCAGAGGATTGATGGGGGGGAGGCGGGGGAGAATTACACGGGAAATATCTCTGCAGACTATGTTTGGGGGATAGTGCAAGTCTGTGAAGATCTCAATAAGATCTTCAGCACACTGGGCAATGGATTTCTCAGTACATCATTTCAGGAAAGTATCCCTATCCCTAGTTGAAACCCAGCCCCAAATCCTGTTCCTTAAATGCTGCATATGCTATGGAATTTCCCCCCCACCTCCTCTCCCTGAAATGGTCTAACCATGAAAAAATTCCATCTCTGGATGCCACCTGTCCTTTCACAATAATCTTCAAAACTCCAGATTCTTCTGATCCCTGTGCCCCACTAACCTGTTACTAGGGAAAAGAAATCACCACAATAACGGCATCTGTGAACCACTCTGCATGATATTGTTACTGTGCAGTCCCAACTACATGTCTCTCAAATTAAATCCTTGTCTTCCAACTCTTGGAGCACTCCAGACACCACCTGCAATAGTGTTCAGTTTATTGATATTACTGCCACGGAACAACACTACTCATTAGTACCCATCCTACCCTCATAGCATCCAAATACTGCTTGCTGACCTCTTCCTTCTTCTACAACCCCCAAAACTCCCTCCAAACATCCCATAAAACCCAGAACCTAAACAAACCCAAAACACTGCTGTCAAATTATCCATCAAAGATCTCTCAATCTTACAAAAGAATTCAGTCCTATCAAACAAGACCTCACCTTCCACTTCTCACCCATGTCCAATCATGAACTGGACTTGTTAAAGGCCTACACTCCCTCTCCCAATCCCTAGAGTGGAAACACTTCTTCACTACCAATCTCTCCAACTCAATACTAGTATTGACCATTGCCTCACGCAGTTCATACTGCCATCCAACTGCAACCCTCCTCCCTTGCCAATCCCACCCAACCACTGCTTGGTAACCTTTTAGGAATTCCTTACCTCCAACTTGGCTTCACCATCCTGTTCCAGATCCCTTTCCTGGAACACATATATCTCAACAGAGGCAATAACATCTCCTCAACCTCAACACAGACCCCAATTTAATCATCCTCCCTGCAGACAGGATGCACCATAGCGATCACATGACAGAAAGCATTTGCCAACTGTATGACTACCTCCACCTACAAGCCGTGCCATAGTGATATCAACCCAGAAATCCAATAGCATCCAATCCATACTGAAGTCCTTAGGCTCATTCCAGAAGCTTTGTTCCAAATCCATCTGCCTCTTCTTCCCAACCATTCCCTGTACACTCACCTTCTGCATGCTGCCCAAAATCCATAAATGTAACAGTCCTGTCACTTCATTGTAGTTGGTGAGAGTTCACACTGAAATATCTCAGCTCTTGTTGACCAACACCTCCAAACAATTTACCACAGCCTAAGCTCCCTTATAAAAGACACAAAAAGTTTCCTTCCCATCCACAACCCTTTGCCACCTGGATCCCTAATCATTATAGTTCACAATATCTTGCTGCATACTGACATCTCTCGTACTCCTTGCCACTATCGAACACTACCTCTCATGGTGTCCTACTGACTCTGAATCCACCATCTCATTCCTTATACATCTAACTGTCTGCTGCCCTATACTTAACTACTTCTCCTTTGAGGAGAAGATACACAAATAAATTTGTGGACAGACATGGACATACTGCATGGCACCCACCTATGACAACTTCTTTATGGGACATCTATTTAATACCAAGCCCCTTGTCTCATTCAGGTACATTGATTAAATCATTATGATGTGGACACAGGGCCACCAAGACACCCCATCATCATTCTTCCACAGCTTGAACTTTTTCTTCCATTCACTTTGCCTCTTCCTCCTCAGCCCAACATGCCACTTTCCTGGACATTGACATCCATCTCTGTGATGCATCCCTCTAAACCTGTGACCATGTCAAGCCCATTAATCACCAACAATACCTGTATTTTAGTAGTTGCCATCCATTCCGCATCAAAAGAACTTTCTCATTTAGTCTGACTACTCATGGACATCCCATCTGCACTGATGATAAATCCCTGCACAGTCTATTGAGGTTCTTACAGAGGTCTTCAAAAGCAGGCACTGTCCCCAAAATCTAGTTCACAGACAGTTTTCCTGTGCCATATCCACATACATACCTAATGCTGTGACCACTCTCAGCTGCAAAGATACACCGCCCTCCCTCTCCCTCATTTCCTCTATATCACCACAGACTGCATCAACCAAAATATACTGTTTGCCAGGAACATCCAGCCTACAATCCTGAACCCTCCCCACAGTTCGCTATCATATCAATCTATGCATGATAACCTAGTCCTTCCTTGTACCACATCATACCACAGTGGACCATCCAGGTGCAAAATCTGTTTCATACACCCAGCCAGTACATCCTACTCCAGTCCTGTCACAGGCTTATCTTGTCAAAGCAGTGCCAGCTGTGAAAACTTTGGCATAATTTCTGCACAAAATTTTATGTCGACAAGACTACCAACTAAACTGAATGGGAACCTTCAAACTGTGTCCAAGAGCAGAGTTGATGACCAGTGGCAGAGCATGCTGCTGAGAACAACATGCTTGATTTCAATGGCTGCTTCACGATTCAGGCTATTTGGACCCTTTGCTCCAACACCAGTTTCTCTGAAGGTGGGAATTATCCTTTGACATGTTGTTACCTTCACCCTGTTAAATTATTTATGTGAACAAACAGTTATTTTTGAAGCATAATAGTTATGTGCATCCATAACAACAGAGTCCTGTTTACAACACACTACCATTTGTCTTGCATCTATACAATAAACATTGCTACTTGCCATCAGCTAACATAGCATTTTAGTCCTTTAATCTGGACATTCAAATAATATGTAGAAGTGGCTACTAAGGTATATTTTTAATTTTCTTTTGAAATGGTTGCTATTCCCAATTTCTTGCTTTATTCTAGAAGCGAGTCTGTTGAACACCTTTGCAACATTGTAAATAGCATATAGGTAGAATCCAAATAAAACTTTTTTTGTCTTGTATTGTGATTCTAAAAATCTCAGTCTACCTGAAAGATATTCTTTATTATCAGCAGTGATAATTATCAAGGAGTATAAGAATTAGAAGAACCTTAAAGATGCCTCTGCAAGATGTGCAGCTATTTGCTTTATGCATTACTCTTATTGCTCCTTTCAGTCGAGTCAGTGCAATGTTGCAGAAGGTAATATCAAGCATAATCAAAAGAGATAGTTTTAAGTACAAAACATGTTAAACTGAGCTTCCTGAAAGATTTATTTATGTATTGACTCCATTTTACTTTTTTATCCAGCTCCCACCAAAGATGTTTTACATTTATTGCATGACCATAAATGCCTACATCTGATAGTAGCAGGTCATTGATGTTTGTTTGAAATTGCTTAATGTGAGCCTAACAATATTATGAAAAGGATAGGTGCTACTCACCATTTAACAGAAATGCTGAGTTGCAGATAGGCAGTCACAAATAAGCTTTTGGCTAACAAGGCCTTTGTCAATAATAGACACACACACACACACACACACACACACACACACACACACACACACACAGTCTCTGGCAGCTGCAGCAGTGCATGATGGGAAAGGCAACTGGGTGGGAGTAAGGAGGAGGCTGGGATGGGGAGGGGGAGGGATAGCAGGGTAGGGGTGGGGGATGGTAAAGAGCTGCTGGCGAGCATGCAGGCACGAGGTGAAGAGAGGGTAGAGCAGGTAGGTGCAGTCAGGACGTTAGACAGAGGTAGAGGGGGTAGCGGAAAAGGGGAGAAGTAAAAAGACTAGGTGTGTTGGTGGATTAGAGGGCTGTGTAGTGCTGGAATGGGAACAACAAAGGATCTACATGGTTGAGGACTATGACAAACGAAAGTTGAGGCCAGGAGGGTTATGCGAACGTAGAACATATTTCAGACACCTGTGCAGTTCAGAAAAGCTGATGTTGGTGGAAGGATGAATATGGCACAGACTGTGAAGCAGTCATTGAAATTAAGAATGTCGTGTTGGATGGTTTTCTCAGCAACATGGTGATCCAGTTGTTTCTTGGCCACTGTTTATCAGTGGCCATTCATGCGGACAGACAGCTTATTGGTTCTCATGCTGACATAGAATGCAGCACAGTGGTAGCTTAGCTTAGCTTGTAGACCACATGACTGGTTTCACAGATATCCCTGCCTTTGATGGGAAAGTTGTGATGGTGGGGGGAGGATGTATGGGACAGGTCTTGCATCTAAATCTATTACAAGGATATCAGCCATTAGGTAAGGGATTGGGAGCAGGGGTTGTGTAGGGATGGACGAGTGTATTTTGTGGGTTGGGTGTACGGTGGAATACCACTATGGGAGGGGTGGGAAGGATAGTGGGCAGGACATTGCTTATTGAAGGGCACAATGAGAGGTAGTCAAATCGTGGCAGGGAACGTAATTCAGTTGCTCCAGTCCTGGGTAATACTGAGTTATGAGGGCTGTATGGTGAGACCTTGGTAGGTGGTGGGTAACTGGAAGATCAGGCATGGGAGATTTAATATTGTCATAGCCAGAGAAATTAGCACTTTTCAGTGATACAATACATTTTGTAATCTCCTGAAGGAGTGTAGCCATGTATGGAAGTGAAACATGGCCGATAAATAATTTAGACAAGAAGAGAATAGAAGCTTTCGAAATGTGGTGCTACAGAAGAATGCTGAAGATTAGATGGGTAGATCACATAACTAATGAGGAGGTATTGAATAGAATTGTGGCACAACTTGACTAGAAGAAGGGATTGGTTGGTAGGACATGTTCTGAGGCATCAAGGGATCACCAATTTAGTACTGGAGGGCAGCGTGGAGGGTAAAAATCGTAGGGGGAGACCAAGAGATGAATACACTAAGCAGATTCAGAAGGATGTAGGCTGCAGTAGGTACTGGGAGATGGACAGGCTTGCACAGGATAGAGTAGCATGGAGAGCTGTATCAAACCAGTCTCAGGACTGAAGACCACAACAACAACTGAAGAATTGCATGTTTTAAACTGTCTACTGTTTTGCAGTGTTTGCTGACGTAAATGTAATACAGGTGCATGCACAGAGATATTTATTTATAAAAATGTGCTACAAACATGGATGAATTGCAAAATAACCTTTACGTTTTAGCTATGCTGTTACAAATGCCCAATGTGTTCACTAGTAGCAGCACAAACAACCTGTAGACAATAGCTTACGCAACGTATCTGCTTTTACAGAAGTTGTAGCGGCTGTTATTTTGTTCTGCACTATTTCTATGTCATAACGTAAAGGGGAGATGAACATACTTTGCTTCACATATCCCCACAAGAAAATATTACATGGAGTCGTGTCTGGTGATCTTGGAGGCCAAGAATGCAGGCCGTGTCTTGGGATCCGTGCACCCTGTCCAGCGTTGAGGCAGAGTGTCATTGATAAACTGATGTATGTTGTAGTGCGAGCTTGGAGGAGGTCCATCCTGTTGGAAAATGAGTTCATCATAGTCCTCCTGAAGTTGTGAAAAACACAGTTCTGCAGCATTTGAAGATAGCTTATTCAAATCACTGTGTTTTCCTAAAAGAAGGAGGTACCATACATTTTTCACAGGAAATACCACAAAAAAACATTCACTTTATTTGAGTCTCTTCCATGCTCAGTAATGTCATGAGGGTTCCGGAGTTCCCACATGCACACATTATGTCAGTTTACTTTACTGCTAACACAATATGATGTTTCATCACTGAAAATTAACCACGGTAAAAATGTATCATATTCCATATCCTCTAGCAGAGCACTGCTTAGGTCAAATGTTTCTTTTTTATCAGCAAACTGATGAGCTTGCACTTATTATAGTCTGTGTGGTTTATAGACCAAACCACACTTTAACATTTACCAGACAAGTCATATGAGGCATTGCCAGTTCTCTGTTTGCGTGGTGAATAGACTTTTGTAAACTCTGTTCAAACATTTTGCAAATTCTTTCCACCATGTCATCAGAAGTGTGAGGCCAACCTGGATTCGTACCTTTGCACAAGCATGCTGTTTCTTGAAAGTAGCCTGTCACTGTGAGGAAGTAATCACTGAATAATTTCAGTGTATTATATTTGTTTTCTGGGAACCAAGTTTCATTTACATTATGATTATTTTTTTTTTTTTTTTTTTTTTTTTTTTTTGGACAGACTGGACAATTTCACAATACTGGTGATAATAGAATTTCAACTTTTGGCTGCAGTTTGTCCAAGGTAACAGCTATCTCTTGCTAGCACATGGCTACTTTAACCCTATGAGTTAAAAACATGCAGTACAGAGATTATGTACATTTCTGTAATCTTAATCATCAGTGAACCACTGAGTAGCTAATTTGTGGTAAAAATTCATTTTTAGTTGTGTATAACCTATATGGTTTTACAGCTTTCACAAATGTTTAGTGTGTGTAGTACATTTTTATTTGCATATTTTTTGTGTGCGGTTAATTGACTTGTCATTGCAATTTTTTTATTTTTTGCTTTTTCTTTAATATAGGAAAATGAATTTCAATTAATGTTTCTTTACTAGCTGCCTTTTAATGACAGAATCACCCTTAGCATACAGAAACTTTAAAAATTATACATTTTCTGACTGATTACAGGTGTCCAACGAGAAATATTAAAAATTACCTTCAAAAAAGGTAGATAAAACCAGCTTATGTGCATCATCTCTACAGAAAAATATTCATAATAACTGTACACGTTGTCTCCTGCATCAGAACCAGTTATGAAAAATGAGTATTGTATATAATTTAATTTTTGATGAACTTTTGACATAAGTAGTGAATAAAATGAATTTTTATTTGCAACACTTTGGACTTCATTAATGCTGTAAATAGGTATGGTATGCATATATAAAGTTGTGAAAGCAGCAGTGGAGTAAACCAACGATCTTGGTGATTTTCTTTTTTCTCCTCCACTTCCAATGAATACTTGACAGTGGCTGACACTGCAGCACTTTGGCATAAGACAGGATTCATTTATATAGATGTGTGTGTAGCAAATGAAACAGTTACATTGCATAAAATGTTCATCAAAGAATATGAGGACAATTATGGTGCAGTAAGCATATTGGCAAGGTCTACATCTACATCTTGTAACAAGAGTTTTAATGTCCTGTTCAACAGTCCTCTCTCAGAAAACAAGAACTGCATTTGAGGTACGATGAATTGTGCCATACAGTATACAGCAGAAAATGCTGTCTTTACTAAATAAAAACCTGAGGAACTTGTAGTATAACTTTTTATCTAATGAAAATTCTCCCAACCCCGGTGTTATCTACTGGAATGTGTTACTTTAGGTGGCAAATTACCACTTCATCAAAAATTATGTACTTAAAGAAAAGTTAATTACATGCTAAGTTTAGGATAGGCGAGACTCAAAATATTAAACTTTCCCTAATGTGTAATTTTTTGTATAAAATCCAGTTTTTGCCATTACCAAAATTGGCTTTAAGTTGTTTCATAATAGCCGTTCACACCTACCTTGCAATCAGGATTTGGCCTTGTACAACAGAAAAAAAGTTTGCAAAGCACAATGTTCCTAATGACTGAGTTGACATGGGAAAATTGTAAGAACAAGTTAGTCATCTTATGGCACCAATGTGGAAAACATTATTACTTTCTTTCAAAGCAAGTACAAAAGGATAACATTAGTAACCAAATGTAGTAATTGAAATCAACATGCTGGATGTATCGAAAAGTATCTCGATTTCAATAACTAATTAAATTTTGCATAAATTGTATATCATATTACGCCTATCAATTGATGTACTCTTAATATTCCATTATTTTTTAATTTTTACTCAATAAAAATTTAAAAATAATGGATGGTATAAACAATGATGCAAATTTAAAATCAGAATGCATTATTCAGAAGCAAAGTCCAAAGCACAATATATTTCACTTTAAAAATTTTAAAATTATTGTGTGCTATGAGAGAGTAGAATAAATTTTACAGTATTTCATTTACTGCAATAGTCATACATTTGGGGTTAGGACAATCACTTATGACCTGCTACTTGCTATCTAGAATAAGTGGAAACAGAATAATAAAAAGCAAAATGATATATAGAGAGAAATAGTCTTCCAATGTACAACTAAAATCTTAATAAATTATGAACACAGGACAACATGGTGTACTTCATTTAATTCCTTTTTTGTAGCGAAATATCAAACTCCTGTGAGAAATGCTGCAAGAAAGACATTTTGCGTTGATTAGAGCCTTATTCTGAAAATTCTGAGATCCAACACTACCATATTTGTCTGACTGCATAATGACCTCCTTAATAGTAAAATGACACAAATTCACACTTCTACAAAGGGTTCTGAGAATTGTTCTTCCTATGTAACATCCATGAATGGAGTAAGGTGAAGGCAAAAATCATTCTAGTGCTGATGTCAAACTATACATCAATTGGGAGCACCTACTTCTGTAATGTGTATTAACAGCCAATTGAAACTTGGGCTAATCTGCTCACCTTCATAATCATGATCAATTTTCTTAATCAGCCATTCCTGGACGCAAGCTCTGGTTGAACACAAAAGCTATGTCCTTTTCACGAGAGCCACCCTGGCCTTAAGCAACTAAAGGAAACCACAGAAATCATAAACCAGAATGGTTTAACTATTGTACCACTTTGCTTGGAAGCATTATATCATTTACTCCATCAGACCTCTCAAAACTACAACCACTGGAAAACTTCACAGGGCCTGAAATTTACAACGGTTGTACTTACAATACTGGGAAACTCATAACACATTCTCATCTTTTCAAAGTATTCACCAACATGTATGCACTGGTGTACACTCAAAATCCACTTGTGAAGATTCCACAAGATGCATCCCCCCCCCCCCCTTTTGGGTACACAAAAAAAGGTCACATTAGGATTTATGTCGTCTCTAAACTGAATTCAGAATAGCATGTATTTGGAACTTTTAAAAAATAATATTTTGGCCACCCTATAAAGTGGATACTTTGTCATAGAGGGATAAAATCTGATGCATATCCAGCTTTGTTCAATTAGCAGTTACTGGCTTACCTTCTTCAAGTACAATCATATCCACTTGCATCAAAGGAAATGCTAATTGTTCTTGCTGAGACAGTTGGTAGTGTGGTATCACATATCGATACCACCCCACAGGTGTCGTGAAGTTCGTAATGGAATGGCATGTTTCCATCTGACACCAATAGCAGTTGGACAGGATTCGGCAGCCACAATGGTGTGCACCCGCTCAGTACTATGAGCGCCCTCTGTCACCACAATGGCAGCCACTCAATCCACTAGTACTTGGAGCCTCCTAACTACAATACCGCTGTTCATGCTCAGCAGGCCTCTTCCTTCTGGACACAGATAGCTGGACTTTATTTCTTGCTACAATATTTGTAATGAGTCTTCCTTCACTTGGAGAAATACAAGTTAAATAAATCTTCTATTTGCTGTGTTAACTTGCTCGCTAATCATTTCTGCTCTTGTCCAGCTTTCCTACGATGACAATTGCTGCATCACTGTGTAGCCCACCTCTCCTTATTGTTGTGCACAAAGTTGTACAAAACAGGTAGAGTGATTATGACTGATCAAGGTTGCACAGTGGTATGACACTGGACTATTATTCAGTATGGCAGCAGTTCAAATCCCCATCTAACAACGTAGGTTTAGATTTTCTGCAATTTACCTAACTTTCTTAAGCCAATGCAATGCCAAGATGGTTCTTTCGAAAGAGCATGGCCAATTTCCATTGTCCATCCTTTCCAATTTGGTGATGTGTTCCAACATCAATGAATTCATTGTTGATGGGACATTAAACCATAATATTTCTTCTTCCTCACAGCAGCTGAGGCCTTGGACTTACATTCACGAAGACCAGGGTTAAATTTTCTACCTGGTAATCTTGCTTGTGATTTTCCACAGTTTCCCTAAATTGTATATGGACACAGCTAGCCGGTATACTTCCCCATTCTGATTGTGGCTGCATCTCTAATGACTTTGTTGCTGACAGGACATTTAACCTTCTTTGACTTCCATTTAGACTGAGTCCATGTTGCTAGAGCTACAAACATTGACTACTTCTCTACAGGTTGTGGACAGGGATTGGTGGTGGGATGAGGGAGGGGGGAGGAGGAGGGGGGAGAGAGGGAGCGAGAGAGAGAGAGAGAGAGAGAGAGAGAGAGAGAGAGAGAGAGAGAGAGAGAGAGAGAGAGAGAGACGGACGGACGGAGGGATGGAGGGTGGATGGGTGTATGATACACACAGAGCCTTTCACATAGTATCTAAAATAAAAGATATATATCACTGTTCCAATTCTACAGCATTGCTTTTACAAACAGCAGTAATATGTAATAGTTCTTATTTATATTTTGCATCCATTTACTTACACTAATGTCCACTTGGATCTACTGTTTGTAGCCTTGCCACTACTATGCTTATACTACTTATAACAAGCTATTAAAACTAACCTGTTAAAAATCTCCTTCTATATAGGTGAGGTTGGGAGACAACTGAAACCTCTTACTGTCCCTAAACTTGATCTGTTATTTAATGTTACTGAGTATAGTCTCCAGTTATTCCAAAACTCATGCTCCATCAATTTTATTGTGCAACTTCCTTGCCATTAATTTTAATGCTGTTCTACTGATAGTGTGTCAGTCTGACAAGTCTCCAGCTTGTCATCGTTAATTAGCCACCAAGTACTACAAAGTAACATTCAGCTACACTGGTACCAATCTGCTTGCTTTTGTCACAAAATATGGTGATCCATACTTCAGTCCACATATATTTGTACCATGGACCCACCTCCAAATATTTTGATTTCGAAGATTATACAAATTTTCCTTTCTGAAACACGTGACTACTATGCTGTCTCACAGAAAAATTCAACAATGTATAATTACATTAGACTACTCATTTACAGGTCACTGAATTCTTGCATCGATTTTCTGTTGACATTATATTTTTTCCCCATTGGTATTTTACTTCAATAATTTTTGCAAATGCAAAGGAAGTGTTACTTCATTTGAACCTACACTGAAGGCTTTCACAGGTGATGTTTTCTTCCTTTTTGACACCTGGCAATAGGTTTAAGTGCAGCTTCCTGTAGTGCAGTGAGACGTATCATTATATCAAACTTGAAACAGGAGATTTGCTTCTTTTTCTGCGGTTGTGCTGCATTACGTAACCACTCTGTAGCCACATTAGGAATTATACAGCACAAAAATCTTAATTATTGAAATCATCTTATTTCTCACAAAATAATACAGATCCTTTTTTCAATTTGAAGCTTTGTGCAGTGAAATATTTCCTTGTCTCACAAATTATTTTTTCTTCTCCTATCAGCTATATGTTCTACAATGCAAATGGGATTTCTAAGTCTAAATCTTCAATGCTACATGCACAGAATGCAACAAAGAATTGATCAAACAATTTCATCCCTAATATCTACAGCTTAATTCAAGTCACATTTCATACTGCCAAACAGGATGTGCTCACCAAACTGGGTAATCCATTTGGGCTTCTCTACATAATGCGTCCTCTCCAAATATGTTGCATTATTCTCTTCATCATATTAACCAAAAAATTTCAATGTTTTATAGCACCATACATTAAATTGGCAAAATTTAACCTCACAAATTCCTTTTGGAATTAAATTTCAAACCAGTTGAGATAGGTTGAAGAAGCTGTAATCGAAGTACACCTATGTAAGGATAATGGCATTATAAAGACTTACAATTTCAATCTGCTTTACTTACCTTATTTTTACTATTGATGATAAACAAGGAAGAAAGTGGAAGTTTAACAAAAAAAACACCATAATTCAGAAAAAGTGTTAAGGAACTTCCTAGCTCAATGATAAAAGAAGTCAAAGATTCATAGTTTAAAGCAACAGCTACACATGTATGTATTTCCAGTCAGGGCAACTTTATCTCTCTCTCTCCGTCTCATGTTGAGGCAAATATTTGTCACTTACTGGTATGAACCCTTGCAGTATCTATTTTCTAAGTTTAAAAGCTGGACAATATAAGTGTCAAACATACCATTGTTAAAAAATATGCTAATATAATACTCAAATTCATGTATAATGGCATGATGGTCATGTACGTTCATTATACAAATCAATGAAAAAGACTCGGTTATGGATTCAGTTTTGTTTGTCACTGTGATATATACATTCATTTTTTTCTATCCACATATGAGGAGGAGCTTATTACTTTTCAAAGTCGTTTCATTACCAATTGTAAATCTTATGACTGACAGAAGAGCTGTCATTTTCCACTTTTTATCTGTGATAATGGTCTTTGTTTTTAAATTTGATTGATTATTAATGATAAATGAATGTTAAATTTACATACAATGGACTTTCAGTGAGTGCACTATGTCACACTCAGTTTTGCTGAGACTCCTGGGAGAGCTAGCCATGACAAAACTATTTCAGCCGATATGTAAGATATGCACAACAAGCAAAAAGAATGTTTTGTTTTGTTTTTGGGTGCAAAGACAACTAGGTTCATACGTGCCCATTTCAGACTGTAGAACACAAAGACAAAGAGAGGAGTTAAAAACAACTACACGTTAATCCCAAATGATGGAAGAGAAAATGGCTGAAAACGGATGTGGAGGAAGGTTTATAAAATATGCCCTAGAGAAACAGAGGTCCTGAACTAAAAATTAAATGACCTTTGCCATACTGCTATGACGGATAAAAAGTAAAATGTGCACATTGTTTGCTAAAACGGCCAATAACTCAGATGGCAAACACAAATGAGAATGTAAGGAGTTAAAAAAAAAAAGGGCAATCCATCAGGAAATGGCGGACTGTCAAAGGTTGAGCACAGTGAGTACAAAGTGGTGGGGGAGCACCACTTAACAAATGGCGATGGCTAAATAGACAGTACTCAGTATGCAACCTAGCTAAAATGATCTCCTCATGGTGAGAGGGCCGAGAGGAGGCCGTCCAAGCCTCTGGGAGAGGCTTAATATCCTGTGTGGTGATGGAGGGAATGTAAGAACTAGCGAGCCAAGGTACGAGGACTGCAGCCTTGGCAGCAGCCTCATTTCCTGTCAGACCGATGTGACCAGGAACCCATATAAACATCACAGTGGCTCCATCAAGAGCGAACAAGTGACAGCTCTCCTGGACCTGCTGCACTAAGGGATGGGCGGTGTACGGCACGCAGAGGCTTTGAAGGGCAAGAGAGTTGGAGCAACTGAAAAGCCTGTGTTGCCGGATGTACTGCATGGCCTGATACAGGGCAAAAATCTCTGCTGTAAATACTGAGCAGTGTTCTGGAAGCTGATGCCAAAAAACGTCGGTGCGATTGACGAAGGCACACCCGACACCATGGTTAATCTGACAGCTATCAGTGTACACAAAGGTACTATTGTGAAGTTCCATGCTAAGGTTGTGAAAGTGAAGGCAATAGAGCGAGGCTGGAGTAGTGTCCTTAGCAAATGAATGGATGTCAAGGTGAACATGGGCCACCACACTTAGCCAAGGAGGTGAAAGGTTTACACCAACTGGGGAAGTTAAGCTACCAGAGCAAGAGCCGAAAGTGAACCCCAGGAGGTAACAGAGAAGAAGGACACACCCCATACTGGCGATCAAAGGAGTCGTCAAAGAAGGAGGCATTTGATGGGTAGCCACACATGGCAGACAAACTGAGGAGAAAGTCAAAGTGTTAGGACAGCAGTAGTTTGGCAGTTCCTGTAAACAGACTCCAACCGGGCTAGTGAGAAAGGCACCAGTGGCCAAACAGATGCCACAATGGTGTATAGTATTAAGATGGCATAAGAGGGACACACAGCAGATACGTAAACAAAACACCCATAATCTAGTTTCAAACAGACAAGGGGCCAGTACAAACGGAGGAGGGGTGGTATGATCTGCTCCCCAGGAAGTACCACTGAGGATATGTAGGACATTGAGAGACTGCATACAGCAGGCTGCCAGGTAAAACATGTGGGAGGACCAAAAAAGTTTCCCAATGAGCATGAGACTCAGGAATTTCGTAGTTTCAATGAACATAAGAGCAACAGGCTCAAGATGTAAAGGCAGCGGAAGAAACCAACTGAACTGCCAGAAATTCATACAGATGGTTTTGTCAGTGGAAAAACGAAAGCCGTTGTTGATGCTGCATGAGTGAAAGTGATTGAGACATTGCTGAAGATACCGCTCAATAAGACAAGTCCGTGGAGAAGTGCAATAGATGGCAAAATCATCAACAAACAGGGAGCCTGAGATGCCTAGCGGGAGACAGCCCATGATAGTGTTAATGGAGATAGCAAAGAGGACGATGCTCAGGACAGAACCCTGAGGCTCGCCGTTTTCCTGGATAAAGTTTTCTGGCAAGGCATTAAACCCACACATACCTTGAAAAACTCAGTCTTCTAAAAATTCATGAAGGAAATGGGGTAGGTGGCCACAGAAGTGCCAGGTCTGGAGAGTACAGAGGATACCAGTCCTCCAGCAGGTGTCCTGGGCTTTCTCCAAACTGAAACACACGGCCACAGTCTGGGATTTCCCCCAGAAAACTATTATGATGTGGGTGGATAAAGTGACAAGATGGTCAACTACAGAACGGTGCTCTCGAAATCCGCACTGTGCAGTGGTTAGTAAATTGCAAGACTCAAGTCACCATACTAGCCGGGCATGAATCATACATTCCTTCACTTTGCAAACACAACTGGTGAGAGAAATGGAGTGGTAATTAGAAGGAAGGTGTTTGTCCTTACCAGGCTTAAGTATGGGTATGACAGTGGCTTCATGCCAGTGTCTGAGAGACGTGCCCTCTGCCCAGATGCAGTTGTACATATGAAGCAGAAAGTGCTTGCCCGCAAGAGAAAGATGCTGCAATATCTGAATGTGAACAAGCGTCTGGGCCTGGGGCAGAGGATTGGGATGAAGTGATAGTATGATCTTGCTCCCTCATAGTAAAGGTGCCATTGTAGCACTCACAATTCTGATAAGCAAAGGGTATTGCCCAAGCCTACTCCACCCATTGCCGATGGAGGAAGGAAGGGTGATGGTGGGAGGAGCTCGAAATGTCCGCAAAATGGCAGCCCATGGTGTTGGAGATAGCAACTGTCTGCTACTATCAGGCTGGAAACTATCTATCTTACCCCTAGTGATATATGCCTCTATGCCCTTACATTTGTCCTCTAGCCATGCCTGCTTAGCCATTTTTCACTTCCTGTTGATCTCATTTTTGAGACATTAGTTTTCACCTGCTTCATTTACTGCATTTTTTATATTGCAACTACCATGGGAAGAGTTCAGAGTTCTATGGGCCTCAACACGAACAGGATAGCCGTGGAAAAGCGAAGCGGCAAGCAGTTGTGCTTGAGAATAAGTAGTAATCTCCAAAAGCAAAATACCATTGTGTAAATGGGAGCAGGATTTCACAGGGCCGGCAACTACATCAGCGCCTTTTTCAATTACAAATGGATTTACTGTTGCAAAGAACTGACCATCTTCAATATCTGAAACCATGAGGAAGCATGGTGCAACTGGGAGGGTCTCTGGATTGACACCTTCATTCCGTTTATGTTTGGTAGACATGGACTACAAAGATGATGATTGGCTCATTGCGGGAAAATACCCCATGATTGCCCACATCTCCGATGATGCGCTCCTTCCTACTGGGGGGCCCCTCAGAGGGGGGGGGCTCACCCGCCTTCGGTGATTACTCACATCTCAGGTCACAACTCCCGAGCACCTAACAGAGGAACCACAGGAAATGAAAAATGGCTAAGCAGGCATGGCTAGAGGACAAATGAAAGGACGTAGAGGCATATATCACAAGATTGACAGTTTCCGGCCTGATAGTAGCAGACAGATAGTGAGCCCTATTGCTATCTCCAACACCATGGGCTGCCATTTTGCAGACATTTCGAGCACCTCCCACCATCATCCTTCCTTCCTCCATTGGCAATGAGTGGAGGAGGCTTGGGCAATACCCTTCACTTCTCAGAATTGTGAGTGCTACAGCGCCATCTTTACTATGAGGGAGCAAGATCATACTCTCACTTCAACCTGATCCTTCGCCCCAGGCCCAGGCGATGTTCACATTCAGGAGAGCACGGGGAGGAAGAAGAAAAAGAGGAGCCTCAAATGCCAAAGTGGAGGGAGGATAGGAGGTGAATGACTAAAGGAAAAAAAAAGGAACGAAAAAGATTGGTGAGACTGTTCTTACGTCGGCTACGGAAAACTCCCAAAAACATCCCAGACATGTTCCCCATGGGAGGTGAAAGAGAATAGCAAGAGGACAGACATGCAGCACAGAAGGGAAAAGATGCTGCAAAGACTGGGGCCCTGGGGTAGCCAAACACGAACCCACCAAAGAGTGGCAAACTCCTTGGGGGGGGGGGGGGGGCGACAGCAAAGAGAATGTAAATAATTCCAAGCATTAGATTAAGAAGTCATGGTTGCAAACTTCCGACAAAAAAAAAAAAAAAAAAAAAAAAAAAAAAAAAAAAAAAAAAAAAAAAAAAAAACGCTGATGTAAGCCAACATAGGGGAAGATCATTTTGGGCTCTGGGGAAATGTAGGGATGACCAAGGCAAACTTACCTTACAAGATATGTTGATTGAAGGAAGGCAACCCTAAATAGCATTTGTAGATTTAGAGAAAGCTTTTGACAATGTTGACTGCAACACTCTGAAATTCTGAAGTTAAGATTGGATACAATACACAGATCAAAAACTCATCTATAACTTGTAAAGAAACCAAACTCCAGTTATAAAGAATGAAAGAATGTGAAAGAGAAGCAGTGCCTGAGAAGGGAATAAGACAGGGTTGGTGCCTCTGGCCAACATTATGTAATTTGTACAATGAGCAAGCAGTAAAGGAATACAAGGAGAAATTTGGAAAGGAATTGAAGTTCATGGAGAAAAGAAAAAAGAAGTTTTAGAGGTTGTAACTCCGTCAGAGAAAGCAAAAAGAATCTGGAAGAACAGCTGAATAGAACAGAATGGATAATACCTTGAAATAAAGGTTGTAATATGTACATTTGTATGGATGTCTTGCCAAAAGTCATTTTACTGTGCAGGCTGTTTTATTCTGAAATAATCACTTTATTTCATTATTTAGTGATAGCTAATTTTGCCTCCTTGATGCATTACTCTGTGGAGTACTGGGCTCAAGTATCAAAAAGCAAAAGTCAAAATGAGGCAGCTGAGAGAGAACATTCTTCTTGGTAAGATGTGTATAAGTGACTAACTTGTTCCTAACACAATTGCAGTTAAGGTAAATGCTACCTGGTAGCAGCCAATGAGGTGAAAGTAACTAATTGCTAAATAATGAAATAAAGTGATTATTTCAGAGTAAAACAATGTATGCTGGAAAATGACTTCCCTCAAGAAATTCATGTGGCTGTGGACCAATTGATATGAAAGACTATTTGTAGTTTTCCACAGAAGTGAAATATCGATGAAACAGTGCAAACTGTGTATGTAATTGCAGCCAGCAAAGAAAGCACTCTGAATGCATGCATACATTGGTAAAAGTAAGTACCTCAAAAGGGGTACTCTGCCAATGACAAGCTGTCAAGCCAGAAAGATATAAAAACAATCCAACTTGAACAGAGCCAGCTTCACCATTAATTTGCTTTTAAGTGAGCACTTCAAACACAACTAAAAAATCACATTAGGCCCAAAATAGAAAAACAACTATGAACACTTTATAATATTTTTATAGAAATAAATTGAGAGCCCACAGAAGATAACATGGGAGGCAGTTCTTCGGGAAAACTTGGTATTCTCAGGAAATTACAAAAATCAGGGGAATCTCAGGGAATTCCACATTTTTAACCTAGCATGAAATTAAATTTTGTAAATCACAAATTTTAAAATACTTAATATCTCAAAGTGTGATAATTATATGGATATTACTCGATAGAAATCATCGATGTTTAAAAACTACTGTTAAACTACTGCCCGTGGCTGGTATATAGGTCAGCTGAGAAAAAAGAAAATTCATTGTTATGGTAGGCTCACCCCCCACCCCTCATCCCACCCCACCCATCTGCTGCTTGCCATTAATTTATCAGGAACTTCTTGACACCATTTTCCTCATCACGCCTGCAATTCTCAGGAAAATTTTTTTCCCAGTTTGAGAAGCCACCCTCCTAAGGTTAATAGGAACATGTTTGGGTAAACTGAAAGAAGAAATACATTGTATTTTTCAGAAGATAGAGTTTAAGAAACCAAATTTAATTCTTAAAAATGGAAAAAAAAATCAAGAGGCTCATACAAACCCAGCAAGAAAATTTTGAATTATTTGTTGCTCTCATTGTCCACTTATCATTATTTTGGCTAAATATATTACTTACTACTAGTGTTTCACAATTTAGATGCACAACATACTCTTACGACCTGATCTTTCCACTTTCACTTCCTTGTTAGTAGTGTATATTACACTTGCATTTTCCTATCTCAAAGAAACTAACCATAATTCCAATTTCATTTCTCATCTAATTAACCACAACTATTACATTCTTTTGAAAAAGTGAGATTTGTCCCGTAGGTGTGTGTGTCACTTCATTGCAAAGTACTGTGAAAATTGAGATTTTTTGAAAATATTTAGAAGTTGCAAATCACTGCTTCCTAAAAATAAAGTGTGTTATCACTCATTTCCCCCTCCAGAGTGTGTGGTACTTTCTTCCTTGTTTACCATTCACTCCTCAGGAAACTGTTCAATCTACGAAGTTCTACATCAATGTTCTAATACAATGATTGCTATCTCTCTCTCTCTCTCACACACACACACACACACACACACACACACACACACACACCATTTCTGGGAACTGAGAACCCACTGAGCACCTGTGCCTGGAGATGATGTAGGACTTCATCTGGTAGGACTTTATCCCACAGATAAAAGTAGCCAGCAGTCTACTTTCAAATAGGCTTGACTGCTGTTCACCACTCCCTTCTGTGGTGGTAGCAACTTATCCTAATTCAGATAGTTAGTGTGCTTGTTTAAGCAGTTTATAATGTCCATATCAAACCTTTCATTGTGGAAAGACTATGTGCAAGTAAAGGACCCTTATGCCGTTTTAAACCTGTATACTTAATGGCTACTCAACTCTAAATGTCTGGTTTTCATGGCCATGGTTCTAGCATTGAACTCTCTTAGGTTGTAATACTACGAAAGAAGTACTGTACTGATTCACCGTGAGTGTAGATAGGTCAGGTTATAGAACCGTAGCCACAAAAACCAGAGTTCTAGATTTGAATTAAAGTCTGGCATATAGTTTTAATCTACCATGAAGTACTTGGGACATTAAGCAGTTTATTATGTTTTTTAAGTTCTCTGAATTCTGTACAGTGACCAATATGAGCAACTAATTAGGTAATGTGGGAAAAAAGTTCAAAATTACTCAACTGAAACAACATTCTTATGGTTAATCATTTCTCCTGCGTCTTTCTGCGTGATGATGGAGGTAAATTTGCATCTTCATTGAATATATTCATCCAGATGCAACATGAGACTTCATTTTGTTACTTATCATGTCCAGAATCCCAATTCACCCAGTTTTTCATGTGCTGTCCAAGCAGTTCTCCCAGTATGATTTGACTTGGATAGTACAGCAACAATGGCAGTGATGCACTATAAAGGTGCCCGTAACCAGAGTACATTGTCCTTAGAATCGGAATTCCTGTAAAGAAGCATTTCAATATACAATTATTACATTTATAACACTATGAAAAACTAGTAAGTATTTTGTTAAAAAGGTTTACTGTATGACTAGAAAGGGAGATTAGGAATTAGCTTCCGGTCAGTGAAGCCAATTAGAGGCAGAGCACAGGCTCAGAATAGATAAGGATGGCAAAGAAAATCAGCCATGCTCTTTCGAAGGAACCATCCCAGCATTTGCCTTAAGCAACCACAGAAAACATAAATCAAAATCATTGGAGAGGGATGTGAAACTATGTTCAGTGACTTACCTGTTTATTTCTTCAGTAACAGCTCATCTGAAACTGGGTTGTAACTCTATGACTAGCTTTTTTTTAGTGTATCCAGCCTCTTCTCTCTTTTATCTGAATGTTCCATTGTACATCACTTTCATTTCTCTGTGTACAATACCTGCTAAACAGTAGCTTCTCTCACTGACCTGACACTTTTCCACTTGGGCTACTGCCACAATATCACACCTTTCATTCTATTCCCTCATATTAAATGAGTACTGTTTAAATGAATACTAACCTTGCCATCTCCCAGCTACTATATACTTTTTTAATAGGCCCTTTCTCTCATGAAAATGGTCACTATTTGTGTAAGTTCTAAATATGCTCTCTCTATACATTTCCAATGCCTACTGCTTCAACAACTTCTGTTCCAAAAGCTGAGACAGATTGTTTCCATTAATAGGTATATGAGATCTGTTCAAAAATTCTGGAACATTCATTATTTCGCAATCTATGGTGTGTTGGAGCAAAATCCAGTTGGCATTCCTGCACAAACCTGTGTTTAATGTGTAACTGTTTGTGAATTTCGAGATGGCAGAATAAGAGGAGCAATGCATCTGCATTAAATTTTGTGTGAAACTCAAGAAAATCTTTACAGAGACACAACAAATGATGCAGGAAGCCTATGGTGATGAGTGCTTAAAACATACTCATGTTACGAAAGGTTCATACGGCTTAAAAATGACCAGATGGAAGTTAAAGATAACCCTCATTCGGAACACCCTTTGACATCTACTGACAATGCTCATGTCAGGAATGTCAATGAAATTGTGCATGTCAATCGAAGACTGCCTGTCCAGCAGATTGCAGAAGAACATAATACTTCAGCTGGATCATGTCACGAAATCGAGACACAGCATCTTGGAAAGCATTGCGTTGCTGCCAACTTCACCCACAGCTCAAGGTGGGTCTATGTTATGATGTTGAGACCAAGGTTCAGTCTTCACAATGGGTTGGGAAAGGTTCTCCAAGACCCAAAAAGCTTGTCAGATCTGATCAAATGTCAAAGCCATGCTAACAGTTTTATTTTACATTGAAGGATTAGTTCTTCATGAATTCGTGCCGCAGGGACAAACTGTTAATCAATGGTATTATCGGGATGTGTTATGACATCTGCGAGAAAATGTGGCAAGGAAACAGCCTGAAATGTGGCGAGACAGTTCATGGCTCTTGCATCACAATAATGCACCTGCACATTAATCCCTGTTGGTGCGCGACTAATGCAACATAAAACGAAATAACTGTGCTGCTTCCTCCTCCTCTGCACTCTCCACACTTGGCAACTGCAGACCTGTTTTTTAATTTCCAATGTTGAAAACACCATTGAAAGGATGAAGATTTGCAACAATAGAAGAGATAAAGGAAAGTTCGCAGATGGCGTTTTGTGCGATCCAGCGAGAGGCATACCACAACTGCGTTGGGAGCAGTGTGTCAGTTGTGGAGGAGAGTATTTTGTAGGAGGCCATACACAATAAGTGAAAGATAACTGTAGAAAAATTTTGTAGACAAAGTTTTGGAATTTTTTGAACAGACTTCATATCTGCTGGTGTCACTCTGACTTCTCTTCTACTTGGTGGGTGTGCTATCTTGTCTGTTATTATCATGGGAAAGAGAGCATTTTGCATTGAAGCAAGACTATTTCTGAACTAATTCTGGTATTCTAATTTCCAATCTGAAGTTGGTATTTTTCTCTATGCTGTAGTTTGTTTGTGTTGCAACATTCAAGGTTGCCTTTCCTTAGTAATTTTTCAGAACTGTGTTCAACAGTTCAACTTCAACACTTCAGTGTATAACATCTCAACATTTTTTTTCTTTTATTAAAAAGTATAAGCAGTTCCACAATATATGTACTCAATAGAAAACAATTATGTCAAGAGTGGAATACCAATATAAACCTACTGAATATTATGAGAAGAAAATACGAAGGCATTACCTACAAACAAATCTGTGGTACGGCTATGGGCACCCACATGGCACCATCCTATGCTAACCTATTCATGGGCCACCTAGAGGAATCCTTCCTAAAAACACAGAATCCTAAACCCCTCACCTGGTTCAGATTTATTGATGACATATTTGCTATCTGGATTGAAGGTGAGGACACCTTATTCACATTCCTCCAGAACCTCAACAACTTCTCCCCCATTTGCAAAGCTACCTTCCTAGATGTTGACCTCCATCTCAGAGATGGCTACATCAGTACCTCCGTCCATATCAAACCTACTAACCACCAGCAATACCTCCACTTCGACAGCTGCCACCCATTCCATACCAAGAAGTCCTTTCCATACAGCCTAGCCACCCTTGCCTGTCGCATCTGCAGTGACGAGTAATCCCTCTCAAAATATACTGAGGGTCTCACTGAAAGCCTTCACTGACTGTAATTATCCTCCCATCACCTCTCAAAGTCCGACAGTCCAGCCACAGACGAGCATTCCACTCATAACTCAGTACCATCTGGGACTGGAGCAACTGAATTACATTCTCCGCCAGGGTTTCGATTACCTCTCGTCATGTCCTGAAATGAGAAATGTCCTGCCCAATATCCTTCCCACCCCTCCTACCGTGGTATTCTGCCGTCCACCAAATGTACACAATATACTCATCCATCCTTACACAACCCCTGCTCCCAATCCCTTACCTCATGGCTCATACCCCTGCAATGGACCTAGATGCAAGACCTGTCCTGTATATCCTCCTACCACCACCTACTCCAGTCCGGCCACTAACATCACCTATCCCATCAAAGACAGGGCTACCTGTGAAACCAGTCATGTGATTTACAAGCTAAGCTGCAACCACTGTGCTGCATTCTATGTAGGCATGGCAAAAAACAAGCTATCTGTCCGCATGAATAGCCACCAACAAACTGTGGCCAACAAACAAGTGGACCACCCTGTTGCTGAACACACTGCCAAACATGATATCCCTCATCTCAATGACTGCTTCACAGCCTGTGCCATATGGATCCTTCCCACCAACGCCAGCTTTCCTGAATTGCACAGGTGGGAACTTTCCCTGCAATACGTCCTACATTCCCGTAACCCTCCTGGCCTCAACCTTCGTTAGTCACTGCCCTCACCCATCCAGCCCCCTCCCTCTTCCCATTCCAGCACTAGACAGCCATCATTAATTTCTTTATCTCCTGCCCTCCATCTAAACTTCAATGCTTCATTGTGCACCAGTCCCACCATACTACCCCTCCCCCTCCCTGCCCCAGTCTCCTCCTTACCCCCACCCACTCCCCACTCCCATCATGCACTGGTACTGCTGCTCACAGTGTGGTTTCAGTTCTCTGAGACTGCAGACGTGTGTGCAAGTTGTGTTTGTGTGAGTGTGTGTGTGTATGTGTGTCTACTGCTGACGAAGGCCTTAATGGCCAAAAGCTATAATTGTGTGAATCTTTTTGTTGTGTCTATCGCAACTCCGCTATATGGTGAGTGGCAACTTTCCTTTTCTGGTATTATTATATCTATAAAGGAGGATTCATCCAAAAGCTGAAACATTATCAGTATTGTTTATGTGCCAGCCAAAGAATTAGCAGCTCAACTATTCATTCTGTTCATCCATGAGACTTACAAACCACTAGATACAGGCAGAGTCGCACAGGTAGATTGCTTGTTCCTTGACTTCTGGAAGGCATAAGACCATTACTTTTCACAATATGTATACATGACCTAGCAGATAATGTCAGTTTGCAGATGATGCTGTTGTATACAGAGAAGACATAAACCTCGAAAGTTGTAGCATATGCAGGACAACCTGCAGAGTATCAACACTTGGTGCAGGGAGTGGCAATTGGCCCTGAACATGAACAAATGTAACATACTGTGAATATATACACAGGAAGACCCTTTATTGTATGATTACAAAACTGCATAACAATTGATGGAAGCATTATGCATAGGGAGTGATCTGAAGTGGAACAACCACACAAAATTAACTGCAAGTAAAGCAGATGCCGGGCTGAGATTCACTGGAAGAATCCTCAGGAAATATAGACCATCAATAAAGTAAGTAGCTTATAAAACACTAGTTCAACCAATACTTGAATACTGTTTGTCAGTATGGGATCCATACCAGACAAGACTGATAATACAGAAGATTCAAAGAAGAGCAGTACATGTCATTATAAATTTATTTAGTAAGAGTGAAAGTGTCACAGAGATGCTCAGCCAACCCCAGTGACAGGTGCTGCAAGAGAGGCATTCTGCATTGTGGTATGGCCTACTGTTAAAGTTCTGAGAGTGTGTGTTTCTAGAAGTCACCCAATATATTGTTTCCTCCTATGTATATCTCATGGAAAGGGCGATCAAGATAAAATTAAAGAGATTCAAGCCTACATGGAGCTTACCAGCAACCTTTCATCTCGCAAACAATATGCATCTGGGTCAGGAAAAAGAGGGAAGTCACAGTGGTATACAAAGTAAACTCACCACATGCCATAAGGTGCCTTGCAGAGTACAGATGTAGATTCTGTGATTTGTTAGCATTAGCAGTCGTGGTTATAATGTTCTAGTAAATCAGTCATTAATTTTATATTCATCACTTCAATGTATATTTTCCTGTTGAGCAAGGGAACATACTTAGGACTGTGCTTGGAGCTGTCATGAAACAATCGCAATTTGTATGGACTGTTAAGAATCTCTTGCCAATTTGCTAATGCCTTTATTTTCATGGCAATAAACAAAGTGATTTTCTTCAGAACAAAATCTAAAACATCTGTTCCCATTTTAGAAAATATGAAACCTAGCAGAATTGTAGAGTTCCTCCTGCAGCATTGAGGCCAACAACTCAGTTGTTTGCCTGAAGACAGTTTGTTCACTTCATCCTGTGGATAGGCAACACCATTAAAAACTGGAACTGGCAGTTACTCAGAGTGTGGGATGGTTCATATTGCAGATGCATTACTGTAATAAGAGAGAAAATGATAGTTTGTCTCGCTAACACTTATAGAACTAACAAGCCAAAAGTAAAAGTCATTTATAGGATCCTGGGAACACCTGAGTGCATATACTTGTATCCTCCTTTTGTCCGGCCATGAAGCATTTTCTCATAGTTGTGACACACAATATGCTAAAGTCCAGTGACACACAATATGCTAAGTCCATTGTCTTGGTCGCCAAGAGCAACTGCAAAATAAGATTTATAGGTACACTTTATATTCAGCTTTTGCAGACAGTGACCAACATCTAAGCATTACAGAAGGCATCAGACATTTACATAATTATTTATCTCTCAGAATTCATAATCAGCGATGTTTATTTTCCTCTGACAACACAATCAAAGGACAATGATACACGAAAACAGTTTAAAGCTGTATAAAATTCAGATTTTGCTGTACTTCATGTGGCTAACTTGATCATATGCATCATGTTTTAAGGATGAATGCAAATCAAGGCACCTTTTGAAACATTATACATCAAACAACTTACACTAAAATACATTTGCAATAAAATGGCACTGTACAGCCTCTGAAGGAAAAACTATGAATCATTCCACAGCGTTATAAGCAACAACTGAAAGTTTCACACTTCATCACAATTACAGCAAATAAACATAGCCAGTGACACATTTGATATCAGTGCTAAAGCAATTTCTAGAAATAGTTCAAAAATCTCATGCAACAGGAAATGAAGGAACAAATTAGTCAGTGCTATACTTGATAGTACATAACAATAAAGTTGAACACTGAAAATGCATGAAATATTGTTCAGGTAAATACCTCCTGTAATAAGTAAATTGCAGAAGCTTCACGTTACCTTTGTCTGGAACAACATAACCATGCATCCATGCATAATTCAGAATCTGAATAATTTTTACACCTCCCTCACAAACATGCCTCTTACCATAAGCTGACATTATTTCTTTATTGCATATACTGCCCTTCATCAACACCAAACCAAAAATACTTTGGTACTTTATTTAAAGCTTGCCCTATGTAATAACAGAAAAAAATGTGGATTAACGACAAGAAAATCAAATAAAAAAATGTCTGACATCGAGATATGACACATATGATGTCTCCACATGCCACAGTTATGGAAATTATGTCAAGGCTGACAGAAACACATAAATGAATATTACAGTAGATCTAGATTTTCTGGAAAACAAATGCATGAGTACTTGAAAGTAAGGCTATACAAAGAAATTAATGTTCATTTCACAGATAAAAAAAAATGTCAAGGGAAAGGCCTTCTCAAATGCTTCTTTCTTTCAAGACACTGTTTCCCTCTATTACTCTTTAGAGTGAACAGAAATTTTGACGTAGCAATGCTTGAAATATTTCAGTCAGCCTTTGCATTTTTTTAAGCAGATACCTGGAGCAAAATATATAAAAAAGAAAGAAAAATTGAGTAATATTTACAAAACATTTTTAGGAGTGCCTTCATGCGTCAAATTAAACATAACTACAATGGCTCACCAAGGGAGAGAGACTTGTGTGTTGAACAGAACATAATTGCCTTTGTGTCCTGTAGTGAAAACTTTGATGGCAGATATCTGGTTGTCCAAAAAATGAGAAGTAGCAATGTCATTTGTAGAATTACCACTGCAACAGCATGAAACTAATTTAATGTATTCTATTAGTAGGAAACACATCAATTTCAACATTTTGCACATACATCAAAATAAATTTCAAAATACCATATGAGCATTATAATACGCACATGGCTGAAGAAAAGTCTTATACCAATTCATTTTATTTATTTGTTTATAACAACAAAAACAATCAATTATTGATAAAATTATTTAATTGGATAGATAAAAAAAATCTACTCACCAAGCGGCGGCAGAACGTACACATTAAAGACTGTTGTGATTGCCAAGCTTTCAGAGTCAGTGGCTCCTTCTTCAGGGTTGAAGGTGAAGGAAGAGGAAAAATGATGAAGCAGAAGGACTGGAGAGATCTAGGAAAAGGGGTAGATTTAGGGAAAGTTGCCCACAACCGCAGGTCAAGGGAGACTTACTGTACAGGATGAGAAGTACGGTAAGTCTCCCATGATCTGCTGTTCTGGGTGACTTTCCCAAAATCTACCCATTTTCCTAGACCTCTCCAGTCCTTTTTCTTCACTCTTCTTCCTTCCCCTTCAACCCTTCTGTCTGAAGAAGGAGCCACTGGCTCCGAAAGCTTGCCAGTCACAACATTTTATGTGTGTGTTCTGCCACCGCTTGGTGAGTAGATTTTTTTTATCTATCCAATTAAATAAGTTGAATATAATAGAGGGAAACATTCCACGTGGGAAAAATATATTTAAAAACACAGATGATGTGACTTACCAAACGAAAGTGCTGGCAGGTCGATAGACACACAAACATACACACGAAATTCAAGCTTTCGCAACAGTTTGCTGCGAAAGCTTGAATTTCGTGTGTATGTTTGTGTTTGTTTGTGTGTGTATCGACCTGCCAGCACTTTCGTTCGGTAAGTCACATCGTCTGTGTTTTTAGATACAATTAAATAAGTTTATTTATTTGTTTGTTTTCAAGAATATAAGAGTTCAAGAAATGCATTAATTGCAGTCTGCAAACACTTACTGAAGGAAGTGATACATAAAACAACTTTATGCACACAAAAAGTTACTGTCAGTGTTTAATAAAAAAAACTTCTGCTGTTGATACAGGTGATCACTTCACAAAATTGGTGATATCTAACAAGAAAGCATACCCAATACTTCCTTACAGGCAATTTGTCATATGGAATAACGGTAACAGTTAGCCCATTTAGTCACACACAAGAAACATGGTGTTCGCAGAGAACAGTTGGATGTCTGCAGTGTGTACGTCGCATCCATGAACCATTCAAATGTCATACTCCCTTGGTATTGATAATGAACTACTGAAACTACTGACTACATAGATATAGATTTCAGAATCATTTTGTTTCTAGCACCAGAGTACAGCTCTAGGAATATGTATTCCATCTTCAGCCAAAATTAAAGGATGCATCATACAGACATGCACACACACTTGAAAGTGCTGACAGAAACCCACAAAGGCTACCGCCAGGTGGTGCAGTGTAAAACAATGTGCAGAAATGTTTCAGTTTTGCCAAGTTATAATAATACGTAAGGAATGCGTACAGTGTGAAATTCCAGGGATGTAGCCATTAAAAACTGCAGAGAATTGATAATATGCCTTCTGTAGACAGACAGCGTTTTGTATTGCATACACATTTTTGTATCTCTTGCTTATAAACTGTCTCATTTAATTCCACTTTATTTTATTTTCAATCTGTATAGTGATCCTGTTTCAATGCTAGCCCACAGTCACACTTTAGTGCAGAATACTAATAATTTGCTATACTGACCAATAACTGTCACTTGGTGCATGAATGAAAGTTTATTTACTTTGAAAACCAGTTTGTATTAAAGAACTGTCCACAGCACAGTCACCAATAATTCAAGGCAAAATCATCTGCAAAGTTCAAGTAATGTCACTAAGTTTTGCACCACAGAAACTGTCCAATAGCTCTAGTAGACAGACACAAGCAGGAAAAATACCATAAGCAACGAATAATTCTGTGGTGATATGTCTTACCTGTGGTAAGACGTGACTGCCCATCCCCTTGTGGCTTACAAAATGTTCATCTCATTCGCTGTTGGCAAGATGCAACCTCTTGGGCGAGTGACTGCCCCTCCCCAGCCCCCCCCCCCCCCCTCGCCCCTGCATATATAGTTCTGGTGCTGTGGTATTTATAATGCTGCCAGATACTTAATTTCCCCTCCCCCTCTGGGTTCACATAAAGGGCTACAATGACAGTTTCAACAACACAAAATGATGGTTAGTTCAGGATAATGGCATGGAGGTGGTTTGGTGATAAGTTTCAAAGCTGACAGGAGTCACTGTAGCACCAGTGTGTGCAGAAAGACACTAGTTGCTGATATTATAAATGGTTTATCAGAATCTGGATAACAAAATAGTTTCCAGTGTGTTAATGTCAATTTGGCTATCTGAATCTTCTGAGAAATACTATGCTTGCTTGCTACTGCATACAGCTGCTAAATGGCCTCCTTTGGCACAACACTCGTGGTTTGCACTATGGAAACATCTCTTATGTTGGTCATCTGAAAGAAAAAACATTAAGTGCACAAACTGCTGGCTGCCTTTGATGTGTCCTGCTACATGGCAAGTTCCAGTTTGCTGCCAAGATGGTAGTAATGTTTGCTTGGTAGGTGCTTATAGCTGGCTGAAAATGATCATTGCCTTTACACTGTACTATTATTTGAAATGCCCACAAATGACAAACTTTTTGATGCATACTATTTTTCTAATTTTTGAGATTGCTCTATTTGTGCCTCAGCCTGTTAAATGAGAGTTACAATGCCTGAGCTATTTGCAACACTTATTTGAGCAAAGGGTCTAGTAATCTGAATTCCTTTTGGTGAAGTTCTCTATCTGGCACATGGTGTACTATGATATTCCACTTAGAGAATCCATATATGATGTCTGACATCTATCGCACTGAAATGAGAATTTGTGATCTAAACCGTGAAGATCCATTAACCAGCTTTTGTAGTATAAATTGCCTTTTTCCGAATACAAATAATGTACAAGACTCCATACTGATTGTCACTTGGTATAGCAATGAGACTCTTTTCACTTTGGAAACTAGTTCACAAGCAAGAGTTGTCATCAACACAATCACCAATAAGGTAAGTAAAGACCCTGAATGAAGTAAAGGTAGCGTAGCACAGTTTGTCATTGTAGAAGCACTTCGATTGACTATTACATACGCAGTGTGCAGGTGTAGTATCATAAGTGACATTATGCCCTGGCAACATTTTTTATTCACAGTACAAGTTGACTGACCATGTCCATGGGACAGTCCATGGTGTACTAAATCACCACATGACTTCCTTTATGACTGTAGGGTGTGGGTAACAGTGTTTTTCTTGTTTATCAAAACTGGTGTTAACGGTATTTTTTAAGAAAGTTTGGACTGTGATGTTAGTTGCTGGTGATAATGTTGGTCTGTGATTGGTAGGTATCATGGAGTTCATTTTACCTGAGGTTAGGTTTTCTGTATTAGTCATATAAGCAAGTTTTGGCTTTGTGGTACTGCAGACAGGTCAACTAATAATGTTGATACTGCCTTTGTTAATTTTCACAATTTTTGGTAGAGTGTATTGGTCTCGCCTTTTGATTTTGCTTGTGCTGTTTTACTATTTTGGTATCAGTTGAGCTACAAAAGTCAACTGATGTTGAAGAAACAGCCTTTCATTAGTTTTCATGAATTTTTGTGTGTGTACTGGTCCCACATTTTGGCTTTTTGCACTGTTATACATTGTACACTTTTTATATCGTATTGGCCTTTCAATTTTGTTTATGTCAATGTTGCATTTTGTATATTTTACTGTGCCCCCCCCCCCCCCCCGACAAAGTGGAGGAAACTTGCCTATTACAGCCTCTACAAACCATACATCTTGTCAGTCTTGGGCAACAAATTAAGCAAAGATTTTCCCATGTTTTTCAGCAATGAACCTTCAGTAACTTCCTCATAGTTCTAAATAATGAAACTGGATTTGCTACTCACACCTTAAGTTAGGCAGAGTCGAAAGTGGCTTTCTATTTTGTTGCAGTTTACTTTTATTTTAAATGGACTTCACCATAAATGACTGTGTTTGGATGGGGAGAAATATAAAACGTATATATTCTGACATTGCTCTCAGAATCTTCATATTCACAAGGGCCTTCGATGGTTCAACGTAATGTATAATTAGCCAAATATTGGGGAGCATGACTCATAATGTAAGGACGTTACAGTGTAAGCAGGAAGTATATGAAAAAACTATTGTTTGAGTGGAGTCCACTTATTACTGTAGAGAATGAAGAAGGGCAAGAATACTTCTACAAAAGTCAAAACTTGTCCATTATATGTACAAAACTTTCTTGTATATCTAAATTTTTAAATAAACTAAGAGAATCGATAAGATTTTAGGGCCAGACTACCTTTTCTGTCTACCTCATCTATTTAAAACATGTAACCTACATATAGGACATAGCTTTGACTAAATTAGAAGAATCCCTCAATATTTTTTCCCCGTTTGGTGCTGGAATCCTAAGACTGAAAGTGCTTTAAGAATACTATAGATCTGCTTCAATATTTGGCCTTAAAAAAAACATATGGCTCACTGCCAGGTATAAGATATTTGACGTTATGCCACTTACCCATAACTGGTATCAACAATACCAGTTTAGCTATATAGCTCAACTTTAAGGACCAATTTGGTATTGTCATTGTGTGTGTAAACAGGAAATTTTCTATGTAGCATACCATTGGAGACCTTATAATTGTAATTAACTAGTGCATGAACTATAGATTATGACATCCATTGAACAAAATATGAAACAGTAAAATTTACGTCAGTTTGGTAACAACGTAGTTACAACCCCCCCCCCCCCCCCTTTTAGTGTTCTATGGTTAAGCAGTTTGCGTATCAGTCGTTAGTAGATTCTGGTGTGGTCACACTCCACCTTTAACACCAACAAAAGACTAGGCCCAATGGAAGGGTGTGATTCCACCTGTCTGCTTTGACCCATGACGTAAGGGTGTTGTGGTGTGTGGTGTCATTAAGGCACGGTGTTTGTGAGTTGGTTGTGTTTGTAGATGTGTCTTGTTGTGTTTCATGGTGCCCTCTGGTGGTGGTGGTGGTGGTGTGTGTGTGTGTGTGTGTGTGTGTGTGTGTGTGTGTGTGTGTGTGTGTGTGCTGTTGTATTTGGTTCACTTGAGCCTTGGTGCTAGATGTGTGAAGTTGTTGGCAGTGCTTGTGATTCCAAACAGAAGGTTTGGAAGTTTTTTCAATGAGTTATCAATTTTTGTTGTTTGTGTGTTTGGCATTTTTGTTTGGTGTTATTGGTTTGTTGTTTGTAGCGTGGGAAGATGTTCAATTTGTGCCTGTGTGAGTTGGGGAGGGAGTTGTGCTGGCCAAACTAGTTTGCAGTGCCGGAATTTGTTGGTGGTAAGTAATTTTTTTTTTTTCTCTTGTTGTGATATTTTGTGTATTTATGGTGTACCGAATGTGTTTTAATTTATATAGGGATGTTTGGTTTGTGGATTTTTGAGGTTATGGTTTTGGTTTTATTTTTCATAGTTTTAGGTGTTTTGGTGTCAGTAGTTGTGGTTGACCTATATAGGTCACCGGAAATGCCTGATTACCATTTCCGTAGTTGTAGGTGTTGGTGTTTTGGTATTGTCACCTGTGGTTGACCTATATAAGTCAAGGGAAGTGTCCGATTCCTGCAGATTATGTTGGTGTAGCAGAATGTTGAATTTTTTTTTTTTTTTTTTTTTTACTATTATATTTAGCTCGTCCTCACCCTAAGACCCTCAAGATGCTTAAAATTACTGTTTCTGCCATAGTGAAGAAGTCAGGGTCAAAGCAGACTGGTGGAATCGGACACTTCCGTAATCCCAAAGATTATGACTCAAGAATGTAGACAGCATGACATATGGAAGATTTTATTGGTCTGGGGAGCATGCTCGGATAGCCTAAGTGATAAGGCAACTGTTCACGATAAGTGGGAACTCCAGGTGCGGGTAAAAATTACATACTGGAACCCCCTTTTAATTTTTTTCAACACAGCACGGACATGAACATTAGGCTTGGCTACTGGTCAATTTGTTACCAAAACCAGATCTGATTCGCATTCACTGGCTTAGCCAACTCAAACCCAAACTGTCACCTTCCAACGTAACCTAGAACTCGGTTGTGCTCAATCAGAATCGGCGTGGAGGGGGTGGGGGCATCTAAAACATAACTGTAGCCTTAGGTTTGCACCTTTTGTGCAGTGTGGCTTACCTGAGAAAACTGAAACTAGTACATTAATGGGCTGTAATTCTACATCTAGATGTGACATAAATATGTCACAAAAGGTTATAAACACAGTCATCAGTAACGCCAACTGTCTAATCTTCAATGCAATACTGTGTTGCAGTCTCATTCCGGTTACTTTGCGAACAATTTGCCCAACAAGCAGTGGTATGCCCACAGTGAGAATTAGGTCATGCAATGATTTGACAGGTGAAACCACTGCTGCTGATCTTATCTGTAACAATGAAATAAGAATAACACAAACCACTGTTATACAAAAAGAAGGTACGAATGCCCACCGAAGAAAACATACCAGTATCAACAATATAAGTGGCGTCGTTATCATTCCAAGAAGTGCACCTACAATACAGTTTACTATTGCAGCTGCCTCGTTGCCGTCTGCACAAATAGTAGCCACGACGGATGACGATGAGACAGGCATACTGCTAGAAATGATAAAACTTCACTGGAAACATTAAGCTGCCTCGAGCGGCCTCTGTATACTCCATTACTGGAAATACAAATGCAAAGTACCCTTTCATAATCCAATCATCCACACCAGTTGGCGCAAGAACAACAGTCAAAAGTTTGACGAAGAGTGGAGTAAATAAAAGTGAAAAACACTGGGTGACGAAATGTAAATCATACTGTTTGGCAGCAGTCAACAGATTATCGGTTGGAAGAGTTAAGCCACTTAAAAGAAATACGATTGGTACTGTTCCATACTTCGCGCTGGTGTCGGGCCACGGTAAACCTTAAAAAAAAACATAATAATAGCGAACAAACAGCACTATAATTTCTGGCAGTCTAAAGAACACAGCATGTTAGCTAATAGAAATATTAACCAACCGCCGTCAGCAGTTAAATGGGGTACGATTTCAGCAATGAAAATAACTACTAAAACAGCGATAAGAAACCAGTATTTCAAAATTTTTCTGCTTCTTGCCATCACCATACAATAAGTAAATACAAACACATCAACGATACACATAACGAGCTTCGGTCAAAGACGTATGAAGTATCGATGTGATATCGATATTAAGCGAGCTGTACATACGACTGGCGATGATTCCACATTGTTTCCGCAAAGAAAGCGGTAATTCGGTTTCTTTTTATTGTTACCCGTCCGCAACGACGATGTTATTTAAGTAGCAACGTCGCCAGACAGTACAGTTAGAGAAGCAAAGGTAGACATTGAAACTTCTTTTCCGTCTTGACTGCAAAATGTTTATTCATATGACCGGTTTCGGTTCCTCTAGAACCATCTTCAGATCTGTAACGATAATGATACTAATTTACCATTTCACGAATGCAAGTCTTTTTCACCCTATCTAATCAACATCAAATGTACCACAACATACCTGATATTTCGGTTACAGGAGTAACCCATCCAAATACAGCAACTTCCACATTCTGCATCACATAAAATTGGTTGGCAGAATGCACGCCATTTACATTAATTATAACACTATTACCGACAGGTGGCGCCTGTTGCATTTGTTACATTACATATGCACATACTGTATTCAGTAGATTTTTATTGTAATTAACTTTAATCTCTAAAAATACTTAATTAAAGCAGACCATGGAGGAAATCAAGATATATAAATCGCTCTTTGTTTTTAGATCGTATAAAAATGATAATTTTATTGTGTTCTTTAATTTTGATAAGTACAGGTTTTAACCCTGACATCCTCAGATTTTAATTAAGTATTTTTAGAGATAAAAGTTGATTACAAAAATCTACTGAATACAGAATGTGCATATACAATGTAACAAATGTACCAGACGCCACCTATCCGTAATAGCGTTATAATTAATATAAATGATGTGCATTCTACTAACCAATTTTATGTGATGCAGGATGTGAAAGTTGCTGTATTTGGACGGGTTACTCCTGTAACCGAAATATTAGGTACATGCTGGTACATTTTATGTTCATTAGGTAGAGTGAAAGAGGCTTGCATTCTTGAAATGGTAAATTAGTACCATTATCATTACAGATATGGAGATGATTGTAGAGTAACCGAAACCGGTCATATGAATAAACATTTTGCAATCAAGACAGATTAAAAGTTACATTGTAAAATCATTGATTGTGGCTATCCTATCAGATCTTATGTCTGTTTTTGCAAAGGCAGACATATTAGCAATGAGAATACTAACAGAACAACGCACACCATAGGTAACATTCAGTCGTGGGATGCCAATCCACACTAGACATAACAGAACGGAGGGAACTCTCAGGTGACGTTCACACTGGATGGATCATCTAAATGAAGTCAATTCATTTAGCCCAATACCCAAAGGCGAAAGTGAGGTTATGAGATACCATCTGTGACGTAAAACGTTGGAATACATCGTCGGAATTAAGGAACTAGCAACTATAAAGTTAATTAATGGCCAAAACAAACTTTATAACAGACGTTGTGGGCCAATTTTATATGCTAAATTGCTGAAAAAGGAAATAAAGTTACAAAAATATCAGCATTTATTTACTAGCAAAAAATAGACTTAAGAGTACATGAAACAGTACAGCATGTATAGGGGAATATGTAAAGTCTGCTTACCTGATTCATTACTTTCTTTTGCCAAACACATTTTTCTCCTTCAATAAAGCTGGCCTTTTGACCTAATAAAAAGTTATTTACAAAAAATTGCTTCATAATTTTGTGTTTTTATTTACACACAGTGTAGTTGTCAGTTCTGTTCAGATGTTGTAAAATCTAGATCATTTATCGTTTTCTGAGGAATTATATCTCAACAATCGCAATTTCTCACAACGTTTGGTAATAACTATAACTTGCGCGAGCAAGGCAAAAATAGGTTAACTTCCGAAGTCAGCAGACAACGACTTAGTTTTCTGCAGTAACGCCAACGACGACATTTCCATCCTGAGAAACCATCACGGAAAAGTCCTGTTTCGTACCATTCCGTCCAATTGACGACCTGTGGGGATTTCGCCATTTGTAATGCTTTG
The DNA here is from genome assembly GCF_023864345.2 of Schistocerca serialis cubense. Classification (NCBI taxonomy): domain Eukaryota; kingdom Metazoa; phylum Arthropoda; class Insecta; order Orthoptera; family Acrididae; genus Schistocerca; species Schistocerca serialis. The sequence goes on from NC_064646.1 coordinate 362,062,617, forward strand.
CGGAATATTTTGAAGTGATTTTCTGTTTCTATCCATCAAGTATGAATGAACCTTAACATCCCATGTGATTCCAATGACCACTCATACTGGTTATTCTCCAGTGCTCATACTATAAACTAACGAAAAATATACCAAAATTTAAATCAAGTGCAGTATTTATGTAATATAAATTAAAAATGTTATTGTATTATTACATCAAGTTTTTATTGAGATAATTTGAAGTAGTATCCTGTACAGTTCATTACTGAGTAGTTAATAAAAGTGGAGTTAATAGGCTTATCCTTAGATAATTGCAGCTATAAGAATTGTAAGATAGCATGATACTTGAATTTAAGATTTCGAAACAGATAATCTTATTTCGATCTGAATTTCTGTAATTTTTACTTTTGTGTAGGACTATACAAATTATTAGTTAAGTGGTGTGTCTTCATCCTGCAAAAGACTGCAACAAAAGAAATGATGTGAAGAAAACAATGCAGAATGGGCTCCAGTTAAACAGGACTTATACTTTATAATTCATACCAAGCATGGAATGCTGAAACGATACACACAAGTTATGAATGCATAAATGTTTTGTATAATCGAAATTGGAATGGTCTTATCATTAACAAAGCAAAGTGTTGTGACAACATAGAACCTGCACTTTAGATTACTACACCCCCGCTCATAAATTAAGGATAATGCTGATACATGGTGAAACAATGCTCTGGTGGGTGGTATGCGGGTTTAAATCACCTCAGGGTATGACCATGCGGTGCATTTGTCCTGCGGTTGTCGCTCAGTGGCGCTGACAGCAGTCCACATATGCAGAGGTTGTTGGTGCATGTCAGAGTACCGTGCAATGAGTAAGTGTGCAGACTTTTTCAGTCATGCTAATGGTGGCTGTGTGTTGAAAATGGCTCAAAGAACACATATTGATGACATTATGAGGGGTACAATACTAGGGCAACTGGAAGCTGGTCAAACACAGCAGGTCGTACCAGGGGCTGTCCGTGTGCCACAAAGATTATGGCAACGATCCCAGCAGACAGGAAACATGTCCAGGCGCTACAGTATGGGAAGTCCACACTGTACAAAACCACAAGAAGACCGATATCTCACTATCGGTGCCTGCAGACGGCCACATAGTACTGCAGGTAGCCTTGCTTGGGACCTTACTACTGCCTCTGGAACAGTTGTCTCCAGACACACAGCCTACAGACGACTGAACAGACATGGTTTATTTTCCCGGAGACCTGCAAGGTGCATTCCACTGACCCCTGGTCACAGGAGAGCCCATAAAGGCTGGTATCAAGAATACAGTACATGGTAATTGGGACTGTGGTCCCAGGTTATGTTTGCGGACGAATCCAGGTATAGTCTGAACAGTGATTCTCGCTGGGTTTTCATGTGGTGTGAATCAGGAACTAGATACCAACCCCTTAATATCCTTGAAAGGGACCTGTTTGGAGGTCATGGTTTGATGGTGTAGGGTGGGATTATGATTGGTGCACGTACACCCCTGCATGTATTTGACAGAGGAACTGTAACAGGTGTGTCAGGACGTCATTTTGCATCAGTATGTCCGCCTTTTCAGGGGTGCAATGGGTACCACCTACCTCCAGATGGATGATAACGCGTGGCCCCACCGAGCTGCCATCATGGAGGAGTACCTTGAAAGAAAAGATCTTCAAACCCCTATGACACTTCAGGAGCTCGACAGGCACTGGTGCAAGAATGGGAGGCTATACCCCAGCAGCTGCTCGACCACCTGATCCAGAGTATGCTAACCCATTGTACGACCTGTATATATGTGCATGGTGATCATATCGCATATTGATATCGGGGTACATGCGCAGGAAACAGTGGCGTTTTGTAGCACATGTGTTTTGGGACTGTTTTCTCAACTTATCACCAATACCATGGACTTACAGATCTGGGTCGTGTGTGTTCCTTATGTGCCTATGCTATTAGCGCCAGTTTTGTGTAGTGCCACGTCATGTGGCACCACGTTCTGCAATTATCATTAATGTATGAGCATGAGTGTATTTACGAAAAATTTCCTTTCAATTCAAATTACAATACAACAGTTGCAGACTGTTATCTAACAACAGTACTGTGCCTTGCACTATGTGTGGTCTACTCCCCATGCATCATTACGCAATGTCTTTACTCTGAAAGGTGAGCTTCATATTCTTGTAGATTCTGAGGTTAATTTTCAGGAGAAGTATATGCAAAGGTTTTGCATGACTCATATCCTGAAGTAAGACTGACACAAAAATATCTAAATGTATTTGGAAGAATTATTTGCCCAAATTCTAATGCTGTAAAATTCAGTTTGAGGAATAGCCTTTCAGATACTGTGCATCAAATTGAACAAAAAATTAAAACAACATCACATCACAAGCTATATTTTTCAGAGAACTGATATGACATATAATTTTCCAGGTCAGATATTCAGTTTAATCATGTTTGCATATACACAACTGCTTACTCAATGGAATAAACAATGTATATAACTACATACAGCAAGTATTTGCCATTTATAATATCCAGAAACTTATGTATAATACGATATTCAGTATAGAAGTTTATAATCTCGTGAAATATGTCACTTATTTCATTTTGAATTCTATATTTAGTATTTTTAATGACCTCTTTCAAAATTTAACCTTTTACCAAAATCAAGTTGGTTCAGTTGTTATCATGCAGATGCCCAATATCATGATATCATCAGAAAAAAGAATAACCCAAGAATTTATCTCATGAGCTGCAGATTTTATATGTTACAAGAACGGTATCAAATCAAATATTGAATTTAAAAGAAGTTGCTCTCTTCCAGACCAGTGAACAAGTAATTACTTTAGATATATCTTTTAACTTCTGTTGGTTATGCAAGATGGCATCCATCTCAAACGTTTTACATGGAAATCCCAGACTTACAGTGAAGACATTTTTCCAGGTAGATTGAAATATGACAGTGTTAAACCCCTCTATAATAAAGGTCTTAGAAGAGATGCCGATAACTACCGACTTTATTCACTACTGAAAAAGTGCTATATTCAAGAATAGCATTCCACCTGAGCAACAATAATATCCTCAGTAAATCACAGTTTGTACTTCAGAAAAGTTTCTCTACTGAGAATGCTATTTACACATTCACTCAACTAATTTTACAAGCATTAAATAATAAAGTATCACCAGCTGTAATTCTCTGTGACCTATCTGAGGCATTCTACTGCGTGAATCACAATATTCTCCTATACAAACTGAGTTATTATGAAATTAATGCTACAGAAAATGCCCTCATAAACTCAAGGCCACAGCACAGCTTTAATGACATCACACATTGAGTTGTCAGTAAGATAGCGGATTTGAACACATACATAAATCAAATTCAACTTGAGTGATTGTATTTTCTCATACAAAATTAATTACAACTCATATGGGTTTGGACTTCTGATACCTTACAATACTGTTAAATGATTTATATTGGAAACTGTCTACATGAACATACTGTGGCAGACATTATACCATGCTCTGTTTGTGATAGACAGGATACATTTGAATGACATTATACTACTTCTTGTAATTAGTTTTCATGTTAGTATGTGATGTAATATTGCATATGTTACATACATACATTAAGAAGAAACGGTAAAACACACATGGCAAAATAGGGCATACAGTTTACAGAACAGTTGTTAACAATTATAGGCTGTCAGGTAAAATACGAATTAGTCAAATATGCTGATACCAGGAAAGTCTAGCAAGTATTTTGTTGTATCATTATGTGACAAACTGATATGAATGACCAATAGCTTGCTAACAGGACTGAGTTGATCTTTTAATATGTGTACTCTTCAGATTGCAAGGCGATATATTAACATAAACAAAATTCAAAATACAAATGACATGTATAGACCCACAGCTACTGTGAACAAATATAATGTAAGTGCAAAGCACAGTTGTACCATCAGAAAGCTGCATTCCAAATCAGTATTGGTACCTCTTTAATAAACACAAACTGGGTGTGTGTGTGTGTTGAGAAATATCAGGAGAGGTGAAATATGTAGGGAAATTTGTCAGTAAGACAGAACAGCACCACTTTCCTAAACCAACATTTTGCAAAGGACTACTAGCACAAAACCTGAAAAAGAATAAGCCTATCTTCAGTACCAGTCTCCCTGCTTGTTGTACACTGTAAAATATTTTGTAAGTTTTTAGTAATTACTTGCCAATGGGTTGGGCTGATCTTCAGGCAAATGTAAGATGCAAACTTCTATATTCTTTGTAACTATCACATTTTTCCTCAGATTTTTTTATCCACATGTTTCTCCTTCCTTAACTTGAAAAAAAGAAAAAAGTTGTCCTATATTCCGCTTCATAATAATTAGATTTGCACACAAGGACACAACAGCTTCCAGGAATTCTATCAATGTTAAATAACATGAAACTTGATAGAAACACACGCTTCTCTGCATAGCCTACCGTCTCAGTGAAACACCTGATTGTGTTCATGCCAGTTCTGCACTAAGGCCATTATTTATCACAAAGGCAGAGCTCCAGCCAATCAATGGATAATTTTATATGCAACAAAAAGAACACATAAAGTTATCCTTAGTAATTCAATCAGTCTAGTCTGGGGACATTATTCTGACTGGATATAAATTACACATGGCGCTCTTCGACGATAAATCTTTGGTCTCATATCATTTCTCATATATTCAAATGATCTTCCATCAAATGTATATAACAAGCAGAAGTAGTTTTTTTTGTGGTTGACACTAGCATTGTAATCAATCCAAGCATACTTAATGAAACAGAAGAAATCACAAACAATGTTCTTGACATATCATTGACTAGTTTTTTGTGAATGTTCCCACTCTCAGTTTTAAAAAAGACCCAACATATTTAGTTCTGCACATATAGGGGTACTACACCAGTGTGTAAGACTTTTGAGGAAATAATAAATAGCGCGGAAACTTCAAAATTTTTGGATGTTAATATCAATAAGAATTTAAACTGGAGGAAGCACATTTTGGAACTTGTAAAGCAACATAGTTCAGCAGCATTTGTACTTAGAATCTTTACAAATCTTGTGGAGAGTAAATTGGTAACCATACCTATTTTTTATATTTTCATTCAGTAATGTCATATGGAATAATATTCTGGGAAAATCCCTCTTCAAGAAAGACAGTCCTTGCTGCTCCAGCTGTAAGAACAATGTATGGTGCTCAACTGAGCTGATCTTGTAAGCATCTATTTAAAGAGTTGGGCATTTTGATTACTGCTTCAGAATATATCTATTGGTTGGGCATTTTGACCACTACTTCACAGTATATCTATTCCCTCTTGAAGTTGGTTCTAAATAATTTACTACAGTTAAACAGAAACAATGATGTACATAATTATGATACAGAAGAAGAAATGACATTCATTACTCCAAATTAAGAGTGTATTTACTACAAAAAAGGTTGCACTATCCTGTAGCTAAAATGTTTGGTCATTTACCAGAGACAGCAAAATAAAATTTGAAAACAAATTGAAAATGTTTCTCCCTTATAACTCCTACTCTGTTAAAGAATTTATATTACTGTAATGTGTAAAAAGTGGTGAGTGTATTAAAAAGACCCTACAAATGATCAGTATTTAGTCATATTTACAAATCAATTTGTTATGTGAATGTAAAATGATTTTCTCCACATAGTTACTGTTTATCATACAAATGATTTTATGTAAGACAGTGGAGCTGTTTGGTTCATGCCAAACACAAGAATGATATTGGCTTAAATAAGGTTGCAAATAGCTTACTATCAAAGTGTTTGTTTACTGTTATGCCAACTTCATATGTGGTACGAAAATGATAACATACTTTTCGTAAAACATTTGTCTGTTAGACACCATATAATTATTGAGGAATGCTGGTAAAGATACTTGATCATTATTCCTCATTTAATTCTTTTTGTGTTTTTTCTATGCTATTTTATGGAATTTATACATTTCAGTTTACCCCATTTATCAGCTTAACAATTTCCCCCAAAGCATTTAATGATTAGGAAAAGGCTGTAGGTTATCCTGTAACTTTATATTTTGTTATTTAATGACTATACAAAAATGAATTGTGTACCAAAATGAAAAAAATACCATTCGTATATAAGAAAAAGTTAAGTTACTTTGTCACTAAACAGCTCCAGCACTGTACAGCCTATAGGTAGATACCACAAATACAGCAGGAAAGAATATTAATTAGTACTTATACTCACATTTAAAATTCCATGAATGGAGCCATGTCTCTATGCAAGAGGATAAGAACGTTAGAAAACAGCACCCCTACTCAACTGGCATTACAGAAGCGTCCAATTCCACCCATCTGCTTTGACCTATGATGTCTTCAATATGGAGGAAAATTGCTACTTACAGCGAAAATGACGTCACTACATACATACACCAATAAACATGAACAAAAATAATAACTGACACAACAACATCTCACTTCAAAAATAAAATGAAACTAACAGAACAACCATGGAAAAGTGTGGGCTTAGGGTGGAGACAAGTTAAATATACAACAATAAAAATATCACTGCACCATCCAAAAACAAATAACATCCAAAAAAATTGAAATTACATTCTGATAAACCAAGAAAACTGCAGGAATTGGACATTTCCCTTGACTTATGCAGCTCAACTGCGACTATCAGTACTAAAAAAAACACCTACAACCACAAAAAATGGAACTGCACATTTCCTTTGACCTATACAGCTCAACTACAGCTGTCAATACCAAAGACCAACATCTACAACTCCGAAAAGTGGCATCAAAACCCCAACAACGTTAAAACCCAAATACCCCACATTCAGCCACCTGCCCAGCCACCCATCCACCCACCAACTCCCCCTCCCCCCCCCCCCCCACACACACACACTTACAATCACACTCACACATGCTCTCTCTCTCTCTCTCTCTCTCTCTCTCTCTCTCTCTCTCTCTCTCTCTCTCTCTCACACACACACACACACACACACACACACACACACACACACACACACACCAAAAATAAAATGTGTCCTACATCTACTTGTGAACTTCACTGTCATATCCGTGCCTAAGAGAAAAACAATAAAAATGTTAGACTTCTTTCCCCACAACAAACATCAAACTAATCAGACAACAAAAGCGCCAAACACATAAGCAAAAAAAAAAAAAAACCGTTAGCAACTCATTGAAAACACATCCACTTCCCATGTTGCCACACTAACTACCTAAGCCCAAAACCACATTAGCATAATGACAACCAAAACGTAAATAAACCCAATAGCACAAGTTAGACTCAGCACCATCAAATACAACAATATGGCATTTACAAATACAACCAACTCAGAAACACATTGCATCATAGTGACATCTCACTCTATAACACCATTATGTCATGGGTCAAAGCAGACAGGTGAAATTGGATGCTTCCATTGACTTCAGTAAAATTAGATACATCTCCATTTTCACCATTGAGTTCACCCAGGAAGGATATGAGCTGTTGTTGCCCTATTCAGTGAAGTGTGAGTATATTAACTGACTTTTCAACCATGCCATTGGAGATTACAGCCAAGTACCACAAAGATATAAGTCTTTACATTCCACCTCAACAACCAGTTAGCTAACAGAGAACACAATATGTATTTTGAGAACAAACTGTTATCCCAGTATTGACAATAAATATCTGGATGTCACCCTGGATAGATCACTGAGCTTCAAGAATTATCTGTCAACCATGCTCCATGCTACAGGCATTGTTCGTTGTAGGTGTTGGCTGATGGGCATGACACTGAGATGCAGTAATGTTTGAGAATTCAGTATTGGCTGTGGATGTGGGTTTGTGAAACTTGAAAGTTGCAACCGGTCAGGGAGTAGTCTTAATGTGGTGTTTTATGCTGCATGTTACAACAGAAATAGTCATAGGTTGCTCTCTAGCGACTGTGGCCTGAGACATTTGGGATGTACATGCAAGCTGGCATTTAGGAAACAGTTCCCATAATGTCTACATTTCGGCTTGTGCACCCTCCAGCTTTTTAAAATCGACACAGATTTTGGAATGTAACACTTTCTTATCAGTGAGAATGTTCGTTTTTTTTTTCTTCCCTTGTGGATGATATGAAATGTCATGTGGCGAGGGCCTCCCACTGGGTAGACAGGTTGCCTGGTGCAGGTCTTATTTGTTGACGCCTCTTCAGAGACTTGTGTGTCATTGAGCATTAAATGATAATCAAGACAACACAATACCCATTCCCCAAGTGGAGAAAATCTCTAACTCAAGTGGGAATCGAACCCAGGCCCCTCACTTGGCATTCTGCCATGCTGGCCACTCAGCTGCAGATGTGGATCCCTTGTGGATGATAACTTGTTTTTGAAATCATGGTAAGCACACCCTAAAATATTAGAATCCTTTAGCATATAGTTGCAGTTATGAGAAATGGAACCATTAAATATAAACTGGTCATCATGGCATCTAATATAGAAATGCCTTGGACACCACTCAGTTGTGGTACACCATGTAGCAGGGTTTGAGTGGTGTTTATTTTGCCAAGATGCCCATGGATAGTTTCAAAACTTATGCGGATATGTGCTTGGCACAAGGAAATAGCAGTGTTATAGTGATGCTGGAAACTGGCATGTAGAATGGACTCTGTAACATCAGCCAGTAGAAAATTCCACTGTAATGATTCCTTGAAGCCTAGATTCACAACCACAGTTAGTTTAGCAAATGTACGAATTTTGGAGTTTGAGCAGCTGTAAGGCAGAAGTTTGCTAAACACGATTTGTCCTGATTCATGAGGAGTACAATGACATCTGACCCTGAATCAATACGATATGTATTGTCTGTGACATATAACTGGAATGGTTCACAAAAAGTACCTGGCATGTTATGTTACTCTGGTGCTTCCTTTGTATTTACTTTGCCAATACTGCACTTGAAGACAGATGAATTGGCGCTGGTCGTTTGTTGCTCAGATGTGTTGGTAAAAACACTGGAAAGATATGAAGAACCATAAACATCAGTTCTACTATTGCTGGTTACAGGGAGCTTCTTCTTGGAGTAGCAACTGAACCCAGTTGCTGTTGTTGCCTGTAAGCGCAAGGGGAAATGCACTTCATTGCTGGAGTTTGGTAATGGGCATGGTACCAACACCAATCCGGAGTTCACGTGGAGGTGCTACAGCATTTGTTGTTGTAGGTGTTGTCTTCCGAGCAGGTGTGAGACGGCAATCTGTTTGTAATTTCTTTGACAGTAACCTAACCTAACGTAACCTAAGCTGCCACTGGAGACTACTCAATATCGCTGTACTACACGGATCTGGTCCACTAGTGGAAGCTGCCGCCCTCTAGTAATGCTGGGTGAGACTATTGCTATGACATTATCGCCAGTTTGAGGGTCCACACCAGCATTATCATTTTGCAAAATACTGTAAATTATGTCAGCGATGGTCAACTGCGACGACATGCCTTTTAACTGTGAAAATTAACTGCTTAAACCACACGTGCCATAATGCTGCATGTTCGAAGGTGACGCCAAAATGATGATGGTGAATTGTCACTAATAACGTTACCTGTATGGGACATTTTGTATGCATTGTTTCCTCGATTTATGTACGCATTGAATTACACTGTCCTTGAGGTGTTCGTGTTTGTCCACAGTGCAGGTGGCATGAAAAACATCTGAAGGTGTAGTAGAGTCTGAGTCTCCAACGTGCTATTGGCAAATATAAACTGTATATTGTCGTTATGCACGCCATATGTGGAAAACGGAAGTTCCAGCATTCGATTCACAGGTTTGGCTGGTGTGGCATACGCAGTAGAAATACAACCTTGTTACGCAGTGTGGGAAGATGCAGTGTAGCTGTAGGTGAAATGCACGAAACTCAAAACTTCTGGCGGACATCCACCGGTCGGAAGTATTTGAGAATAAGAATACTGGTAGTCAATTAATTCGATTCACTCAATAATTCACTGTGAATGGCGTCTAAGTAACCGGTGTTGTAGGTTCATACATTATGTTCTTCCCATTCTCCTTAGCTCTTGTGAGGATACCATTAGTGGGAACACTATCCACAATAAAAACACAATGTAGCTACTACAAATGAAATACTGCAGTTTATTATTCTGCGCTAGAAAAGTATGTAACACAAGACAAGGTAAAACATTAACCATATGGAAGTAAGCCAAAAGACGGGAAGGCAAGGACAATAGTACATAAAATATTACTCATTATATTTCTTCAGCAACTATCTTTAGCGTTCGATTAATTGTGTCGTCGCATGCAGGCCCGGATCTATGGAGATGGAGGGGGGGGGGGGGGGGGACAAACTGGGCTATTTGCCCTGGGAGGCAATTTCAGGGGGAGCCATATTCATATTCTTGAAGAACTTGTTTCACAAGGCGTCTAGCATCCATCACACATTGGTGTATCGATTATTCATACGATTTTGAAACACATCCCAGCTGGTTTTTGAATATTTTTGAACCCATTCTAAGTTGATCGCTGAACGAATCATTAGTTTATTTTTGAAAGCGTGCATAGTATACGTGATGTGTTTGTCAGGGGAATCCCCGTCGCATCTAGAAATGAAAAACTTTCCCACAGAGAAAAGCGGCTGGGGCTATGCGAGATGGGGAATGACAGGTAAGAAAGATTACCTTCTCGGTGTATCTAAGAAAATGAAATTTTGACAGACAATTTTTTGTGAGATCGCTACATTACTAAGGGGCAATTGTTCAGTCCCCAGTTAGCAGCCACTTAAGTTCTGTTCTTGGAATAACGCGGAAAACGAGTTGTACGAACATGCAATAACGCCTAACAGGAGAATAAACGAGGGATAACTGTACCTGTGACTCTGGAAGGGTTATTGAAGTTAACCAGAGGATAAGTTTTCGCAATGGCAGGAATAGTTACAGAATTAGCGATGAAAAGATTGTTAGAACGAGGAAAGAGAGGAAATGGGGACATAACACAAATTATATCTAAGAATACGACGATTCAAAATTTATACAAAAATTTCGTACTGCTACTTTTCGATCTCATGAATGAGAAACTGGAGCGTATGAATTAAATGTGAAACTGTTTCCGAACATAAATCTTCTTGCGTATATTAGGCCTAATAGGCATTAGATTTTTGTACTTCGTGAATTATGTTCTGTTGTGTTATTTGTGTAAATGAGGTACATAAAAATGCCCATTTATACCAAAACATTCCCGCTAATTTGACGAGTGCTACAACTGCTGCAATATTAGAAAGGCCTATTTCGTTTTATCTGGTAGACAGTGACAAAACAGACGTAACCAAACAGAGAAACCACACAAGTCTTGTGTAGTATTCGTATTAACAGTTTTTCAGTATTAGACAACGACATTTTAATTTTTCATGTAGCAAATCGTTTGACGAACTTTGGTGAGGTAAAAGCTTCTTTCGCAGAAAGGAAAGCACGCCATGTATACCTGTACCAAGATTACAGTGAGAAAAATGCTGAGATCTAAATATTGAAGAAATGTGTACTGTCTTGATTGTTTGTCTCTTGTCTACACTGATTTTATGTTCCCTATATTTAATTTTATGTCACACAGAAGAGAAAGTTATTACGTAATAGGCAATAAAGAGTACAAAATTTCTGAAGAAATTTTCTTCTCCCAGTCACAAATAATCCCACCCAGTATTAGCTGTGAGTTTTTTAAGATAGTAGGACGTCAAACCGACCGACTGGGAGCAGGAGAGGCACTAAGGACATTTTAATTTTCACTACCCTGAATATAGGCTTGGTGGCTTCCATTACAAAATATACACGTCTTACGAAATACAGTGACGTGTGATAGAAGAATGCTGTCGAAGGGTCTCTGCATGAGTCTCTTCATAATTTTCCATACCACACTGCTTCGTTTGTTTGCCTGTGGCACCTCAGTTGTTGGTGCAAATTGTCTATTGCCCTGGATGCAAAGAAGAAAAGGGAAAAGACTGAGCAGCTGAGTGTGCTTGTGGTGGCCACAGTATACTATCAATATTTCGTCTAAACATTTCATTACGTTATTGGTACTTGTCGGAGCCCCACACGCATGTTTGATACATTTAAGTGCCATATTTCAATGTATCTATTCTTTCCTCTTCTTGTCCGATCAGTTGAATGTATGAATGTGTGCAAGGATTTCAGTGTGTAGCCCCGTGGGAGTGTAGTAGTGTGTCACTGCGTCAGAACAGTCAAGTGTAGCAAACACGTGCAAGGTAGCAAAGAGGTTTCTGTTTGCCTTGGACGAACCTTTTGTATAGGTTGGCACTGCAACAGGGGTTCCACTGGCCACTTCCGTAGGTACGGGGAGCAGTTTTTGGTGGAGAGCGAATGCTCGTGGAGTGTTCCGTGGACCTATCGGCGGTAAGTGTACCTTTTCGATGATAAGTTAATATTGTGTTTTGTGTAAGTTTTTCAATGCTAGTCAAAGTAAATGATTCCTTTCATCGTTCATTGTTTATTATCATGTGTGACAAATTTTACTTGCTAATGCGCGAGTGTTAAATGCGTTAAAATCTAGGGACGATGTAGGCTGTTGTCCACTTGAACCGTTAATCAAACACGTGGAGCCGTGTTGAGTTTGTTGTGATTCAGTTCATTTTTAGTATCCCCTTCGCGAGACCACGTATACTGCGTATGATTTCCGTGATTTTATGACTGACTTTCGTGCAATTCGTCCCACTTGATAACTTTCTCTGGGCGCGCTTTTGTATGTGAGGACCACATGGTCGTGATCTAATGAGAAAATCTACAGTTCCAAGACTACAGTTATCTTCCGCTGTAGAATATCTGAATTAATTGTGATTCCTATTTATGTTTCATGTTTATAGCAATCCACTTTAATAGAAACTTTATTCATTCATCCCGCGTGATAAAATCAAGGGAACATCCTCTATTGCTACCGACGTGTGCTGAGGTGAAGGTTTTTAGTCCTTTTCCCTCCTGTTAGTCTCTCAAGTGCGTGTGAATGTAAGTGTTCGTGGTTAAACCATCCTTTGGTTATTCCTCTTCCATAGATCATAGACCTTGCAGGGGACTCCGAAGTAAAGTTCTAGGTTTAATTAATATGCGACTTAATAGATTGCAGGCAACAGCAACCATCATATTACTTACTATACATATTCATGTGTGCAATTAATTGTAGCGATCAATTAAATGTTCTTTTGCCAGAATTTTTGTTTAGGCTCTCACTGCTAAAATTCCACTCCTGCTTCATCCAGCTCTGATGTACGGCACATCCTACTGCATTCCTTTTACGCTACAGTTGTGTTGAGGTCATACTTCTCCCCCCCCCCCCCCCCCTCCCCCCCGTATTCAGATTAATTGTAAAGATACCCCTTAGTTGCGAAGATACCTTTCACTGTGTGAAGAGGCGTGGCTCTGCACTTTTAGCGGAGTTAAGACCGAATAACGTGTCCCACATTTCCTCAACCGAGCGAGGTGGAGCAGTGGTTAGCACACTGGACTCGCGTAGGGAGGACGGCGGTTCAAACCCGCGTCCAGCCATCCTGATTTAGGTTTTCCGTGATTTCCCTAAATCGCTTCACGCAAATGCCGGGATGGTTCATTTGAAGTGGCACAGCCGACTTCCTTGCCCTTCCTTCCATAATCTGATGGGACCGATGACCTCGCGATTTGGTCTCCTCCCTCCCCCCAAAATAACCAACCAACCAACATTTCCTCGAACAAATATGTTTTGCATAACGCTATAAAACGAACATTTTTGATAAATCGATTTTTTAAATTTCTGACGTCCTATCTCCAACCCTCGAGGGGAAGTGGGTGGGTTGGGGTGGGGAGGACGCCACTATGAAGTTCTTTCGCCGGTCCGGAAATACTGAAGATCCGAGCCTGAGAACAAAACTGCACTCTAGACTTCCTCCCTTATAGAATAGAACAATTCCGGTTAAAATTCGGCCTAATTGATCGTTGAAAAGAGGAGTGGACCAAACAGACACCCCCTGGTTTTTATAATATACATTGCCTCACCACCACGCAACTTGTATTCGAGAAGTCGACATTGTATCTGTATCTCAACTGATGAAGGAATGATTAAAGCTCTTCCTTATACTGGGTCAGTCACTAACTGTTGCCACCAAAAATAACTCCGAAAGTATGATAGGAGCTGAAACGTTTGTGGGACAAAAGTTGCATTGGACAATGGGGGCCTTAATATGACGTTGGTTCATTGTTGCTAGGTGGGGTCGCTTCAGAGATCTGAAGGTCAATTTCGTTTTTTTTATTTTTTTAAGTGGGATGCTCTAGTTTTTTACTTATTTTCTGATAGCGGCTATCGAGACGAACCCAATGATGTGTAAGGTCTTTGAATTTCAACGAAGGTCACAAAGGTGGCATGAACGTCCATTTACAGAAGGTGTTTGACGTGATGACCATTGGTATCAATGCAGTGCTGCAATCTTATTATCGTGAACTGAGTGGTATTCCTTATAACTTCACCAGTTATCGAAGCACATGGTCTGATTATTCTCTCTGCATATCTTCAGGTGTAATTGGAACGTCTTTATAAACAATGTCTTTCACGAATCCTCACAAGAAAAAATCCGTAGGTGTTAAGTCTGGCGAAATGCTTTTGTGAAGACGCGGTAGACGAGAGATCTTTCACAATAATAATTTTGTCCTGTAAAACTAAAGGAAATTGTTACTAAATGTGATGTCGGAAATTTAGTTAAAGTCTTTGAAAGAGAAATGAACACATTTTACACTGTTATTTGCAGTTATACTGTGTTATATCTGTATTTAAGTGGTTAGCTATGGGAAAAGAGCCAGTGTGACATGCGGTGGAGAAAACTCTGTTATTTTTAAAAGGTCTTAATGTTGTTATTGATGAATCTGTGCTCTTTGATGAAATAAGTACTTTAAGGACATACTGCACGTTGAACTGAACAACACTGATTGGGGAAGGTACCAAACAGCGAGGTGGAACGGTGGACAAGGAAGTCGGCCGTGCCCTTTCAAAGGAACCATCTCGTAATTTGTCTGAAGCGATTTAGGGAAATCACGCAACACTGGTAGTGAAAACTTTTTCTAAGTAACGGTACTAATAAATGAGTAGAAGTGATGATTGCAACGAAACTCTGAAAGTGGTACAACACTATTTTGCGATACCTGCATTCAATGAAGCTAAAGAGAGAATATTTTCTGTGGTAGACGTTCAGTGGACTGTTGAACGGAATAAGCTCAGCGCTGAAAAGTGTGGGGGTGTTGTTGATTGTACTGCACAACATGAAAAATGTTACATGGGTTCGGTACTATGATAGAATTATCTGTAAGAAAGATATACGAAAAAACGTCCAAGGGAATGAAAAATACGTGAAATAACTCAAATTATCTGAATCTGCCCAGTTTTCAAAGATTAAAGTAAGGTAACATAACCACTATGACAGACTGCAGTGGCTGATTTTTGATCTAGTCAAACGATACTCAGAAAGTTAGAGACGTTTAAACAACAAGGTCCTTATTGAACGAAGTTCCATGAGGAACTTCCGGCATCGTGTCTGTATTACGAATAAAGTACTGAATTTTGTTTTCTTTGAAGCCTTCTGTCCAATCGCGTACCTGTTCTACTGCCTGCTAGTTATCTAAATAAAGTCTTCTTTCGTGCTTTGAAGCGGAGCCGTTAGATGGTGTTGGGTTGGCAGGCCTGGGCAGCAGCTCGTGACGTCACGGAGAGGAACGCTGCGAGCGGCACGGCCGCAAATTAATAGTGGTTATCGTGCGGCCGTTAGGGGCGTGGCGGGGCGGCTTGTTTACCCAGGCCTGGTGGGACGTCGTAATTTACCGCCTCTCATCCCGCGCTCATTCACCAAAATAAAGACGACGCCGCCGCTAAAGTGTTAATTGCCGCTCCATTCTACTCCGTTTAGCCCTCCTGATGGCCCGCCCAGATTGTCCCTCTAAAACGGGAAGGTAATTGTTAGGGGGGAAATGTTCACACCCGTAAATCTGCCCCGCTGACAACATTGTTTAGGGGTCAGTCAGTGGTCGAACTGGCTTGCAGCCACCATCAGTTAGGATGCTCAGTGTGTTGTCGTGCGCGTACATGCGATGTGTGAACGTACTTAGTCTGTTGTAGCGTTGCATAACATTGTTTTTTTCTCAAAAGATAAATAAACTTTTTGTTGTGGACTGGCAAGACAGCCAATCCACTATGAGGAAGCCGAAAGGCACGCATTTAAGCTCACGCTGGCTGGCGTGAGGACAGGAACAGGACAAGGAATTTATAGTAGCAAAGAACGTACGTAACTACTGGAATACTTAACTTTAATTCATAATTGGTGAACATCGCTCGTGACGGTACATGTTTTACAGCATCAATAGTAACTGGTAATGGCGCCTTGCTAGGTCGTAGCAAATGACGTAGCTGAAGGCTATGCTAACTATCGTCTCGGCAAATGAGAGCGTAATTTGTCAGTGAACCATCGCTAGCAAAGTCGGCTGTACAACTGGGGCGAGTGCTAGGAAGTCTCTCTAGACCTGCCGTGTGGCGGCGCTCGGTCTGCAATCACTGATAGTGGCGACACGCGGGTCCGACGTATACTAACGGACCGCGGCCGATTTAAAGGCTACCACCTAGCAAGTGTGGTGCCTGGCGGTGACACCACACTTTTATTTATATATGGGACAATGTTACTATGCCATGGATATCATAGAACTAATTAAAAGAAAGAATCTGGTTAATAAATCGTCGAAAAATGAAATTCCGAAATGAAACTAACATCGGAAAAAGCAGAGCAGGACCGGTTCAGGAGGGGGGGGGGGGGGGGGCGGTGGGCAGACGGGCGAATCTGCCCCGGAAGGCAATTTCAGGGGGCGCAATGTTCATATTCTTCGAGTAAAACACCTTGTTTCAAAAAGCGCCTAGCTTCCAGCACTTTGGTCCATCGGTTGGAAACGCACACCTGTTAGTTTTCGAACATTTTTGACACGTTCAGAGTTGATATCTGAACGAATCGTTTGTTGATTTTTGAATGCGTGCATAGTGTACATGATGTCCCTGCCAGGGGAATCCCCGTCGCATCAAGTAATAAAAAACTTTCCAACAGACAAAAGGGGATGGGCTATGCGAGCTGAGCCGAATAAACCTGAAAGGGCGAATACCAATCGCTGTTTAAGTGGTTGATTGGGGTGCGAATGATAAGTGTTATTGTAATTATTAGCGAAATCCATAGATTAGGACTACCAGAGCGGAAATAAACGACGAACAGGAATAACAGGTATATCTTCTCGGTGTATCCAAGAAAATGAAATCCTGACAGAAAATTTTTTGACAGTTCACTACACTACAAAGGGCTAGTTGTATAGTCTCCGGTTAGCAACCGCTTAATTCAGTTCTCGGAATAGCGCGGTAAGGCGTTGTATGAACATGTAATAACGACTAACAGGAGAATAAACTTGGGATAACTAAATAGATGATTCTGGCAGGGTTAGTGAACTTAACTGGAGAATAAGTATTGACAATGGCAGGAATAATTACAGAATTAGAGATGACAATATTGTTTGTTAGAAGGAGGAAGGAGAATAAACGGGGATATCACACAAATTATATGGAAGAATATGACGATTCCAAAATTATATAAATATTTCACACTATTACTACTACTACCACTTTTCGATCTCATGATTTAGAAAATGGAGCACATGAATGAAATGTGAAACTATTTCCTAACATAAAACTTTATGCTTGTAGTAGGTCTAATAGGCATTTGATATTCGTACATCATGAATTATGTTCTGTTGTGTTATTTATCTAAATGAGGCAATTAAAAAAGACAATTTGTGCCAAAGCAGTCTCTCTTATTTAACGTGTGTTACAATGGTTGCAATATTAGAAAGGCCTATTTCGTTTTATCTAGCAGACACTGACAAAATAGACATCATCAAATCGAGAAACCACACCAGTCATGGGTACTATTCATATTAACAACTTTTTCAGTATTAGACAGCGACATTTTGATTTTTCAAGTAGCAAAACGTCTGAAGAACTTTGATGAGATAATAGATTCTTTCGCAGAAAGGAAAGCACTCCGTTTAAAGCTGTAGCAAGATTAGAGAGGAAAAAAAAAATTACTGGGACCTAAGAAATATGTACTGCCTTGCTTGTTTCTTGTCTTTGCTGCTTTTATGTTTCCTACATTTTATTTTATGTCACACAAAAGAAAAAGTTATTAGCTAATAGGCAACAAAGAGTGCAAATTTTCTGAAGAGTTGTTCTCCCGGTCACCACTAATCCCACCCAGTAATAACTGTGAGTTTTTTTTAAACGGGGTAGGAAGTCAAACCGGCCGACTGGGAGCAGGAGAGGCACCATAAGACATTTCAATTTCCACTGTCCTGAATATGGGTTTGATGGCTTCCTTTACAAAATATACACGTTTGAACTCTACAGAATGAAATACAGTGACATGCGATGGAAGACTGCTGTGTGAAGAGACGTGACATCGCACCTTGGCTCACTTAAGATTCTGAACATGTCTTAAACATTTGGTCGAACATATTTGTTTTATATATGAAGCTCTTCAGAAAGATGTACGCTACAAAATGAACATTTTTTGAAAAATCCTTTTTTTAAATGTTTGATGTCCTTTCTCAAACGCTCGTCCTTGACATTGAAGACCACTGGGAAATGATAAAAACAAATGTGGAAGAAGCGACACTATAAGTCCGCGAAAAAGAAAAAGAACGAGGAAAAATCCATGGTTTTCAGAAGAATATGAATAAAAAGTAAAAGAAAGAAGAGCAGCGAAGGAAAAACGCTTACAAGAGAATTCCAACGAAAGTAAAGAAGCTTATGAAAATTTTAATAGGGAAACGAAAAATCTTCTCAGAAGGAAAAAGAAAGAACATGTGGATAGCTTAATCAAAAGAGCAGAGGAGGATGTAAGTGCAGGAAATGCAAGAGAGTTTTACAGATCAGTCACATGTTTCAGAAAAAGATATATACTACTGAGGTATTTCATTAAAGATGAAAGTGGTAATTCAGTTCTGGAAAGATCCAAAGGCATGGAAATTGGGTGGGAATATTTTGAGGAACTTCTAAATGTTGAAGACAGAAGTGCAGAAATGGAGCAACAACATGATTATCAAAATGTGGATCCCTTCGTGGAACCGCCGACAGTGAAAGAGACAATAGACTCAATCAAAATATTAAAAAACAACAAAGCTCCAGGGAGAGATGGCCAAACAGCTGAACTGTTTAAGAAATGAGGAATAAAAATTGTAAACAAATACATAAACTTGTTGCGAACATCTGGAATGAAGAAAGAATGTCACAGAAGTGGACAGAAGCAATAATAATACCAATTCATAAAAAGAGCGACAGACAACAATGTAGGAACTACGTAGGCATCTAATTAATTAGCAGTACCTGTAATGTTTTTCAAGATCCTCCAGAAATTTTTTTAACCATATTCAAAAGAGATAATAAATGAGAAACAAGCGGGATTTATGAGGAATCGTTCAACTACTGACCATATATTCATACTAAAAGAAGTCATATCCAAGTTTTGGAGTATAACAAAACAGCGTGAACACTATTTGTTGATTTTAAGAAAGCCTATGAAAGTATATCCAGAGATAAGTTGTGCGATAAAATTCAGAAATTCGGAATACCGAAAAAGATTATAAATCCTGCGAAAGTGACATTGAAAGACTCGAAAGGGGTAGTGAAAATGAATGGAGAATATTCCAAGGCGTTTAATATAAAAACAGGAGACAGGCAAGGAAATGGAATATCACCCTTCTTGTTCAACATTGTAATACAGGAAGCGCCGGTCGCAGCAAGTGAAGCAGAAGAAGGAATTAAAATAACAAAAATAAATGTTCTGGCCTTTACAGACGACGTAGCACTAACCGCTGAAAATTCAGATGACCATAAAATACCGGCAAAAAGACTCCTTCAAAAAGCAAGGGAAGCTGGATTAGAAGTAAATGATGAGAAAACAAAATCTATGAGGGTAGAAGTAAATTAAAGAGCAAAAAGCCGGGAAACTCTGCAGATCGACAACCACTTGTTTGAAGAAGTTGATGGGTTTAAATATCTGGGGGTAGAAGTAAGCAACAAAAACGATGAGAAGCAAGAAACAGAGGCGAGGATCAAAGCTCCATCCAGAACATCACACACAGTCAACAAACTACTGTCGTCTAAAATTTTTTCAAGAGGAACCAAAGCAAGAATATATAAAATCATAATCAGAGTAGTATTACTATATGGGGCAGAAATATGGAGAATAGATAAATACACGGAGAGAAAGAGAAAGTGTTTGAAAATAAAATCCTGTGAAAGATATCTGGATCAAAATAAGATGGAGCAGAATGGCGAAGAAGAAAGGACAATGAACCAGACGTAGTTGCGAAAGCCAAGATTAATATTTTTTTGAAAATGAAGCCACTTTCCTTAATATCATGTCAACAACACTCATAACTCACATCTGTGACCTGACGAAAACTCATGGGCCGGCGACGTCTACAGAAGAGGGCAGGTATGTTTACTGAGAGAAGTCTCAGAATTAACCAGAAGGCCGAAAATAAGATGGAGATACCAAGTTGCCAAGGATATCAAAGGACTGGGAGCAAGGAAAGACGCCGAAGACAGAATATTGTGGTACAGGCTACTTGACGAGGCCAAAAACCCACTGCGGTTTGTGGGGCCAGGAGAGTAAAAGTAAGTAAGTATCTCAAACGCTTGATGGGCGGGGGGTGGTGGGCGGGCGGGAGGGGGTGAAATATCAAGTTTTTGACCCAGTTCGGAAATGTCGTAGATCCGGGGCTGGGAAAAAGTAATAATAGTAAAGACACACAGTAAGTGCTCGCTTGTTTTACATCTAATCTGAACATGTAACTAGTAGAGTGAAGTTTTTGTTGTGCTACTGTTAACGTGGTGTCATCAGGAACATAGTTTTTTATTTCATAATTAGGGAATGAAAATAAAAAAATTCGTAAAATCAGTTTAATCTCGATAGTTATTATTGTATTGCCAACGGCCTTGCTGCAGTGGTAACACCATTTCCCATCATATCACTGAATTTAAACGCTGTCGGGTTTGGCTAGTAGTTGAACGGGTCACTCACTGTACGACTGTTGGCAAGTGGGGCGTATTCAGCCCTTGTGAGGCCAACTGAGGAGCTGCTTGACTGAGAAGTAGTGCCTCCTGTCACGAAAGCTGACAACGACCGGGAGAGAGGTGTGCTGACCGTATGCCCCTCCGTATCCGCAACCAGTGACGCCTACTGGCTAAGGATGACCCGGCGGTCGGTCAGTACCTTTGGGCCTTCTGAGACCTGTTCGTGTGGGGTAGCAGTTAAGTTATTAATACCTTAAGGCAAACGTACTTTAGATATATGAAATGTTACAATTTACTTGTTAAAGTAACACAAATGCAGTGTCCAACGAATTGGTGTGTTTTACTATCACAAAATTGCTGATTCTCAAAACTTAAAAAATGTTAATGGATTATAACAACAGGAACTCAAGCAACCAAATAATGTAAACTGTAAACTTCCTGAAGCAGGAAATAAACAAAAGCAGATAATGGTTTTATACATCGTCCTTACAAACACTATGCCAGTTTCTGCATATTGGTGCGCTACAAGTAATATGGCAAACTTTTCTTTTCCTACTTTTTCATGTAGTTGTTTCTAACACCTTTTCATTTTCCACCTCATTTTCATTTGCACCTTTCTCTGAATCACTGCTGTGTTTGCTCCTATAATCTGTATCAAGATCTCAGTCATCGTTGCAACTCAACTCACTCTCTACTTCATCAAGGATCGACCGTACTTATTCATCGAGTTTAGGGTCAAATACTTTGATTACATTACGAGAAGGTCATGCCATTCAGTCTGGGACAGCAGAAAATACAATGTTAGAAAAATCTTGTACTCAGTATGATGGGGGCAGTCTGACCGCAACTCAGCAGAAAAATTGGTCTGTGGTCGTAAAATTACCTTGTGTGAATACAACCACTCAGTTCAACAGGTCAAACTGTCTGAAAGGTACTGAGATCTGTAGGGCTACAGTGTTGCAAACATTCACAAAAAAATATCCCTATGGTCAGCACGACCCCACCTTACCAGTTGCGTGTTAATAGGGGGGGAGGGGATGGTACTGGATAATTAGTACTGTAGGACCTCGTTTATTTGGTCCTCACCAATCAGGATCTCCGATTCGACTTTCCTTCAGTGCACTGTACAATCTCTGATAATCCGAAAGTATTAGCAGTAACAATCGACTACGTTAACCATTACATTTAAATATAATCGCCGTACATGGAACCAGGCACAGTGTCACTGAAGATGAATGAGTTGTACGGTACTGCACTGCCCCCATTTTTGCGAAGCTGAAATGACGTCAAAGAGAAAGAAACGCATTTTGTCCACGGACAAATTTTTGGATGCAACGCACAGAAGGGATAAAGGACAATATTGCTGCTTAGTTTGGTGTTCGAACTTCAACGGCTCCAGATTCAAGGATAATCCAGAAATTATTACTTACTTGTATTTTCTACTATCAGCCACTTTTATTTGTATTATGTTTAATTTAACATATTGCTACGTGTTTCGAGCATTTTCTGCACATATTCAGGCGTTTATGCACGCAGGGAATTATTACTTAAAAATAAAATGTCTGAAACTAAATTAACATATGGCTCTCTGTTTATTGTTCACTACTGGTGTGGCTGTTGGAATATTTGGAGGAGTGGGTGTTAGGTGGGGGGAGGAGGGGGCGGTGGACACAGTTGGTCTGAAACTGATGTTCAGTGACGTCTTCTGCTGGTGCAGAACAGTGCTTCGTTGTCTAATACGACTGGCACCACAACCTGTATGGGATGCAGATACTTTTGCATCAGTTGTTAAGGTGCGAAAATCGAGTGATACACTTTTTTATTTGACATTTGTTCACACCCGATTTTAGCGTCCCAAAGCTTCGTTTGGCACACTGGTGAAGCTGTAGTGAGACATTACACTATTGGTCTATTTATTTTGGCATTGTTTGTCGATGTAATTCACTGCACAAATCTTTCACTGGTGAACCACTACCTATTCCCCTCCCTTTAAATACCCCAACAGCCGCACTAGCAGCGAACAGTAACAAAATGTCCTACGTTAATTTCATTTAACACATTTTACTTTTAAGTAACACTTTGGTGCATACACAAACGCCTGAAGATAAACAGACCCAAATGTAGCCAGTACGGTCACAAGTAATCCGGAAACAAACTGAAAGTTGTTTTTCGTCAATTGATGATTTATGATGATGAAATCATCACCATTTGTTCGTCTACAGGAGTGATAATAGCGATGATGATCTAGTTCATGGAACTGCCGCTCGATTCCAGGACATTATGACACGTACAGAGGCATCAACGCAACTGGACGAAATAATAATTTATTTTGAACACCAAACCCAAACAACTTTGGCCGATCTATTGCTGGCGAGAAGCCTGCGTGAGAGTGCTGAGCATATACCACATATTAATTGGGCTCAAAAGAAACTTACTGATTATTTCAATATATAAAAAACCACTGTGTTTTTTTTCAAGTTCAGAAAATAACCGAGCTTTATTTTTTAAATTTTATTAAAAACTTTACAGATTATTGGTCCTTGCCCCCATCAAAGTACTTCACTCCTCTGTTCATACACGTTTCCCAGCGGTGTTTCCATTTCTAGAAGCAATCCAGGATAGCTTAATTTGAGGTGGATTAAATGAAGGTCTGTGACGAATTTCCTTTAATTTCATCGGTACTTCGAAAACGGCGTCTTTTCAGCGCTGACTTTAATTTCGGAAACAAGAAGAAATCGCAAGCGGCCAGGTCTGTCGAGTAAGGACGCTGCAGGAGGACATTTCGGCACAAAACTAACGAACCGACGGTTTGCGGACGGATTATCGTGGCGCAAGACTGCAAAAACTGCTACAACTCTGGTCTCTTGTTACCGATTTTTTCACGTGACCTGTGCAAAACACCTTGATAGTACACACGTTCACTGTTTCAT
This sequence comes from Schistocerca serialis cubense, assembly GCF_023864345.2. Taxonomy (NCBI): domain Eukaryota; kingdom Metazoa; phylum Arthropoda; class Insecta; order Orthoptera; family Acrididae; genus Schistocerca; species Schistocerca serialis. The sequence goes on from NC_064646.1 coordinate 362,086,657, forward strand.
CTTGAGGCAAGAATTCAAAATGTACAATTCTATTGAAAGGATCAGTGAGCACCATTTTGTCATTTTGTCGAGACTGACATGCTTTCTTAGGGCCTGGGGATCCTTCGCCAATCCATTGTGATGACTGAACTTTTGTCTCAATGTCGCCGGCCGTGGTGGCCGAGCGGTTCTAGGCGCTACAGTCTGGAACCGCGCGACCGCTGCGGTCGCAGGTTCGAATCCTGCCTCGGGCATGGATGTGTGTGACGTCCTTAGGTTAGTTAGGTTTAAGTAGTTCTAAGTCTAGGGGACTGATGACCTCAGATGTTAAGTCTCATAGTGCTTAGAGCCATTTGAACCATTTTTTTTTTGCCTCAATGACGTAATCGTTAACCCACATTTCGTATCCCGTCATGATCCTTAGCATGATTGTTTCATCGTCATTGGCTTGACAAGGAGTTCCCGAAAAACGTCCACTCGATTTTATTTCCGTTGTTGTGTCGTCAAACAAGGAGCAAATTTTGCTCGTCGCATATTCAGTTTTTCTGTCAAAATTTCATGGCATGGCCCAGTTGGGATGCCGACCTCTTCTCAAATTTTTCTGACAGCGTCAGCGATCTACACCCAGTGAATGGTTGATTTTCTGAACATGTGAACCATCGAAGTGGAAGAAGTGGAAGACCTTCCTGATCGAGAATCATTTTTTGTTGACTGACGACCAATTTCAAATCGTGAAAACCATTTGTAACATCGCGTAGGACACAGAGGATCATTTCCGTAATGGTATTTCAAAAGCTGAAACGTCTCTGTGAAAATTTTCTAAGTTTCACAAAAATTTTACGTTGGATTGTTACCCCAGAAAATCACACATTTCACACATCGCCACTAACACTTAAACACTCCGAACATAAATAACAATATCATGGAAACTAAACGAAAATCAACATTCCAGAAACATGTGGTTGCAATGGAGTAATGCTCAAGACAGTGCTGCCAACTGAATATCGCTAAATATTTTCGTTGGCGCGTAATTCGAATTGTTCGTTTATTTGCCTACTAGACCTCGTATGGTCAAAATTAATGTGAAAATAATGTATAATTTGTGTAAATACAAATGTATATTTCGTATGGCGTTATTGGCTGAGATATCCCCCTGGGTGGACTCCGCCGCCTGTCGGAAAGTGTGTTTGTTCTTCTTCCGTTCACATTAGCATCTTTTCTGTTTAAGATAATTAGGAACAGGAACAGTCACGGCTTAAGGATAATATAATATAAGCAAAATCATCCTGGACAACACGGATCTGCAAATGAGCCACTTAAGAAATACAGAAATTGCGAAAATGAGGTCAAGAGCTTCCACTGACTTCAGTATCAAATATTATCCTGATTCGTATAAATGTATTAGAAATATAAATTTCAATATTATATCTCCATCTAATTGGGCTCAAATTTCACCCAAAATCTACTATAACTAGAAATAAAATACTACTTCAGTATGTTGCAAGTTAAATAATGTTTTACGTTTAACATGTCACTGTAAAATGAGATTCGTTCGTATTTCTGTTCCAGTTTTTACTATCTAAAGTGCAAATAATTTTTAAATAAATCGAAACGTTGCACCAAAAATAGTAGACATTTAAAATTTTAATTGTTTCCACTCAGTTTAATAATTGAATCTGTATTGAAGTTAGGACCATACGACAGGTCAGTTTCTTTCTACTTTCGAAATTAGCTTTAAGGTATGAATCGTTTCTTCTTTTAATGTTGAGCACAGTAATAAGATTCAGAAAATTATGTCTGTTACGGAGGAATGTCTGTGTGCTACATACTTTTTAAAGAAATACCGTTTCCACGATTACTTTCTTTAAATTTATTGTAAATGTTTTATCTAAAGCTCAAGGATACGCAACTAGGGTGAGATGGGAAGGGAAAGGGGAGGGGGGAGGAAGGTAGCCAATGATGAGTCGCTTGTGTCCGAAAATGGTCTCGAAAAGGCCCTGTTCATATTTTTATTTGTGGACTGTAAGTGTAACGGGTGCTTTAGAGTGTTATGTTGGTGTTGTATAACGATTATGAGAGAAGGAAGGGCGTGAAACAGGTGCCACCACATAGCGAATAGTACAGAGGGGATTGTCGAGCTTAACGTCCCCATACGACGGACAGATCATGGTCAACTGAGTAACATGCCCTCACTTCATGAGACATTGCGGAGGGGTTGGGAATTAAATCCAGTTTATTGGCGCAAAGACGGGTGATCAGTGACATCACTCCACCATCGCTCCTAAGCCCTCTCCCATAAGGACATAGGAAAAATTAACAGCCCTATCCGCAGTGTAAACCATCCAAGTAATGGCCACGCCCAACGCCGCTTTACTTCCGCGATCTGACAAGAACAGGTGTATCTGCCGTGGTCTGGCCGATAACGTCAGATGCCGTCATTTCAAGAGACACGGCGGAGAGATTTGGAATTTAAACCAGGACATTGGCGCAAAGACTTGTGGTCTGGAACTTCACGTTGCCGTATCTCCTCCCTTTCTTTCATCAACACCCAGGATTCGAACCCGTGTACCTACGAGTCGAGCGCCACTCGTTAGAGCCTTTTTTCCCTTCGTTTTTATTGTTTATTGTTTTCGGTATTTGGTCTGACCTGACGCCACATGACACCTATTCAAATTGATTTCTTTAATTAACCCATTTCATTTTAATTTCTGAATGTCTGGATTATACGGGTTTTTGATAATCCGAATGACCTACGATCCCGTCTAATCCGAATACTTGAGGTTATATTGTAGTGGAAACAAATCTGGCATTTGTCTGAACCATTTCGAGAAAATGAGTAAAACCGAAATCCAACCGTTTTTAAACATTCTTAATTTATTTCAAAGATTTTCAGTAAATTAAAGTTACTCAGCCAGCCACTCTACCCAGTCTTATGTGTTATCAGAAGTGTCTGCTACTTCATTCATTGAAACAGAGCGTGGAGGAGCAGACTGAAGGAGACTCGTATTCAGGAGAACTGTGGACACCCTGATTTCGTCCACAGCGGTTTCTGTATGGGACTTTCGGCAATTGATTGTATGGTCGCTTTGATAATGAGACGATTGAATTGCATGCCCTTCTTTCTGCAACTATAGCGACCTCGTCGTAGACCGAAAGTTGATTTGAATGAATTACGATTACGCATCCCAGTGAATTAGCCGTTGTGGCTTTACAAAGTAGTGGTTGTCGTCACGATAAAAGAAAATGCCTTAACTTATTTAATCGCTAATTAAAAACTGGTTGTTGTCCTATACTTATGATAATTTTCTATATATTGTTGTACAGACATGTTCTAGATAGAAGGAGAATGGGAAGATGCTGAGAGCTGTTGGGTGTTGGATGTTGCCAGCCATGCAGCCACCTGACAGCCTAAGAGAATACATCACGCTGCTCGTTTCTTCATTTTAATGGTTCACGACTACTGTAACATGGTTGTAATGACGAGTATGGTTTTGGTCAGAATGTAAGGAAGTTGACAAACTGCCTGTTGGCCTCTGCTAGAGTTCTTCGGCCGATTTTTTTTGATGATTTTTTCTGACTTTTTGTCAGTACGAGTGGTTGACATTGTCAAAGCTTCACCCTCCATTGCTGGTGGTGGACTGGAGTCGAGCTCGCGGCCGCAGATTGTATGTACCTGGCGCGCCAACGTTTCCGAGGTCATTTCCGCTGCGGTTCTCCCCTTGCTATCGGCAACGATCATTTGCTGCAGCACTGGAGCCAAGAACTGTTCAACTTCAGGCTTTCTTTCTTCTTGTTGAAGTTATTTTCACGTTCGTATATTCCTATAGCTTCTCTAAGAGTGTGTGATAGCCCTCCTCTATAACAAGAACTTCCGTGTCGGCAAATTTTAGTTTGTGGTCGGTTTCACACTGCACGTGCTCCGCCAAGGCCGATTTACCCATCTGCCGCAACCTACAGTGTCGCTGAAGTTTAGTGATCCTGCTGTTGATAAGCGGGTATGTACTTGTGTAGGTACTTTGAGCAGCACATGTGGATAGTGTCTGAGAGATCTGTTACGAATGGAGTTAGTAGCGAAGATGTAATAAGTTTAAGTTTTATGACGTCATATCTCCTGCTCTATGTGTCATGTTGTTATAGTCTTCAGTCCAAAGACTGCTTTGATGCAGCTCTCCACATTGGTGTATCCTTTGCAAGCTTCCTCATCTTCTAGTAGCTACTGGAACCTGCATCCTACTAATCTGTTTACTGTATTCATCTCTTGGTCTCTATGATTCTTACCCCCCCTCCCCCCCCCCCCCCAAGTTTCCTTCTAGTACTAAATTGGTGATCCCTTGATGTCTCAGAATGTGTTGTACCAGCCGATCACTTCTTCTAATCAGGTTGTGACACATATTTCTTTTTTCCCCAATTCTGTTCAATACCTCCTCCTCATTGGTTACGTGACCTACCCATCTAATCTTCAGTATTCTTCTGTAGCACCACATTTCAGAAGCTTCTCTTCTTGTCTAAACGTTTCACTTCCATACATGGCTAAACTCCATACAAATACTGTGACGTGCTTGGCTCATGTTTGTGCCATATCTCATTCGACATCTTGTTTTTACTGTACTACCACCTCGTTATGATAATTTCAATTATTGGTGTCACTGAGTAGCAGCCTTGCCTGCCCATGAGTAGCAACAGCGGCGTTTATCGTAAAAGCCCTGTCGTATTGTCTTTGCTGACTGCTATTACTTCCCGGTTGTCATGTGTTCTTAGTTAGTTTGGATCTGCCAGTGAGTTGGGAGGCGCTAGCTGTGCTGTTCGGACCTGGCAGTGTTTGACTTAGAACGCAGCAGAAGTTCAGATGGGGTGCGGCTGCAGTGAGATCCGGACAGCCATGACGCGCCCGACGGTTGCCGATACATATCAGTTGAGTGCGGACCACCTTGGTTAGTCGTAGGTCGGTCGTCTTCTCGGACGACGTGTATGTTGGCCGGCATTCGCTTATGGGTTGCCTGCATGTGCCGACTCGTGATTCGTCCCTGATATTGCACAGTCACTGCTGTTAGTATTGTCTAGTCCTTTATGCAAGTGTTCGTGACACTGTGTGTAGCTTGTGATGGCTACTGCTCAGTTATTTTAGTGCTACCTCCGTGCTGATGTGTGGAGTCGGTCGGTTGGTGTGAATCAGCCAGGAAATCTTCGTGCGGCGTAGTGCGCTGGGCCGGCTGGCGGTCTCTACGCAGTTTCGGAGTGTGTGGGAGCTGTTCCAATTGCTATAATGTTAATGGCTCACCAACCCAGGACATCAAAGTTGAGCGGTTATTTAATTACCGAAGACAGTGTGTTCACATTGTGCTGTTGGTTTTCATGGTTGGCTGTTGGGGGTATTCCCGTGAGCAACAGCGAGTGTTCGAGTTGGCGAAAGTTTGGCCACCATCCAGTGTAGTTTAACTGTATTTTGGTTATTTGAAGTCCAAGTGAACCAGCGGAATTTTCTGCCTTGTGGCCGTTAGCATTCCGATTACCTGCCCTGACCGCTGATATAAAATTCAGGCAGTGTCCTTTCCTCACCGTGTTGTCGCTGTCCAACACGTATGTGTAGTTTTGACAGCTTATGCAGACTTCGTTATGGGTGGCTACGCCTTTTACGTTTGGCTGTGGAGTTCCTTGTGTACTGGTCAGGTGGAAGTTGCTGGTGGGTCCGTTGACTGTCTCTTGGTTGGATTACCCGCGGATAGGATATAGTTGGGCCGACTACCTGTCTCCCCTAAGCAAACGTTAATATTTCAAGTGCAGACCGACCCCTGGAAAATTCTGTACACTGCTGGCTGTACTGCCTTTTCTTATTGGTGTTTGATTGAGTATTTTAATGGATCATAGCCGATAGTTGGAATTTGTATGCTTTTAGTTGGGTTTTAAATAATGGGCCTTCAGCTATTTTATAATTGAAAGTTCCTTACATGTCAAGTCTTGCATTGTTTGGGCCTTCAGCCTCCTTTTTAAAAAATATTTAAGGATAAAGCTTTGAGCCTTCTGCCTTTGAAAATTTATAGTGGTTGTGTTTTTAAATCATGGCCCTTCAGCCGTTTTAAAATTAAAATTCCTTTCTTGTCAAGTCTTAGATTGTTTGGGCCTTCAACCTCATTTGAAATATTATTTAAGGATAAAACCTTGCACTTTCTGCCTTTTGAAAATTTATTGTAGTTGTGTGTTAAATCATGGGCCTTCAGCCTTTTTAGAAGTTAAAGAGGTTGTACCTTGAGCCACAAGATTGTGTGACATGTTCAGTCGATAGTTAAGCTCGGAAATTTGCGCTGTAATGTTTGGGCAGCTAAATAAAGTTATATGCGTTCGAGTGTAACTGACTGCCGCTCATTTTTGGCCCCTTTCAACAGTTCCGACCTGTTCTGTCCTGCGGATTTAACCAGGTGTCTCAAATACTTTCAGAAAAGACTTCCTGACGCTTATATCCATACTCGATGTTAACAAATTTCTCTTCTTCAGAAACACCTTTCATGCTATTGCCAGCCTCTCTACTTATTCCATCATCAGATTTTTGCTGCTCATATAGCAAAACTCTCATTTCCTAGTCTGCCCCAGCATTACCTGATTTAATTCGACTACATTCCATTATCTTCGTTTTGCTTTTGTTGATGTTCGTCTTATATCCTCCTTTCAAGACACTGCCCATTCCGTTCAGCTGCTCTTCCAAGTTCTTTGCTGTCTCTGACAGAATAACAATTTCGTCGGCAAACCTCATAGTTTTTACTTCTTCTCTGTGGACTTTAATTCCTACTCCAAATTTTTCTTTTGTTTCCTTTACTTCTTGTTCAGTATACATATCGAATAACACTGGGGGTAGGCAGCAACCCTGTCTCTCGCCCTTCTCAACCACTGCTTCTTTTCATGACCCTCGACTCTTATAATTGCCATCTGGTTTCTGTACAAGTTGCAAATAGCCTTTCGTTCCCTGTATGTTACCCGTTACCTTCAGAATTTCAAACAGAGTGTTCCTGTCAACACTGTCAAAGGATTTCTCTAAGTCCACAAATGCTATAAACGTAGTTTTGCCTTTCCTTAACCTATCTTCCATGGAAAGTCGTAGGGTTAGCGTTTCCTCGCATTTTACTACATTTCTCCGAAACCCAAACTGATCCATCCCACGGTCAGTTTCTACCAGTTTTTCCATTCCTCTGTAAAGAATTCGTGTTAGTGTTTTGTAACCGTGACTTATTAAATTGATAGTTATGTAATTTTCACAGCTGTCAGCACCTGCTTTCTTTGGAATTGGAATTATTAGTCCTTCTTGAAGTGTGAGGGTATTTCACCTGTAAAGGTTTCTTCGTCTACGAGTCCCAGGACCTTGTTTCGACTTATTTCTCTCAATGCTCTGTCTACCTCTCCAAGCAGTGTCGTATCTCCCATCTCATCCTCACCTATGTCCTCTTACATTTCCCTAATATTGCCCTCAGTTACATCTCCATTGTATAAACACTCTATATATTCCTTCCACTTTTCTGTTTTCCCTTTTTTGCTTAGAACTGTTTTTCCATTTGAGCTCTTCACATTCATACATGTGGTTATCTATTCTCGAAAGTTCTCTTTAATTTTCCTATAGATGGGATCTATCTTTGCGCTAGTCTCATACTTCTAAATCCTTAAATTTATTTTCTAGCCATTCCTGCTTCTTGTCAATCTCATTTTTTGGACGTTTGTATCGCCTTTCGCCTGTTTCATTTACTGCATTTTTATATTTTCACTTTTCATCAATGAAATTCAATATCTCTTTCGTCACCCAAGGATTTTTAGTAGCCCTCATCTTGTTACCTACTTGATTCTCTGCTGTCTTCAGTAAATCATCTCTACCCATTCTTCTTCTCCTGTATTCCTTTCCGCTGTTCCTGTCAGTCTCTCCCTAGTGCTCCCTCTGAAACTTCCTACAGACTCTGGTTTTCCATTTTATCCCATTTACATAAATTCCTACCTAAACATTGTGGTCATAGTCCTCATCTGTTCCTGGAATTACAATTTCAAATCTGTTCCGAAATCTCTGTCTTACCATTATATAATTAATCTGAAACCTTCTGGTGTCTCCAGGTCTCTTCTACATATACAGCCTTCTTTCATGATTTTTAAACCAAGTGTTAGCTATGATTAAATTGTGCTTTGTGCAAAATTCTACCAGGCGGCTTCCTCTTTCACTCCTTCTCCCAGTCCGTATTCACCTACTATTTTTCCTTCTCTTCATTTCCTATTGTCGAATTCTAGCCCCACATGACTCACTTAACTTCCTTTTGTCTCATCATACATGTCATACAGTTATTTTGTATGTACATTCTGCAGCATATGTGGATAATGCCTGCGAAATGTATTGCGAATGGAGTTAGTAGCAAAGAAGAAATAAATTGAAACGTCGCGCACAATGCGGCAGTTTTTCTCGTATCTAAGTGTTTATGACGTCATATCTCCTGAACTGTTTGTGGTTGCGTAATACAAATTTCTAGGTACATTTAGCAGCATCTGCAAATAGTGCTGCAAAATACACTGAGGTGACAAAAATTATGTGGTACGTCCTAATATCGTGTCGGGTCTCCTTTTTCTCGGCATAAAACAGCATCTCGACATGGCACTAGCTCAAAAAGTCGCTGGAAGTCCCCTGCAGAAATACTGATCCTGCCTGCATAGCTGACTATAAAAGTGAAAGTGTTTCCGGTCACTAAACTTGTACATGAACTGATCTCTCGATTATGTCCCACAAATGTTCGATAGGGTTCCTGGCGGGCTATCTAGGTGACGAAATTGTTCGTTCGAAATGTCCAGAATGTTTTTCATATCAATTACGAACTATTGTGGCCCTGCGACATTGCGCATTGCCATCCATAAACAAAACATCGTTGTTTTGGAACATGAAGGCCATGAATGGCTGAAAATTGTCTTCAAGAGGTCCAGCTTGACCAGAGAACCCAGTCCATTTCATGAAATTACAGCCCAGAGCATTATGGAGACACCATCAGCTTGCACAGTACGGACAACTTAGGTCCTTGGCTTCGTGGGATCTGCACCACACTCAAACCATACCATTAGCTCTTAGCAGGGACTCATCTGATCAGGACATGAATTTCCATTAGTCTAGGATCCAGTCGATATGGTCACAAGCCCAGGACGAACGCTGCAACATTTGCATTGGTCATCCGCTACCATAGCCCGCTAACATCAAATTTTACAGCACTGTCCTAACAGATACGTTTGTCATATGTCCCAATTTAATTTTTGTTGGTATTTTATGCAGTGTTGCTTGTCTGTTAACACTGACAATTCAACGTAAAAGCTGCTGCTCTCTATCATTAAGTGAAGCCTGATGGCCACTGTGAGTAGTGGGACAACCTGTATTCTGAAACAGTTTGTTAGTGTGGGTTGCATACATTCAGCAGCAAGCATACATTCAGAGATGACAGTCACAGATGGCTCCCATGACCCAAAGTAGACCCAAGTTACTGTTCCATCTGCTCCGGGTATAATGCATGGAGGATCCACACTCAAACACTAACTCAGGTCTACACTGGGTTATGGGAGCTGTCTGTGACACAGACATACAGATAATAGAGCAAATGCAGTACAACTACAGAATATGTGATTGGATGTGACTGGATGCATTCGACTACAGTGTTATACTATACAATCCAAGTAATGTGCTCTTCCATCTTAGTCACAAAGGAATGTCTCCCTCTATCCAATGGACATCTAATGCACAAAATAGCATGACTGGGGGTGCTCATGTGCCATCATTATCTTTGGAGTATAAAAGAAGGTATGACAGATGCTGTGGGATGCCTTGGATGCTTGTTATTACTGGAGTATCTAGATAGTCTTGTTACAAACATTGGTAATATAAATTATATCGAATATATTACACTCCTTGGCAGGAAAATATAATATGCTAACATCCACTGCAGTACCGTTTTGGAGAGAGTATTTCACTATTTACATAGCTGTAGCATTGTCGAAAAATAATGTAAATCTGGTTGAAATCGAGACTTTGCGATTGGTAATATGTCTGAAGAGTCTCTATGTGTACGTGTGTAGAGCTGTCAGTGGTGGATGGATGCAGATCAGATGCATAACTTGCTAACTGTTCTTCTATAACTGATGGTGCTGGGAGATGCACTCTGTAGGTAATGAGAGAGAAGGGATCGTCCTATCCAAAATACATGCATGTGGATCACCAGGAATATGAGAAGTCATAGGATTTTTTAGTAGGTTGGTGTATAAGATGCAGAAATATTCTCATAGAAAGTCAAATAAAACATGGATATGTCAGCAATACGACCATATGCATAAGGAAAACTATCAAAAATATGAAAAATTATATAAAATTGGTAAAACTCTGGAAAAGCCTGGTATAATCCCAAAAAATTGATATGAAATACGTAAAATTTGGGAAGTATGATGAAATGTGTAAAACCGCGAAAACCTGGCTAAATTGCAGAAACTGACTGAGAATACATAAGATTAATGAGAAAATACCATGAAAGGAGTACTGACCATTGTGGATTGATTCTACTTTACACATCTCAATAATGGAAAGAGTAGACATTTTCTCTAAGTGATGTCAAGACTAAACGACATATCATCCTGCACGAGAGCAATATAACCTAACATAAGATTATGACTTGAATGTGCAAGAGGAAGGCTACCAGGAGCGATGGTAAACTGCAGTAAGACTGCTACATCTCCTCTGGCTACTAATCGTGGCGTTTATTTCCTTGTAAGGTGTCACTGTTTCTTCGTATGCATTTTCGGCTGTTGGCGACCATTTTATAGGGCTGTTGTGAACGTAATTTCCAAACCGTAATTGAACTGGAACTTCGTAAACAACAGGCGTCACACACCTCTGGAAACCTACGTAGTGTTCGTGTTACAAAGAATAGCTGTTTTCTTTCGTGTGCAACGTACCTCACGTACCTTACAGTGTCTGACCATAGTTTATCAGAGAGAAACTTGCAGAGAGAATATATGTCATGCACTGAAAATTTATGTCTTACATTGGAATATTAAGAGTGTTGGATTCCATATGACTAGTATATCAGAAACTGCACAACTCTAGCATTATAGCATATTTAAGTGCAGAATCATGTAGCCCTTGCAATGGGTTTGTGTTCCACAATCGTTTATTTCTTTCAGATACATATCTGTTATGGACACCAAACACTGGAATAATTCTTCAGAATTGTTAGCATAAGTGTTTTATATAAAATGTTTCAAACTCCTTTTCTAGGTCACTGTCAAGACTTTGTGAGGTACTGCAAATGCTGCTTGTGTACATTTGCTTCACAGTTGTCCTGTTTACGGAATTAGTGCAGCATGGTGTGTAATTTCACATGTCAAACACATCTGTTATGCATTTGTTCTGTTTCCTCAAAGATCCTTTTTCTATTTGCTGACGATCACTTTTGTGGGCCTGATGAAAGCACAGCATAATTTCTGAACTATAATCAGATGTGAGGACTGGGCGCTATACACTTCTGGATAGGTATATTTTGCATGTATGGCAAATGAACTATGTCTTTCAAAAATGGTTCAAATGGCTCTGAGCACTATGGGACTTAACGTCTGAGGTCATCAGTCCCCTAGAACAGAACTACTCAACCCTAACTAACCTAAGGACATCACACACATCCATGCCTGAGGCAGTATTCGAACCTGTGACCGTAGCGGTTGCGTGGTTCCAGACTGAAGTGTCTAGAACCGCTCGGCCACACTGGCTGGCTCTATGCTTTTCTCTGGTGTAGAAGGAAGTAGTTTCATCATCTTAAAGAGTGTCACAGTAGTGAGTGGGTTGGAAAACCTACAGGGTGGATGTATGTCAGATGTTGATTGTAACAGTATATGTTCAGCATTAGAGTATTAAGAGCATTGCACTCTGCATGACTAATATTCAAGAAACCACATGGATTTAACATTATAGTGTGTTTAAATAAAGAACTATGTAGTCTTAGGAGCATGTGTTTCTATGTGCTATGATCACTTCTGTCTGGCCTACTTCAGACACATTACTTCACAATTGATAGTACAGTTGATTTACGTAAAGTGCTTCAAACTCCATCCATCTGGAGCTCCATCAGGCATTAACCACACATTTCTTGTTACCCATCTGTTATATCATAATAGCACTCTCATACCTACTACACACCAATAAGGGCTGCTAAGCTCCTTGACATGCATGCATCTGGAGATATCTTGTGCTCTTGAATGGGTGCCATGTGTATAATTGATATGGTACAGTCTTCACTGAACAGCAATTATGGACTCTGCCTGCCCTGTTCCTTCACAATATATGGAATGTAGCAGTTATACTACACTCCTATTTTTGGTCAGATGCAAATTAAATCAGGAACAATCTTGTAGTGAGGGTTGGTCAAAGACAATGTGGGGAAATCTTCTATCTCCAACTTTATCCTACGAATGTGAGGACACTCTGTGACTCCCATCTCATAAGCGCAAATTGTGCACTATGATCAAACTGTCAGAAATATTTAGACAACCTAACTGCATCAGTATAGGATGCTGTCTGGCATACTTGTCCGAGAATTAAACATGAATGGACATACTGCACAGTCATCTACCTACATTCGCAATCTAGTATATGACACTCTCTAAGTAGTTCAAATGGCTCTGAGCACTATGAGACTTAACATCTGAGGTCATCAATCCGCTAGAACTTAGAACTACTTAAACCTAACTAACCTAAGGACATCACACACATCCATGCCCGAGGCAGGATTCGAACCTGCGACTGTAGTGGTCGCGCGGTTCCAGACTGAAGCGCCTAGAACCGCTCGGCCACATCGGCCGGCTCTAAGTAGTGTAGGGGTAGTTTAGCGATGATACAGAAATTGGGAAGCATGCTGCAGTGTCAATGGTTTTCATTGAAACTGCAGAAAACCTGACATAATTGATCACATTATCGACTGCGGTGCTTATAACAGTACGTCGGCCCATATCAATGGTCTTTTCTATCCTATCCATTCACTGGTATGCTGTTGATTGCCATGTAATGATTGACTGACACCCCTTGTTTGAGATAGAAAGAGTCTTGGTGGGAACAACACCTTATGGGGATGACCAGTACCGAAACAGTGATCACATGCATAGCTGCAATATGAGGAATTAATGCTCTTGGTCTCTTTGAAATGGAATAATGAGACATCTAATACCCCATCACTATGGAAGATGAGATTAAACATAGACCTCATTACCAGTAAATAACTGATTGCAAACGCTTCACATTGCTAAAAACTCTTCCAGTTTCCTTATGTTGCAATATCTTCCACATTTTTGTTAATAAGAAGCACCACCTCTGTCTTTTATTTCAACCATCCTGTGCTCTGTGGGAACAACATAGTTTACACCATGCGATGTCCAGGTTTCTGTGAGAATCAATGGATCAAAATGTGTTAGTATTGGTTTAGCACCTGACACGGATCTCAGTGTTGTGATGGGAAAAAAAATGACAGTGTACAACACTATAGTCATACATTGCTTGGATGTATTATAGCAAAAACAGTGTATGAAACTGCATATGAAACAACACAAGATCCCTGTCCTTGTGACTTATACTCAATATGGTCTTCCTCTAGTAAATGGCTACAAAACTTTACATAGGTCCATGGATGCGAGTTCGATCACTGGTCACTTGCTCCAGTGAACTAATACATGTATTATCATCAATAGGATCACCACATATGGGATGTCAAAACACAGACAATATTTCTTTCCCGATATATCGGAAGAGAGAGATGGATTAAAATCTTATTGAGTTCTCTACCAGGTGATGGTAGTGAAGTTCTTATAGTTGGTAGTTTTATTACATTGTATGTTACAAAAATAACGAGGAGGGAGAGAGAGAGTGACACAGTGCTCTCAATGATGACTTGGACACACTGTCCAAGTAGGTGTGTACAGAGTGATGTTTATAGACATCATTCGATATCAATGAATTGTTGGTGTTATGTGTCTGAATTTCTTTGTACAGTCTGTGTATGCTCTGCATAGCTGTGAATCTCCTCTTGTACATTTATATGCTACTTTCCTCATTGTGATAGCTATCCGTCAGCCTTCTAACTAATGAAACAGTGTTGTTGGAACGTGATAACATTTCAAGAGAATTAGCAGGGGTCTGTGACTTGGCGGGGGGACATCTCTTACTCGTGCAAATGATGTGGATTCAAATACTATACATCGAAGATTGGAAGATTCTTCAGGATATGGTAGGTAAGCGATACTCTAACGAAACAGGAGGTTAGAGGTGAGCTGTATTCCACTCCTTCTAAGTGTTGTGGGCAAACATGTTACAATTTCTCAAAGTTGTCTCTCAAAGTGACTACAGTGAGGGAATTAGGAGTTAACATGAAGATTTTTACTGAGAGACAATCTGCAGCAGAAGTTCCATCTTTTCTTTTCTCGATAAATCAAAGACAGCATTCTACCATGAGTTTTATGTGCCTACAAATGGATGGACTGACATCTTAATAGGTGGATAAATTTACATTTACATCTATATACTTAGCTTGCAAGCCATTGTACGCTGTGTGGCAGAGGGTCATTCCCTTTCCTATTCCACTCGCAAACAGAGTGAAGGAAAAAGACTGCCTATATACCTCCTAACAAGCGCTTATCTCAGTTATCTTGTCTTCACGGTCCTTACACGAAATGTATGTTGCCAGCGATAGAATCCTTCTGCGGTCAGCTTCGAATGTCGGTTCTCAATAGTGTTCCTCGAAAAGAACATCGTTTTCCCTCCAGGGATTCCCATTTGCGCTGTGTAGTGAGCGTAATCCGACTACTGAAAAAATAATACTTGCCTTGCAAAGTGACTCCATGATCAGCTTTATTAATTAGCCTATGAATTTGGTATCAATGACATGCCACCTGGTGGATGGAAGTGATGGCTTGGATACCACGGAAATGATTCCCACCTGCACAGGGAGAGATGACCATCGTAATAAAATCAGATGTATTGCCGAATTTTTAAAGTAATACATAGTATAAACCTGACATTTACTACTTCTCTGTTCTGTTACCCTAATAGACTTTGTATGTGGTGAAGCATTTGGTTACTGTAAGGTAGATCGAAAGTGAGGAGGTATCCTGTGACAGAGATAGGTCTTAGCACTCCATCATGAGCCAAAAATGAGTTTAATATTCAGGACTTATGCAGGACTTAACAAATATTAAACTGATTAGAACAATTTTTTTTACCTGATGAGAGAATACTTAGAGAAAATATAGCATGTGCCATCCTGTGACAGAATTTTCACAAATAACGATACTTCAGCGAGGTGAAACGTGTGTATACCTCGATTTCTTCTATCTTCGAAAACAACTTGTATAAAAGAGAGGAATCTATATTTCGCGTGGGAAATTCATTGTGTATAGGCAACAACGTCACTGTCTGTGATTGGGTATAGTGGATTTTTGAAACTGGGGATTATCTGTCGGTGTGGAATTGGTTAGTACTACTATATACATGCACGCTACTTCCGCTTGACTCACAGGGTGCCATGGCAGGCTGCAGTGATGGGCCGTTGGGTACAAAGAATGTGCCAACCTGTCTGTTCATGCCCGTGGCAGTGGGGGCTGGTGAGGCGATTAGTGTGCTGGACGAGTGGCGACAGAAGCAGTCGTGTGTCTTGCATAAGAAGATTCAAAATGATAGGCGTTTGTACTAGACAATTATTTTATCAGACAATAATAAATTCAGCCTTCAGTTACGAGGTAAAATTTTTTTAGTTTACCTATGTTTCGATGCCAGTAATGGTATCTTCTTCAAAGCCTATAAATTAACCCATTCAGACATATATTAAACACTGAAATACTTCAGCAATCTAATGATGTCATAGTAAGGAAAATCGTGATACTTACAAAAATTAAATTATTTTGAGGACCAAACGTTGGCCATGTCACAGAATAAAACTAATTCAGTATAAAGACGCATAATCATATGGTTATGTCTGTCAATACTAAAAACAATGAGAAAAACGTAGACGGAGCTACGCCGGGTCAGGGATAAGAGTCACACGTAAGCAACAAGGAAACTAGGCATCGCGAGCGGTTCTACGGCGAGGCTCGGCCAGTGGCCAAGCGCATGCGCGAGCACATGCGCAAGTGCTGGAGACAAGCTGTCTCAAAATTACAATTTACGTTGCGCTAAGTAATTTTGAGACAGCTTGTCTCTAGCACTTGCGCATGTGCTCGCGCATGCGCTTGGCCACTTGCCGAGCCTCGCCGTAGAACTGCTCGCGATGCCTAGTGTGGTGTCACCGCCAGACACCACACTTGCTAGGTGGTAGCCTTTAAATCGGCCGCGGTCCGTTAGTATACGTCGGACCCGCGTGTCGCCATTATCAGTGATTGCAGACCGAGCGCCGCCACACGGCAGGTCTAGAGAGACTTCCTAGCACTCGCCCCAGTTGTACAACCGACTTTGCTAGCGATGGTTCACTGACAAATTACGCTCTTATTTTCCGAGACGATAGTTAGCATAGCCTTCAGCTACGTCATTTGCTACGACCTAGCAAGGCACCATGTTCAGTTACTATTGATATTGTAAATAATGTACAGACAAGAGCTACGTTCAACATTAATGGATTAAAGTGAAGTATTCCACTAGCGACATCCTTTTTTTTTCTAGTCTAAATTCCTTGTCCTGTTCCAGACCTCACGCCAGCCTGCGTGAGCTAAAACTCGTGCCTTTCGGCTTCCTCTAAACTTCGTGGGTTGGCCCTCCTGCCAATCCACAACACCTAGTTTCCTTGTTGCTTACGTGTGACCCTTATCCCTGACCCGGCGTAGCTCCGTCTACGTTTTTCTTATAGTTTTTAGTATTGACAGACATAATCTTATGATTATGCGTCTTTATTCTGTATTAGTTTTATTCTGTGACATGACCAAAGTTTGGCCCTCAAAATTATTTAATTTTTGCAGGTATCACGATTTTCCTTATTATGAAATCATTAGATTCAAATTCAAATGGCTCTGAGCACTATTGGACTTAACATCTGAGGTCATCAGTCCCCTAGAACTTAGAACTACTTAAACCTAACTAACCTAAGGACATCACACACATCCATGCCCGAGGCAGGATTCGAACCTGCGACCGTAGCTGTCGCGCGGTTCCAGACTGAAGCGCCTAGAACCGCTCGGCCACACCTGCCGGCTCATCAGATTGATGATGTATTTAAATGTTTAATATATGTCTGTATGGGTTAATTTATAAGTTCTGAAAAAGATATCATTATTGGCATCGAAACATTAAAAAAAAATTTACCTTGCAACTGAAGGCTGAATTTCTTATTGTCTGAACAATTCACGGTTGCTGAAGCTCTGCATTATGTTAAAGATTTTTTAATTAATTTACCTGTGTAAACTGATCGGTTGACTGCTTGGTGACAGTCTCTCTCCAACCTCTGAGCGTTCAGTACAGCAGACATGTCGTTGCCAGGGGATTAGCGTGCAGGTGCCAGCATAGCCAATATGTGTACGGGTCTCTCCCCACCGGCGCTCACGAGACTGTTCGATGTCCCTACTGGCAGCAAATGGCGCGTCCACAACTCCCGCAGCTGGCGGACAACTCACTCTTCGCGTTCGTGAGTTTACGTGGTCGGTTGGATTTTTTCACCTGATATCTTTAATGGAAACGTTATGGTGGAGAAGGATGCTTGTGTTCTCAAACGCCGGTGCATACAGAATTTCAGATTGTAATTTTTCCTCCAATCTTTCTATTCTACATAATTCTGTAGCTCTCAATTCGTTCGAGCAATCAATCATTCATGATAGGAAATACAGTCATAGCTCAGTCACTCAAAATGATTCTGAAATTTTACTTGTTAGAATGAAATCAGGCGATGATTCTTCTTCTCTGTAGGCTCGTGCTTTGCGGCAGTCTGCTAATCTGTACAAATAAAATGTCTCGTAATTTTGGGAGCGTTGTATAATCAGTCGGGAAACCTCAGATCAAGCGGATATTTGGCTTTGATGAAGTTTAACCTTCCGAAGAAGTAATGGAGCTCTTGGATTATTAAGTGCAGGTTCGTATCCAGTCTTTCGGAAGTCCCTTCTGATTAACAACTACGCAATATATCGATAAATATCATTAATTCTCAAATTTAAACTACACACCTTTTATTTGAAGAAGCCATCTATATATATTTCCTTTTAATCGTACAGTTCGTATCAGTTATCTTCTGTGATAAATCTCAATAATCAGATTACAGTTCTTCTAAACCAAGCTCTGGTTAATCGGCACGAAGACAATCTCAGAAGCCCCCTTTCTTTTTTTTCTAACAACCCCCAGAGAGAGTACTACATAGAATACTTATGCGCTCATGGCATAGCTATTGTATGAACTACTTTTCGCATGGATTCTGCGAGTATGAAGATAGAAAAATAGTAAACGTCATTCAAGGGTAGAATTGTATCTGAATAATTCATCGAATATAAAGAGATATTACAATTGCCCCTCGCAGCGAGCAAAGTTAATGATAATACACTTTGCGAGCTAACAGAAAAAATTTGTTGGGTTGTTTATTCAAAAGAGGAATATTTTGAATTAGCAGAATTTTACTATAGAGAGTATGGGTAACATGTTAAGACAATAAGTTACGAGAATACCTAAGCTGTAGCTTTTACATGTACCGGGGTATACCCGCATCCCGAGTACATAACCAGGGAAGATGTAGATTGGTGTAATTACGAAAAAGGTCTACCCATTTGGGAACTGGCCTTCACAGGGAAACGCTGGAAACCCGGAAGAATAGACCCCAGCTCAGGTATTAAAGAAGATAGGAAAGCCTAAATCCAGTAATTTTGAAATATATAGAAGCTCTATAGATTAGATCGAAGGAAAAGTGCCTCATAGCCAAAAAAAAATTTTACAATATTGCTCAAAAAAAAATTTTCAAAATTCTTCTTTCGACGATGTAGCCGGCGATCTCGTTGTGAAGTCGATGGAACAGGAACACTGGGTACGGACTCCGGGTAGGCGACGTACAGCGTTTGGTGGACGCGGCACGGAGAACAGGCGATGGCTTATGGTACAGGATAGAAGCTGGTAACGTGCCGTAGAAACAGGAAGATGGTCTCAGGAACAGATGGTCAGGTACGTGAACATGAAACAGGTTTAAAGTGGAATAAGAAAAGGTTCTGACTGAATAAATCCCTGGAAGAGAGTGGATTAAGGCAACGAAGTCCATATTTCATCGTTGAACTCAAAATCGGAGTGGATCCCTACATTCTTCCATCTGTACTAGACTGGAACATCCATCAGTCCTGACAATCGCGATTTTTTTTTTTTTTTTTTTTTATAGTCCTCAATACCAAAGTTGTTTTGCATTACAACTGCTGATTGTCCAAAACATTGCCAAATAGACTGTGGGCAATTAAATTTTGTTGTAGCTCATATCGAATGTATTCCTCTCAAAAAATTTTTTAATCTAATCTTCGTTTTGCTATAGTCCAGGTGGAAGTAGAGCATTGAATCTGCCCGAGGTTTGCTTCCAATTACGAAATTATGGATAAAATTTAAGTTTACACCTGATGAAAAATTTTAAACATAGGCATATGACATTGACTCCACAAAAGGAATAAATTGAAAAATTTTCATTTTTCTTATAATTAATTGATTTATAGATCCACTTGCAAATAAATATCATTAATGATGACGTATATTCATTTAACAAATCATCCACTCGTAGAATCTTCGTCATCCTCTCATGAACATTTATGGAAATATATTTCAACAATTATGCCCATAACATGAAACACACAAACTGCTATTCTTAAAATGTTAGTTAAAATTCTTAAATTAATTCTCCTGGTAAAGAAGGCATAATTAAAAAATCTAAAAGTTATAATAATTTTCTCTCGCGCAACCAGGGAGTTTCTTCAGTTGTTTGCAACAGTGACATTATCGACTGTTGCTTCATTTCACAGTTCGTTTGTTTTCTTGCGCGAACAGCGCACATCATACACACAGCGTATTTACCTATATATCCCACACTGTTCAAGTTTCACACGCAATTCTCACGTAAGTGCCGTGTCTTGAGGAAATGTAGATGCACTTTCATTGTATATCACTGTGGCTTCTGCTCACAGTCCACACTTACAAACGCTAGTAATTAACAAATTCTTCTACCTATCTTAAAATTTTTGTGCTAAACTATCATAGGAGTAATCTCACTGTCTCTTAACCTATGACAAGAGTAATCTCACTGTCTCTTAACCTATCACAGGAGCAATCTCACTGTCTCTTAACCTATCACAGGAGCAATCTCACTGTCTCTTAACCTATCACAGGAGAAATCTCACTGTCTCTTAACCTCAGACAACATAAACTTCTCGATATTTATATACACATTCTACTCATAGTCAAATTCCACTCTAAATTCTTCTCCATATTTGGCATCACAGATCTACGGTCCTTCAAAAAATTTCTTAATATCATTATGCGGGAATAATCCCTTTATCCTTTTCGATTCGGGATATGCCAACAAGTATGATCCAGGATTTGGTATATTTACAATAACATATGGTCCGGTATAAATAAGATTCCATTTCTTTATGTTCTTCATCAGTTTCGAGGAATGGATGTGTCGCCTCAATAAAACCTCTTCTCCAAGATGAAACGTCTGAATCCGGTGAATCCGTTTATCATATGTCAATTTCCGTTGTATTGCCTTTTTATTCGAATCTTTTCCTCCCATTTTAAATTCTGGTCTTCATACTTTTCTTCCGTTGCCTCCAGGTTTTGGAACGACTAAGAGCGGAGAACAATATGGACTAGTTGATGGCTCAATCAAGTTCCATTCTAACATTCTATTTATCTCCCTTTGAACGGATTGTTTTAAACGCCAGGGGTCGGGTAGTGCGTGTAACAGTAAGTCTGATGTGGCTTCACTTGTAGGTGACAAATATACCCTTTAATAATTCCTGGTTTCTCATCAAAAATCTCTTCATATGCCTCTAACAAATAATGAAGCTGCTGCCTTTGTTCTCCGGTAAGCTGATTTGATTCACTAGCTTTTATCATTGTTGTTTGGTTAAAGTCCTCCTGTTGTATCAAATCCTTTGAAAGCTCCTTCCAACGACCGTTTGTAGTGTCAATTAATTGAATTATGGCACCGCGACAATATTTCTCATGCACAGTTTCCTTTCTACTTAAATCCAGTGCTATCTCTTCTCCATTTAATCTAAATTTAACTATTCCTTCCAAAAAATCTATCTGACAATCGTACTCCTGCATACTCCCAATACCAAGAATACAGTCCACTAATAACTTCTCCACTACAAGGAACGTGCATTTTATTGCTACATTTCCCATTTTCATCTCTAATTGTGTTTGTATTTTGACATTGGGAGAGCGTGCTCCAACAGCTCCGATGATTTTGCAGTTCTGTACTGGCAAAATTGGTACCTTCTTCTTCCTAATAATTATCCGAAAAAGAGCGCCTGAGATGACATTGGTGGAAGCGGCGGTGTCCAATATCACATTCGTTGGAACTTCCTCTATTTCAACACATACTTCCGATACCGGAACACTCGATCTGTCATTATGACACGTTATTAAATCCTTTGTTAACTATTCAGTCAACAGCTCACCATCATTATGTCTTAACATTTGTAATTTTACTGTTTCGCCCCTAACAGATCCCCTGACCGCTCCTCCGAGGCACGATGCGGTCATGTTTAGTTTGACTGATTATTGGTCCGATTGGTATTTATCTCTTCAGCTACTTCAGTGATTATCGGTTGTTGTGGTGAATTCGGTCTATATTGTCTTGCTTGATTCGTGTAATTATTGTTGTTGTTCTGCTGGTGTTGGTAGAACTGTCCTGTGTTGCCATACATTGGATTATACCGATTAAAATTCCTATTGTTCCTAAAATAGCCCCTCGCTGCACCATTACCAAAGTTTCCATTATGGTAATAATTATTATTTGCATTTTGTCCATTTCTAAGTCTCCTCGGAGAGTGTAGTTTGTTATGATTATTGTTACTGCTACCATTACTGCCATTCCCATTCGAGTTGCAGCTCGGATTCGCTTCTGTTACTCCTCTTTGATACGACATTTCTCTTGCCCTTTTATTGTCCTCCTCAATTATATCAATATGATCAAGCGTAGTCATAAATGAGTCTATATCCTTATCATGTGTATATAACAGCTGATTCCTTATACTGGTGGGTAGTCTGGACTTGAGTATTCTAAGTATATCCGGTAAAGGAATCGGTACATCCCAATACAAAGATTTATTAATGTATTTCTCAAAATATCTCTTTAGAGATCCTCTAGAAAACGAGAAAGGCTCAGGATATAATACTTCCTGCCAAAGTCTTTCTTGTATTCCAGCAGACCAATATTTTGCTAGAAAAGCCTGCTCAAATTCTTTGTAACATTTACAAGAAGATGTTTGTTCGGATGCCCACAGTGCTCCTGATCCTTGTATATATCCAGATACAAAACTAATCTTTTGCCATTCTGTCCAAGATCGTGGAAATAGACCTCTGAAACTTCGAATAAAGACTACAGGATGAACATTCTTTTTGTCAGGGTTAAAGATTTGAAATTGTCTCTGTTTAATCATCTTCTCCTCAACGGTACTACGATTCCAAAAATCATCCTGTTCGTACTTTTCCCTGTGGCTCTCCGTTATATCGAATCTAACTTGTGACGTTCCAGTTCTATCTACATCGGATCTTGACGTGGACGGAATGTCACGCGCAGATTGAGAGTTTTGTTTCCTACTTCTCGCTGTTTCTAAATCCTGCTGCGAGAGATTTAGTGATCTTTCGATATTTTCTTTCCAACGCGAGAATTCTTCGCCAAGTTGTTCTCGAACTTCCTTTAACCCTTTGTTAAAAAAATTATCCTCGGAAATCTCTGAAATTGACTGTAAAGCTACTTTCACAGTTTCTTCTATCGTTTCCGAAGGAGAATTTTGCCGCTCTAATGTCATTTCTGAAAACTTTCCCGCAAGTACATTGATTCTATGTTCCACTGTCTCCTGTTTTTCCTTCACTTCGTCAAATTGCTTCTTTAGATTATCTTGGGATTCTGTTATTTCTGGTATCATAGCTACGGAACACTTTATGTCCTTTTGAGCTTGTATTACTTGAGGAAACAGTTCTACTTGTTTTTGTATCGTGTCAATTTTGACGGATACATATTCGGTTAGTTCCGCTTTTAATTTACTATTGTTTTCTTGGCATTGTTGGCGGACCTGCTCAATTCGAGCAATAAGATTCTGTTCGGTCCTTTCTGCCTGTTCCTTTATTTCCTGCGTCTGGGTATTTAATCTCTGATCTAATTCGGTAAAGGTTGCTCTTAACTGATTTTGTAATTCTGTTTGATTTTCGGCTAGTTGATTTTTGAATTCATTTTGTATAACGGATAAGTCTCGTTTCACCTCCGCTTGGCCTTCGGCTAATAGAGACAACTGTTGCATAATAACAACTAATGTGTCAACAACAGTCTGATCAGCTGTTGTATGAATGTTTTCTGAACCAGCGGGATTATTTATATTGCTACCGCTAGGCACAACAGTCTCAGAATTGCTATCCGTGGCCTCTGCTTCTGTGCAAACAGCTGAAGGCTGTTGCACGTCTCGTTGCTGATTCAATGACATTTTAAATGCCGCTCTAGTCAATACCATTAAATAACTGTCAATATCAGGTTCCTGTCACTAAATACAGTTTCAAATTTACTGTCGTAGACACACTTAACTTTCAAATTACTTCACAGATGGTATAAAGTTCACTGCTCAGATACGAAAATCACACAATATACAGTTCTACAATCTAACTACTATCTGGAAAAAAGTTCTTTCTAAATTGATTTCAAACTATTTTAACTACAGAATAAAAAAAAATTAGATTTCTCTGGCCTTGTTCTGTAGTCTGGGTGTTGTCCAATAGTTGAAATCGTTTCTTGGTATCATCAATCTTTTACTATGGGCACCGAATCTCTCTTCAGATTAGTTACCTCTCGTTCTCGTTGGTTTTCATGAAACAAAAAATACATATATTATATAACAATCCAAGAGAGTCCTGTCACACTGGCGCCACTGTAATTTCTCCTCCAATCTTTCTATTCTACATAATTCTGTAGCTCTCAATTCGTTCGAGCAATCAATCATTCATGATAGGAAATACAGTCATAGCTCAGTCACTCAAAATGATTCTGAAATTTTACTTGTTAGAATGAAATCAGGCGATGATTCTTCTTCTCTGCAGGCTCGTGCTTTGCGGCAGTCTGCTAATCTGTACAAATAAAATGTCTCGTAATTTTGGGAGCGTTGTATAATCAGTCGGGAAACCTCAGATCAAGCGGATATTTGGCTTTGATGAAGTTTAACCTTCCGAAGAAGTAATGGAGCTCTTGGATTATTAAGTGCAGGTTCGTATCCAGTCTTTCGGAAGTCCCTTCTGATTAACAACTACGCAATATATCGATAAATATCATTAATTCTCAAATTTAAACTACACACCTTTTATTTGAAGAAGCCATCTATATATATTTCCTTTTAATCGTACAGTTCGTATCAGTTATCTTCTGTGATAAATCTCAATAATCAGATTACAGTTCTTCTAAACCAAGCTCTGGTTAATCGGCACGAAGACAATCTCAGAAGCCCCCTTTCTTTTTTTTCTAACAACCCCCAGAGAGAGTACTACATAGAATACTTATGCGCTCATGGCATAGCTATTGTATGAACTACTTTTCGCATGGATTCTGCGAGTATGAAGATAGAAAATTAGTAAACGTCATTCAAGGGTAGAATTGTATCTGAATAATTCATCGAATATAAAGAGATATTACAAGATATTCCTAGTGCTATGATCTATTTGTGGCGGAAATTTCATTTCTTCATTTGTACAATGTTTGTATGTGATTCTCAAACGTCGAAAATGTTTTATTATGGAGAAGGATCATCGTAAGGTGGTGGTGAGTGTTTTAAGCAATCTATTTGACTCCTGTAAATTTTTAAGCGAGTAATTTGATATGGTAGTACAAATGGTGTATTTACCTCTATTTTGGATATCGAAATTGCGTCATCTCCCCCTTTGCCCCCAGCATTAGTCAATAGGAACACAGTATTCTGAGGAGTGATGAAAACCTCCACCTGCTGTCTGAAGACTTTGGATCAGAGACGAACAGGAAGTGACTTCTTGAGAGAGACAGAGACAGTAAGCGAGTCTGGAATTTGCCAATCAACAGAATGCCGCCACTTCATACTTTGTTTGGGGGCCAGCGAGAACAAAGGAGGCCGATATCCTGTCGTGGTCGGTGGTATTTAATATCGTGATCTGTAATGAGGACAGTGGGCAAAAATTCCATGCAGTTTAAAACTGTGTGCTGAACCGAGACTCGAACTCGGGACGTTTGACTTTCACGGGCAGGTGCTTTACCAACTGAGATACCCAAGAAAAAACGAAAAACTCAAGTCCCATCCTCACAGCTTTACTTTCGCCAGTACCTCGTCCCCTTCCTTCATTCAGGACAGTGGGCGGTTTCTGACCTTCATGGCGGCATCCAGACGATAGATACACACAGGACATCCCAAACAGTGGCTACTTTAATGCACTTCATTCCATTCCTTGGAGCTTACACTTATTACATTATGGGAAGCGAGGCTGGGGGGTGCAGATGTGTTCTGCGCCCAAGTGGGGGGAGCCCTATCACCCAGAAATGGATTAAATAAAGAGTATGAATCAATATAATATTGACATTGATTTTAATTTCGTGTCATGAGATCCTTCCTCTCCAGCAAAGAGTGAGTCTTTTTTCGGTAATTTTTTTGGGAGGGATGGTAAGGGAGAGGGCGAGAATTGGGGGGGGGGGGGGGCTGAAATACCGTCTGGTGGTGGCATTGTGCAGGATCTCAGTCGATCCCTGCATACCAAAGTGAGCACACACACCAAAATTTTCCAACAAGACACCTCCAATCTACAGCAGTGTAATTACATAATTAGGTCATGAAGTTGCTGGATATGAGCTTTTCCTGCCAAATAAAAGATTCAACCTTCTAAAATTAAATTTTATAAATATATAGTATATTATTTGCTACGTAATTGAATTTCCTGTCATGAGATCCTCCCTCTCCAGTGCACACTGACTCCTTTTCTAACAAATTTCCAGGTTGAGGTGGGAGGGCTGGGGCATTTCCCAGGAGAGGGAGGGGCTGATTAATTTACCAGTTTAATTAATTAGTGAAATAATTTGATATCAAAAGTGTGATTGTATCGGTGAGGGGAAAGGTGGAAGGTTAGGTTTCCTCGAGGCATGGAGGAGGAGGAGGGGGAGAGGGTGGGGTGTGGGGTTCCTCAGAAGGACAGACTATCCCAAAGGTGTCATAAATCAACCTCCAGGGCGTCATAAAACACTTAGCGGATCAATAGGTTAAGTTCATAAATCAATCATCTTGGTCCCTGAATATATGCTTGCCCCTGAATATATGCAACCTGTACTAACAAACTGTCTCAGAGTGCAGGTTATCCCTTGTCTCACTACTACTGTGTTGTACTGTGAGAGGTAATACTTGATATCTGATATTCTTGGCACATTCTTGACACTGTGGAATGTTGAATTCCCTAACGATTTTCGAAATGCAATGTTCCATACATCTAGCTCCGACTACCATTACGCTTTCAAAGTCTATTAATTCCTGCTGTGCGACCATAATCACGTCGGAAGCCTTTTCACGTGGGTCTCCTGAGTACAATGACAGCTCTAGCAAGGCACTGCTCTTTTATACCTTGTGTACATGATACTACCACTACCTTTACATATGCATATCGTTTCCCACGACTTTTGTCACCTCAGTGTATGTTGCGAATAGAACTACTAGCTCAGAGGTCATAAATTTAAACGTCATTTTTCCATGTACCTCATTGTTTATGACGTCATATCTCCAGAACTATGATAGGTAGGTAGTTCTTAACCCCACAGCGATTGTTGTCTGACATTAAGGGATATGTGTACCAAGTTTGATTGGAATCGGTCCAGTGCTTTTAGGAGAAAATGTGGAACAAGCATACACACATACATACATCAGTTTGATATTAACATGTTGATGTCTCTTTTCCGGGACAACTTTTATTACCATTAGCAGTCTGCGTTTTATATTGTCTTCATTCCTGCCAGTTTCAACATTTTTGCTGTACAAGTAGTGAAAATTATTTGTTTATTTATTTATAATATGTTTTTTGAGCTCAGTAAAATACAAACAATATCACATGTAACTTACAAGCAGACGCCAAAAAATTTTATATAATCAATTGCGTCGTTCGTTGTCATAATTAAATCCTCGAAATTTCCGTAGTATCCCCTAGTGGAACATTCTTTAACAACCTGGCTAACGGTTTTACTGGATGCCCCATAATCGCATTTTGGGATGGAGCCTTACCCCCTCTATGGAGGGAGTTCGCGACTCTGCCTGATTGTTGCGTATTCTATTAACCGTCGTTCGTGTTCTTTGCGTTGGTCAAAGTCAGGGGTTCCTTTCTTAAGCAGGGCAAGGTCAGACAATTTGCGGAGTAAGCCTCTGTCCATTACTTTCACTGTCTCATTTCCTTAGCTAATTCCCTCAGCATTACCTCACATTTAATTCAAATACACGGCGTTGCCTTGTTTTACGTTTGTTGATTTTTAGCAGCAATAAAGCTGGAATATCTTTTCAAGACACAATCAATGCCGTTCCACTGATCTTCTAATTCTTTTGATGTCCTTGACACAATTTCAGTGTCAACAGCAAAAGTTCACATTTCGTGTCGGTGAACTTAAATTCTTTTCTTAAGCTTCTCTGTCGTTTCTTTTACTGCTTGGTCTACATACAGAATGAATAAAGCAGGAAATTGGTTACATTCCTGTCATACTACCATTTAAACTACCTCCATCATTTTATATCCTTCGTCTTTTATGACTGTACTCTGGTTTTTGGTAAATAACTTTTCACTCCTTACTGATTTTGATGTGTTGGCAAATGTGCCAACACCTTGTAGATAGAGGAGGCCGAAATGCACGCTATGTAACGCAGACGGGCGTGAATTCTGGAACAGGATAAGTAGTGAATGGTAGCAAGAAAAGTATGCAGCTTCTCGAATACTTAACTTTTATTCCTTGTGTGAATACAGCATTCTTGATGAGACATTTCATACGATAACTATCAAACTATGTAAGGCTAATGGCGCCTTGCTAGGTCGTAGCCATGGACTTAGCGGAAGGCTATTCTAACTGTCTCTCGGCAAATGAGAGAAAAGCTTCGTCAGTGTGGTCGCTAGCAAAGTCGTCGTACAACTGGGGCGAGTGCTATCCCGTATCTCGAGACCTGCATTGTGGTGGCGCTCGGTCTGCGATCACACAGTGGCGACACGCGGGTCCGACATGTACTAATTGGACCACGGCCGATTTAAGCTACCACCTAGCAAGTGTGGTGTCTGGCGGTGACACCACAGATTTTGTGTTCGAAACTGTTTCCTTGTCCAAATTTGCTTCGTAATATGTAATAAGGAAATGTGATTTTGCCTTAAAGAAACACTATTTACTACCCATACATTTTTGGAGAAGTTTCTCCATCTTAATATCACATATTGGTGTTCACAAATCCATTTGGTATTTGCAGCACAGCTATAATTATTACCTTCCAGTATGCCATCTACAGTGAATAAGTTCCGCTCAAACACCCTGTAGAAGCACGAAAACGGGAAATCTACAGAAAGTAAGAACCCCATTTGCGTACTTAGTCTGCTCCCGAATTACAGTCGACATTTCAGAAAGCCTAATCACAACCAATATACAGAGATGTCCAAAAAAATGTATCCACTGATTAAAAGTCCATAACTGGCAAACTAATTGACAGAGTTGCCTCATCTTTGGTAGTGTAATAGTTTGTAGCTCCGGCAATCACCACACAAGAGTTGTATTGCGTTGTTTTGTTTCCTCAGATGACAGTCGCCAGATAGTCAGTGTTTTGTTCTTAGTTGCACCTAGCTACTCGAGTAAACATGGCTGGTGCAAGGCTTACATTCGATGAAAGGAAGTCAGTTTTGAAGTGTTATTTTAAGTACTAAAACATTAATGAGTTTCAACGGCAATGGTGAAATGAGTATCAAACAGAGCCACCGACACGTTTAACGATTCGTCGCATTCGAGACAAATTTGAAGCGGAAGGCTGTGTTAAAGATGTAAACAAACAACGATCTGGACGACCTGTAACAGTAACAAGTCCAGCTAACTCCCGTCGTGTGTTACAACAATTCACTTACTCACCGCAGAAGTCTGACACAGTGTGCCCGTGAAACTGGAGTGAGAGCTCAAGTGTTCGGTGCATTTTGAAGACAGCAAAGTAGAAGTGCTACATCCCACTATTGTTACACGCAATGAGCGAGGACGACCCAAATCGTAGAATGGAGTACTGCGAGTGGTTTACTAACATGGTGCGCAACGATGAAGAGTTTGCAGAGATGATTGCGTGGTCTGATGCGGCACAGTTCAAACTAAATGGTACAGTAAATCGCCACAATTGCATCTACTGGACCACCGAAAATCCTAATGTCCATGTAGACAAAGCCGTGAAATTACCAGGAGTAAATGTGTGGTGTGGGTTGTCTTACCGGGGCTTGATTGGGCCATTTTTCTTTGATGGCACAGTTACCGGTGAGGTGTACCTTCAGAAGCTTCAGACATCCATTTTACCTGCCATCCGAGACTTGTATGGAGACGGAAGAGTTTACTTTCAACAAGATGGTGCCCCAGCCCACTACCAAAATCATGTTAGGGCGTATCTCGACGAAAATCTACCAGGAAGATGGATAGGCGCAGAGGTGCTGTGGCGTATCCACCACGTTCCCCAGACCTAACTCCTCTGGACTTTTACCTGTGGGGAACACGAAAGGACGTCGCTAATCGACAAAAGCAACTCACATTGGATGAACTTCGAGAATCCATCGTACAATCATGTGCAAATATCCAACTGCACACGTTGCAGTCTGTAGTTCGTGCTGCACTTCGGCGGCATCGTTTGTGTGTCGATGTTAATGGTGACCATTTCGAACACCTACAGTGATATCTTTAAGTTGGACTTTAAGCTACACTTTCACCAAAAATGAGACAACTCCGTCAATTAGTGTGCAAGTTATGGACTTTTAAACAGTGAATGCATTTTTTTGGACCCCTCTGTATATTGCAACACATTTTTTGTAAAATATCACTGTAATCTAAAACAAGCTAGTCAAAGAATAAAATAGCAAGTCTTTGTTCACATGAAACATAATATAATGACAGTAGTGAAACAGAAAAAATAAAAAAATCGGTAGTATCATGTTAGGCCTAAAATTTGAGAATTTATGAAACAAAACATTCATTAACTGCAGATGACATACCGGAAGGCAATATTTGTAGCTGTGCTTCAAACACCAAACCGACTTGTGAACATCAGTATGTAATAATAGGATGATAAATAAAACCCACTGAAGATCGAGAAAGAACGTTTTCTTACCATGTACTTTCACTCCCAATTTTTGCACCGCTAATGACTGCAGAATTTGAGAGCACATTTTCTACTCAACATTGTAAAAAACTTTTTCCTAATCTTCAGATACTGCAAACGTAGAATCCATGATTCGAATAGGGAGAAGGGCATGAAGTAACATAAAAGATACAAATCACTGAAAATGGAATCTTGAAGCGTGAGTGACATCTTTTCAACACCAGTTACAGGACGCTCATTTTGTGCTGTAATGTCAACACCAAAAACAAATGAAGTGCATGACAGGTGCAGTGAGATTTCCTACATGTATCAAAGGGATCGCCGACGGAGACCTTCACATACCTCGGTGGGTGTCTCCGCCCGGGCACCCTGTTGCTACATCCGAGGTTGTAAGACATGCGTCAGGCAAATACGGAGGACTTCGGAAAACAGAGGGTTCCGGTCTCGCTGCGACGTAAGGGTGGAACGTTTGCATAGGGCGGGTTGAGGGGAGAGTCCCAGCGTGTGTAGCTGTGTCTCTCCACATCTTGTGTACTTGGAAGGTGAGCAAACTCCGGCACTAACCACGCGCCCTCGCAGTCTCGCCCACATTCACGTAGTAGTAGTGGTAGTTTTATTCATTCGCTTTTCAAAGGTACTAAACATCTCATGGAAGTAGAGGTTGAAAAGTGAACTATAATTCATATATACAGGGAACTACGGGTTAACTGGTGTAGTTTGACGAGGACGGCACAAGTGGTCCGCTGTGGCTTTAGAGAAGGAACAGTCCTAGCTTTTATCTGAAATAATTTATAGAAACCGAGGAACGAGATGGGGATTTAAAGAGCCAACCTTCTGAAAACGCGGGCAGTGTGTTAACGACGGGGGAACCCCGTTCGTTTCATCCCTAGCGTACAAAGCTGTTTCATTTGTATATTCTTGCAAACAAATTATTTCATAATGTTAAAAAATAGTGAAATACTTATCATTTGTTTCTCAACAATCACTATACACATGCTCGGAGACAGAGTTACTGCTGTTTGCTGATGATACAAGTATTGTTGTGTAGTGGACCAAAGAGGCACCGGCCGGAGTCGCCGAGCGGTTCTAGGCACTTCAGTCCGGAGCCGCGCGCCTGCTACGGTCGCAGGTTCGAATCCTGCCTCGCACATGGATGTGTGTGATGTCATTAGGTTAGTTAGGTTTAATTAGTTCTAAGTCTAGGGGACAGATGGCCTCAGATGTTAAGTCCCATAGTGCTTAGAGCCATTTGAACCATTTGAACCAAAGAGGCAAGAACAGAGAAAACAGTAAACAATACTTTGGGAAATATAGGGGCTGGTTTTAATTCACAGCCATACATCAGACATTTCGTTAAATAGCTGGGAATATTAACTAGAAGCTCACAGCACCTATAATCATTTATGAAATTTGTTATCGCCATACCGCCTAAGTTTGAGAGTAACAGAGATATTCACAAGTATAACAGTAGAAGGAAAAATTACCTGTATTACACTTTAATATACCGTAACTATGAAACAACTACGAAGTTCTTTGACAGTTACGCAGGGAAATAAAGTGTCTATCTGATAGCATAAGTGTTTTCCAATATGGATTAATGATGCTACTCCTTAACAACTCGTTCTGTACCATGGAGGAATTCTTGAAGAGTAAAAATTATTTATACAGGAACAGATCTGTAAAAGGCCAGCATGTAGCCATAAACATATTTATCATTTTTTTAAACGTGTGATCTATGTTTGTACGGTTGACACGTTCCACATCATAAAGTTGGTCGTGAATGTGTTCTATGGAAAATGTAATTAGCTGATTTACAGTGACAATGAAGTTTTGGTTTCCACTTTGTGTACCGCAGCTTCTTATCTGCTTGCACGAGAAGCTTAATCAGCACCCCTCCATAATGAATACGATGGCTAGCTCAGAAAGAGGATGTTAGTATTATGTATTAGACAGATATTTGATGCAAGTTTTCCCAGAAAGAAGTATTACAGTGCAAAGGTGTGTTGTGAAACGGCAGAAATGTGAAATTGTTATTTAGTTTTGTTACATATTTTATCAAGCCCTCTGTGTGTTATATAAGTAGTCCTCCAG
Organism: Schistocerca serialis cubense; assembly: GCF_023864345.2. Lineage (NCBI taxonomy): Eukaryota > Metazoa > Arthropoda > Insecta > Orthoptera > Acrididae > Schistocerca > Schistocerca serialis. Next base: position 362,119,252 of record NC_064646.1, read on the forward strand.
TGTATGGAACACCTTTACTAATAGTTGTTTTTTGACTAATTTTTTAAATAATTTTGTTTCAGTAATCTCTTTGATCTCTTCAGGTAATTTACTGTGCAATTTTATGCCATGGTGGAAAACGCAATAATGAGGTTGGTTTTTTTTGTTTTGCTATGCATCAGTGATTGATAAATGTTTTCACGTGATGTAGCTAAAATTCCCAAACTTTTCAACACGTCTTTACAATGAACCCAATTACTATCTCTCAGATTGTTCTTATTGATCTTTCCTTTAATTTGAGAGCTACGTTTATTTTTTGCGGTTGTTTGCCAGAAGAGTGTTCCTCAGCTTTTTTAAGAGCTGAGTGTATGTACGAATAGTGTGTAAATAAAATGAGCTGGTTTGATTTTATTATATCCATAGATATAATATGTAATGTAGTAAATCAAACCAGCTCATTTTACTTACACAATATTCATACATACACATACATACACATATCCCTAGATGTAATACGTAATGTAGTAAATCAAACCAGCTCACTTTATTGTGTGTGTGTATATATATATATATATATATATAATATGTAATGCGGATTTATATGCACTGAAAAGTATGAATACATGGATGCATCTATGCATTAAACTTTAAAATAAGCATAATAAATAAAATTCATTATTGCAACTTTCTCACATCTTTTAATCCTCCTAAAGTAATCTGATTATACAATTATTCCTAAAACATTAATTAACAAAGTTAATATTTATTACTGTCTGTTTGTCTCTTTCTCTTAGTCTATTTTAGCATCAGTTGCTTTTACTGCAATAAACAATTAAATATTTTTCACAGTTTTCTGGAAGAAATGATTTCCTTCTGTCACTTCAAATGTTTATATACGAAGAGAAAAATCTCTCTACATCACACGAAGTCACAGGACAGTACCAAAAATAGGCTATGCCACTTACAGAATAACCATTAAGCTGTTTTTCAGATTCTCCTTGTAACACCTTATTCACATCCCGAAGAAACATTAAAACTGGATTCTTTGCTTCAGTTTTCTCAATTCTGTTGTGAAGACACTTTTCTATTTCTCCTGGTATGTCTCCGACGACAGCTGTTTCGTAGACCTGAAGGGCAGAAAATAGAGGCATCGCTTTTTCTTCAAAATGTGTGATTATGGCTGGGAGTTTACTGAAATAGGCCCTAATAAACACTAATTTACTCTGGAGACTCTTCTCATTGCAAGCACTAATTGCAGCTGGGATACTCGCTGCTTCGTTTCTGTCCATCACGTCCAGCACCCTTTTCACGTCTTCTAAATGTTCACTGTAATACAGGGCTGCTTCTATCCATATTCCCCACCTCATCATGATCGGCTGTGGGGGTAAACGCATACCTGGCATCATTTCAGTAAATAATTTTACTCTTGATGGCGCCTTCACAAACACTTTTTTCACAGAGGAAATTAAGGCATTTACTTCTGGAAAATACGCTCGAATTTCTTCAACCAGTCGGTAAAGAGCATGTGCTAAAAAAGTTATGTGAACTGCCTTGGGATAAAATACCTACAAAGCTTTAGCAGCCTTAATCATATATGCAGCTGCATCTTTAACTATCACCAGGAATTTCTCCTCGTTTTCTTTAGTGGGCCACAAAACGTGTAATGCATCTCGAACAAACCCAGCAATAGTAGAATGGATTGATTTTTCCAGTACTCTGGAGACAATGAGATGAAGTGTTCCTGGTTCAGATTCAGCCATTTTTCCGACGACAACGTTAGCCATACATCTCCCACATGAGTCAGTCGTTTCATCTACATATAACCTCATGTTTGAGTCCCCAATATCATCTCTGATCTCTTGTATTACCTGAAAAGAATTATTTTTTGAAAATTTGTAAAGAGCAGCCATGATACGATGGGTCTTTTTTTTTGGGGGGGGGGGGGGGGGGGAGCACGAATGTAAAATGGGGGGGGGGACGATAAGTACAACAAAAAATATTAAAAATGTTTCTTGATCATAAACTCATTGCCACTACAGGCCATACGAAATTTTATGTTTCGATTTTAAAATATTTTTGTGTAATAGATTTAAAATTCTTAAAAAAATTGAAAAGTTTTAATGAAACTTAAATGGAGGGTGGGAGAGATGGGGGTAGCTGACATGCAAACTAATTTCATTAAATAAATGTTTAAACTTACCTCTTCGTAAACTTTGCCAAGATAGTTTTTCCTTACTGTTGATTCATCATGAACTTTTCGTTTGGTGTATTTTTCGAGAAACCCTGGAAATTCTACATTATTTAATTTATTGAAAGGGATGTTGGCTGAAACTAAAGCTTTGCAGAGATCTTTCGCAAAATTTTCATTGCCATCATTTCCACAGCTGATTGCAGAAAATGCTGCTGGTAAGGTTGTCTAGATGTTGGAGATATTATTATTAGCAGCATTTATATGAGCAGCTGTTTGTAAATGTTGTGTGATCTTAAATTTTTTATCACAGGGCACCTATAACAATGGAACAAAAATAAAGTGAGTTTATTTTCGTTAAGTAAAAAACTAACTCGAAAATCACATTGATTTTTAACTTTGAGAAAGCAAAAATAGAACTTACGTGCTTCTCACACACTTGGCACAATTCTATATTTCCATCTGTTGTTAGAGTAGGATTTCCATGAATCCACTGTCGAAGTAGATAAGCTTTACTGTTCTTCTCCTTCGGCATTGTGGTAATATGGTCACCTCCTGCGCACACTTCAGAAATCACGAAGAACAGCACACTAGTTACTGTTTTATAGATAGCTGACAATGGAACTTTTTCATTCTTGAAAATATCATTGTTGTCGCAGGCGGTTTCGTTTGTTACACAATACAAACAGTACAAACCGTACTGAATTTTATGACGCGATGGCCGATCGAATTTTAAAGGTTTGCCGCATGATTGTTGATCGCTATTTAGTTTTTGTTAACATGTCGAGAGACATTTTTTTAAAGTACAGGAACCACTCATTGCAGGATTGCTATGTTCGCCTCATTTTTAGGCGCCGTTTTATGGATTTGAAAATATAACAGAGAAGTAATTCTACACAAACAGAGCAATTAAAGAGAAATTTGCTCAGGTCTTACTCTTCTTCTTAAACCATAGCGGTGAAATACTTGTATTTCAAGCATCATTGCTGTAAAAGTTAAATATATGCATAAATATGCAAAAGTTATTTATATATGCAATAATCCTTTAAACATGCATTTATATGCACTATCATGCAAATATGCAAAAATCCTAGCTCTAGTAATGACATTGTGTCTAGTATCATCGTGTGCTCATTCCATTTCTACAGCAATAAATATTCATTCATAGATATTGTATGTTGATTACTCAGTCTACAGTGCTACCAACTACACTTTGTTTAACAGCGTCATTTTTCCTTCTCAAAATGAAATTCGTTGCATTGGTTTCCTTTATGTTCAATAAATCGTAATAGGATATAGAGCGAAATTCAGAGAATTTTTTTATTTGTACCTAGTTTTAATTTATTGCATACTGGGTAACTGCAAACTTTCTCTTCAAGGAGATCTGTTGCTTTCTTCAGTGGCTGTAATGTTATCATCAGCAAATAGAATTTTGTCCACATGATTAATATCATTGTGATACTCACTGCTGTGTACCAGGGACGGCACTGGTCTTAGAATTAGTATGTTACCCTGAGGAATTCCTACACCAATGTATTTTGGTCTGCTACATGTTTCACTAAAATTTTAGCCTTATATGACGTTTGTGTTACCCCATTCTTTGGAGTCTTTCTGCTCGGTGTAATCAGGACCAGCAGGTAGCTAAACCTGCTATTCCTAATCATTTTAGCTTATTTGGTAAAATCTTCTGGTCAACAGTGTCAGAAGCCTTGGCCATCTCAAATAATATACCTGTGACACACAAGTTCTTATGAAGGGAATGAAGTACCACATTTGTAAATTTTACTGTGACGATACTGTGCTCCAATAACATCGGAGACCAAATAACTCAGAAGGTTGTATTTATGTAAGTAATTCATTAACCTGTCTTTCATTTTTCTGTAGTATTCAGGCTTATAGTAAGTAATTTCGGAAACTATCTCTAAGTACCCTCTGCAAGGTAAGGTGCGTCCCTTACCGTCATTGAAGCTTAAGAATGAGCTGACACACTCAATACTGTGTACATCATAATTGGGATTAAAGTCGTATTTCATCACAGTTGCGTCGTACTATGAGCGATGTATAAATACGTAACATATTATATATTTATCGGGCATGTTTACGGCATTTATACCTTCTCGTATATATGTATGATCAGACCTTCTTTCTGCTTTGATATTAAATTCGTTGTGGTACATGTTACAATAGGCCTTACACTTAGTGTTGTTTCTTGGAATTTGAAATATTTATGACACAAATAGTAAAAACAGTAATATGTATAACAGAAAAAAACAATACGGATCACGTCGGTTTGCGAGTAGAATAATGGAGATAGTTCAGAGGGAGATAGATACAGGCTGTGTGCCGTGCCAGCAACGGAACTGAGAGAATAATCTTTAAGGAAGAGAGAGACGAAGGTAGCAAAATAATGTAGAGTGGAAGAATAGAAGGTAACCTGGCTGACTGAGAAACATCTGTTTCAGTATTGGGCAGAGACAAATGAACTTACATACTAGTTTTGAGACAAAACTAAAGAAAGAGACTCAATTTTTATTAAACGCAATAGCTTAAGGAATTGTGCGTGAAGTGTAGAGTACCTTGATCCAGAGATGGATAGAAATGGAGAGTTTGAGAATGTTTGAGTTATGCACTGGTACAGTTAGGACACTAGATGAATGAAGTCTTCTTTTCCGATTATTGTCGAGCTCTGTGATGTAAGATCCTGAAGAGCGAATACGTACAAAAAGCGATGCAGTTAACATGTCTTTTGGAGGTCATGTATTTTTCCCCCTGTAACCATTATTAATGGGAGTGTGAGATAGTGGTGTGGTCAGAGAGCTAGATGTAGCTACCGTAATGCATACAATCAGTCACAGTTACCACAACTCACACCTTGTTAGATTACACCAGAGAAGTGAAGCTTTGGCAGAACAGGTAACTGCACAAGTTTTCGTTTCTCATTATGTGGTATCAAGATCAAAAATTTATTGAGATCGTAAAGAAAAATTGAGGTCTTCCTGCATGTGATGAGAGTGTTTTCTTCTCAACTGAGGTTCTCATCCAAAGTTATATAGAAACAATGTGACGTTTTCTGATTTAGTATTGGAATAACATGAAGAAGAATAGGAGGCTGCTTGAGGAATAAAGGGCTTGTAAATTTCTGGTAAGGTACTGAAATTATTTGCGACCTTTCTGGATTTAGTACTACGGATTGGATTGTCTGAGGGAGGAGACCAAACAGCGAGGTCATCGATCTCATCGGATTAGGGAAGGATGGGGTAGGAAGTTGGCCGTGCCCTTTCAAAGGAACCACCCTGGCATTTGCCTGGAGCGATTTAGGGAAATCACGGAAAACGTAAATCGGGATGGCCGGACGCGGGATTGAACCGTCGTCCTCCCGAATGGGGGTCCAGTGTGCTAACCACTGCGCCACCTCGCTCGGTTTTTAGTACTACGATTTGGTGTTGTACCTATCTGAACAATGAACACAGCTCCTCATTGATTCACCTCATATTTGCATATGAAACTGTCGCGTGGCGGAATCATTCTTATACCAGTTCCCAGTAAAATTTTTTTTCCTGATTGCTCTTTATTGGTGATAATAAAAGTCAATATCAGCTGAAGTGTAATTTGCACGATCAGAATAAAAGATGTGAAACTGTTTTTCATGTAGATTTTGTCTCCTTGTCTACATAAAGAGAGAAACTGGAAAACTTTGCCCATTCAAATGAATGTTAAAAACATACCTCGTTAACAACTCCTACTACAGACCATCTAATTATCTAGAGCGGGAACAGAAAATCGCTGTTACCAGTATAACAAGTTGAAGCATCCAAATAGAGTTGCATGACAAGCGGTAGTATATATAAACAGGCATTTGTACTTACAGAGGTAGATACATATTTCGTTTGAAAATACCAATGTGATCAAGTTCTAGGAAAACGCAGTGCATCTGCATAGGGAATTGCTTACAAGACCCTAATGTGACCATTTTTGAGCATTGTATTCTACAGTACTGGAATCCTTGTAAGGCAGGCATGACTACAAATATCGAACGTCGGTCAAATAGAGAACAAACTCTGAAAAACACTACACATCGAATGAATTCAGAGATGTTCAGCTAGGATCCTAACAGAGGGCACAGACCTTAGGGAAGTGTAACGAAAATGCTCTGGGAACATTGGGAATCCTTGGCAGAAAGACGACTTCGCACTCGCGTAACACCATTGTATTCGAAGAAGGCTGTGCGGCCACTGTGCTCCATCTATCGTATGTGATATTATTTCGTCTAGAGGCCCTTAATGACAAACACAAACGGTGTATTGATGCTTCTGAGCTCTGGTATTGGCGCAGGATGCTGCGTACAAAATGGACCGAAAGAAGAACAATTGTTATGAATTAATATGTCAAGAATCCGCCTCAGTTGCGAAATGTTACTGGTCTTTACCCAGGTTTCAGCTAGAGTAATGTAGCCTTCTTCAGAAGCGTAAAATAAACTAATACATGCCAGAATAAGGCACGGTCAAACATAAAAAGCTAAAGTACCGAGGTACCATGTCAAGCTACGTTACTTAGCTGAGGAACAGCCCCAGGCCTACTTCGTGGAAAGCGGTCGGTTAGCCGCGGACGCTACGTTGGAGCTCAAGTTAGAGTAAATTCTCCTTCACTTGCTAAATAAGTGTATTTTAAAAAGAGTGAACTTCATAGTTAATTAATTTTTTAGCAGTACATTTGTACAGGCACATTGTAACAAAATCTGTTATGAATTATATTCAAATAACCTCACAAGACAAATTATTTAAAACAACTGCAGACTGGCGATAACGTGAAGTTGTGTTCACTGTCAAGTACGTATCAAATGTAATTACATGCACGTTGCAAATTCCGTTATTTGTGTCATTGCCTGGGAAAAATCAGTACATATGTTGACAATGCTGGCAGGAAAAACAAATACATAACTCATTATGCAAACCTCCAGCAATGTATCAACCTGTTGACAATACTGGGAGGAAAAAACGAGTACGTAAACTCATTATGGAAACCTCAAGCAATGTACCAAGCTGAGATTGCGACTGAGTAGAGTAACCCGCGTTATTGCTTTAAATTAGCGAACATGATTGAAGAAATACACTGATAAAAATACAAACAAGAGTGCGCGCACGACTTGAGGAATTCCTAGAATTTTTTATAAATTGATGAATAATTAAATTTCGAGAAAATGGTAGAAATTATTAAACACCATTGGAATATTTATTTAGTCAATCGCTGGCAGGGGACAGATGATCGCCAATCTAAATTTCAGATGAGTTCACTAAAACGCATTTTGAAGATACTACATGGATACTGACAGCTTCATTTATTAGGTGAAGTGTTACAATCCATATGTGCATTTGACACATCTGGATATGCAGCTGATAAGCCTAATGGCATAAAGGTGGCAAAAAATAAGGTTATCGGCTGTATGAGAGACGAGGGGAGTGGACTGATGATGTTTAGTTTGTGGATCTATGATCCAAAAAATGTATGTATACTGTGTAGAGGCAGGCATCATCCCAACGCTGTCAAAGTTTGTGCTGCATGTAGCTAAATGGACTCTCATGGCTGACGATTACTCGGCGTGTCTGTATTGTGGTAGTGCAGCTGATGCGCCTCCTCTGCATATGGCGCGCCAGGTCAATTATCAGTCGAGAGGACATGCGGTATATACTGTGAGGCACCTGAGGGTAGGACTGTCATGTCACGACAATAAGTGGGTAATTTGTGAGAATTGAAGAGTGCTGCTTTCCCACTGTTCAGTTGTGTGAAAGAGAGTGGATATATATATATATATATATATATATATATATATATATATATATATATATATATATATAGTGCACACATCCGCTCTCTTTCACACAAGTGAACAGTGGGATACTACATGGATACTGTTAGCTAGACCTATTCCACACACACACATGTGGAATTCCACATGTGTGTGTGTGGAATAGGTCTAGCTAACATTTACAAGTTCACTGGTTAATGTAAGCCTGAGAAAAGCCACTGCAGATGTGAAATACTCGTGCATTAATAACTGATGTAACCACCAGAATGTTGAATGCAAGCACGCAAATGTCCATGAACTGTGTCGTACAGATGTCTGATGTCAGTTTGTGTGGTCGAGTTCCATGCCTGTTGCACTTGGTCGGTCAAGAAAGGGACTGATAACACCTGGAGTACCAAGTGGGTCATTTTTGACTCATGAGGGTTTTCGGGGACCTACCCCCCTTCATAATCATCGCAGAACCAAACGCTCCTGTGAATTTTGCATCATTTATGGGGTTGTAAAACTCACCAAAATTTCATCCCCCTAGCCCACCTAGAAGAATGAAACATTTATCTGTTATGGGTCATTTTTGACGCATACGCATTTTAACGCATTTTGATGTCAGTAACACCGGTTTTCATACACTAGTTTCTGGGAGTGCCTGTACGTTATTCACCTGATGTTGGAGTATATTACGACACTTTGGGCCGAAAAGAAAGTGAAATACGAAGAATTCGGAGATTGGACGTTACTTTCCGGTTTCTACGGACTGTCAACATGCAGACCTACTAAATGACACTGGGAAGCCACAGAGTAACATATCATACAGTGGGGAAGCCCCCCCCCCCCCTCCTCTTCTAAACCGCTGTCTGGAGCACTGCTAATACATCAACTCTTACATATCAAAATAACAGCGCCGCAAACCGGTGCCCCGCTGTCTCGAGGAGAGGTTCCACAGGCGTCGGCACTGTTACATCAAATGTAAGCAAACACGCAACTCGGACATGGTTCTTGCGTTTACTAGTGCCCTTGAAGCCCATCAGTCTGTGTTCTGCTGTTGTAGCAGTCAGATAACACGCTCGTAAAGCTGTTGAGACATTCTCAACGTATACGACAGCCGAAAAAGCGAATATCGTAAACGGTGCACGTCGCCAAACTATTAGAGCGGCGGTGTGGTTGTATGGTGAAGAGTATCCAGATCGTTCCAAGCACTCACGGTCTTTCTTCGGAAACTGGAAATGTGGAGAGTAAAATACACAAAGTAAAAATAAGAGACTGTTATGAAGCTGACATTTTCGCAGCAATAACACACAATGCAAATGTCACGCAGAGGGGTCACCAAACGAATGTTTTGCGAACACCACATTCTATCATATTTCATCCTCTTCACTTTTCGCTGCATCTACAGCTTCATAGTAATGACTTCCTAAACTGGTTTCAGTTCTCAAAATGTTATCTACGGAAAGTGGAAAGTGATGCGACAAATCTATGCAAAACACTGTTTTAGGAAGAAGCGTCGTTTACAAACCATTGCGAAATGAACCTTCGCAATACGCGCTAATCGTCAGTTGCAAATCCACGCTGACTCAGAGAAGTGGATGAAACCAACGTCCTTGGTTTATCAACGCTTGGCGCGTGTTTCTTTTAAGACTCTCATCATTGGTTCCTGTTTGATTGGTGGGAATGTAAATACACTAAGTATCTGGTGTTCCTAAGATATGCTGCTGCCTAAGTTATTAGAGGGCATCCTACTGAACATAAGATAAGCTACGTGATACCATCATGTCCCTCCCATTCAGCACATGTAATGACAAACTCTCTGAAGACAACATCTTCAGAGCACTGAAACGGTCATTCAAGAAACACAAGAACGTCTACACACTCACTAGACTTATCACTTCTGTACTTTTACCTGTGGTGAAAATTAAAACAAGAGGTATATTAGGAAACACCTAAGATTTCCGAGGCACGAAACGCCTTATAAAACTAGCCTCTGGTGCTGTTAACTCCAGGTGAAACATAGCGTGCTGTACTGTTCCTCCAGAATCACTTTATAGCGTATAGCAATGCTCAGGTTCAACATTTGAGCATTTGGCATGACAGCCGTGATAATAACGAACCTGAGTTACGTGCCTGCTCACATTTGGTATAACAGGGCAGAGGTTTGTGTAACCTCTCCTCCTGACCGCGGGACAGAGCTTTGCGGCCCTGTTTTCTTGATACTATTTCATCACGTCCCATACATGTTACATCATTAAAGTTCTCTAAAAATCTTCTTTCAGATGCCGTAGAAAAAGACTATGAAGTTCAGTTAGAAAACAATAAAGTCGGTGCTATAATTAGACGATTATAAACAATAAAAATTACTTGCCAAAGTCAGGAAATTCGTTATACTGTCCGCTGTAACTTGCGAAAACCGCACCTCGATGCATTTATTCGTTCTCGATGTATTTGGGATGACCTACCATAGCTGCCTCACCCCATATATATACAGGGCGGCCCACTTAAACCTTTAACGCAAACATCTCTGGAATAGCAATAAATACTGAAAAGGACTTTCACTAGTATGAATGTAAGACAGGGCCTCAGAAAAACAAATACTTAAGACATTATAAGACGTAACCAAATATAAGGTTCAACACAAACTTAGGTTTTATTTTTAAATGGATACCCCATAATATTTCTTACGCAATCAGTAACATGAAGAATCGAAAAAAGAATGGCGTTGGTTACGTCGCAATACGTTAATTACATCCCGAGAAACTGAAAAGCGAAATTGACGCTTGAAATAAACGAAACGCGCCGCCATCGTACATCCCGAGATGCAAGCATAATCCTCACATAGCAATGCTTCTGCCAGGAAAACTTATTACTACTTCCGGCCCTCGTGACAACAGTGAAGGTAACAATACGTATCTCAATCACATAGCGACTGTGAGCAATGTGGGATTCACGGTTGCATCTCGAGATGTACAATAGCGGGGCGTTTCGTTTATTACAAGCATCAACTTCGCTTTGCAGTTTCTTGGGATGTAGCTGACATACTGCGATGCAGATTTTTCATGTTATTGATTGTATAAGAAATAATACGGGGTGTCCATAAAAAAACACGTAAGTTTTTGCTGAAACTAACATTTGCTTACGTTTTAGAATGTCTCACACAATGGATTCGTAGTCTGGAACTTGTATTGTTAGCCAATAAAAAGATCGTAGGAGTACTTAGAAAGTGTATTTTTGGTGCAAACATACACTTTTTAAATGAAACAATGCTTATTGACATTAATAAACTAAAAGTCGGATAAATTAGAATGTCAGTGCAGTTTGTTGCAGGATTCTAGTAGGCTACTAGTCGTTTACGAAATATCGTGTTTTGAAAAATTTCCCCAGCTTCTGTAGATGCTAGGTACAATGTTGTTATGTTTGCTTACAATGTGCTTGTGTGGTACTTTAGTGCACTGTGACTTGCTATACAGTTAGTGTGTGAGAGTGCAAGCAATAGCTCATGAATGGACGATGAAATTTACCAATGCTGAAAAGCCGACATGCTCACGGTATATGGAGAGAGTAGGAAGAAAGCAGCTGGTTCTTGTGCAATACATTAGGCAAGATATACTAATAGACGTCGACCATCTCGGCAATTATTTATCAATCTCTTAACCAGTTACGTGAAAGTGGTAGTGTAACACCTAGACAATGTAACAGAGGGAAAGAAATAACGACAGATGAGGGGGAGATTAATGTTCTTACTGCTGTTGCAGTTGATCCTCACGTTAGCTCCCACGCAATCGCATGAGGGAGTGGCATGAGTCAGGCAAGTGTCCTACGCATTCTCCATTGACGTAGGTTCCATCCCTGTCACATCCCTCTCCATCAAGAACTGCAAGGAAACGATTATAAGAATCGTGTTAACTTCTGCACATGGACGTTAAGACAGAATACTCCAAATGTATCATGTATCTTGTTTAGTAATGAAGCAATATTTACCAGTTACGGCCAGGTAAACCGAAACACACACTTAACATCAGCTTTTATGGTCAAGCATTCATTCCTCTCGGTGTTTCCACATTGTCCATCCCTTGTAATGCTCCAATCACCAGAGTTCCAATCAATGTCCAGGGTTAAATTTTTATATAGTGCTTCCAGAAGTGAGTGTATACACTGATGAGCTAAAACCTTGCGTGCATGTACCGAACAGCATTGTACTGTCCCCACTGTCCTGTACCCGCGATGCAGAGTCCTGTACCCGCGAAGCAGTGTACGTTTTGAGCAGCCAGTTATCTGGATGGTAGCATACCTAGCAATTACAATCGAACGGATGTAACAAGAAACGTGATTCATCCGATCTAGTGAGACGTTTAACTGATCTACTACCAACACTCGACGATATCATGGCCACTGTAATCGTAACTGATGATGTCGTTGGTGGGTCAATATGGGTACTTGTACAGGTCACATGCTGCGAGGACCCATACTCAACTGTGTGTACTGAACAGTGTATACCAAAATACTTGAGAATAGGGGAGGGAGGGTGGTTTATGGACAACCTGCATTGTTGCCATATTTCTGATAATTGCTTTCCTCAATGATGTCATGCAACATCGTCAGATGTTTTCCCCCTGTACTGCGCCATTCCTCTGACAACATAATCTACGATGATAGAACTAGGCCATTTATACTATTTTTAAAATCCAAGACGGTGGAACTATCCTAGTTGTCCTAAGTTTAAAATTGTGGGAAATTCAAATAGCCCTGTGATCTTTTATGTTTTATATTCAAATCTAATAGTCATGGGCGACTGGAATGCAGTTGTAGGGGAAAGAGTAGAAGAAAAGGTTACAGGAGAATATGTGCTTGGGACAAGGAATGAAAGAGGAGAAAGACTAATTGAGTTCTGTAACAAGTTTCAGCTAGTAATAGCGAATACCCTGTTCAAGACTCACAAGAGGAGAATGTATACTTGGAAAAGGCCGGGAGATACGGGAAGATTTCATTTACATTACATAATGGTCAGACAGAATTCCGAAATCAGATACTGGATTGTAAGGCGCACCCAGGAGCAGATATAGACTCAGATCACAATATAGTAGTGATGAAGAGTAGGCTGAAGTTCAAAACATTGGTCAGGAAGAATCAATACGCAAAGAAGTGGGATACGGAAGTACTAAGGAATGACGAGATACGTTTGAAGTTCTCTAACGCCATAGATACAGCAATAAGGAATAGCGCAGTAGGCAGTACAGTTGAAGAGGAATGGACATCTCTAAAAAGGGCCATCACAGAAGTTGGGAAGGAAAACATAGGTGCAAAGAAGGTAGCTGCGAAGAAACCATGGGTAACAGAAGAAATACTTCAGTTGATTGATGAAAGGAGAAAGTACAAACTTGTTCCGGGAAAATCAGGAATACGGAAATACAAGTCGCTGAGGAATGAAATAAATAGGAAGTGTAGGGAAGCTAAGACGAAATGGCTGCAGGAAAAATGTGAAGACATCGAAAAAGATATGATTGTCGGAAGGACAGACTCAGCATACAGGAAAGTCAAAACAACCTTTGGTGATATTAAAAGCAACGGTGGTAACATTAAGAGTGCAACGGGAATTCCACTGTTAAATGCAGAGGAGAGAGCAGATAGGTGGAAAGAATACATTGAAAGCCTCTATGAGGGTGAAGATTTGTCTGATGTGATAGAAGAAGAAACAGGAGTCGATTTAGAAGAGATAGGGGATCCAGTATTAGAATCGGAATTTAAAAGAGCTTTGGAGGACTTACGGTCAAATAAGGAAGAAGGGATAGATAACATTCCATCAGAATTTCTAAAATCATTGGGGGAGTGACAACAAAACGACTATTCACGTTGCTGTGTAGAATATATGAGTCTGGCGATATACCATCTGACTTTCGGAAAAGCATCATCCACACAATTCCGAAGACGGCAAGAGCTGACAAGTGCGAGAATTATCGCACAATCAGCTTAACAGCTCATGCATCGAAGCTGCTTACAAGAATAATATACAGAAGAATGGAAAAGAAAATTGAGAATGCGCTAGGTGACGATCAGTTTGGCTTTAGGAAAAGTAAAGGGACGAGAGAGGCAATTCTGCCGTTACGGCTAATAATGGAAGCAAGGCTAAAGAAAAATCAGGACACTTTCATAGGGTTTGTCGACCTGGAAAAAACGTTCGACAGCATAAAATGGGGCAAGCTGTTCGAGATTCTGAAAAAAGTAGGGGTAAGCTATAGGGAGAGACGAGTCATATGCAATATGTACAACAACCAAGAGGGAATAATAAGAGTGGACGATCAAGAACGAAGTGCTCGTATTAAGAAGGGTGTAAGACAAGGCTGTAGCCTTTCGCCCCTACTCTTCAATCTGTACATCGAGAAAGCAATGATGGAAATAAAAGAAAGGGTCAGGAGTGAAATTAAAATACAAGGCGAAAGGATATCAATGATACGATTCGCTGATGACATTGCTATCCTGAGTGAAAGTGAAGAAGAATTAAATGATCTGCTGAACGGAATGAACAGTCTAATGAGTACACAGTATGGTTTGAGAGTAAATCGGAGGAAGACGAAGGTAATGAGAAGTAGTAGAAATGAGAACAGCGAGAAACTTAACATCAGGATTGATGGTCACGAAGTCAATGAAGTTAAGGAATTCTGCTACCTAGGCAGTAAAATAACCAATGACGGACGGAGCAAGGAGGACATCAAAGCAGACTCGCTATGGCAAAAAAGGCATTTCTGGCCAAGAGAAGTCTACTAATATCAAATACCGGCCTTAATTTGAGAAGAAATTTCTGAGGATGTACGTCTGGAGTACAGCATTGTATGGTAGTGAAACATGGACTGTGGGAGAACCGGAACAGAAGAGAATCGAAGCATCTGAGATGTGGTGCTATAGACGAATGTTGAAAATTAGGTGGATTGATAAGGTAAGGAATGAGGAGGTTCTACGCAGAATCGGAGAAGAAAGGAATATGTGTAAAACACTGATAAGGAGAAGGGACAGGATGATAGGACATCTGCTAAGACATGAGGGAATGACTTCCATGGTACTAGAGGGAGCTGTAGAGGGCAAAAACTGTAGAGGAAGACAGAGATTGGAATACGTCAAGCAAATAATTGAGGACGTAGGTTGCAAGTGCTACTCTGAGATGAAGAGGTTAGCACAGGAAAGGAATTCGTGGCGGGCCGCATCAAACCAGTCAGTAGACTGATGACCTCACTCAAGCTATCCACAGTTTAAAATGGTTTCTGGAAGCCTACTTCTGCTACCTACTATATTTCAACAGTTTAAAATAGCAGGAAATTCAAAATAGCCCCGTTGCCCCAAATTTAAATATTTACGGCGTTACTGCCACTGTGTATGGTAAGACAGTATTGTGGAGAGCGCCATAACATTGACACTGCAATTTATTTAAATACTCGTAGGGGAATAGCCTGTGAGGCCACAGTACCCTGCCTCCTGGCAGCGTCTGCCAGGGGCACCACTGACAGATAAAGGAGCAACACTCCCTGGTGCCTCACCATGTCCCACTGTGACACCCACCCACATGCTCCAGCAGTGGAATCACAAGTGATGCTGGCCAATGGGACATCGTGTTTCATGCCATAAATAAAATGTGTGTGAAATCTTATGGGACTTAACTGCTAAGGTCATCAGTCCCTAAGCTTACGGGCTACTTAACCTAAATTATCCTAAGGACAAACACACACACCCATGCCCGAGGGAGGACTTGAACCTCCGCCGGGACCAGCCGCACAGTCCATGACTGCAGCGCCTACGACCGCTCGGCTAATCACGCGCGGCATTGATGCCATGAACGTCCAGGTAACTGTGTGGTGATGTCACCCAGTGCTCGCCTCAAGCTGCTACACCATTGCAATGACATAGAGTCTTAAAACTGTGATGGTGTGCCTGCAATGGTTGTGGAAGCTATTTCTAGTCTCTTAGTCAATGGTGACAACATGGTAATGCACTGGAGCTATTTTTAGTGACAGCTACACAACATTGTAATCACGCCACTCCTATTGTTGTCTGATGTAGAAACATTCTGATGCCAAGCTAACACCAGGATACATGAGGAGTATTCCATAACGCAGAAGTAACTGCACTTTGTAGGTGGTAAAATTCGGACTATGAATGCTGTCAGAGAACTGTTAACGAAATATGAGGAAATATGTAGGAAGGCTGTGTGCAATGCAGATGTGTCTGCACTCTGTATGGTCTGTGGTCCACTTCGGGAGAAAGGTGTGTTATCGCTATCCACCTCCATCATCGTTAGCTAAACTTCCCACTATTTCGCAGGGGGAATGGTATAAGATTCCCCTGAAGACCATACATAACCTGTACTTACCCGTTCCGAGATGAATGGAGGCTGTTTTGAATGCAACTGTTCTCAAATACCTTATCAGGCATGGTGATGTGTTGTGTTTTTGTTGTTTTCATATTTTTGTCCAACCCCAGCGCGTTTTCACTTCTCTGCTACTTAATAGCCAAATACTGATCATGAAAATTTATTACATCACTGGACCTCGAACGAGTTAGTTTTAAATGGAGTAACATCAGAGATGGGTGCGATATCACCTTAAGCTGGAGAGGTGGTTCCTAGAACATTGCGATTACTTATAAACCTCTAATGATTCGAGGCCTTCCCTGTTATTCAGTTGGTGTAACTCCTTACAAGGAAGTTTTCCTGATGTCGTCAGGCACTGCAGGAGTAGTACTAAGTTCTAAAAATATTCAACGTCAGACTATATCCTCTGTTTGCATTCGTGACAATCTGCTTTTCAGACGAGCGTGTGAAAAGGGTTGACGAGTGGCCAACCTACACTGCCGCAAAAAAAAAAAAAAAAAAAAAAAATCAACCCTTTTCACACGCTCGTCTGAAAAGCAGATTATCACGAATGCAAACAGAGGATATAGTCTGACGTTGAATATTTTTAGAACTTAGTACTACTCCTGCAGTGCCTGACGACATCAGGAAAACTTCCTTGTAAGGAGTTACACCAACTGAATAACAGGGAACGCCTCGAATCATTAGAGGTTTATAAGCGTTTCTGGATGAGGTACCGAATATATTGCTTCCCCCTACTTACACCTCCCGAGGAAGTGTGTGGCGGAGGGCACTTTCCTTACCACTGTCATTACCTCCCTTTCCTGTTCCAGTCGCGTATGGTTCGCGGGAAGAACGACTGCCGGAAAGCCTCCGTGCGTGCTCGAATCCCTCTAATTGTACATTCGTGATCTCCTAGGGAGGTATAAGTAGGGGGAAGCAATATATTCGATACCTCATCCAGAAACGCACCGTCTCGAAACCTGGACAGCAAGCTACACCGCGATGCAGAGCGCCTCTCTTGCAGAGTCTGCCACTTGAGTTTGCTAAACATCTCCGTAACGCTATCACGCTTACTAGATAACCCAGTGACGAAACGCGCCGCTCTTCTTTGGATCTTCTCTACCTCCTCCGTCAACCCGACCTGGTACGGATCCCACACTGATGAGCAATACTCAAGTATAGGTCGAAAGAGTGTTTTGTAAGCCACCTCCTTTGTTGATGGACTACATTTTCTAAGGACTCTCCCAATGAATCTCAACCTGGTACCCGCCTTACCAACAATTAATTTTAGCCGGCCGAAGTGGCCGTGCGGTTAAAGGCGCTGCAGTCTGGAACCGCAAGACCGCTACGGTCGCAGGTTCGAATCCTGCCTCGGGCATGGATGTTTGTGATGTCCTTAGGTTAGTTAGGTTTAACTAGTTCTAAGTTCTAGGGGACTAATGACCTCAGCAGTTGAGTCCCATAGTGCTCAGAGCCATTTGAACCATTTTGAACAATTAATTTTATATGATCGTACCACTTCAAATCGTTACGCACGCATACTCCCAGATATTTTACAGAAGTAACTGCTACCAGTGTTTGTTCCGCTATCATATAATCATACAATAAAGGATCCTTCTTTCTATGTATTCGCAATACATTACATTTGTCTATGTTAAGGGTCAGTTGCCACTCCCTGCGCCAAGTGCCTATCCGCTGCAGATCATCCTGCATTTCGCTACAATTTTCTAATGCTGCAGCTTCTCTGTATACTACAGCATCATCCGCGAAAAGCCTCATGGAACTTCCGACACTATCTACTAGGTCATTTATATATATTGTGCTTTTCATAATATATATAAATGGCCTAGTAGATAGTGTCGGAAGTTCCATGCGGCGTAGTCACCACGAGCGGCAATGCAGGCGCTGACAGTCGGTCGTACAGATGGCGAATACTGTTCTGGGAACGTCATGTCACGCCTGCTCGACCTGTCCGTGTAGTTCTGTAATATTTGTTGAGTGATCAGTCAGTCACACTGGTCACTTGTTGTTGTCCCCCTCCCCCCCCCCCCCCCCCCCCATATCCCACACGTCCTCACCTCGATGTTGAGCGCCCATAAGCCCCAACACACCACACCCACACGTCCTCGATTGGAGACAAGTCTGAAAATCGTGCTGACAAGGGAAGTTGCATGTCTTTCAGAGCACGTTGACTTTCATGGGCAGTGTGTGGGCGAGAATTATTGGGTTGGAACAACACAGCACCTTCCTGTTACAAGAATGACAAAAGTAAGGGTTTAACAACGCTCTGCACGTACCGAGCGCTGGTTAGGTGAATGAGAGTTGTAACTTACCGCATCCCACACCATAAGGCCTCGGGTGGGGCCAGTGTGTCTTGGACGAATGCACTTTACCAGACAGTGCTCACCAGGTCTACATTGTATGCGCAAGCGGCCATCACTTACACGCAGGCACAATCTTCCATCGCTCAATATCAAGGTGCGCCATTCCAAGTCATCCTCTGACGGTGTCAGTCAAGCCTTGCACGTTGATGCTGTGGCGTGAGTCGCAGACGGGCTAGAGGTGTGTGTGCTCTTCGTCCCACTATTATTAACCGATTTCCAACAGTTCGTGTCGAACTTCTTGGATCGTGAGAATGTTCACGTGACCGCTGTTACCAGCACCGTTGCACAGTTGACGCAGCACTTCCAGCTTGTGTGGCAATTCTCCGAAACGGCCATCCCGCTGCTCGGAAAGCCAATCACTATTTGACCTCTTTCAAACTCGCTCAGTTGGCTGTAGGAAGCACGACTGTTTCTCCATCGCGTGGTTGCTTTCTTGTTTCACACATCTGCACAGCACTCAGCCTTCTGGCTGTGAGCACACCCTGTCAAAGGATAGACACATATGGAGCTCTGGTAGATACACGACTACGCTGTCTGTTGGCGGACGACGTTGAAATCATTATCAGTAGATCTACTATCCCACAGAGGGTATACGCCGTCATCAGATCAAAATCGACGTTGTCTTTCCAGGGGTACTACCTTTTTTTCCCCATCAGTGTAGACAGAGATGAATGCAGGTTCGAATGCACAAAGCTTTTGCAAAATGTTTATCACAACCCACGTGAGTTGCGTAGAATGTATAATTTTGAGTTGGAAACATGTTTCTCAATACTATTGACGACAGGTAATTGCTACGCATTGCTATCTTTGTAATCTGCATTCTCAATGCATTGCTACAGAACGCACTGTTTCCAGTCCCGAACGCAATAATGCGTACTTTTCAAGCCTTGACCATTTCTGTTGCAAACTTTCTCGGTCGTATACCAGCTCATCCTCATCTTCTTCTCCAACACTAGCATCTCCTTCTTACATCTGTTTCAACTTGTTTTATTTTAGTTCAGACACCTTAAATTATCAGTTTATTGATACGTGTTTTCCGATGTTTCCCAATCTCCAGTAATATTCGTTTTCTTTGTCTGATGTCGTTATCTCGTCTCTTTTTATTATGGTTTCCAATTCTTTCACCTCATTTTTCGGCTGTTCGTTTTCGATCACTATGTCATCCTCAGAAGTTAGACTCTGTTCAAATGGTTCAAATGGCTCTGAGCACTATGGGACTTAACTTCTAAGATCATCAGTCCCATAGAACTTAGAGCTACTTAAACCTAACTAACCTAAGGACATCACACACATCCATGCCCGAGGCGGTCGCGCGGTTCTAGACTGTAGCGCCTAGAACCGCTCGGCGACCCCGGCCGGCGTAGACGCTGTCCTCAAAAAGTAGACCTTACGCAAAGCACAGCTTCAGTTTTAGCCACTTCAGCTAGAGGTTCTGTGTCTAATAAATATCTTCATCATTTAAAACTTTCTTACAGCCGAACGTACCTTTTGTTGTCAGTACTTGCTTCTGTATTATCCAAAGTAGTATGACTCATCCGCCTGTGAGTATAATAAAATCACTGTAAGTGCTTTCCCACCACAAAATGTTGTGGTAATGAGCACTACATTTCCCTTGTTTATGTCTTGTTGGTAATAAATTTGCATTTTACGCCACAGAGTGGTAACCAATTAGCCATTAGGAGTTGTGTCGACAGTGACAATGCGACGGGTACATAAAACGCAAGTTATTGCACTGGCGGCCTTCACAGGTATCGCGTGTAAACTTGTAATTGGCAAGACCACCAGTACTAGGAGTTTATCCCTGTACTTGTGAATCGAGGGAGGAAGCGCAATGATTAGGGCATTGGGTCGTCGTCGTCCTTGTTATTTTTGAAGTCTTCAGTCCAAATACTGTTTTGATGCAGCTCTCCACCCTAATCTACAGGGAGGGGGGGGGGGGGAGGGGGGGGAGGGGGGGGAAGTGTGCAATTGGCTATTCCTCATCCCAGTTCAAGGCAGAAGTGTATCTAGCAAAATCTATTCCCGCCAATAAACTTAACAGAAATGCAATTTAAAAAACGAGGCTCTGGCAACGCTGCAATTGCATGCAGCATGGTTAAGAACAGGTAGCATCAACTCTGCGCTGTGCCGGGACTCTCCCACTAGCTCAGTGAAACCAACCACTGCCGTGGGGAATGAATATACAGACTCGTCGATGGTTGAGTCGTGTTCGCGCCAAACTTTTTTTCAGTTAAATCATTGTATCCAGATTACACCTCCACAATGCGATGTCCTTTGTATTTCTTTCTGTTTACCTTTATTTGAACGTTAAGACTTAACACGAACTTTTTACAAATGAATACGACCACTTTGTTTAGACCACGACACAAATAAAGCCAATAGAAAATAGTAGTGGATACAGTAACATAGTTTGTATCCAACGAAGTACAAAAAATACGAAAGGTGGGCTACACTAGATTTCACTTTATGCTATTCACAATAATTCCATTCTGTTCGTTTGACATCCAGGATAATCTTCACAGAGCTGGTATGTACACGTGCCAGCAGCGTTCTCTTTAGTGGAGATGTTCAAAGCGACCACCTTGCATTTGCAAACACTGGACACTACGCAACACAGCTTCATCCACTATTGGCAAAGCGGCATGTACGCGAGCTATTAGGTCGTGTACTTCCATGGGTGGAGAACTAAAACTTATTCCTTTAAGTTCGCTACAAATAAAAATACAGAGGATTAAGGTTCGCGGAATATGGAGGCCAGAACATCGGACCTCTACAACTAATCCGTTTCCCTAGAAACGCTTCATTTACGCACATTTATTCCTAAGCGTGGCGATGCATTATCATGCCGAAACCAGAGCTGTCGCCAAATACCAAGTCGAACGCAATCTATTACAAGGAAACGTACGATACAGGCACACATTCAACTTACCTGGTAATAGGTAAGGGTCCAAAACCACTCCTCCCCTAATTTATGCCTTAGCATGGTTAAAAGTCACTTTCATGGGTAACATGCAGTTTTTGTTCCGACCGATGATGGCTGTTGCGGTGGTTGAAAATACCCTCACGAGTGAAGCTAGATTCGTCAGTCAATATAATGCTATTTATAAAATGTTCGTTATCTTCCACACGACAAAACTGTGCTCATCGAATGAGGTCTTCTAGTAGACGGTGTTGCTTTAACGTTAAATGGTATGGATACTATTCTTCATAGCGCAACATTTGTAAGTAGGCTGTTTATGTTTTATTATTGGCAACGTTACGTAGCGCTCTGTATGAAAATCACTGGCTGTGCTGTGTGCAGTCTGTGGCTAGTTTGCATTGTTGTCTGCCATTGTAGTGTTGGGCAGCTGGATGTGAACAGCGCGTAGCGTTGCGCAGTTGGAGGTGAGCCGCCAGCAGTGGTGGATGTGGGGAGAGATATGGCGGAGTTTTGAAATTTGTAAGATTGGATGTCATGAACTGCTATATATATTATGACTATTAAGGTAAATACATCATTTGTTCTCTATCAAAATCTTTCATTTGCTAACTATGCCTATCAGTAGTTAGTGCCTTCCGTTGTTTGAATCTTTTATTTAGCTGG
Organism: Schistocerca serialis cubense; assembly: GCF_023864345.2. Taxonomy (NCBI): domain Eukaryota; kingdom Metazoa; phylum Arthropoda; class Insecta; order Orthoptera; family Acrididae; genus Schistocerca; species Schistocerca serialis. Next base: position 362,141,512 of record NC_064646.1, read on the forward strand.
CAGTAGTGGCGCTCGCTATATTGCAGTAGTTCGAGTAACCAAGATTTTTGTGAGGTAAGCGATTTGTGAAACGCATAGGTTAATGTTAGTCAGGGCCATTTTTTTTGTAGGGATTTTTGAAAGTCAGATTGCGTTGCGCTAAAAATATTGTGTGTCAGTTTAAACACAGTCATGTATAATTGTTCAAAGGGGACGTTTCACATTTCAACAACGAGTCTTATCTGGAACTGTCTCGCAATATCACGGATACTTCGCCATAGTGACTGGTGAACGCTTTCGAAAATAACATCCTCTGATTGTTGAGTACGTTAGTCCTTGGACGATCTCTTCCATTTCTTGTGGACAAATATTTTGTTTCCCGAAGGCGTTGCTCTAGGCTACAAAAAGAATTATCAGAATTGTATATTTGAGGGTACCTTGCAGCATACACACCACCAGCAGCAGTTCGTGATGACTGGGTGTTGTGCGATGTCCTTAGGTTAGTTAGGTTTAAGTAGTTCTAAGTTCTAGGGGACTGATGACCATAGATGTTAAGTCCCATAGTGCTCAGAGCCATTTTTTGAACCACCAGCAGCAGCAAAAGCTTGGTTATCAAATGCACCCAACACCAAAAGCATATTGACGCATTCATCGTTTGTCTATTGTATCGGCAAGCTGCCGTACATGAACTTGACAGGACTGGTTATGATTGGACAATGCGTGGTTAGTAGACACACACATGCTGTTTAATGGTTCCACTGTTACTGACAGGCTATGTGACTAAATGACGTCCGGCTTATAAACGACGAGATCTAGGAAATGGACGTCTAAAAAATAGAAAAGGAATCTGACGAGAGTTCGAAACATGGATTTGGATTTGGATTTGATGTCCCAGCAGTCCACTCACTCAGCTAAGACAGCTAGTGCCATAGTGTGGGGTGATACGCATTTCTCTGTACATTCCAATGCGCTGCACGATGTTACGGCATTGCCAGCTCCTCGTTTTCGTACATGTGTTTCCAAAATGCACCTGAACTGGTTTTGCCAAATAAACTTTTGACCTGAATCTGAATGAGGAATCTCACGGTGACATCAAAGTGCGGCATTCCTTCTTCACCCTGTACACTGTGCACACTTCCTCATGTCTGCATTACTACTGCATCCTACATCCATTTGAACCTACTTCCTCGAGTCAAGTCTTGTTTTCCTTCACATGTCCCCGCCTCCACCTTACCGCTGCACACACACACACACACACACACACACACACACACACACACACACACACACACACGCATGCACACACATATGAATTTCCCTCCATTACCAAACTGACGAATCCTTAATACCCCTGCATGTGTTCTATTAGTGGATCTCTTCTTTAAGACAAGTTTAACAATAAATTTTAGTTGAGTGCATCTACCCATCAAATTTTCAGCATTCATCCGTAATATCTTATCAAAAGCTTCCATTATATTCTTCGCTCAACTATTCGTCAACCACTTTCCGCTACTGTACAAGGCTACACTCCAAACAAGAGTAGTAGAGCAACAAGGACACCACCCCACACTGCATTCTTGCCAGATTTACTCAGTATGGTAGATCCAAGATGGATGCCATAGATGTGGCAACGTTGCAGTGATGTCATGGCGGCAAGATAAAATTCTGGCTGGAAAACAGATCAGTTGGGCTACCTCAACTAACCTAAGACCACCCCCTCCCCTTCTCCCTCCCTGCCTCGTCCTGTCCCCTTGCTCCCCTTCTCTCCACTGCCCCATCTGGAAACTGGCGGGAAAAGAACTCTATCTATGCTGATTTGCTGGAAAGGATAGACCTAAGACTTTCTTGAATGCTTTCGTAAACAATAAGAGTTGTCACAGACAGGGTGTTCGCTATGAGGTCCAGAGTCCATCTGTCCTAGTTCACAACACTGCCGCCAGAGGGCGCTATCGCCACTCCCCCTCCCCCTTCTGTGATACAGTCTAAGATGGCGGTCTGGGGTAGAAATGGTAGGAAATTCGAACGGTTTGTGTCTAGCTGCTCGACTGGGAGAATGGATGCAATTGTTTACTGTGTTCAATGGAAGAGATGACTGTGCCAGAGAAGGAGTAGTTTCACGGATATATTAGCTGTAATCATGCAGCAGAGGACTGTATCCATAGAAACCTGCACAATGTTTGGAAAGCAATGATATATGGAGAAGACGAAAACGCTTCATCAAATAATGAAGCTGCAGCATATGGTACTAAGCTACATTTCGCAACTGATGTTGATAAATGTGTGTGCTGTAACTGTAGATCATTCAATAAAAGTTCAGTCAGTCTTCCGAAGCACAAGAGGCAAGACGTTCGCCCCACAGTCTCTGCACGCTGCTGGAAGAGAGGCCACATGCTGGTCTCATGGTACCACCACACGGTAGACACATGGGAGGCCACATATTTCCTGTAGTGTTGCAAATACCCGCAGCCTTCCTCCTTCCCATCCCCGCCGCATGGATAGATTTTGTTATTGAACGTGAACTGCTTTGGGAGATTACATCTGGTGTTTAAGTAATGCGCGCAATACTGTCACATACATAACTTGAAGATTCACAGGAACGAAATGCAACACTGCACAAAGAGAGTGAGACAGCTTTGTAGGTGACGCAAAAATAACTACGCATTTTATTCCAAGGAAGACCACCACTACACTTTCACACGGACTCTTAAAAAAAAAAAAAGGATCATGAGACACTTGTGAAACTGTTCCTGAGATACTTCGGGCTTTTGTGGGAAATTCACTTGTCTTTGAGCACGGGATGCTTCAGGAGTTACTAAATGCAAGTGAATATGTCTCTAAACACACCTTCAAAATGATCGCTGCACAGTAGTTTGCTTCACTTTGGCGATGTATGCTGCTACACTCGAACACGTACTCAAAAAGGATCGCAAAAAAAAAGAAAAAGAAAAAAAAATAGTTCAAATGGCTCTGAGCACTATGGGACTCAACATCTGAGGTCATCAATCCCCTAGAACTTAGAACTACTTAAACCTAACTAACCTAAGGACATCACCCACATCCATGCCCGAGGCAGGATTCGAACCTGCGACCGTAGCAGTCGCACAGTTCCGGACTAACGCGCCTAGAACCGCTTGGCCACAGAGGATCGCAACACACTTGTGACCCCTCGCTGAGACACTTCACACACTTCTGTGAGAAGCAGACCCCCAAAACCGATATCAGCTGAAATATTTGAATTTTACACGCTACAGCGATAATATCTGGATGTCGAAATAAATATCTCTGTAACTCTAAACAGGACGCTCACCACTTTTCGAGTTGGAGCTGCTTTTTTGAAGGCACTGCCAGAGGATTTCTACAGCTGCTGTGGTGTTCATCGCTTTTCTGAAACGGCGAGTGGGCTTAGTTTATATTTGATGCAGCTGCAGTCAGGGACGTTACTTTCCTCACTTCTCGCAGCACACGCAGGGACCTAAACACATATGGCAAAATCAGAACAATTACACAACCAGAATTCGATCCACTATCCTGTTGTTGTTGTTGTGGTCTTCAGTCCTGAGACTGGTTTGATGCAGCTCTCCATGCTACTCTATCCTGTGCAAGCTTCTTCATCTCCCAGTACCTACTGCAACCTACATCCTTCTGAATCTGCTTAGTGTATTCATCTCTTGGTCTCCCTCTACGATTTTTACCCTCCACGCTGCCCTCCAATGCTAAATTTGTGATCCCTTGATGCCTCAAAACATGTCCTACCAACCGATCCCTTCTTCTAGTCAAGTTGTGCCACAAACTTCTCTTCTCCCCAATCCTATTCAATACCTCCTCATTAGTTACGTGATCTACCCACCTTATCTTCAGCATTCTTCTGTAGCACCACATTTCGAAAGCTTCTATTCTCTTCTTGTCCAAACTGGTTATCGTCCATGAGCGAAAGGCTATTTACAATTTGTACAGAAACCAGATGGCAGTTATAAGAGTCAAGGGGCATGAAAGGGAAGCAGTGGTTGGGAAAGGAGTGAGACAGGGTTGTAGCCTCTCCCCGATGTTATTCAATCTGTATATTGAGCAAGCAGTAAAGGAAACAAAAGAAAAATTCGGAGTAGGTATTAAAATTCATGGAGAAGAAGTAAAAACTTTGAGGTTCGCCGATGACATTGTAATTCTGTCAGAGACAGCAAAGGACTTGGAAGAGCAGTTGAACGGAATGGACAGTGTCCTGAAAGGAGGATATAAGATGAACATCAACAAAAGCAAAACGAGGATAATGGAATGTAGTCAAATTAAATCGGGTGATGCTGAGGGGATTAGATTAGGAAATGAGACACTTAAAGTAGTAAAGGAGTTTTGCTATTTAGGGAGTAAAATAACTGAAGATGGTCGAAGTAGAGAGGATATAAAATGTAGACTGGCAATGGCAAGGAAATCGTTTCTGAAGAAGAGAAATTTGTTAACATCGAGTATAGATTTAAGTGTCAGGAAGTCGTTTCTGAAAGTATTTGTATGGAGTGTAGCCATCCACTATCCTATAAACGAGAAAAAAGGTTGGAATTTTCGACGTCCTACAGCTGTTGGCCTGGAGATGTTCTAAAGCCACAAAGGCAGATGAGGGACAGCATCCCGCTAGAGGATCATCGTCTACGTGGACTTGTCTCTGAACATCCAAACAAAGACATCACGTGACTCTCAGACGTCACAGAGCTTTCCATAGATGCCTTGCCCCCCTCTTGTTCAAATCAGTCTGCAGAGGCTCCTATGACCCGCACAAAGGATGTGTTGTGACGCTCTGGTATCATGGAACTTCTTATGAGTGGAGCATTCTGATTGGTTCATAATGAATTTACCGCCAAACTGCTGTGGCTGCCAGTGTGGGAGCACTGTTCGCCATTTTCTGCAGACAAACAAATTACGAGACTTTCAGCGACAAAACTATTTGTAGAGATCGAAAAAAAAAAATACAGCAGTCATATTGAACTGACAGTTAAACCTTGCAAAAGTGGTGTAGAGACGATGAAATATGGACACTATTGCCAGAGACACTTCCTCAAATACACTGCTCTGCTACTGTCGAAACACACAATTCGTATCCTGCACCATACAAAATCATCACTTCTGCATCCTACATATAGCTGTCGACCACCAGACACTCGTACATATACCGCGAAGACAGACAGATCCCCCCCAAAAAACATAAGCACATACACTGTATATAGTCTTCGCAGTACTAAAAATTCCCCGCAAGGTCGGTCGGTCATCCACCGTGGCCAACAGTCACAAGTCAACAGCCCCGCACTCACTGCCCTGAAGCGCGATCAGAGTGCCCTCAGGAGACTGAGGTCACTCTCCAAACTGGTCTACAAAGGCTGGTCTAGTTCCCCACGGCACAAAGGCATCAATCTTTCTGGCCCCAACCAGCTTGCTTGCTTGTCTGCTGCCATGCTTTCTACACCCATCTCCAGACTCTGGGATTACAAGAACGTACGTATCTTCATATGACTTGCCATAATTTCATATCATTTGCATGGTAATGCTCGATGTCAAGTGCTTAGCATTATGCTACCGATTAATTGCCCAGTACAATTACGAAGATGAAGAGAGGAAATTATATGTCTAGAAACCTGAAACTTTAACTAGGTACAGCGAGGTGGGACGTGCTGCAAACCACTTATTTATTAGAGACCTATCTTGTCTGCGAAATTATTTGTGCGAAATCTCCATAAAATAAAGGAAACTGGTAGTTCCACTCGTATTTTGTAAGAAGTACCGATGTCAATGTCATAACAGATTCCAAATCATCCTTCTGATTTACAAAGTTAACTAATGTATTTTGCTTGTCTAGAGTAACAGAAAACGGCTTTACCACCTTCCTTTCACAACATAGAGACACACAACACACACTACAATCGATGTTCTCTCAATTTGTCCAGCGAAAACATACACCTGTATTGAATCTTCTCAAATTTCCATGGAGAACACACGTGATCAAGAAGGCTGCCTAACAAATACTTTCAGCTGCCTAGAATGCGACATGGTTCGGTCAGCTAGATTGCTGTACCCTGGCCAGCTTCTGACGGCTCACGTATTAAGCCGAAAATCTCACTCGTTGTGGCCACAGGCCATCGCCGATATGCACTACCGGCACACCAGCCATAATCGTCCTTGGAAACCAACAACATATATTTTATCACTGTATTTACAATTAAAATATAACGATTGCACCCTCAATCTGATGAGATTTGACAATGAGCGAAGCCTTGGAAATAGCCCCTTCCAGTTGGCTGTGGTTCTGGAAATATGAAAATCTGTAGCAGTTTTATGACTGGGCATAATTTTCCACGTAATAAAACGTAACATTCCCCTTACCGCTATCACAATTTTCCATGTCAAATTCATACCTTCCTTACGAAAGGACAAAGCCATTTTCTTTGCACATGTCGGAACAACGACCACAATGCACATACACTGATGAGCCAAAGAAACTGGTACACCTGCCTAATATCGTGAAGGACCCCAACGGGCACGCAGAACTGCCGCAACATGACGTGGCATGGGCTCGACTAAAGTCTGAAGTAGTGCCGGACGGAACTGACTCCATAAATCCTGCAGTGCCGTCCATAGATCCATAAGGGTATGTAGGGGTGGAGATCTCTTCTGAACAGCACGTTGCAAGGCGTTCCAGATATGCTCAATAATGTTCATGTCTCGGGAGTTTGGGTGCCAGCAAAAGTGTTTAAACTGAGAAGAGTGTTCCTGGAACCACTCTGTAGCATATCTGGTCATGTGGGAAGTCGTATTGTTCAGCGTTCGTTGGAATGCACAATGGACATGAATGGATGCAGGTGATGAGACAAGATACTTATGTACGTGTCATGTATCAGAGTCGTCCCATATCACTCCACACCATTACAGAGCCTCTACCAGTTTGAACAGTCCTTTGCTGACATGCACGATCCATTGATTGCTAAGGTTGTCTCCATACCTGTTCATGTCCATCCACTTGATACAATTTGAAATGATACTCGTCTGACCAGACCACATGTTTCTAGTCATCAACAGTCCAATTTCATTGTTAACAGGCCCAGGTGAGTAGTAAGCTTTGTGTGGCGTAGGCATCAAGGATACATGTGTGGACCTTCAGCTCCAAATGGACATATCAGAGATGTTTAATTGAATGGTTTGCACACTAACACATAATGATGGTTCAAATGGTTCCAAGCACTATGGGATTTAACATCTGAGCTCATCAGTCCCCTAGACTTAGAACTACTTAAACCTAACTAACCTAAGGACATCACACACATCCATGCCCAAGGCAGGATTCGAACACAGTAAAACATTATTACATTTTTACAAATCGTCTTTTGAAATATAGTTTTATATTGATACTTTCGGAGTAGGTATTAAAATCCATGGAGAAGAAATAAAAACTCTGAGGTTCGCCGATGACATCGTAAATCTGTCAGAGACAGCAAAGGACTTGTAAGAGCAGTTGAACGGAATGAACAGTGTCATGAAAGGAGGGTATAAGATGAACATCAACAAAAGCAAAACGAGGATAATGGAATGTAGTCGAATTAAGTCGGGTGACGCTGAGGGAATTAGATTAGGAAATGAGACACTTAAAGCAGAAAAGGAGTTATGCTATTTGGGGAGCAAAATAACTGATGATGGTCGAAGTAGAGAGGATATAAAATGTAGACTGGCAATGGCAAGGAAAGCGTTTCTGAAGAAGAGAAATTTGTTAACATCGAGTATAGATTTAAGTGTCAGGAAGTCGTTTCTGAAAGTATTTGTATGGAGTGTAGCCATGTATGGAAGTGAAACATGGACGATAACTAGTTTAGACAAGAAGAGAATAGAAGCTTTCGAAATGTGGTGCTACAGAAGAATGCTGAAGATTAGATGGGTAGATCATATAACTAATGAGGTATTGAATAGGATTGGGGAGAAGAGAAGTTTGTGGCACAACTTGACTAGAAGAAGGGATCGGTTGGTAGGACATGTTCTGAGGCATTAAGGGATCACCAATTTAGTATTGGAGGGCAGTGTGGAGGGTAAAAATCGTAGAGGGAGACCAAGAGATGAATACACTAAACAGATTCAGAAGAATGTAGGTTGCAGTAGGTACTGGGAGATGAAGAAGATTGCACAGGATAGACTAGCATGGAGAGCTGCATCAAACCAGTCTTAGGACTGAAGACCACAACAACAACAACAATTGTTACTTTCATACTACCTTATTTAATAGTATGCTACAGCATGTTTTAAGCTATTATTGGCGCTGTTTGTGACATATTTTCGGTGCTCTCTATGTCACAAACAGCGGCAATAATAGCTTAAAACATGCTGTAGCATACAATAAATAAGGTAGTGTGAAAGTGTCAATATAAATCTATATTTCAAAAGACGATTTTAAAAAATGTAATGATGTTTTACTGTGTTTGTACAACCATACCATTTTCTGCATGTTTTAGATTTAAAAAAACCCACTGATGATGGTGATATTTGTCGCCGAAACTAGTATGGGATAATAAAGAAATAAACAAATAACACAGTGTTTTGCATCAAGGCGGACTCAATTTGTGATATTACTGTTTTTCTATGCAAACACGGACCAAATGGAAGAGTTCCAGGATAAAATTAATGCTGATGCGATTTGGAATCAAATGTTTCCGTTCACTGGATCCTATGGAGAAGTCTTTCAGTGATAATAGTCACTAGTGAATCATATTCATGAAACTCTCATATTTCGAAATGAGTCAACTTTTTCGAACCTATCTGCTACAGTAAAACTCCAAGATCGTTTTAGACAATCCCTCTGCATCTTGCAACTGTTCCTCAATCTGTTCCCGTCACCACTGCAGCTTTGTCCATGTGATCATCTCAGTTTAAATTGGAACTGAACAGAAGTCAGAGCACTGTATCTACCACCTTCTGCAACCCATGTACAAACAGGATGAGGTGAGTTATGCGACAGGACTGTGTTTTTACTACTAGGTGGAAAATGGGAGTATGTTGTCGTAGCTCCATTGACGCATGAGACATCCAGGCGGGTGGCGAGACGCTGTGTGTCCTTAGCTAAAAGCGTTGTATTGCCAGCTGTGGGACTGCAATAGACAACTACAGAATGGATGGCGTGTTTGACCCTGAGCAGGACTGACTAGGTGTTTTAAACCCTAACAAAAAGTATTGATAATGTGTTTCTCTGTATTCTCCGCCAAGCACATCCTTGTGGTGTCAGCTAACAAACAGTTACTGTATGGTAACATTCTATAGTATGTCTATTGAGGTAATAGCGATACATGCGAGTTGACTGGTGTCTTTGATGCTTTCCTGGAAGAAAGAGAATCAACTGCCTCTAAATTTACTTGCATCTGTACTAAAGGATGACAGAAAGTGGATGGGAGTAATTGGTTGAGATGGAGTTGTGATGACTTATGATTTAATGGTGGACTGATGCATTCTAGAGAGAGAGGAAAATATTTCTGCAGGTCATTTACCCATTTTTTTCCATTGTTCCGCTGGGGTATTTCACTTGTGTGACATAACCTGCATTCAACTCATATACGACTGCATGTTCTGTGTGTGACTTAAAGAGATCATTAAGAGCAAATGTCACAGTCATCAGAGGACTTCCAACTCATGTGTGATGATGATGAAATATGCCCATCCTGTTTCAGCAGCCTCCTCAAGGCAAACGAAGATTTATGTGACATACCTTATTCCCCTGACACATCTTGGGCATAAAAGTGAGTCTTCAGTTTCATAACTACAGTGGGTAAGAAAAATTGTATATATATATATATATATATATATATATATATATATATATATATATATATATATATATATATATATGGCAGTGTACAAAGCTGTAGTCAAACACTGCTTGGATGTATTACAGGAGAAAAATACAATGTATCAAACTACAAAATAGGAACTCTCTCTTGTGTCTGGTAGACTGTGGGATACGGCCCTCCTGCAATATAGGGAATGAAACTTTACACTCCTCTGTGCAGGTGAGTTTGATCACTGTTGCCAACTCCAGTGGATCAATACCTGTATATTAATAGGATCGCCACATATGCTTGATGCCAGCACACAGCCAGTATTTGTTTTTTTGATATACACTCCTGGAAATGGAAAAAAGAACACATTGACACCGGTATGTCAGACCCACCATACTTGCTCCGGACACTGCGAGAGGGCTGTACAAGCAATGATCACACGCACGGAACAGCGGACACACCAGGAACCGCGGTGTTGGCCATCGAATGGCGCTGGCTGCGCAGCATTTGTGCACCGCCGCCGTCAGTGTCAGCTAGTTTGCCGTGGCATACGGAGCTCCATCGCAGTCTTTAACACTGGTAGCATGCCGCGACAGCGTGGACGTGAACCGTATGTGCAGTTCACGGACTTTGAGCGAGGGCGTATAGTGGGCATGCGGGAGGCTGGGTGGACGTACCGCCGAATTGCTCAACACGTGGGGCGTGAGGTCTCCACAGTACATCGATGTTGTCGCCAGTGGTCGGCGGAAGGTGCACGTGCCCATCGACCTGGGACCGGACCGCAGCGACGCACGGATGCACGCCAAGACCGTAGGATCCTACGCAGTGCCGTAGGGGACCGCACCGCCACTTCCCAGCAAATTAGGGACACTGTTGCTCCTGGGGTATCGGCGAGGACCATTCGCAACCGTCTCCATGAAGCTGGGCTACGGTCTCGCACACCGTTAGGTCGAATGGAGACGTGTCGTCTTCAGCGATGAGAGTCGCTTCTGCCTTGGTGCCAATTATGGTCGTATGCGTGTTTGGCGCCGTGCAGGTGAGCGCCACAATCAGGACTGCATACGACCGAGGCACACAGGGCCAACACCCGGCATCATGGTGTGGCGAGCGATCTCCTACACTGGCCGTACACCACTGGTGATCGTCGAGGGGACACTGAATAGTGCACGGTACATTCAAACCGTCATCGAACCCATCGTTCTACCATTCCTAGACCGGCAAGGGAATTTGCTGTTCCAACAGGACAATGCACGTCCGCATGTGTCCCGTGCCACCCAACGTGCTCTAGAAGGTGTAAGTCAACTACCCTGGCCAGCAAGATCTCCGGATCTGTCCCCCATTGAGCATGTTTGGGACTGGATGAAGCGTCGTCTCACGCGGTCTGCACGTCCAGCACGAACGCTGGTCCAACTGAGGCGCCAGGTGGAAATGGCATGGCAAGCCGTTCCACAGGACTACATCCAGCATCTCTACGATCGTCTCCATGGGAGAATAGCAGCCTGCATTGCTGCGAAAGGTGGATATACACTGTACTAGTGCCGACATTGTACATGCTCTGTTGCCTGTGTCTATGTGCCTGTGGTTCTGTCAGTGTGATCATGTGATGTATCTGACCCCAGGAATGTGTCAATAAAGTTTCCCCTTCCTGGGACAATGAATTCACGGTGTTCTTATTTCAATTTCCAGGAGTGGATATACCGAGTTCTCTGTCTGATGTAGTAAGTGGAACTATTGTAGTTTGCATTTTCTTTTCTCTGTTGTACAGAATAACAATGGCAGAGAGAATGTTTGGATGACAGATGTGAATGCACCATGAGGGTACAGTACATATACGTTGCTTGGAAACACATTACAATGCAGTAGCAAAATCCTCATCCTTCTCCCTATTCCTCTAACTGTATGTACTGTCTTTTCTACTACTTCATGTTGCATGAGAAAGGTCCGTTTGGAGTTGGCCTTACGCATCGTACCTGGGAGGGAGAGCTATGACAATACGTTCCCATTTTCCACCTAGTGGTCAAAACATGGTCCTGTCACATTAACTCAGCTCACCCTATTTCTATATGGATTACAAAAGGTGGTATATAGCACTCTCCTACTTCTTCTCAGTTCCGACTTAGATTGAGTTGACCACACTGACAAAGCTGCAGCGTTGGGGGAGGGGGGGGGGGGAAGCTGAGGAACAGTTGCAACATGCAGAGGGACTGTCTAAATCCATGTTGGAGGTTTTAATGTAGCGGATAGGTTCGAAAAACTTCACTCGCATCGAGATAGGAGAGTGCCACGAATATGATTCTCTAATAACTGTAATCATTGAAAGACAGCTCCATACGATCCAACATAGGTATGTGGTTGAATGGCAATACTTCATTCCAAATCGCATATAGCATTTCTACTGAAAAGTGTAACACTATAGATCTGAAAATCCAGAGTGTTGGTCATAGGATTTTGTACATTTCTTACTACCTAAATGTAACATTGCGTTTTTAAGTGATTCGTTCCATAGCACACCATCTACTGTATGTTATCATTCTCAAACAACCTTCATCCCCCCCCCCCCCCCTCACCTATAACCCAGTGGATATATTGCAGAGCATATGACATGGCATCAAGATGGAATGCATTACAAGTACTGGAGATATATCTAGAAGTGGCATGTGGCAGTTGCAAATACTGGCTCAATACCAAGTTCCTTAGCCGAATCACTTTCTAAATTTGGTTACTTTATTACAAGCATACTCCGCTGGTGACGTGCACCCGCACCTTTCAAAAAATGGTTCAAATGGCTCTGAGCACTATGGGACTCAACTGCTGTGGTTATAAGTCCCCTAGAACTTAGAACTACTTAAACCTAACTAACCTAAGGACATCACACACATCCATGCCCGAGGCAGGATTCGAACCTGCGACTGTAGCGGTCGTGCCCGCACCTTTAGTCTGCTAATACACGCCCCACAATCACCATCTATGTTCAATGTTGCGGTATTTGTCTGGAAGACCATTTGATTTGGAGGCATTACACATCTCGATTTATAAAGCTGGTATAGTTTTATCACGGATACCGTTAGCACCGGCCGAAGTGGCCGCGCGGTTCTAGCGCTGCAGTCTGGAACCGCGAGACCGCTACGATCGCAGGTTCGAATCCTGCCTCGGGCATGGATGTGTGTGATGTCCTTCGGTTAGTTAGGTTTAACTAGTTCTAAGTTCTAGGGGACTAATGACCTCAGCAGTTGAGTCCCATAGTGCTCAGAGCCATTTGAACCATACCGTTAGCGCTACTTGTGTGCACCGGTAGAACCAAAACCGACTGTGTCAGTAACATGGCTGTTGCGATCCTGTTTTTTACTAGCTGGCCTCTTAAAAGACGATCGCGCCTTCTTTCTAAGACACACTGGTACCACTCTCAAGAAAAACAGATGCGGCATGTCCAACCATGACAGATTTTCGCTCAGTATTGTTTGGTGCGATCAGCATTCAGTTAATGCCGAAGCATTACACTTAGTAGGGGATGTAAGACAGATTCGCACTGATCAGCAGGCTTATAAAGTATGTGTAGTGTCGTCACTGTTCTGACATGTGCAAAGAAAATAGCTTTGTTCTGTCGTAAGAAAGGTATGGATCTGATATGGAAAATTGTGATAACTGTAAGGGAAATGTGAGATTCTTTTCTTTTACGTGGAAAATTATGTCCAGTCATGTTACAGATTTCCATATTTCCAGAACCACAACAGTCAGGAGGGGTTATTTCCAATACTTCGCTCATTGTCAAATGTCATCAGATTGGGGATGTAATCGTAATATTTTAATTGTAAGGACAATGATAAAATATCTGTGGCTGGTTTCCCAGGACGATTCTGCCTGGCGTGCGGGGACCACATATCGGCAATGGCCTGTGGCCACAATTATTGGTATTTCCGGCTTACGGCGGGAGCAATCTGGATTAGAGAGGCCAGCTGGGGTAGAGGAATGTAGCTGACCTAACCGTGTTGCCCACTAGCCATGTGAATAGCGAACTAATATGTAAGTGTTAGGCAGCCTTCGTCGTGGCAAATTTTCTCCATAGAAACATGTGGAGATACAATATGGGTGTGTGTTTGCACTGGACTATTATACCCTCCCACGTTAATTGTCCGGTTGACTGCTTCTACACATTTCCTGTCTTTATTTGGTTGAGAGAACATCGATTGTGGTGTGTATTGTGTGTATCTAGATGGTGGAAGACAGGTGGAAGAGACGTCTGCTGGTTCTGTAGACATGAGAAACGTCTTAGAGGTAGAATCCGTTGTATAACTGACATAAGTATTAGTTAAAAAATACAAGTGGAACTACCAGTTTCCTCTATTTTTTTATTTTTTATTTTATTTTTTTTTGGGGGGGGGGGAGCTTTTAAATAAAGATCTTCACAGACGATTTATGTATTGGTTTGCAGGATGTCAGACCTCGCTGCACTTCCCTAAAGTTTTGGGTTTCTAGAGATATTATTTCCACTCTTTATCTTCGGAATTGTACTGTGCAAGCGATAGGTAGCATGTTGTTATGTGTTTATAATCCCAGAGTCTGGAGATGGGTGTAGAAAGCATGGGAGCAGGCAAGCAAGCAAGCAGGTTGGGGCCAGAAACAGTGACTCCTTTGTGCCGTGGGGAACTAGACCAGCCTTTGTACACCACTTCGGAGAGTGACCACGGTTTCCTAAGGGCACTCTGTTGGAGATTCAGAGCAGTGATTGCGGGGCAGTTGACTTGTGACTGTTGGCCGCGGTGGGTGACCGACCGACCTTGCGGGAAATATCTGGTAGTGCGAAGTCTGTATACGGTGGATGTGCTTACGTTTTTTTTGGGGGGGGGGGGGGGACCTGTATGTCTTCGCGGTATATGTGTGAGTGTCTGGTGATCGATAGCTACACTATGTGATCAAAAGTATCCAGACACCCCAAAAACATACGTTTTTTGTATTAGGTGCATTGTGCTGCCACGTACTATCAGGTACTCCATATCAGCGACCTCAGTAGTCATTAGACATCGTGAGAGAGCAGAATGAGGCGCTCCGCGGATCTCATGGACTTCGAAAGTGGCTAGGTGATTGGATGGCACTTCTGTCATATGTCTGTACACGAGCTTTCCACACTCCTAAACATCCCTAAGTTTCCGATGTGATAGAGAAGTTGAAACATGGAGGGAGACACAAAAGCATACAGGTTCAAATGGTTCAAATGGCTCTGAGCACTATGTGACTTAACATCTATGGTCATCAGTCCCCTAGAACTTAGAAATACTTAAACCTAACTAACCTAAGAACATCACACACATCCACGCCCGAGGCAGGATTCGAACCTGCGACCGTAGCGGTCACGCGGTTCCAGACTGAAGCGCCTCGAACCGCACGGCCACACCGGCCGGCAAGCATACAGGCGTACCTCATCTGTTGACTGACAGAGACCGCCGGCTGCTGCAGAGGGTCGTAATCTGTAATAAGTAGACATCTATCCAGACTATCACATAGGAATTTCAAACTGCATTAGCTGCACTTAGCAGTCAAACAAACCAGTAACAGCTTGCACTGTACGTGCTTGAGCATTGTCCTGCAAAATGATGATCAGGTCCTGCAGAAAGTGTCATCACTTCTGTTTCTAAGCTGTCCTTACGTTGTGTTCCAAAAATGAACAGCATACAGACAGAAGTGATGACACTTTCTGCAGGACCTGACCATCATTTTGCAGGACAATGCTCAAGCACGTACAGTGCAAGCTGTTACTGATTCGGTTGACTGATGGGGCTGCTAAGTGCTTTACCACCCTGACTTAAGCCCTCGTTAGTTCAACTCGATTTATAAACTGAAGGAAACACTTCACGGTATTCGCTTCAGAACCGCTACAAATTAGTCGGGCAAAAGACCGCGCCGCTCGAACTGCCAACACAACTGGCACTGCTAAGAGTATCCCACGACTTCCACATCGCTGGCAACGGGCTATACACAATGCTGGTGAAATACGTTTCTATTTTGTACGATCCGTAAACAAACAGTTGCCACTATTAAAGTTCCAACCCTCGTATAATAGCATTTCATGAAGCATTTTCCGGAATGTAGATCAAATGATTATTCTGAAAGGAGATCCCTAATAACAGAAATACTCTAAATCTAATTCTCGTTCTCTCGTTCAAGCTCAGCATGGCAAAAAGCACTTAATAAACAAGTGATCCAGCGGCAGAGGTGTTTATCACAGACAGCGTTCCCTCCACAAGTGAGAGAGAACAGCGGCTTTTTGTACACGGGTTTCCATCCTGCCCATTTACCTGAGTACTTAATCCTCTTGGTTAGTGGTAACAGATTGCGTTCAACTCGACAGCCGCTTATCTTATTGAACCACAGCTAACGCTACATCTTTGTCCAACACGTACACGTGAGAAATGAAAGCTTTCTCTCTACTCACACATGCCAAATATACACGCGATGTATATTTAAATAAATTTGAATACTAAATATAACACGAAAAATCTCATTGTACACTTATGTTTCATGGCCATGCAAGTTCCAACGAGAAAGAATGGATAAGACACAGAGGCCCATAGAATGGAGACATAGGAATGTAGTGCGAACCGTATTGGGTGGTGAGTGGAGAGGATAATCTGTTTCTAATTGTGGCTATATTTCGCAGCAGTTATATATAAATGGTAGACATTAGCAAGGAAATAACTTTCTGCTCTTTGCATATGAATTTTTATTTATACACTCAGATGCATTTCTCCTTTTCAGCAAGTCATCCTTGGCTGTTTAAACGCTGAACCATAAAATGTAGGCACTGCTGAGCACCAGTCACAGGCAGGCATAGCTAGTATACGCTACCCACCATGGTGTATACGTGTTCTGTGCATGGACTAGCTGCTTGGACAACCATGCCACATCAGTTTTCTGATGCAGAATTGTCACACAGGCTCCAGCCCAGCTGCCTGGCTACTGCCTTTACAGCAGTTTAACCGTCGCTGCCCATATGTCCCTATGGTGCCTGATTGCGAGCTGGTGGGTATAAGATCTCGAACAGCCTACGTTAATTCATTACTTGAAGCTTTCGCCCCTGTGTAAGACCTGTTGAAGGCCGCTTAGAGTCGCTGTAATTTCGTAACATCACATACAGTTTTAAAGAAATTAACAGATCGTGTGATATGCAAGCTGTCTTACTGGGGATAGCTGACTGCAGCGCAGTCAGTATTGAAACCAAACAAAAACAAAAAAAACTAAACTCCTCCCGAACAGGCCATGAAGGCCCAAAGGTGGTCAGCACACCGCTCTCCCGGCCGATGTCAGTTTCCGAGACCAGAGCCGCTACTTCTCAATCAAGTAGCTCCTCAGTTGCCTCACAAGAGCTGAGTGCATCCCGCTTGCCAGCAGCGCTTGCTTGGCAGACTGGAGGTCACCCATCCAAGTGCTAGCCCAGCCCAACAGCGCCTAACTTCAGTGATCTGACAGGAACCGGTGTTACCACTGCGGCAAGGTCGTTGGCTGTCAGTATTGGAACAACTATTTTTAACTGGGGGGGGGGGGGGGGGTGCTCTGCATATCTGATATCTTCGGCAGAGATTTTTGATAGAGACATGATAGATCCACCATCTTGGGCAGCCATCTTGTGTCATAAATTGTACTAACTGGGTAATGAATATCCTCAATAAATATAATAAATAATAGAAATAAGGGAAAGGGTCTTCGAAAAAAACTGGCAAATATAAATAATGCTAATTAAGAGAAAGACGTAGTTGTGCCAACTTGCTTGACCATGTTTTTTATGATATCATGAATAACAGTAATTGGGTAATAACTGTAGTGATACGCAAAAGGGTAGTCATAAATATCATGGATAAGGATAATAAAATATAGCGACAAGGAAAGGGGTAGTCATAATTGGGTAAACATTATAGTCATAAAGGTCCTGGAAATCTGGCTACCATGTAGGCTGTGCCAGCTCCCCCAGCCAACAGGATAACCCTTTTGAATTTCCAACTATTTGTATATCACCCAACGGGCCCAAAAAGGGGGAGGGGATGGGAAAGGGTGACGTGAGAGGGCAGGGGTTCTGTTCGCAAAAATTGCATCATGAAGGACGTATGCTTGTTCCTGCAGTAAACTTGTCCTTACCTGTAGTACAAGTTGCCTGTCTGCATTGCACTCTGCGCCCATATGTATACAGGCAATCTACTCATAAGACAATCTGTGGAGGAACCAATTCACACAGAAATAATTCGGGTCACAACAGTGTCAACAGAGCTGTATGAAACTTGAGGGGGACGGAGAATGACAAGAATCAGATGGACGAAGTGCCTGTGGCTGATTGTGTAGCGTTATACATGCCGTATCCAGATAGCCCTACGTAATACAGAACTGGCCACTAGATGTCATGGAACGTGGACCTGCCAGTAAAATGGAGGTGGGGAGTATTGTATTGTTAGTAGAGAAGCAGTAACAGCAGAAAGGGTGACACAGTCAATAGGAAAAGTTGAGAACTGCTGAAGGTAATCGTAGAAAATGATATGAAATCAGCAGGAGGAATCAATCGTGAGTTGCAATGTGCTATCTGCAGTCCACCTAGCACTGTGGCTGTGCATAGGGAGTTAAGAAGAAAGGAATACAATGGTCGAGGAGCTGTACGTAAGCAACACATTTCTGTCGTCAGTGCTTAGTGACACTTGAGGCAGAGTAAAGAGCGACGCCACTGGATAGTGGATGACTGAAAGGGAGTGATTTGGAGTCATGAATCACACTGTACACTGCGGCGTGGCAATCCGATGAAAGGGCTACGATTTAGAATGCCTGGAGAATGTTACACTACTGGCCATTAAAATTGCTACACCACGAAGGTGACGTGCTACAGACGCGAAGCCGGCCGAAGTGGCCGTGCGGTTAAAGGCGCTGCAGTCTGGAACCGCAAGACCGCTACAGTCGCAGGTTCGAATCCTGCCTCGGGCATGGATGTTTGTGATGTCCTTAGGTTAGTTAGGTTTAACTAGTTCTAAGTTCTAGGGGACTAATGACCTCAGCAGTTGAGTCCCATAGTGCTCAGAGCCATACAGACGCGAAATTTAACCAACAGGAAGAAGATGCTGTGATATGCAAATCATTAGCTTTTCAGAGCATTCACACAAGGTTGGCGCGGATGGCGAAACCTACAACGTGCTGACATGAGGAAAGTTTCCAACCGATTTCTCATACACAAACAGCAGTTGACCGGCGTTGCCTGGTGCGACGTTGTTGTGATGCCTCGTGTAAGGAGAGAAATGCGTACCATCACGTTTCCGATTTTGATAAAGGTCGGCCTATCGCGATTGCGGTTTATCGTATCGCGACATTGCTGCTCGCGTTGGTCGAGATCCAATGACTGTTAGCAGAATATAGAATCGGTGGTTTCAGGAGGGTAATACGGAACGCCGTGCTGGATCCCAACGGCCTCGTATCACTACCAGTCGAGATGACAGGCATCTTATCCGCATGGCTGTAACGGATCGTGAAGCTACATCCCGATCCCTGAGTCAACAGATGGGGACGTTTGCAAGACAACAACCATCTGCACGAACAGTTCGACGACGTTTGCAGCGGCATGGACTATCAGCTCGGAGACTATGGCTGCGGTTACCCCTGACGCTGCATCACAGACAGGAGTGCCTGCGATGGTGTACTCAACGACGAATGGCAAAACGTCATTTTTTCGGATGAATCGAGGTTCTGTTTACAGCATCATGACGGTCGCATCCGTGTTTGGCGACATCGGGTGAACGGACATTGGAAGCGTGTATTCGTCATCGCCATACTGGCGTATCACCCGGCGTGATGGTATGGGGTGCCATTGGTTACACATCTCGGTCACCTCTTGTTCGCATTACATTTCAGATGTGTTACGACCAGTGGCTCTACCCTTCATTCGATCCCTGTGAAACCCTACGTTTCAGCAGGATAATGCACGACCGCATGTTGCAGGTCCTGTACGGGTCTTTCTGGATACAGAAAATGTTCTACTGCTGCCTAGGCCAGGACATTCTCCAGATCTCTCACCAATTGAAAACGTCTGGTCAATGGTGGCCGAGCAACTGGCTCGTCACAATACGCCAGTCACTACTCTTGATGAACTGTGGTATCGTGTTGAAACTGCATGGGTAGCTGTACCTGTACACGCCATCCAAGCTCTGTTTGACTCAATGCCCAGGCGTATCAAGGCCGTTATTACGGCCAGAGGTGGTTGTTCTGGGTATTGATTTCTCAGGATCTTTGCACCGAAACTAAGTAAAAATGTAATGACGTGTCAGTTCTAGTATAATATATTTGTCCAATGAATACCCGTTTATCATCTGTATTTTCTCTTGGTGTAGCAATATTAATGACCAGTAGTGTATTTACCATGGTGTATGGTGAAACCACATGGACTGAAGTATGTTTTTCGTAGTTAGAGTGTAGGCCCTCATTGTGCTTAAGGAAAAGCAAAACGCTGAAGCATATGAACAAATTTTGCAATATTATATACTGCGCACAGTTGGGAAACAGTTTGGAGACGTTGTTTGATTCCATCGGCATGGTAATGCAGCGTGTCATAAAGCAGATCTGTGAACAATCGTTTGTGAACGGTAACAGTCCTGAAAATAATTACCTGCCCAGAGCCTCGATATGAGCCCAGTGGAACCGTCTGGAGATGGAACGTCGACTTCGCTGCAGATCCCAATGTCCAACATTACTATCGTCTCTGGTTTCGACTCTTGAGGAACAATGGGCTGTCAATTCAGGCAACTCACTGAACATGTCCACAGTAGAATCCAAGCCGTCATGAAGACGAAGGGCGGACATACCGCATATCAATGTCCACCAATAGGTGTCTGGGGAGTTTTGATCAGATAGTGTGCAGTCCTGGGCTGGCGAAACCACTCAGGTCACATGGTGCCACTGACTTGGCCTGTAGACCTCGTGAATGTCGGCGGCGTCCTGTCGTCTGTCCTCCGACAGAGAATGAATACCAAATTAGAAGAGCTCTCCAAGTTGTCGATATCTTCGATATTCACTCCGTGTTTATGTCTGCGGGTTGCACACCTGCCTCGGCGTTATTATGCGGTCACATTAAGGCGATTTTAGGTGGGGCTCTTTTGAACAATGGTAGGTAAGGTTCCGACAGAGGCTGTTCCTAACCTCGTCAGCCACAGGATGCAATTACGCGATGGCCGTAACGAAATGCTTTGTGCACTCCTTTTTGTTTCCGGTCTTGCATTGTTCGTTGTTTTCTTCGCTTATTTAGAAATGAGTGGAGAGACTAATCCTGGTGAATCAGGGGTTCGATTACGCCTCTGACATCATAAGGGATCCTCTATTCCTGAGATCTTGTGCCGGTTCCGCTTGCGCAGAAATATGTAACAGGGAACGGAGCTTGCCCCTCCACTTCTCTTCACCCATCGGCCGGTGTTAAGTTCTCGTTTGTTTAGGTGCGCGGCCGATTGCCACGTCATAGTGTCCGTGTAGTGTCCGGAGTTTTTACCATTTGGTCGCAATGGAGTGTTATAGAGATCTTGGCTGCAGTCACGTCAGTGAGGAATGAGGTCAAGAAAATGTAGGATGACCCAATACTTTTCCCTATCAGGTTGCGGGGACTCACGGCTAATTAGAAAAAAATGGTTCAAATGGTTCTCAGCACTATGGGACTTAATATCTGAGGTCATCAGTCCCCTAGAACTTAGGACTACTTAAACCTGCTCGAGGCAGGATTCGAACCTGCGACTGAAACGCCTATAATCGATCGGTCACACCGTCCGGCGGCTAATTAGAAATTTATATTTGAACCAGAGAGCAAGAGTAACAATAGGAGGTGTGATGTGTGAAGAAATAGAACTGGGAAGAGGTGTAAGACAAGGTTGTTGTTTATCACCAACATTGTTCAATACCTATCTTGAGGAAATTTTTAGTGAAAGTTTAGATGGAAGGAGAGGAGCTTGTATAGGGAGTCGGAGAGTGGAGTGTATAAGTATCTTAGCGGGCAGCCGCGTCTGCGGAGTCGAGCGCGGGACGCGAAACTGTTATGTTGTGTAGTGTGTAGCTCTGCATGTGAGAGGCATCGTTAGTATGGAAGTTGAAGTGTTGCTACAAGTGCAAGTAAAGTGATGATATATGGAAATGGTTTCGAGGAAAGTGCGTCAAGAAGTAATTGAAAATGAGCAGTACCGTCAATAACGTATTTATGTATCCTCTCGTTGCGTGTCGCACAGCGTCGTTGCGTGTTCGGTCTCCCAGAATGAACTGAATCAGGAAAAATTAGTTACCATAAAAGACTGCAGTCAAGTGCCAATGTCGTGTATCGAGCATGAGGATGTGCGTTCGGTCATCGCGTTCCGCATTTATCAACTATCAGCCGCACCGCGACGATTACGCGTACGCTCGTACAAGTGAGAACTAAGAAACTGAAAAATTAACTTTACGAACAGTGTTATATCATTACTAGTGTCAAGGAGGACTATTGCCAGGTATCTGCATGTGTGGCGAGCGTAAGAACTTTCGTTCGATCATTCGGCTTCCGCATCATCAACAATCACCCTCGTCGTGTCGGTTACGCGTACGCTCGTCTTGAGTGATATTGTGGACTGGTAATCATCAAGATTGTTAATTGGGATAAACATTGACGACTTAGAATGTAAACAGTGCAGCCTGTGATTCCTTATCGTCTCAGAATACAGATGTTCATACCAGACGTAGGACAGTGTTGTGCTTGACGTTGAGTGGCTCCCCTAAACCCGCTTGCATATTTCGATAGATAATTTCAGGCAAGCCAGTAGCAGTGTGGAGCAGAACAGTATGACCGCCGCGGAATTATCAGGTACGTGGTGTGGACAGGGCGCACGGTCTAGAAAAGTAGAAGCGACAACCAGTTTAAAGGGACCCCACCCATTCGTACTCCCGAGCGTGTTACACATGGTTGTGATGGCAGAGAGTGCAAGAGCGATAGAACAAAGATGATCTGAACACAAAATTAGAAGAGTATGGAATGAAGGTTAACAAGAAGAAAGCGAAAAGTATGGTAATTGGAGGAAAGGGGAGAAGATACCGTATGAATATAGGGAGAGAGGAAATAGAGCAAGTGAATAACTTCAATTACTTGGAAGTGCAATAATGGATGAAATGTATTGCTCAACAGAACTTAGGAAAAGAATTGGAATGGAAAAAGAAGGATTCAAGAGGAAACAGAAATTACTTTGTGGACCACTAAACAAAGATCTGAAGAAAAGACTTACCAAATGTTACATCTGGAGCGTTGCACTATATGATGCGGAGACCTGGATATTGAGGAAGGAAGATGAAAGAAGATTGGAGACACTAGAGATGTGGATATGGAGAAGAATGGTTAAAGTGAAATGGGAAGACCGAGTAAGGAATGAAGAAGAATTAAGAAGAGTTGGAGAAGAAAGAAACATGCTGAGAGTTATCAGAAAGAGAAACGGAACTGGATTGGACATTGTTTGAGGAGGGACTGTTTATTGACGGTCCGGACTTTTTACCATTTGGTCGTAATGGAGTGTTACAGAGATATTGGCTGCCGTCACGATGGAATAGAAGGAATGGTGGAGGGAAAAAGAGGGAGATGAAAGAGAGTATGTCAAGTACTGGACACTATAAAAGGAGACAAATATTCAGAAATGAAAAGACAGACAAAAGTGGAAGAGGCTTAACCCATGACGAGACCTGCTGTAAGGCAGAATACCATACTACTGCTACTACTCACCTGCCTGCCAATCCTCTGTCACTGAACCGCGTAGGCACCAGCCTTCTTCACCTATTTACGGGAATGTTCGCCAAGTCGGTGATATGATGAATAAAAAGAGGACATGCGAAAGCGACAGCAAGTGAAACGCCTTCAGTGAAGTTCAAATTGAAACTACATTGTAAACCAAAAGGAACATGAGTTGAGGTAGCACTGTCACACAATTACACTTGGCCACTCACAATTTCAAACGTCTTGGCGAACTGCCTTCGCAGTGCTGCGCATGACAAACACTTCAAGAAGTTCAGTACAATGAAATCGAAAACCAGTGCCTAGAGAGAGAAAGCTAACTTCAAGTCTAGGACCTCGAAAATGAGAAATGAAAACCAGAGGAATAGAGATAAGGTAGCAGAAATAGGGGTGGCACGTTGAAACTTGATGCATTACTGCTGACGGACTCGCTATGCTGAATGCGAGCGAAGCATTCGGTGTGAGGGCGTATGATGGCACGATATCGGCCACTATAGTTGCTGCAAGCTCTCGATCTACTATCATATTACTCGACTGCCATCTGCTCTGTACCCGAGGTGACACAGAGTAAACCGTGTTTCGAGATGGCGGTAACTTCCACGTTGTAGCTGCTCATGAAGCACGTCTGATGTCTTAGACTGGCTGCGTAGATCTGAGAGCTGGAGATTGGTTCTCTGTTATTTTGCTGCCTCGGGTGCTCTCTGCAATATCTTCCGCAGGAGGCGGATTGGTGCTCATAGCTAACGTAACTGGGGTATGAGACGCTAAAGGTTTCTGAGATCTCGGACCGGTAGTGCTACTCAACTATTTGAAGTTTAGGTTACAGTTGGTGTCCCTAAACGCCGATATGCGCTCTAGTCAAGTTTGAAAATAAAGGCTCCAATTACAAGAAGACTGCTCGTGTTGAGCGATTTTAATATAAACTTAATGGCAAACTGGTAAAATGTTTAGTCCCTTGCACCTAATAATCCACCATGCAGGCATGACTTCGGCAGTGTTTGTTGGCTGGAACAAGTTTTTATACTCAAATTGATTGAGATAATTAGTGAGATTTTTAATTACGCAACTGATATGTCCATGCTTGGTATCAACAAATTTATTATCTCGTCAGTATCGAATCTGTAATCTGATTTTCTAGAATAATTGTACATCAATCTCTCTGTTTTCCAGTACTAGCAACGGTAGTCGGCGTGGCTTGGCCATATGTTGTGCCTGTCCACGAAAAGTCTATGTGTTACGTCCTCCCTATATCCTTTCTGTTGTTGTGGTCTGACACCAAAAACAGCTCCATCTTTATGCCTTCTTTTTCCGGATGGGATATAAGAGCAAGCGGTTCATTGCTGAGCCTTGTCTACTGAGACTTTTTCTTTCGGTTAGTGTTTGCTGAATGTTTAGGGACGGACTTAAATGGTTCACGACCTTTCGAAAAGAAAAGTAGTTACAGTGAAACCAAAGAAGACAGTTATGTAGTCTACGCGCAGTCTACACGCCACGTCTGTTGGAACTTTTTGTTTCGGTTAGTGCTTGCAGAAGGTTTAGGGACAGATTTACATCTTTCATTACCTATGGAAAAAGTAGTTTCAGTGAAACAAAAGAGGAGAAATATGTAATTTACGCACAGTACATGGTTCAGTAGTTAACAGGGTCAAATGATTCAAATGGCTCTGGGCACTATGGTACTTAACATCTGAGGTCATCAGTCCCCTATAACTTAGAACTACTTAAACCTAACTAACCTAAGGACATCAAACACATCCATGCCCGAGGTAGGATTCGAACCTGCGACCGTAGCGGTCGCGCGGTTCCAGAACGAAGCGCCTAGAACCGCTCGGCCACAGCGGCCGGCTAATAAGGTCACCATTAGCCCTGTAGCACTCTTTGATACTCTTCGACAGGCAGTCGATAATCTTACGACAGTTATCATTGGTAATATTCTGCCAAATCTGCGATAACATAATCTTCAGCTCGGTCGTTTTTGTTTTTTGTTTCTCGTTGAGCCGTCATGTTTGAAATGTTTCGATACGATTTAGAGCAGGGCTCCTTTCTGGCCATTGAAGAGACTCGATCCCCTGCTTAGAAAACCAGTCCTCGATGAAATGAGAGGTGCAATTTGGCCGTTGTCTTCATGGTGAGTAAAGTTTTCATCAAACAATTCTTTAGCCGACGATAGCATGACTTCCTCGATTGTTTGGTAGTATTTTACACTGTTCATGGACTCTGAACAAAGAAAAGTTGTGGCATACCCTTGGATGTAACGGAATTACAGATAATAACGACCTCATCACCAGCCTGAACTGCTAGAGCAACACAAGCAGGAGAATATTTACACTAAATTTTGCTCTGCTTTTAGTCAAATCACTAAACAAGGGTTTTCAGACTCAATATAAAGAAAGCATATCTGCTCCCCGAAATCTTGCAGAGAAAGCAGATGCAGAATTTTGAGATTTTAGCCCTCTTCTTTCAAAACAGACAATATTACAACTAGCATTTCGCTGTTTACGACTTAAGAAGAAAACCTTCCGGTCCAGACTGAGCGAGATTTAGCACCACGTGCCTCTTCGTGGAGCTTCAATGGTGGTGCCGACTGCTTTAAAATGTCTCTCTGCGTCCTCAACACTCGTTGTAAACACATTAAGTTTAAATCCAATAGATCGGTATGTGTTGCCATACTTGGGCAGACCACTAATTTGCCACGTGTTGTCTTCAGGCGCTAATTATCGCCTCATTACAGAATAATTTATTTACACAAAGTTGTAATAAGTGTAGCGACGTTATACTCTGTAAGTCCATCTGTACACAGATGGTTGCACGACTTCGGCTGTTCAATATAAAATGTCGAAACAAAATACCTCTAGCCGTCTTCACTTCCGGTTGTTATTCTATTGAGCAACCACTTTGAGAAGTGATGATGGAAGGGATCACTATGTCAAAAATCTACGGATACCAGTCACTGAATGCTGTCCCACATTTTGACTGGACCAGAGTTGGGATTCTTCCTAAACGTCGGGCCTGAAGATGGCGAAATGTAACGCTCAATAAAGTAACAACTGAAAATTTAGACGGCTCAGGGTTTTTTGTTTCGACATTTTATAATTTATTGTGTGACACAAGAACTATTTCCTGTGAGGAATCGAGTGCAGCGGGTCAGTTACAAATAAGTCACGGAAAAAAAACAACGCCACAGTCAGAATAAATCTAAGTGTTGCCAATTGAGCGTTATCGCCGAAGAAATCTGCCCAATTTTGACCGCGAAGTAGCTGGAGACAAAAATTTGTTAGAGAGGCGACCAAATGGATAGCAAATTTTTTGCCCAGCTTGCATTATTATTTTTATGGACGGTAACTTGTAATGAAACTTCAGTAAAAATTCCACACCTGTAGGACAAAGAGTTTTCTAGAAAGGAAACATTTCGGTAGGCAAAACAGTTTTTTTTACCTCTGTATACAAAATTGTCTAGAGTAATGATATTTTAACTGAAACCAGATAATTAAGGTGTCAAATCACATCATGTAAAACGTTGAAATGCTGTTACTTTAGGATCATCCAGTAAACTCCCGATTCTTTTAAGTATTGAACTCTCGTGTATAAAAAAAGCATCAAACGTCTGATTATTCCACAAATGAATTTGTTGAATGTTTGACTTTAACCATGTAAGCGAGAACAATTTTAGAAAAGGTTTGAAATTATGTGTACAGTTTGTTGGGCATCGCTAAGTCCTGTCATGATCAAAGACTGTATGAGTATAGTCTGGAAACTGTACACTCCGTTTTAAGCAAAACTAGTTTTTCACGCATCTCAATCTTTATGACGTCATATTTTCTGATCTATGTGCCGTATTTCGATATATATTCAGTGGTTTGTGAGGATACTGTCTCCAAAGTCTGTTGCGAATAGAATTAGTAACAAATCGGCACGCCTGATGTTGAACATGAACAGCGAAAATGTAGCGACGAACTTCTTTCCTTAGATTCTTTTTTTTTTGGGGCGGGGGAGGGGTAAGGGAGGGAGTTGTCACAGAGAAGAAGTTTCGTAAGGATTTGAAATTATGTTTAAAGTTCGTTGGAAGTCATTATGTGCTCTCATCCTCAAATACTGGATGCGTATAGAGGCGGTAGTTTGCACGCCATGAGTCACGCTGCTCATTTTCTAACTATAATACTTGCCTTACTGTGTTATACCTTCACATAAGTGGATTATGACAGCATTCTAAATTTTTGGATTCTGTCAGTAATTATGTGAAATTCTGAAAATAAAAATCTTGGTGCCTCTGGAAGTCAGATAGACAACCAGCAATACACCATGAACCGGGTTAGCTGTTTGATAATAAAGATGAGGATTCAACGAAATTTTGATCTTTCCCTAAACTTTCGCCCGAATTATAAACAAGTAGCCGGCCTCTGTGGTCGAGCGGTTCTAGGCGGTCAGTTCGGAACGGCGCGCCTGCTACGGTCGCAGGTTCGAATACTGCCTCGGGCATGGATGTGTGTGATGTCCTCATGTTAGTTAGGTTTAAGTAGTTTCTAAGTCTAGGGGACTGATGACCTCAGATCTTAAGTGCCATAGAGCTTAGAGCCATTTGAAGCCATAAACAAGTATGTCAGGTAGTAGGTCTTAAAAGATACAGTGTTCCGTCTGAATGAAAAACAGAACATTCTCTGGAGAGGCTTTCAGAGCAAAAGGGCATTCTCTGAGAAAGTTTTGTGTGAATAAAAAGTTCGAGTCATATTCTCTGACCAGGGAGTTCTTTCTCATATCGCCCCTCCTTGAGAAGTTCTCGATGCGTGTCGCCTGCCGAGTCCGGCACAGAGTACACGCCTAATCTCACACTTCATATCAAACAGGCAAACTGTTCAGTGTACAAACATGCAGCTTGCATTAATGTATTCTGGAAGAGTTTCACTGCCCTTCGATTTTAGTTTTATGTGCGGCAACAAATTATTAAGACAATTACGGACAGTTCACGGAAGTGCATTTTCTGACGATGTTACTGAATTTCGACGCGTCGGAAACTTTTTGTTGTCAAAGTTAGGTGGACACATTATGCGGACGAAATCTTAAGAATACATCAGATTTACATCTGCTCCAAACCGTAAGTCCGTGAAAGTTTTCTAACACGATTAGTGTTAGTGCGATTTCATTACCAGAAACAAATCGCTAGATTTGTAATAAACCAATTATTAGTATTCCTGCTCCGCCTACTTATTTCTAACATAACAAATTATAAGAATTATGCTGTGAGAGAACATAATGAAGAATAGCTGAAAATTACAGTGATGCAGTATGGTGTATTATATGTCTTCTCCTGAACCAATCTGAACGCCTGGTTTCATTTTCGTTTCGTTTGAAAGGTCGCCGCTCCTTCTACTTTCATGATTTCCGAGAAAGAAGTCACGAGCCAAATAATGATTTTTTTTTGTTAAACCTGTGATAGACGTCTACTTTTTCTCTCTTCAGCATTTCTTCAGGCTACGCATATCTTTTATATCTTTTTTTTCTTGGTTTGCGAGCAACATAAATTGTGCCACTTATACAAAAAGAAACCTTGGTAAAACTTAACCCCAACACGACTTACTCAGCACGAAGTATGCTACAAAGCTCACATCAGAAAACGGTGAATGTCTCAGCTTGTAAGACATTTCTCTAGTTTTATTCATACGAAATCGGAGAACTTCTTCGCGTTGAGCAACTTCCCCCATCTTTTTACAGGGTTATTCAAAATGATGTAGACGCGTCCAAGTGGTTGCACAGAAACGTTTGCTTGAGGTAAGGTATTAAAGGGTTATACTGGGTTCATGCATAAGTTTTTCGCGTTTCTCCGTAAGTTTAACAAACACAACAGATACACATGAGAGAGACTTTAGTCATCAATAATATGATCTCCTTTTCTATTCACAGTAGTCTACCAACGCTGGGGTAACACACTGCAATTGCAACAGGACAGTGATCATTTCGCTGCATCTCCACAGTGATGTGCGTGAGTTATTAGACATTAAACAACTACGACGATGAATCTATCGTGCATCAGCTGGCAACCTGCAGTTGCTGACACAGCCTCCACGTTCTCTAGACCTGATAACGTGTGACTTTTACCTGTGGGGTTAGATCGAAGAACTGTCTTCACACCTATACCTCCCAACAACGTCATTGACCTACGGTGACGACAGGGCAGCTATGACTGTCACTCATTAGGACACTTTAGGGGCAGGGTCGGCCACAGTGTGCCAAACTTCACGCGTGCAGAGACTGTGGGCTTCCGGCGGCCTGTCTCAACTTTGCCCTGTCCTTCTCCGAAGTAGCCGTGAGAGCGTGACATTTCATTGGATATTGTGCTGTCATATTTTTGGCCGGTTCATCACTATACAGTTCGGCAGAATCGTGATGTCGTCGGCGCTGTTTACCCTTCATTATTTGGTCGTGGTATGAACGACACGTAAACGTCCAGCGACTGTCTGCACAATAACAGGCAATTGAGCCATATGTAGTTATAAGCCTTTAAAAATCAATGGGAATGACAGAAGAGAGTGATGAAAGTTCTGAATATGTGTTATACAGTCACATAACCGAAGGTTACCGCAGATTTGCTATGAAACGAGTTTACAATACTATGCAGAAAAAATTCAAAGATTTAGTTGGCAATGAAAGAGAAAGAAATTACAACGACCGATAGATGGGACTCATTGTTCTGTACATCAAAAATTACTTTGTGTTAAATTTCCAGGCTTGGAGCACGTGAAGAAACTGGTGGTACGAGTAATACCATTTCTTAAGTCGCACGCATTATTCCACTATCATTTGCAGCAGTTTTCGATATAACTCAGCGAAGAGTATGGAGATTTTACAAGGTGACAAGTATTGAACCATGTGAAAAAGTAAATAAATTTGTTAGAAGCTGCGGCGTGCACAGACTTTATTCAGATTATTTTGATTTAAGTTATGGCATGTTCGATGTGCCTGCCATCATTGGCGATTATGTGGAGCAGACGAATAGCGAAATTCTGCACGACCCGCTGAAGCGTCGGAACATCGATACTATTGACGATCTCCCGAATGGCTGTTTTCAGCTAAGCAATGGTTTTAGGCTTATTGCTGTGCACCATATCTTTAATATAGCCACAGAAAAGGAGTCGCATTGTTCTGATACGGAGAATATGGCGGTCAATCGAGGCCCATACCAGTGGCTTCTGGGTACCCCACAGCCAGAATGAGATCCTCAAAGTGCTCCTGCTTCGATGGCGTCGAGCTCCGTCTTGCATGAAACACATCTTCTCGAAACCAAGGTCACTTTGGACAATGGGGATGATTTCATCTTCGAAAACCTCCACGTACCGTAGAGTTGTCACCGTGCCATCAAGGAATATGGCGCCGATTATTCCGTGACTGGGCATTGCACAGCACACAGTCACCTGTTGAGGGTGAAGAGACTTTTCGATCGCGAAATGCGGATTCTCAGTCCCCCAAATGCACCAATTTTGCTTGTTGACGAACCCATCCAAATGAATGTGGGTTTCGTCGCGAAACCAAAACATGCATGTGCATACTAATCCCCATCATGACCCGCGGCCAACCGCGCAGTTTAAACGCCCTACGCAAATCGTTAAGAAGTTATGACGATTTTATTTCATATAGTTCAGTAACTTTCATCCTGTATACAGGGTGATTCAAAAAGAATACCACAACTTTAGGAATTTAAAACTCTGCAATGACAAAAGGCAGAGCTAAGCACTATCTGTCGGCGAATTAAGGGAGCTATAAAGTTTCATTTGGTTGTACATTTGTTCGCTTGAGGCGCTGTTGACTAGGCGTCAGCGTCAGTTGATACTAAGATGGCGACCGCTCAACAGAAAGCTTTTTGTGTTATTGAGTACGGCAGAAGTGAATCGACGACAGTTGTTCAGCGTGCATTTCGAACGAAGTATGGTGTTAAACCTCCTGATAGGTGGTGAATTAAACGCTGGTATAAACAGTTTACAGAGAATGGGTGTTTGTGCAAAGGGAAAAGTTCTGGACGGCCGAGAACGAGTGATGAAAATGTAGCACGCATCCAGCAAGCATTTGTTCGCAGTCCAGGAAAATCGACTCGCAGAGCTAGCAGAGAGCTGCAAATTCCACAATCAACTGTATGGTGAGTCCTACGAAAAAGGTTAGTTATGAAACCTTATCGTCTGAAATTGGTTCAAGCACTGTCTGCAGCTGATAAGATTAAAAGAACCGATTTCTGTGATTTTATCCTTGCTCAAATGGAAACAGATGAATCTTTCGTTTCAAAGATTGTGTTTAGTGATGAAGCAACTTTCCACACTAACAGGAAGTCAACCGTCACAATGTCTGTATATGGGGCACTGAGAATCCGCGGGAAACAACTCAGTATGAACGTGACTCGCCTAAGATGAACGTTTTCTGTGCCACTTCAGCCAATAAAGTTTTTGGTCCCTTTTTCTTCGAAGGTGCTACTGTAACTGGACTACAGTATCTGGAGATGATAGAGAATTGGCTGTTCCCTCAGCTCGAACAAGAAGCACAACAATTCATATTTCAGCAGGATGGAGCGCCACCACATTGGCACTTATCTGTCCGTAACTACCTGAACGTCAACTACCCGAGGCGATGGATCGGCCGCCAGGCAGCCCGTGACAGAGCACTTCATCACTGGCCTTCAAGAAGCCCTGATCTTACCCCCTGCGATTTTTTCTTATGGGGGTATGTTAAGGATATGGTGTTTCGGCCACCTCTCCCGGCCACCATTGATGATTTGAAACGAGAAATAACAGCAGCTATCCAAACTGTTACGCCTGATATGCTACAGAGAGTGTGGAACGAGTTGGAGTATCGGGTTGATATTGCTCGTGTGTCTGGAGGGGGCCATATTGAACATCTCTGAACTTGTTTTTGAGTGAAAAAAAACCTTTTTAAATACTCTTTGTAATGATGTATAACAGAATGTTATATTATGTTTCTTTCATTAAATACACATTTTTAAAGTTGTGGTATTCTTTTTGAATCACCCTGTATATTACTGCAAACTACGTTGGTTATATCAAGGGGAACGCGCGAAACGATTTTTCGATTTAAAACTCATTACTGTTGAATTTATGAAAGAGAAAAGAGTGCAGGAACGAAAATTAGAAACTATGGAATGGATTGCAGACCTCTCATTTTGATGGACTTGACTTTTCACGCCCCACAGTTAAGAGATGGCAAGATGAGAAACAACTTCTTTCTGATTTGATGGGGATGCATTTAAAAAGAAGAAGGAACACATTCGGAAAAGCACAGTTCAGTTCCCTAAGCCCACTTGCGTTAAAGAAAAGATTTGAAGAATTCATCGTGACCTTGAAATAATTAGGGTATAGTTTCCTAAACGTTTCGAGTACACTGCCAATATTACATCCAGTTTCGATTTGTTTTCGTGGCCATTTGACGTTTCTGTTGAAAGAACAATTGTGCAAGTGCAGATGTAACTGATTAATCTGCAAAGTAATCCCTCTTTTAAAGTTAAAATTGTCCAGGAATTGTTCTTTCCTTTCTTCAGGTGGAGTTTTCATGTCTGCGCAGTGTTGTAATATTTCAACCAGCATATGTGTACGAAGGATGTTTTTTCGATTATGAAACTCAGTAAGTCGCGATTACATGCCAATCTCAGTGCGAGAATCTGTGAAATTGTCTGTATCTGTCGGTAGGCCAAAAGGTTGGACCAGATGTAAATTATATGTCTTGAGCGTGCCAAAAATAAAGAATGCTGAAAGACTGTTTTGTTTTTGATCTTTGTTTTTGAGAAATGTGAAACCACGCAGTGCGCATTGTGACTGTGTTGACATTAAAATGAGGCGTGCTCGCAGTTTCCTCCTCCTACTGTGGCGTGGAGGTGGGGGAAACGTGCCAGCCGGGCTCAGTGGTATGGCACTCGTGCCAGGCCACGGCCCGCGAGCCCAATTCTCGCTTTAGAGCGAAAATGAGCAGGTTTGGAGTAGGAATTGCACGTGTGCCTCGTGTCTAATGTCTCACACAGTGGACATTTGTGAACATGGCACAATAAACTTCTTGAGTTTCTCTTGCCAAACGTATTGTGCTATGAAACCTAACCTCAATAAAAAAATATTTTACAATAACTACACTACTGGCAATTAAAACTGCTACACCAAGAAGAAATGAAGATGATAAACAGGTATTCATTGGACAAATATATTATACTAGAACTGACATATGATTACATCTTCACACAATTTAGGTGCATAGATCCTGAGAAATCAGTATCCAGAACAACCACCTCTGGCCGTAATAACGGCCTTGATACGCCTGGGCATTGAGTCAAACAGAGCTTGGATGGCGTGTACAGGTACAGCTGCCCATGCAGCTTCAACACGATACCACAGTTCATCAAGAGTAGTGACTGGCGTATTGTCGCTCAGCCACCATTGACCATACGTTTTCAATGGGTGAGAGATCTGGAGAATGGACTGGCCAGGGCAACAGAGAAACATTTCCTGTATTCAGAAAGGCCCGTATAGGACCTGCAACATGCGGTCGCGCATTATCCTGCTGAAATGTAGGGTTTCGCAGGGATCGAGTGAAGGGTAGAGCCACGGGTCGTAACACATCTGAAATGTAACTTGCACTGTTCAAAGTGCCGTCAATGCGAACAAGAAGTGACCGAGACGTGTCACCAATGGTACCCCATACCATGATACGCCATACCGGGTGATACGCCAGTATGGCGATGACGAATACACGCTTTCAATGTGCGTTCACCGCGATGTCGCCAAACACGGATGCGACCATCATGATGCTGCAAACAGAACCTGGATTCATCCGAAAAAATGACGTTTTGCCATTCGTGCACCCATGTTCGTCGTTGAGTACACCATCGCAGGCGCTCCTGTCTGTGATGCAGCGTCAAGGGTAACTACAGCCATGGTCTCCTAGCTGATAGATAGTCCATGCTGGTGGAAACGTAGTGCGGATGGTTATTGTGTTGCAAACGTCCCCATCTGTTGACTCAGGGATCGAGATATGGCTGCACGATCCGTTACAGCCATGCGGATAAGATGCCTGTCATCTCGACTGCTAGTGGTATGAGGCCGTTGGAATCCAGCACGTCGTTCCGTATTAGACTCCTGAGCCCACCAATTCCATATTCTGCTTAACAGTCATTGGATCTCGACCAACACGAGCAGCAATGTCGCGATACGATAAACCGCAATCGCGCTAGGCTACAATCCGACCTTTACGAAAGTCGGAAACGTGATGGTACGCATTTCTCCTCCGTACACGAGGCATCACAACAACATCTCACCTGGCAACGCAAGTCAACTGCTGTGTGTGTATGAGAAACCGGTTGGAAACTTTCCTCATGTCAGCAATTTGTAGGTGTCGCCACCGGCGCCAACCCTGTGTGAATGCTCTGAAAAGCTAATCATTTGCATATCACACAGCATCTTCTTCCCGTCGGTTAAATTTCGCGTCTGTAGCACGTCATTTTCGTGGTGTAGCAATTTTAATTGCCAGCAGTGTAGAAAGTGTCTTGGTTATTTTGTATAACTCTGTATATTCTCCGCCGACCGCGGTGGTCTAGCGGTTCTGGCGCTGCAGTCCGGAACCGCGGGACTGCTACGGTCGCAGGTTCGAATCCTGCCTCGGGCATGGGTGTGTGTGATGTCCTTACGTTAGTTAGGTTTAAGTAGTTCTAAGTTCTAGGGGACTTATGACCTAAGATGTTGAGTCCCATAGTGCTCAGAGCCATTTGAACCATTTCTGTATATTCTCCGACTCGCTATATTCGTGCAAACCAGAGAATGTTCCCCGCAGTTCCGAGAATAAAGCACATTCTCCGTTTTATTCGTACGACCCACTGCAGTGAGAGCGGAGCGCGGAAGGCTGGCCCGCGCCCGGGCTGTGCTTCCCACCTCTGGGCGCGCAGGCGACGTCTCGACACGGCCGTACACGGGCCGCGACACGTCAACCGGCGCAGCGTCAATATTGTCCCTCGGGAGAGGGAGGACAGCGCCGCGCCGGCCGGCTGTGTACTCAGCAGAGTCAACACGGAGCGCGCCGCGCCCAGGCAGCCGGCCGCATGCGCGCTGCCTGCGCCCGTCTCTTCACGCCCGCGTGGCTGCAGCCTCCAGCACCTGCGTTTAAAAATCGTACTCACCGCTCCAACACGCAGCTTCACTGCGACTCTAATGAGCGCAACAAATCACCGCACCGCAGTGAATATGGGTAGATCGTTAAAAGCAAGTGCTTCGTCCGATGTCCTTGAAGGTAATATCTAGGTACTAGTACAAAATGACTCTCATAATTATTCCGACGCTCATTAATAACTAGCTTTTACGACACACTGACCCTTATGGTTAAAAGAAAGTAGTGTACAGACAAACTAATTGTTCAACAGAGTTAACATCACTGTAAAATGTTTACGTTTTGGAAACAGAGGAGAACCAGTGACCCTGTAAACTACGAACGCCGTTAACGTGGGTCAACAGTGTTATTCAGACACACTCACTTGTACTACACAGGTCATGGTCTGAGCGAGGCCGCGCGGACTGGCCGCGCGGTCTAGGGCGCCATGTCACGGATTGCGCGGCCCCTCCCGCGGGAGGTTCGAGTCCTCCCTCGGGCATGGGTGTTTGTGTTCTTCTTAGCGTAAGTTCGTTTAAGTGAGTTTAAGTAGAGTGCATCCGGCCGCTGTGGCCGAACGGTTCTAGGCGATTCAGTCTAGAACCGCGCGACCGCTACGGTCGCAGGTTCGAATCCTGCCTCGGGCATGGATGTGTATGATGTCCTTAGGTTAGTTGGGTTTAAGTAGTTCTAAGTTCTAGGGGACTGATGACCTCAGATGTTCCCAGTGCTCAGAGCCATTCAAACCATTTCTGAAGTAGTGTGTAAGTCTAGGGACCGATGACCTCAGCAGTTTGGTCCCTTAGGAATTCACACACATTTTTCTGAGCGAGGTATTGTGTTTGAGTATGGATGAAGTAACGATGGGCTGCAGAGGAAGAGAGAGCACATTCGAAGAGTGGTAGCTAGTAACTTTTCATTGCGCTATAGGAAAAATTGTCGTGAAATCGCTGACATGTTACAAATGAAAGAAAAGCACAGTTTCCGATCAGAAGATTCCGGGGGGATGATGGGACTGGCAATCTATCGGATACGGGATATCGAAGAAGATTTTCTGTGCGAGAAGAGTCATCAAAAAACGAAAAAGGAGCCCAAGTTCAATGCTCGAAAACTCACTACTGAGATTGCAAAGACATCAGAAAGGAAGTGCATCCCGAAACAATGGATAGGGTGCTCACAGGAGGTAACATTCACGGCCGTATTGTAAAACGGAAGCCCTTCGCAAGTAAAATAAGTCTAAAAAGAGAATTATGTTTGCCAAAGAACATGTTAGAGACAACGATGTGTAGTAGAATGACGTTATATTTGCTGACGAGAGTAAATTTGACATGTTTCAATGGGAGGATAGCGGTTTAGAGACGACTTTGATACGGGCTGCAAATGGGAAAATTCATTGAAATAAGCGGCTCTGAAAAGGGGCAGATTATTATTACGCAGAGCCCGTGAACGAGTATTTCGAAAATGGGAAAGCCGGTCGAAACTTGGCATGCGACCGTCGTGAGCATCTACGGAAAGAGGTAGAGGGACGGTGAAACTAATACTAGGAGCTAAACGATTGGACGTCCACGGCACTTCACAGAACGTGGGGTTCAGAAGCTTGTCTGCCCTGTAAAGTAGGATAGATTATGACTGTGGCATCTCAGCACGACGCTAGTGTTTCGGAGCACACTGTTCTTCGGACATTGTTGAACATGGAGCTCCACAGTAGACCAATCCTACGTGTTCACAAGTTGATCCAACGACATCGTCAGTTACGATTTCAGTGGGCACGGGACAATCGGGATTCGACCCACGATAAATGCAAACGTGTCGGCTTTTTGTGTGAATCACGTTTCCGCTACGCTAGGTCGATGGTCTCTCCACAAATGCCGTCATCGAGCTGAACGGCGGCTCGAAACATACAGAGCACAACGGACGCAGGCTGGTGGGAGCAATATTATACTATGAGAGAGATTCTCCTGCGCTTGCATGGAACGGGTGGTAGTAATAGAAGACACGCTAAGACATGCTGACATCTGCGAATTAAATGTATCCCTACATGCTTGATGTCTTCCCCGATGGCGAAACCTGACAACAAACTGTCGGATCCCTGATACGCAGAATCGGTGATATACATTCTCCCAAAGACAGACAAAGGGTGATCATAATGTTTTGGCTTATTAGTGTAAGCTAATGGTGTCTTGAAGGGAGGATATAAGATTAACATCAACAAAAGCAAAACGAGGATAATGGAATGTTGTCGAATTAAGTCGGGTGATGTTGAGGGTATTAGATTAGGAAATGAGACACTTAAAGTAGTAAAGGAGTTTTGCAATTTGGGGAGCAAAATGACTGATGATGGTCGAAGTAGAGAGGATATAAAATGTAGACTGGCAATGGCAAGGAAAGCGTTTCTGAAGAAGAGAAACTTGTTAACATCGAGTATAGATTTAAGTGTCAGGAAGTCATTTCTGAAAGTATTTGTATGGAGTGTAGCCATGTATGGAAGTGAAACATGGACGGTATATAGTTTGGACAAGAAGAGAATAGAAGCTTTCGAAATGTGGTGCTACAGAAGAATGCTGAAGATTAGATGGGTAGATCACATAACTAATGAGGAGGTACTGAATAGGATTGGGGAGAAGAGGAGTTTGTGGCACAACTTGACCAGAAGAAGGGATCGGTTGGTAGGACATGTTCTGAGGCATCAAGGGATCACCAATTTAGTATTGGAGGACAGCGTGGAGGGTAAAAATCGTAGGGGGAGACCAAGAGATGAATACACTAAGCAGATTCAGAAGGATGTAAGTTGCAGTAGGTACTGGGAGATGAAGAAGCTTGCACAGGATAGAGTAGAAAGGAGAGCTGCATCAAACCAGTCTCAGGACTGAAGACCACAACAACAACAGTGTAAGCTATTACCGAACCCTCATCGTGCGAGTCTTACTCGGACCTCGTCAATTTTTTTTATCGCATATAGCCGCCGAATTACGACACTGACTTCCATTTTTTCTCATGGAAGTCTATACTTTTTTGTGAGGCATTTGAAAGAAACTTCTAAAAAATGGCTCTGAGCACTATGGGGCTGAACGTCTGAGGTCATCAGTCCCCTAGAACTTAGAACTACTTAAACCTAACCAACCTAAGGACATCACACACACGAGGCAGGATTCGAACCTGCGACCAGACTGAAGCGCCTAGAACCGCTCGGCCACTCCGGCCGGCAAAGAAACTTCTAAGAAAACTTCAGAAACGTAACATACATGAGACTTGATCAAATTATATAAAGATAACAGCACCGCAAACCGCTGCCTCGCCGTCAGGAAAAGAGGTTCCACGAACGAACGCCCAATTATACCAAATGTACACTGCTGGCCACCGTAAATGCAACACCAAGAAAGACAAGAGGTAGCACAACAAGATTTATTTTGTAGATAACATGTTGACCAAGTATCAAATGATTACGTTTACAGACGTCTGTGACATGTGGTTCCTGCCAGAATCAGTAGCCAGAGTAGCCGCCATTGTTGGAGATCACCGCTGCCACACGTCTCGGCATTGAGTCAAAGATACGTTGGATGTGTTCCTGGGGTACAGCAGCCCAAGCAGCTTCCACACGTTGCCAAAGATCATCTGGTGTGGCAGCTGGGGATGTAATCTGGGTCACTCGTTGAGCAACCATGGACCAAATGTTTTCTATCGGCGAAAGATCCGGAGAGCGAGCCGGCCAGGGAAGCAATTCAATCTGGTTATTGACGAAGAACCTTTGGACAATGCGTGCCACGTGTGGTCGCGCATTATCCTCTTGAAATATGGCTGTGGCCGAGCCCTGAAGGTAAGGAAGGACAACTGGCTCCAGCACCTCGGATATGTAGCGCCGGCTATTTAAAGTACCGGCAATGCGTACTAGAGGCGTGCGAGAGTAATATCCAATACCGCCCCATACCATAATACCCGGTGCAAGACCAGTGTGGCGGTGCATAATGCAGCTGTCCAGCATCCTCTCTCCACGGTGTCTCCACACTCGAATCCGACCATCGTGGTGCTGCAGACAGAAGCGTGCCTCGTCAGTAAAGACAACGTCATTCCATTCTGCCGTCCACATCCGTCTGTCATCACACCATTGGCGACGGAGACGTCTGTGGTTCTGCGTCAATGGTAGACGAAGCAATGGACGTCTTGCGGACAGACCACTCTGCTGTAAACGGCGTCGAATGGTACGCGCAGACACTGGATGATGCGTTACAGACGCAATGTGCTGTGCTATGGTTCGGGATGTCACTGAGCGATCCGTCACTGCCATGCGCACAATTTGCCTATCAGCACGTGCAGTGGTGCACCGAGGTGAATGCGATCAACCACGTCGGTCCGTCGTACCCTCCTGCATCCAACGGTCACATATCCGCATTACAGTTGTTTGGTTTCGTCCAACACGACTAGCGATTTCTCTGTATGATAATCCACAATCTCGGTAAGCCACTATCCTTCCTCTGTCGAAGTCGGATACTTGATCAAAATATGTTCGCTGTTGTCTACGAAGCATAACTGATCGTCTTGTGAAACAACCACAAGGTAAACACACGTGCCGAACGTACACTCGTCGAAATCGCCAAGCCTTAAATGGCGCTATGAGGTGGCGCCACAGGCGCGCGTGATGTGCGTCTGCGCTGAAATTCTAATCAGTTGCATATCTCATCGCTGCAAACCCATGGTGTAAATTTCACTTGATTCGGATGCTTCCTTCAGGGTGTTGCATTTACGGTGGCCAGCAGTGTAACTACAAACATAAGTCTGGTATGGTTCATGTGTTTCTTATCACGACTGTCATTCAAATTGCTTAAAATGTTGACCTTGAGCACTGCCACACGCTATGAAGTGATTCTGGAGAAAGAATACCGCAAGTTGAATTTCATATGGAGTTAACGGCAGCACAGGCCCGCGTTATAAGACACTTCACGCATTCGAGAGTAATACGTGTTTCATAATAGACGTCTAGTTTTAATTTTTATCACAGAAAAATGTAGAAAAGTGGTACGTTTGGTGAGTGTGCAGACAATTTTGCGTTTCCTGAAGGACCGTGTTCTTCAAATGTTCTCTTAAGAGGGTCCGTCGTTACATAAGCGGAATGGGAAGGACGTCCATCAGCTTAGTACCACACTGCCTTATTTCCAGTGGGATGTCTTCCTGTAACTGCGGCAGCGGTATACATTAGGAGCTCGAGTCACTTGAGTGTATTTACATTCCCATCAATAAAACAGAAACCAATAATGCGGGTCTTGAGAAACACGCACCAAATATTGATAAACAAAGAGCGTTGGATTTTGTCCACTTTTTTGAGTCAGCGTCGCTTTCCAGCTGACGATTAGTGCATACTGCGAAGAGTGACTTGCCCATGGTTAGTATACGAAACTTCTTCCTTAAACAAAATTTTGTGTAAATATACCACAACCGTTGATAACATTCAGAGAACTGGAACCAATTTTGGAAGTTATTACCATGAAGCTTCAGATGCAGCAAAATGTGAAGAGGATGCGATGGAATGCAATACTCGCAGAACACTCGCTTGGTTGATCCATCTCGTACTTAGTCCGCCGCTCGTGGTCGTGCGGTAGCGTTCTCGCTTCCCACGCCCGGGTTCCCGGGTTCGATTCCCGGCGGGGTCGGGGATTTTCTCTGCCTTGTGATGACTGGTTGTTGTGTGATGTCCTTAGATTAGTTTGGATTAAGTTGTTCTAAGTTCCAGGGGACTGATGACCATAGATGTTAAGTCCCATAGTGCTCAGAGCCATCTCGTACTTCCGAGATGCCTCTTAATGACCTTTGTGATGTTTGGTACTGTTGTTAGTATCATTTTTTTCATCGGTTGTTGTTCTTTTCCTCGGCGTATTTTATTCTTCACGTTTCCAGCACTACAACTTTTTTCGTAATGTTTGCCGAGCTGGATTGTAAGTGATTGGTAGGCTTTGGATACAACCGCATCGCTGCTCTTAGAGTATGGAGACATTTGCCATAATCGATATTTACTTTTTTGACTTTCCTATACACTGTAGATTTCTCAAGGGCCTTACGAGCAAGTTGTCTGATTGCAGAACACAGATTGATGGGCAACAAGTGCACAGTTAAACACAAGTACCGTTCCTGTGTTACGTGTATGCTCACTGGTCACAGCTGGCAAATCCTGTCTTGACTGTGGTCTGCAACGCTGTTATCTTTATAGTATTTGATCAAGTCCTATAGCCGGCCAGAGTGGCCGTGCGGTTCTAGGCGCTACAGTCTGGAACCGAGCGACCGCTACGGTCGCAGGTTCGAATCCTGCCTCGGGCATGGATGTGTGTGATGTCCTTAGGTTAGTTAAGTTTAATTAGTTCTAAGTTCTAGGCGACTGATGACCTTAGACGTTAAGTCGCATAGTGCTCAGAGCCATTTGAACCATTTGAACCAAGTCCTATACATGTTACGTCGCTGAAGCTCACTTAGGAGCTCCTTTCAAATGGCTCAGAAGTATTAGGATATAAAAACCAGTGTCGGTGTTGTAGTTTGCTCCCTATAAACGATAAGAATTACTTCGAGACGTCAAGAAATTCCCCATTATTGTCCACGATAACTTGGCGAAAAACTCAACTCGATGTATTTCTTCATTCTGTATATATTTGGTGTGATTACGTTCTGTACGCACAGTATGCGGAGTTTGTTTTCGAATAATATAAACACATAATGTTTAAGTGTTAATACAGGCAAGCGTGCTTAAGTGATAAATGGATGTTTCCTTTCAAACTGTTACCTAATAACAATACTGCGTTATGCCTAATTCAGTCAAAAAAAAAAAAAAAAAAATTCGAATGGCTCTGAGCACTATGGGACTCAACATCTTAGGTCATAAGTCCCCTAGAACTTAGAACTACTTAAATCTAACTAACCTAAGGACATCACACACACCCATGCCCGAGGCAGGATTCGAACCTGCGACCGTAGCAGCCTCGCGGTTCCGGACTGCAGCGCCAGAACCGCACGGCCACCGCGGCCGGCTAATTCAGTCTCTCAAGCAAAAGTGGATCAGTTAAACATCTGAATTGAACTGTCGTATAACGGAAACGGTATGTGTCCGGAAACTGGGTTCCTGTTCAGGATACTACGTACTCACTTCCTTCCACAAATTCTAGAAGTTTCTAGCGAGAATCAATAAATGCGCATATTGTAACGTTAACAGAAAATCGTTTGCTTAACATTTCTTCTGGATAATTTGGTCATCGATCGCAATTTATCGAAAATACCAGGCTTTTGACCTGTATCTTAAAAGAGTAAAAATGTTAGAAATATTTTGCTAAATTTGCACTCTTTCCAGTTCAACAAAATTTTTGACAATCATTTTAAGCTCTATTCAGGCATGTTAAGAACCTTTTCAGACTTTTCTTTGCCGCTACAGTATCACTTTGTGAATATTTGTGTAGGAGCGTTATAAAGTTTTATTGGTGAAAAAATACCGACTGGAATATAGTTTGGTGATATCAGAGCTCTTGCGATGAAACTAGAACCTTGTAATGTGTTCACGTCAATTGGAACTACATTTGCGCCTCAGACCGGATATTACGTGCATATTTGACGTTCGTAAGTATGGTAACTTTGGATCTCTGAATCTCGGTAACGGTAATAATATCGATAAAAGTCTCAAGGTTCCCCGAGAACATCACCTCATGAACATCATCTCATGAACATACGGTAAAAATGTCGACGATATGCCATGAACAGAAATTACAGAAATGGCCATCCCCATAATCAGTAAGCGGCATTTCTGGTACCCAAACAAATGGTTTTTCAGGTTTTTGTTTTTGGTTTTTTTGTTTTAGTCGCCTGCCTTCTGAATGTTTTGATGCGAACCATCTCAGAGTAGCATTTGCAACCTATGTCCTCAATTATTTTCTGACTGTATCAAAAAATGTTCAAATGTGTGTGAAATCTTATGGGACTTAACTGCTAAGGTTATCAATCCCTAAGCTTACACACTACTTAATCCGAATTGTCCTAAGGACAAACACACACACCCATGCCCGAGGGAGGACTCGAACCTCCGCCGGGACCAGCGCACAATCCATGACTGCAGCGCCCAAGACCGCCTGGCTAATCCCGCGCGGCCTGAATGTATCCCAGCATC
This sequence comes from Schistocerca serialis cubense, assembly GCF_023864345.2. NCBI lineage: Eukaryota > Metazoa > Arthropoda > Insecta > Orthoptera > Acrididae > Schistocerca > Schistocerca serialis. Next base: position 362,185,250 of record NC_064646.1, read on the forward strand.
TGTCTTCCTCTACAGGTTGCACCCTCTACACCTCTCTGTTAATCCCTGATATTTTAACAAATGTCCTATATCCTGTTCTTCTTCCTGTCGGTGTTTTCCATATATTCTTTTGCTCTCCGATTCTGTGGACAACTTCCTCATTTCTTATCGTATCAGTCCACCTAATTTTCAACATTCTACTGTAGCACCGTGTCTCAAACGCTTCTGGTCTCTTCTGCTTTTTATCTTGATTACGGATACAGATTTTCGAAAACGGGAAAATGACGCTTCTAGTCGAATGCCTGAAAAATATACGGTTGAAATTTGAAACATTTACTGTGGTTAGTTATTTAGATAATTCCAGGTCATGGTGCAAAACCGGCTAAGAACCTATTTTGGCAGTTATCTGCTTAAGTATGGTAAATTTGATTCTCTGTATCTCGCTAACAGATAATGATATCGAAAAGAGTTTCGTAGTTCCCCAACGACATTATCTAAAGAACATAAAGTGGAAATTCCCATGATCTGTCATGAATACAAATTATAGAAGTGGGCACATTCAAAATTGGTACTTTTCATACCCACAAATCATATTTTGTCGCCGTTTTCTCAGGAGCCACCCACGAACATATAGCGTCTTTACAGGACCCTAAGGTCTACTCCAGACCACACCTTATGCAAAATAGCCAACCGACTTGCTCCATTTACGTGGGCTGGCGTAAATGTGTAATGTTTCAAATTTAACCTCATAGTGTAGGTTAGCTACAGTACTGCGGCGACCCGGCCTTTTCCGGGACGCTACAAGTCAGGATGAGCGAGATACATCGTGAGGGAGAGGCAGATTCTCCTCGGGACCTGCAATTAATCAGTAGTAGTACTGTCAGATGTTTATTCGAGCAGCCTTTTACAGCAACCCCGCCCGACCTCCGGGCTGCATTTGTGTGTGTAAATGCCGTCGATTCTGCAATGACGTCCTTTGTCTCGGGCAGCGGGCAGCAGCTCCCGAGGCGCCATGTGTGTCGCCAATAGGCGAGGAAGAGTTTGGCCCGCCCAGGCCCTCCAGAGTAACGCCGGTTAGGCACCGCCATGCGTACTCATCCCATGTGCGCTTGGATGCGTTTGCCGATGCTAGATGTCCTGATGCAGACCAGCAGTGTTCCGGTCACCACACAGGGGTAGACCATGACAGTGGCCAATGACGTATAGGAGGCTAGGAGACAACGAGGGCGCACCTTCACCAGCGGGATTGTAGACAGCTTGCAGTTCGTCGCCCGCAGGCCCTTAGATGCTGGAAGCTGGTCGGATACCAGCTGCCTTCACCAGAGAAATTTCCCCAAGTCCAGCAGTCAGAGGTATGACGCACTTCGTGCCAGAACGCAATAATTTAATCAACGGACAGGTAGCCATCCAATCTTCGACACCCAGTCTCTCTGAAACTCAAAAGCCTATCATCCTTCCTGGTTTAAGTCACAGAAAGCGCGACTGAATGGCGTGAGCCCCTAAGCTGTGCATCTGATGTAGTCCTACTGCGAGGAGGGCGTAGAAGGGGTGGTGTGAAGGGCGGGGGTGGGGCAGAGACTGTGGAGGGTGAATGGGTTAGCCATATTACTTGTGTCAGCTTTTCCTAGCTCATTCGGCACTGGGTATAGGTTGCTAGGCCTAGTTAAATTTGCACTGTGTGAGTTTCTCGGTAGCACACAAGTGCTCTGAATAATGAAGTATTACTTCACTCTTGGTCACATTGTGTCGCGGTGATCGCAGTTCTACACGCCTCGGCCATGACATATATAGCAAACATCGTCCGGCCGGAATGTTTTGATGTAATTTCAATGATACTGCACTATGGCTTACTTGATTAGGACATTGCCTAAGCTGGCCTGTACTTCCCGCCTGTGCTGGAATTAAACTTTAAAAACTTACAATTCATTCGCTGAGCTTTTTCGGGGCGCAGCACGCCTCCCCTCTTTCGAAAGATTCGTCCCGAAACTTCCAAGGCCAGTTTCCCATTAAAGTTGCTCTTAACCGTCAGAATTCTGTACCATGCTGAGGGCAACACCCAGCTTTAACCATTACCTGTCCCGCACGGATTTCTTCTTTATCCGCTACTTCATGAGTTTACTCTCACCTGCCAGGGTAGCCGAGAGCGCAGTCTGCTTTAGGCAGTGGCGCGGCACGGACCTGCTGTCCCGGACGCGGGCGCGCGTGAACGAGGAAGTGTTTACACCGCCGGTACTCGCGCGTGTTGATGTCTGACTCGATCGCCATGGCACACGATTTTCGAAAGACTACGCTCCAATTTACGTTCGGCAACGAATTTGCCAGACCCAAAGCTTTCGAAATAGAGCGTTTTTTGAGGGAAGAAGTTCGTTTACCTGCTGCAGACGTAATTGGAATACACCTGTCCATTGTAAGCAGTACAATGTACGTAAAGATGACCGATGAAGCTGCGTGTGAAAGACCTCTCTCCGCTGCTCAAAGAGGATTTAAATTTCGACACTCTGATGGCCATATCAGCGATGTAACAGTAGCTCCTTCAGGATTGGGTGTGAGGGTCATTCGGATCTTTGAATTGCCGTTTGAGGTGCCAGAATCGATGGTTACTGAATCGCTGCGACCATATGGAACGGTACTTAATAATACGCCTGAACGCTGGGCTAGTTTTAATACCTATCCTGTGCTAAACGGCGTGCGACAGGTGCGGATCGTCCTTACTAAACATATCCCGGCTTATTTATACATTGGCGGCTGTCGAGCTATTGTGATCTACGATGGCCAGCCACGCACCTGTTCTGGCTGTGGTGGAGAAGGACACATCCGCTCGGAGTGCATACAACGCCGCGTCGTGCAACTGCCACGTGGAGAAGCGTCACAGCGAGAAGTTCCCACGCAACTGCCGATGACGTACGTATCGGTGGCCCGCCGGGAAGTGTTGCCAAGTTCGGAGCGTGACAAGGACGTGTTTATGCAAGAGCAGGCCGAGTTACGGGAGCATGGAGGTGACTCGGAGAATGTCCCTGCACCCATGTCACGACAGTTGAGGGAGGAACCTTCCGAAAACTCACATGTAGCAAGAGACGTGGAAGTGGAGGTCCAGACGGTGGCGCCGGCAACGGACCAACGAACGACCGACGAGCACAGTGAGGCAGCAGAGGGCAGGGCACGCAAACAGCGATCGCCGAAGCGTCGCAAAAAGCGTCGCCATAGTTCGGGTGACACGTCCCCCCCTAGCCTAGGGGACACGGAAGGTATCCTAGCCGAAGAACTGTCTGACACAGAACACGTGTCTTCAGAGGACGCTGACAGGATTCCGTCCGATGGTGACCGGATGTCCTGCCTTTTAGATGGTCCCTCTTCATTGACACCGACTGACCCAGCGCTGCCGACGAAGGAGTCAGGGACACCAATGTCCCGGCAGCCACGTCGAACTACATCAGAGGACGTTTCTCGGATGGATGACCACTGCGACTGGGCGGAACCAGTCGAAGACCTACAGGAATTGCCACCCCCAAATGATGACCACTCACCTACAGGATGCACACCACGGAACAACGAAGGAGGGCAGCCCGTTGGCGGGCACCCCTCTGAGCACGAATAGTGGACTAAAGCCCTTGGAGTTCTCAATGACATGACACGAGCGTGACAACGACAACGAACCAAGCATATAAGGTGGGCACAGTGAACATTAACACCGCACGTTCGCTTGCAAAGATGCAACTTCTCCGGGACATGATTTAGGCCACAGACGTTGATATTCTGCTGATGCAGGAAACCTTCAATGCTGCTTTTCCCGACGTGCATGGATACAACACTTATCTAGCGCCGACTCCAGATGGAGGACGTGACACAGCGATACTAGTCCGGGAAGGGATTCCGATGTGTGACCTCGATTACCTTCCTTCGGCTCGGGGTTTGGCTATGACCGTGAACGGCATTCGTATCGTCAACATCTATGCACCCTCCGGATCTGACAATCGACAGGCGCGTGCACGATTCTACTCGGAGGAGATTGCCCCCCCTATTCCATGGGAGGTATGACCACATCTTGGTAGGGGGGGATTTTAACTGTGTACTCACACCGAAGGATCAAACTCCTAATTTCAGCTCCTGCCACGCATTGAACACGATCTGCCGGGACATGGCCCTTATGGACACGTGGGAAAAGATCCGTGGGCAGCGAGAGGGCTACACGTATTTTACTAGCCACTCGGCGAGCAGGCTGGATCGGATTTATGTTTCTGACGGATTAAGAGATCACATGTTGGCTGCTGAACGTTGGCCCACAGCTTTTACGGATCACCTTGCGTATTTATGCACGTTAACCCTTCCACGGCAGCGGGTCTGGCGGAGTCGTAGTTCCTGGAAACTTAATTCCTCCTTATTGGTGGATCTCGAATGTCGCCAGCGGATCGAAGAAACATGGCAGACTTGCACTCGCCGTCTGCCGCTGCACCGACGGTTCTTTCGTGGTGGCTGCAGTGTGCAAAACCGGCAATACGAAGAGCTCTCATAACGTATGGCAAGGAAAAAGCGAAATGGCTCCGAGATACACTTGACTATTACTACATGGTGCTCCGCGACCTGTCCTCCAGGGCCCCATTGCCCGAACGTCAAGCGGAAGTCCATCGCATTCAGGCCTGCATTTTATCGATCACGAGACGTCGACTGGAGGGACTTTCGATCCGTGCTCGGTGCTTGGACAACGTCGATGGAGAACGTATTGGCATGCATCATGTGTCCAAGGGACATGCGCGTA